>NC_062546.1:15722879-17023236 GCF_016906955.1 Phacochoerus africanus
GGGTTTAAGCTGACAGCTTTTTGTGGCTTTATGATGACAAAATGGGAGGGTTTGAATTCTAATAAAAGCAACATTCATTTCCAAGAATGCAACTGTTTATAGGCTATGAAACACTAATTTTAGGGAATATTGCATTTTCAAGCACTTTTTATTTACACTTAAATCTGTGTATGTCTGAAAAATGAAAGGAAATCTTTGTTGCCTTTTCATCTTGGCAAATAAGGCAATTCAATTTTAGAAATGCAACAAGAATTCAGTTTCAGATGAAAATATGAAGTTTTTGTCAGTATCAAACTTTGCCACTGTTGATTGATTTAATTACTTCCCATTTGCCACTTTGGGCAAAAAAATTTCATTTCAAAACAGCAATTGCCTTCACGGAAGAGAGAGAATGTCTTCTTCCCAACTAAACACGGCCTGCTGGTAAATCAGAAAGTCTGCCTGAGAGACCGCCGTGGGGAGCAGGGCAGCCAGTCTGACACACATCTTCCCGTGAGCTTAGTGGGGTTACTCCGAACACGTCCTTCTCTCCATGGACTGATTCCTTCTCTGCCAGATGTCACCTTCAAATGCACGTTTTCCTGATTTTAGGTACTGCTTTGGCACCTCCAATAAGAGCGCAAGAGACTCAAAGGAAGAGTAAAAAGGAAATTTAAAAATCACATTTGGGAGTGCCCACTGTGGCACAAGGGGATCGGCAAGTGTCTCTAGAGCCTTGGGACACAGGTTCGATCTCTGGCCTGGCACAGTGGGTTAAGGACTCAGCATTGCCATAGCTGTGGCGCAGGTCATAACTGAGGTGTGAATCTGATCCCTGGCCCAGGAACTCCACATACCGTGGAGTGGCCAAAAAACCACATTGTGCAATATTAACATCATGTGAATACATCCTGATTTCCGAATTTCCCCAGTACCTAACAGGAAAGAAAGAAGAAATTGATGTGAATTTAGTGGTAGGTTAAAACACAGATTAGGTAGATTAAAACACAGATTACCAGACGCTGTCCCCAGATTTGGATTTAGTATGTCGGGAGGAGCCTGAGAAACTCCATGTTCCACAAGTTTCCAGGTGATGGTGACACTGGTCTGGGAACCATACTTTGCAAAACACTATTTTATTTATTTATTTATTTCACCACGTCTGAGGCATGCAGAGGTTCCCGGGCCAGGGATCGAATCTGTGCTACAGCAATGACAGTGCCAAGTCCTTAATCATTAGGCCACTAGGGAACTCCCCTGAAACACTATTTTAGACTATTACTTTAAATGCTTAATTTCGGATTAAGGGGAAAGCTATACCACAAGAATATTAAGGCATTAAAAATAGTTTTCATCTGATCTTTGGAATTTTTAGTACAGTACTTCATGTACACCCCGTCTTAATTTTCTTTCATTGCGTAGTTTGAAATTCTCTTAAAAGTTAAGAGAATTGTAACTTTTTATTTATTTATTCTAAAATAACTTCTCCTGAAATTTTCAAAGTAAAATTAGAATAAAATTTTATATGTCAAGATGGGTTGGCTCAAGCACAATGTGCACACATACAAATCCAACTGATTTACAGCAAGAGTCCAAGATCAAATGCCCTACAGGCCAGACAGTTGAATAGTTAATACAAGTGAATGAAGTAGATTGGACATTGAGAACTGGAGCAGTCATACCCAAAGAGGGCAGCCTCGACTCAGCTCCAGACAACCACCAATCAAAAATGTAGGTCTACGAGCTCCCTCGTGGCTCAGTGGGTTAAGGATCCAGCATTGTCACTGCTGTGGTGCATGTTCGATCCCTGGCCTGGAAACTTCTGCATCCCAAGGGAAGGGCCAAAAAAAAAAAAAAAGGTAGACCTTTCAACTTTTCAAAATAAGCTGGAGTTCCAACATCTAATGTAGAAGCTTTCACTTTTTAAACACAGGCAACTAATTTAAAAATTTTAAACACTGTATAGGGCACAGAAAAAGGTCTGTGGGATGGATGATGCCAGTTATAATGTCTGGTACATCTCAGGCCCTTTCTCCTGCACGGGCCAGGAATAGGACAGGCTGGGGCAACTTGCTTACCTAGCTCCTGTGCTCATGGACCACTCCCTTCAGCAGCCATCTACTTCCAAAATAAAAAGCACTCTTTCTAAAGACCTACCGCAGCCCCTTTGCATTAGTAGCCTGACAATCAAAATAAGTTCTCCACCAATGATCTTAGAATGAGAAAACTATGGTAGAGAGAAGTGAATTCTTCCAAAACTGGAACTACGGATCCAAAAGTAATGATTAAGTTAAAGTGACTGGAATCTTGGGCTCACTCCCTAGATGTAGGAATACAGATCTGAGGAGTCTTAAGCCTTCATCACAATGGTGATGTGACTGGTACCCAGAAGTTGTTTCATCTTTGCCTAAAGGCTCACTAAACTGAGAAAATCAGTCCTTACAAATATGTCCAAGACAACCACAGAAGCAACATGGAACAGCACACAGGATGATTCAAATCTCATTTGTCTATTCTGATCAATAGTGGAAGCCTGGAATACTGTGTTAAGAAGGATTCTGAAGCTGAACCCTGACTTGGTGGAAAATACGAATGCCAAAGACCCAGAAGAGAGAAATGGCAGTGGATGTGCCCCATATTTGGCCCCTTTTGTACAGGAGATAACACTACACCAGTGTTCACAAAATCTAGTCTTCCTGTAGCGTATTAACACGGCAACCAGAACAACACTCAAAACATTGGTAGGATCAAGTCACATCTTGCCAGTTGCTTTCCATTTCACTCAGGGTAAAAACTAAAGTTCTCATTAGGACACAAAAAGCCCTACGTTATCTGACTCCCCATCACATCTCGGATCTCTTTTCCTGCTACATGTCCCTTATTGCCATACCAAACACACTGTTCTCTTCACTGTTCTGCAAACACACTAAGCAAATTCCTTTACATTTGCCTTTCCTCTGGATTAGGCACAAAGTTCACTCCCTCATCTTATCAATGAGACCTTCCTTAACTCATTATTTAAAATTGCTACAGGGGGAGGGATAAATTAGGACGATAGGAAAAACATACACACTACTGTATATAAAATAACTAACAAGGACCTACTGCATAACACAGGGAAACCTACTCAATAGTCTGTAATAACCTATATCCATATGTAATAACCATGTGGATATATGAATATGTACATGTATGACTGATTCTCTTTGCTATACATCTGAAACTAATACAACATCGTTAAGTCAACTCTCCTCCAAGAAGACAAAAAAGAAAAAATTAGCTAATATGTTTTCTAATTAGTTACAAGAAAAACTGTTCAAATGAAAACATGTTTTAGAGAGTAAAAAGCTAGTCATTTGAAAAAAACGGCTACATATTTACACAAACATAAACACACACACGCTTCCTCCTCCTCCCTCCCCACCAATCTCCCTTTTCTGCTTCATATTTTCTACAACACTTACCACTACCTAACACACTAAAAATTTTACTAACTCCTTTTCCTTCTTCAGAAGTGAAACATTCATGAGTTTTTGACTGTTCTGTTCATCACTACATCCCTAGGAAAGTGTCAAGCACATACTGGCGAATCAAAAAGCCAGTGAGTGAATGAGTGAACAAACAGCAGACGATGAAGAGCAGATGAGGAATGAATAAATGCACGAACAGGTGATAAAACAAATGAACCCGGGTTCTAACATGGGTTCAGTGACTAACTGGTTAGATAACCTCAGGTGAGCTATTCTGGTCCTCAAAAATCTCTATCAGTAGTTGTATAAACGATGACATCCCTGCCCCTCTACAAAAGCAGAAACTATGTTTGGAAGAGGGACATAATTTCCTTTAGGCCAGTCAGTAGGATAGCAGAAAGCCGGGACTAGAAAGCCTCCCCCAATCCAAACAGAATGCCCAAACCAAGTTCTTATAAACAGCAACAGAATTATGACAGAATTTAAGAATGCAAAATCTTCCTAAAGAGAAAATTCTTTTCTAGAAAAGGAATGCAGACCTTTTAGCTTATTTTTTTCCCCACATTTTCCACTGCCTCTACTCATTAGATCTCTGTAAACATTAACAAGTGTCTATGGTTGAGGGAGAATGTTCCACAGCAGAAAAAGGAAAAACACACCCAGTTTTTCATATGAAACTTTGGAGTAACTTAGTATTCACCCTCAGACAAAATTCAGAATAATCCTCTTAGAGAGTCTAAAATTAGGATAATGGTCAGCAAAAAACAAAGATACTACAAAACAAGGGAAAACACCCTCCAGTCTAGTTCTTAAATATAAAATCACAATCCCAGATAAACTATTATTAAAGTCAGTGTATCTTCGGTTGATAACTATTTCTTTTCCCATTAACAATTTCAAATGCAATGAGGAGAAAATGGCAAGTGAATAAATACTTTTTAAAGCAAAAAAAAAAAAAAAGATGCCACTCATTGGGGAATTGGGGGCCTCTGGAAGGGTTCAAATGTCAGTGAAAATACTGTCTCAGACTCCTGAGGGCCTCAGTCCAGAAGCTGCCGCCAGGGACATTTAGAGAAGACATGAGCTGCACAAGAAAACGCTCAGGCACTTTGCACTTTCAGTGAAACGGCAGAACTGGATGTGTGAGATTTCAAACAACTCTCCCTGGCTTCCAAGGCTACTTACAAATTCATAGTCTCCATCCTGTGGAACTTTCCAATCTGAAGAGTTCTTCAGTGGACCAGGGGCACTCTGGCCAAAGCTGTTGATCTGATTTTCCTTTTCTTTTTGTTCAAAGTATTCGAGGAAAGATGGTCTTGCAGGCTGCATGGTCTCATCCCTTCCTGAAAACCAAGACAAATAAAAGGTGAAATACAGTATCTTAGGCAAGAGCTACAAGCAAGACTGACTGATCAGATCATGGCCTTTTCTCTCCCATGTGCTCCTGTTCTCGTTCCCAGGAATGTTAACCTTAACTTGTTTGTTTCTGCTCTTGCTTTCTGACTTGACATCAGTGGATTCAAACAACGTCTTGGTGCTGCAGCAGGAGCAGTGGTGACTCTGGAGCACTGGTACACAAGTTTGATCCCAGCCTGGCACAGTGCGTTAAGGATCCAGCGATGAGATCTAAGGATCTCAGATATGATCTGATCCCTGGCCCCGGGAACTTCATATGCCATGGGGTAGCCAAAAAAGTGTCTTAGACTTCAGATATGTTTAGCAAATGGGTCTATCTCCAGGAAGGGCTATTGTCATGAAATCAGTGGCTTTTTGTTAAGTAAGGACTCCTTCAAGATTCTAGCGAAAACTACACGCAAATGTACAAGTGCTCACTCAAAATAATTCTCATAGAATTTCAAAAGATTCATAGTCCCCCTGAAAGTACATGCAAAGATTTTCCCAGGGTCCTCTTTTCTAAATGGAAAGACTCAGGGATTCAATTGCTCTGAGTCAGCTGCAAGCAGTACTTTTTGGATCCTCGGTAGCAAAGAGTTTCTATAATATTTCGCCTGAGAACAGAGAAGCAAGCCAAAAATATGTATTCCTCATCGACATATGTGACATGCTCTCCAGGCGCCGGAGCAGGGAAGTGGGGATGACACCACAGAGTGATTCTTCCCTTAGCAATTTCATGATCTAATTTCACTAATGGGAAAAATGTGCAGGCAAAAGAAAATCTCAGTAAATCACACTCCATCCCACAGAATATTATGTAACTTTTAAAACATTATTTACAAATTGATGATAAAGTTAAGGAGAAAAAAAATAGGATACAATACTATGTATTCGGTAGGATCTCAACTCCTTAAAATCATATACATAGGAAGGGAGGAAAAAAGACTAGAAAAAGTATACAAAATGTTAACCAGGATTTGTCTCTGGTAGTAGGATTATAGGTGATTTTATTTAATTTTTAAAAATACTTTTTATTGATTGATTGATTGATTGATTGATTGGCTTTTTGTGGCTGCACCCACAGCATGTGGAAGTTCCCAGGTTAGGGTTCTCACTGGAGATGCAGCTGCCGGCCTACAAAACAGCCACAGCGACACAAGATCTACAGGACCTACTGAGCGAGGGCAGGGATCGAACCCACATCCTCATGGACACCAGTCGGATTCGTTTTCATTGCACCACAACGGGAACTCCTAAAATATTTTCTAAAAGAAGATAGTATAGGAAAAGTATCAAATAGAACTGCTTGTAAGGGTTACATGCGCCCAGGAGATGGAGAAATCTTATAAGACGGGTGGTCAGGGAAGATTGGTAGAAAGGGCTTAGTTTGGGCCTCATTGCATCCCTGAGAAATGAAATTATCAGTCATGTGGCAGGGCAGTCACATAGGAGAGCAGAATCAGTACTCATGGAATAGCAGTTATTATAAGACAGAGAATACAGCAGTTACTAGTGATCTAGTAGCAATCACAAACAGAGTAACTTTACCTGGCATGACTTAAAAACCCAGTTAGCTGAATGTACTTATTTCACAGTAGTCTAATACTGGGAAGTACGGAAGATTTTTTTTTTTTCCAGTACTTTTCATGAACATGTGGATTTATACTGCCCTTTGCCCTGGTAACCAGAGAAAGAAAAAAAAAGACCAGAAAGTTCAGAGCGTTAAGAAGTGAACAAGGAGGGGTCCAGAAGATAAAGAACAGCAAGTGTTTCTCTCTAAGCACCCTCGTTCCAAGCAATCTTATCTCCTGACATCTGCCTAGTCCCCGTTTCAAGCCAGCATCCCACTGTATCTCAGATGTTTGTCATCTAACTATCACCACGGCCAAGTTCAACGGCAGCCAACCCCAGATGTGCCCATTTCTAGATGCTGCCAACAGCTTACTTCACTGTTGCCTCTCATTTATTAGGGATTACACACAATATTTGCAAGGACCAGTCAACAATTAGGTGCTGAATGTGTTTTTTTCGGTTCTGGGTATGATGGGCCAAGGATCTGTGACAGTGCCATGGATGGCTGACATATGCGGTACAGTACACAGTACGCTGGGTACTTTTATATAAAATATCCTGACTGGATACTAGGTTCGGACCAGCTGAACAGAATAGAAAGTCTAGAAACAAAACAGAAAACCCAAGTAGATATCCAAACAACTGCAGGGCTGTTTGGAAAAAGATTAAACTGTATCTAGCACTGCATACCTTACACCAGAAAAACTCCCAATGGATAAGAGTTCGAATTGTAGAAATGGCAACTGTGAAGTACTAGAAGAAAAGGTGTGTGAATGCAGTCCCCAACAGGGTCTCGACTGAGGGAGAGCATTGGTTTGCATAAAATAAAGATGGGACCTAGGTGATCAAATTTTCATTAAGCATGAACGCTTGCCCTGAAGAGCCTAAAAAGGCACATATTGTTCCCTTTACATGATCATGTTTAGTAGAGTTTCTCACTTCAGGGTATCTTAAAAACAGAAGACTTTAACTCAAATTAATCCTAGTTGTCACACTTTGAGAGAACCCCTCCCTGTTCACATTTAAAACCTGGATGTGGACAAACGCTTTCTCACATGCCCCGACAAAACCCCAGATGCAATAAAAAAGGGAGACGATGTTTTCCTTGTGTGAAGAAAGCATCAAACATTTTTAAAAATTAATAAGCACACATACACTGTAACCCAAGATGAAAGATAAATGATGAACTGAAAGAAAATATGTGTAACACCATAAAGGTTTTAAAAGACTTTTCTTAAAAAAAATTTAGAGTTCTTGGCATTGTAGTTAGACAACCTCCCAAATACATAAAGAATTCCTAAAATCAAGGAAAAGATGACCAAGGAGTTCCCTGGTGGCCTAGTGGTTAAGGACTTGATGTGGTCACTGCTGTGGCTAGGGGTACTGCTGTGGCCTGGGTTCAGGCGCTGGCCCTGGAACTTTTACATGCTGCAAGTGCAGCCAAAAAAAAAAAAAAGGGAAGAGAAAAGAAAAGAAGACCAAGAAAAAAAGGTAAAAAAGGTAGAAAAATGGACTAAAGACTTAAAAGGTAGTAGGAGTTCCTGCTGTGATGCAGTGGGTTGAGAATCTGACTGCAGCAGCTCAGGTCACTGTGGAGGTACAGGATCAGCCCCCAGCCCAGTGCAGTTGATTAAAGGATCTGGTGTTGCCACAGCTGTGGCATAGGTCACAGCTGTGGCTCAGATTCAATCCCTGGCCCGGGAACTTTCATATGTTGCAGGTGTGGCCATTAAAAAAAAAAAAATTAAAGATAGTATACAAACAAAGATACCCAACTAGACCTTAAAATGAAAAAAATGCTTAGGTTCCCTCATAAGAGAAACGCAAATCAAAACTACCTAGAGGGAGTTTCCATCGTGGCACAGCGGAACCGAATCCGAATCCAACTAGGAACCCTGAGGTTGCAGATTCGATCCCTGGCCTCGCTCAGTGGGTTAAGAATCCGGCGTTGCCATGAGCTGTTGTGTAGGTTGCAGACACAGCTCGGATCCCGAGTTGCCGTGGCTCTAGCGTAGGCCAGCAGCAACAGCTCAGATTAGACCCCTAGCCTGGGAACCTCCATATGTCCTGGCAAACACACAAACAAAAAAACTACTTAGAGATGCAATTTCTTACATTTTAGTTTGACAAAACTTCAAAAGCGGGACTATACCCTATTTGTTGGTAAGGCTATAGGGACACAGGCACGCTCATATGTGGCTGAATACTTGTGCAAAATAGTACTAGCCCTACCAAGGGGACCTGGCAATATTTAAATATCAAAATATGAAAGTGAAGAAGGGAAAGAAAAATGCTGGCGTGTTGTATTTAAATTAAGGTATTAATAAGAACTCATGATTTATTAAAAAATATTTTTGGCTGAGCTTTCTTCATTAAAAGGTCTTGAAGCAATGGCACCCCCATTAGCCATGAGCTACCTAGCACTTAGGAAAAAGTTTCAGGCTTTTCACTAAGTGCTTCCACAAGATGCTGCCATCCCAACTTCATGACCACCATGTAAACAAAGGCGGAAAGAGGATTTGGACACATCGCCACCTGCCAAGTGCCAGACAATGGGTCCTTTCACTTAGTCCTCACATCTTTTGAGGTATGAACTATTATTTCCACTTTATAGTAAGAAATTTGCCTAAAACTATCTAAAGACAGGATTATCAGGCTTTAAGGCTGTTGAGCTGCATTTCGTATGGCAAATTCTCTAACATCAAAATGAAAATTCTTGACATATCAGAACTGCAATTAGGTTGAGCGTAGAAAGAGTGGGGGGAATGGAATTTTCCCAGGAACCTGATCTCTGAACTGCTCTTTCGGTACTCCTGACTGGGCGATCAGGTGGGCTGGACAACAGCCTGATGGTGCTGAAAAGCGTGAGACGCCTTCCTAGCTGACTAAGGGCAAGGCTGTCTCCAGGGCTTCTGCTGGCCAGTGGGCTTTTTGTTTCAATGTGAGCCAGGTACTTTTTCAGACATATCCCAGGAAATGAAGACATTCCACTGAATGATAATACTGGAAACCTGATGCCACTGGGAGAATGAACTGAGCAGAAAAGTCAAACTTTGAAAACAGCCATGTCTTGCTCTGATTCTTTTATCTGATGGAAGGAGTGCATGAATTCTTACACTGTGACTGGCCCATTTTTCTTTGAAAGCAGCATTTGGCCAGCTAAATGGACAATCGGTCTAAGCCCATGAGGTGGTGAATTCATAAGCAACTGTATCTTACATTTATTTTTATTTGAAAAATGCTATGTAAAAGCAGGAGGAGCCAAGAATCCAAAATGCATCAACTGATGAATGCAAAAATAAAATGTGGTATATGCATACAGTGGAATATACGATTCAGCAGTAAAAAGGAAAGAAATACCGATACCTGGTACAACGTAGATGAACATCAAAAACACTATGCTCAATGGAAGGAGCCCGTCGCAAAAGACCACACATTCTATGACTCTAATTATACGAAATGTCTAGGATAGGCAGATCTATAGAGACAGAAAGTAGATTAGCGACTGCCTAGGGCTCAGGGGGAGTGGATAGGATGGTGAGTGACTACTAATGGATACAGAGTTTCTTTTGAGAGGGATCAAAAATGTTCTAAAATTAGATTGTAAGCAACTGTATGGTATAGCTGTACAATGGAATATTACTCAGACATCAAAAGGATGCAGTACTGATAGATGTTACAACACTGACGAACACTGAAAACATTAAGCTAAGTGAAAGAAGCCAGAAACAAAGGCTATATTTTGTACGATTCAATTTATATAAAATATTCAGAATAGGCAAACCATAGAGACAGAAAGCAGATCAATGGTTGCCTCGGGATAGGGAGAAAAGGTAATGAGAACTGACTGTCAACAGGATTGTGGTTTCTTTGGGGATGATGAAAATGTCTGGAATCCAACAGTGGTTATGGTTGTGCAACCTTGCTAACATTTTTTTTTTAAATGACAGAACTGTAACTTTATTTTATTTCATTTTTTTCTTTTTAGGGCCGCACCCGCAGCATATGGAAGTTCCCAGGATAGGGGGTCAAATCAGAGCTGCAGCTGCCGGCCTACACCAGAGCCATAGCAATGCGGGATCCGAGCATCATCTGTGACCTACACCACAGCTCACGGCAACACCGGACCCTTAACCCACTAAGCAAGGTCAGGGATCGAACCCGCATCCTCATGGTTCCTAGTTGGATTCATTTCTGCTGAGCCACTACGGGAACTCCGGAACTGTAACTTTAAAATGGTGGATTTTATATGTGAATTCTATCTCAAGTAAGAAATAATAAATTTTTAAAAATTAGATTATGGTGACAGTTGTGCAATTCCATAAATACACTAAAAACCACTGAATCAAAGGCTTTAAATGAGTGAACTATGTATCAATAACTCAATTAAAAAAAAAAAAACAGAAAGACCTCTTTTCTCTACTACCTACTTTTATTTCTGGATTCACAAGAACTATAACACAATGCCAAGGCAGTCATCACTGGGAAGGAGCCTGACCAAAGATCGAGGCCCATCTTTTCCTTTGGAAAGACCATCTCCTAGACATTAAACTTTCTGCCCTTCCATTCTAAATGCTCGCTTTCAAGGCTGTCACTAAGTAAACCACAATGGTCAATCTATTCTTTCTTTAATGTCTACAATAACTTTCTGTTTAAACTAGAGAACTGGGGAGAGCTTGTATTTTCTTCTCAGTTTCATGCATGAATATTTACAAGAACAAAACTCAAGTAATCTCTCAAATGTTTTCTTCTGGCTTGGAATAATATGCCTTATCATAGGATTGTTTGTTTTGGTTTTTAATCTAACTTTTTTTTTTTTTTTTTTTTTTTTGCTTTTTAGGGCCGCATCTGCAGCATATGGAAGTTCCCAGGCTGGGGGTTGAATAGGAGCTACAGCTGCCGGCTGACACCACAGCTACAGCAACACCAGATCTGAGCCAGGTCTGCGACCTGCACCAGAGCTCATAGCAACACCAGGTCCTTAACCCACTGAGCGAGGCCAGGGATCAAAACCGAGTCCTCATGGATACTAGTCGGATTTGTTTCCGCTGCACCATGACAGGAACTCTTAATGTAACATTTATTACGTGTGTGTGCTTTTTGGTTTTGTTCTTGTGACTGAGCACCCAAGTGCTTTACATGTATTGACTCAGTTAACTTACGATTTATCCAAGTTTCTGTATGTGGCCAAAAATATTCTTTGAATGTTCTCCAAAACCACTAAGAATTGCTGGAATCATAAATTATAAGATTCCCTGGAGCCCAACATAAGGTTCACTGGACTTCTAAGTTTTAAGATTACCCTTAGCCTAACATAAGGTTCTCTAAAGTCCAACTCAAATAACTCTTCCAGTAACCATTTTTGGTAATTGCTTCTACATAAACTGACTTGACTTCTGGCAATGATGCTCTGGTTCTATAAGCCTAGTGTGCTACCATATATCTATTCAAAGAGACCTAAATCTAAATTTAAAGGGGTTACTAGCTAGAGCAATAGAGGCAGGATATCTGAAAAGATACAAAATGTTCACAGGTGAGAATGACCCATATCTTGGTTATTGCAACAATTTCCTAACTGGTCTCACTATTTCCAGTCTTTTTCTTTTTAATGATTTTTAATTTTTTTCCATTATAGTTTTTTTTTTCTTGTCTTTTTTCCATTTCTTGGGCCACTCCTGTGGCATATGGAGGTTCCCAGGCTAGGGGTCGAATCGGAGCTGTAGCTGCCAGCCTATGCCAGAGCCACAGCAAAGCAGGATCCGAGCTGCGTCTGCGACCTACACCACAGCTCATGGCAACGCCGGATCGTCAATCCACTGAGCAAGGGCAGGGATCGAACCCGCAACCTCATGGTTCCTAGTCGGATTCGTTAACCACTGAGCCACGACGGGAACTCCCATTATAGTTGGTTTATACAGCGTTCTGTCAATTTTCTACTCTACAGCAAGGTGACCCAGCCGCACATAGATATATACATTCTTTTTTTTCTCATATTATCCTCCATCATGTTCCATTACAAGTAACTAGATATAGTTCCTGGTGCAGGATCTCATTGCTTATCCATTCCAAATGTAAGAGTTTGCATCTATTAATCCCAGACTCCCAGTCCATCCCACTCCTTCCCCATCCCACTTGGCAACCACAAGTCTGTTCTCCAAGTCCATGCATTTCTTTTCTGTGTATCTCTAGTCTTTTCAATATTCGTATCGCCCAACTGACTCTCCTAAAAAACGACTTTGTTTTATCACTTTGCTGATCAAGGTGTCTTTATACTACCCTACTGCCAACAACATTAAGTTCAAACTTCTTACTATGGCATTCAAGGTCCTCTAATATCTGGTCGGCACCCACTCCACTCTAGCCAAACTGAATGTTCAATAGATGTCCCTTCCTTTCCGACTCTGCACCTGCCTGAAATATCCTCCCACAGCCTTTTTGTATATCAAAGTTCTCACAAACCCTTTGTCACTTTTCTGAACCACTTACCCAGCATTTGGCTTAATATTATATTACTACCTGCATATGCAGAGGTCCTACCTCTTCAACTGAGTTATGTCAACATCAAATACCACTATCTGGAGCACCTGGTTAATGCTCCGGACATATAGGGAATTAGAAAGAACAGTAATAAATAGTACAGTAGGCACTCCATACATATTAGATAATGATAATGACAAATGTCGTCTTCCCCCTTTAACTTATGAATTCTTGGTCAGCAGCAAACATCTCATTTGGTTTTTGGACACTACACAGCAATGACACATAGCGACTTCCTAATAAGTACTTTTTGGTGGGTACTAAACATTTACTTTCAACAAACACTGGTTCCAAGCTGATATTTTTTAGAGCATAAGCACTCCAAAGAATCATTTACTTTTTCTTTATAGACCCATGTAAACTGATCAAAATGCATCTCCATTTTCTTGCTGAACAAGGGTAGGTAGGTCAGAACAGCTTAGAACACCAAAGAAAAATATTCCCCTACCTGATCAAAACTGATTTCTCTGCCTCTTAGGCATAAGGGCCAAAGTGTATCTTTTGGACTCTTGCCTTTGTTGATTACTACCATGCTGCTGCTCTCTTTTGGAAAATAGATTATCCCCCCATGGCTATTCTTGGCCTTTTACCAATTTCACTACAATGGAATACCACCTTATCGTCCCCAAAATATAGGCCTTGAGCCACGTCACACTGAGATCCGGTACTTTCATATCATAATACGTGGTCTGGCTGGGTGTTTTGAACGCATTTTCAGGCACCACGTGTCTGTGCTTTTTGGCTCATCGCAAAAGAATCAAGAATGTTAACGGTTTCCAAAGATAAAAGTGAGCCCAACATCTGGATATAATTAGAAAAACTGCACAAACAATTAGGATTTTGTCTCCACTCTGGCAGGACGACCTTGAATTATTTGTGCAACTGTAAGCAAAGTCTAAGGACCAAGAGCTCTGCTCTTCTATTGCAAATCCCACCCTGGAGGGAGCTTCTGATAAATGCGCAATGAACTACAGTGATAGTCTTTCAGGGATGGGGAAAAAAAAAAATAGATCCAGTGGGCAATACATTCCACAGTATTGAGATAACAGTTTGAAACTTCATAAAGGAAGCCTCACGTGGATCCAAAGCCTAACCTTCCTTAAAACCTATCATCTTGTATTGAGTTACTTAACGGATTCTCAAGACATCTGTTAGCTCATTGTCAAGGAATTCGAAGCCACCCCCACCCCAGCACATTTTTAAAAACATTACTGAAACTGACAAGTGACCTTCCTTTAGATCAACCATCTTCATGCTGATGCTCAGATATAAAAGAGGCACTTACAAAACACCATTAATGGCAAGCAAAAGTAAAACTTAAAAAAGACCAAAAAAAGGTAAAATTAAAAAAAAAAAAGACTAGCAAGAGAAAATGAATTAGGATGCAGAAAAGTAGCTCTGAAGGAATTTTTAGGTCCAATGAAGAAAACCACTATCGTATGTTAAAAAACTCATATACTTATTGTACTACTTACAATGTTTAAGCATTTATATGCTTAGCATTTTACATACCTATTAGGAACTCTTATGCCCTACTTTTTCAGGCTAGGAAACTGAGGCTCACAAAAAGGAAGTAACTTGGCCAAACTGACAAAGTTTATAAGATTCTGGGTCAAGTTTCAAACCGAAGGCTCCAAAAATTAATGTTCTTTCCACTACTTCTTTTTCATTCTCCTACCCTTATTGAGAGACATGTTTCTAACAAAACTACATGTTTTAAGTTTCAGCTTCGGTATGAATAAGCACACTAATGCTATCTGAAACTCGCATATGATGCTGATGCTGCAGCCAAGATACACGGACACTTAACATTCTTTGATGATAGTTTTAAACATCCTGAGGGGATCTGAAATTAGACAGTAAGGTTCCTGCAGTAAAAGAAGCGTTAAAATACCTGTAGGAGTTTATGTTCTATTAACCATCCTCGCAAATGTTATAATCTGAGTCAGAGAGCATGAGATAGAGAACACACAAGGGAGCCAATGTTATAACAATCCCCTTCAAACAACTGCAGGTGGAAAGAAAACAGGCTCTGAGTCAAGAATTTCCAGCTTCTGTGGCTCCAAAATTAGCATCTGATGGATGGTGTTGAAATAAAATCATTTCAACAAGATCCTGGACTTTGGTTTTAACGTGAAGAGACTCAGAGCAATAGTAGGGGCCTTCATGAGACCTAGGACTTTCTGGGAAACTACAAATACATAAAAAGTTTTACCACATAGTACTGCCACAGCAGTTTACCCAAAACATAGTTCTGAGTTGCCCTAACTTAATTATGCCACGATGTTTTAAAATTCTATTTCAAAGAGATTAACTACAATACGATTAAAAATTTAAGTTTGAAATAGAAATCATCCATTCACTCCCTTTAGCTCTACCTTGAAAGGCTTGAGTCAGTAGAAATAATCTTTCAATTCAGTGGTCCAAGTTCTGCCTCCCCATGGCCTCATTATTAGGAGATGAGAAGCCACTATGTATCTCGGGAATGGGGTAAGGACTAGAAAACCACATCATAGCCAACGAGTCTTGGAAGGGAGAGCCACTGCGTGTCAAATCTTTCATAGATGAGGTCCATGTTATCTTTAGCAGCCATCCTTTGGCCTGTCACAGCCTCATCTGAGACAAAAATATTTAACTGCTAAGCTATATATTTGTGCAAATTAGGCTATCTCAGTTGCTCTAAGATGTTTCTGTTATTGCTGACTCTGGAAAAAAGTTTTTGTTGTTTTTGAGTATACTTTATAAGATTATTAAAGTATGGTAATAAAGTTTACCTGACAAAATAGTCAATATATTTTGAAAGCTTGGACTCATTCTATATTTTTACTATAGGACTATAAGTTCTCATTTTAGCTCCTAAATATCCTATTTGATAACAATCCAGTAAAACGGGAGAAATTCTCTGCCTTAAAAAAAGATACTTGCTTGAGAATGAAATGGTGAAACCACCTTTCTGCATATTAAAATGCACAAAAAAACCTGCATACAAGTTAATATAAAATACACAGAAGGCAATATATACAAAATTTCATTTTCATAGTACTAATACTGATATTCAGTGCCCAGCATATATTCAGAGAATATATGTCTAAATGACATATATTAGTAATATAACTGAGTCACTTTGATGCATACTTGAAACCAATACATTGTAATAAAATAACTTTACCCCAATAAAAAATGGACACAATATAATTTTCTTTCAATAAAAGGACTGCTAATTTAAAAAATTAACATTTTTCTAAACTTGTGTGATCTGCTTGATTTTCTAAAGCACTTATTTCTATCAATATTAATAACAGATGGAGTTCCTACTATAGTGTAGTGGGTTAAGAATTTGCATGGGAGTTCCTGTTGTGGTTCAGTGGTAATGAACCTGACTAGTATCCATAAGGATGTGGGTGTGATCCCTGGCCCTGCTCAGTGGGTTGAGGATCCAGCATTGCTGTGAGCTGTGGTGTAGGTCACAGATGCAGTTCAGATCCCAAGTTGCTGTAGCTGTGGCGTAGGCCAGCAGTTGCAGCTCCAATTTGACCCCTAGCCTGGGAACTTCCATACGCCACAGGTATGGCCCTACAAAGAAAAAAAAAAAAAAAAAAAAAAGAATCTGCATGGCTTCAGTCACTGCAGAGGTGTGGGTTTATGCCCAGTCCTGTGCAGTAGGTTAAGGGATCTGGTGTTGTTGCAGTTGCAACATAGGTTGCAGCCGCCGCTCAGATTTAACCCCTGGGCTGGGAACTTCCATATGCTGCAGGTGCAACCATTAAAAAAATGTATTAATGATAGATGTCATAGCTAAATCTGTGAAAACTGACAACCTCAGGATACCATTTTATTAGGAAACTTTTAAGTGAAATTCTTTCAATGTATGAGCTATCCCAAATTAACTTCTTGAGGCTTATTTCTAGAAAATGAAAATCATAAGTTAAAAATCATGTAATGATTTATGTTGATATAATTTCAGTGTACAAAGTCTTCCAATTTACAAAGACAATCCAGAGACCCTTCACCCAGATTCCTCGAATGCTAACATTTTACATTTGCTTTACCTTCTTTCAATCAATCTAGCTAGCTAGCTATTAAACCTTGTCTGTTTATTATGACGCTTGGGAGTCTTAATAACCCAAAACACCACCATCACAAAATCCTTAGGTTTGAAGATCCTAGACACAAGCGTCCAAAGACAAGAAAGGCAGGTTTCACAATATTTAACAAGAAGCCCTGTACACCACAGCAGCAATGAGGACGAGAAGTCAAAGGTTTGAGACCTAGTTTGACTTTAGACAGGATGCTGGACTTTTCTCTCAACTTGAACTTCCTGTATGGCAGGAGTCTCATACCTAATGGACCCAGAGCTCAGGGAAGATGTAAAAGTCAAATATAAAAGTAATAATTCCCAGGAAAAGTCAACTATTCTAAATCTATATGCATCAGACAATGCAGCCACCAAAATATGTATCTCAAAATTAACAAAAATAAACAAATTCACAACCACAGAGTAACAACTTCTCCCTCAGAAACCAAAAGACCACATATAAAAAATGAGTGGGGAAATAGTGATATTTGAAGACAATTAGCAAGCTAAATTTACTGGATATAAACAAATTCCTACACCAAACAATTAGAAAACATACATTCTTTCTAAGGCATACAAAATTTTACAAAAATTTTTGACATGTTAGGCCACAAGCATCTCGAGAATGTATTAAAAAAAACCCTGCTATCACACAGACTGTATTCTTTAGCCAAAATTCTCTGAAATTAAACATTAAAAATAAGCAGTTTTTTGGAGTTCCCATCGTGGTGCAGCAGAAACAAATCTACTAGGAACCATGAGGTTGCAGGTTCGATCCCTGCCCTTGCTCAGTGGGTTAAGGATCTAGCGTTGCCCTGAGCTTGTGGTGTAGGTCACAGACACGGCTTGGATCCTGAGTTGCTGTAGCTGTGGTGTAGGCTGGCAGCTGCAGCTCCGATTCAACCCCTAGCCTGGGAACTTTCATATGTGGTGGGTGCGACCCCCCAAAAGCAAAAAAAAAAAAAAAAGCAGTTTTTAAAATTTATACACGAGTTTCCACTGTGGCACAGCGTGTTAAGTATCCAGCATTGCTGCAGCTATGGTGTAGGTCATAGCTGAGGCTTGGATTTGATCCTTGACTTGGGAATTTCCATATGCCTTGGGTGTAGCCATAAATTTAAAAAAAAAAAAAATTCATACAATTTGGGTTTTTGCTTGTTCAGGCCCCACCCATAGCATATGGAAGTTGCCAGGCTAGGGGTCGAATCCGAGCAACAGCTGCCGGCCTATACCACAGTCACAGTAACACCAGATATCCGAGCTGTGACTGCAACCTACACCACAGCTCACAGCAATGTGGGATCCTTGAGCCACTGGGTGAGGCCAGGGATCGAGCCCACCATCCTCGTTTTCGTTTCCACTGTGCCACAACAGGAACTCCCTACAATTTGGTTTCTAAAAAAGCACTTCTGAATAATTCATCGGTTAAAAAAGAAATACGTAAAAAAACACAACGCACCACAGCTGGGAAAAAATATTTACAATATGCCCCATGTGACACTTACGGAAATGCAGCAAAAATATAACTTAGAGGAAAAATTACAATGTTAGCTGAATACAACAGTAAGCAATAAATTTAAACAGCTAAGGGTTCAACTCAAAAAACAAACAATAAAATTTAACACCAATTTTGATTTAAAAAAAAAATCTCTTAAACTAGAAATAGACAAAGAGCTTCTTTAGCCTGATAATGGGTATCTACACCAAATCCTGCTACAAAATCAGGATGGTAAATCATTAGAAGAATTTTCTTTAAGATAAAGAATAAGACAAGAATGCCCCCTACCACCTCTATTACGGGAGGTCTTAGTAAGACAGAAAAATATGTAAGTGTAAAGATCAAAAGGAAAAACTAAGATTATAATTCACAATTAAGACTACATTTAAAAAAAATCCTCCAAAAGCCTATTAGAACAAATAAAACAATCCATAAAAAGTAATTTAAACATGATGAAAGATAATGAGTGTGTAAAGATGTATGACTGGGTCACTTTGCTGTACAGCAGAAACTGACAGAACAATATAAATCAACTATAATTTAAAAATTTTTTTAAAATAATTTAACAAAAAAAGATCCAAAACATCTTCATGGATAAAATTATAAAATCAACTAAGAATAGAAGAAATAGGCCAAACAGATGGAAAGATAAACCATCTTCATGAATGGAAAGAATTAACATCATTAAGATGAATCCATGTATTCAATGCAATTCAGCCAAAATCCCAGTGGCATTTTATAAAATTTGAAACGTGATGCTAAAATTTACATGGAAAAATAATGATATAAATTTCAAGAGTAATCTATGCTGACAGAAAAATAAGAAGAGGAAGGGGAATTTTTTTGTCTTTTTTTTTTGAGGGCTGTACCCATGGCATATGGAGGTTCCCAGGCCAGGGGTCGAATCGGAGCTACAACTGCCGGCCTACACCACAGCCACAGCAACGCCAGATCCAGGTCATGTCTACAACCTACACCACAGCTCACGGCAACGCCAGATCCTTAACCCACTGATGGAGGCCAGGGATCAAACCCACATCCTCATGGATACTAGTCAGGTTTGTTACCGCTGAGCCACAGTTGGAACTCTGGGAATTTAGTTTTGATAGATGGTCAAGGAAAGCCTGAGACAGTAATAGGACCAAAGATCTGAGGAAAAAGCAAGTCTTTGAGATGGAAAAAATAAAATTAGATGACTATAGCTCATATTGCAAAAAAAAGATAAAAGTTCCTGAAATATTAAAGGCCTAAGTGTGAACAGTAAAACTTTATAAACTTCAGAAAAAAAAAAAATAGGAGACTCTTTTGAAGACACATGGATAGCAAAGAATTTCTTTTTTTTTTAATCAAAATATTGTTGACATGCAATATTATGTTAGTTCCAGGTATATCACGTGACTTGACATTTGCATACATTATGAAAAGATGACCATAAGTCTAGGACAAAATTATCACAATATTATTAAGAATTTCTCTTTTCTATGGCTACACCCATGGCACATGGAAGTTTCCAGGCCAGGGACCAGACCTGAGCCATGGCTATGACCTATGCCATGGCTGCAGCAATGCCAGATCCTTTAACCCACTGTGCCAGGCCGGGGATTAAACCCGGGGCTCTGCAGCAACCCAAGCTGCTGCAGTCAGATTCTTAACCCACTGCAGCACAGCAGGAACTCCTATTAATATTTTCTTAAAGAAGACATGAAAAAGCATACGATATAAGAAAATTCAGACAGATGTGACTTCATAAAAACAGAAGATGCTGTCCAAAAAAAGACCCTGCAAAGTTAAAAGCACAAGTCACGAGCTGGGAGAAAATATTTACAATGCACATAACTGACAAAAAATTAGTATCCAGCAACTCGAAATGGATTAAAGACCTAAATATAAGGCCAGATACTATTCCTTGAGGAAAACATAGGCAGAACACTCTTCTACATAAATCACAGCAACATCTTGTTTGATCTACCTTCTAGAATAAGGTCAATAAAAATAACAAGCCAATGGGACCTAATTAAACCCAAAAGCTTTTGCATAGCAAAGGAAACCATTAAAAAAACGAAAAGACAACCCACAGAATGTTGGAGAAAATCTTTGTAAATGGTGCAACAGACACAGGCCTAATCTCCAAAATATATAAACAACTCATATGACTCAACAACAAAAAAATGAACAAAAGACCTGCATAGACATTTCTCCAAAGAAGACACACGGATGGCCAACGGGCACATGAAGAAATGCTCAATATCACTAATTATTAGGGAAATGCAAATCAAAACTACAATGAGGTACTTGTCAGAATGGCCGTCATTAACGAGTCAACAAATAACAAATGCTGGAGAGGGTGTGGAGAAAAGGTAACCCTCCTTCACTGTTGATGGGAATGTAAACTGTACGAGCACTATGGAAGACAGTATGGAGGTATCTCAGAAACTAAATATAGAACTACCATATGATCCAGCAATCCCATTCCTGGGCATATATCCAGACAAAACATTCACTCAAAAAGACACATGCCCCCCCCCCATGTTCACTGTAGCACTATTCACAACAGCCAAGACATGGAAACAGCCTAAATGTCCATCGACAGATGAATGGATTAAGAAGATGTGGTACATATATATATAATGGAATGCTACTCAGCCATATAAAAGAACAAAATAATGGCATCTGCAGCAACACAGATGGAACTAGAGATTCTCATACTAAGTGAAGGAAGAGAAAGACAAATAGCACATGAAATCACTTATATGTGGAATCTAAAATATGGCACAGATGATCCTATCCACCAAAAAGAAACAGACATGGACCTGGAGAACAGACTTGTGGTTGCCAGTGAGGAGGGGAGGAGGAGTCAGATGGACGGAGAGTTTGGAGATGACGGATGCGAACAGTAACACTTGGACTAGATGGGCAATGGGGTTCTGTTGTATGGCACAGGAAACTGTGTGATTGGATCACTTTGCTGTACAACAGAAATTGAGGAAACACTGTAAATCAACTATACTTTAATAAAAAAAATTAATAAAAATTAAAACATTTTTTAAAAAAGAAAAAAATTTGTATCCCAAATATAAGGAACACTGCAAACCAGTAACAAAAAAGAAAAGGAAGAGGGGCAAAGGCTACTCCCCAAAAAAAGCATCAGACTTGTGTAGTCAACATGGAAATTAATTAGATGAAAACTAAGGAGGCTACACAACAAAAGCTATAACCCATCATTGTTAATGTTTATCTTGATACATAAAATAACTTTCCCTGAGTCAGTGCTGAACAAGAATTTTAACTTTTATTTCTTTAATGTATTCGATTTCTTTGTTAGGGCCATTTTAGCAGATGACAGTTTCAAAACTCTCTGCAAAGTATCATGCTGCAGAAAGAAAACATCAGTTCTGGTTAAGGTCTACGGAGAAATCTGGGCAGAGAGGGGAAAAGGTTCAACTATTTTGAGACTGACTTCAGTCTTGTTTGAACTTTGCCAAGTATGAGGTATCCAATCTCCTACCTAAATAAAATAAGGACATGGCCCTAGCGTTGCTGTGGATACTTAAAATAGATGTTAAAATAAATAAATAACGGTCCTGATCTAGAATAAAGCCTTCCACAGAAAGTGAATTTCTGGACACAAATGGGAATACAAATTCAATTCGTAATCTATTACAGAGCTCCCTCTGCTGGCCCAGAGAAAGTATAATGACCCTGACACTGACACTTCAGGTCGCCTCAGGAATGTATCCTTTGGATTGTGGGGGCACAGTTCTTCTGGGACATTTACCAAAAAAAAAAAAAAAAAACCACTGATGTAGTCAAATAGAAGAAGCCTCCCAAGATCCCCAAACTGATATTTTTATCCAAAGACTTGGGTTTTCAAAGCAGCGTGGGCCATGGTTTACCTCTGTGGTTCTTACAGGTGTGGTTCTTGAGGTGTCTTATAAAGCGATCAAATCTCACCCTACTCGAACCCCATCCCCCGCAACTGCAGTCTGATTCTTTGCGGTGGCTTCAGATACTCCCAACCAGGACCTACTCCTTCGGAAGGAACAAAGTCATTAGCCTACCATCAGAGGGAGGTCCCCTTTGAAAATCTGAAAACGATGTGCTTTGCATCTAGAAATCCCAGGGAAACGTGCAGAGAGGCTGGTTATTCAAACCACCACTGCAGGTTGAGGCTTGCCAACAGACGCCCTGTAACATGAGCCTCAGTCCTGTCCCTCAACAGCTTCGTGAAGGGGCTCCACTGAGGATCGGGACAATAGAATGGTTACAAGCGTGAGCTCTGAAGTCCAATGTATCTGGCTTCAGGTCCTGGCTCTTCTACTGCTCACTGTGTAACCACAGCAAGTTACTTAATCTCTCTGCGATTCAGTTTCTGCAGCAGTAAACGAGGGGGTGGCTATGGAAAACTACCCAGCATGGTCATAAGGATTAAAATCTATGAAATGCTGATAAAGGATTAAGCATCGTGCCTGGCAGACATTAAATACCTAATCATTATTAGTTATTGTTCACAGTTACAATGCCTATCGGGTATAATAAATAATTTATACGTAAGTGGACTTTGCTGGTTAAAGCTTTGGACTTTGTAAATACTTGATATGTACTACATTCCACAAAAGTTAGACCAACTCACACACCCATCAGCAGTATTACTACTCTTTCACCATTTGTGTAATTCTGACCCAAAGCCAAACAAAGGCTGAGCCTTGGCCCCGAATCAGAAAAAAGAAAACAAGAAAAGCTCTTTCCTTCAAAAACAAAAGGTTGGTTAAAACCACGCAGACCTGGAAGGCGAAAATTAGAGGGGGCTGCCTGAGAACCCCAGCCCTAGAATGGTCTGTTCCACGGCAACAACCCAGCCACCGTTCCCCTGGACTTGCCTCTGGGACTTTGAGGACACGGCAACCTCTGCTGGAACATCTCCGCCCACCCCACTCACAGCCAACCTTCCTGCCCTCTTCCTCCAGGAATTTGTCAGTAATCCCCAGCCTGAGTTAAATATTCTTCCACTCTGCTTGGCCAACACCCTCTGATTACCTCTGTTTTAAAGCTCAGTTTCAGACACCAAGGTATAATTAGTGGTCTGTCTCCCACACTAGACAATGACCTCCTTCAGGGCGAGGGCTGCTGCAGCATCCAGCAGAGTACCTGTGGATACAGTGGACACTGAAGAGAAATTCACTGAATGAATTAACCAATCACAGAGCAGAGGGTCTAAAGCCGTAGTTAGAGAACGTTTCTGTCGGAAAAGGACCAGAGAACAGACATTTCAGGCTTTGGGGGCCACATGGTCTCAGTCACAACGGCTTCACTCTGCCTCTGCAGCACAAAAGCAGTATAGACAGTACGCAAATGAATGGGCATGGCTGTGTTCCAATAACACGTCACTGCTAAAACCAGGTGGCAGGCCAGGTTTGGCCTGTGGACCGTTGTTTGCCAATCAAGCCCTTGGTTTAGAAGAGGAAGCTTTAACTTTCAAAAAAGAAAAGGAAAAAAAAAAAAGATGATGGAACGATCAGAGAGACTTAATATTTTACACCTGTGCAAAATTCAGGCTAAACAGTACACTGAGAACTCAATTCAATTAGTATGACCACTGGGTACTCCCAGTTCCTTTCCTCTGTGACTCGGTCTGTCACGCACAGAGTAAAGGGAAAGGAAACCGACGGGAGAGGAGAGGACGGCCCCCCACGAGGAACTGAGCACAGGCGTCAGGCATCGGTCACAGGACAAATAAAAAGGATCGGAAGAGGAAGAACAGCAGCAGAGATGGGTTTAAATTAGAAGAGCCTGGAAGGGACTCTTCAGTTGTCACATTCACCCTTAAGAGACTGACTGAGAATTGCTCAACCTGGGTCAGACAAACAGTTTCACGAAAACAGACTGAAAAGAGTATGTTTGGTAAGTCATTCAGAATTTCCTAACACTTTGAATTACGCATCAAAACCTACATGCTCGCCTCCACAGATCACGGAAAAGAAAGAAAAAAATGCTAAGAGAGTGGTCATCCAGGTCGGAAAGTCGATCCCTTCCTGTCGCTGAGGCTTGCCGACCTCTGACCTCTGACTCCACGTGCCAGCTTCCTCCCTCCCAGACCCTCCGCTGCGCCCCAACCCTCCAATGCTCTCTCACTCCTTTAGTTGTGGCAACAGAAAGGAGCTTCAGGACTGAGTCCGTGTGGACCACAGAACCTGCTTTCCCTGGATCGTGGGCGGCCTGCCTGCCAAGTTGGTCTAGTTAGTCAGAGCCTTACTTTTCATAGTGCCTTCCTCTTCCTCCTCCTCCGCATTGATCACCATGGTGCCCAGCTGGGACGGCAACGTGTCGTCGTGCTCGATCATGGTATTGGCTCCGTCACTCATGGTGCTGGCCACGCGGACGGTGCCCATCTCGTCCCCGGCGGCTCGGACCATTGTGCCAGAATCCATTTCATCCTCCTCCTGGAAGAGGATGAAATCTCAGATGAGGGCTAATTTGATCAAAGTCTTACAAGGTTTCTGAATTACTCTTATTCATCTTGGTGCAAATATTTCTGATGTGACACTTAGATTCTAAACCCACCACGTAGAACCGAGAGCACTCTTTTTTTTTTCACACTGAAGTATGGTTGATGTACGACACTCTATGGGTTACAAGTGTACAATACATGGATTCACAATTTTCACGAGTTAGACTCCATTGAGAGTACTCTTAACCAAAGAAGATCATAATTTATCCACATGAGAGCTGCACATCCAACCCTAAAGGGCCCTCTCCCTCTCCCCATCCCTCTCCTTCTTAATAACATGTTGTAACATTGACCCAAGGAGCTGAGTGCATACCCTTGGGGTCTCAAGGGCGTGGGGGAGTCTCTAAGTGTAAAAATCTACCTATTCAGTATGGCTCCCAGATTCTCCAAATGGGTAAGGAAAACTCAGACTCAGCCCTGATCATTCTCTCTCCTGAATAAAAAGTTAAACTGAAGAAAATATATGGAGGCAAAAGAATAAAATGTGGAAGTGCCTCAGGAAGCGCTGTGAGAAGAACAAGCACAGATCCAGCAAGCCTCCAGCAAGCCCTGGTCCCGGACTGGACAGAGTCACTCGACAAGAGTCTCCAGCTCCAGGTGGATCCTACATCCCCAACTCATCTCGCCTGGCTGGTAGTCATGAAATAACAAGCATGAACGCCCGAAGCCCACCACACTGCCTGCCACTCACTGAGTTTTCTTCATCGTCCTGGTCCACCTCCCGCTGCTGGGCTTCCTGGCGTTTCAGCTTCACGTCCATGGCTTCGTTAATTAAGTCCCGCAGTATGGACACTCCTTTGGCACTCTTGACAAATGGGTGCTTCAATAAGAAAGTGGAAGATGGTTTATTTTGGTAGAGTGCCAAACACTGCCTGGCACACAGCAGGTACTTAATGACTTCTGTTCAATCGGCCAGTGAATCTGTTTCTCTTTATGGTTTGGACAACAGCTAACTCATACTCGCTTTATAACTGAGCAGATGCATTCAGGCTTTACCCATCTTTTTTGGCTTGGCTAGAATGTTTCCTCCATTTCTCTGTGCAAACTCTAGGGATTCTCAGCAGGCTACTATCGCCCCCTAGAGGAAGTTCTGTAAACATGCTGGGAGCTTGTTTGGAGAACACAAACTACATGGAAGTGGGACAGGGGGCAGGGACACAAGCGATCCTGTGAAGTGTGGAACAATCTCATACAGCATTGAACTGTAACACATTCTACACATATTTCAAATGTCTCAGAGAACATATACACTTTGATAAATAATACTGAAAATTTTTTGGGTGATTTTGGAGGGGGGGCTTCAATGGAATAGAGACAGTGTTTAGAAATCACCGAATAGTTTACTCATCCTGTTTATTCTTTCTAGTCAATGTACTATAGAATTTCCAACTACAGATTCAGGTAAAAAGGATTTTAGTGCCAAAGTGCGGTTCCTACAGAAATACTAAAACTGGTCACAAATATGTAACAGATGTAGGCCCAATATTATTCAATCTGCAAAGATGCTTGGGAATACTGCTGACTTACATTTATAGAAATGGCTTAAAGTTTTTAATATTAATACCATCTTACGTTTGTATTACTGCCTTTTGTGACACAAATGATAAGAAATCTATGCTATGAAAGTTATGTCTGGAAATTTTTTTGGGGGGGGGGTTGCCTGCTGTTTTCCACACTTATTCTGACATTTGTCCCCAGTGTTCCTCTTTGCAATCACCACCCACCAGAGGATATGATTTCCAAGGTCTTTGCAAGTACTCTAGATATGTACAATAGCCTCACCATGTGGTGGGATAGAAATACAGGAGATATCTTTTCCATAAAACTGCATCAGCACCCCAGCCAGGTAGGAAAAGAATTCATCACTACTCTCAGAAATAAGACGCAGCTCATTTGCAAGAATATCAAATTTCCTTGTTCTCTCTACTGAGAACGTCTTTAAGATCATTTCTCTACCTTATATATAAATGAGTCTGCTCTGCTATTACTTGACATTACATTTATGTTAGTGTCCCTCCACTCATTTTCCTGGGTTTCTTGAAGGAAATGCTTTCTGTTCTTCTCTCTGCTCTTCAATCTAAACTCATTTGTGATGCTAGGTACAGGTGTCTAATTACTTTATTATGTCTATAAGTTGAAAAGCTGGAGCATTTCTATATTGACACATATTTCATTTATAGAAATGGCTTAAAGTTTTTAATATTAATGGCTTAAAGTTTTTAATATTAATACCATCTTACGTTTGTGCTACTGCCTTTTGTGACACAAATGATAAGAAATCTATGCTATGATAAATTATTATCCTTATATTTCTCCATCATATCACAGGCATTACACTGATTCTTTTTAAATTACGGGTATAAGTAGATTTTATCATCTATGAGTTTCATGCCGGAAAGGTAAGGAGTGTTTAAATAAAATGTATTGGTTATAAAAAGGGGGCACTGGGTCTGATGTGACTGAAAACCGTTATTGGGCGTGGCCTGACACAACAGCAGATATTCATCAAATCCGTAATATACTGTATCTCCGATATGTGTGAAGAACTATTCGAAGTTACACATATGATATCACTTAATCCTAACATATGGGACAGGTACTTTACCTCTACTGTATAGGCAGAGAGGTGAGGTTCCTCACTCAACGTCATAAAGCCAGTACGTAGAGAGCCAGGACTCCAACTTGGGCAACTGGGCTCCAGAATCCAAGCTCCTAACCACGAAGGATGCTGCCCGCCAAACCCCACCCATTCTTCAAAGCCCAAGCACAGAGGGTACCTCCTCCGGGAAAGCATTCCTCGTATTTCCAGTCCAAAGTGGCCTCTTCCCACCCTGAGTTACAGCAGCACCTACCATTAATCCCAGTTCTTTGTCAGAATTGGGTACACTGAATCACTCCTGCTTTGGAATCAAAGAGACTACTGGGAGTTCCCGTCGTGGCGCAGTGGTTAATGAATCCGATTAGGAACCATGAGGTTGCGGGTTCGGTCCCTGCACTTGCTCAGTGGGTTAAGGACCCAGCGTTGCCTTGAGCTGTGGTGTAGGTTGCAGACGCAGCTCGGATCCTGCATTGCTGTGGCTCTGGCGTAGGCCGGTGGCTACAGCTCCGATTCGACCCCTAGCCTGGGAACCTCCATATGCCGCGGGAGCGGCCCAAGAAATAGCAAAAAGACAAAAAAAAAAAAAGAAAGACTACTTAGGTCCCATCCTGGCTCTGCTGTCTACCAGCTGAGTGGCTCTAAATGATTAACCTCTCCAAACCTCCATTTTCTCACCTATAAAAATAAATAATACCTATCTCTCACAGCGTGTGTGTGATGATTAAATGGCATAATGTGGGAGTTCCCTGGTGGTCTAGTGATTAGGATTCAGTGCTTTCATCTCTGAGTGCTTTCATCTTTCAGTAGCTCCATCCCTGGTCTGGGAACTGAGATCCTATGTCAAGCCACTGCAGCCATGGCCAAAAATTAATGAATTAATTAAAAATTAATCAATGGCATAACATGCAAAGTAGCACACAGTAGGTGCTCAATAAATGTCAATTCCTGCTTTCTAATTCCCACAGAGCACTGTATTTTCTTGCATTATTGTCTTGTTCAATGATCTCCCATTCTTTTCTATATCTTTTCTAAGCATTCACATTTAAACCTGCCTAGAGGCAGGGAATATCTTACACCTCTTACCATCTCCATATAGGTGGGTTAACAGCATCTTTTTGTCAGCCTGTGAGTGAAACCGCTGCACCCCAGGCTGATTCCTACCTGGAGGAGTTGAGTGGCCGTGGCTCTCTGCTCAGGGCTCTTTACAAGACACTGCTTCACAAAATCCATGAAGCTATCTGACCACAGTTCTGGCTTTCGGAATGTGGGAGGTGGGTTGGTAGGAATCATGAAGATTGCCTAAAGAAAAAAAAAAAAAGATTTGGAAAAGTGAAAGTGATGCTCCAATAAAAATATGACTAGAAATACATTGGAAGTTTGATGAAATGGTTTTTCTCTTCCCCACTATAAGCCCCCCCAAATTGCAATGAAAGGCTGAGTATCTCAAAGAAGGAAGTTATGACAATTAGAGAAGCTGATAGAGCTCTCCTTCCCCCTCTTCCTCTCTCTGCTTTCCCTCTCTCTCTCTCCCTCTTTCATCTGTACTCTCGTCCCATAAACCTCACGATACCCAGAAAGCTTTTTGGGGGTTTTGCTGACCAAAGTACACTGCCACTCAAAGTGAAAAGGCAAGACCAAACATCAACATCTTGAAGAGAACCCCAGCCCTGTAGCTGTCAAGTTTCCCTCTTCCCTAAAAGTTACCCCCACCCCTGGATATAATAAGTGACTGCAGAGTTCCCGTTGTGGCACAGCAGGAAACGAATCCAGCTAGGAACCATGAGGTTGCAGGTTCGATCCCCGGCCTCCCTCAGTGGGTTAAGGATCCGAGGTTGCCGTGAGCTGTGGTCTAGGTCACAGACACGGCTCGGGATCCCGCATTGCTGTGGCTGTGACATAGGCCAGGAGCTACAGCTCCGATTTAACCCCTAGCCTGGGAACCTCCAGAAGCCGTGAGTGCGGCCCTAAAAAGCAGAGAAAAAAAAAGTGACTGAAAGGAGGTCATAAAGCTAGAAGTCCCCCAAATCACAAGAGAGTCATCAGCCTCCAAGCCACATTAATTCTACATACTTGAAAAAAAATTGGTCTACTACATGGCAATTAAATTCTACTATTTCCAAAAAAAATAAAACTATAGGAAATACTGTAGGTTCAGTTCCAGACTGCTGCAATAAAGCAAGTCACATGATTTTTTCAGTTTCCCAGTGCATATAACAGTTATGTTTCCCCTATACTGTAGTCTATTAAGTGTGCAATAGTATTATGTCTAAAGAAACAATATATACACCTGCATTAAAAAAATAATGTATTGCTAAAAATGCTAACCATCATCTGAGCCTTCAGTGAGTTATGATCTTTTTTTGAAATAGTAACGTCAAAGATCACTGATACCATAACAAATACAACAGCAATGGAAAAGTTTGAAATATTGCGAGAATTACCAAAATGTTGCCCAGAGACGTGAAGTGAGCAAATGCTGTTGGAAAAATGGCACCAACAGACTTCTTGATGCAGGGTTGCCACAAACCTTCAATTGTTAAAAGCAATAAAGCAAAGTGCAATAAAACGAGGTATGCCTATATTATTTATCGTGTTTCCAATAAAAGAAGTACAGTTTCTAGAAAAAATAAAACTCTGCAATAAGCAGCTTACATTATATTCATTCAATCTAAAAATATAACCAGTAAATCTTCCCATCCTTCTCCATTTCTGCCCCCTACAAAGACGGAGCTTATCTTTGAGCACATGAATACTTTATTTTGTATATATATTATTTTCACACAAATACTTTAAAAAAAAAACTGTTACGGAGTTCCTGTCGTGGCGCAGTGGTTAACGAATCCGACTAGGAACCATGAGGTTGCGGGTTCGGTCCCTGCCCTTGCTCAGTGGGTTAAGGATCCGGCGTTGCCGTGAGCTGTGGTGTAGGTTGCAGACGCGGCTCGGATCCTGCCTTGCTGTGGCTCTGGCATAGGCCAGTGGCTATAGCTCCGATTCGACCCCTAGCCTGGGAACCTCCATATGCCGTGGGAGCGGCCCAAGAAATGGCAAAAAGACAAAAAAAAAAAAACTGTTAGGTCTTTTGACAGAAGGACTACTTAATCAGAGGAGAGGAGGAGCTGGGATAGGCAGTCTGGAGAGGACTATGGAGCCCTTGAAGGCTGGGTCGAGCTCTTGCAACAGTGCTGTGACGAGGGGGGGTTCTGTGGTGGCTGAAGCTTGGAAACTGCTTAGCTATCAATACGGAAGGAGTTTCAATGGAGAATGACTCTATGGGCCCTTCATACTCCACAAGCGGATGGAACCTGGAAAGCACAGAGCCTCCAGAACTCACTCATGTAAGGACGAGACAGGAAAAAGACAACAAATGAATCAGGCTGGGTGTTAGTGACATGAGTTCAAGAAAACAGTCTGCTTTCCTCTTAATACTATTATAAGAAAAACAGAAAACACTGCAATAAGCAATAACTGGTACTTGGTGAATAGGGAATCGTGGAGACTGGGAAAGTGCTAAGCCCACGCCCCTACATGAAGGTCAGGACTGCTCCTCAGCTCCAGTTAATGCTGTTATGTTAAAACGCGAGAACCTGAACTATTAAAAACACACACAATGCACAAGTCAAACCAAGCATTTCTTGGCCCATGTCCTGCCAGAGGGCTACGAGTACACAATCTTTGGAATGGAGAGGAGTGGATTACACTTGAATTCATAAGCGACTACAACTAGTGGAAGTGTACAACTGGAGTCTAGACTGACACTTATCAACTATTTAAAATTAATTCATTTAGGAGTTCCCGTCGTGGCGCAGTGGTTAACGAATCCGACTAGGAACCATGAGGTTGTGGGTTCGGTCCCTGCCCTTGCTCAGTGGGTTAACAATCCGGCGTTGCCGTGAGCTGTGGTGTAGGTTGCAGACGCGGCTCGGATCCCGCGTTGCTGTGGCTCTGGCGTAGGCCGGTGGCTACAGCTCCAATTCAACCCCTAGCCTGGGAACCTCCATATGCCGCAGGAGCGGCCCAAGAAGTAGCAACAACAACAACAACAAAAAAGACAAGGGCAAAAAAAAAAAAAAATTAATTCATTTATTGTTTGGTACCTAACCAAGTAAGTCGCTGAACCAACCTTCTAATGATCACTGGTAACTAACCACCCCGCTGATATTCTGTCCATTTTCTTACCCTCATTGGATGGATATCGGCATACGGCGGCTTTCCTTCAGCCATTTCTATGGCAGTTATTCCCAGTGACCAGATGTCTGCCACACAGTTGTACCCTATTTCCTGAATCACTTCTGGAGCCATCCAAAATGGTGTCCCTATCACTGTATTTCTCTTGGCCATGGTATCCTAAAATAGAAAGGAGAAAGATCAACACCAAGCATTAAAACTACTGGGAAAGAGAGTCCTGTCCAAACCAACAAGAAGACATGTCTTGGACTTGAAATACACACAAAAACCATATTAAAGAAGCATGATCGATCAAGCAGCCACAAAAGAAATTCAAATGACATAGACATGTAAAAGAGTCTCAATTATTTAAACATAAAAACAACAATCAATTAATAAAACCACTAAAATGAAATTGACAAAAATTAGATTAATAACTAGTACTGATAATAGGCAATTTGGCAACATTTATAAAATTTAAACGTCCATATCCTTTGACCAAAATCAATTTCTGAGAGTTCCTGCTGTGGCGCAATGGAGTAAGAATCTGACTGCAGTGGCTCGGGATGCTGCAGAGGCACGGGTTCGATCCCTGGCCCAGCTCAGTGGGTTAAGGATCCGGCATTGCCATAGCTGTGGCTTGGATTCAATCCCTGGCCCAGACACTTCCTTATGTCACAGGTACATCCATAAAAAAAAATCTGTTTCTAGAAATGTGTCCTATGTATAAGTACCCCAAGATATATGCATAAGTATTTCAGAAATATTTGTAATAGAAAGGAGAAAAGAAAAAGGAAACAACACGAATTACCAACTAAAGGCAACAAGTTAAGTACAATAAATATCCACACAATGAAACACCACATTAAAAAAAAAGGAGCTAGGAGTTCCCGGCGTGGCTCAGTGGTTAACAAATCTGACTGGGAACCATGAGGTTGCGGGTTCGATCCCTGACCTTGCTCAGTGGGTTGGGGATCCGGCGTTGCCGCGAGCTGTGGTGTAGGCCAGCAGCTACAGCTCCGATTGGACCCTTAGCCTGGGAACCTCCATATGCCATGGGTGTGACCCCAGAAAAAAACAAAACAAAACAAAAGAGCTAGATACATTTCTTTTTTAATTTTATAGCTGCCTCAGCAGCATATGGACATTTCTGGGCCAGAACTGAATCTGATTCACAGCTGCAAACTACACCAGAGGTGCAGCAACGCCGGATTCCTTTAACCCACTGCACTGGGCCAGGGATTAAACCCATGCTTTTGCAGTGCCCTGAGCCAGTGCAGTTGGATGCTTAGCCCACTGCACCGCAGCAGGAACTCCTAGATACATTTTTCTGACGTGGGAAAAATGTATGAGACACACTGTGAAGCAAAAATATTAGATTCAAAATTACATATAACATAGCCTTGTCTTTGTAGAAGAAAAGTAATGATCAGAACAATAATTTTAAAAAAATAACCAATAATAATAAATATTGCTGTTATATGGATAGCGAAAAAATCTCCAAGGAATATACATCAAACTATTAACAACAGTTCTATCTAGAAGACAGAATCACTAAGGACTTTTACTTTCTATCCTGTATATTTCTGTAACACTTGGATGGATTGTGTGAGCATGTACTACATGTGAAATCAAGAAATGAAAAAGAAAAAAATATATATGTGTGTACATTCATTTGTCCATATATAATTTCTTTTTATAATATACATGTTTTATATAATATTATATACATTAGTGGAGTTCCCATTGTGACTCAGTGGTAACAGCAAACCCAACTAGTATGCATGAGGTGCAGGTTCGATCCTTGGCCTCGCTCAGTGGGTTACAGATCTGGTGTTGCCATGAGCTGTGGCATAGGTCGCAGACACAGCACGGATCCCAAGTTGCTGTGGCTGTGGTATAGGCCGGCAGCTGTAGCTCCAATTTGACCTCTAGTCTGGGAACTTCCATATGCCATATAAAAAAAAAAAAAAGAAGAAGTATGAAGCCAATTTGGTTTCCTCGGTAAGACTGTAATTGAGATAATATTAATATAATATTAATAATAATATTAATATACTATTATAATATGTTATAATAATATTAATAATATTATTAATATACTATTATAATATAGTAATAGTGTGTTATAATAATATTAATATAATTATTATACTATATTATTATAATAGTATATTAATATTAATATAACATAATAATTTATAACAATATTATAGTTTACTTATGTGTTAACAAAAGAATCTTTTTAAGGGCCCGCAAATCACAATATGGAATGAGTTACCGAGTTTTTTGGTTTAACATCAAAGCGATTTCCATGCTGTTGCAATACCTATGGAACTCCCTAACATGTTCTAGGAAGATTTAAAATTCTTAAAAATGAAAACTGTATATAATACCAGCTCTAAACAAACAAATGATATATTTTTTCCCACGACCCAAGAAAACCGATGTATAATGTTGTTGCAAATTTTAGTATGTATCTGTCCAGAACTGTATTTTTCTACACATATTTCACACATACTTCTGTGTTTTACAAAATCAGATAATTTTAGGCTTCCTGTTTTGAAAACATGTTTTTTTCACTGCCATGTACTACTGAGGTAGGAGGAAAATCAGGAGGCTGTACTTTGGAACCAAATGTGGAGAGTGATTTCAGTGAAGTGACCGCTACCTGAAGGCTGAATGAGATGACATTATGTCTTATTCAACGAAAGCCATTTAGATTTATTTTTCTTCCTTTTATAAATGTGATGAGGTAGCCCAACAGAATTTAAACTTCTGCTCTATCATTTCTTGCCTTAGTTTTTATTCTTATCAAAGGTAAACAAAGTTAAACTAGGGGCCCTGAACTCTAGAAAAAGATCTAAAATTATCTACCAGCGCTTTAGTATATTCTTTAATATTTTTTTGTACTAATACAATTAAATCAAATATTACATTTTAATAGATAAGTAAAAGGAATTGCTTCTCAAGACAGAGCTGAAAGTTACCAACACAAGTAACATTGTGGAGTTCCCGTCGTGGCGCAGTGGTTAACGAATCCGACTAGGAACCATGAGGTTGCGGGTTCGATCCCTAGCCTCGCTCAGTGGGTTAAGGATCCGGCGTTGCCATGAGCTGTGGTGTAGGTCGCAGACGCGGCTCGGATCCTGCGTTGCTGTGGCTCTGGCGTAGGCTGGCAGCTACAGCTCCGATTCGACCCCTAGCCTGGGAACCTCCATATACCACGAGAGTGACCCAAGAAATAGCAAAAAGACCAAAAAAAAAAAAAAACACCAAATAACATTGTTACTTACTGTAAGTTGACCTGCTACCCCAAAATCTGCAAGTTTTGCATGTCCTTCTGTATTTAGCAAAATATTTCCTGCCTTGATATCTCGATGTATTTTTCTCATAAAATGAAGGTATTCCAGTCCCTTAAGTGTTGATTGTAATATTGTAGCTATTTCATCTTCTGTTAACTGGAGAAAAAAAAAAATGAGAAGTTAAAATTCTATTTGTTTAAATCAGCACATTTTGAAAAAGGAAAACAAATTTAGACCCAAACTCCTTTCCTAGAATATAAATTTAAGATCTCATGCAACGAGTGAAGAGCATTTGACAGCTTATAATACTATCACTATGCTGACCACTCCTAAAGTTATATTTCCAGCCCAGATCTCTCCCCAAATATCAGATTCATATATTTGCCTATACAACACTTCCAACTGAATACCTAACAAGTATCATAAGCATAACATGTCCAAATCGAATTCTTCATTTTTACCATTCTCTTACCCTTCTCACCACACACCTGTCTACTCTACTCTCTTAGTAAAAGGCAGTTTCATTCCTCCAGCTCTTCTGGCCAAAAACCTTGAGGTCACCTTTGCTCTTCTCTGTCTTCAAAATATATGCAACTACATCCTCTGTATTTACCCTAGTCCAAGCCACCATCATGTCCTGCCTGAGCTATTCTAATAATCTCCTAACTGGTCTCACTGCTTCTGCCCTTGATCCTCTACAATGTATTTTCCACACGGAAGCCATAATGCATCTTCTACAATGTCAGCCAGCTCTGCTCAAAAGCCACCAACGGCTTCCTAAGCTATTCAGCCGGTCCTCGCCAAGGTCTTAACATGACCTGGGTTCTGGCCACCTTCATCCTCTTCCACTTTCTACCTTGCTTGTCCTGTTTCAGCCATGTAGGTGTCTCTGCTCTTCCTCAAACACTAAACATGCTCCCACTTCCGGGCCTTTTCAACTGCTGTTCTCTCTCCCTGCAATGCCCTTCAACCAGATTTCTGTGTAAGTTGCTCCCTTACTTCACTGTCTCTGCCCAAATGTCGCCTCAGCAGAAAATCAGAGCTCCCTTCATTCCTAAATCATTCTCTATTCCCTTACCTTACTTATTGGTCAATGTAGCATTATCACCAGCTGACACTCTATACATGATCTGTATACCTATTTATGTGATGTCTTCCCTTTTAGAAACATAAGTTCCATTAAAAGATGTATTTGATTTGTTTACTATTGAATCTAGCACCAAGAAAGCCACCTGGCACACAGTAGGTCTTGAAAAAATATTTGCTGAGTGATGATGAATGAATGTAAGCAAGAATGGCGGCAATCAACAAAGAATATCTGATCAGCCTGGTGGTGACTTTGTGCTGATCCAAACCCAGTCCTACACAAACTCAATCAACAAACTCTCTATCGGCCCCCTTTATGACAAACAACTCACATTTAAAAGGGAATATGCTGTGGTGAAAAAAATATGGGATGTGGGACTAGAAAGACCTAGTTTTCACTCCTGGCTCTACTTTCTAGATGTGTGACTTACGTAAGTTATCTAATGTCTCTTAGTTTCTCAATCTATAAAATAGACAAATCACCTTTCTTCAAGACTGTCAAGAGAACCAACCAAAGGGGAAACTATGGTGGGGAGAGATCAAATGGGAAGGTGGGATTAACACATACACATTACTATATATAAAATAAGTAACTAACAAGGACCTACTGTATAGCACAGGAAAGTCTACTCAATGCTCTGTAATAACCTATATGGGAAAAAAGAATGGATATGTGTATATGCATAATGGATTCACTTTGCTGTATACCTGAAACTAATACAACATTGTAAATCAACTAACTCCAATAAAAAAAAATTTTTTAAAAGAAACTCCATAACACACATTAGCTGCTATTATGAAAGGTTTTAATGAGTGATATATGCATAAAACTCATTAAAAGTATTCAGTTATAGGACCAAAAACAAAAGGTCATAAAAATCAAATGATATAATAAAGTATATAAGAATCCATGTGAGAGTTCCCGTTGTAGCTCAGCAGTTAACGAACCTGACCAGTATCCATGAGGACATGGGTTTGATCCCTGGCCTTGCTCAGTGGGTTAAGGATCTGGCGTTGCCGTGAGCTGTGGTATAGGTCAGAGACGCGGCTCAGATCCAATAGGTGGCTGTGGCATAGGCCGGCAGCTACAGCTGCAATTCAACCCCTGACCTGGGAACCTCCATATGCCGAGGGTGAGGATTATATATAATTATAATTATAATATATAATTATATATAATTCAAACTCATTATGATGGCCAACAATACCCAACATAGTCTGGCCCTGCCCACCTGCCTCACCTCATCTCCTACAGTTTCCCCCTTACCCATCCCCCCCTCAAGTCACAGTGGCCTTCTTTCTAGCACTTAAACACACCGAAATCATTCCAGCCTCAGGGGTTCTGCACTGGTCATTCGCCTACCTGGCATGTTCTTTTAGAACTCACTGCATTCAAACTTTAAAAACTAAAGGTCTCTGGGTATCCTTTCTCAACCATCTCCTTTCAGAGAGCCCACCAAACACTCATCACTTTATCCCCACGCCTTTTCTTCAGAGCAATTATCACTATCTGGTATTTATCTTCTGGTTCCCTTTAATTTGCTTTCTGTTGCCCTAATAGAAAACATGCTACCATGAGAGCACAGTTGTGGTCTTATTTACTACTGGATCCCCAAGGCATGGACCAGTGTTCCAGAAACACTTACTGAATGAATAAACAAAAAGTAACTGAATCGAGCCTAGAACCCATGACTCCTAGCTTTCTCCCAGCAATCACAATAAGTGAATCATCTTTCACTGGGCATTTTCACTGAGAAGGAGGACCTTGTGGAAGCTAATCTAGGTACTTGCAGGGAGGAAGGGAAAAACCCAACCAAATTTCAACACTCAGAACTCACTGCTTAACCAAGATTTGATGGCCATTTTGTTTTCCAGGAAGAATTACGCTGAGCATTTCACTGGATTGTGTTGGTTGGTATTAAAACTGCTTCATTTAGGAATTTCCACTGTGGCACAGTGGGTTAAGGATCTGGCACTGCCACAGCTGTGGCACGGGTCACAGCTGCAGCTGGAATTCGATCCCTGGCCCGGGAATTTCCATATGCCATGCGTATGGCCCAAAAAAAAGTTAAAAAAAAATAAAAAGAAATAAAACTGCTGCCTTTAGGAGCTATTAAAAAGAAAAGCAGTGGGGGAAAGAAGCATGGAAAGGGGACAGTCTTCTCTCTGGATACAGCAAAGAGAGCTGTATAGGTATATGTATATGTACATGAATAAAAAGCAGAGAAGACAGTGTAAGAGCCTAGCTCAGCCGCATGATTCCAGAAGGTAAACTTACCGTTTTATTTCGTAATCGAATGATATCGGACACAGAACCAGCCCCACAGTACTCCATCACAATCCACAAGTCTGTGTTCTTAAAATAACTGCCATAATATTTGACTACATGAGGGCTAGAGAGAAACACAATACAAGTTAGTGGAATGGCCTTCAAACAGCTCTAGTAATTCATGCTATAAATACATGAAAATTAATTTCAGCTCCAAAGATCAATTATTCAGAGTTCCCACTGTGGCACAACAGGATCAGCAGCGCCTCTGCAGTGCCAGAAGGCAGATTTGATCCTTGGCCTGGCACAGTGGGTTAAAGGATCCAGTGTCGCTGCAACTGCGGAGCAGGTTGCAACTGTGACTTGGATCTGACCCGTGGCCGGGGGAACCCCATGTGCCACAGGGGCAGCCAAAAAGAAGAAAAAAAAAGATTGATTATTCATATTTAAGGTTAAAATGGTCATCCTCTTGATAAGAATGTAAAATAGTACTGATTCCTAGAGGGCAATGAGTAACAATAGTGCAAAAACTGTGTGGGTCCCTTAACCCTGCATTTCTAACTCTACAATTCATCCTAAGAAAAGAAGTACAGATATTCAAAAAGAAATAGTTAACATCATAGTACTGTGTAGAAAAGTGACAATTTAGATACCATCTAGATGTCTAACATTAGGGAGTTTATTGCAATAATAAGAAGTAATGGTATATCTGTATAACGGAATAACCATGAATCCATGGAAAATGTTATAGAAGAATACTTGGTAATATGGGAAGATATACTAGTTTACCAAAAAACAAACAAAAAAACCACAGGTTACAGAACAGTAAGCGTAGTGGAACTCCAAAAAGAGACACAGAATGATATGTATACTAAGTAGTACTTAACAACGATTATTTCTCCAAAGGAAAATGTGGTTTTCTTTCCTGTTTTTCTTTGCATTTTTCCCAAGAGGTCACATATACTTTGTAATAAGGAAAAAAATAAAATCACACTACAATATATCAAAAAGAAAAAATACTCAGGATCAGACCTGGAATTTGGGGTCTCAAAGACAGATTTCAGAGAAAAGTCAAACAACCTTCTAAAACGAAATAATTTGTCCTCTGAAGCTACTAGCTTTAACTAGCTAGATAGTGATCAGGGCTAAATAATATTACATAATACAGTAACTGAAGATGCTAAAACCATCTCAGTTGCATTAACTCGCAGAATTTCAAATGCCCTTTCATCCTTGGGAAACATGCCAATGACAAGGACAGCAGGGAAGAAAACACACATATACACAAAATGAATAATAATGAAGACACGGATAGGTCTTTAAGATACAGATAGCCACACCTGCTCCCCTTCCCTGTTTCTACAGTATTGGATGCCTCCACAAGACAATCACCATCAGGAACTTGCTGAATATGTCCTATACAGTCTTATATTGTCAACTAGATTTTCTTGTCCAATTCAAGTCTACAAACTCTAAGAGGACCAGCACTCCTTCTTTGTATTTCTTACGGTGCTCAGAACAGAGTATTCTTTATTTCCTCTTTTTTTTGGGGGGGGGGGGGGCATACAGTGGCCTGATGTAGGATCTCAGTTCACGGACGAGGGACTGAACCCAGGTTTCAGCAGTGAAAACACCAAGTCCTAACCACTAGACTACCAGGGAATTCCCTGAAATCTCCTCTTTAATTAGAGATATTTGTATATCCTGTTTGGAACATAGTTCTTGCACAGTCTATCAAAAGTGGCAAAAGTCCTGGGTGGAGGAGGGATGGATTGGGAGTTTGGGATCAGCAGATGCAAACCATAATATATAGAACAGATAAATAGTAAGGTCCTACTGTATAGCAAAAGGAACTATATTCAACATCCTGTGGGAAATCACGATGGGAAAGAATATGAAAAAGAATGTATACATATGTATAAGTGAATCACTTTGAAGTACTGCAGAAATTAATACAACATCATACTTCAATAGTTTGTTTTTTTTGGTTTTTGTTTTTTTTTTAAGTAGCAAGGTTTCAGAGTTCCTGCTGTGGCACAGTGGGTTAAGAATCCAAGTGCAGCAGCTGGGGTAGAGCAGGTTCAACCCCCAACCTGGAACAGTGGGTTAAAGGATCTGGTGTTACCACAGCTACAGTGCAGGTCACAGCTGTGGCTCAGATTCAATCCCTGGCCAGGAGAACTTGCATAGGCTGCAGGTGTGGCCATAAAATAAAAAAATTTTCGAAGTGGCAAAGTTTCAGTATACCAACTGGAAAGAGCTTCTACAATGCATTTTATGGAAGAGAAAAAGAAAAACTGCTACCACACTCTGGTCCCTCTAATGAAGAAATAGGAGGGTTTTATCTAGCAAGTAACCACAATGGTATAAAGAATAAAAGAAAGGGAGAGTTCCCTTCGTGGCTCAGTGGAAACGAATCCGACCAGTAGCCATGAGGATGCAGGTTCGATCCCTGGTCTTGCTCAGTGGGTTAAGGAGCCAGTGTTACCATGAGCTGTGATGTAGGTCACAGAAGCAGCTCAGATCTTGCCTTGCTGTGGCTGTGGTGTAGGCTGACAGCTGTTACTCCAACTCGACCCTTAGCCTGGGAATTTCCATATGCTGCAGGTGAGGCTCTAAAAGGCAAAAAAAAAAAAAAAAAAAAAAAAAAATGAAGGCAGCCCCAAGCTGCAAGACTTTCTCATTCTCCTTTCAACTCCCTAGAGTGGGCACTGCCCCTGTTTCTCACTGATCTAAACTGAGGAAACCAGCTCCACTAAAGTGGCACCACCCCCCAATGTTGTCATGGAACTTAGGGCAAACCACGTGCTTTTCTGCGGTCGGCTGTTGGCCTGACTTCCTGCTTGCAGCATTTGACAAATCTTAGTTCCTCAAAAAGAAAATACTTAACTACTCCTAGGTGGAATAATTTCTTAAAATTGTGAAGGAAGGATCAGAACAGTAATACCCCAATAAGTGTTCTCTTTTATAAGTCCATTTGATATCCTAAGGTTTCTGGAACTAAAAGCATTTGAATTATCTCTTCTTAGCTGTCTCTGTAGAAATGTTTTCTCAAAAGGAAGTAAAAGAGATCATTATCAAAAAAAAAAAAAAAAAAGGGCTAGTCAACACCACCTTCTGCCTCTTGCCTCTTCTTCCTAGTTTTGAAAAGGTCTAAACTGAAACAAAACAAAGCAAAACTATGTAAAAATAGAAACGATGAAGATTTAGCTGCTAAAACACACAAACTTTTTCATCTTTTTTTTTCCTGAAAAGAACATGCAGAGTGATTCCCCTGCACTCTCCCTTTTGCAAAATACCTAAGTAAATGCAACTCTGGTGTCAAACTCTAAATAATCACAGCAAATTCAGATGCCTTTACCTGTCACATTGCTGCATTATAGAGATTTCTTTGATTATTTCCTGCAGGTCCGATTCCACAGGAACTTGCTTAATAGCAACAATCTGACCGGTCTCTTTATGAATAGCTTTGTACACGCTGCCATAGGACCTATGATTGGGGGAAGAACATTTACAAAGTCAAAGCAGGTCAAAGGATAAAAAGCGGTAAAACACAAGCAACTCACAGTTCTAATTTACAACCTTAAGTGCCCCAAACATATGTACTTAGCTACACTTGCAAAATTGAGCCTGCTAAAAGGGCTTTGGGGGAAAATCGCCATGAAGAGAACTACCACAAAATGGCATCTTAAAAAACTTCATGTTGCAATTTTACTGACCATATTAGCATGAAATAATTATAGTAGCTACCATGTGCGATGTCGGCTGGGAATCTCCTCATCTGCGATTCATCCTTACAAAAAAAGCAATGAGAGGGTCATTATCCCTATTTTACAGGCAAATGAGAAAAGGCTCAGAAAGGTTAAATGACCTGCCCAAGGTCACATAAGTGATACGTAAGTGGTCAGTCCAGGATATGAATCCAGGTGTGTCAGAACACAAAGCCTATATCCTCTCCACATCCATACTGGGGCACAAAAATGGGAGTCTGTTTTCTTACATTCACTCTAGGGCCGCAAGGTCTTTGAGTCCCTGCGCTCCTCTTACTTGCAATAATACATAAAAGATTAAGAAAACCAAAAATGTAAGCCTCTTTCATGCTAGTGTTAGGTGAACAGAGTACATGCAGATTCTTTTCTGCCCTTTGGAGTTCCCACTGTGGCGCAGCACGTTAAGTAAGGATCTGGCATTATCTCTGCAGTGGCTCAGGTTGCTGCTGGGGCATAGGTTCAATCCCTGGCCCAGAGCAGTGGGTTAAGGATCAGGCATCCTTTGCCTTTTGCTCCATCTTCCCTTAAGCATTTACTATCAAAACAAATAAAAAGCTTATGTAGCCATTTAACTGGGGGGCTAAAAGTGAAGCAGATTTAGAATTTAAAGACCCAGGACTGGAGTTCTACCGCCACTAGATATTAGCTGTCATTTACAGACATGTTAAGTTTGTGCCTCAACTTTCTTACCTGCAAAATGACAACAATGGTACTTTACAAGACAATTGTGATGGTTAAATGAGAGATCATCATCTTGCATAGCTTATATCTTCACTAAAACCCTGCCTGGCTGTCAGTGAAAAAATAACGAGTAAACCTTCGTATTTCTCAAACATCTGTCTCTTCATACTGTCTTGGTGAAAAAAAGATCAAAATAACAGTGCCACCTCATTCATTAAAGTAGCTGAGTGCTCTAGCTAACAAAATGATGCTCAAGAATTATTTCAAAAAGTCTACAGAAATAGAGTTCCCATTGTGGCTCAGCCATAACGAACCCAACTAGTATCCATGAGGATGCGGGTTCCATTCCTGGCCTTGCGCTCTGGTTAAGGATCCGGCGTTGCCACAAGCTGAAGTGTAGGTTGCAGATGTGGCTCGGATCTGGCATTGCTGTAGCTGTGGCATAGGCCAGCAGCTGCAGTTCTGACTCAACCCCTAGCCTGGGAACTTCCATATGCACTAAAAAGAACAGCACTAAAAAGAAAAAATAAAAATAAAATAAAAAAATAAAGTCTATGCAGCGCACATAAAAAATTTTCATTTCCATTTCTTCGATCCCTTATATTGGCAAAACTAGAAAAATATTTAAATGTTGCCTAAATTACTTTCTTTTTGACAAAGCAAGGCAACCACTGACCACATGTAGAAGATGCAACCACTGACCCTTCTCCCCTGATATGACAACCCCCGATCGATGAGGGTGGCAAATGCCTGGTCCTAGAGGACATATCGTGGTGGTCCAAGCCAGTCACAGGATTTCTGCCAGTGACTGAAGTAGCAGTGAGCCGATGACCTAATTCTGGCCAATGAAATTTGAAGGGTATTCTGCCGAAGAGTTTCTGAGAAAGAGTTTCATCCCTGATAACAGAGAAATACACATGGTGGCCCATTTTTACCTGCCACTTCCTTTCCTGCTTTGGTTACCGACATGTGAGGAATGATGCTTGAAACTAACACGGCCATCTTGAGACTATGAGAATTAAACAAATGTTAAACTATTACCAAGCCAGCAGGCCATTCTGGAAATCTTTCACCCCCGGATTTACTGTCGCTTAGTCATTAAGTGCCCTTACTAGTAAACCACGGTTAACTGGGTAATCTGTTACCTTCCTCCAAAATTATTCCTGATACCCCAGGTCCTGTATGTGTGAAAAGGTCTTTATTTCACATTCACCCTGGAATAACTTTTCCTGGATATAGAACTCTTCTTTGACAATGGCTTTTCCTCAGCTTTTTTACTGCAGTTTTCCAGCTTCTTTTGTTGTAAAGAAGTCAGCTGTTACCATTTTTCATAGGTAATCTTTTCTTTCTGTAGCTTTTATTTTTTATTTTTTTATATATATATATATTTTTTTGTCTTTTTGCTTTTTCTAGGGCCGCTCCCACAGCATATGGAGGTTTCCAGGCTAGGGGTCTAATCGGAGCTGTAGCCTCTAGCCTATGCCAGAGACATAGCAACACAGGATCCGAGCCATGTCTGCGACCTACACCACAGCTCACGGCAACGCCGGATCGTCAACCCACTGAGCAAGGCCAGGGATCGAACCCACAACCTCATGGTTCCTAGTTGGATTTGCTAACCACTGTGCCATGACGGGAACTCCATCTTTCTGTAGCTTTTAAAATATCCTATCTTTAACATTCTTAATTTTACTATACCATAACTCGGAGTCAGTTTTTGGTACTTCAGAAGCTTCTTCCACTCAAAAGCATATGTCTTTCTTCAAGTCTGGAAAATTCTCAGCATTATCTTTTTAATTCCTCTCTACCTCCTAATCTCCCTCGAGAGTTCCTACTGGACCTCCTCAGTCAATACAGACTTCCTGGTTTCCAATGCTATATTTCTGTCCTGCATTTTGTGATCAGCCTCATTTCTAGCTCTCAATTCACAAATTCTCTTTTCAGCTTGTCTAGCTGACTGTTTCTCCAATTTACTGGGCTTTAGAATTTCAATTATTGTAGTGTTCATTGTCAAGGTTCCCAACTTTTTCTTTTTCATGGGGCCAACTGTTCATGTTTATCATCTCACGTTCTTCTTTTAAGGATGCTAGTCCCTCCTTTTTTCTTTCTAAAAATCAGAGACAAACATTAAATCCCATTTCCGATTGCCCCATTCTTTCTATTTCCTTGGGTGGGAATTCTCCTGCTAATTAGGTCTGCTGATTATCTCCTGGCAGTGGATTTCCTTGTATGGGTTTCCTTTTATTTGAAATGATTCTCCTCGACAAAGCTCACTGTCAGGAGTGTTTCATGATGTCATGATGGTTTGATGGCTCCCTTAACTCAGTTACCTAGGCTGTACAACTTAAACCAGGTCTTGCACTAGGATTTGGGGCTTTGCTCCCTCAAGAAACCACACTTGAATGTAGTCCAGGCCCAGTTTCTATAGTCAGACCAGTCCAGCTGCCTTTCCCCAGGCCTTAGGCAAATGATACCACAACTTCATACAGGAAGGCCCACCTACCTCTCAACAAGGACAAGGCATGCTTTACCTCCTCTTACTGTTACAGTTACCTTTTTCTATCCCAGGGCTCTAGCTGGCTATGTATCCTTATATCTTAAAACTTAATATTCATTCATTATTCTTACATATTTGAAGCAGAAAGGAGAGGTCTCTGCCTGCACTTCCTCAGCAATCTGGACCAGAACACCCTCTACATCTCTCTATGCTATCCTGACAACAAAGAGAACTCCAACAGCTCATATATGAACACTTAAGATGCACAATTGCACAGACTGCACTTACAGCACAAAGGACTTAGAAGGCTTCAGCACTCATACTCCCTTATAAGCAAGACCCTTAAGATCTGATTCCCTACAACAAAAACTACAGTGATTCATGAATTCTAACTGGCAGAGAAAAGAAGATGGTGGGGAAGCAGGTGCTTCACACAAGCGATATGAGGCAAGGATCGATGTAGAAAAACAGAAATTAAACAGGAACTGAGGCTGGATTAACCAGGCGCAAGTCTTAACAATACCACTCACTAGCTATGAAACCATGGGCAGGATGTTTTGTTACTATCCTGTGGGAAAAATTTAAATGAGTCAATGGGTAAAAACTTCAAATGTAATACAAGGAAAAAAGGGGCTAGGCTCAACCCAAAACACTTTCTGAGTGCTGTCCTTTCATCCCGGTCTGGAGCTTTGGCTCTGCTCTGCCATGGATCCACATGATTTCCTCAAAATGCAAAACGGCTGCAGCCTCAGGAATCCAGTGCAATCCTTTAGCTGGAGTTCACTTCACAAGGCCCAAGCCAGTGAGAGTTCATGATCCATTCGTTTTCCAGAACCAGTTAAGGACGGCATGGCGATTTGTGTTTGGAAAGGAGGTGCACCTTGGGTTTTCCTTCGGAATTTTGCTACTTAAATGAAGGTTGTTCAGGCTCATGACAGAAATCCAGCATTTGTGATATCACTTAAGAAAACAATACGGTGATCAGATGGGAAGATCTGAAGCTTTGCTTGTTTTCTCTCTGGTGATACCTTTACAGGGAAATTTCCAAGATCCTTCACGAAGACACCCATAGATCTAAAACATAATTTAAAATAATTATAATTAGGCTTAGTTTTTCTTTATTTTATATTTCTGATATAATCTCTAGCTGTAGTTTTCTTTTGACATTCCCTGAAAGCAATCAACCCAAAGTTCCCTTTAAGAATACCTAAATATGCTTGAAGACTTAACTTTGATTTGACATAAGATCTGAAAAATGCTTCAGTTGATGTATTTAAAAATAAAATAATAATAGTTGCCATTTACTGAGCATTTATAAGTGACAAGCACTGTTCTAAGGACTGACTCCCATTATCTCACATAATCCTCGACATAACTCTATGAAGGAGATACTAACAACCCCACTTTATAGCTGGGATTTGCAAAGCTTCAAAATATTAAGCAATTAGCTCAGCAAGAGATTTAACCCAGGTATGTCTGACTTCAGAGTCTGTGCTCTTTACTGCTGTAACACACTTCCATTAAAAATGAAAGAAACAAGTTAGTTACACACATAGTCAAGTGCGCCTACCATTCTTTATCTTATTCTAAGTACAACCTGTGAACATGGCTAGACTAAGGGCCTTGGACTCACTGCCTCGAGGAAAATGCCAAAGATATCAAACGAAAGCTAAAAAGGGCAGGCGAGAGATATAGAGGGACTGTTCCCCTCTCCTTCCCCCGTACCTTTAACGATGCCAAATCAACTCGTGGTTTCAGATTCATCTTGTACTTGTCTTTTAGCAGCACAGCTGGTGTCATCTTTTTGCTTCTTGTCTCTGCTTGATTCCTTGCTTGATTCCAAAGAGTATTTTTCCAACTTACAAAAAGATAATGACTAATGTTTTTTAAAGGAGGTGGTCCATGAAAATCTATTCCGTGTAATCCAAGATTGGGTTTAACACTGCGTATCTATATTAGGCATAAATAACACCAAACTCCAAAATAATCTAATGATATATAAAAGCTGATTTTAAAGCATGCACATTAATTAGACAATAGCCATTTTTATAAGTTAACATTTTAGGTCTTCTCTTGAGATTCTTAAAAAATCTCCCAAGAGATTTTTAAAAATACACAAACGCACACCCACACACTTATTTGCTACATAGGCATAAACTAGCTCTGAAGAGTACATTTAAAAAACCTGCTAGCCTGGTTGCTTCTGTGTGGCTGAGAGAGATGGGAAGGAGATTTTTCATTGCAACACTTTTATGCTTTCTGAATTTTGAATCATATGACTTGATCATTCAAAAATGAACAACAAAAACTAAAGGGTAACTAATCTTTTAATGTCTCAATCATTACAAAAAGGAAATAAACATACATACAAAGATTAAATTAAAGGTATATGTAAAAGTAGAAAAAATTATGATGTAACCTTTATTGTATCACGAAAGCCAGTGATGGCCATTATCTGTCACTAGATGTCATTTCACCAGTATTTTATAAACGGATACACAAATCTGTGTTTCAAGAAGTTCAATGGTTCCCAATCTAGGATTCTGGATCTCTTAGGAAGCTATAAAGGTAGTGACAGTCCTTCCTGAATTCCACTGTTCCTTTTAAAGAAACAAGTTATTTATCTCTCAGACGCTATGAACAGAAAATTAAAATACATCTGATTAATAAAAATTTTTAAATGAAGTATAAACTAACTAGTGTTATCTGTTAAATAGATAAAATCATGCAAACCACAGCTTTTACAAGACAGAAAACAAAAGATGTCCACGGTGTTAAAAAGACCAGGAATCACTAAATCTGCCCATAGCAGTGACTAGGGGAAGAGGGAAAGGGCACTCCAAGCTGTAAACTGACCTCCCACCCAGAGCAGAGCTGTTATGCAACATGCCCCTTTCTTTTCCCTAGCTTTGCAAATGACTGCCATGAGAAAGGTTCCTATCCTTCTGGTCTTGGGGCAGGAAAAAGACTGGGACCTACAAGTCCACCTACATTTTCTGTGCACTCACCCTTCTCCAAGTTTCTCCAAGACATCAAACACTTCTTCTGGTTGTTTAGTTAAACTATCCTCATCCAACTTTTTCAGCTGCCTGTGAATGAAGAAACATAAACATAAAATATAGTTTGCTTGCTAGCAACTAGAACCCAAAATGCATTATTTATTTTACAGTGAGCCTCTTGGGAATTTCTCTGCAAAGTTTTTGCTAGTCAGTGACAGTAAAGGCAAGTCAAGAGACCTTTAAGGAAGCTGAAGGGCCGTTCTCTGGAACCGTTATGCATGTCCTGGGCCACCTTGATGAGCCAAATCAGGACCAGAGGGTGAAGAGTTACCACCAGGCTGGCTTCAGCTTCACAGCTGTAACAATTTTCTAACAATACAAGGTGTTCTAAAATGGTTTAGACTGCCTTAAGAAGTCCCTAGATCCCCATCACTGGAGAACCGAAACAGAAACTGAGTCCTCAGGTAGCTGAAACGCTGTAAAGTGGATTCGAGCATTAGCTATAACCTTCAGAATCCATTTCCAATCTTGAGATCCCAAGAATGAAGATGGCATAAGGATCTGTTCAGAAAAGATGTTTAATGCAAGCTTAGCTATGAAGGGCAACATGGTCTTAGAGTGGGGGCCAAGGAAGACATAGAAGAGGCTCGCTCTCGTTAGCAAGATTTTGTAATTTTGTCAAAGCACATGGATTCTAAAGGTATCACTGAAACAGAAAGTGGAGAATATACGCTTAGACATGATCAAAAGTGAAAAATAACCAGGCAACTGGGAGTTTCAAATAGCTTCACCAAGACACCCAGAGGCAGTCATGTACCTGACTATTCCCCAAAATCAGAGACAGATACTGCACACACCTTCCAGATAATTCAGACTTTTTTGAACAGGACAACCTGATAAACATGACCCCAAAATTAAATATAGGGTTTTTTAGAGTTCCCATTGTGGCTCAGCAGTAATGAACCTACGAGTATCCATGAAGATGCGGGTTCGATCCCTGGCCTCCATCAGTGGGTTAAGGACCCGGCATTGCCGTGAGCTGTGGAGTAAGTCACAGACATGGCTTGGATCCTGCATTGCTATGGCTGTGGCACAGGCCAGCAGCTGCAGCTCCGATTCAACCCCTGGCCTGGGAACTTCCATATGCCATGGGTGTGGCCCTAAAAATACAAAAAAAAAAAAAAAGGGAATAACAGGGGTTTGTTCCCCTCTAACTCTGAGACCTCTGAAAATTACTAACAGGCATAAAGAAGGAACTTGCTAAGGAATATTTGTGCGTGTGTCTGTGCTACAAAAGGGCTTCCTGAAACTACAAAGGACAACAAAGAAAGGAGAGCTCAGGAAATGGTGAAATATGGAAGTAGTCCACTGGCAATGTCTTTGTAAAGTAAAATGTTTAAACTAGCTGGACAATACTAATTTTTACAAGAAAATATTTTTAAAATACACACACACAAATGTGTACCTTCCTAGAGAAAAACCAGAAGAGAAGGCCCCCAAAAAACAAAAGCCCACACACTTGAACACACCAAGTGGACCTACCAATAAACACTGACCTCATTTAAAAAGGCAAACTTAGAGAATTTTATATACATCAAAGACTAAAGAAATGGAGAACTGCTCCAAGTCAATAATTGCCATAACTTGAAAAATAACAAAACAAAATGACCACAGTGACCTTTGAAAATCAAAAGGTCCTTAAAATTAAAATTCCAATGACTTCACAAAAACTCCCAGCTTCAAAACAAAAAGGGCTGAAGTGAAACTCTTCCTCACCTTCAGAAGTGAAATTCTGATGAACTCAGAAACGAGAATGAACAACTCATAACTCGGGGCGCAAAGGGGAGGTTTGGGTGAAGCAATGGATTTATAACTGTATAAACAATGGACAATACCTCATTTCTCAAGTATAATTAAAGTTTTATAAACAGCCCGCATAAAGGAAGATCAAATGTGTTCCTTTGAAGGGTTGACTCCGTGGTTTACAAAAAGCAAAATTCACTATTTCAACTCAGCATAACAAAGGAAACGGCTCCTGCCATGATGGACAGCTGCAGGCCTCTGATAATACTTTGACAAACTTTATATGACTGCTCAGATACGTCTTGAAAACAATCTAAGTGGGTTTTTGTTTGGTTTGGGTCCCGGCTTAAGGGATCTTTTTATCTCTGGCGCCTGATAACTAAGAGTGGTCAGCAAAAACATTTGTTAAAGGGACTAAGGAATGCAACGATGAGAATCATAAACCCTTCTCAGCAATCTGTCTGAGGTTTCAAAATAAAAATACAATTTCACCCTAAAAAGTATTACTGCGTTATCAGCAAATAAGATTTCCATGGAAAATCTTTTGATGGGGGTCTCCATGGTCATTTATACATGAGTCTTTCTGGGAAAAGCGCTATAACCAAATGGCCCAACTCTGATGATTCAGCCCTCTCAGCTGGACTTCCCCAGGTCCTGGTAGTTTCACTGCTTGCTCATAACTGAACAGGCCTGGCCCACACAGCCTCTGTGGACCAGACACAGGTGGATGCTCCCCGCTAAAGCAGATGGCCACGTGGCCAGCCAGCATCCCGGAAACGCACACGCTACACCTTCCACCACGCTATTGTTATCTAATGGCGACTCACTTTTAAAAATCATAAACTCCCCTGTAAACCATCAACTTTTGCCTATTATCATTCACTTAGTCACACACAAATGTCAAACTCCTGAACACAAAGAGCACTTCCTGCATTGGGATTCCTTTCCCTTGTTGCAAACACACGCCATCCGAATCTCCGAAAAGAGACCCACATCTTTTCAAACACCAATAAGAAGTAGTTACAGGTTTGGCTAACCTCTTTCTCCCATCCTAGAACTCTTATAAGGGCCATTTTACTTATGTATGCTTACCCTTCTTTCCGCATATAATTTTTATGGGTTATGACAAATATTCTATAATATAAATGAAGTTTTTAAATGATAATAAAATCGATGTGCCCCCCCCACTGATCCCCTCAAATTCATGTTAGTCCTAACCCCCAATACCTTAGAACGTGATTTAGAGATAGGGCCCTTAAAGAGGTAATTAAGGTAAAGATGAGGTCATATGCATAGGCGCTAATCCAACATGATGGGTGTCCTTAGAACAGGAGATGAGGCCACAGCCAGGTACGGAGGGAAGATTATGTGAAGACAGAGGAAGGAGAAAGCCATCTGCAAGCCAAGGAGAGAGGCCTCAAAAGAAACAACCCTGCTGACCCCTTGATCTAGTCTCCAGATCTGTGAGAAAATAAATTTCCCAGTTGTTTAAGTCACCCAGTCTGTGAAACTGACAAGGCAGTCCTAAGAAACTAATAAAATGCTAATAAAGTTAACTGGCTGCAAATTAGGCAGTTCACTAGTTATGATGAGCAGAAAGCACCAGTCATTCAGCCCTGCAATACTTTTCTCTTGCACACTTAATGAAATATTTAAAAGGTCTAGGAATGAGCCTGTCGAAAACCAAAACGGTTTACTCTTTTGCCCAAGATTACACAACATAAGACCAAAGTAAAAACTAAACTCAGATTCCCGATTCTCTTCTCAATTAAACCAGGGCCTTGGAGAAAGAATGAACGTTCAGGAAGAAATATAACCATGTCCATTTATCACTGGATCTACGGCACTAGAGCAAATATCTGCTAACATATACAAGGCTTTGTGAGACAGGGGTACTTCCAGAGAGGCATCAGAGTGAGACAGCTAACAGCATGGACTTTAGACCAGACTGCTTGGATTAAAATCCCAGATCTGTCACTTAGTAACTGAGAAACTCCTGTCCAATCACTAGCCTCTCTGGGCTCAGTTGCATCACCTGTAAAATACAGAGATACAGGTGATAGGATTGTTGTAAGGGTCAAATGAGCCAATAACAGGTTGAACCATATGAAACCACTATTTTTACACATCAAAATGGCCAAATATCAGCAAATTCATATGGTTCAACAGGAGACATGGAGAGCACTAAGAACAGTGTCTAGCAGCCAGTAAGTGCTGTGCGTTCAATGTCAGACTCAGCACACTATATGATGAATTATGAATCCATCCCAACCAGCTATTTGCCTTCTGCACTGTTTGTACACTTCAAACAAACCCATGGGCGCAGCCCCGGCTGTCAATCCCTTCCTTTCACCTCTCCTTTGCCCCATACTCCCACACGCTGAACACTTCCTACTTTAGAGCTCATTCTACTGCAGGAAGTCAGAGGTCTCTGTGAAACAGAGGCAAACTGCACGGCACCTCAATCTCTACTCTCGATTCTTCTCCAGATGTGGCAGAGTGCTTTAAGACCCTGGCATCCACTGAATAAACCATTGACACAAATGCAACCCCTCAGGAGGTGAGACTTTCTAGGATAGGCTACCCCCTCTCCCACATTTTGTTGTAAAACAACTCCAGGCAGCAGCAGCCTTTGGAACCGATGCAAAACAAGAGAGATCTGAAAAAGGCAAGTCTGGCCGGGTCCAGTGACCCAGATCAAGAGCAAAGAAGGAAACATACAGGACTGTGTCTCAACTCTTCTGGGCCTCAGTTTGCCCATCTTGAAAATAGTCTCACAACGTTGTAAACCAACTATACTTGAGGGGAAAAAAGAAAAAGAAAATTGTCTCTTACTTCCCTATCTACCTCCCAGTGTCAGATGTAAAGAAAATTAGGAAGACCCTGGACATCAGGAAGGAAAGGTGTCATTATCCTAGAGTGGAGACACTACCAAAAACATCTTCCTAATGCTGTCCTCCATGAAACCACCCTTGCTTGGCACCCATTCTCAACCTTTCTTGGCACATCTTCAGTCTCAGGCGCACAGCTTTTCACCTCAGCAGATCCTCCCCACTGCACCCCTTGGGCGGGACTCGGTCCCTTAGAAAGTCTACCCAACCCTTCTCTCTCCTTGTTCCTGATCCATCCCTTAGACAGATCCCCCCTCGTTGGTTCTCATCCAGCTTCAGCATCCTCTCTACCTCAATGAGTCCCTTCTGGTATAGTAGCCCTCACCCAGCGGCAACCCCCGCCTTCAGCAGGTGCTTTCCCTAACTTGTCCCCACGTTCCTCAGCAGTTGCTCCCCCCGGCTGTCGCTCCCCTCCTGCCCGGCTGTCCCTCCAAAAACAAGTGATCTCTAACCAGCCCCATGTTTATCCCCCCTCATCCAGACCCCCGCCGGCCAGGGGTAGCCCATTCAGCAGGTGCCCCATCAGCCCGGTCGCCTGGCCCCGCAGGTCCATCTGCTCCACGGGCTCACACACCCATCACCCCTCCGGTCGGTTCCCGCCTTTCCCTCCCGCCCCCCTTCCTCTTGACCAGCGAGCGGCCTCTCACCGGCGCGGCGGGTTCCTCAGCTGCACCGTCTCCATGGCGCTGCCGGCAGCCGCCCAGACCCGCTCAGTGCTCCATCCTCCCCCGGGACTTCTCCAAGCCCGCCCCGCAGACCCTCCCACACTTCCGCTTTCCGCCCCCACCGGAAGCGGCGAGCTGCTCAGGGGAGGGGCGGGGCCGCGAGGGCCGGGCCTGGATCACGTGGTGCGGGCTCGAGTCACGTGGCACGCTGGGGCGGAACCGAGGAGGCGCGGAGACAGCTTTGGGGCATGTCGTCAGGCAGACTGGAGTCTCGGCGGCGTTGTTTCTTGCGGTGGTGTTAGCCCGAGACACTTGGTCCCCCAGACCTGGAACCCATCGCTGCCTCGGGCCGCGCCTCTCATATCTCAGACGGAGATACTGAGGTTTCTTGAGAAGCAACATACTTGATAACAACTGTCGATTCTTAACCAGTCAAGTTCTGCGCGATTCCTGGGAAGCACTGCTCCAGGGACTCCCAGAGGTATTTATGGTACTCTACAGGTCTGAACTAATTTAATTCCTGTTCCAGGTGGAAGCTGGAACGTGCGAAACCGCTTCGTGGATGTAACAGAGCATCAGCCTGCAAATTGCTCCACCCTCTTGACAGCCTCACCTGTGTACATAAAAAATAGCTATTATTTTTTAAACTCTTACCATGTACTGGCTTTCAAGTATTGTTTCATTTAATCCTCATATCAAGCCTGTAACGTTAACCCCAATCTTCTCTGCTAATTATTTGACACTCTTACCATTACCACGTTTTCATGCCCTACTAATGCTAATTCATTTAATACTCTTAAGGCTGTAAGGTACATACTTTTGTTATTCTCGTGAGGCCAGAGAGGTGAAGCTCAAATAGCTAAAAGTATAGGTTTGGGGAGTTATATCCAGATAGACCTGATTCCAGAGTCTGCACCGTCAAACTAGGCAGTCACTGTGGACCCCTGGTTGGGCATGAGAGTCAGAGCTTCCTGTCCCCTCAGAGCTCCAGTTCCAGCTATAGAAATTCATAAATCCTCGGTTGCCACCACCATCAGTGAATATTAAGAAAAAGGAAGATTCCGCCCAATTCACTCATAACGTTACCGGAGAAAATTTACCCAAAGCAACCTCTCACCATTTTTAATTGTCCCGCTTTTCTCAAAGCATCTTCAGAACAACACCTGAGCAACCTCTCAGGGCGACCCAGGTATGGACTCCATATGCTGAAAATGGAGTAACAGCAGTTCCCATTGTGGCTCAGCTGCTAAGAACCTGACTAGTATCCATGCGGATGCAGGTTCTATCCCTGGCCTCACACAGTGGATTAAGGATTCAGCATTGGTGCAAGCTTGGCTTGGATCTGGCGCTGCTGTGGCTGTGGCATAGGCCAGCAGCTGCAGCTCCAATTCAGCACCTAGCCCAGGAACTTCCATATGCTGCAGGTGCAGCCCTAAAAAGGAGGAAAAAAAAAAAAAAGCTAAACATAAATTTAAACAAATAATGAGTTCCCGTCATGGCTCAGTGGTCATGAATCCGACGAGGAACCATGAGGTTGTCGGTTCGATCCCTGGCCTTGCTCAATGGGTTAAGGAGCCGTCGTGACCGTGAGCTGTGGTGTAGGTTGCAGACCCAGCTCAGATCTGGTGTTGCTGTGGCTGTGGTGTAGGCCAGCGGCTACAGCTCCGATTCGACCCCTAGCCTGGGACCCTCCATATGCTGCGGGTGCGGCCCTAGAAAAGACAAAAGTAAGTAAAATAATTAATTAAAAAAATAATAAAGCCATACAAAAAAAAGAATAACAGGCATTCCCTGATACAGTTGGAGAACGCGTTTATAATCTACTATGTGCCAGGCGCAATCCTAGGCTAATACTTCATCTTCAAAACAGTCCCACGAAGTAAGAATTATTATCCTCAGTTTACAGGTGAAGAAGCTGAGATTCACATATATACAGCTAGTGAGAGCAAAGGTTTTAACCTAACAGTTTTCTGACTCCACAAAATCCACATTTTATTTGCCACTTTGCTCTGTTAGGAATCTGGGCAAATGGCAGAGGGAACCCTGGGGAAGTTAAGATCAGGAAAAAGCTTCCACACAGTTTAGGAAGTCATGGTGGATCCGTCCTGCAAGAAGTCACCTCTGTCCTCTGAAATCCCCTAGCACTTTTCCTGTATTTCCCCTGTACTTTTAACCTGGTGTTCAGACCCGCTGCCCGCTGAATTTTTGCCTCCGTGAAGGGCAGCTCTGAATCTAAGCTCCCACTGTGTCCACACAATAAACATTTTTTAAAAACAAATGTTAATTTACCAGTGCACAATGTCAAACATCCTTCCTTTGTCTGCTTCCCAGGATCTTTCCAGAAGATGGAGGGGTATTAAGGTCACCTTCTTTTTCCACATAATGTCCAGCCCGGCACTGCCCCATAGAAATTTCTGCAGTGATGGAATATCTATATATGGTCAAAACAGTAGCCACTAGCCACATGTGGCTATTAGGCACTTTAAGTGTGGCTAGTGTGATTAAAACACTGGGTTTTTTTGTTTTTTCTTTTTTTTTTATTTTAGGGCTGTTCCTGCAGCATATGGAAATTCCCAGGCTAGGGGATCTAATCAGGGCTACAGCTGCCGGCCTACGCCACAGCCACAGCAATGCCAGATCCGAGCTGCATCTGTGACCTACACCACAGCTCACAGCAATGCCAGATCATTAACCCACTGAGCAAGGCCAGGGGCTGAACCTGCAACCTCATGGTTCCTAGTCGGATTCGTTTCTGCTGTGCCACGACGGGAACTCTGGATTTTTTTTTATTTAATTAATTGATTTTAATTTAAGTAGCAAACCTCAGCCAACTGTAATATGCTAATAGCCTAAGAGAAAGGACCGATGAGCAGGGCTACTCATGCTTCATTCATTCAACACTTACTGAGCTCTGTGTGTCCGGGACTGGGCTAGGATCTGGGTATATGACAATATTTAAAGCATTTGTGGGTCCTAGCATTTTTGCAGTTTACAGTGTAATAGAACAGATAGTTATTAGATAATTAATTAATTTAGTGATAAATGATAATAGAAAACAAAAACATGAGCACCTAACCAAGTCTAGTAGGATCAGGAGAGCTCTGAGAAAGCCAAACAGTCATTCATTCAACAAACATATGCCAAGTATCTGCTGTGAGGCAAGCACAGTACTAGGTGTCAGGCAAGTTTCTACCCTCACAGATCTGATAGTAAAGTGGGAAAGATAGTAAACAAGCCAAAAAGGGCCCGATATATAATATGGCTGATATTTAAAATTACATAAAGAGGAACAAATTAATGTAAGAGTATGGAAAGCGGGGCGGGAAGTAATTTAGATTAAGTGATTGAGGAAAGCCTTTCTGAGGAGGTGATATTTGAACAGAGATGTGGCTGAAGTGAGAGAGTAAGTCACACTAATATTTAAAGAAAGATTGTTGAAGGAAGAAGGAACAGCAAGTGCAAAGGCTTACATTGGAAAAGCAGCAAAACGGTGGCATGTTTGGAGCAGAGTGAATAAGGAAAAAGAGGACAGGAGGTAGATGAGCCAGAGCCAGATTGAATGTGGGCCACATAAAAGTACAAACAATTATTAGAAGTTAGAAACCATCCCAAGGCCCAGTGGTTTAAAATGGTAATTACTTTCCAGTTTGGGGTTATTACAAATAAAACAGCTATGCCCATTTGTGTTCGAATCTCTGTATAGACATGCCTAACAGGCACACGTACGTAACATACATTTCATTTCTTTGGGGTTAAAATGCAGGTGCGAAATAGCTGGGTCATGTGGCAGATCAATGTCTAATGTGTTAAGAGACTACTTTCCAAGGTGATTGTTCCATTGCCATTTCCACCAACGGTGCATGAGTTCCAATTGCTCTACATCCTCACCTACACTTGATAAGCTCAATCGTGGTGATCTCAGCCAGTCTAATAGGTGCGTAGTGGTAACTCATTGTGGGTGGCAATTGGCATTTCCCCAGCCACTAATGATGTGTGGAGCATCTTTTGAAGTGTTTGTCATCTGTCTCTTTTCCTTTTTGAAATATCTGTTCAGGTCTTTTGCCCTTCTTAAAATTGGATTGTTTGTTTTCTCATTACTGAGTTTTTTTGAGTTTTTAGTATTCTGGATGCAAGTCCTTTATTAGATAGATGATTAGCAAACATTTTCTGAGGTTTGTCTTTTCATTCTCTTAACAATGTTATTCAAAGAGCAGTAATCCAAATCACGAGGCTGAAAACAATCAGTCTTGGGGAAAGAAGTGTCAACAGCATCATAATTTGCCCACGTGCTATTCTGGATGATTTTCAACTCGGGTGTATCAATCACAGTGTACCCTGAAAACACACTCACTCTGAAGACGAGGCTTAGGGAAGAGATGTGAAAGAAACAAGGGGAATTTAAATGCAGGGCATTGGCTTCACAGGTGACAAAAGAGCCAAGAAGACAACAGGGGACAGTGACGCAGCCCACAGGCTAGCAATGGCAGGAAGTCACTGGTTTGGTGAAGCCCATAATATAAACAGGAAGTGGTGATATTAACAAAGTTTAGAGGCTGATAGAATGGAAGCTGGAACCAAGGCCGGCGTGTCTAAGAGCAACTGAATACGAAGTCACTGCTGGATACCTGATCAGAGGCAAAGAGGACAGACAAAGGCTCTGTCTTTTCTCTTATTCACACCAATGCCGGTAGAGACCAGCCAGAACTCAGCTGACATGGGAACCTGGGAAGTAAGCCTTCAGGGACAGTCTCCTCCTCAAGATTTCTTAGGTATGACCTCAAAAGTATGACCCATAGGAGTTCCCGTCGTGGCTCAGTGGTTAGGGAATCCGGCAAGGAACCATGAGGTTGCAGGTTTGATCCCTGGCCTTGCTCAGTGGGTTAAGGATCTGGTGTTGCCGTGAGCTGTGGTGTAGGTCACAGACTCGGCTCTCGGATCCCTCATTGTTGTGGCTCTGGCGTAGGTCAGTGGCTACAGCTCGGATTAGACCCCTAGCCTGGGAACCTCCACATGCCACGGATGCAGCCCTCAAAAGGCAAAAAGACAAAAAAACAAAAAAAAACAAAGTCAGCATTTGCACGGATCCCTGTCCAAAATGGCTCATTCACATGGCTGACAAGTTGGTGTTGGCTGTTGGCTGGAAGCCCACTTGGTGATCGAGGATGGGAGGCTGACTTCATTTTTCTTGAGCCTCCTCACAGAATAACGACCGGATTTTTTTTCTTTTTCTTTTTTTTTTTTTTTAATCTATTTTAGGGCTGCACCCTCGGCATATGGAAGTTCCCAGGTTGGGGGTCGAATCGGAGTTACAGCTGCTGCCGGCCTACATTCCAGCCACAGCAACACCAGATCCAAGCCGCCTCTTCGAACTACACCACAACTCACAGCAACGCCAGATCCTTAACCCACTGAGAGAGGGCAAGGATCGAACCTGCATCCTTATGGATCCTAGTCGGGTTTGTTAACCACTGAGCCACGAAGGAACTCCAAAGGCTGGATTCTAATGTATATTGCTGAGGGAGAGCCAGGAAGAAGCTTTAATGCCTTTCAATGGCATAGCTTTGGAACTTAAATAATGTCATTTTCCATTGAAGGGATCTCAAAAACTCTCTGTTTCAAGGAGAATGGACATAAGATTCCATCTCATGAAAGGGTTGCAAGATTCTGGAAGAGCATGGAGAATTGGAAATATTTTTTCAGCCATTTTGGGAAAATACAACTTGCCATAGATGTACTTGTCTGGTATATTACTTAGAATATATTCAGTTTCAAGCAACTGAAAAAGAAAAATCTAAATTGTGGCTTAAGGCACCATGGCATTTCATTACTAAGAAGTCTACAAGTTAGCAGTTTTGGGGTTGATTCAGTGGCTCAGCAATGTTGATTTCATCTTTCCCCTCCAAGTGTCGCCTTCATCTTCCCCTTCTGGCCCTATTCTGCATGTTGGCTTTTCATACTTGTGCTTCTTGACTCACAGTTGCAAAATGGGTGCCACATCTCCAGGTATCATGTCCTTAACCCAACAGAAAGAGAGTGGGGGGAAAAAAAAGGCTGTTGTGAAGTCCTGTACCTCTCTCTTATCAGGAAAGGATAACTTTCCCATAAGCACCTAGCACACATCCTTTTATCTCATTGGTCAGATCAGGGTCACATGCTCACCCCTTGCCCCATTAAGGACAAGATCATTGTGATTGGTTTAGAGAAATCTTGATTCACTTTCTGGGCCAGGAGAATCTCAGGCAAAATCAGACTTCTGGAAGTAAAGATGGAAGTCGTTGGGTAGATAACCAGCAGAGTGTGTGTGTGTGTTCCAGCTGCCTCACCACACTGTGTTCATTGTTTGCTTTTGTGTGGCCTGCGCTGGGCTGAGGGGATTCAGATGGAATAGCCACCCAACCCTCAGAAAGTTTAAGGTCTGGTTGGGTTATGAGTTTACACAAATAATTACAGTTAACCCTTGAACAACACAGGTTTGAGTTGCATGGTTCCATGTGGCTTTTTTTTTTAATGTGTACTACATTACTACACAATCCGAGGGTGGTTGAATCCGAGGATGCAGAAACTTGGGCAGAGGGGGCCAGGTGTGAAGTAGCACAGGGATTTTCAGTTATGTAGTTGTTGTCCCTAACTCCTTCCTTGTTCAAGGGTCAACTGTATGACTAAGTATGTGATGGCAGAGACCAGGGTTTTGGGGTTTTTTGGGGGGGGGGTTGTTTGTTGGGTTTTTTGGTTTTGTTTTTTGGGTTTTTGGGTTTTTTTTGGTCTTTTTTTTTTTTTCTTTTGTCATTTCTTGGGCCACTCCCACGGCATATGGAGGTTCCCAGGCTAGAGGTCAAATTGGAGCTGTAGCCGCTGGCCTACACCAGAGTCACAGCAACTCGGGATCCGAGTTGCATCTGCAACCTACACCACAGCTCATGTCAACGCCGGATCATTAACCCACTGAGCAAGGGCAGGGACCGAACCCACAACCTCATGGTTCCTAGTCGGATTCATTAACCACTGAGCCACAGTGGGAACTCCCTTTTGGGGTTTTTTGTTTTTGTTTTTGTTTTTTGGTTTTTTTAGGGCTGCATCCATGGCATATGGAAATTCCCAGGCTAGGGGTCGAATAGGAGCTGCAGCTGCTGGCCTATGCCACAGCCACAGCAATGCAAGATCCAAGCTGCATCTTCGACCTACACCACAGCTCATGGCAGTGCTGGTCCTTAACCCACCAAGCAAGTCCAGGGATCGAACCCTCCTCCTCGTGGATACTAGATGGGTTCGTTACCACTGAGCCAGGACAGGAACTCTGAGACCAGGTTTTTTTCAACAAACCTTTATAAGTGCATGTTGGCTGCCAGAACTTACTATGCCTGGTGAAAGAAAGGTAAAGATCTTCCCGCCTTTAAAGACCTTGCAGTCTTTGACAAAAACCGTAAACTGATGTGAAATCAAATTCACATTTTATGGCAAGATAAGAAAAATTTTTTAAATTTTCTTTTGGAGTTCCTGTTGTGGTGCAGTGGAACTAATCCGACTAGTATCCATGAGGATGCGGGTTCGATCTCCAGCCTTGCTCAGTAGGTCAGGGATCTGGCGTTGCCCTGAGCTCTGGTGTAGGTCGCAGACGAGGCTCGTATCCCTTGTTGCTGTGGCTGTGGTGTAGGCCGGCAGCTGTAGCGCTGATTCAAGCCCTAGCCTAGGACGTGCCTTGGGTGTGGCCCTAAAAAGCAATCAATCAATAAAAATAAAAATTTTTCTCTGCCTTTGGCCTCCTCTCTACTGGGCACTGTGTACTGCTTTATGCATCATGCAAACCTCCCCCATCAGCAGAAATACCTGCTCAGCCATAAAGAGCAACATTCTCCTACCGGCAATAAGACAGCTCCTTAAAAGATAGCATTCCTTGATCTTGTAAGGGACAATGACCCTTAATTGGGATTGTGTAACTGTCAATAATACCTCATTTAGTGTACAACCCTCCGTCTCAAAAAAACTTACATAACTGTGCCTTAATTTCCAATGGGTGAAACAGTTGTTGGAGCTTTCTGACATGCTGCTCCTGGGTTATAATCCTCTAATTTGGCTCAAATAAAAGTTTCCACTTTTTTCATAGATTGACTATTGATTAATTTTCATTGACCCTGACAATCATAGTATAAGAGCTAAATTGGAGTTCTCTTTTGGTGCAGCTGGTTGAGGATCTGGTGTTGTCACTGCAATGTCTTGGGTTGCTGCTGTGATGTGGGTTCAGTCCCTGGCCCAGGAACTTCCATGTGCCAAGGGTGGGCCAAAATAATAATAATAATAATAATAATAATAATAGCTAAATTAGGAATAAAGCCCTGGAGCACTAGGAGCAAAAGAGGGAGATTACGGAGGAGATGATTTTTGAGTCGGTTATAAATTGAGTCAGGATTAGGCGTGAGAAAAAAGTGTTTGGAAAAGTATTCCAGAGAAAAGAGCATACGTAAAGGTTAGGAAGCAAGAGAAAAAGCTTACTGTGCACAGGGAGCAACAAGCAGTTTTAAAAAAAACTGTACTAAGTAGGACAGAGTGAAGTCAGATGAAGCTGAAGATAAACCTGTTTCCCTCAAGGAAGGATCGACATTAATTTATCAGTGTATTCATTTATAAAATCAGTATCTAAATGAGTAGGTGCCAGTTTCCAGCCTAAGTGCTATTGCACTTGCTAAGCCACTGAAACAGCATTCCCTAAATCTTCTCGGGTCTCAGCTCAGTTATGAATCTCTCAGAAAGTCTTCCTCATCCCCGTTACCGAAAAAGCCCCCCACCTGGTCACTTTCTACAGCATTAGAAAGTCTTGTTTTCCCTATAGCACTAATCACATTATGAGATTATCGTCTTCACTTGCTCATGAGTTAATTGCCTGTCGGGCCCCACTAGAATGTAAACTCGAGGCAAGCAAGGACCTGCTCACGGTCTTACCCGCAGGGTTCTGCTCAGCTCCGGGACCCTCAGGTGCTAAATTCCGAACTGAGCATGCGCAGGGGGGCGGGGCAACGAGCCTTCTTTCGCTCAGGCCCCGCCCTTCTGTCCCGCCCCCTCGCCGCCTGGGTAGCGGTCGGACCTGGGCACTAACCGCGTGTGCTTCCAGTCGGAAGCTTTTCTGCACAACTCGGCGAGGGAACCGAGGCGCCCCTCAGTTTACCGGCTTGGCCCCAGGATGGCCCCCAAACTCCCAGGCTCTGTGGAGGAGCTTCGCGCCGCCGGCAACCAAAGCTTTCGCAACGGCCAGTTCGCCGAGGCCGCCACGCTCTACAGTCGCGCGCTGCGGATGCTGCAGGCGCAAGGTGCGACCCCGGCCCCTCGTTTCTCCGCCAGGCCTGCTTCTCCTTCCCCTCTCCCCCAGCCCCAGCCACCCAGACTGGCTCTGGCCCTGTCGGCCTGGGGCTTCCTTTCCCCGCGGCCTGCTGACCCGCCAGACCCTCCCACCACCCGCCCATTCCTCCCCCCTCCCCCACCTTTGGCGTCCTACGAGAAACTTCCTTGGCCTTTCCGCCTTTAAAAAGTTGTAGCATGGTTTTATTTATTTATTTTTTACTTAGTGACATAGAGAAATATATTTCCATATTAAGAGGTGTTTTATTGCTTTTTATAGTGGTATAAAACGTTAAATTTGCCATCGTAACCATTTTTAAGTGTGGAGTTAAGTAGGGTTAAATACATTCCCATTGTTGTGCGACGTCGCTGGAACTTTTTTATCTTGCTACGCTGAAACTCTGGACCCGCTAAACACTAGTTCTTGCTCTCTCCGCAGCCCCTGCTCTCCACCTTTCTGCTTTTTGTGTCAGTAATTTTGACGACTTTAGATATTTCAAAGGAGTGGAATAATACAGTATTTGTCATTTATGACTGGGTAATGCTCTTGACAGACTCTATCTATATGGTAGCACGTGACAGGCTTTCATTCTTTTTAAAGGCTTGCATGATACTGTGTGGATATACACTTTGTTATTCATTCAGTCCTTTAGTGGACATTGGAATTGCTTTCATCCCTTAGCTATGGTGAATATGAGTGTGCAGACATCTCCAAGATCCTGTTGAGGATTCTTTTGAATATATACCCAGGAGTGGGATAGCTGGATCGAATAGTGATTGTATTTTTAAGTTTGGGAGGACTCTACACACTTGTTTCCTTAATAGTTACGCCATTTTATATTCCCTACAACGGGGCACAACCATAACTTCTCAGCATCCTTACCAACATTTTAATTTCCTGTTCTTTTGACAGTGGCCATCCTGGTAGGTGTGTGAGCTGCCTGCTTTTTAACTGTCCTGATGGCCTCATTCAGGCCTCATTCTGATCCCTGAGGCAGCTCTCCTCCTCAGCTGTTCAGGCTTCAGTTAAAGTAACATTTGTTCAGCACCTGTATGGAATCAGAGTATGGTAAGATGGAGAAAGTCCTTTCTCTCAAGGTTGTAGGTTCTTGTTGACAGGAGGCACGTGTAGTGTGGCTCTTAAACTAGTAAACAGTAATTAAGAGCTGTGGGGTCCTATCAGGGCTCTGTAGAAGGCAGATGTGGTGATGCGATGGCGCTGACTGGGGAAGCCCCTTTGTAAAGAATGGGAGGTCAAGGACAACTTCTTTGAAGTTGAGATGATATCTGAATGGTGAGAAGACACATGCACAATGTTTTGGGTGCTGAGTGTTCCAAGTGGAGGGAACTGTGATTCCGAAGGCCTCAGACCATCAGTGTGGTGTGTTCCAGGAGCTAGTGGACGGAGTAATGAAATTGAGGACAGTTACGTAGGCAGAACCTTACTGTGTAGGCTTTTTACCCAGTAGTTCATGGTAAGGAGTTTGGATTTTATTCCCTGATGAGAAGCTACTGAAGATCTTTACACAAGAGAAAGAACACATTGTTAGCAGTTCTGCCAGCCTCTGGCTCATTACAGCCAACTACAGCCCTTTGTCCCACACCTCTCCAAAAGGGCTTATCCCAGAGCCTCATCGGAACTCTTTGCTTTTTTTTTTTTTTTCTTTTCTCTTTCTTTGTCTTTTTAGGGCCACACCTGCAGCATATGGAAGTTCCCAGGCTAGGCGTCCAATAGGAGCTGCAGCTGCCAGCCTGCACCACAGCCACAGCAACACAGAATCTGAGCCTTGACTGCAACCTACAGCACAGCTCACGGTGATTCAGATCCTTAAGCCAGTGAGCAAGGCCAGGGATCGAACCTGCGTCCTTATGGATCCTTGTTGGGTTCGTTATTGCTGAGCTACCGTGATAACTCCAGCACTCTTTTCTGTAGTACCTGGTTCCCTTTGCCCTCCTTCTTCTGTTTCGTTGGCTGGCATTGGTTGAGTACTTGCTAGACATTATAGACATTTTCCCTTATCTGTCTACCAACTTACAGGTGAGATGCTTTATAGATGAGGGGTCCAGAAAAGTTAAATTGTCTATTCTAGGGTGACACCATGAAAACATGTGAGAGGCAGGATTTGAATATGGAGCTCTCTGATTCCCAAGTCCAAGTTTTAAATCATTTTGGTAGACTTCTCCCCAAGTCCTCTCCGTATTTCAGGAGTTTTTTTTGTTTGTTTGAATTGTTGCGGTTTCAAAGCCATTCTTTTGCTCCGTCTTTTCTGTAGGCCCACCTCCTTGTCTCAACTTGATAAAGTTGCTGAGGAATCTAAAGCATTGATATTTCTGTCTTGTTCTTTCATCCTACCCCAGCTGACCTAGAAAAACATGTGTATTTGTATGGATTTATTCTGGGCTGATGTTTCAGTTTAGTAAGGGACCAGAATTTGGTTCTGATCCTGCTACTGATTTTCTAGTCTGTTTATGGCAAGTTTGTTGATTTCTCTTGTCAGTTTCCCTGATCTGTAAAGGAGAGCAGGAAGCAACCCAACCCAGTGAACCCCACCCCCCAGGGAGTCTGTGAAGTGATACCTTCATGTGATAGGTGAGCACATGCGCTCAGGGGTATTGAATGACTTGTGAGGATCTCAGGCTGGACCATTGGTTCTGGTGTCCTTTCTACCACACACACCACTATTTGTTTGTTTCTTTCTTTTTTGTCTTTTTAGGGCTGCACAGGTGGCATATGGAGGGTCCCAGGCTAGGGGTCGAATCAGAGCTACAGCTGCCCGCATACACCGCAGCCACAGCAACACCAGGTCCAAGCTGAGTCTGCGACCTACACCACAGCTCGACCATGCTGGATCCCTGATCCACTGGTTGAGGCCAGGAAGCAAACCCGCATCCTCATGGATGCTAGTCAGATTCGTTTCCACTGAGCCATGATGGAAACTCCTCCAAAAAAGTACTTTTAAAAATGAATATCAGGAGTTCCTGCTGTGGTGCAGTGGGTTAAGAATCCAACCAAAGCAGCTCAGGTGGCTCTGGAGGCTCGGGTTTGATCCCCTGCCCACCCTTGCCTAGCACAGTGTGTTAATGGAGCCAGCATTGCCACAGCTGCAGTGTAGGTTGCAGCTGTGGCTCGGATTTAGTCCCTGGCTTGGGAACTTCCACATGCCATGGGTGCAGCCATAAAAAATAAATAAATGAAAATCATTTTGGTCACAATAAAGGACTTGGGCTTCTGAGATTCTGAGAGATAAGGACTGTCTTTAGAGAAATGTCTGGAATTCTCCTTCCCACGGGATAGCTTGAGCCCTTCCCCTGATTAAGTTCTCTGTAGTCCTGCCAGACCCAGGGGACTTGCCCTAGCAAAATCCTCTCTGATGGACCAAGTAGAATAAGTCTGTTTTTTGTGTCCCCACAATGATTTGTCATAGCATTTATCGTATTTTCATCTTCCTTTTTTTCTTTATTGGATTCACATGCTTCTTGTAATAAAATTAGCATACATAACCCCCAGGTAGTTACAGCATGGATTTCTTTGAGGCAAAAGCCAGCTGTTTCGTCTTGCTCTTTGGGTTGGTACCAGGTTCAGTGCTGAACCTGTGAGTGGCCAGAAGCTTAGTGACACACTTATTAGCCCATCGGGTTATAGTCACCTCTGCAGCCCTGTAGGAAAACCCAGAGAGCTCCGGGTGTGACATGCTCCCTGGTGTCCCGAGGCATCCATTTCCCAGCCTGTTAATAGCACACTTTCTCCTTCCACCTGTGCAGGTTCTTTGGACCCAGAAAAAGAAAGTGTCCTCTTCTCCAACCGAGCCGCATGCCACCTGAAGGATGGGAACTGTGTAGACTGCATCAAGGACTGCACTTCGTAAGCGGGTGGGGCTGACCTCCGGGTGCGGGGGGGGTTTGGAAGAGGAGGCCGAGCTTACCTGGTCCCCCTGTTACTTCCGTGACAGACAGTAGGACCCGTCACTAAGTGTCCCCAGGTCACTGAGAATGTGAAGGTCTCCTTGGTCCTTGTGACCCCTGTCTTGTGTCTTTGGAGTCTCGGCCCTGCTGCTGGAAGGCGCAGGGTGGGCATTAGAGGTGGGCCTTACAGTCTCTGTGAGATTTCGGACCTAGGGATGAGGGAGAGTTGCAGGCCAGTGACCAGCTTGCTCAGGTTTTTTCTGGACCGGGTGAGTGTGAGAGGGGAAGGCAGGGAGAGAAAGAAAGAGGGATGGAGGTTAATAACCTCAAAAGGAGGGAGGAGGAGTTCCCATCATGGCTCAGCAGTTAACAAACCCGACTAGTATCCATGAGGATGCAGCTTCGATCCCTGGGTTAAGGATCCGGTGTTGCTGTGAGCTGTGGTGTAGGTCGAAGGTGCAGCTCAGATCCCGAGTTGCTGTGGCTGTGGTGTAGGCCGGCGGCTACAGCTCCGATTGGACCCCTAGCCTGGGAACCTCCATATGCTGCGGGTGTGGCCCTAAAAAGACAAAAAAAAAAAAAGAAAAGATTTTTCATACTGCTTCCTTCTTCCAGCTAATCTGATACTGCCTCTGATGGTCAGCACTAAACTAGCACACATGCCTTAACGTGTTCTTAGGTCTGCTCTGTGATGTTGCCTTAGATTCATGCCCTGGTGACAGATGGACAGGGAGAGAGGTGAGCATGCTCAGGAACCTGTGCTTAGCTGGTTGTACCAGGCCCTGTGCTAGATTTCCTTCTTGGAGTGCTCACAGCCACTCTCTGGGCTACGTTTACCATCCTTCCCAGGCTAGAACTGGGTGGTGGAGGATTGAGGCGGCACAGTGAGTGGCCTGGGGTCACCTCGTTAATGGCAGAGGCGAGATTCAAACACTGCTTCGTCAGACTCCTAGGCCATTTGTTATCCCGCCCGGCCACACTCTGTAGAGACAGTGTCAAGGCTCCAAGGCACTTGTTCTTGATTTCGAGGAGCTTACACCTCTGAGAAGCGAGGCATGTGCACACACATTTCACAGCGGTAGCGATTCTCTGCCCTGTTTCCACTTCAGTCTAAGTTGAGAAGTCTCTCTTCTGAAATTTGACATTCTTAGCAGTGTCCTGAATGCTAGGGAGCCTGGGATGGGGAGCCCTGGTGACTCAGCAGCCAGATGACATTTCCGCCTCCTGTCCTAGAGCACTGGCCTTGGTTCCCTTTAGCATGAAGCCCCTGCTGCGGCGAGCATCGGCCTACGAGGCTCTGGAGAAGTACCCACTGGCTTATGTTGACTACGTGACTGTGCTGCAGATCGACGACAGTGTGACATCAGCTCTGGAAGGCAGCAGCAGGTGAGCCCGAGTCCCTGCGGGCAGTCTCTCTAGAACGTTCTGTCCTCCCTGACTGGCTTGGACCCGTTGCCTTAGTCAGTCTCTGGGGAGCCCTTTGGGCCAGGCCTAGAAACTCCTAATGAGCATGTGGAGAAAGTGTGGCAGGAGCACTTGCTGTCATATTAAGTAGTTGTGTTTTGGTTTTTTTTAAAGGAAGTGACTTCTTTTTTTTCAGTTGTGCCCATGGCATATGGACATTCCTGGAACCAGGAATCGAACGCACACCACAGCAGTGACAAGGCTGAATCCTTGACCACTAGGCCACCAGGGAACTCCAGAGTTTTGTATGTGTGGAGCTTTTTAGTTTTTTGCCTAGGTGCTGAAATGCAGTCACACAGTAATATTTTATTGATCTCTGTTTAAGCCAGGTTCAGTGGGGAATACTAAACTGAAAAAGAGATACAGACCCCACTAGCTTCAAAAGCTAACTAGGATGGGCAAAGTAAAACATAGTACAAGCAGCCGTGACCCCGGGCTGAAGGGCTGTTGTTTGTGATTCGATTCAGTATGTTGTACTGTGACCCCTTCACAAGGCCCCTCAGGTGAAATTTCTTTCTGGTCTTCTGAGCAGTTGTGTTTTCTTTTCTTTTTTTTTAATCTCAGGATGCTCTCATTTGGGTAACTGATTGTGTTTCCCCTCTGCATGGTCTGCTAGAAAGCCAGAAACCACAGATAGAAACCCCGCACAGGACCTCAGGGTGCCTATTGAGTGCGTCGTTTCTGGCTGGACTTGGTTTCTCTCTGCTTGCTTTTAGTCGCTGTCATTCAACAAAATCTGCTGTTTCTGTGCCAGACTTGGCACTAGGGCCTGAGACAGCCCTTCCTGCTGTAACGGGGCTCCCGGTCCCCTGGAGAGCAGTGGTCAGTCATCGGCAGGGCCCCTGCAGTGTGACGAGCGCTGTGGCAGGAGGCAGCACAGGGGGCTGTAGGGGCAGAAAGGTGGCTCCTCATCAGCCAGGGAGAGACCAGAGAAGGCTTCCCCGAGGAGGTGAGCTGAGACCGAGAGGTGGACAGCGCTCTGGGCAGGGGCCCGCACGTGCACACTGAGTGAGTAGGCGGTGGCACAGGAATTGAGAGAGGTCCACGTACACGATGCTGCTCGGCCCCGGATGGGTGAGGAGGACAGATCACCCGGGGCCTGGTGCTCAGGGCTTGGACTTAATCCAAACACAGTGAGGCCTCGTGAAAGGGACTTTAGCAGGGGACAACACGGGAGAAAAGCTGACTGGCTGCCTGCTGTGGTGACAATGAAGGAGAAGAGGCTAGGGAGGCAGCAGGCCATAATCCGAGAGCTGGTGGAAACAGGACAGTGGGACCCATTCAGGGGACATGTAGGTGGTACTTCAGCAGGTTTGAGGGGTTGGGGTTGGGGAGGAGGGAAGAACGGAGGAGGCAGCCAGGTGGTTGACTCGGAGTTGGAGGTGCCTGAGGGGCAGGAGGCTAGAGATGTAAGGAAGGCAGCTGGGCATTTTCATGGGTTTGGAGCAACAGATACAGGCCAGATGTAGGGATTTGAAGGTCATCTGCGTAGATGTGGCTTGAGGTTGTAGGAGAAAACCAAAACCTACCACAGCCAGTGTGGAGGGGGAGGGGGCGGAGCTTTGAGGAATTCCAGCATTTGAGGGGCTTACGGAGGAACAGCAGCCAGAGCAAGAGGAGGAAACTTAGCATCTCGTGTTACAAAGGCAGGAGTGTTTCCAGAAGGGTGAAGGCATGGGGAGTGGCGGGTGTTTCACTGAGCTCAAGTAATTACATGTTGAGGAATGCAGGCACTGGTGATGCTCACGGAAGCAGGTCAGTGGGGTCAGAAGCCAGATGGCAGGAGCTCCCAGGGTCTGGCTGTGAGGGCAGAGGAGTGTCCTCGTGATGGCAGAGGGCTCTGGGGGGGGGGGGGGGGGGAGGAAGGAGGGAACAGAAAGATGCAGGTGTGGGAGATGCTGGTTGAGTGTGGCCCAGGAGAGGCAGGGAGAGGTGGATCCTGAGCTGAGGTGGAGGGAATAGCCTTGTCATCTCTTCTTTGTGACAGGAGAGAAATAGGAAGTGGTGTGTGCCCGAACAGGTAGGTTTGTATTTATAGAGTGAGGAAGTTTGCTCTGAAAAAAGAGGCGGGTCAGGGAGCAGAGTGAAGGAGGGTAGGGGTTTGAAATAGCAGGCCAGGCAGGAAAGCAGCTTTGGGGGCTTAGTCAGAGACCATGAACTTGTAGTGATACCAGACTTCGAGCACTTCATTCCAGCAACACAGGGGCACGGTTGCAGGAGCAGAAGGTGTTACAGTTGGCTTCATTATCACTCGACACAAACTGATTGGGCCTTGGTGGGTGCCAGGTGTGCTGGGTGCTGGAGATCAGTTAACAAAACCAGCACGGTCATGGAGCTGAGAAGGTGGGAGTGGGGAACGGGAGATGGGAGAGCTTATCCAGGTAGAGGGGAGAGCACGTGCAAAGGCTCGAACATAAAGATCAAGAGGCATGTGGTACATGATGAAACCGGGGAGACGGGAGGGGACCGGGTCTCAAGCCTGGCTAACGTAGCAAAGTGGGAACCACTGAAGGATTTTAAAATTTGAGACTTGGCGTGGTAAGATTTCCTTTTTTTTTTTTTTTGTCTTTTAGGGCCACACCCATGGCATAAGGAAGTTCCCAGGCTAAGTGTTGAATCGGAGCTGGAGCCACTGGCCTATTCCTCAGCAATGCCAGATCGGACCTGTGTCTGTGACCTGCATACACCACAGCTCACAGCAATGTGGGATCCTTAACCACTGGATCAAACCCTTGTCCTCAGGGATACTAGTCAGATTCGTTTCCGCTGAGCCAGGGCAGGCACGCCAAGATTTGCATTTAAAAAAAAACTCTGAGCATTAAGCAAACGTCAGGTGTTTGCATGGCCTTGTAATAGACCCATTTTTAAAAAGTATAAAACACGTGGTCCTTTCTTAGGGCAAATGTGGTCCCTTGAGGGTAAGGTTGAAGTGCCTTTGCAGGCTCCAGATCACCGCTCTGAAGTTAACATAGTGTGACCAGGCAAGGGCCAGGTGGGGAAGGGGTGCCATGGTGGCTGATCTGAGACGTGTAGGGGTTGCAGCCTCCTGTTCCTTTCCTGCTGCGTGTCAGAAGGGTACAGCCCGGGGGAGATGATAACTGGCTCTTAGACACCTCCTGCAGGCTCACGAGAGGAGATCTTCTTGACCCAGATGGAAACCTTTGTGTAATCTGGCTGCCTTTCCAGGATGACAAGAGCTCTCATGGACTCCTTTGGGTCCGAGTGGCGCCTGAAGCTGCCCTCTATCCCCTTGGTGCCTGTTTCAGCTCAGAAGAGGTGGGAATGTTTGCCTTCGGAAAACCGCAAAGAGACAGCCAAAAGCAAATCCAAAGAAACCACAACCGCCAAGAGCAGAGGTGAGCTGTGACTCCTGCCCAGAGAGCCTCTTTCTGTAGAGAAGTGCTCTAAAAAGTGGATTTAGTCATTCTAGAAAATAACTCGGTTAAGACGAGTCATTTTTAAAAACCTTTCAAGCAAAGAAGACGACAAAACAGAAAAGCCTTAACCTCTTAGAGACCGTCTCCTCGGATCTACAGGAGGGTGACAAGAAAGCCTACCACACAGGTGACGAGAGGGATGCTGAACTCTAAGCCTGGCGCCCAAGTAGCCGGTGTTAGTTCCCTTCTCATTCCTTTGGCCGCATTTGGGGGTATATCATTTAGGATGTTTTTGGTTTCAAGAATAGAAAACTCTATGTGGTAAAAATAATAATTTATTGGTTCATGTGCCTGAGAAGTGTGCATGCAGTTCAGGTTCAGGCAGGGTTTGCTCCAGCAGCTCACTGCATCATCAGACTCTGGCTCTATTACTCTGCCCCTCTATGGTGTGTGTCAGCCTTGTCTGCAGGCAGTCTTCCCTCCTACATAGTACAGTACAGTTCCTTGTCTCACATCCATGCACCATGCCTCCTGACCCAGAGGGAGGGAAGGTTTCTTTCCTGACAGTTCCCTAAGAAAGCATTTCTTTCCTTAAAATTCCTAGCTCATCTTTTCTTTTTTCTTTTTAGGGCCACACCAGAGGCATATGGAAGTTCCCAGGCTAGGGGTCGAATTGGAGCTATAGCTGCCAGCCATAGCAACGCGGGATCCAAGCAACATCTGTGACCTACACCACAGCTCATGGCAATGCCGGATCCTTAACCCACTGAGTGAGGCCAGGGATCGAACCTGCATCCTCATGGATCCTTGTTGGGTTTGTTAACCACTGAGCCACTATGGGAACTCCCTAGCTTGTCTTTTCTTAATTTGTTCTGGCCTCTTTGGTCACAGACCACTTCCTGAGCCAGTCACTATGTCCAGGGCCTGAGATTTTGTGATAGCTCAGCCCTAAGCCATCTGCTCCACCTCCATAGCTTCCCAGGAATAAGGGTGGTGCGTCCCCAGAACGAACACTGTGTGAGTCCCTAGAAAAGGATGGATGAGAGAAGGGGGAGCAAAGCCAGGGAGCCCAAAGCAGGAGACTGTCCACCTCAGGAATACAAAGCAGCCTTCTTCAGGCAGGGGTAACGAGAAACTCATAATGCCCCAGGAGAATTCTCCTGCCGGAGAGGGAGGCGCAGAGGGGTCAGGCTGGAGTCTTGTCGCGGGTATGCAGAGGGCAGAAGCCGCTCCTCTTCCCACTAGGAAACCTGTCTGGCCGTGGAGGGCCCTCCTCTGGTGTGTGGGGGCCTGGTAAGTGTTCCCTGCTCTTCCCTGAGTGAGAACGTGGGGCACTAATGAACTCAACAGCTTCCAGGCACCTACCATTTGTTTCATTCTTTTGGAGTCATGGTCATGGGTGTCCCGGGCCTGGTGCTAAGCATTGTGGCCCAGAGGCCCTCCGGAAGTTCTCGGCCCAGTGAGAGACTGAGACACTTAAACAGAGCAACTTAAATACAGGAAGGAGGAGATCCAGTCATGGCGCAGTGGAAACGAATCCAGCTAGGAACCGTGAGGTTGCGGGTTCGATCCCTGGCTTCGTCAGTGGGTTAAGGATCCCACGTTTCGGGAGTTGTGGTGTAGGCCGGCAGCTGTAGCTCCAATTGGACCCCTAGCCTGGGAATCTCCATGTGCGGCAGGTGCGGCCCTAAAAAGCAAAGTAAATAAATAACACAGGAAGAAAAACAGGTATTTTAGTCTTGAGTGTTTGAGGATCACTTGCAGTTGAGAACTGGCAGCGCTGTGCTTGAGCAGCTGGGGAGAGGTTCGTGGAAGGGGAGCGGTGGAGGTGACAGGTTGAGCTGGGCCTTAAAGAGCACCTTCTGCAAGTGAGAAGGAAAGGGGGTTTTCAGCAGCGACAGTGGAAGGAGGTTGAGAATGAAGCTCAGGGTGGCCAGAGGGACAAACTCCGTGCAGTGGGGGGTGCCTCGTGGTGCTGAGGTTGTGTGTGCATTGCAGCCTACTGGCTCTCCTTCTAGAGAAACTCATGCACATGCGCACAGGGAGGTGTATACAAGGATGTTGAGAGCAGATTGTTAGAGCAAAAGCGGAATAACCCAAACCTCCGCAAATGAGTGTTGTACTGTAGCACGGAGACCGAATGAAGGAGCTGCAGTTATGCGTGAATCTCAGGAATCGAATCTCAGGGGAAACAAAACCAGCTCATAGAATACATGGGGAATTACATATTCCTTTATTTGAAGTTCAGAAACAAAACAAGCAATGGTTTCTAAATACTGTTGGATATAGTTAAACATAAAAGGGGGCCGGGGATGGAAGCACAGAACTGGGGATAATGGTTTCGTCTAGGCGTGGATTGATTAGGGGAGAGGTTCGCAAGGTTTCAAAGGTCTTAGTAAATGTTCTGTTGCTTTTTTTGGGGGGGGTGGGGGCCCACACCCATGGCACATGGAGGTTCCCAGGCTAGGGGTCCAATCGGAGCTACAGCTACCAGCCAATGCCACAGCAAAGCCAGATCCGAGCCGCGTCTGCAGCCTGCAGCACAGCTCGTGGCAACGCTGGATCCGTAGCCCACTGAGCAAGGCCAGAGATCGAACCCGAGTCCTTGTGGATACACTAGTAGGGTTTGTAACCTGCTGAGCCACAAGGGGAACTCCTGTAAATGTTCTTTCTTAAGGTGAGGGATGAGTTCAAGGATATTAGTTTTATTCCTAAAACCTTACCCTGGTCATAAATATTCAGTATTCTATAAAGATAGTTTTTAAAAATTGAAAAAGCTGGTGATATGGGAGCTGGGCTGGAATAATTCATCAGGCCCCTCGGTGAAGGGCCCCGAGGCCAGGTGGAGCAGCTGGGGTTTCACCTTGCTCTCTCCTGACAGCTGGGGTGGAGCTGGGTGTCAGGTGGCAGGGGAAACTCATGGGCTCAGCCCCAAACAGCTGGGGAGCAGAAGATGCCTGCCCCTCTCTGCAAGCCCAGGAGCCACACCCTTTCTTTCAAAGATGCTTATTTATTTAAATCCTCTCCTGCTTGAAGTTTGGATGGTGCTCTGCACTTTCTCGTGCTTTCTCACATTTCACGCTGACAGCAGCCCTCTGTGGGATAGGTATTACCCCAACATGTCGGTGAGGAAATTGAGTTCCATAAGCATTAGGAAGGTCACATGAGACCTCGAGCCACTGAGTGGCAGTGCCCAGGCAGAACTCGGGTCACTTTTTATCATGTATATATTATTGTGTGTGTGTGTATAAGTATGTTCATATCAGGAGTCTCCAGCCTCTCTTCTGTTTAATTTCCCAGAAGCCATCAATGCCTTCATTACTCAGGAAGGATGCTTTACATAGGGCAGGCAACCTCGGGGGCTGGGGGTTGTAGGCGGCTTAGAAGGGACAGGGCCCAAGAGATCTCCTTGATCTCAGCTGGGCACTTCCTCCATGGTTTTTTCCTCTTCTGAATTTGTATCTAGTGCCTTCTGCTGGGGATATGGAGAGAGCCAGAGTTCTGAAGGAGGAAGGCAATGAGCTTGTGAAGAAGGGGAACCATAAGCAAGCGATTGAGAAGTACAGTGAGAGCCTCTGGTTTAGTAACGTGGAATCCGCCACGTACAGCAACAGGTACCTTCCGCACCGCTGGCCTCGGGGCTTTCAGGACGCTGGGCATTCTTCCACAGTCTTCTCTTAGACCCTGAAGGGTTGGCATCCTAGCATCTCGTCAGCATGTGCCTATCTCAGATATCACAGGTTCAGTTCCAGACCACCTCAGTAAAGCCAGTAAGGCGAGTCACACGAATTTTTTGGTTTCCAAGTACGGAAGTTATGTTTATGCTATAAGGTAGTCTGTTAACTGTGCAATAGCATTATCTCTTTTTTAGAAAAGGGAAAAGAAAAATATACATACCCTAATTTAAAAATACTTTATTGCTAACAATTACCAACTGTCCTGTGAGCAACAAGGCATCACAGTAACACAAAAAGATCACTGATCACAATTCACCGTAAAAAGTATAATAATGAGGGCACAGGCTTTGAGGCCTTAGTCTGCTGGGATCCTCCTTTGCCTGGCAAAGCAAGGAAGCTATTTTCTCTCCTTCGCCCCCCTCCCAAAAAGAATAATAATGATGAAAAAACTTGTAATGTTATGAGAATTACCAAATGTGAAAGAGACACAAATGGCGCCAATAGACTTGCCAGATGCAGGGTTGCCAGAAATCTTCAAAATAGCTGTGAAGGTATGCCGGTGTGTTACAGCTCAAAACATGCATTCACACTTGATTTGGTCACCACGAGATAGGTGTTGCTAGTGGGGCTCTAGAAGGGCCTGGGACCAAGGGCACCGTCCCGTTACTGTGCAGAAGTCACTGCTGTGCCACAGCAGGTCAGGGCGTCGGTAGTAGCTGTTCTTCCCACTTTGGTTTGGTTTTGTCTTTCTAGGGCCGCACCTCTGGCATATGGAGGTTCCCAGGCTAGGGGTCGATTAGGAGCTGCAGCTGCCTGCCTACACCCCAGCCATAGCAATGCCAGATCCGAATTGTGTCTGTGACCTACACCACAGCTCACAGCAGCACCAGATCCTTAACCCATTGAGCAAGGCTAGGGATTGAATCTACATCCTCAGAGAGATAGTGTCAGGTTCTTAACCCACTGAGCCACAACAAGAACTCCACTCTTCCTGTTTTAAAGTTGAGAAAGCTAAGAGTAGGAAAGGCTTTGCCTCAGCTCACCCAGCCCATAAATGGCAGAGACGGAATTGGAACCTGGCTCCAGTGAGATCTGTGAGTTTTACTGTCAGCAGCTTGAAACTTTCAGCAAGGGTCCTGATCTGATCCAAACATATCTTATAAAACATTTATCAATAAATCTTGTGAGCCTATTTCTCCTTCCCAACCAACATATATACATACGACTCTTGGGTTCAAAAATCTTGGATCTGCTATAGGCTCACCATTCCTTACCCAGAACCCTTGGGATGAAGTGTTTCAGATTTTAGGAGGGTACGATGGTGCATATACTGAGTCACAGAGCACTCCATCCAGCAGGGCCTGGGCAGCTTTCAGAAGTTAATCATTAGCATTTCTGCAGAGAAACACGTGGAAATTGCACAGTCATGTGGGATGGTGTGAAGAAAGACTAAGCAGCCTCATGTCCGTTCAGGTCACGTTTTGCTGCAAAATTAGTTGAAAGGGAAACTCTGAAAGCTTGGATTTTGGCATTTTGGACTTGTGGTTTACTGGGTGCCGGGACTGGGGTGCCTTGTCAGCCAGGCTAACTTGGGGCAAAGGCCGCAGCCCGTCCATCCAGGTTTGTTCAGCAGCATCTTCTCAGTCCTCTCTGTGGTCGGGGGCCTTGCTCACCGCATGTTGCTGGAGGCCTCTATTAACCCATTTTGCTGGAGTTTTACCGCATTCAGGACCATGTTTTATTTAAATGCTGGTTTTCATGCAGATGTGTCTCTGCCACTGTTTTAGTTACATTTGCTTGAAGGGCTGGTCTTTTCCTTATTCTTCTTAATCAGAGTGTCCTTAGAAGTTTTCCCAAGGAAACTGATCTAGCTAAACCTTAAACTCTCTGACAAATTCCAAACCATATCTTGTTGGGTCTTTGGTTGTAATTACATCGATTTTATAAATGTGATTTAGAAGACAGATAACTTTATCCAAAACGGAAACTTCATACAACACGGAATTTTCTGTCCCCTGTGGCTGAAATCCTTGATGCCACTTTAATGCCCCACTTCGTGCGAATGCATCTGTGTGGGCCACCGAGTCCTCTTCGGCTTCAGGTCTCTGTGCAGTTGACACCTGAGTGGGTGTCATCACTCAGGCTCGTGGCACCTGTGGTTGGCCAGGCCTGGAATGGACCTCCGCAAAACTCTCATTTAGTGCTCAGAGCACTTCTTCAGGGCAGGCATGGTCCCATTTTACCTAAGAGAAAACAGGTTCAGAAAGGTGAATTAATGACCATAAAGTTAAACAACGAATACATAGTAGCGCTGGGATTTCAGTCAAGGGGTTGTGACTCCTAAGCCGGGGTTCCTTTCCCCTCACCCATGTCATCTCCCAGATGCCTTTGTAATGAAAACCCTTCTGATTGGATATAAAATCATTCTGTTTACCAGAAGCCGAGGGTGTTTATTTTATACACCAAAGTCAGGCATTTTTAACATCTTAAATATACTCTAGAGCCCATGTATAATCCCTTTCACAACAACGTTCACATTCTAAAGTCACCAAATGGTACGTAATGCCTATGCTGTGGCTCCTCTACTTGCCAGAAACTTGGCTAATTCTTTAAATCACTGGAGGCCATTGAGAGAACACTTTAGTTTCCTTAGACTTGTTCTGTGTTTGGATTTAAGTCAAGGACTATGGTTCTAAAAGTTAGTGGCTTACCACGGCCATTTTATTTTGCTCGTGATTTGTGAGCCAGGAATCCAGAAGGGGCGGTTCTTACTCAGGGTCTCTTATTCAGGGTCAATGAGATGGTCGCTGGGATTGGGGTGACCTGAAGACTTCTCTTGGGTATCCGGCACCGGTGCTGGGGTGGCTGGAATGGCTGGAGAATGGAACTGATGGAGCAAGCAGGAGCCTTTTTTCTTCTCTCCTGGCAGCCTTTTCACATGGGCTGGTTTGAGCTTCCTCACAGCAAGGAGGCCTCAGAGTAGTTGGCTTCTCACATGGCAACTAAAGGCTCCAAGAGCAAGTGTTCCCTGAGACCAGGGCAGAAGCTACAAGACCTCTGTGACCTAGGCTTGAACTCACACTGTGGGCCTCCTCTGCACCCTCCTGGTCAGAGCAGTCATGGAACCTGCCTCAGCTGGAGGAGAGAGACCCCTTTCGTAGGACCCCTGCAATGGGAAGAATGCCGCAGAATTTGTGCCTGCTTTTAAATTCCTACAGGGAGAAGCTTTTTCTAAATTAATTTATAAATTCCATGCAATCTCAATGAAAATTCTGGATTTTTTTTTTTTTTACCATTCTTAGTAATCTCTAATTTGTCAGGAAAAAAATAACAGCATAAGGGAATTTAGTGTATGAAAGTGTGGGGAAAAGCAGGATTATTCAATGCATGGTGTTGGGTTGGCTGGAGAGAGTTAAAAAGAAACCTGAATCCCTACCCTCACTCTTTATTTTAAAATAGATTCTACGTGGATCACAGCTTCAAATGTAAACAGTAAAGCCAAGTTCTAGAATAATGTGTGGGTTAATTATCTTGCAGTGGGGAAGGTATTAGGTAGTGATGGGGGGGTGCAGAAGTCACTAAAGAAGTTGGATAAATTTTATTTCATGAGATTTAAAAAGCCTTATATAAAGATATTCAGCTTTAAATCAACTACATTAAAGCAGGCACTGTTTTCTTCCATATTGGCAAAAGTTAAACTTTGAGACCCAGGGTATAGTTGCAGGAAGGTAGCCTCTGTTAGGAACTGTTCTTAAGTATACTTTATCCTTGAATAAGATGGCTGTTGGGGCACTGACCCTCCTTGTAGTCAAAAATCAGCCTTCCACATCCTGCGGTTCTGCCACATGACTGAGTCTACCAAATGCGAACCATGTGGTATTGTAACAGTCTTATTACTGGAAAAAAAAAAAAAAAATCTGCATATAAGGAGACCTGCTCAGTTCAGACCCATGTTGCTCAAGGGTCACCTGCTTTTTTTGGAGACCATTTTGGTAATAATCAAAAAAAATTTTTTTTAATTTTATTATAGTTGATTTACAGTGTTCTGTCAATTTCTTTTTTTTTAATTTTTTTTTTGGTCTTTTTTTTTTTTTTTTTTTTTTGCTATTTCTTGGGCCGCTCCCGTGGTATATGGAGGTTCCCAGGCTAGGGGTCGAATCGGAGCTGTAGCCACCAGCCTACGCCAGAGCCACAGCAACGCGGGATCCGAGCCGCGTCTGCAACCTACACCACAGCTCACGGCAATGCTGGATCGTTAACCCACTGAGCAAGGGCAGGGACCGAACCCGCAACCTCATGGTTCCTAGTCAGATTCGTTAACCACTGCGCCACGACGGGAACTCCTATTCTGTCAATTTCTACTGTACATCGACGTGATCCAGTCATACATATATACACATTCTTTTTCTCACATTATTCTCCATTGCGTTCCATCACAAGTGATTAGATAGAGTTCGCTGTGCTCTACAGTAGGATCTCATTGCCTACCCACTCCAGATGCAATAGTTTGCACATACTAATCCCAAACTCCCAGTCCACCCACTCCCTCCCCTCCTACTCCCACTCAGCAACCACAAGTCTATTCTCCACATCCATGAGTTTGTTTCTGTCTTTAGATAGGTTCATTTGTGCCATATGTTAGATTCCAGATATTAAGTGGTACTGTATGGTATTTGTCTTTCTCTTTCTTACTTAGTATGAGAGTCTCTAGTTCCATCTTGGTTGCTGCACATGCCATTATTTAGTTCTTTTTACGGCCTAGTAGTATTCTGTTGTGTACCACATCTTCTTAATCCTTCATCTGTTGATGAACATCTAGTTTGTTTCCATGTCTTAGCTATTGGGAATAGCACTGCAGTGAACAGAGGGGTGCATGTGTCTTTTTCCATGGTAGTTTTGTCCAGATAAATGTCCAGGAGTGGGATTGCTGGGTCATATGGTAGTTCGGTATTTAGTTTTCTGAGGTCCCTCCACACTCTTTTCCATAGTGGTTGTACCAGTTTACATTCCCAGCAGCAGTGTTGAAGGTTCCCTTTTCTTCACACCCTCTGCAGCATTTGTTATTTGTGGACTTATTAATGATGGCCATTCTGACTGGTGTGAGGTGGTACCTCATAGTAGTTTTGATTTGTATTTCTCTGATAATCAGTGGTGTTCAGCATTTTTTAATGTGCCCGTTGGCCATCTGTATGTCTTCTTTGGAGAATTGTCTATTCTGGTCTTCTGCCCGTTTTTCAGTTGGGTTGTTTGTTTTTTTGCTGTTGAGTTGTATGAGTTGTTTGTATGTTTTGAAGATTAAGCCCTTGTTGGTTGTGTTGTTTGAAACTATTTTCTCCCATTCCATAGCTTATCTTATTTTTTTTTTTAATGGTTTCCTTTACCATGCAAAAGTTCAATTAGGTCCCATTGGTTTATTTTTGCTTTTATTTCTTTTGCTTTTGGAGACCTAAGAAAACATTTGTATGATTGATATCAGAGAATGTTTTGCCCGTATTCTCTTCTGCAAGTTTTATTGTGTCTTGCCTTACATTTAAGTCTTTAAGCCATTTTGAGTTTATTTTTGTGCACTGTGTGAGGGTGTGTTCTAGTTTCATTGATTTGCATGCGGCTGTCCAGTTTTCCCAGCACCATTTGCTGAAGAGACTTTTTCCCATTTTATGTTCCTGCCTCCTTTGTTGAAGATTAATTGAGCATAGGTTTCTGGGTTTATTTCTGGGTTTTCTATTCTGTTCCATTGGTCTCTCATCTGTTTTTGTACAGTGTCACAGTTTTTTTTTTTTTTTTGGCTTTTTGCCTTTTCTAGGGCCGCTCCCTCGGCATATGGAGGTTCCCAGGCTAGGCATCCAGTCGGAGCTGTGGCCGCTGGCCTACGCCAGAGCCACAGCAACGTGGGATCCCAGCTGCGTCTGCAACCTACACCACAGCTCATGGCATTGCCAGATCATCAACCCACTGAGCAAGGCCAGGGATCGAACCCCTACCCTCATGGTTCCTAGTCGGATTCGTTAACCACTGAGCCACAACGGGAACTCCAAGTACCACAGTCTTGATTACTGTAGCTTTGTAATATCGTCTGAGGTCTGGGAGAGTTATGCCTCCTGCTTGGTTTTTGTTCCTCAGGATTGCTTTGGGAATTCCAAGTCTTTTATGGTTCCATATAAATTTTTGGATTGTTTGTTCTAGTGCTGTGAAAAATGTCATGGGTAATTTAATAGTGATTGCATTGAATCCGTAGATTGCTTTGGGTAATATGGCCGTTTTAACAATATTAATTCTTTCAGTCCAGGAGCATGGGGTATCTTTTCCATTTCTTTGACTCCTCTTTAATTTCCTTGATTAATGTTTTATAGTTCTCAGCATATAAGTGTTTCACCTCCTTGGTCAGGTTTATTCCTAGGTATTTAATTTTGGGGGGTGCAATTTATTTCTGCTTTTACAGCCACACCTGCAGCATATGGAAGTTCCCAGGCTAGGGGTTGAATCAGAGCTGCAGCTATCAGCCTATGCAACAGCCTCAGCAATGATGGATCTGCCCCTCATTTGCAACCTACACCACAACTCACAGCAATGACAGATCCTTAACCCACTGAGTGAGGCCAGGTATTGAACTCCCATCCTCACGGGCACTAGTTCGTTTCGTTTCTGCTGCACCACAACAGGAACTCTGTGGGTGCAATTTTAAAAGGTATTGCATTTTTATATTTCTTTTCTGATATTTGTTAGTATACAGAAATGCAACCGATTTCTGAATGTTAATCTTGTCTCCTTCTACTTTGCTGAAATCATTGATCAGTTTGAGTAGTTTTTGTACAGAGTCCTTAGGGTTTTCTATATATAATATCACTGTCATCTGCATAGAGGGGCACTTTTACCTCTTCTCTTCCAATTTGGATACCTTTTATTTCTTTTGTCTGATTGCTGTGGCTAGGACTTCCAGTACTTTGTTGAATAAAAGTGCTGAGCGTGGCATCCTTGTCTTGTTCCAGATTTTAGCGGGAAGGCTTTCAGCTTTTCTTCATTGAGTAGTATATTGGCTGTGGGTTTGTCGTAAATGGCTTTATTATGTTAAGGTATGTTCCCTCTATAACCACTTTGGTAAGAATTTTTATCATGAATGGACGTTGGATTTTGTCAAATGCTTTTTCTGCCTCTGTTGAGATGATCACGGGGTTTTTGACATTTCTTTCAATGTGGTATATCGTGTCGATTGATTTGCCTATGTTGAACCATCCTTGTGAACTTGGGATGAATCCCACTTGGTCATGGTGTATGATCTTTTTTATCTGTTTTTGGTTCAGTTGGCTAAAATTTTGTTGAGAATTTTTGCATCTATATTCATCAAAGATAATTTTCTTTTTTGGTTGTGTCTTTGGTATGGATTCTAGGGTGATGGTGGCTTCATAGAATGTCTTTGGGCTTATTTCTTCTTCAGCCTTTTGGAAAAGTTTAAGAAGGATGGGTATAAGTTCTTCTTTGTATGTTTGGTAGAATTTGCCTATGAAGCCATCTGGTCCTAGCCTTTTGTTTGGAGGGAGTATTTTTATTACATATTCAATTTCATTTCTAGTGATTGGTCTGTTGAGTTGATCTGTTTCTTCTTGATTCAGTTTTGGTGGGCTGCATGTCTCTAGAAAGTTGTCCAGTTCTTCTAGGCCGTCAAATTTGTTGGCATATAATTGTAATGGTATTCTCTTATGGTTTTTGATATTTCTGCAGTATCCATTGAGGTTTCTCCTTTTTCTTTTTGTTTTTTTTGGGGGGTTTTTTGTTTGTTTGTTTTTGTCTTTTTGCCATTTCTTGGGCCGCTCCCGTGGCATATGGAGGTTCCCAGGCTAGGGGTCCAATGAGAGCTGTAGCTGCCAGCCTACACCAGAGCCACAGCAACGCGAGATCCGAGCTGCGTCTGCAACCTACACCACAGCTCACGGCAATGCTGGATCGTTAACCCACTGAGCAAGGCCAGGGATCGAACCCGAAACCTCATGGTTCCTAGTCGGATTCGTTAACCACTGCACCACGACGGGAACTCCTCTTCTTTTTCATTTCTTATTTTGTCTGAGTTCTTCCTCTCGGTGAGTCTGGCCAGAGGTTTGTCAATTTTGTTTACCGTTTCAAAGAATCAGCCCTTGGTTTTATTGATCTTTTCTATTGTTTTTTGACTATTTTATTGATTTCTTCTCTAATCTTTATGATTTCTTTCCTTCTGCTGACTTTAGGTTTTGTTTTCTCTAATTCTTTTAGGTGGTAGGTTAAGTTGTTGATTTGAGATTTTTCTTTTTTGAGGAAGGCCTGTATTGCTATGAACTTCCCTCTCAGAACTGCTTTTGTGGCATCCTGTAGATTTCGAATGGTGTTTTCATTATCAGTTGTCTCAAGGTATTTTTTAATTTTCCTTTTGATTTCCTTGTTGACCCATTGGTTTTTTAGTAGCATGTTGTTTAGTCTCCATGTAGTCAGTTTTTTCTCTTTTCCTGTGATTGATTTCTAGTTTCATGGCATTGTGGTCAGAAAAGACACTTGAAATAATTTCTACACTCTTAAATTTGTTGAGGTTAGTTTTGTGCCCTTGTATGTGGTCAGTCCTTGGTAATGTTCCATGTGCACTTGAAAAGAATATACTGATTTTTTTTGGATGTGATGTCCTAAAAATATCAATTAAGTCTAACTTTTATGTTGTGTCATTTAGGATCTCTGTTGCCTTATTGATTTTCTGTTTAGAGGATCTGTCCCTTGATGTGAGTGGGGTGTTAAAGTCTCCTACTATTACTGCAGTCCCATCAATTCCTCCTTTTACCACGTCTGTTAGTCTTTGTTGTATGTATTTGGGTGCTCCTATATTAGGGGCATATATAATGACAAGTGTAGTAATATCCTCTTCTTGAATTGATCTTTTTATCATGAAATAGTGTGCTTCAAAATTTTAAATGCATGTAAACTTTTGATGCAGCAGTTCCTCCTAATAGGCATCTAAGTTTTATGCACCAAGATGTTCAAGGCAGCGTCATTTACTTATAAACTTGAAACCACGAAAAATATCTCCTGACAAGGAATTAATAAATTATGGTACATACAGGAGAATACTCTGCACCTATTGGAAATAGGTGGAGTGGATGTCTGTTTTGTTTTTAGTGACTCTTTTTGGGGAAAAGGACTAAACTGAATGAGAAAGAAACACACATGCACTTTTCCCCCATTGATGCAGAATGTGAAGTTTTTCAAAATACAGGTTGAAAGAATTCTACATTGAACACTTGTATATACTTCCCAAGTAAATTCATGAACATTGTTATGAAATCAACTATACCTCAGTTTTAAAAAGCATTGTTATATTCACTTTATCACTATAGCCATCTATAGAGCTATCTTAATTTTTGTTTTTGGGTTTTTTTTTTTCTTTTTATGCCCACACCCCCACCCTATGGAGGTTCCCAGGCTAGGGGTCAAATTGGAGCTGCAGCTGCCAGCCTATACCACAGCCACAGCTATGCCAGATCCGAACCACATCTGCAGCCTACACTGCAACTCATGGCAATGTTGGATCCTTAACCCACCAAGTGAGGCCAGGGATTGAACCTGCGTCTTCATGGATATTAGTTGAGTTCTTAACCCACTGAGTGGCAACGGGAACTCCTCTTAAATGATTTTTGATGCATAAGCTGTATACACCTTTACATTTCACTCCTAACATGTCAACATGCATGTACTTAGAGTAGGACTTTTGTGGGTTTTGTTAAGGTAGATAATTTATTAAAGGGAAGGTTTCAAGAAATCCTTTTTTTTGTTTTGCCTGAAAGAGTACAGTGTGGGAGTGTAAGGTGGATGGAATGATGGCACTGAACACTGTCAGGATCTAGATCATTCGAACCTGGATTGAGTTCTGCCCCTCAGAAGTGGTGGTACCTTGACCAGCCCTTCTGTTCTGTAAAAGGGGGAGGGGCTCGGGAGGAAGCAGCCAGCACAGGAGGTGTTCAGGGAATCACAGGTCACTCCTCGGACTGTGTGGCTGGGGGGTGGCCCGGAGGGAGTGGCTGAAACCTCTGCATCCGTCTTTCCCCCAGAGCGCTCTGCCATCTGGTGCTGAAGCAGTACAAGGAGGCCGTGAAGGACTGCACCGAAGCCCTCAGGCTGGACGGAAGAAATGTGAAGGCCTTTTACAGACGGGCTCAAGCCTACAAGGCACTCAAGGTAAAAAGATCCTGACCAGAGGCACCAAGAGAGCCACAGCCAGTTGTGCCTATGGTGGCACTTCCAGAGCAGTCACAGCAAGGTGGTAGCTGCCCTGTCCCTTCGGGTCCAGGTGCTCGGGGCAGGCCTCCAGGCTGGGGTGTGAAGGCCCTGGCGTCTCAGCAGCTGCCCCCACCCTGCTTGGTCTCCCTGGGTCAGGGCTGCACCCCCCAACCCTCTGTCTCCTCTCAGGACTATACATCCAGCTTTGCAGACATCAACAGCCTCCTGCAGATTGAGCCCAGGAACGGCCCTGCACAGAAGTTGCGGCAGGAAGTCAACCGGAGCTTAAACTAAAATCCCAAAAGGGCAGTGGGACACCTGCCTGACCTCCTTCCTGTGCCTGCTCGTGGGACCCGACGTGCCCCAGAGCTCCCTCCTCAGACCTGATGGCCTCCTGCCCATTTAGAGGCTTTGCTTGTTCAAGCTAAGCTCAGCATAGCCAAAAATCAGACGTTTGTTAAAAAGGTCTCTCCCTGTTCTGCATCCCCCTGTGCTGCAGACAGCTAGTGGGTCACACAGATGGGTCCTTGTCAGCCAAGCACTTGGCTCTGGCTCTGTCCCTACCCAGCATGCTCCAGCCTGAGTGCTGCATTTCCAGTGTCACCAGGCCACCTCACCACAGTCCATCTGAGCAACCCAAGCTGGGGTGGGGTTGGTGGCTGGAACACCCTGGCCGCCTTCACCCAATGCAGCCTGTTGAGCTGGTTCTCCAGGGCTGCTGTCCCGGCCCTGTCCTTGGCCCATGCTTCATGCTGTGAACCCCAGTGCCTTTTGGCCGAGCCCTCCTTTGGTGGGGATGCAGAACCTGACCCTTGGCTAGTTTTGTGGCTCTGTGCTGCCACCTCCCGTGCGGAGGTACCTAAGCTGTTTCAAGAGCCCAGAGGGGTGGCTGCTGCTCCCGAAGGTGGGATGGGAGAAGGGCCCTTTTGAAGTCAGTGTCCCATTCCCAGCAGGGACTTGCCTTTTGACCCCAGTGGTGGCCCCTCTGGGCTTCTTAGGTTCGTTATATGTTGATGTTAATTTGAACTGAACTGAGTTGTTGAGCTGTGGGTTTCCGCTGTTGAAGTAAACATCTTCTCCGTCAGTGTCTATTGTACTTTTGTTTGTGCTTTTCCAGCTTTGGTTCATTTTGGAACATGGCTGTAAAAAACCTGAAAAAAAAAAAAAAAAACCAGAAAAAACTACTGCGTGAGCATTTATCCATTCTTTGAGCAAATTCACCGGCCTGTCTGCCTGGGCCAGGCCCTGTGTGTATGGAGTGCTGGGGAAAGAGCAGTGATGAGACACAGTCCCTGCTCTCAGAGGGCCGTCCATCCAGTGGGATGCGGGAGAGTGGTCATGCGAGAGTGACACTGCAGCCAGCTCCGGGTTCAAGAAGTGGCCCCACAACACTTTCCCTACCTAGGGAGCTTCGACCCTGTGGAGGAAAAGGGTCCCTTGCCCTAAGAAGAAGATTGATGACTCCATAAAGCGGAGCCGACAGGGTTTTTCAGCCCTTTGCTCCTGCATCACAGCGGCCCTTGGCTTGCTGCTTCTGCCCCCGAGGGCCGAGCCTACCTTCGGAGCAGTCAGACCTCCAGGCTGAAGCGGATTTTTAACGTCACAGATACACTCATGGGTCTGATCCAGGGACCATTTCAAAACAGGCAGCTGTACCCCTTTTCTTTCTTCAGGCATCACTTTGATTTGGGGCAGGTTTAGAGGTGACATCTAGTCACACCTGACATTCTTTTCTTGGGGCCTGTACAGCAGGTATCTGGATTTATTACCTGAAGAGGTTTTTCTCCCTGTAGGGGAGGAAGATCCCCACCCTGGGGAGGTACCCTAAAGCCTTTCTATAGGAGTAGAGCGTCAGCAACCCCCCAATCACTCAGCCAGGAGTGTAGAAGCAGGTGCCGCTCCCAGGGTGTTCGCCTGCTCAAGACAGGCGTCCAGGAACATGTGGGTGCCTGAAGCTGCAGCTCGTTTTCTCTGTGCTGTGATGACAACCCTGTAGTCCCCGCTGCGCCATTGGCGGGTGGCAGCTGCTCCCTGGGGGCTATTACCAGAGGCCCTCCTTTGTCAGGTGCAGGCTTTACCCCCGCTCTGTGCTCGGCACACTGTGGGCGTCTGTTCCTTGAAGCCGAGGTCCCGACCCTGTCCAAGCCACCCTTTGCCCGCTTCCCTCTGACACAAGAAGGCCTCCTGGGAGACAAGACGGAGTTTGCAACACTTTTAATACACAAAGCAACAGATAAGAGGCTGGCTGGGTGACCAGCCCTCATTCCACAAAAAGCTCAAGTACAGATACAGCCCAGCGGGGAAGTTAACAGTTCCCAAGGCCCTAGAGCCAAGAGCAGGAGATGCTGGTCGGTCCATCAGCCAAGGGCTGAGGATTCCATTTTCTGGGGATGGAAAAAGAAAATGATTGTTTCTAAAGTATGGCAGATGCCCCACCTTCAAGTAAGGACAGAGACTAGACCAAGCCAGGCCGGCAGCGCAGGGCCAGGCCGGGCCCAGGATGAGGCCAACCTATCTGAGTGGGGTGCCAGGGTGGGCCGCCCCCTCCGCTCTGCACCATAGTCCACGCAGTTCCCATCACACAGGCTGTCCTTGTGTTTAATCATCACAGCTACCCCTGGACTCCTCCTTGGTGCCTCAGAGAAAGCCGGTTGACACTACAGGGTTCTCTGTGACTCTTGTCAGTGTCCCTTCCCAGGCTCTTACAGGTCGTGGGCTCGGCTGCTCTGTCAGCATCCTCCCACCGCACCCACGCACCTGGTCTCAGCGCACGTGCACTTGCTCCATGGCCTGGTGGGCCTGCAACACCGCCAAAGCCTCTTCAACCTGCGGGACACACGTGGGAAGGGCTGGTGCAGCTGCCTCCGCAGGAGAGCCCTGCCTCCCCCTGCTCAGCATGCAGACTCGAGGGCTCCCCCACCCTCTGTCCACTGCCACGTGGCACAGCTGCCACCTGACTGCTACCAGCTCCCAGGACAAACCCGTGGTCGCTGCCTACACTGCCCAACAGCCAGGAAATCCTAACCCTCAGTCGCCACACAGCTCCTTGCCTGTGGGAGCCTCAGGGAGTCTGGAGGGGCTGAAGGCGCAGCCCCTCACTAAGGGCTTCTCCCACACCCACATGCAGCAGGTATTTGCAGGGTTTTTTTTTGGGGGGGGGGCTTGGTCCACCCAGGGTACATGGAAATTCCTAGGTTGGGGATTGAACCTGCACCTCAGCAGTGACCTGAGCTGCTGGAGAGACAATACCAGATCTCTAACCCCCTGCACCATAGCAGAACTCCAGGTTTTAGCAAGAAGGTAAACATCTGTCTGAGCAGCAGCTACCCTCCTCTGGCCCTCAGGGCTCCCTGCTCCTTCAAAGGCCCCAACCCACCTTGGCACTGAGGGACTCCGGGGACTCCAGCATGAGCAGCAGCTCCGAGTTGTCAATCTCCAGCAGCATCCCCGTGATCTTGCCGGCCAGCTGCGTGTGCATATTGTAGATAAGGGGGTAGAGACGCTCACCTGCACGGAACAGCACACACCTGGCGACAGCCCAGCATCCCCAGGTGGTATTGGGCTACAGAGCAGAGAGGGATCCAGGTTCTTGTCCCCAAATGGCTCCTTCCAGGTGTGTCACTGAGCCTTAGCAGGAGCCCTAACTGGAAAGAGGGCATAGCAGACCTCGCCTTGGAGGCCGGTTTGAAGAATCAGATTTGACATTACACATAAAGGACACTGCAGAGGAGAGTCGGACACAAAGTTGGTTGTGTTGTAAAGACTACTCTTGTTCAGCTTGTCAGAAATCATTTGAAGTATCACGTGGAAATTCAACACAGGATATGCTAATGCTGAACTTGACTCTTTAGAGGGACAGGAGAGCCAAACACAAGATAAATTCACCTTCCACCACTGGGCACTTCTAGCGACAGGGCCTAGTGTTGATGGTTGGCCCATCTTGGCGACACGTGGAGGGTGTAGCCAGGATGGGGTGCCGGGTGCCTTGAGGGGGACGGCTTTTCCCACAAGAAGAGTGACAATGCATCCAGGGAAGTGCAGACAGCTTTCTACCTCCGCTGAGCCCATTGAGAAATTTTGAGGAGTAGGTAGTTAAGTGGCCAAACTCCAAGAGAGCCGGTTAACGATGGGGTGGTGGCAATGCGGGCCTTCACAGAAGAGCCTGGGAACCGCAGTAAGCTTATTCAGTCATTCAACAGGTGGTGGCCTCCTTTAGCGGGCCTGCCATAGATGCTGGGGTGCAGGTGCATGGCCCAGGAGTTCAGGGGCCAGTGGGGGACACGGTTCATTCCCCCGTGCACGTTTATGTCCTACCTCTCTGCGGTGGGCACTGGGAGACTAATGAGACATCAGGAGAGGCGTGAGGAACCACAGCACCCACCTTCTGGGCCAGTTCCTGGCAGAAACCCAAGACCCCACCCTTCCACTCCTCCTCCCGGCTCCTCATCTCCCCACACCCAGGGGCTCTCCCACCCTGAAGCAAAGCCAGAGGCGGTGTTGCTGGAAGAACCCTGGGGACCATGTGGTCTAAACAGTGCTTTAAGACGAGAGAATGGGGGCCTAGCCAGTAAATGCGCTTTGGGCAAGGCCATCCGGCAGGCAGTTCAGCGCAAGGCTGGGGATCTTGTCTTCAGGTCTGACCTCTGCTTAGGGTGCTTCCCACCAGGCAAGCCAGCTCACAGCACCTGCTTCCAGCTCCAGAGCAGGGGAGCCAGCCACTCACCAATCATCTGCTTTTGCTCGTGGAGCGGGGCTGCAGCCAGCACGGACGCGGTCAGGGGCTCCTGTCTGGGGACGCGCACACCAGGCTCCTGGACCTACACATGGTGCCAGGGACACGTCCCTTAGCCAAATGGATGGGCAAGGCCTCAAAACCCTTACCCCTGTCAGGCCTCAGGAAGGCTCTGGAAAGCAGGGGGCAGGGGGCAAGGGAGGGATGATCAGGTGGGACAAAAGCTCTAGCAAGGGCTCGGTGGACTGGATGACAAAGTCTCGTTCTTTTTTTTTTTCTTTTCTTTTTGCCTTTTCTAGGGCCGCTTCTGCAGCATACGGAGGTTCCCAGGCTAGGGGTCTAATCGGAGCTGTAGCCGCCAGCCACAGCCACAGCAGCGCGGGATCCGAGCCGCATCTGCGACCTATACCAGAGCTCATGGCAATGCCAGATCCCTAACCCACTGAGCAAGGCCAGGGATTGAACCCGCAACCTCATGGTTCCTAGTTGGATGCATTAACCACTGCGCCACGACGGGAACTCCCAAAGTCTCGTTCTGATGCAGATGTTTTCCATGGTGTCAGAAACCCGATGCATGTTGCCAACTGAAAGCCACATGTTCTTGACCACTGGGTGCCAAATAAAATCAAGTAGCTTTGTGGCCGATGCCCCTGCATGTTTCTCACCCTTTCACGTCTTGGTAAGTTTTGCTGGGAGTTCTCGTTGTGGCTCAGCAGTTAACAAACCCAACTAGTATCCATGAGGATGCAGGTTCCATCCCTGACCTTGCTCAGTGGGTTAAGGATCTGGCATTGCCATGAGCTGTGGTGTAGGTTGCAGATGTGGCTCAGATCTGGCATTGTTGTGGCTGTGGTGTAGACTGGCAGCTACAGCTCTGATTCTAACCCTAGCCTGGGAACCTACATATGCTGAGGGTGTGGCCCTAAGAAAAAGACAAAATAAATAAAATCATTTTGCTGGAGTTCCTATTGTGGTTCAGCGGCTTAAGAACCTGATATAGTCTCTATGAGGATGTGAGTTCAATCCCTGGCCTCACTCAGTGGGATAAGGCTATGACATTGCCACAAGCTGTGGCATAGGTCACAGGTCCAGAGGTGCTGTGGTGTAAGCCACAGCTGCAGCTCTGATTCAACCCTTAGCCTGGGAACTTCCATATGCCACAGGTGCGGCCCTAAAAAGAATAAAAAGAAAAAAAGAAAATCATTTTATTCTGTAAAGCCTACCTCATTTTACAAGAAATAGTTCAAAATATACACATAAGAATTCTATATAGGATATGAAAATGCTGAGTTCATACACAAATTTATCAACATCATATACCACATTAACAAAAGAAAAGTCAAAAGCCATATGATCATCCCAATAGATGCAGAAAAAGCATTTGACAAAGTCCAACATCCATTTATGATAAAAACTCTCGCCAAAGTGGGTATAGAGGGAACACTCCTGAACGTAATCAAAGCCATTTATGACAAACCCACAGCCAATATGCAATGGAGAAAAACTGAAAGCCTTCTCACTCAAATCTGGAACAAGACAGGGATACCCACTCTCACTACTGCTATTCAACATACTTTTGGAAGTCTTAGCCACAACAATTAGACAAACAAAAGAAATAAAAGGCATCCAAATAGGAAGAGAAGAGATAAAACTGTCACTGTATGCAGACGACATGATACTATACATAGAAAACCCTAAGGACTCAACCCAAAAACTACTTGAGGAGTTCCCATTGTGGCGCAGTGGTTAACGAATCTGACTAGGAACCATGAGGTTGCGGGTTCAGTCCCTGCCCTTGCTCAGTGGGTTAAGGATCTGGCATTGCCGTGAGCTGTGGTGTAGGTTGCAGATGCGGCTCGGATCCCGCGTTGCTGTGGCTCTGGTGTAGGCCGGTGGCTACAGCTCCGATTAGACCCCTAGCCTGGGAACCTCCATATGCCGCAGAAGTGGCCCAAAGAAATAGCAAAAAAAAAAAAAAAAAAAAAAAAAAGACCAAAAAAAAAACCTACTTGAACTGATTAACAAATTCAGCAAAGTAGCAGGATATGAGATTAACATTCGGAAATCAGTCACATTTCTGTATACTAACAATGAAATATTAGAAACAGAATACAAAAATACCTTTTAAAATTGTACCCCAGGAGTTCCCGTCGTGGCACAGTGGTTAACAATTCAGACTAGGAACCATGAGGTTGCGGGTTCGATCCCCAGCCTTGCTCAGTGGGTTAAGGATCCGGCGTTGCTGTGGCTATGGTGTAGGCCAGTGGCTATGGCTCCGATTAGACCCCTAGCCTGGGAACCTCCATATGCCACGGGAGCGGCTCAAGAAAAGGTAAAAAGACAAAAAATTTTTTTAAATAAATAAATAATATTGCACCCCAAAAAAATCAGGAACTATAAAACATTAATCAAGGAAATTAAAGAGGATTCAAAGAGATGGAAAGATATTCCATGCTCCTGGGTTGTAATATGAATATTGTTAAAATGGCCATACTACCCAAAGCAATCTGCAGATTCAGTGCAATCCCTATCAAATTACCCATGACATTTTTCACAGAACTAGAACAAACAATCCAAAAAATTTATATGGAACCATAAAAGACTTGGAATTCCCAAAGCAATCCTGAGGAACAAAAACCAAGCAGGAGGCATAACTCTTTCAGACATCAAGCAATATTACAATGCCACAGTCATCAAAACAGTGTGGTACTGGTACCAAAACAGACTAGACAGACCAATGGAATAGGATAGAGAACCCAGAAATAAACCCTGACACCTATGGTCAATTAATTTTTGACAAAGGAGGCAAGAGCATAAAATGGGAAAAAGAAAGTCTATTCAGCAAGAATTGCTGGGAAAACTGGACAGCTGCATGCAAAGCAATGAAACTAGAACACACCCTCACACCATGCACAAAAATAAACTCAAAATGGCTGAAAGACGTAACCAAAAGACAAGACACCATCAAGCTCCTAGAAGAGAACATAGGCAAAACATTCTCTGACATCAACCTCATGAATATTTTCTCAGGTTATTCTCCCAAGGCAACAGAAATAAGAGCAAAAATAAACCAATGGGACCTAATCAAACTGACAAGCTTTTGTACAGCAAAGGAAACCAAAAAGAAAACAAAAAGACAACTTACAAAATGGGAGAAAATATTTTCAAATGATGCAACTGACAAAGGCTTAATCTCTAAAATATACAAGTAACGTATACAATGCAACAGCAAAAACGCCAACCACCCAGTGGAAAAATGGGCAAAAGACCTGAATAGACTGTTCTCCAAGGAAGATATACAGATGGCCAACAAGCACATGAAAAAACACTCAACATCCCTGATTATTAGAGAAATGCAAATCAAAACTACCATGAGATACCACCTTACACCAGTCAGAATGGCCATCATTAATAAGTCTACAAATAACAAGTGCTGGAGGGGGTGTGGAGAAAAGGGAACCCTCCTGCACTGTTGGTAGGAATGTAAGCTGGTACAATCACTATGGAGAACAGTATGGAGGTACCTTAGAAAACTATACATAGAACTACCATATGACCCAGCAATCCCACTCTTGGGCATCTATCCGGACACAAATTTCCTTAAAAAAAAGACACATGCACCCTCATGTTCATTGCAGCTCTATTCACAATAGCCAAGAGCAGGAAACAACCAAATGTCCATTGACAGATGATTGGATTAGGAAGATGTGGTATATATACACAATGGAATACTACTCAGCCATAAAAAAGAACAACATAATGCCATTTGCACCAACATGGATGGAACTAGGGACTCATACTGCGTGAAATAAGCCAGAAAGAGAAAGATAAATACCATATGATATCACTTATAACTGGAATCTAACATACAGCACAAATGAATGTTTCCACAGAAAAGAAAATCACAGACTTGTGGCTGCCCCAGAGGAGAGGAAGGGAGTGGGAGGGATCGAGAGCCTGGGGTTAATGGATGCAAACTATTGCTCTTGGAAAGGATTCACAATGAGATCCTGCTATGTAGCATTGAGAACTATGTCTAGATACATTGCAACACAACAATGGGAGGAAACATTGGAAAAAGTATGTACACATGTATGTGTAACTTGGTCCCCATGCTGTACAGCGGAAAAAAATAAATAAAATTTTCAAACTCAAAAAAAAAAAAAAAAGAAAATGCTGAGTTGGAGACTTTTTTTAGGGGGCGGGAGATAAACACAGCCTTTTAACGTCACAGAAGATATTTTCAGTTCTGTTCTTCAGATTAATTACATTCTTGCTATTCACCACATTAATACTAAGCCAAATTAGTTTTGGTAAAAACCCAGGCAAAACAAATCATGATGAATACACAAAATGTGATCGTGGAATTCCCACTGTGGCTCAGTGGGTTAAGGATCCAGCGTTGCTGCAAGCTGAGGCGTAGGTCACAGATGCAGCTTGGATCTGGCATTGCTGCGGCTGTGGTGTAGGCTGGCACCTCCAGCTCTGATTCCGACCCCTAGCCCAGAACTTCCATGTGCCGAGTGGGTGTGACCCTAAAAAGAAAAAAAGAGTGCCCCTGGGCCTCTTTTCCTCTTCTGTTGTAAGGGTGGGGGGAGGTCTCTTCTTGATGGTACACATTAATAAATGAAACTTTACAAGCCAAGAAAAGAAAGGAAACCAAGGCCTCAGACAGGTTCTGAGCCAGGCCCCCCACCAGAGCCCCAGCTAAGAGGGCAGCCGGGCCAGCCTTACCCTGGGACTGTTGTGCGTTGCTGAACAGCATTTGTGGGTCAGGAGAGGCCCGCTTGGTGTAGCACATCCCATCACGCCAGGTCCTGTGGTCTGGGTACCAATGTTGGCTATAAGAAGCAGGGACGGTCAGGCCTGGCAGCAACACTAAAGGCATAAAACCTCAAGACCAGCATTCACATAGATCCCCAGCGCCCAAGCATGGGCCAGCACACAGAAACGCAAACATCTGCTGAACGAGAATGGGTGTGCTTGTCTGACAGCCAAAACCTCTACCTCTGTTCACAGCTGCCACCCGCCGCACTTGGGTTCAGAGCTGGTGCTGAGCCCCTGCACGTCTGATCGCATCGCCCACATGACAAAATGGGAGTACTATTTTCACTCCAGTGTTAGAGACGAGGATACAGCAGTGAGCAAGACCACACAGTCAGCCAGCCCGGAACTGGGCCTGTAGGACCCTGGAGCCCACGCTGACTACTAGACTACGGGGCCTCCAAATCCAGCACCGCCTCCAGGCGGGCGAGTGGCAGGGTCACCATGGAGGTGGGTTCTGAGTCTCCTCTGATGCCGAAGCCAGCAGCAAGCCTCTGCCCCCACCCCCGAGCGGTTCTGTTCTGTTCCTCTGGACCCTGCCCACACTCACCTACTCCCTGGGTCTGGGGCACCGGGCGTGGCACGTGGATGGAGACCTGCCTGGAGCTGCTGATGGGGACGGAGGGGCGCCGAGACACGGCTGCTGGCCGGACCACTGAGGCAGCAGGTGGGTAGGCGGCTGGTGGCACAGAGAACGTAGAGAAAGTTTGGGTGGAAGGGGACAATCGGGCGGGGGGGAGGGCACCTGGCAGCCTGACGGTTCTGGAGGTAGAGGGAAGGGGATCGGAAGGGGAACCAGAACCTTCATCAGCAGAAAGATGAATGAATTCACTAGCAGACCCAGAAGTCCAGGGGAGGGGGTGGAAATCTGCAATCACAAAGCCAACTTCTGTCTCCCCAGAGCCTCAAGAAGCACAGGTACCAGGACCACACAACCCTGGTCCCCAGGGCAGCTTCAGGTCAGGGTGAACTGCACTCTTGGAGAAGGGCCATTCATCAACAGCATGGCCAAAGGAGTTACATTTTCTTTTTTTCTTTTTGCATTCTTTTTTTTTCCTTTTTAGGGCAGCATATGGAGGTTCCCAGGCTAGGGGTCAAATCGGAGCTGCAGATGTGGGCCTACACCACAGCCACAGCAATGCCAGATCCAAGTTACACTGCAACTCATGGCAACCCACTGAGGGGGCCAGGGATCGAACCTGCCTCTTCCTGGATACTAGTCGGGTTCTTAACCTGCTGCGCCACAATGGGAACTCCATGTTTTCTTTTCTTTCTTTTTTTGGCCGCACCTGAGGCATATGGAAGTTCCTGGGCTAGGGATCAAACCCGTGCCGTAGCAGCAACAATGCCAGATCCTTAACTCACTGAGCCACCAGGGAACTCCAGGAGTTAACATTTTCTCAGTTTTGCAGGGATTTAGAGCCTTTGGAGCTCCCTGAGGATAACGGCTACAGGGCATGTCTTTTACAGGCTCAGCGTGGTTCTCGGGGCTTTACGCACATCTCATTCAGGCCCACGTTGGAAAGGGGAAACGGACTCAGAGAGGCAAGGTTACCCACCCGAACTAACACCCCAGGAAGGGGCAGGGCCAGGCTGGACTCCCAACCTCGTGTGTCCTGAACCGCTGTTACGCACTGCCCCGTGGGGCCCATGGGGACAGCCTGGGTCACTCACATGAGGGCCTGGGTGGCTGGGCTGTCCACCTGGGGGGAGGCTGGACGGGTGGGCCAGAGGCATAGTATGGCGACTGGGCTGGAGGCTGCATGGGAGGAAAGGACCGAGAGTGAGGGGTGGGGAGATGCGGCTGGGGAGGTGAGAAACTGCCTCCTAGCAGGCACAGCGCTGCAGGAACACACACCCCCGCCAGCCCCCGCCAGGGGACTGCTTAGTAGAGACCCACGATGCTGGGAAGAAGGCTCTCACTTCCCATCTCAGGAGGTCCCCTAGTCCTGGACCCTTCCAGGCAAGATCTCAGGTTCAATCCTTGCCCCAATGATCAGCACTACCTGCCCAGGAACCTGGATAAAATAGTGACACCTCCCACTGTAACTTGTGCCAGTGTAACTGCTGAAGGGGGAGGAATGTTCCCAGCCTCAGAGCCACTCGCCTTTCTACTGACATCTTTCTATTTCCTCCAAGTCTCCCAGATTCCTTCCCCAAACCATGCCCCACGGACAGCAACATCCAGGAGAGATGCTGGCAGACATCCCACAAAAAATGACCATCTAAGTTGGAGGAATGCTACACACTCTTTGCCACATTGGGAAAGTCACAGCGCACGCTGGCATATTAGGGTAGAAGAAGGTATATAGTAAAGAAATCGAGGGAGTTCCCTGGTGGTCTAATAGTTAGGATTTGGTGCTTTCACCACTGCAGCTCAGGTTCAATCCCTGGTCTGGGAACTGAGATCCCACATCGAGCTGCTGCCTGCTATGGGGAAGGGGGAAATCCAGGCTTCTCTGGATGAATACAATATTTCCCAAATGTATTTTTTTCTTTTTTTGTCTTTTTAGGGCCATACCCACAGCATATGGAAGTTTCCAGGCTAGGGGTCGAATTGGAGCTGCAGCTGCTGGGCCGACACCACAGCCATGCAGGATCCAAGCTACATCTGCAATCACAGCTCATTGGATCCTTAACTGGCAATGCTGGATCCTTAACCCCCTAAGTGGGGCCAGGGATCAAACCCGAGTCCTCATGGATACTAGTTAGGTTCATTACCGCTGAGCCACAACAGGAACTCCATTCCCAAATGTATCTGACCACAGATTGGGAAGCACTGTTTGACAGCAAAGCTATTACCCCTTTTAGAGATGGGGTGGGAGACGGGATTAAGATGGCAGAGTAGAAGGCCTGGAGCTCACCTTCTCTCATGAAAACAACAAAATTACAACCAACTGCTGAACAACCATCAACAAAATAGACTGGAAACTACCAAAAAAGATATCCTAACACCAAATGACAAAGCAGTAGTCACATCCAGATAGTAGGAGGGGCGCCTACATGACATAAGCAATCCCATACCCACCAGGTAGGCAACCCACAGACTGGAAAGACTCACCCCAAGGAGTGACAGGTCAGGGTCCTATGCCTGGGGGTCTGGCACTGGAAGGAGGAGCCCCTGGAGCATTTGGCATTGAAGGCCCAGCAGGGCTGGTGTGCAGGAGCTGCACAGGACTGGGGGAAACGGAGACTCCACTCTTGAAGAGCACACATAGGCTTTCATGGGCACTGGGTCCCAGGGCAAAGCAGGGACTCCGTAAGAATCTGGGTCAGACCTACCTGGGGATCACAGGGGGCGACTGCGGCTCATTGTGGAGGAAGGACATTGGAGGCAAAGGTCTTGGGAAGAATCATCAGCATGAACTCCCCAGAGGCTGCCATTTTGGAAAAATCTGGCCCCACCCATCAGGACTGAGAAGCCCCAGGGCAAACAAACAAGGTGCGAACACATCCTCACCCATAAGCACAGGCTGCCTAAAGACCTCCTAGGCACACAGTGGCCTCTAATCACACCTGGAGTCAAAGCCCCACCCACTAGAGGGCTAAGAATCAGCTCCACCTACCAATGGGCAGGTACCAGTCCCTACCATCAGGAAGCCTGAAGCAAGCCCCTGTACCAACTTCAGCGACAAGGGAGCAGACATCAGAAGCAAGAAAGGCTACAACGCTATTGCCTGCAATGAGACCATACAAAAAATCTACACAAAATGAAAAGGAAGGAGCTCTCCCTGTGGTTCAGCAGGTCAAGAACCCAACTAGTATCCACAAGGATGCGGGTTTGATCCCTGGCCTCAGTGGGTTACAGATCTGACGTCACCACAAGCTTCAGTGTAGGTCCCAGTTGTGGCTTGGATCCTGAGTTGCTGTGGTTCCAGAGTAGTCTGGCAGCTGTGGCTCCAATTTGACCTCTAGCCCAGGTACTTCCATATGCCATGTGTAGCCCTAAAAAGAAAAAGAAAAGCCCTAGAATTGTGACCCATATAAAGGAACAAGAAAAACAAAACAAAACAAAACAAAAAAAACAGAAAAACAGTTAATCTCCAGTTTGCTATCTGATGATTAGCAAACTCCACGAAAAAGACCTTAGACTAATGATTGTAAAGATGATTCAAGATCTTGGAAATAAACTGGAGGCAAAGATTGAATAATGACAAGAAACACTGAACAAAAAAATAGAAGATTTAAAGATGAAGCAATCAGAGATGCAAAATACAATAACTGAAATTAAAAAGTCACTAGAAGGAACAACAGAAAACAGGAGGCAGAAGAATGAATAAGTGAGGTGGAAGACAGACTAGTGGAAATCACTGGCACGGAATGAAAAGAGAAAAAAAAAGATTGAAAACAAATGGAGTTCCCATTGTGGCTCAGGGTGTGCATTCAATCCCTGGCCCTGCTCAGTGGGTTAAGGATCCAGCATTGTGGTGAACTGTGGTGTAGGTTGCAGACAAGGCTCGGATCCCACGTTGCTGTGGCTGTGGTGCAGGCTGACAGCTGTAGCTCGGATTCTCGACCCCTAGCCTGAGAAATACTACATACAAAAGGTGCGGCAGTAAAAAGCAAAAAAAAAAAAGAGAGAGAGAGATGGGGTGAAAACAGGTGCCTGCCGAGTGAGTTTCCAGCAGAAGCAAGTTGAGGATCCAGCTCTATCTTCCTGCCCTGTCTGACTGTCAGGGAAAGGACATGGGTGGGCCTTCACCTGGGGCACAGCGGGGAGGAAGTAGCTGGTGGGCTGCTGCAGGGAGCCCAAGAGGGGGCTGCCCAGGGCCCGCATAGTGGAGAGGCGCTGAATGTACTGGTTGGTCAGGATGGCTTTCCGCTCCTCTTTGCGCTGGGCCAGAGCCACATACAGTGGCTTGGTGCCCACGATGCGCCCATTCATCTCTGTCACGGCCTTCGTCGCCTCTTCTGGAGAGGAAAAACACACAAAGCCAAACCCTTTGCTGTGGCCACCCTCTGTCATCACCTAAAAGCAAGACAAGACAAGGGCTGCTGGGGGCGGGGAAGGAAGACGCCGGGGACCATGCTCCCCTCCCTCCCGGGGGGGCCCAGCCCCACCCTGAGCAGGCCCAGGAGAAACTGCGATGGAGGTGGGTCCTGTCACCCCCACATTTACTGAGGCCCACCGCATGCCAGATGTTTGACACGCCTTCTCACTGGACAGGCACGGCCCTCTGATGGGCGGGCATGGCCACGCCCACTTGACAGGTGCTGGAGCTGAGGCTCAGCGACTTAGCGAGACCAGTCCACGCGCTAATTTACTAGACTGTCCCTCAGAGTTAGTGAGAACAGCTGCTCTGCAGAGCTAATTTTCTCTCTCAAGTTTCTTTCTGAAAAGATTCTCCTAAGCTGTGATGGAAAGCAGGGTTAAGCTGTTAACTGTATCCGCCTTTGCCAGCGGGGCAGTGATGAAGTGGGACCAGAGTTTGGGACCCATTAACATCTAGGGGCAGAGTCCATCAGCCAGATCACAGTCTTAAACCTTTCGGTTGAGGACGCTAGGATGAAAACCTGCAATTTCAACTATTCCCTGGATTTTATTAAGCCACCCATACAATTCTGTAGTTCATTTGTGCATCATGGACCAAGTGGAATGCTCTTAAGAGCTGTATTTCTTAGAGACTTCAATAAGGAGATTTGTGTGGAATAGGAAAAAATAATTTGAATTTATGCTTTTGGTGCTTTCAAATGTTCATTTGATTAAAATAGAAACAAAAGTCAATACCACGAGAAAAAAAAAAGGGGGGGGACTTGTTCAGGGTCATCCAGCCAGTGGATCACACATCAGCCATGACTTGAACCCAATCCACAGTTCTGGTAAACCTTCATTGCAAGGTTTACCAGCAAGGCATAAAGCCAAGTTCTTTGAGGAATCTGGGGGAGATATTGTTAGCCATTTTTATTAAAAAATAACCTTTTTCTTTTGATTTATACAAAAGTTGCAAAAATAGTATAGAGTCGCTGTATATCTATCACCCAGCTTGTCCCAATGTTAACACGGTACATTTGTCAAAACTGTAATATCAACATGGAGACAATACTGCTAATTATCATCTGCAATATTAACTACAACGCTGTTAACGGAACCGCAGACTTCACTCAGATTTCGCTGGCCTTTCTAACATTTTTCTCTTCAAGGATCCAATCCACATTGCATTCATGATTCTTGATTCTTTTTTTAGATTGAGACACTGGCCAACTGAATGAGGATCTGAGCTGAGAAAATTTTAAATCTGCTCTACTGGCGCTCTTGCTCTAACATTGGTGATTTTCAGCTGCACTTGGCTACCCGTACACAGGGGCCTTGACCTGAGCATTCACAGCTCCCCCGGGGACGGATAGAATTCAGGGGATCTGTGAGCTCAGATGGGGGGAAAATGGCACCTTTATTTTCACATTAGCATATTCTTCTATTTTGAAAACAGGCAATGAAAGCTATAGTAGTATTAGCTATGCTTCTGACTTTGTCAGGAAGAATAAAATATGTCATCACATTAATTATTGCTGACCTCAAAATCTTTTATGCTGCTGCTTCACTAGATCTTATAAATGTGATGCATTAACACAGCAGCACACACTGCTGTTGCCCCAGTATTTTAATAAATATATTTCAATATAATTGTTTTGTGTAGCACTATGAATTTCTTTTTATGCATTTAAAAATATCCTCAGGAGGGGTCAGACAGCCAAATTTTCTTGGTACAAAAAATATTGTCAGAACAAGTTAATAAGAACTTCTGTTAGGTAGTTAAAAAAAGATAAGATTAGTATAACTAACAGTGATATAGCACTTACTATGAACTTGATATGTTGTCAGCACTTTATATAGATGATCTCATTTACAATCACAATTTTATAAAATAGAATACATTAATTGTATAAATATATATAAACTTAAATAAAATTCCCATTTTATAACAATATAGTCACTCCAATGTGCCTCAGCTGGAAACAATCCAGACTTTTACGACTCCTTTCATTCAAGAGGGCCTCAGGAGGTCAGTGAAACTCCTGAAAGTATATGCAATGTGCATGAACAATTAAATCATTATTTTACTACTTATTATGGGCAGGTGCTCCACATACAGGTCTCTGAGTTCTCAAGACACCTCTAGGAGTGGGTAACATTGCTCCCATTTTACAGATGGGTAAGTAGGGTCCAAATGGCAAAATCACTTCCTTCAGCCTTCCTCAGCTTGCTAATGGTAGGATTGGGATTTAGACCTAGTGTTTTTTGTTTGCTTGTTTGTTTGCCACACCTAGCACGAGCAAGTTCTTGGGCCAGGGATCAAACCTGCACCTTATCTGTAACCAGAGCCACAGCAATGACACACCAGATCCTTAACCCTCTGTGCCACAAGGGAACTCCAAAGGACGTTCAAAATTGGATTTGACAGATAAAAGAACTTCTAGACCACTTCCTAAAAGCCCAGCCATCACATCACACTGGCTCCATGACACACACTGATCTCCTTGGAAAGTTGTTTATTCCCACCTACAGCTCCCTACCTCCTCACAGCCCAGTCGAACTCTGCTGCCACTGCCACTTCTTACAGGAAGCCCTCCTTCCTGTTCCACTGAGCTACCACAGCTCTGCCTCCTCTATTTACCCCACCCTTATCACACCTTAGAGTAGACTTGAATCAGTGATGTGTCCGAATTCCACACGAGACTATAAGCAACCCAAGAGTAAGGACCACGGCTGACTTGTTCCTGTGTGCTACCCATAGGGCCTGGCAAACAAGTAGGTGCTTGAGTATGACATGAACAAACACTGGGTCATCTTAAAATCATCTGGGGCACTTTTAAAATTCGGATGCTCAGGCCCTACTCTCAGAGACCTACATTGAGTCTGCCTGACCCCAGTGTCTTTTTAAGAGCTCCTGAGGGGATCTTAATAAGAAGCCAGAGCTCAGAACCATCTCATAGATGCTCAGAAGACATCTGCTCAAGGTCACAGAGCCAACATCACATCTCTGGTGCTAGGAGGGCTGGGAACACAGTAGGTGCTCAATAAAAGGAGAAGAATGAATGAAGAATGATGCAGCCTGGAGTTTCTGCTGTGGCACAGTGGGTTAAGAATTCAACTACAGCAGCTCGGGTCACCACGGAGGCATGGGTTCAATACCTGGCCAGGCGCGCAGTGGGTTAAAGGATCTGGTGTTGCCTCAGCTGGGGTACAGGTCACAGCTACAGCTCAGATTTGATCCCTGGCCTAGGAACTCCCATATGCCATGGGTGTAGCCATTATTAAAAAAATAAAAAGAATAATGCAGTCCAACCCTCTCATTTTCCAGATGGGGAAACTGAGGCCTGAAAGGAATTATGTCATGGGCCAAGCCCAGACAACAAAAGTCAATGGAAATTTTGTGACATAAGTTTCTGGACTCTGGCATACAGTAGGCACTCAATAAATGCTGAATAAACCTAGGTTACAATTAAGTTCAGCTGTGTGGCTGGGACTGTATTTCTACCCTCTTCCCCTCCAGGCCAGACCAGCCCACAGATGGACAACAAGCTCCAGTGGGGTCAGATACAGCCCCCAAACTCGAGACGGAGCAGCACAGCACCAACTCCCTGGAAGCCACAGGGCGGGGGTGGGGCAGTGAGGGCAGGAGGGGAAGGCTGTGCATCCCCTGTAGGTGCCCCTGGCCCTCACCTTGGCACTGGTGATCATTCCATAGGGAGCAAACTCCTTCCTCAGTTTATCGTCATCGATGGAGTCATCCAGGTTCTTCACATACAGGTTCACGCCCTAGGAGTTAAGACCCCTAGATGTAGCTGTGAATGCCCCGGGATGGGGGAGGGGTCGATATGGGCCACCTGGGCACGGGAAGCCCCCCCCCCACCAAGCCTCTAGTTCCCGGTCTCACAAAGCACCCATGCACCCCACCCATCACTCAGCCCATCACCTGGAAGCTGCAGCCTCTCCCCCCCGCCCCCCGTCCCTACAAGCAAGTTCTTGGAAGTGGGATTGCTGGAGGAGAGAGGGCCATCCACGCACAGACACTTTCACATGGAAGCAGCTGCCCTCACGAAGGCTGACCCTCACCTGGTAGCGGGTCAGCCGGTCCTGCTTCATCTGCTCGAACCTGCGCTTCAGCTCATTCTGCCGCTCCACCCGCTTCTGGGCCCGGCCCACATAGAGCAGCCGCCCGCTCACCTCCTTCCCATTCATGTCTGTCACCGCCTGTGCAGAGAAGAGGCAACCAGCGCTTGGTAACCACCCCCAAGAGGCCCTGGCCTCCAGTCCCATCTCCTGGGCCAAGACAGGGAAGGCTAACTAGGAGGGCTTTAGTTTTAAAAACATTGGCGTCTTGGAGCTCCTGGGGTGGCACAGTGGCAAAGAATCTGACCAGGAACCATAAGGTTGTGGGTTCGATCCCTGGCCTCGCTCAGTGCGTTAAGGATCTGGCGTTGCCATGAGCTGTGGTGTAGATCACAGATGAGGCTCAGATCTGGCATGGTTGTGGCGTAGGCTGGCGACTACCGCTCTGAGTGGACCCCTAGCCTGGGAACCTCCATATGCTGCTGGTGCAGCCCTAGAAAGACCACACCCACACACACACCCACACCCACACCCACACACCCACACCCACACCCACACACACACACACACACACGTCTTAACCTTTGCTGATTTTTCTTTTTTTCAGTTAACTGGCCTAAGGCTGCCAGATCCCACATCACCAGTGGCCTTGACTGCATGAAATTGTACATCTTCTGCAAGATGAGCAATATCTTTGCAATCCATTTATACTGAATTCAATCTGCACTGACTTACCTGCAAAATTCAGCAAAAAGCAGACCCACATGTACACTGACTCAAAAGATTTGGATTAGACACTGGTGTTAGGGAGGAGAAATGTTTGAAAGGGAACTGACTTTTTAAGTGGTCAGTTCATTAATAAATATTTTCACATAATGAATTGCTTCCTTACCTAGACACGCAAATATATGTAAATATATGCAAAGTGACCTGGGGCTCCAAGAATTGCCTGTTCTATATCAGCTTCACCCATTTACTCAAGGTGTCCTTTTAGAATTAGGGAAACCAAACTCTAGAGAGAGGGCGGGACTTGCCCGAGGACACTCAAAAAGTTACCTTTCAAAGGAGCCCTTTACTTAAGAACAAAACTTGAGAGTCAGAAAGGGTTGGTTCTCATCCCAGTGGATCTCTCTTCCGAGCTGCAGCCTGCTGGAAGCTGAGAGCAACCGTACAGCCCGTATGGGTGGAAGGAGACAGGAGAGGGTATGCAAAAGCAGACAGTGCCCAGCCCGTGGTCAGTGCTTAGTGAGAAGTGGCCGCCATCCCGATGGCCCCAGGATCCAGGTCTCCAGCCAGAATCCACCATGAGCAGAGCTCTTCTGTGATCAATGAAATCTGTAGAAAGTGCTTCATGGTGGGAGGCCAAACAGGACAGTGGTCCTGCTTCGTTACTAATGGTATGACCTTGGCCCATTCCCTTGCTCAGCAAATGCATATCTGGAACCTACCAGCAATGAAATACTGGAGATTTAATGGTGAAACGAGAGCCAGCCCCCACCCTCGGTTCTCTCCAGGGAGATCTGTGCTAAGGATGGAGACAGACAGGAGGGGCAGCTCATCAGAAGCACGTGAAGCCAGGAAGAGGGGGCTTCCTGACGGAGGGAAAGTTAGGAGCCGAGACCCATCAATGACTGCCAGCTACACTGTCCAGTACGGCGTCACCAGTCACATGCAGCCACTGAACACCTGAAATAATGGCTAGTCTGAACCAACAGATGCCAGAGGTACCAGGTTTCAAAAAAATTAGCCAAAAATGGGAATGTGAAATCTCAATTTTTATCAACATAAATATCACAATCAATTATATCCATATTAAATCACATTGAAGTGATAATTTGAATAAGTTGAGTAAAACATATTAAGATTACAGGTTTTTGGTTTTTTTTACCCTTTTTAATGTGGCTACTGAACAATTTGAAACTGCACATGCAGCTCATGTTACATTTCTATTGGACACATGGGTCTAAAGAGTAGGGGAAGGGAAGTGTTTGGAGAAGATATTTGCAAAGGCTGACCTCAAGCCCACCATCAAGTCAAGAAAGGGGTAATGGCTGTCCCAAAGGCCCCTATCTGAGCTCCTTTGCATGGGAAAAGATTCTATGAAAAGCCAGCCAGCCTCAGGGTATGGAAGCAACCAGAGGAGGCTGAAGGTGGCTGCCTTCACCACGGGCAGGAAGGGCCCTGGCTTGTATGGACCCAAGCTGGGGAGGGATTTTTTTCCTCCACAGGCAGCTGGAGCCCTCTGCTCCTGATCCCCCTTCTTCCTAGTCCTGGTGCCGTACCTCCTCCACAAGACAGGGCCATGGGGAGGCTCCTACCTTCTGGGCGTCCTCATGCTTCTCAAAGTTGACAAAGCCAAAGCCTCGGGAGTGGCCGCTGTCATCCCTCATCACCTTGACACTCAGAATCTTCCCTGGGAAGCGCAACTTGGCTCAAAAGGGAGTCGAAGCAGCCCCACGGGGGTCCCCCTCCCTTCTCCCAAGTCTCTATTTAGGAAGCCCCAGGGCCGCCCCATTCCCAGCCCAAGCTTGGAGGAGAAGTCATCCCCGACTCCTTTGGGAAACAAGCCCACCAAACTGGGAGAAGAGGTCCTGCAGGCAACGCTCGTCCACGTCCACGTGGAGGTTCTTCACGTAGATGTTGGTGAACTCCAAGGCCCGAGCTCCCAGCTCCGCCTCCCGCTCCCGTCGGGACTTGAAGTGGCCAACGAAGCTGTGGACACATGGACAGGGTGGGCAGCTGCCATCAGCCACCCCCTGCCCAGCCCCAGCCCACCCAGCAACCCTAGGTCAGCTGCCGCCAGCCTTCAGACCTCTGTACCCCTCATCAGGGGACAGGGCAGAGGGTATGCATCCAAAGCCGGCACCTCCAACAGCCAAGATTCTGTATTCCAGAATAAGGTCAAGATGACTTCCCTCTTGGAGTGTCCGCTGTGCTGCAAAGGGATCAGCAGCATCTCCGTAGTACTGGGATGAAGGCTGGATCCCAGGCACAGTGGGTTAGGGATCTGGCGTTGCGGCGCCAATCTGGTCCCCGACCAGGCACTCCATATGCCTCAGGGTGCCCCCCGCCCCCCAAAAAAAGATGACTTCACTCTTGTGGCAAATGCACAGGGATCTCCTCCTGCATGCCAGGAGATAAGGGTACGAACTACGGAGTCACAGAGACAAGGGCTTGAATCCCTGCTCTACAGGTGCCAAGCTGTGTGACCCTGAGCAAGTTACTCAATGGCTCTGAGCCTCAGGGTTCATTCCTGTAAACTAGGGATCAAACTAGGGGAGTTCCTGTCGTGGCTCAGTGGTTAACAAATCCGACTAGGAACCATGAGGTTGCGGGTTCGATCCCTGGCCCTGCTCTGTGGGTTGAGCATATGGCGTTGCTGTGGCTGTGGTGTAGGCCGGCAGCTACAGCTCCAATTGGACCCCTACCCTGGGAACCTCCATATGCCTCGGGTACAGCCCTAGAAAAGACAAAAAAAAAAAAAAGGCAAACTCACTTCACAGGGATTTGCTCATTCATTTAACATGTGCTGGGTGCACTGGGGAAGTGGTTATAAGAGAACTAGATGCAGTTTATGCCAGGGTTGCTGAGACCAGGGGGCTGAAATCATTTAATCACAATGCTAATTTTTAAAATTAGAATTTCCTAGTTCACATAAACACATCTAGGAAAGTATCCTAGATTATGAAAAACAAAGCAAGCAAGACAAAATTTGATGGTATCTATAAGACATTAGGTAAAATGAGTTATAGCTGGCCCCCCAAATTGGAGGAAACTGAATGACAAGGGAAAAGAGGCAAAATAAAGCCAACAAAGAGAGAAACACGCTTCTGGAGAATCAGGATAAGCCTTCCAAAGTTAAGGGTTGCTGACAGGTGACTCCCCTGAGAAACTCTGGACAAAATGGCTCTGGCTGCATCTCCCACCTCAAAGCCTCCTCCACTGCTCAGCCTCGGGCCCTTCAGATGAGCAGCATCAGAACTGGGGGAGGGAGCTGCCCAGCATCTGTGTCTCAATTGTCCCATCTGTGAAGTGGGGATGATGCTAAGCTTAAAGGCATGAAGATGGCAGGCTAAGTATATGCCAACTTTCCTTTCGGTCCCCAAATCCCAGGAAATAAAAGTCCAGTGAAATTCACAGCCATGGGAGTTCCCGCTGTGGTATAGTGAGTTAAGAAACTGACTATGGCCGCTTCGGTCACACTGGAGGTGTGGGTTTGATCCCCAGCCCAGCGCAGTGGGTTAAAGGATCCTGTGTTGCCACAGCGGCAGCTCAGATTCAATCCCTGGCCCAAGAACCTCCATATGCCGTGGGTGCAGAAATAAATTAGTAAGTAAATAAATAAGTTGATAAATAAATAAATAAAATTCACAGTCATGCTGAGAAGGCTGGAAAACAAGTCAAAAATCACCCAGTTCATTGATGATTTGGCTATTCGCTGCTCCTGTTAAAATTTCTAAAGCATCCACATCATTTGTTACTCAGAATCTAACACAGCAGCACCATTTTTTTTACTTGGGAGAAAGGGAGTCCCTGACACTGAGTCAGCCGAGGTCACAGTGCCAAGAAGAAAGGCAGAGGCTGCTCAGTCCCGGGGTGGGGTACCCATGATTCTGCCCCTTCAGCCTTGGTCCCGCCCCCACATTGCACCACTCACACTTTGCGGTCATTCAGCAGCATCCCGTTCATGGTGCGGATGGCGTTCTGTGCAGCATCGTGGGTCTCAAAATGGACAAAGCCGAAGCCTCGAGAGCCATGATCGTCGCACACCACCTGGGCCACAGGGAAGCAGGACATGGAGAGCATCCAACAGAGGGTTCGGTAGAAAAGAATGGCAATGGTGATAATGACTAATATCTGAGAGCTTGCACTGTGCCTGTGAAGACATTCCCACACCACACAACAGCCCTATTTTAGAGGTGGGGAATGAAAGCTCAGAGAGGTCAAGCTACTTGCTTAAGATCACACAGTAAGGAGGGACAGAGTCTAGAAATTGAACATAGGTCTCACATATACCACAGACCAGCTTTCAATGATCTTCCTAAGGTGATGGATAAAAGGATTAAATTCAAACCACCTCCCCTCCTTCCTGAATCTTTGTTTCTAACAGCAAATTAGAAGCAACTCCAGGATCGTCAGGAGGAGACTGGTTAAGTAAATTACAAAGATGTGCATAATCTATTCAAAGAGGATGTGATCAAGTTCACAGCTGGTAGAATTATCCGCATGGTATGTTGTGTTTTGTTTAAGTTTATGGCCGCACTCACTGCATAGGGAAGTTCCTGAGCCAGGGACTGAATCTGAGCTACAGCTGTGATCTATGCTGCAGATGCAAACGGTGGATCCTTTAACCCCCTGGACCAGGCTGGGGACTGAACCTGAACCTCAACCTCCACTGCAGTGGGTTAAGAATCTACTGCAGTCAGATTCTTAACCCACTGCACCACAGCAAGTTATATTGTCAAGTGAAAAATTAAATAAAATCAAGCTCATGTGCTTTAAAGTGGGCATCTACACTTTTGAGAATTTTTTGACATTTTCGGTAACATTTAATTATATTTCCACTAACAGTAATACATATTCAGTGGAAATTTTTTGGAAAGTGGGAGACAGCCAGAGAGACAGAGATTGAGAAAGTAAGGAAGGGAGAGGGGAAAGAAAGAAGGAAAGTACTGAGAGAGAAAGTGTGGGATGATTACTTAATTTAAAAAAAATTTTTAATACAGTATTTACAGATTACTTTCCATTTACAGTGATTACGAAATATTGGCTCTATTCCCCGTGTTGTACAACAGATCCTTGAACCCATCTTACACCCAATAGTTTGTGCCTCCCACTCCCCCACCCCTCCGCCCCCTCCCCACTGGTAACCACTAGTTTGTTCTGAGTCTGCTTCTTTTTTGTTATATTCACTGGTCTGTTATATTTTTTAGATTCCACATATAAGTGATATCACATAATATTTGCCTTTAGTCTCATTTATTTCACTTAACATAATGCCCTCCAAGTTCACCTATGCTGCTGCAAATGGCAAAATTTTGTTCTTTTTAAGGGCTGAGTAGTATTCCATTGTGTATACACACACACATAAACATACATTGCATCTTCTTTTTTTTTTTTTGTCTTTTTGTTGTTGTTGTTGTTGTTGCTATTTCTTGGGCTGCTCCCGCGGCATATGGAGGTTCCCAGGCTAGGGGTCGAATCGGAGCTGTAGCCACCGGCCTACGCCAGAGCCACAGCAACGCGGGATCCGAGCTGCATCTGCAACCTACACCATAGCTCACGGCAACGCCGGATCGTTAACCCACTGAGCACGGGCAGGGACCGAACCCGCAACCTCATGGTTCCTAGTCGGATTCGTTAACCACTGTGCCACGACGGGAACTCCCTATTGCATCTTCTTTATCCATTTATCTGTTGATGGACACTTAGGTTGCTTCCATATACCTTGGCAGAGAAATTTTTAAATACACGCACAGGAAAAAAAAACCCTGTTAATTATTTACTTATTTATTTTCATTTACTATTATTTTTCTAGGGCTGCACCTGTAGCATATGGAAGTTCCCAGGCTAGGGGTAGAATCTAAGCTGCATCTACGACCTACACCATAGCTCATGGCAACACCAGATCCTTAACCCACTGAGTGAGTCCAGGGATCAAACCTACACCCTCATGGATACTAGTCAGGTTCTTAAACTGCTGAGCCACAATGGGAACTCTCCAAACTGTTAATTATTATCTCCAGGATGGAAACTTTTTTACCTTATCCCTTTCCACACTGTTTAAATTTTACCAATATTATTTCAACAGCAAACTTGTTTCAATTTTTTTTTTTGGGGTTTTTTAGGGCCACGCCTGTGGCATATGGAGGTTCCCAGGCTAGGGGGTCCAATCAGAGCTACAGCTGCTGGCCTACACCACAGCTGCAGCAACAGCAACATCAGATCCGAGCCGCATCTTCGACCTACACCACAGCTCATGGCAACGCAGAATCCTTAACCCACTGAGCAAGGCCAGGGATTGAACCTGCAACCTTATGGCTCCCAGTCAGATTCATTTCTGCTGCACCACAACGGGAACTCCTTGTTTCAAATTTTGACACAAACATCCTATCCCCAGTCTGCAAGGCTCCTGACTCAAGTTATTAGGACAAACATTAAGAACAGGAAAGATCTTCGGTTCACATAGTTCTCGTCCCTATGGCTAGACTTGCATTAAGGCCCCTAATGCCTCTCGACCCTTCAGCCACTGCCCCAGCTCAGCTAAGTGGCATTTTCTGCCTTGACCCCCACCCCAATCTCCCAGCCCCACTACCAGGCTGACCCCTGGGATGCTTTTTCTAAAATGTGCCTGTGACCACATCCCTCGGGGAAATAGCCTCCAGTGGCCCCTGCTGTCCACACAATGACACCACCTTGCTCTCCAACTGGCCCTGCACAAGTCTTGCTTCCAGATCCACACCCAATAGGCCCCTCTCCAGCCCTGAGCAGCATCCTCGACTTTCAACTCAGGCCCAGCTCTTCCATACAGATTTAATCACACTGACCTGGTCCCACTCTGGGCCAGGCACCTGCTCAGGGCATCACATACTGTCATACTTGTCATAAGAACCCTTCCAGCCAATTATTAAGCTCTGAGCTCCAGCTGCCTGACTAGAGAAAATGGGAATAAATGACTTGTCCAAGGTCAGCCAGCCAGCAAAAATAACAATTTGATTTTGTTTTGACCATTCCCATGGCAGATGGAAGTTTCTGAGCCAGGGATCGAACCTGAGGTGCTGCAGTAACAACACTGGATTCGTAGCCAACTGCGCCCACAGGGGAGCTCCACCATTTGATTCTTGCAGTTACTCCTCAGATGCTTAACCAGGCGCCCGCTACTCTTTCAAGGGCTACCCATGTTGTGACATTGTCCTAATTAAGAAACATTTACAACCATCTATGAGGCAGGTTCTACCACTGCCTCAGAGGAAACTGGGGTGGGAAGAGGTTAAACAACCAGCCCAAGGCCACAGTGCCAGGGAGTGAATGCGAGAGTCAGAATTTTTTTTTTTTTGTCTTTTTTCCATTTTCTAGGGCTGCTCCCGTGGCATATGGAGGTTCCCAGGCTAGGGGTCGAATTGGAGCTGTAGCCGCTGGCCTACGCCATAGCTACAGCAACATGGGGGCGTCTGCAACCTACACCACAGCTCACGGCAACGCCAGATCCTTAACCCACTGAGCAAGGCTAGGGATCAAACCCGCAACCTCATGGTTCCTAGTCAGATTCGTTAACCACTGAGCCATGACGGGAACTCCAAGAGTCAGAATTTGAACTCGGGACACTTGGCCCCAAAGTCCAAGGTCAGGGCCACTATGTCATGTCGCCTCTCTGCTTGGTAGACTAGGCTTCGCACTTGGGTGGCCTGACTGCAGGCCGGTGGAGTCCCGCCTGCTCAGCAACCTCTCCTCTGCCACAGGGCAAGCGCCTTCCAGGGCCCTGGACGTCATGGGTCTCGTGCACTTCCCTCAGAGCCCAATTTCCGGCTGTTCCTAAAAATCTCACCATCGCCAAAGACCCTGAGAGCACTTAGTCGCACTCCCAGAAGAGGGCGCCATCACTCCCATCCTCCCCACCTTCCCCCTCCACCTTCCAGAAGGGGAGACACGCCAGAGAAGCTGACCAGCCATCCCCATAAAACCTAAAGGCAAACACACGGGGGTACGGACCACACTGAGTGCCCTGTATCCAACCAGGCCCACGACAGGGCTTCTTCAGGCCTGCCAAGACCTGCCCGAGTCACACACAGCTTTCTGTCCAAAGCTTTTCTGTCCAAGCCTCAGTGGCCCAGAGGGAGTCTCAAGGCCCAGATAATGGGGACAGACATACTCTTTCCTGTTAGGTTAGCTTCAACTAAGCCTGCAAAGCCATAAGTTCAGATCCTGGCCCAGCCACTCACCTCCCACCCCAATATACAACTGTGAACAAGTGACCCTCGACTCTGAGCCTCTCTGCCCTCAAAGGTAACTCAGGGATCCTCCAACTTATACCTTAAGATGCTGCTGTGGGAAATTCAATGAGCATGTGTATGCGGAAAATCCAGCACATAGAAAGTACTGGATGACCTGCTGTTATTGTTGTCATTTTTTTGGCCACGCCTGTGGAAGTTCCCAGGCCAGGGATCAAACCCATGCCACAGCAGCAGCAACTTGAGTCACAGCAGTGACAATGCCAGATCCTTAACATGCTGAGCCACCAGGGAACTCCAATCTGCTGTTTTTATTGTAAGAACTTAGCACACAGTTAAGACTCTTTCTCTTTTTCTCCCTCTCCCCCACTGATGCTCGAAGGCAGGAACCAGCCCTTTCTGTCCGTCATGAGGAGTCCTTAGCAGCTACTGCGCATCCTCCAGTCTGTCTGCTCCTCATTAACAGGGAGGTGGTGACACCTCGCTTGAGATCTTTAAGACTGCGCCTGCCACCCAGGACGAGTCCAGGGAGAGTTCTAACACAGAGGGTGCTGTCATTCCCCACTGTCTCCCCATCTCCCTGCTGCCTCCCCAGAAAGCTCAACATACCAAAGGCTGCAGGGTAACTGACCAGCCATCCTCATAAAATCTTGGGAGCAGGAGTTCCCACTGTGGCACAGTAGGTTAAGGAGGTGGCATTGCCATGGCTTTGGTGTAGGTCACAGCTGCGGTTCAGATTCAATCCCTGGCCCCGGGAATTTCCATATGCTGCGGGTGTAGCCAAAAAAAAAAAAAAAAAAAGGGAGCAAAACACCCAGGGTTAAGCCATCTGTCAGAACAGACTGACCTTCTGCATGGCCCTGACCCTCAACTACAAAGTCAGAGAAATGAACACAGCCTTTCCCAAATGAGAACAGCCATTAGCTTAACAAATATTTATTGAGCACCTACTATGTCTTCACATCTTCTTTAGGGACTGGGATAGAGTGGTGAATAAGAACAAGATGCCTCTCTTCTTCTTCTCTCTCTCTCTCTCTTTTTTTTTTTGGCTTTTTAGGGCTGCACCCGCGGCATATGGAGGTTCCCAGGCTAGGGGTCAGATCGGAGCTGTAGCCCCTGGCCTACACCACAGCCACAGCAATGCAGGATCCAAGCCATGTCTGCAACCTGCACCACAGCTCACAATACCACCAGATCCTTAATCCACTGAGCAAGGCCAGGGATCAAACCCACGTCCTCGTGGATACTGGTTGGGTTCGTTGACCACTGAGCTACCACAGGAACTCCAAGATCCCTAGTCTTAGGGAACATCCACTCTAAGAGAACTGTTACAAACAAAATGTGGTCCATTGCTATCATTGCCCTGATTGATGGCCAACCTGTATGCGCCTGCCTTGTGCTATAATTTTTACTGCCCTCTCACGCACATTTAGGCTGTTCTCATGACTTGCTTTGGCCAGTAGAATGCACTGGAAGTGACGGTGTGCCAGTTCGGAGCCTAGATCTCTAGAGGCCTAGCAAGCTTCCACTCTCCATCTCTTGGGACCCTGCCATTGCTAGAAGAATAGCCTGGGTGAGCCTGCTGAATGATGAGAAACCACAGCAAGGACAGCTGAGACATTCCAGCCGATGGCCACCCAAGCCATCCAGCTCACAGCTGGCATATAAAGGAGGCCAGCTAAGAGAAAGCACAGCCCAGCTGAACTCAGCCCCAACTGCCAATGGCAAATCATGAGCAAAAGAAATGGTTATTGTTGACAGTTACTAAGCTATGAGGTGGTTACCTAGAAAGAGCTAGCTGATACACAGGTGACCACTGACAGTTCTATGAAAATAATACTGAGAAAAACTACCATTCGCCCGCTGGCTAAACCTGGAGCTTTACTGACAAGACCTTGGAAAGTGAGGGGCTGCGTGGTATCCCCTCTAGCACCACACAGGCGTCTAATGCAAACAAAAGGCACACCCACCTTGCAAGAGAGGATGTTCCCGAAGGTGGAGAAGGTGTCGTACAAGGCCTTGTTGTCAATGGAGTCCTCTAGGTTCTTGATGAAGACGTTGCCCACACCAGACTTGCGAAGTCCTGGGTCTCGCTGGGACCACATGATTCGGATGGGCTGGCCTTTGATCACCTCGAAGTTCATTGTGTCCAGTGCCCGTTCCGCTGCACAGGAGAAGAGAAAGGACCAAATTTAAAGGTGTTTTCTTTTCGAGTTCCGAAGAGCTTAATCGGGAATTGAATCTCAAAAAAAAAAAAAAAAAAGAAAGAAAGAAAAGAAAAGACAGACAAAAAGAAAAAGAAAAGCCACTGTCTGGGTCTCACCTGAGCTAAGAACTTGAAGGCTCAGGAGGGATAAACATAAAGAAACCAGGTGTTTGGCACTCCTCCCACCTTCTCATTCGACTCTTCACCATGGTGATGTGAGCGTGAAAACCTATGCCATTTTACGAAGGGCAAGTTGAGGCTCAGAAAGAGGAAAGATCTAAAGGGTTTCTGTGACAAGGGCGGCAGCAGTTTGAGGAAACAGAAGCTCAATGGTGCTGAGCAGCAGAGTTGAGATTTGATCCCGAGGAGTATAATCTCAATTTTTTATTTTATTTTATTTTTTTGCCACAGTATGCAGCAGATCTCAGTCCCCAGACCCAGGATTGAACCTGAGCTGCAGTGGTGAAAGTGTTGAATCCTAACCCCTAGGCCACCAGGGAACTCTCTAAGGTGAATGACTTTTGGAGACATGAACATCGCTTCTCTGAGCCCATTTCTACACCTGTAAAGAGATGATGATAATATTACCCACCTTTGTACACATAACAAAGGGAGGGAATAGCATCTGTATCCAGGTTGTCAGGTTGAACATTAAACAAGGTTTGCAAGGCGTCTTGTCCTTTGTGCCTGGCACAAAATAGGTGTCTGGCAAATGGCAGTGTGTCTAAAAACTGCAGCCTCTGCCCATCCTCCTGCCACTGCTACAGCCTGTCCTCACCCCACCCCACCCCCCCACCCCACCCCCCGCCCCAGGTGGTACACTGTCTGGTTTCAGAGGCGTGTTGGCAAACTGTGGAATACTCAGTGGACAAGTTTCTGCAAGTTTGGGTGTTCCATTTAGCCCTGCCATCAACACCCAGGAGCAAAACCCTTCTCCTGTCTGGAACTCAGTTTCCCCATCTACAAAGTCTGGCAAAAAAAGGTCAGGTGGTACAGGCTGGGAGGAAGGTGGGAAGAGGCAGTGGGGCAGGTAAAGCTGAGCAGAGCAGAGGGCTCCCTGGAACCCAGCTCAGCCACCTGCCGGGAAACCCACAGAACCACCCCAGCAAACTCCCAGCTCAGGGAACCTCCTCCCCCTCCCAGAAGACTCAGAGTCAAGGTGCCCTCTTTTGGACTTGGCTGGGGCAAGGCCTTTTATGCTTCGTTTCTGGAATCTTACAGCTGAACGTGAGAGTTACTCTATTTCTTAGGTTAGCACTTACTGAACGCTCACAATGCACCACATGAGGTAGTGCTGGAGATACTGCCTAGACACAGTCCTCCTGCTTTCCATGCCCCTGGGGAAGAAGTCTTAGCCGCGTTTTTGCAGGTAAAGGCGGCCAAGGGTGAAATCTTGCTCAAGCTCGCGCCCTAGCGGCAGAGCTCGAGCGAAACCCGGCGCGCAAGCTCTCCACTCAACAGAAGTGAGGACAGACGGCTGGCGGCTTCGACCAGTCCTATCAGCTCTGAAGAACCGGCTGTGCAGCCTGGAGCGGAGGCAGCTCCTCGTGGTTCCGAAAAATAGGGGCGGCTGGGGCCGACCTCGGGTCACGCTGCCGGGAAAGCTCTTCTGGCTTCCCCAGTCATCACCTGGGTCTCCTCTGGCACCTTCCTCACCAGGTGCTTTGAATTGCCCATCCTCCCAACCCCTCTATAAGGCAGCTACCACCCGCTTTTGCAGACAGCCCCCCTCCCCAAGCTCAGAATGGTTTATTTGGTCAAAGCCGCACAGCTGCCGGCTTTCTCATCCCAGGTCTGGCTGACCCCAAAGCCCTTGGCCGTTTTCCCTCAGCCGTAACACCTCTCCTCCGTAAAAACGGAGCACCAGCAAAACACACAGTAGGCGCACACTAATTGCCAGTTCTCATCTCAGGGCCCCTTCTAACCACCTGTATCTCTCGACCCCAGGCTGCAAAACGGAAGATGCAAGAGCAGCCAGAGATGAAAGGGCACGGGGGGCCGGGATGCTGTCTAGCTGTCTGTCGGTCGGTGGGTCTGTCCGTCTCCCCCCCCCCGCCACCCCCGCTCACCGTCGGCGGGCTGCTGGAAGTTGATGTAGGCATAGCCCAGCGAGCGGCGGGTGGCCACGTCGCGGCACACGCGGATGGACAGGATGGGGCCGGCGGGCGAGAACTTCTCATAGAGCATGGCCTCCGTCACGTCGGGGTGCAGGTCGCCCACGTAGAGCGAGGCGAGCGGGTAGCCCGGGCCGCTGGCGTTCATGGTGGGCGCGGCCCCGCGCTCGGCGCCCGGGTGCGCTCACCCCGGCGGGAGCCTCGGCAGCGGGGACGCGCGGGGCGGCAGGGCTCTTCCCACCCGCGTCGGCCCCCGGCTTTTACGGCCCCCGAAGCCCGGCGCACCAATCGCGGACGCGCGCGGCCCCGCCGCACACCTGCGACCCCTCAGCCTTCGAGAAGCCCCAGGTGGGGGCATCTCTGCCTCCGTGACGAGAGGCGAGGACAGCCCTCACCTGGCCCCGGGTAGAGTTGCGGGGAAGCCGGGGGAGCTCCGAGCCCGCGCCAGCAGCGCGGAGAGAGCGGGGACCGGGCGGCAGGAGCCCTGGGTTCTAATCCCCAAGATGCCTTTGTCCTGAACCTTCTCTGTGAAACTGGGAGGATTCCCTCTACACGAGGGACCGTGTGCCCCGCGCATGTTTCACACAGTAACGGACGAATTCCGAGCGGGACGCCCGACTTCTAGGCTTGTGTTCCTACTGCCTACCCTCCCGAAAGGAGGCTTTCTCGTCCGGAAGGCACGGATCCAGTCCCAGCCTTCAGGACCCGGCTGGGTGACTTGGGACTGAAGGCTCCATGTGAGCATTTCCAGTTTTAGTGAAAACCTTCCTTGACCCCAGCAAGGCCATTGGGAGAGGCTCTGCGCACGAATCCATCCCACCCGCAGGCCACCAGGAAGGTTCACCGCGATTCTTGGAACCCAACAGGACAAGGTCAGAGTGCTGGCCCCCCAAAAAGCACCAAGTGTCAGAGTTTGCAGCCCCAACCTGTGATGTAGGGCCAGTTTTGAAAACTGATATTTCACCCGGCTTCTCATTTCCTGCTTCAATAAAACCGATTCCCAGAGACCTTTGGTTGGGTGTGACAGATGGAACAAGCAGCCTTGGGAACGAAGGGCAGGAGCCCGTCTGGTTGCCCAGCTTACACTAGCAAGAAAGCATCAACCAGTTCTAATCCTGGGCTTAAAACAACAACAACAACAACAAAAAAAAACCCCAAAAAAACCTATCTTGATTTTTTTTTTTTTTAATGGATGCTTTTAGACTGGGGCGTGGGGGACAAGCCCCAGGAAGAAAGTCAGCGCTGCAGGCTACCTTAAACAGTGCTAGGAGGGAGGACGGAGATGGGCCTAACCTTGGAGATGATCAAGACTTATGCAACCATTTCTCCCTGGCTTGGTTACATCTCAGGATTTAAAAAGGGGTGGGGGGGCGTCATCTATGAATAGGATGCAAAACCACAGTCCACACCCAATCTCAGAAGCCACAAAAGTGGACCCAACACCTGGATGGTTTGTTGTGCAACGTAGAGAGGCTCCGTGTTTTTTGTTTTTTTTTTTTTGTCTTTTTGCCTTTTCGAGGGCCACTCCCACGGCATGTGGAGGTTCCCAGGCTAGGGGTCCAATTGGAGCTGTAGCCACCGACCTACGCCAGAGCCACAGCAACTCGGGATCCGAGCCACATCTGCAACCTGCACCACAGCTCACAGCAACGTTGGATCCTTAACCCACTGAGCAAGGCCAGGGATCGAACCCACAACCTCATGGTTCCTAGTCGGATTTGTTAACCACTGCACCACGGCAGGAACTCCGGCTCTGTGTTAATTCATGGCAATTTCCCCCTCTTCACAGCACGCTGACTTTTGGTTCTAAAAGATGAAATTAAGTTGCTGCCTCCATTTAAGAGCAAGGCCCCAAGTGTGATCAGAGTAGTCAGCTAGTTCTGGTGGTGACATGGGTGGCGCCACACATCAATGCACAGGCCAACTGATAAAATTTTTTATTTCACTTTTGAGTTTTTACACGTTTCCTGATTATTCTGTAGAAGGTGGAAACTAGAAATGTTTAAAAGACATACACAAATCTAGTACATCAATAACCGGGGTTTTTTTCTTTTTTGCTATACTATTTTCACAACCACGGGTGTGCTTGCTAGGCAATATAACCATCACAGAAGCAAACGTGAGGCAGAATACTGGTAAGGAAAAACAAAGCAAGAGAGAGCTACCAGATATACAGACAGGCTCGTTCCACAGTCACTACTGCATTTTCAAGCGCCAAGTATGAACTGCACATTTTTGTTCAGCTAGAAAGGAGAGAGGGTTTCTTTTTTTTTTCTTTTTTCTTTCGGTTTGTTTGAAATCAGTGCATGAATGTTTCTTTTCTCATTTCAGCAGATGGACAAACAGATGGACACTACGGCTATGTGGAATGTTCGAGGGAGAAGGGGGGATACTGTGAGACTGGTAGGCCTGGCTATTCTTGACTCTCCCCATTGCAGTGTTCATGCAACTTCCCTGCAGCACAGGGTCTTGCTGAAACATGTCTGTGAACTTGACTGGATGGGCACACTTGGGAGAGCTGGTGACAGGTGCTAACAAGCATTATCAGGGCTGGTTGCAATAACGAGAAAGCATGGATATTTTAAAATTCTTTTTTGATTCAGATCTTGGTACGACTGGAGAGCAACCACTGTGCAGAGAACTGGAGGAAGACAGAGCTGTGACGTGGGAAGCTCTTTTCGACTCTCTGAAGCAAGGCTGGCTCACTCAAGTGCTCACCAACGCCTCTCACCCCCTCCAGGGCCCCTGTCCCTGCCCATATAGTATTAAACCAGAAACAACGGGCCGAGAGAGAAGTCAGAAGGAAAAAAACAATGTAAGGAAGCAGAAGGAAGGACAGAAATTTAGAGAGGGAAGAGAAAACCAAAGTCAACAGTCAAAAAAGGACAGTGGGGAAGAATGTTTAGATTTTAAAATTAAAAGGCCCCGAGCTAGGAAGAACCCAGACTGAGTACTTACTCCTCAAGTGAAAGGCAATCTCTGCAGAACATGATTCTTAAGAGGGTTCACCCAAGAACCAGATAAGGCCATTCCTAAGATACACGGCTTTTTTTTCTTCTCTCGCTTGTGGTTTCAAGGAAAACAGATGCCACCACTGAGGCGCAAGTTGCCAGTCAGTAACACGCTGCTGTAGGAAAGGGGTTTGAGTCACGAGTGGTCTATGAGCACTGGACCTTTTCATGGTGTCATAACCCAGTTATCTGCCACAAAGAATGTTAATTTCTGGCTTCGAGTTTCCTTGGAGGAAGGCGCTGTGGCCATCTGCAGTCATCAACTTTTGAGTGGCAACAGCCCCAACCAGTCAAGGGTCTACAAGCCCTGAACAGAACGGGCAGAATTACTGTGAATTACGATGAAACTCGAATGCCAACCAAGGTGTCTCACTCCAAGTCCCAGTGTCACAATATAATCTCTATAACTTTCTGTACAACTTTACAATGGAACTGTATTTCAGTGACTATTTTGATATTGGATTAAACTTTCCAAAAAGTTACACATAATTCAGGTCTATTTTTTTTTTCTACCAGTAAGAGTTCTGCTAAATTACAAAACCCCATAATCACAGTGTTCAGTTTTTTAAAAAATTAAACACAGTAATCCTGTCAATGTTAATCGAAATCAAAATTTGGGAATGCCGTGGCATTGATGTGACCAATCTGAGTTTTAGATACAAATACCAGCTGTTTATCCCATGGACCATTTTTGCTAGGCTGAGGCTGTGAAAAATTGGAAGTCGACGTACGATTCTTTTTTTTTTTTTTTTTTTTTATCGCACAAAGGGGTATATGTGGAGGGTACAGAGTGACACTGAAGAGATCACGCAGCACGACAGACATTAGTTCTCTCCCTCCCCAGTATCGCCTTCATCTCCCTGGTTTTCCGACGTCCACAGCTGCAAGAGAAAGAGAGCTATGATCAAAGCAGGCCTACCAAAACTGTCCTCGGGGAGGTGGCCCAGTCTGTATCACCTCATCTCACTCAACTGTTTAAAAAATTCTTCCTCTATTACTGTAGACAGTGATTACAAGGGTCGCACTTTCAGCAGGCCCTGATAAGCAAATGAACAAAAACTTGAACTGTACTCACAGGGTAGAAATCCCCTCTTGCGTCTTGGGCAGGACTGACGCATGAGGCAGAGGGAATAGGAATGAGCGAAAGCCTCCAGAAGTGGTCACTGGTATGAGCAGTACTTACAGTGAGATTGTCCCTGAGCAACTGCATGATCAGGGTGCTGTCTTTGTAGGACTCTTCATTCAGGGTGTCCAATTCAGCAATTGCTTCATCAAATGCCTACAACAAAGAGCCTTTAGCAAAGAAGTCACAGGTGCCTTGGAACTAGTTCAGCCCAATTCTTTCCCTGCGTCATTTCTCTCCCTGTACAGTACTTTGGGGGAACCAAGGCCTCTGTTACCTTGTTTGCCAGTTATGTCAGCAACCATATAATGCTGGTTTATAAAGCTTGAAGCAACAAGTGACAAACATTCCTAGATAAGAAAACTTCACTGTACCTATTAATAGGTACTACTGTTAACCCGGCACACTCATTCTAAGCAAATTGGTATGATTCTTTAGTTATCAAAGACATTTCTAGTAATCCCCCTACCTTTTTCTTTAAGCTGAAACTCAAAAGCCCTGGATACAAGGGATAAATGGAGTACAGAAGTCCATACCACTAAATCTAATTCAATTAAGTGACAGAATTTTAAGCATTCATTTCACACACTTTTTTACTAATTAAAATTGTTTTCAATGACGTGCATGTTCAAAGACTGTAAAAATATGTAGAAATGGCAGTTGGGTTACCAAAGGTACTTTCAATACAAAAAAACCCACCAAGATCTGATTTCCTTCCTTTACACAGCCCTAACCGCCAATCTTGGCACAAGGATGAAAGTGAACAGGGAAGGCCCATAGCCCAAAGTGTGACAAGGAGAAGCAATGCAAAGAATAATCAAACAACACAAAAATCAGCAAGACATGCTGAGAAGAAATCAAGAAGTAATAGGTCTATATTTATTTCATAAAAGATGTACTCCTACCCCCAGAGAAATCTTCACAAAAGTCCAAGACAATTAGTTATGTTCACGTCATTTAAAACAAAGGGTACTAGAAAGCACACGCAGCTTTACTATCATCAGAAACCCCAGAGAGTCTTTTCTTACCGTTTTTGCCAGGCTGCAAGCCTTTTCAGGAGAGTTTAGAATCTCATAGTAAAAGACGGAGAAATTAAGTGCCAGGCCCAGTCGAATTGGGTGTGTAGGCTGCATTTCTTTCTTACTAATTTCAAATGCTTCCTGGTAGGCCTGCTGGGAGTTCGACACAGTGGCTGGAACAAAGATAAAAAAGATCAAAGGTTGGGTCTTTCAGAGGTTGCATCATAGCTGGATCCACTATCAATTATTTTACCAAACTGGGTTGGGAGCATATGTGCTATCAAACGAGGGGCGGGAAGTCTCTTGATTAACAAGCAGCGATTAAATGTTTACTCTAACCACGGACTATATTAAATGCTTTGAGGGAAAACAAAGACAATGGTGGTAAAGCCGACAAAAGCCGTTAGGAAATACAGAAACAACCTTGAACAAGAGACAGCATGGAGACAATATGCTCTAACGGAAAGATCATGGGCTTCAGAGTCAGACTCAAACCTGGAATCCCCAACTCTTGTTCACCGGCTGTGTGGTTTGGACTAAGTGAACATCTCTGTGAGCCTTCGGGGTTTCCCTATCAGAAAAAATGGATAGGAGTTCCTGTCGTGGTGCAGTGGTTAACGAATCCGACTAGGAACCACGAGGCTGTGGGTTCGATCCCTGGCCTTGCTCAGTGGGTTAAGGATCCGGCGTTGCTATAAGCTGTGGTGCAGGTCGAAGACGTGGCTCAGATCCCGAGTTGCTGTGGCTCTGGCGTAGGCCGGTGTCTACAGCTCCGATTAGACCCCCAGCCTGGGAACCTCCATATGCTGCGAATGCAGCTCTAAAAAGCTAAAAAATAAAAATAAAAGAGAACTACCAAATAATCCTTAAAATGAAGGACTCTTTAAATGCATTACTGCACCAGACTTCTCATGCCCTTCACATTTGCTCCTTAGATACAGCTGTCCACCCCCAGGACCCCGTTCATCATCGGTCAGCACGGTGCTGTGGCTCTTTAAATTTCTGACTACAAAACAAAAACTTAAAAAAATAAAAAAGTTACTTACTTTGTTTATTGTCTCCAGACGCCACCTCAGAAAGATATCTAAAATAATCTCCTTTCATTTTCAAGTAGAACACCTTACTTTCTGGTTGTGTAGCATTGGGAATTAGGTATTTGTCCAACAGCTCCTAAAAAATGATTCACGTTCTGTTAAGAATCTGGAAATATTACTTACGAGATGTTCAAACTATGTTTGAGACTCAAGATTCACACTACCACTCCTAAATGTCTTTTTGGAAGTTTGAAAAAAACGTAATTTTTATCCAGAGCTTTTAAATGTTTAGCCCAGGTCATAACAGATGCCTGTATTCATTCATTAAAAATCACTCTGACCATTCATAAGGGGTTGATTAAAGTACAGCCACACAATGGAATGCTACAGAGGCATTAAAAACGAGGATGTAGAACTACACTGCTAACGTGGAAAGGCTCTCACAAAGAAGTCTAAGTGGGAAAAACAAGGACATCGTGAATACCATGCGAATCTAATTTAATATTAAAACATGTATGTGTACACGCACACAAATACCTAGGGGAAAAGTCTGGAAGGGTATTTACCAAGATGTTAATGGTTTTCTAGGTGGTAGGATTAGAAATGATTTTTCATTTTCTTATTTATTTATACTCTTCTGCCCTATGCTTTTTAAAACAATGAACTTATTTCTGTAATTAGAGGAGGTAAAAAAAAAAATCTTTCCATTTTGGGAAAAAAAAGAAGAAAGTTTAGAATTAGTCAGACCTGGGTAGAAATCCCTCCTCTGCCGCCAACTAACTGCATGACCCTGAACAAATGACCTCATCGCCCTGAGCCTCAGTTTCCTCGCCACGGCACGAGGAAGCCCAGAAGCCAGCTCCTAGAGCAGTCAGGAGAAGAAATGAGCTGAGGTTCAGAAAGCGCTTAACACGTTGCCTGGCACGTAGTAAGCACTCCAAAAGTAGCTAATTCTATTATTAATAATAAATTCCTTTAAACATTTATGCTTACAACAAAAGCAGTTCTGAAGGAGTCCAAGCTTCGTATACAGAGCAATATTTTCGAAGAGTTGTTTTAGAATGTGGCATCCTGAAAAACTGGTTAAGAGGCAGTAAGTACCATGCTTTTCTTCACATTCTCTCAGATGCTCTTATAAGCTGGTCTACAGTTCAGGAATTAGGGAACTTTCTTTTCTTGCCTCTGGAATGCATGCCATACTTCATCTGAACACCAGATGGACCTAACATTCAGGAATTAGTGCACCATTAACAACCCCCCCCAATTACCAACGGGCAACAAATTTAGCCACGACACTCTTACACCACCGAGAGTCTAACAGAAAAGAGCAGCTCAAGGCAAAAGCTTAGCTGTAAGGGGGTTTCATCAAAAGTGAGAGGATGCAGGGGGCAGTAGTCGTTTTAATATTCTTTGCAGACAGACAGGGTGTGACTCCTCATGGGTTAAGGATGAGGAGCACTGCCTGGTGGCTGACAAGCTCTGTACTGGTTTTCAAAAGAAAGGTGTCATGGGCAGTGACTCGGAGAGGCAGCCAGCAGGGGAGGAGGCAGATCCACACGTGTGAATTCCTTTTCCCTTCAAAGCGGCCCTCAGCGTTCATTTTTACCTGATTTCACCCGGAAGAAAAACAAAGGTGCCAGTGGGCTCAGGATGCGAGGGAAAGACAACATGGCCATGATTTGCTCTGGGATCCGCACCCTCCCTTCCAAGCCCAGGTGAGCGCGTGAGGAGTCAAGCATCTGCCTGAGGTGTACACAAAACACAGGGGAGAGAATCCCCCCCAGACCCCTTCGGATCTGCCTTTGGAACGCAGGCCCCACCTGACAGAGGCGCCCAACTTTCCAACAGGACTTTACACAGTGCAGGCCTGATGGGGAGAGGCCGGCGGGCAGTCAGCTCTCTGCTCCTCTCTCCCTGACTGGGGACGGCATCGCCACTCAGGCCAACACGGAGAACTGCCTCTCCGAGGCTGCACCCATCAAAAATCCTGCCTCTCTGGCCTCGATTTCTAAAGCAAAGCTGGAGGGATGTTGACCAAGTGCTCCTGTTCTTCAGGGGTCTCTGGAAGGGTAAGCAAAGTACCCCATGAGTGATGAGCAACCTCTGATCAGTAAGAGGTGAGAGGGGGGAAAAAAAAAAAAATCACATTAGATGCTTAAAAATGAGCTGCAAATGGTGTGCGGCTTTCCAGTACAGTCAGACACCTTTCTCTCCTGAGCTGTTTGAAGGTCTGCATGTGTACATTAAATGAATACTATCAGAAATCCTTTGTAGGACAGAAACGCTGGCCTCTTACCAGAACATCGTTGCAGATGTCCTGCAGCTCTGCCTCGATCTTCTCACGGTACTCTTTGCCCATCTGCTGCTTCTTCTCGTTCCTCTCTGTTTTCTGCTCGATGCTGGAGATGACACGCCAGGAAGAACGGCGGGCACCAACCACATTCTTGTAGGCGACGGAGAGCAGATTTCTCTCCTCGTTGGAGAGTTCGTGCCCCTGCTCCGTGACTGCCTTCATGGCCGCGGCCATGTCATCATAGCGCTCAGCCTGCTCGGCGAGTTTGGCTTTCTGTACCAGCTCGCTTTTATCCATGGTCATTCCCTGGACCAGGAGCAAGAGGGAGAGAAAGCAAATGTCAGGCTTCAGGGCCTGGGAGATGCACGTGCAAATCTTCTGACCCTTCCGGAAAGAAACATACCTAAATGGGGAACATTTCCTACCAACGTCCTCAATGGTATTGACCACGGGGGCTTACAGGGTTAAGTGCTTTGCTCAGGTGCTTTTACTGTTTTGGTCATTTTCGTTTCCCAGCAGTCCTACTGGAGAGAGATGTTCACAATCCCTTTCCCCTTTTTCGAAGTAAAGAAATGGAGGTTCAGAGAAGGCCAGGGCTGTGATGTGCCCAAGGCTCCATACGAGGTGGGAAAGCCAGAGCTCAAACGCAGGTCTCTCTGTCTCTCAGCTGTTTCCTTCCACTCTCCTAAGCTGCCTCCTTAATACACACAGACTGCCTAAATCGTTAGAAACTTGTGTTAAATATACGTCCTTTTCTTCTTTTGAGACTTGTCTGGTTTTGAGCAAAGGCCACAAGGGAACTCCAGCTTCAATCAATCTTAAAGCAAAAGACACGACTTTCAGGGTTCTATCAGGCAGGGCCTATCAAGCAGCAGGTACCTAGAAAATAGGAGCCATTTCTATTTTAGCTTCTGCAATTCGCCAACTTGGTCACAAGGACACACTGTCCACAAGAGCACAGACCAAGGGCGGCAGATATGGCTTTCTCTGGCACCCGCTCCACTACTTACAAGTGGTATGACCTTGGTCAAATCACTCAGCCCCTGAGAGCTTCCGTTTCCTAACGGGAGAATAAGAACATTACAGACCCTCCCGGGGAGGAGGCCGTGAGAGCAAGCGGCCTAATCCGGGGGAAGGCGCTATGCAAGGGTTAGAGCCTGACATACAAAGGCCAGGCACTAATTGTGTGTGGGGTACAAGCTGCAGAAAGAGATGGCGTATCACCAAGATGCACGGCAAGAGAACTATGAGCCAGAAATGAATTTAAGCTTTTCTAAAATAGACAAAAACTTCAGTGATTTCAATCTGTCATTTTGTCATTCTATACACCAATCAATGAATACTTCTTGAATTATTCACCTCACCTTAGTCAATTCTCTACTGCAGTAATCACCGTTAACAGAGAACGTAATCATTTTTGGATAACATGTTAAAAATTGTGTATTAACCCGTAAGACTTTTATGTACTGCTGGCTTAAATTTCAATTATACACCCATCTGTGCTACAGTGTAAATATACATTAATAAGGTGTAAAAAGATAAAATACTACTTTAAACAGAAGTAGGACTATCACTATTTTTTTTTCTTTTTTTGGCCACACCCGCGGCATGTGGAAGTTCCCAGGCCAATGACTGAATGTGAGCCACAGCCATGACCCACACCACAGCCACAGCAACACTGTGGATCCACAACCTGAGCGCCAGCCAGGGATCAAACCGGTGCTGCCAGAGACAACGCCGGATCCCTTAACCTGCTGTGGCACAGCTGGAACTCCAGAAATACGAGTATGTTTAAAACAAATCTTTTTGTTACACGTTCTCATAATTTCAAATTCTGGTTTTGTCTCAAAAGTCATTTCTGTATTTTCAAGGGAGAAATTCTATAGGCAGGACCCTACCACATAAAAATGTTTCATTAGATGGAACACGATTTTAAGATACACCCCGAATCTAGATAATTCAGAAAGCGTTCGTTTTCTAGTTCAGAACTATGATTTTTCTTCCCACCACTTACTATCTAAATCATATTCAGAGCTGTGTCCCATATAAGGCTCACTAATTCTAACCTTACACTCTGAAGCAAGTCTCACCTTGATTTGTCTGACAGCTTCACCCAAATCACTAGAATGAGACTATAACAGAGACAACGATCCACCTGTTTCCCTACATTTCACCCACCCCCACACTTAGGAGGGGGTCAAACAGTTCTACCCAGTGAAACAGCAAAATGATGCTACTCCCAGGTGCTGGAAGAAACTGCAAGACGCCATCATGAGGGCGCTATCAAGAAAGAGCAGAGCTTCTGGAGCCCAAGTCCCAGAGGGACTGTGATACAGAGGCTCCTGCAGGCCCACACTGGACATGCACTGTGAAAAGGAGAGAAATCCTTGTTGGCCGAAGCCCCTGAAATGTTGGGGCAGTTTGTTACCGCAACGCAACCTAGTCTACTCTAACACAAGGACATCACAAGGACATCATTCAACCTCTTAAAATTATATGCTTTCCCCATATGTCTAACTTTCTTGATCATAAAGTCTTTCTGATCAGGATACTATCTCCATCATTAAATTACCCTACTTCATTGTCCCTTAAGGGAAGCCAACTTTCAACAAACTTTAGAAATATTCCAGTCTGTAGACTCATTCAAAGTTAGAGGTCACTTAGTTACCTGCTCTAAAGTTCATAAAACGGCATCTGTGCAACTCTACCCAGACAGATTCCAATTCATAAAGGTACCAGCCAAAGCCAATTAAAAGTTAAGCCACCCAAGCAGTGTTACAAGTGTAATGGATCAGCACTGCTAAAGGATGCCATGAACCTCTTTGGCCCTATTGGGCCCATCAATTAAGGCCCCCTAATATCCCTCCCAGCCCTCCCCTACCCCGGGGCACACTTCTCTCTTCCCAAACATTAAAAGTTAAACCATAGCTCTTTCAAGATTCCTGAGTACTCCTTGGAACCTCCCACATGTACACGCCCTATTTCTCAAAATAAAATGTGGCCTTTCTGGTTTGGGGCCAACTATTTCAAGCTTCTTTTGGGATTACTGCAAGAGCTCTTGGAGACAGAGAACCACCATGATATGGTAAAACCGAAGGTATGCCTTAAAACACTTATCCATCTGCTTAAAAATTTTTAACTACACACACACACACATACCCCCTACCAACAGCTTACAACAAACAAAAATTCATAGCTCAATGTCCTGATGCTTACTGCTTATGTAACTTTTGACTTATATAACATGGATTTTGAAGCAGCAGACCAATTTCAACAGGAAATGGATTACACAACACCCAGCAGTTTGGAGGAAGGCAGCAGACAAGGGAGGAATGAAACTGTTCCTATTTCCACATCTCTAATAACCTCCCATCCATCACCTTCCCCACTGCTTTCAGTCTCTCAACATCTTTAACTCCCTTCAGGGCGTTATCAGAGCCATTCTTAAAGCTTTAATCACGTCACTTCCTGCTCAAAATTCTTTAAAGTTCCCTATTACCGACAGAAGAGTCAGATTTCCTCCTCTGTCAGGGAACGTTTTCCAAGCTATATTCCCACTTCCCCTAAAACCTGCCTTCCACACAGCATGTGCTTCTGCCAAAACGGTTTTCTGACATGTGCTTGCTCACCAAGCCACGCCCTCTACCTGGAATGTCCTTCCCCATTTCTTCTGCATATAAAATTCTCAGAGCACAACACAAAGGGCACCCCCTCCCTCCATGAAGCCTTTCTCAAGCTGCTAAACCTAAGCTGTCTAATAAGACAGTCGTTGACCACATGTTACAATTGTACTGTTTTTATATATGGAATTAAATATTTAAAAATTACTAAAATTAGGAGTTCCCGTCATGGCGCAGTGGTTAATGAATCCGACTAGGAACCATGAGGTTGCGGGTTCGGTCCCTGCCCTTGCTCAGTGGGTTGACGATCCAGCATTGCCGTGAGCTGTGGTGTAGGTTGCAGACGCGGCTCGGATCCCGAGTTGCTGTGGCTCTGGCGCAGGCCGGTGGCTACAGCTCCGATTCAACCCCTGGCCTGGGAACCTCCATATGCCGCGGGAGCGGCCCAAGAAATAGCAACAACAACAACAAAAAAGACAAAAAAAGACCAAAAAAAAATTACTAAAATTAACTCCACCTTTTTTTTTCCTTTTTAAATGTAGCTACTAGATAATTTTAAATTACATGGGATTTGCATTCTATTTCTCCTAGAGAGCACTGCTCTAGGCTGGAAATATTTTCCCAAAGCATTTCACCTATACCTCTGTCACATTTCTCTCATCCCATTTCTTCAGTACTAAAATTATTTGTCTATATCCTTCAAGTCCCTTCCTACACCATCAACTCCTTTAGGGCACATCCCCCGCAGCACCTTGCATATAATCCGCATGAACAAATTTTCACTGACTGAACGAACAGATCCTAAAATTGCAAATTTAGTAGTTCTCTCTCTTCTCAGATAAGTCAAAGCACCTCTTCTTCACAAGCACATGAAATCCTCATTACATTCCTACCTCACTCCATGTACTCTGCACCCTAAAATCCCCCCCGCTCTTACTCAGTACCTTTTACGGACTCTCTTTGGCTATTTGATCAAATTTAAACTCTACCTGGCTTGCGGAGTCCTTCAGCATCTGGCTCCTCTGCACCTATTAGGCTTTCTCACCCACTGTTCTCCGACATGCTCCTTTCTCCCAGGCTGGCTGTCAGGGCATACCCTTAAATGCCCTGCTTAAAACATGCCAGAAATTACTGCCACACTGGCCCCCATCTAGAAAGCTCTCCTATTTACTTCCGGTCTCTGCACACTCTATGCATCCATCTAGGGCTAGAAAGCCTTCCCTGACCACCCCAGCCCCCACTGATCTTCCCTGTCTATGAATCCAAACATGCTTGTAGCATCTTACACAATCCCGGCTTCTCCAGGCCTCCACTCTCTATGTCTACGGCACCGGTGATGGACGGTGTACCATTTACAGGGTCGTGTGTGTATGTCCTCAAAGGAAAGCTTCACATTTGTTTCTCATTTAACGCTTAAAACTTTGCCAAGTGTATAAAACTATACTCAAATAAGTACCTGTGAATGTTTTCAGCCAGCCATTCCTGGGAGGCCGCCTGTATGTGGTGTGGCAGGAAGGCAAGAGGCCCGCGTGTAAGAGCAGGAGCTGCCACTACATAAGCCCCTGGGCTCCAGGCCTATCGTAGTCCTCCCATCTCTAACAGCAGCCACCTCAGAAGAGCTGCTGTGAAGATGAGGGGCAGGCGATGAAAGAATAAGAAGTGTGGCAACCTTTTAAAAAAGCGCATAGTGCAAAACAAACTGGAATTATGCTATTCCTCTCACAGTACCTACACAAATGTCAAAGCCCACAAAGGTGAGCTTGAAATTTTTTTTTTAATATACAATCCATGAGAAGGAAAAACAGGTCTAGATTAATCTTGTACAGGAAGTGAGTATGTTACAATGTTAACAATCCTAGCTATGACTCCACCCCTCAATGTCCTGAAAAATGGACACACTTGTAAACCGTAACACTTTCATTAGTTTCTAATTACTAGATGTCAAGTAATGATGGTTTATAATCAGGACCTACTTTTCTCCTGAGACTTTGGAACCAAGAAAACCAACAGTAAGAGCCTTCCTTTACTCCTAAAGAGACTACAGTCAGGCTTGGCGCTAACAAGAGAGTCAGGATTCCAAAGCAGACAAACTTATGAGAGGCCACAAGGGGTCTAACCCTGCACTGGACCCAGAGATTTCCCAGATCAGGAAGACCCTGACACGTCTCAGAACAGAGTTCTCCAGCCCGAGCATCTCTCTCTTCTTAGCCACTGCAGGCGGCATTTCAGAGGATGGGGAGCATGTGCTGATTAAACCAACAACTGCTTAGTGAAAATAGGAAACCACCCAAATATCTAATGGGGAGCCATTAAAAAGACATAGCTGGTACAAGATTACATGGCCATCCAAAGATGGGATTTAATGTCATAGAAAGAGTTGTTAAAGAGGTGTAATGGGGGGGGGGGGAGCTTCCTGCACAACAGTCTTTCATTTGTATAAGATATCCCCTAAGGAATATTACGAAGGCTAGTTCTAAAAGTGCCCAGGAAATAATATAGCTTCCCTCAAATCAACAAAACCCTAAATCAGACAGTAAACGCTGAACCGCGTAGCCCCTTTACCTCAATTCTTTGCCTAAGGGACATGTTTCTAGCTAGGGGAGAAGGCTAGAGGTCATGTCCCAGTAGCCAGCAGCAGACATCCAAGGATAAGAGGGGGGGGGAATGAAAACAAGAATGACTATCCATTGTCAGTCTACATTAAAAAAAAAAAAAAAAAGGCACCGCAAAGTGATAGTGATAGAGTAGACACAGGCATTTTTAGAAGTCCCACTAAAGGACCACAGATAACGAGGGAAACTTAGGGAACACTGAGAGATCGCTGTAAGTAAATAAACTGCTCAAAAAAGCCATCAGAACAAGGCAGCTTTGCTCCATTAGTGGAGCCTAGAGAATCACCTCAGGTCGGTGGTGGGGATGGAATGAGGCCTGCATTCAGGGTCAGACCAAGGGCAGGAGTTTGAGGATCACCCTTCTGTGGATGTGAATACACACCTTACCGGTTACTAAGGAGGAGCTACTGCTCCCAGAAAGGAAGAGGGGGGCTTTTCCAACCCCCACTCCCCTTGGAGGATAAAACTGTGGCCCACTGGATCCGGATCCTCCTAGGGGCAGAGCTTCCGTGCCTGCCTGCTTGCATCTCTCACAAGCGTCCTATCCTAATAAATCTATTTCTTGCCTATCACTTTGTCTCTCGCTGAATTCCTTCTATGCGGAGACATGAAGAACCTGAACCTCAGTGAGTCCAGGCACAGGGTGAGTGATTCTAATTTAAAACCTTGGGGAGTTCCCGTCGTGGCGGAGTGGTTAACGAATCCGACTAGGAACCATGAGGTTGCAGGTTCGATCCCTGGCCCTGCTCAGTGGGTTAAGGATCTGGCGTTGCCATGAGTTGGTAGTGCAGATTGCAGATGCAGCTTGGATTCCCGCATGGCTGTGGCTCTGGCATAGGCAGGTGGCTCCCTAGCCTGGGAACCTCCATATGCCACGGGAGCGGCCCTAGAAAAGGCAAAAAAAGACAAAAAATAAAAAAATTAAAAATAAATAAAAATTTAAAAAAATAAAATAAAATAAAACCTTGGGTTCAAGTCCCAATCTGTGTTCTGGCTAGTTCAGGTCGTTAATACTGTCAGTTTCAAAAAGACCTCATGTCAATGATGGTATTAACTTTCAGCTATGTTGTGTTTTCAAGGAAAAGGACACCCTTAATTTCAAAATATTGAGCTTTGAGTTTAATACTTTGCTAGAAATTTAAAACAAAACACTATCTATCATGTGTCAGAATTACCAAAGGTCTAATATGAAATACATATGAGTGGGACCTGTTTTTAGGAAAGTACTACATATGACAAATCTGGGCTTCTAAAGAGAAATTGGGTAATCTGTAAAAACAATGTCTCTGAATCTCAGTTTCCTCAATGTTAAACAGAAACAGTAAAAGCTACCAAATTAGATAATGTACATAAAATGCAAAGACAGTGCTGGTCAAAGTAAAAACTCAACAGGCGCACGTTCTTACCCTTAAGTTACTTCACACAAATGATTTAATGTGTGTTGAAATAACTGCAAATGAAAAAACCACCAGAGAAGTTCCCAACGTGGTGCAGCGGAAATGAATCCGACTAGGAACCATGAGGTTGCAGGTCCAATCCCTGGCCTCGCTCAGTGGGTTAAGATTCCGGCATTGCGGTGAGCTCTGGTGTAGGCTGTAGATGCGGCTTGGATCTGGCTTTGCTGTGGCTGTGGTGTAGGCCAGGGGCTACAGCTCGGATTGGACCCTAGCCTGGGAACCTCCACAAACCTTGGGTGCAGCCCTAAGAAGACAAAAAAGAAAAAGAAAAAAAGAAAAAAACCACCAGTATTTCCAAGAACTTTTTTTGGAGTTCAGAATAGCATGGTCCTCCCGTTAGAGAGCTTAACTTCTAGGGTAAGAAGATGAGAAGGAAGCACGTATCTAAGGGCTACAAAGCTTCTCCTTGAAGAAGCAATCATGTAGAATTCAAGAGAAGAGGTTTAGTTTTAACTAAACTAAACCTGGAAGGGTTCTGTGTAGGAGAGAATGGGGCTCCAGGAAGGGACACAAAACACAGATGGATGAATAAATTACATGTATGTTTTTCTAGATAAAACAAACTGCAGGCCAAAGTAAAGGAGGAAATGAGAACAGTTACAAATCTGGAGAGAGGAAACTGACAGGAGCATCTTAAAAACCTAGGCTAAAAGGTGCCATGGGGTAAGGAACTGACAGTAAACTTTGCACAGCCTTCGCTGGTGTACCATCCAGCCACAGCAGCCACAGCACCATCAAGTCAAAGTTTCAGTTCTGGAGTCACTGCGGAAAGAAAAAGAGATGCCAAGCTACAGTGGAAAGAAGGACTGAGAAAGTCAGTGGGACCAGGTGTTTAGTGGGTGTTGCCCGGAAAAAATGAAGTACTCCGGGCTCTTAAAGAAGTCCAACTACTCACTGAAAAACACCCGCTCGAAAAATGTCTGTGTTCGGAGTTCCCATCATGGCTCAGTGGTTAATGACTCGACTAGGAACCATGAGGTTGTGGGTTCGATCCCTGGCCTTGCTCAGTGGGTTAAGGATCCAGTGTTGCAGTGAGCTGTGGTGTAGGTTGCAGACGCAGCTCGGATCCTGCATTCCTGTGGCTCTGGCGTAGGCCGGCAGCTACAGCTCTGATTAGACCCCTAGCCTGGGAGCCTCCATATGCCATAGAAGTGGCCCTAGAAATGGCAAAAACACAAAAAAATAAATAAATAAAAAATAAAAAAAATAAAAAATGCCTGTGTGCCATTCTACACACAAAACTCAGAGTCCTGTAATAAACTTAATTCTATTCACACATTTGCAGGCTCTTTGTTAGAAAATGAGACGCACCATGTCTAAAACATACGGCAACAGCCCTGATATCCAACGAACACTGACTTGCAGAGGGAAACATCACTTCTATTTCAAAACCCTATTCCACTTTCTAATCAGTTGCTGAATATCGTTATTACATATAATTAGCCAGAATTAAACCTAAAACAATGATGGTGTTAGGTGATATGCCCAAGGTCACACAATGTGAAGCAACAACATATATGACATAAATTGATCTCTTGGCCTGGAAGTAATCAATAAAACAGAATACAACAAAAAGTATGCTAACTCTGATCCATAAGGATAATCCAACTGGTCAATCTTGTGAATAGGTGTCAAAGGCTTTGGGCCAACCAATTTAACGCAAAGACCCAGTCCAATTTCTCAGTATCACGTGCCAACTCAATAGGTTATTTGACCTCTCTGAGTCTCAGTTTCCTCATGCATAAAATAGGCAAATCTACATAACAGGGTTCTGAGTAAGGAGTAAATTAGTTCATGATGCAAAACACTGAGCAAGTCTCTGCACACTGTAAGCACTAAAATGGCAGCCACAGTACATTTCACACAAAAGTCTATTAAAAAAAAATGGTTAGCCACTGAAGGGACACTTATTACATGCCTCATTTCTTTTAAAGCCAAGTGGCTTTCTTTAAGATTGTTAAAGGGAAGGCACGTGTTAATTTACCTATGCCTATTTCTTTTCTGCCTTTCTTCTTTTTTTTGGCCACACCTGCAGCAATGCCAGATCCTTAACCCACTGAGCTGCAAGGGAACTTCCACCCATGCCTACTTCTAAAGAAACACTTTTCACTGTTTAGCGTAAATGTCTTTGTTGACTCCCACGCTAGACTGTGAGCTTAAGGTAGGAACCCAGACTGTGTTTGGGCACCACACATAGCACAATGCCGGCTACCCTGAATGTGAAACTACCTGATCAACCGATGCACTTTTTTTTTGGGGGGGGGGTCAACGCCCACAGCATGGCTTGAGCCAGGATGGAATCAGTGCCACAGCAGTGACAACACCAGATCCTTAACCCACTAGGCCACCAGGGAACTCCCTGATGCACTTTTTAAAGTGAACAAGGTTGCAATCTCCTATGTGGACAGAGGTAAGGAGACTACATCTGACCTATAAAATACAGACTAATTTATATTCTGTCCTGGCTTCCTCTTTGCGAAGAGCCACCTCAGTTCCAATCAGGAGACAACACTATGTTTTCTGACCAGTCGTTTCTCAGGTACCAATCGCTATATTTATAGATTCAAACTGAATTTCAAAAACCCCTTGGACTCCTCTAAAGTCCAACCAATTAGCTATACAAAAAGCCATTGGCTTAATAAATAACAACAAAACCCCCCATCATTTATGATCTGCCTAAATGTGGAGTTAGGAGTTTATATCAACTCCTTTAATCCAAGTATCCTATGAGGTAGGTGTCACTGTCCTCTTTTGTAGATGCCAATTGCCTTCCAAGGTCACAGAAGTGTATCTAGTACATGCTCTTTCCTCTATGCAGCACCATCTCCTAAAGATCAATTGTGATATTCAATGGTTAATTAAGGAAAACAGAGAATGAACAATTTTTCAGAGAATCATCCAATCATCCAATCATGAGAATTGGATTTAATTTACCAAGCTTTAAAAATCAAAATCAAATTGGCAGTTAAAAACATCGATGCCAAAAACTCATCAAAATGTCAAACAAGCTTTAGGGAGAAGTTTGTGGGCAAACAATAACAATGGCCAAGGCTCATATCCACTTTACTGTCACCTCCAATCTCTGTCCTGGTCAAGGCCATTCAGAAATAACTTTTATTGTTGAGGAAAAACAATGAAATAAACCAGTACAGGAAAAAAACGTATATGATAGAGAACTGGCTAGATTATTAAAAAAAAAAAAAAAGTCACCTTACTAACCTATAGTCTGCTGGAAGCCCTTGATCTCAAGGCCATCAATCAATTTCATCTCATTTTAAGTATCAGAAACGTTTAGCCACGCCTATGTTGGATCTTTTAGCAGAGAAAGCAGAACAATTTAGCACTCACATGATAGAAAGTACTTTTGTTCATTCTTCTTCCCTAACTATTCCCTTTAGAAAAATTCCCTCAGGAGTTCCCGTCGTGGCGCAGTGGTTAACAAATCCAACCAGGAACCGTGGGGTTTCGGGTTCGATCCCTCCTGGCCTTGCTCAGTGGGTTGAGGATCCGATGTCGCTGTGAGCTGTAGTGTAGGTCGCAGATACAGCTTGGATCCCATGTTGCTGTGGCGGTGGCTGTGGCCAGCAGCTGTAGCTCCGATTAGACCCCTAGCCTGGGGACCTCCATATGCCTTGGGAGCAGCCCAAGAAAAGGCAAAAAGACAAAAAAAAATTCCCTCAAAATCCAGCTCATGGTTTCTCCGCCATGACATACAGAAGACTAAGATCTATTCGTGTAGAGATCAAGATGGTTCTAAAGCTTGAAAACAGCTATCATACAATTTCTTGCCTCCTGGCCAGTGTGAATTGTCATCCTCTGTTCCTAGAAAAATGTACGAACCCAGGAACTTAAATTCCCTTTACAAGTAAATGTTAGTTCATTCTCCAAGCTATCATTTAAAGGAAAATTGCTTACTTTAATACCACTGAAAGAGCAGGCAGCGTAACCAGACATTATAATTTAGAATGGTTCTTCTACTACCTATATAGATATAAAAATATTTGGTCCTAACCAAATTCTATTACACCTACCTAGGATTTGATAAATCAGTGTGCCACAAACTAACAGATGAATTTTCTCCCTGGTATGAAGCAAATACTAGAAAAGCTGGGTTTTTCGCAAGCTTGCTTCCTAGTGCACACTAGCAGTATCTTCCCTGCATGCCAGAAAGAATATATTCCTTCCCAATAAATTACATCTTACGTATTTTCAAAAATTGCTAAAATTCTTGTCCAAATACGCTTTCTTGGATAAAATACATATAAAGAAAAACCAACTACTAAATGGTGTTCACCTGAAACATGTGAATTGTTCTACAAGAAGAAATCTATCAGTAGATCCAGATTTCCTGGCTCCAACACCTACCCAGTGAGGGGGGGGGTGTGTGGGGGTGTGTGTGTGTGTGTGCGAGTGCCTCCTCAGGGAAATTATTTAACTTCTCTGTGCCTCAATTTCCTCAATTGTAAAATGTGGCTAACAGTGTTTACCTATCACTGGTTGTTATGAAAGCTTAGTTAATGTGTACGTGCTGAGAGCAACACTCAGCACATATAAATGGTAGCTAGTCCATAAATGCATAATATTCATGAATACAATCAAAACATTTACCAAACATCTAGTTAGATCTCACACCTTGATTTTAATTATTGAGTCTGTCGCAATAACATATCAAACACTATTACCACTGGCACTGGTCAGATGAGAAAATGGGCTCAGAAAAGGCTGAAGAGGCTCTACACAAAGTTCAATTCTATCATAATGTATCATTCTTTGAAAGCAACATGTATACAAAGAGGATTGGGTCTCCTCAGAATGTAATCAAGGCAAAAAGAAAGCCCTTAATAGTGAACCCTGTGATTCAAACACAAAACCAGAAGCTTATATTTAACAATTAACAGTTTGTGAGAAAGTCTCTTGACAACTCTGGAGATAGAAAAACCAAGCAGCAGAGATTAAGCTGCCCATGGCTAGAAAATGCTGCAAACACAACTGGAATCAAATTTACCTGACTCCAAGTCCAGTGCTCTCTCTGCTTCAACAGCCACAGCCAAATGGGTAAAATGCACTTTTTGCAGCGGCCTGAATCTCTGGAGACTCTGCCTTGAGAACTGGCATTGTGGGAACTTACTCAGCCTGGTTTTCTGCAGGCTGCTTCCAGATCTACAGAGCTCCAATTCTAAAATGGCTTCAATGTAATACAAGCACTGCATGATGGGAAATGTACAGAAGATTATAGGGTAGGAGCCATACTCCAGGGGCTGACGGGCCATAAATATTTGCTACTGATGAATGAGGATATTCAACCTGAAAACCAGGTGTGTGGTCTAGGCCAAAGCATCTTATTTCTCATAAAGACTTTGTGGGTTAGATGGATGAATGGTTTCTTATCTCACTGAAAGGAGAGACCAGGAAAATAATTCAGCAGTTGCTTCTGGATTATTAGCCTTCCATTGTGAAGATCACCTGTACAATTCTAACCTGGGTCCAGTCAAATTGACAGATATTACCCTCACCACCTGTGCTAAGAACACAGATCCAAGAAAAATGAGGGCTCTGACACGTTCCTAGATAAGAAAAGGAGTGCTCTGGAAGCAGTCAAGAAGGAAATGACCAAGAACCAAGTAATATTAACATATATGAATTTCTAACATGAAAATGCAAAAAACTGAGTACCCACGTGTCTGGTTCTATAAACCACATACGTGTGCGGTTTCATGTGAACAACTGAGACAGAGTGAGAAATGCAGACAATTTTCACATTCTTCCAAGTGCTTCATCCTTCTGTTCTGGCTCCTGTGGCCGCTTGATTGCCAAATTCCATCTCCCACACAGGGCAAGCAAAATCAGAACCTGATGCCATCTAGCCTTACCAAAGGGAAAAGCAGTGACGGCAAGGACAAAAGACATGAATTTTCACAGAAAGGTTGGCAAACTGTCTTACCAATACTGCCGCCTTTGAAAGCCCCATTACACGTGAGTTCTCCATTTGCAATAGACAAAGATGTATTCATCTTGGGAAGAAAAGGGGCCTAATCACACCCACCCCTTCTCCACCACCGGGGAGGCCACCAGGCAAATTTCAGTCCTAAAAACGTGCTAGCCCACAGTATAGGGGAATTTGGGGCGAGAACAAAAGAGACTCTGGCATTAAATGATGGGAAATAACGTGGGAAAATATTCCGATTCTCAACCTCTGACATTTTTTATTAGTATTTTTTTTTTCTGTGGGTCCGGCCTGACTCAGTAACCGGTTCCACCAAACGCATTTTCTCGATTCAAACCTCAACCCTGTGCTTCCTAGGGAATCTCGTGTTCTGTCAGGCTTCCGCACCAGCGAACGATGATGAAATGGCTTTACTGCAAAGTGGGAGGGGGTCTTCTCTCTGCTCTCTCCCAAGGTTAAACCCCTTACCCATCCAGAGGGAGTCGAGCAGGGCCATTGCGGCTCAAGAACTCGCCTGCATTTGGTTAAATTTCATTTTTGGGAACCGGAAAGCGAGGAGCAGGGGGTGACAAGGCTGAAAGGGTCGGTTCTGGCTGCTCAAGGCGCAGGGAGGGGTCTCGAGGGAATCGAAGATGGGTGATGAGGGGCGGTCAGGGGTCCGGGACACGATTCCCTTCCGGCCCGGCACGGAGCCGCACCCCGCCCGCCGGGCAGGGCCGCAGGCGGCGAGGGCAGCCGGGGCCTCTCCCAGAGCTAAGGGCCCGGCCCCGGAAACAGGGAGGGGCCGCGGCGAGACCGAGCCCGCGCCGCAGGCGGCCGCACGGGGCTGAACAGGCCGCGCGCCGCTGCCCCCCGGGCCCACCTGCGGGTCGCCCTCGTTGCTTCAGCCGCCGCCTGTGGGGGGGTAGTTTGGGGCTCGGGCCCCTGGGGGCCCCGGGCGGACCCCGCGCCGCACTCACCGTGGGAGGGCTGCAGGGGGCAAAAAAGCTTGCGAGCGGAGCTCCCGGCGCGGTGACCGCTTCTTTCCCAAGCCCACTCCTCTGGCGGCAGCGGCGGCAGCTGCAGTGGCGGCGGCGGCAGCAGCTACCCCGGCTCCGGAATCGGCGGCGGCGGTGGCGGCGGCTCCACTTCCGCTCCGGTCACCACTTCCGCTTCGGCTCGGGCCCCGCCCCTGCGCAGTCTCCTCATTGGGTGAGCAGAGCACGGGGTTGCCCCGGCCGCCCGAGAGGGGCGCGGACAGAGGGAGGAGGAACGAGAGCTAAGGGCCGGGATGCTGCGGCCGGGGGGGGAGGGCGGGGGTCGGGGCAGGGAGCTAGGAGGAGGCGGGTGTAGGGGGACGGAAATGGGGGCGGGGAGCTGAAAAAGGAGGTGGGCGGAGTGGAGGCGGGGCTGAGGGGGGAATCTAGAAAAGCGACTTGTGGAAACAAGGGGGCTGGGCAAGGTTAGGGTTGGGCGGGCCTGAGGCTTAGGCTAGGGAGTCGCCCTGGCCGGGCCCAGCGTCTCTGAGGTCATTGGTTCCCACCCCACCCAAAAAACCATCGTCACAGAGTGAGGTTGAAGTTAGTCCCCTTTTGCTGTGTGCTTTGGAAACACTGCGTTTAAGGAAGGACAGAAATTTTTGCTAAATTTTTCCTTAATTCTCCCTTCAGTCTTTCAAAGTACTGATCATTTCCTCCTTTTGTGAACTGAGGAGGCCAGGAATTAGACCTGTGAAGTTTTGTTTTGTTTTGTTTTGTTTTTTGGAAGCCTGTGTCCGTGATAGAATACCCCCTTACCCAAGCTCTTAAAGGAATCTTAAGGAACCAGGCTCCACGACACCCCCCACTCCATTCCCATCTGCTCTCACCATTTATCACCATTCTGCCCTTGCCAAGGCCATTGACTATTAAGCCCAGTTCTTCAAAATGCCTCACCTCCACTGCCTCCCTTTCATTCATTCTTTCAGCGAATATTTATGAAGCAGACTTTTTGTTTCGTGCGGGAGACACAGCAAGAACAAGATAGACGTGGCCCTGCTGTCTTAGAGTTTATAGTCTGATACGAAATAGAACAAAGTAAGTAAATAAGCCTTTGTCATTTCTCCTTTGCTTTAGCTTAATGATAGACTTCTAACTCTTCATGCTACCTCAAGCCCTGCTCCCATCAACTGCTGAAATGATCTTTTCTTTTCTTTTCAGGGCCGTACCCGCAGCATATGGAAGTTCCTGGGCTAGGGGTGAATCAGAACTGCAGCTGCCTGCCTAAGCCACAGACACAGCAACGTCAGATCCGAGACGCATCTGTGACCTACTCCGTAGCCCTCTGCAATGCCAGGTTCTTAACCCATTGAGCCTCAATGGGAACTCCCTGAAATGATCTTTTCAAAACCCCATTCTAGGAGTTCCCTGGTGGCTCAGTGGGTTAAGGATCTGGCTTTGTCACTGCTGTGGCACAGGTTCAACCCCTGACCTGCCACAGGTGAGGTCAAAAAACAAACATAAAAAAACATTCTAATTGTGTTCTTTTCTTGCTTAAATTCTTTATTCAGATCTTATTTAATCCTTATTGATAAGCTCTTTGTGTGTGGCAATCAAGTTTTTCTAGAAGCTGCCCCTATCCTTCAGCCTCTTTCTGCTATTTCTTCCTCATCACAAAACTCCAGTTCTATTGGATGATTCCTTATCCTCCCAACATGCCAGCGCCAGTCTTTCTAAACCCTTTGGGTTTTTGTTTTGTTTTGTTTTTGTTGTTGTTTTCAGGGCCGTACCTGCACAGCATATGGAAGTTCCCAGGCTAGGGGTCTAATCAGAGCCACATCTGCAACCTAAACCACAGCTCACCGCAACACACGGCAATGACAGATCCATAACTCACTGAGAGAGGCCAGGGATCGAACCCACAACGTCATGGTCCCTAGTCGGATTCGTTTCCTCTGTGCAATGACAGGAACTCCCTCTTTTCATTCTCTTTCTTTCACTTTTTATTGTACCAATTTCCAAAGCAACACAACAGTAGAGAGCATAGTACAGTAAACTCCATGTACCCATCACTCAGCTTTATTTTACTCTTCTGCAAGCTCTCACACTTTTTTTTTGTTTTGTTTTTTGTCTTTATAGGGTCGCACCTGTGGTATATGGAGGTTCCCAGGCCAGGGGTAGAATCAGAGCTACAGCTGCCAGCCTACACCACAGCCAGAGCAACGCAGGATCCGAGCCTGGTCTGCAACCTACACCACAGCTCACGGCAATGCCAGATCCTCAACCTACTAAGCAAAGCCAGGGATTGAACCCGCAGCCTCATGGTTCCTAGTCGGATTCCTTTCCGCTTCACCACGATGGGAACTCCCACTTTTTTTTTTTTTTTGTCTTTTCTAGGGCCATACCCAAGGCATGTGGAGGTTCCCAGGCTAGGGGTCCAATCGGAGCTGTGGCCACCAGGCTACGCCAGAGCCACAGCAATGCGGGATCCAAGCCGCGTCTGCGACCTACACCACAGCTCACGGCAACGCCGGATCCTTAACCCACTGAGCGAGGCCAGGGATCAAACCCGAAACCTCATGGTTCCTAGTAGGATTCGTTAACCATTGAGCCACGAAGGGAACTCCATCCCACTTTTTTTTTAACAGCACTATCTTACAGCAAATCCCAGGTATCATATCATTGCATTCATAAACATATTAGTATATATCTCCAACAGTAAGAATAAAAAAAAAATAACAACCATAACTCCATGATCATGCTGAACGAAATTAATAACAATTCCTTACAATCTTGCAAGACATAATCCAGGATCAATTTTCTCTAATTATCTCAAAAATGACTTGTCACATTGGTTTATTTAAATCAGGATCCGAAAATGCCTACACTTTGCATTTAGCTTCTAAGTCTCTTAATTCTCTTTGATTCTGTAACAGTTATTCCTACCCCTCCTTTAAAAAAATATATAATTGAACTGTTGAAGAAACTGGGTAAATTCTCCTGTAGAGTTTCTCACCATCTGATTTTGACTGACTAGATCCTTGCATTGTTTTAAAAATGTGACATTGTCCTTTGAATGTCCTGTAAACTGGTAGAGTCTTGATTACATTTCAGTTTTTGGCAAGAGCATTTTATAGGTGGGACTATTTCCTATATCAGATCAGGAAGCATATAATTGTTCCTCAGTGACCTCTTTCAATCTGAAAACCCATTTCTTTCAGTTCCAAAATATTTTTCGTGAGTTATTTCTTCAAAGATTTCCTTCCTTCATCTTCCTATTTTCTATCCACATCTTCACTCTCTAGAACCCCAAGTATTTGGATAGCTGAGGTCTTACAATGGTTTTCTAATTTTATTGTTTTAGTTTTCCTCCTCTCTGTTATTTTCTTATCGTTTTGTGTTTGGGTCTACGTTCTGAATAGGATCTTCCAACTTGTATTTAGTCGGAGTTCTGTGCAGAAGATAGGCTCAGAAGCCACTCTAGGTATTTTAAGCAGAAAGAGATTTAATACAGGGAATTGGTCCTTGCAGACTCATTGGAAGAGCTGGGGTTGCTGAAGTCAGGAGGGACTTTTGTTTCAAAGTCACCATAGCTGTGATTGAGAGGTCAGGTTTGCTGCCTTTGCTGCTGCCACAGTAACTTCCTGACTACATGAAGCCAGGGACTGGGCACTGGATCAGGAAGTCTGTCTACTGACATTTGACTCAGAAGTGAAGTTCAAAGACAAGGGGGTGGTTGTGTGGCTTGAATAAGAGTTTGAAATTGCAGGGGTGTCTATGACATGTGAGCTTGCATGAGGACTTTGATATCCATCCAGCCAATTTTGGCTTTTCATTTTAAAGGAACAAAAGGCGAACCCTTGACTCAGAGAGTTCTATAGGTATAATCAGAAACAGAGCTCTAATAGCTCTCACTGACTTTGGCAGACAAGAGTAGCCTGGGTCAAGGAGACCAGACTTCTCCAAACTCACTGGATTGAATTTTGATGACATAATCACCACCTAGGCTCTTATCTAAATGAGGTCACTGGGAAGGTAGGCATCATTAATGAAAAAAATGTGGATCCATATTTCAATTTCATGAGAACTGAACCCGAAATAAGTTTCATGGTGTGCGTAGGCTTTGCAAATTTCTACCTGCGGAGAAAGTGGTGAGGTATCATCATGCTCCAGTGCTTCCTCTAGCCTTGGAAAGTTCACAGAGGTATCCGCCTCCAGTCTCTTTCTTCAGAGTGCCAGCTGGGGGAGAAGAACCATTAATTTTTTGGGGCATTTGTGTGTGTATTTTAAGAATGATATTTTTTAGCATTTAATTTTAAGTAAGCAAACACCTGCTGTATTCATTTTTAATCATGTATTTTTATTACCTGGTGATGTATGAATATATTTTCAGTGTAAGAAACCTAAAATATTAAAGATTAAAAACTAAAGTCTTGGAGATCCTGTTGTGGCTCATCAGGTTATGAACGTGACTAGTATCCATGAGGATACAGGTTCGATCCTTGGTCTTGTTCACTTGGTCTTGGGTTGGGGATTCAGTGTGGCTCTGAGCTGTAGCATAGATCATAGACACAGCTTGGATCCCATGTCGCTATGGCTATGGCTGCAGCTCTGATTTGACCCCTAGCCTGGGAACTTGCTGCAGGTATGGCTCTGAAAGGCAAAAAAAACAAAAACAAAACCCTAAAGTCTCTTTTGATCACCAGCCCTCAATGCCATTTATCCTCCCCAGAAAGTACCCATGTATCAATTATATAACAGCCTGCATTAGCCAAGGGAGGTTAGCTTTTGCTGCAATAACAAACATCCCCCAAAATCTCAGTGCCTTATAACAACAAAGTTTATTTCTTGATCCTTTCATGTTTGTCATGGGTTGGCTTCAGGTGTATCTCTGGACACAGGTCGAAGAAGCAGGTAGGTTATGCTAATCTCAAGGCAGAAGGAAAAGAAGTAGTGGAACTTCTTAAAGCTTCTGCTTAGAAGTCTCATGTCACTTTTACCTACATTTCCTTGGTCAAAAAAAAAAAAAAATGACATGGACAAGCTCACTTCAGTAGGGTGGGTATGTATTTTTAAACTTAATTTAAGTTTTTTCTTTTTGAAGCTGCACCTGTGGCATATAGAGGTTCCTTGGCCAAGGGTCCAACTGGTACTGTAGCTGCTGGCCTACTTGCACAGCCACGGCAACACTAGATCCAAGCTGCATTATATAATAATAATTATGATGATGATGATAAATAATAATCCTACTTGAAGACATTTTAATGGTTTCTAACTTTTTATTATTGCAAATAAAAGTATAGCAAATATCCTTGTACTTGGCCCTCATGCACATATGCAAGTTTTTTCTCTGGGATGGGTACCGAGAAGAGGAATGGGTCATGAAGAGCTCATGAATCGTTCCAAAGGAACTGCTAGGTTTCTCTCTGTATCCTAATATGGTGCACCCATTAGGAGAATTTCACAGGGTTTACAAAGAATAGTATGCTACCCCAGGACAGGTAACAGTGAGGCTAAGCCTGAAGGAGCATTTTCCTATTGTGATAGTACTCCATTGCCTGAATATATGACAATGTCCTTACCTAATTTGTTTCTATAATACATGTGGAGATCATAGGTCTTTTCATCGGTGGCCTAGATCATCAAACGGGACATGACAGCAAGAGTCTCTAGGGTATTTATTTAGAAGGTGAACTGCTGGATCACAAGACAGGCACATTTCCAGCTTTATTGCAAATGGTTGACTTTCACTGGTTGTACCAAGTTTCATTTCCACCCGCATTGTAGGAAAATTCTGTTTCCCCCATGTCCACATCAACACCTGGACTTATTAGGCACTTTGATTCTGCCAATCTCATTGGAGTGAATGTGTATCTGCTTGTTTTAATTTGCACCTCTCTTATGATGGTAAGCATCTTCTATGTTTATTGATTTTCCTATATTTATTCCTCTCCCAACCCTCTCATTTTATTTATCAGAGAAATATGGCAAAGGTCATATGATTCATCAGCAACAGTGCCAGGGCTAGAATTTGGTTCTTCTAACTCCAGTATAGTCTTTTTTCCAGCACACTGAATCACAGGCATAAATTTCTTTCTTTTCTTTTTTTTTTTTGGTCGTTTTGCTATTTCTTGGGCCGCTCCCGCGACATATGGAAGTTCCCAGGCTAGGGGTCGAATTGGAGCTGTAGCCACCAGCCTACGCCAGAGCCACAGCAACGCGGGATCTGAGCCGCATCTGCAACCTACACCACAGCTCACAGCAACGCCGGATCCTTAACCCGCTGAGCAAGGGCAGGGACTGAACCTGTAACCTCATGGTTCCTAGTCAGATTCCTTAACCACTGCGCCACGACAGGAACTCCAACATAAATTTCTATCTAGAGTGTCTTTTTATAAACAGTAACAAGATCTCTTTCCTTCTAATTAAATGTAAGGACTATGAGTTGTCAATAGTTGGATGCTGTATCAGTTGGGTTTAGGTGTGTTTGCCAATACCAGAGAGGCCAAATATCATTGACTTGAATAAGATGAAGTTGTTTTATTCCCCCTCTCCTGTAAAAGTTAGAGATAGGAAATTTGGGGTTGATTTGGCGGTTTGTGCCATCAAATTTTCCAGGACTTAGGCTCCTTTAGTCTTGTTGCTTCATTCTACATTAATTGCCCATTTGAATCAAACTTACCTTATAGTCCAAATTGGCTGGTCCAGCTCCTGCCATTACACCTGCATCTAAACCAGAAGGAAAGAAGATATCAGAGCGAAAAAGGTAGAGGTATTTGGTGTAACCCAGCTGTCTCTTAATGAAGTTTCTAGAATCTGCTATGTGATTATCTGATTTGCACCCCACTGGATAGAACTCAGTTACATGCCCACACTTGGCTATAAGGAAGGTTGGGAAGATTAGCATGTATTTGGGGGATCATGTGCCTGGGCACAAGGGAAATGACCTCTAAATACTATTATTAAAAAATTCAGGAGTTCCCTGGTGGCCGAGCGGTTAAGGATTTGGCATGGTCACTGCTGTGGCTCAGGTTCCATTCCTGGCCTGGGAACTTCCACATGCCATGGGCCTGATAAATAAATGAATAAATAAATAAATAAATAAGTCCAGGTATTGGACAGACATCCTCCTTTGTCAGGTGAGTTGATCCTGCTTTCTAGGATGAGTGTACCTGTCCTCTGACCTCCTACCTGACCTCTGACCTCCATGACCCTTGGCTCTTCCCTTGGGGACACTCTTCCTTGTCCAGTATCCTCATGGCCAAATTGAACAGATTCTAGTATCACTTTCTGGGAGGACTGCACAGATATTATACCCCTGTTTCCTGATGGTTTGGGGACACTGGAGTTTATCATTGCTCAAGAAATAAATATAGAGACATTGACTAAGGGGCATTTAGTGGTCTCTGCCACAGATGCCCAAAATAATGCCTGGCCCAATTTTTTCCCATATTTAAGCATGAGATTCAGATCATTTATGGAGACTAAGGTTTAAGGACTGTTCTTAGGAAAAATCATATACAGTCAAAATTATTATTGATACATTCCTGTATGTTATCCTCCACAGCTTGGTAAATGTGTATTGATTAACCAAAGCTGCCAAACAAGCCACCTCATAACTTAGTGATATAAAACAACAATTTTCCTACTGACTTTGATGTATAGTTCTGCAGTCTCAGTGACCTAGCAGCCAGGGCATGACAGAAGCACAAGAAGGCAAGGCCAACCACCCAAGTACATTTCAAGCCTCTGCTTGTGCCAGTAACTGCACACATCTCATTGGGAAAAGCAAGTCACATGACCAAGCCTAAGGTCAGTGGGTGGCTGACAGAACCGAGGCTAACACCTCCCAACATTAAAATTTCACTCCTCCTATAGAAGTGGTGTGGGAGAGGGAGCGAAATGTTTTTAAACAATTTCATTTGCCACTAAATGATTTATTTTTTATAATTTTTTCCATTATAGTTGGTTTATAGTGTTCTGTCAATTTCTACTGTACAGCAAAGTGACCCAGTCATACAAATGTAAAAAAATACATTATATATATATATATTCTTTTTCTTACATTATCCTCCATCATGTTCCATCACAAGTGACTAGATATAGTTCCCTGTTCTATACAGCAGGATCTGTCTGGAGTAGAATATATGGCACGAATGATTTTTTTTGTCTTTTTAAGGCTGTACCTGCAGCATATGGAGGTTCCCAGGCTAGGGGTTGAACCAGAGCTACAGCAGCCAGCCTGCACCACAGCCACAGAAACGTGGGATCCAAGCCACATCTGTGAGCTACACCACAGCTTACGGCAATGCCGGATCCTTAACCTGCTTAACAAGGCCAGGGATTGAATCCATGTCCTCATGGATGCTAGTCCGGTTCATTAGCTGCTGAGCCATGACAGGAACTCTTGATTTATACATTAGTGAATATGTGGCCCTCGATTCTTCCATTTCTTTTTTTTTTTTTGTCTTTTTGTCTTTTTTGTTGTTGTTGTTGTTGTTGTTGCTATTTCTTGGGCGGCTCCCACGGCATATGGAGGTTTCCAGGCTAGGGGTTGAATCGGAGCTGTAGCCACCGGCCTACGCCAGAGCCACAGCAACGCGGGATCCGAGCCGCGTCTGCAACCTACACCACAGCTCATGGCAACGCCAGATTGTTAACCCACTGAGCAAGGGCAGGGACCGAACCCGCAACCTCATGGTTCCTAGTCGGATTCGTTAACCACTGCGCCACGACGGGAACTCCCCCCATTTCTTATTTGAATGTATCAAGGAATCCATCACCAATCACTTGCCCAGTTAGTTGAACATTGCATTTTACTTCTTTGTTAATGGCTTGAAACCCATAAAGCAATCTATATATTATTTCTGTATAAATCAGTTATTGCAACTGAATGGTAGGCATGGCCTGAATCAGTTTCACTGAGTGGTTGGTGGGCAGAACTATGTTTGCTCATTAACCCCTGCCCCCCTACTACCCATGACATTGACCTTGGTTACCTACCCCCTATTTGAGCAGCAGTGCAGATGTGACAAGTATAGGGGCTCTGTAGTGGATACTGTGGCATGATGCGCAGACCTCCGCACTCCAGGAATGCGGTGCTTGTTTATTCCCCCAGCTGCTGGGATCTTAGGCTACTGACAGTTCTCAGCTGAGTCCTTGAGGATTTGCCCTTGGCTGAGGAAAGCAACCTAGCCCAAGTTCTACATGCAAAGATTGGATGAAGCGGGAGTCCCAGCCTTCTTGCCATCCCAGCTCCATTCTAACCTCTTGGCATCAGCTGAGGCCTCTGCTGAGGCTGCATGAAGTTTGATTTTTCCCTTCCATCTGTGATCCTAAAACACTCTGTAATAATCTTCCTGCATGCATATCCCCATGTTTGAGTTTAATTCCTGGGGAACTAACCCACGAGAGGCTCTGAAGTCAGATGGAACTGTGTTTTGAGTCTTATGCCAAATACCCACTAGCTCTGTGGGCTCAGACATTCATATATATATTCGCTAGAATCCTTGATAAGCCTTAGATTTTCATTTTCTTTTCCTTCTTTTTGCTTTCTTTCTTTTTTTTTTTTGTTCTGCTCCTGTGTCATGCAAAAGTTCCCAGGCCAGGATTCAACTGGTACCACAGCAGGACGCAAGTCACAGCAGGGACCCAAGTCACAGCACTGATAATGGCTGGATCCTAAAACCCAATGAGCCACCAGGGAATGCCAAGAAGCCCTCAGATATTTAATCTCTAAAGATAAAATAATCATAGTATACGCCTCTCATAGTTACAGTGAGGATGAAGAGAAATAATGCATGTTTCTCGCACGGTATCTGGCAAATGTTAGATTTTGCTGAAATGTGTTCCATTTTTACTCAGCCCTTTGCTTGTATTTTCCTCATGTCCGCCTGCTTCTCTAAAGCAGAAATGGACATGTAGTGCTAACTTACTTCCAGCAGATGGCGCCACAGAGTAAGACTGCAGTTCTGTCCAGCTCAGTTATAATTCTCACTCTTCACTGATAACATATGTTTCGCATACATTATATTATTTGGTTCTCCTTCATTAACCTTTACCAAGTGCGGACTAGTCCATCATTTATTCTTTCATCTCTTCCTCAATGCATGCTTATTGAGCTCTTACTTCAGCTAAAGAGCAGCTTTAAATCCCTTCTAAAACATGGTGACAAAGAAACAAAAAACAAATAAACAAAGAATAAAAAGAAAGAAACAAACAAACAAAAAAAACAAAACTCCAAGCCCTTGCTGGAAAATTGGATTTTAAGATATGAAAAGATACGTTTTAGCCACTGATTTTATTCTGGTCATCCTGACTTGGTGCCAGCTCAGGTTCTTGGAGGAGGCTGCTTTCATAAAGCAATGAAGTGGAAGAAGCTTGATTAGAGTGAATCTGAGGCAGGAAGGAACTGATTCCCCTGCAGGAGCAGCTGAAGGGCCTCCCCCGACACCATCCTCAGTCCCTCCCAGGGGCTATTGATCTGAGGGCACAGCAATTGGTTCTTGGACTGATTAAAATTACCAAGCAGGGGGAAAAAGAAAAAAAAGAAAAACCCATAAAGGAAGTGTGGAGGGCTTGGGAGGGGGAGCAATTAGCTGGCCTGGATTCAGAAGCTCCCCATAGAAGTGACTTTGCCGTGCCTTCGGATTTGCAGCTGGCCAGCCAGCATTCCTGGAAGCAGTGAGACCCGCTGAGAACCTGGTGGGACAGAGGGTGCCCACCCTCAGCCTCGCTCACTCACTCCAGAGCCTTGGAGGAATGAGCTTACCTGAAGGTCATCTCAGCAGTGCAGCATAGGGGTGCCAAGAAGGGCTCCCGGCATGGGCAGAAACCCCATCGCCCCCTCAGCAACCAGTCTCGGCCCCAAAGGCCACCTTTAGTGATTCACTGTCCTTTAAAATGTGTATTGTAGGAGGTAAAAGCAGGCCTTCTATATAGGTAGGTAGAGGGGTGTGTGTGTGTGTGTGAGATTATACCGTCTCAGAGAAAAGTCTGTACATGTGCACAGCAGTTGTTTACATGGGTTATCTTGCAACATGTTCTCAGATCCACCTCTTAGAGTAATGACAGTAAAAACGAAAAGAAACAAATGAGACTTAAACTTCAAAGTTTCTGCACAGCAACGGAAACCCTAAACAAAACAAAAAGACAACCCACAGGATGGGAGAAAATATTTGCAAATGAATCGACTGACAAGGGATTCATCTCCAAAATTTATAAACACCTTCTGCAGCTCCATACCCCAAAAACAAACAACCCCATCAAAAAATGGGCAGAAGATCTAAACAGACAATTCTCCAAAGAAGACATATGGATGGCCAAAAAAAAACACATGAAAAGATGTTCAACATCACTCATTATTAGAGAAATGCAAATCAAAACCACTCTGAGGTACCACCTTACACCAGCCAGAATGGCCATCATCAAAAAGTCTACAAACAAGAAGTGCTGGAGAGGGTGTGGAGAAAAAGGAACCCTAGTACGCTGGTGGTGGGATTGTAAAGTGGTGCAACCACTGTGGAAAACAGTATGGAGATGCCTCAGAAAACTAAACATAGAACTACCATTTGATCCAGCAATCCCACTCCTGGACATCTATCCAGAGAAAACCATGACTTGCAAAGACACATGTACCCCAGTATTCATTGCAGCACTCTATACAGTAGCCAAGACAGGGAAACAACCTAAATGTCCATTGACAGAGAAGTGGATCAGGAAGATGTGGTACGGAGTTCCCATCGTGGCGCAGTGGTTAACGAATCTGACTAGGAACCATGAGGTTGCAGGTTTGATCCCTGGCCTTGCTCAGTGGGTTAAGGATCCGGCATTGCCGTGAGCTGTGGTGTAGGTTGCAGATGCAGCTCAGATCCTGAGTTGCTATGGCTCTGGTATAGCCTGGCAGCTATAGCTCAGATTGGACGCCTAGCCTGGGAACCTCCATATGCCATGGGAGCGGCCCTAGAAAAGGCAAAAAGACAAAAAAAAAAGAAGAAGAAGATGTGGTACATGTACACAATGGAATATTACTCAGCCATTAAAAGGAACAAAATACTGGCATTGTTAGGAACATGGATGGACCTAGAAATTATCATGAAGTCAGTCAGACAATGAGACACCAACATCAAACGCTATCACTCACGTGTGGAATCTGAAAAAAGGATACAAGGAACTTCTTTACAGAACAGATACTGATTCACAGACTTTGAAAAACTTATGGTTTCGAAAGGAGACTGTTTGTGGGGTGGGGGATGCGCTGGGGGTTTGGGATGGAAATGCTGTGATGATCATTGTACAACTCTAACTGTAATAAATTCATCGAATAATAAAAAAATAAAAAAAAAATCATGGGTTATCTTGAGCCAAAGGTGGAGAGTAAAGTTAATGGAGGGTGAGAAACTAGAAAGAAAGGAATAGTTCAGAAAAAACAATCACATGAAAAATAGTGTCTATGAATAAAATAATAATAATAATAATAATAATAATTATTATTAAACCAATATGACTTTTTACTCCGGGAATATAAAGTGGGTTTAACACTAGGAGATGAACTCATAAACTTTACCACTTTAACAGATTAAGGAGAAATATATAACCATCTCAGTAGGTACAAAGAAAGTATTTGATATTCAAGTCAAGTTTATTCTTTTTTTTTGCTTTTTAGAGCTGCACCCACGGCATATGGAGATTCCCAGGCTAGGAGTCCAGTTAGAGCTACAGCCGCCAGCCTACGCCACAGCCACAGCAACGCCAGATCTGTGCTGCATCTTCGACCTACACCACAGCTCACGGCAACGCCAGATCCTTAACCCACTGAGCGAGACCAGAGATCGAACCGGAAACTTCATGGTTCCTGGTTGGATTTGTTTCTGCTGCGCTACGACGGGAATTCCAAGACAAGTTTATTCTTAAAGCAAAACAAAACAAAACCAAAAACACCTTAAGAAATTAGGAGTAGAAGGGAACTTCCTTAATATGATAAAGATTCTCTACATAGAATACATAGCAACCATCATGTTTAATGGGAAAATATTGAAAGCATTTCCACTGAGATCAAGAAAAAAACCGGGAGTTCCCGTCGTGGCGCAGTGGTTAACGAATCCGACTAGGAACCATGAGGTTGCGGGTTCGGTCCCTGCCCTTGCTCAGTGTGTTAAGGATCTGGCGTTGCCATGAGCTGTGGCGTAGGTTGCAGACGCGGCTCGGATCCCGCGTTGCTGTGGCTCTGGCGTAGGCGGGTGGCTACAGCTCCGATTCAACCCCTAGCCTGGGAACCTCCATATGCTGCAGGAGCGGCCCAAGAAATAACAACAACAACAAAAAAGACAAAAGACAAAAAAAAAAACAAAACCCGGAGTTCATGCTGTGGCACAGCAGAAACGAATCCAGCTAGTATACATGAGGATGCCGGTTCAGTCCTTGGCCCCACTCAGTGGGTCAGGGATCCGGCATTGCCATGAGCTGTGGCGTAGGTCGAAGACGTGGCTTGAACCTGGTGTCGCTGTGGCTGTGGCCGGCAGCTGTAGCTCAGACTTGACCCCTAGCCTGGGAACTTCCATGTGCCACACGTGTGGATCTAAATAGCAAAAAAAAAAAAAAAAAAAAAAAGGAAAAAAGAAAGAAAAAAAGAAAAAAGAGATTCTCGATACGTCAATTTTTATTTATCATTGTGTTTAAGATCCTAGCCAGTGCAAAAATAAGAGATTTGAAAGGAAAAAATTTACAAACATGGTTACCTATGAGGTATTCAGTGGGCCATGTGGGAGGGCGGAACACGGGTAAAAGAAATATTTTAGTTTTTCACTCCACTGTAAAAACAGAACAAAACAGAAAAAACAATATTGTAAGAATTATGACAAATGGCTCTGATGAGAGGCTTCAATGCTGAGACGACACAGGGCATTCTGGGAATTGTGGCCAAATGGGGAAACGATGCTCTCCGTAAACTAGACCCCGTCACAAGGGTGAGGAAGTGCATCCGGGTTGCTGGATTTCCAAGTTGTCAAGAGCATAGAAATCTGGACTTTTACTTGAAATCTCTCTCTCTTTTCTTTCTTTCTTCTTCCTTTTTTTTTTTTTTGGATGCAGCATGCAGCAGCTTGTTGCAGGATCTCAGTTCCCTGACCATAGATGGAACCGGGGCCGCAGCAGAGAAAGCATAAATTCTAACCCCCAGACCACCAGGGAACTCTGTGAAATCTCTTGATTTTGAATTTTTGGCAATGAATGCAAAAAAACCCTGAAAAACCCTGCATAGGCCCAAACGGTGCAGGCCAAATAAAACAGGATTCTATTTGAGGGTCAGATCGGAGCCAGACGGTCCAGTGCATGAGCTCCAGCCCCAAGGGAGAGATAGATGGGTGTATGGGCAGATTTGACACATCCTGATACGTGCAAAGACTGAAAGACGTGATATAATGTGGCAGAGGCGAGAAGCGGGCGTGGGGGAGGGGGCCTTCGAGGAGGAGGTGGTGTCAAATTTTAGTCCTGGGGGTTGGGGGGGGGCACTCAGCAGACGGAGGAATTGGGGCGGGGGCCAGTCCAGGCAGAGGTAACAGCCCAGGGGAGTTCCGTGCTGGGCCGGAAAAGCTCAGGTATCAGGTGGGGGTGGGGAGAGGGGGAGGGGAGGCTGGGCTGGAGCCCAGGGCCCCCATGGGGAATGGCCTCGAGCGCCTCATGGGTCTGTTCAGCCATTTCCTAATTTTCCCACATTATAATTTCTGCTGTTTTGAAAAGAAAACCAGAGGTTGTTTCTGTGCCCAAAACACCAACCATTTCCTGGGATAAAAAGAAGCCCCTTGGGCTCTCAAAGTTGGCAAATCTCCACCCCCAACCGCTCTGGCTCTCGCCCTCATGTGTTTCACTCTCACCCCTAGAATATTCAAGAAAATAAATACGTTTGACCTTTGTCAGAACACCTTGGACTTGCCAGCAGAAAAAGAAACAATTTGCACAGGAGGAAATGTTTCAATTCCTCCCAAATGGCTCTCTTTTCTCTTATGCCCAGAGCCAAATGCACTTAGGAATCTGAGACTGCAGGGGTGGCCCGCAGGGCCCTGGGCTGGAAGTCAGGAGCCGGTTCTCAGCCTGGCCACAAGGCCTGACTCCTCCGTTAAGACCAAGTCACACAGGCCCAAGGGCAGCACAAGCAGGTATGTTCGATGGTCTCCCAGAACCTTCACCACCAAGGAGTTCCCTGGTGGTCTAGTGGTTAGGACTCAGCATATTCATGGCTGCAGCCTGAGTTCAATTCCTAGACAAGGAGCTGAGATCCCACATCAAGCTGCTGCTCACTGCAGGGAAAAAAAAAAAAAAAAAAACCAATAATCAGAAAACCTACGGTCCTCGGATCCGGTTCAGGCAGACTGTGAGGTGGAAGGCCATTAAATAGGGAAGGAACACTTTCTCGAGACAGTGAATGAGAATTCCTCTCGTTTCACATCCTCACCAGCATTTGATGCTGTCAGTGTTTTGGAATTGGGTCATTTATTTTTTAATCTTTTGGCATTTAAGGGCCGCACCCGCGGCATATGGAGGTTCCCAGGCTAGGGGTCAAATCAGAGCTACAGCTGCCGGCCTACTTCACAGCTGCAGCAACACCAGATCCGAGCCACATCTTGGACTTACATCGCAGCTCATGGCAACACTGATCCTTAACCCGCTGAGTGAGGCCAGGGATGGAACCTGAATCCTCATGGTTACTAGTTAGGTTCCTTTCTGCTGAGCTACAATGGGAACTCCCTAGCCTTTTTTTTTTTTTTTCTTTTTTGGCCACACCTGTGGCATGTGGAAGTTTTCAGGCCAGGGATCAAATCCAAACCTCAGCTGCAACCTACACCATACCTGCAGCAACACCTTAACTTACTGCGCTGGGCTGGGGATTGAACCCGTGCTGCTGCAGAGACAATGCCAGATCCCTAAGCCACTGCGTCACAACTCCAGAAGTTTTTAACCTTAATGAATTTCAGTTTATCAATTCTTTCTTTCATGGACTGTTCCTTCAATGTTATATTTTGAAAGATATTACCATACCCAAGGCTAGCCCCTGTTAGCTTGTAGGAGTTTGGGGCATGCATAGTTTTTTAAAAATTTAATTTAATTAAAAAAAAATTTTGGCCATGCCCACATCATGCAGAAGTGCCCGGGCCATGGACTGAACCCACACCACAGCAGTGATCTAAGACACAGCAGTGACCACGCCAGATCCTTAACCACTAGGTCGCCAGGGAACTCAGGGGGACATATAGTTTTCATCTAGCCTGTGGCTTTTGTCCCCCCTCCAACTGGTTTCCAATAATGCCCTTGGCTTATTATCTTCTTACAGTCTTGGCAGTGTTAACATTCTATAACCTTCTCTTCCTTATCTTGCTAAGAAGGCAATTTCAGCCCAGCATTTAAAATCTCCAAGTACTCGTGTTCGCCAGATTACTTCCGTTCTCTTTACAAGCCTTCTTATCAGATTCGGTTGAGACTTACACTTCTGTAGCCAAGATTTGTTTGATCCTACGCAGGCTTAGGTACTGATGTCTTCTCTCAGAGGTGGAATTACATTTAGCAAGCTCATGGGACTGATGTGGAAAATCGGAATGTCTGTGTCTTCGCTGATAACCAGAAGTTGGATTGTTAAGCAGACTGCAATTTTCCCATCAGCATGACAGTACATTCTTCCCTGAAGGTGAATCTAAGGAAAAAGTGAAATCGTGCCAAATAATGGAAAAAAGATGGCTTGATGAGTCTTTGTTCAGCCCTATTGACTAAGAGCCTGTTACATGTCAAGTGTCATGCTGGACCAAAGGCTGGACCCAAGGCAGAGAACAGTCAATAAGAGAGATGGAGTTTTGTGCTCATAGACCCTAAAATACACAGAGAAGACAGGCCCAGAGCAAATCATGAGACTTTTAGATAAGCACACCTTAAGCTCTGCTTCCTCTCTGAACCTACTAAAACTAACAGAACAGGGATTAAAAAAAAAAAAAAATAGCCTAAGGAGTTCCCTGGTAGCTTAGTGGTTAAGGATCTCTGTTTATGAACAGTCCATATGCTAAGACTAGTTTTGCATTCTCAAATAGTTGGGGAAAAGTCAAAAGCAGAATAACATTTTATGATACATGAAAATGTTAGGAAATTCAGATTTCAGTATTCATAAATAAAGTTTTGTTGGAACAAAGCTGTGTGTTTCAGTGCATATTCCCTGCATTGTTAATGGCTGTGTTCATGCCCCTGTGACATAATTGAGAACTCTCAATGGAGACCCTATGGTACACAAAGCCAAAAATACTTACTGTCTGCCCTTTAGAGAAAAAAACTTGCCTACCCTTGCTCTACGGCAGCTCTATTCAAGAGAACGTTCTTCAAAGACCAGGAGTGTCATGTACTGTCTAAATGCAGTTGCCTAGAGTTCCCATTGCGGCGCAGTGAAAACGAATCCAACTAGCATCCACGAGGATGAGGGTTTGATCCCTGGCCTCGCTCAGTAGGCTCAGGATCTGGCATTGCCATGAGCTGTGGTGTAGGTTGCAGACTCAGCTCGGATCCTGCATTGCTGTGGCTGTGATGCAGGCTGGCAGCTGTAGCTCCGATTCGACACTTCGCCTGGGAAATGGGAATTTCCATGTGTTGCAGGTGCAGCCCTAAAAAGCAGGGGGAAAAAAAAGAAAGAAAAAAAGAAAAAAAATACAGTTGCCAGCCACTAGCTTCATGTGGCTCTTGACTGTGTGAAATGTGGTTAGTGCGATTAAGAGATTGAAAGTTTATTTCATTTTAATTAATTAATTATTTATTGTCTTTTCTAGGGCCGCACCTGTGGCATATGGAGGTTTCCAGGCTAGGGGTCGAATTGGAGCTGCAGCCACCGGCCTGGGCCAGAGCCACAGCAACTGGGGATCTGAGCCACGTCTGCTACCTACACCACAGCTCACGGCAACGCCAGATCCTTAACCCACTGAGCAAGGCCAGGGATCGAACCCTCAACCTCATGGTTCCTAGTTGCATTCGTTAACCACTGAGCCATGACGGGAACTCCTATTTTAATTAATTTAAATGTAAATAGCTGCAGGAGACCAGAGGTTGCTGTGTTGGCAAGTGCAGCTGTAGAGGAACAGAAGGGCACTGGGTTGGGAACCACCATGCACAGTGGATGATGGGGCGCCATCTTGAGAGCAGCGGGGTTACCTGAATATTTACAGGGGAAGATTGAGATGCCCTGCGCCATCTCCTCCCCTCAGACTTCTCTCCCAACCTCGATTCCAGAATGCTGGCCCAGAGGATTAGGGTCTCCTAAAGAGCTGCTGTAAGAGTCTTCTCTGGAGAATTTGACCAGCTAGGAGGAAAGACCTATAGAAAGATACTGACATTGGGAGCTCCCTAATGGATAGTCACACCAAAGCCATAACCAAGGATCATCACATATTGGAAGAAAGACGCAAGGGAATTCTCTGTTGGCCCAGTGGGTCGAGGATCGGGACTTGTCACTGCTGTGGCTCAGGTCCCTGCTGTGGTTCGGGTTTGATCCCCGGCCTGGGAACTTTCGCATGCTGTGAACGTGGCCAACAACAACAAAAAAAGATGCAAATAGAGAAAGAAATCAAACAGACTTAAGCAAAGACCTATGGGAGCACCTATTTTATTATCTTTGGAGGTCCATGACATTGGATGAGAAAAATGGTCTTTATTTTCATGAAGTTGAACTTAAATTCCGCATCACATTCACATAGGAACATAAGCAATAAACCATGGTGGTTTTGGCAGTTCCTGTGATTTTATCACCAATGGAAAACAGATAGTTTCCTATCATGGTGATATTGCTGAAGTTATCTCAAAATATCACTTCTGTTCATTCTATTTATTAGACACATTGCTAAATTCTAATATAGAAGCACATATGTTACTCTATGACAGATTTGTTTTAAAAATATTATGATAACTGCGTTTTGATATAAGTGATTTCCTCTGTAATCCTATGTGTGGTTGTTTATTCATTTAAAAATATGCTGAGAAGAGGTCCCTGGGCTTCACCAGGTTCATGGGTCTACGGCACACAAAGAGTCAAAAAAAAATCCCTTTATTCGTGTTCTCTTTAGAGCTACAAGTAGTTGGGGAATGGAGGTAATTACTGCAAGTGCTATGTGCCAGATTTTAATCCTCATTATTCTAAGAGTATTATTATTATTATTATTATTATTATTATTATTTGAAGAACTCTCATTAGTACTTGGAAATGCTCACTTTGTCATTTCAGTGGGATGTTTGGAGCGAGGAGAGATGAGAGATGAACAGATATATTTAATCAGACCTCTTGACCCAAAGGTTCAGTATTCTTTTGTAAAAAACAGTACACGCACGTCATAAACAAGTACAAAAAGGAGAGCAAACATCACCTCCAACCTCACTACCTGTTTGGTGAGCACTGTTCTAGCGCTGTATGCATACATACGTAAATATACATATACACACCCATACTAACTTATATAAAGATAAATATATGTATAAAGATATATTCATGATTTTAAACAAAACAGGATCAAACTACACATTTATTATTATTACTTTATTTTTTATTATTTTTTTGCCTTTTTTTTTTTTTAAGGCCACACCTGCGGCTTATGGAAGTTCCCAGGCTACGGGTCTCATTGGAGCTGCAGCTGCCAGCCTACGCCACAGCCACAGCAACGTGGGTTCCAAGCCATGCCTGCAACCTACACCAGAGGTCACGGCAACGTGGGATCCTTAACCCACTGAACAAGGCCAGGGATCGAACCCACTTCCTCATGGATACTAGTCAGATTCATTTCTGCTGCGCCACAACGGGAACTCCCTTATTTTTAAAATTCTTTTACTAGGTAATACATTGCGTTTATCTTCCATAGAAGAACTGAGGCAGGTAATTACTTTCACCATACAGGTAAAGAAACTGAGAGTCAGATAATTAAAGCCCTGTCCATGATCACACCTGGTGAGATAGGGAAAAAAATCTCTTGGTTATCCCAGAACTACTTACTCTTTGAGGACCTCATGTCTGCGAGGGGTGAACCCTGGAGCTCAGCTGGACTGAGAAGCCTTCATCCTCAGCTGCATTTACCTGAGAGCTTGTACCTTATGTAACTGGAAGTCTTAGCAATTTCAGGGGCCGCTAGCTCGGGTGCAGGTGACCCATATGCTGAGTCCCAACAGAAATCTACTGCTGAAAAACTTTTAACTCATCGGTCACACGTGGAGGCAGGAATCTGGCCCATCCTGGGCTCCTTTCTTAATTTCCGTTCTAATTCCTCTGAAGCAAATGGGAGCAATAAGCCAGTTCCTCTCCTTAACCCCCCAATGGAGCAACTCACCACTAGGTGTCCCCGTGGCACCGTGTGCTGGAGTCCCTGGATGGTGAGCCACGCCCACAAAGGTTGATCTCTTCCTCCTTCAGCCTGACCTCCTCATCTGGGTCCCAGGAAGTGGCGGAAGATGACAGAAGGTGGACTTCCTGAGCTCCCACCCAAGGCTTACTGAACCTGCAGGACCCCAGAGCTTGGAATGGCTACATCAGAATCACCTAAGGAGCTTGTTGAAAGCCGTCATGCCAAAGTTTTGCTTCCAGAGTAGTGGGTATGAACCGTGGCTATACATTAGAATCACCTGGGGAGCTTTAAAAAAAAAAAAAAAAGGAGGAGTTCCCGTCGTGGCGCAGTGGTTAACGAATCCGACTAGGAACCATGAGGTTGCGGGTTCGATCCCTGCCCTTGCTCAGTGGGTTAACGATCCGGCGTTGCCATGAGCTGTGGTGTAGGTTGCAGACGCGGCTCGGATCCCGCGTTGCTGTGGCTCTGGTGTAGGCCGGTGGCTACAGCTCCGATTGGACCCCTAGCCTGGGAATCTCCATATGCCGCGGGAGCGGCCCAAGAAGTAGCAAAAAGACCGAAAAAAAAAAAGGGAGTTCCCGTCTTGGTGCAGCGGAAAGGAATCGACTAGCCGACTAAGAACCTTGAAGTTTCAGGTTCGATCCCTGGCCGGTTAAGTATCTGGCATTGCCATGAGCTGTGGTGTAGGTTGCAGATGCGGCTCAGATCTAGTGTTACTGTGGTTCTGGTGTAGGTTGGCAGCAACAGCTCCGATTGGACCCCTAGCCTGGGAACCTCTATATACTCATGGGTGCAGCCCTAAAAAGACAAAAGGCAAGAAATAAAAATAAAAAATAAAAAAATGGCGGAGTCAGTGTGTTAAGGACTGAATGCTTGTGTCCTCCCCAGATGCCCATGTGGAAACCATACCTCCTCCCCCAGCCTGTGATGGTATGAGGAGGGGGGACCTCTGGGAGGTAAACAGGATTAGATGCAGCTATGAGGGTGGAGGCCTCACCAGTGGGGATAGTTCCCCTACAGGACTCACAGAGAGCGCGTTTCCTCTTTCTGCTCTCTGCCATGTGAGGATACAATGAGAAACCGGCAGTCTGCAAGTGCATAGGACCCTCACCAGAGCCTGGCCATGCTGGCACCCTGACCTTGGACTTCTACCCCCAGAACTGTGAGGAATAAATTGCTGTTGATGCTAAGCCACTCAGTGTATAGTATTTCTGTTATTAGCAGCCCGCACCACTGCTAAGAAAAGGCATTCCCAGCTCCTCCGCAGAAACATTGAAAAAATAAGCAGAAACTGTCAGAACCAACTTTGTAAGAATTCTGGAAAACCATCAAGGTTTACAGCAACCAAGTGAATGCTGAAGCAAGGAAAAAAAAAAAAAGCATCGTAAAGATGGCTCCCTGCAAGCAGTGAGTATTGTCTAAGGCAGGTTGCAAATAAAGCCCATCCGCAAGCCCTGGGAGGCGTGTTGTGTTTATCTTGTGTTTTTTTTTTTTTTAGATCCTGGCATTCGGGGAAATCTCTATCAACATGCTATTTGAACATGAGCTGAAGGAACAGACTTCTTTGACTACATATAACATGAAATACAGCCTTTGTAAAATAGTTTGGGAAAATCACTAAGCCAGTAGTGATGGCAGCCTTCATCAATCAAACCGGCAACCGCTGGGGAAGGAGGAGAATCTGATTTCCAGTTATCACATTATAATATTCAAATGTCCGATCTCAGAAAAAAAAAAAATCACAACGCATGCCAAGAAACAGGAAAGTATGGTCCAGTCAAAGGAACAAAATGGGCAGAAATTATCCTTGAGCGAGCCCTGACATTGGACTTATCAGTCAAAGACTTTTAACCATTAACCAGTTATTTTAAAAAATTTTTTTAAATGTAATTGTTATTTTTTTTGGCTGTGCCCCCAGCATGCACAAGTTCCTGGGCTGGGGATTGAACCTGTGCCACAGCAGTGAGCAAAGCCACAACAGTGACAAAGCCGGATGCTTAACTCACTGAGTTACCAAGGAACTTCTAAACAAACTGTCTTAAATATGTTTACTGAACAGAAGGAAACCATGGACAAAGAACTAAAAGAACTTAGAAAAACAATGTATGAACAAGATGTGAATATCAATATTCTATCAAAAGAAATAGATATGATAAAAATGAACTAAATAGAAATTCTGGAGCTGAAAAGCATAATCACTGAAATAAAGAATCTCAGGCCTCACCCCAGTCTAATGACTTCAGAATCACTGGCGGTGGGACTCCCACACCTGTACCTTCCAAAGCTTTCAAGGTTGAGATCCGCTGTCGAAGAGATTGTTTCAGGAGGTCCAGGGCTGGGAATCTCAGCTGTGGAGGTCCATCAGTGTCACCTGAAGAGCTTTAAAAAAAAAAAAAACTGATGGCCAGCCTCGTCCCCAGAATCTCTGCGGGTAGGCACTGGGTATTGGCATTTTGAACAAACTTTCCTTAAAATTCTGATGATCCCTCAAGTGTGAAACCATGGAGTTGTCCAACCTTCATCTCTGTTAAATCTTTTTGTTCAACTGAACTATCAAGAGCCCTGCTATCTGGGAGTTCCCGTTGTGGTGCAGTGGAAATGAATCCAACTAGTATCCATGAAAATGTGGGTTCGATCCCTGGCTTTGCTCAGTGGGTTGGGGCTCTGGCGTTGCCGTGAACTGTGGTGTAGGTTGAAGACAAGGCTTGGATCCTGTGTTGCTGTGGCCATGGTGTAGGCCAGCAGCTACAGCTCCTATTTGACCCCTAGCCTGGGAACTGGGAACTTCCAGAAGCCGTGGGTGTGGTCCTAAAAAGCAAAAAAAAAAAAAAGAAAGAAAGAAAGAAAAAGGAGCCCTGGTATCTAAAACGTAAATTAATAACATTGTTTATTTCCAAATCTCACGATGCGGCTGTTGAGACTGGCATTATTCATTCTTTCATTCACACATTCATTCATGCATTTAGTTATATTAATAAGTGTTGGAGGAGTTCCTGCCGTGTTCCTTTGGTGTTAAGAATCTGACCTCAGTGTTGTGGGTTGCTTCAGAGGCATGGGTTCCATCCACAGCCTGATGCAGGGGATTAAAGGATTCAGTGTTACTGCAACTGTGGCTTGGCTTCAGCCCCTGGCCTGGGAACTTCCATATGCCGTGGATGTGACCATTAAAAAAAAAGTGTTGGGGAGTTCCCATTATGGCGCAGTGGAAATGAATCTGACTAGGAACCATGATGTTGTGGGTTCGATCCCTGGCCTCACTCTGTGGGTTAAGGATCTGGCGTTGCCATGAGCTGTGGTGTAGGTTGCAGATGAGGCTCAGATCTGGCATTGCTATGGTTGTGGTGTAGGCTAGCAGCAACAGCTTCTATTAGACCCCTAGCCTGGGAACCTCCATGCCACGGGTGCAGCCCTAAAAAGACAAAAAGATTAAAAAAAAAATTGTTGGAATTCCCTGGTGGCTTAGGTTAAGAATCCAGTGTTGGAGTTCTCTTGTAGCTCAGCAGATTAAGGATCTGGCGTTGTTGCTGCTGTGTTGCGGGTTTGATCCCTGGCCTAGGAATTTTCACAAGCCGCATGTTCTGCCAAAAAAAAAAAGAAGAAGAATTGTGTTGTTACTGCTGTGACTCTGATTATTGCTGTGACAGTTCCATCCATTTCCCATCTCACCTCCTTTGACAGACACTGCTAATTGCTTAACAAAAATTTATTCTTCCCTTCTTACTTAGTAACAGAATCCCAACTTTGGATAAAATGTGCTCCGTTAAAAATACCTCCCATATTCCCCTGCAGCTGGGGGTGGTTCTCTGACCCAGGTCTGACTGATAAGATGTACGTAGAAATTGGGGTAGGACTTCCTGGGAATCTATTGTCTTCCTCAGCGAAGGGGTGGGAGAAATTAGAAGGCATGTACTTTTCCTCCTTGCTTTTGCTTTCATTTCTGCCAGGAATGTAGGTGAGATTTCTGGAAGTGAAGCAGCCATCTTGTGACCATGAGGGTGACAGCCACCTGCTCAGGATAGCAGAGCAGGAAGATAGAAGGAACTTCAGTTCTTAATGGTGTTTTTGAGCCTCTGTGCTAGCCTGGACTGCCTACCCCAAGACTTCTTGTTATGTGAGAAAAGGAAAGCTTGACTGGGTCAGATTTCTGTTTCATGCAACTCTGTGCAACCCTAACTGACTGGTTCTCCAAGAAAAGTCTGTCCTCTGCCCTGTAGCTGTGACATGTGGCCTTCATAAGCATCTGTGGGTGACCCAAAAATAGACCTGGGTGGGGAGGAGGGATTGGACATGGATGCGATTCTGAACTCGCTGAGTCATCACCTGTTCCATCCTCTCCCCGGCCAGCAGAGCACAGAAGGCTGCGGCTGTGCCTTCTCAGGAAAGCTCAAATATAGCTCAGGCTCCTCCAGTGCTTCTGCTGAGTGTGCAGAAGCCTCACGTCTGGCAGCCCCAGCGAAGAATGAGGAAGCTTCTCCTGGGAGGTTAGGGTCTGAAAAGGCACTAAAACCGGGGAGGCTGGCAAGACCTGGCTCAAGGAGATAAAACCTCTATTCTTCCTGCCTCCTACAAGGTGGGTGTCATACCTCAGTGTCAGCAGACAACAAAACTTGCTTGAGGTCCAGACAGTGGAGCCCCCCTGTGTTACATCACTCAAGTAACCAGGTGGGCTTTCTAACAGGAGAGAAATTAATTTGGGGGAAGAATATGAGATGGGGCTGAAAAACCAATTTGGATACAAAGGCAGACACAGTTCCGGAAGGTCTGGGTGGCAGAAATAAGTATTGGGGTGACGGCTTGGTCACTCCACAGTTAAATGAGGACCAGACACCTTGACAGACGGTCTTTCTGGATGGTATTGGGAAGAGCGGTTTTCCTGAAGCCATCTGAGGGTTCAAGTACCAGAAGATCGGCGAGAGGAAGTTGGGTGGTAAAAACAAACCAAAAAAGTGTCCCCTGCAGACAGTATAGAATGTCAAGGGCATGGGTCTGGGAAGCTGGCTGACCTTAGTTAAAATTTTAGCTCTTGGGACTTCCCCGTTGTGGTTCAGCAGGTTGAGGACCTGAAGTTCTCTCTCTGAGGATGCTGGTTTGATCCCTGGCCTTGCTCAGAGGGTTGAGAATCCAGTGTTGCCAAAATCTGCAGCATAGGTCACAGATGCAACTCAGAGCCTGTGTGGCTATGGCTGTGGGGTAGGCCTGCAGCTGTAGCTCTGATTTTTTTTTTTTTTTTTTATCCCTAGCCTGGGAACTTCAATATGCAGCAGGTGCAGCCATGAGAAGAAAAAAAAAAAAAAATCTTAGCTCTGCCTGGAGTTCCTGCTGTGGTGCAGTGGGTTAAGAACCTGACTGCAGTGACTCAGGTTACTTCGGAGTTGCTGGTTCGATGCCCAGCCCTGCACAGTGGGTTAAGGATTGGGTGTTGCCACAGCTGCGGCTGTAGGTCGCAACCGAGGCTCAGATTTGATCCCTCGCCTGGGAACTTCCATATGCTGCAGGTGTGGCCATAAAAAAGAAAAGAAAAAAGAAAAACCTTAGCTCTGCTCTTTGCTGTCTTTGGTCAAGTCAATTCACCTCTTTTACCATCAATTTCCTCACTTAAACCCAGCAGGATATATGCTCTTGAGGGCAGAGATTTTTGTCTTTTCCCATCACTGTTGTATCCCCAGCACCCAGACTAGTGTGCATGGTTTGTAGCTGACGCTCAATGCGTGTTTGGTGAATGAGCGAACGCATTTTACATTCGTCCCAGAATAGCTCTTAAGCAGCGAGCTATTCTGTCAGACGTTTAATGTGATAGAGCCCCTTGGAGTGGAATGGGAGCAGCCTCTCCTGCCTCATCACCTCACTCTGGGGAGGGAGAGAGGGAGGGAGGGAGGGAGGAGATCCAGGCAGACACGGAGATGGATGAAAAGATGTCCATTCTGTAGACTCTTCCCCTGACAATGCATGCATCTCCATCTCTATCATCCTCCCTGTGGGAATCAGCATCAGCCTTGCCATCACTACGCAGCACAGGATCCTGCCTCCCACCCCCCCCCCCCCGCAGCCTCTTTACCAGGCTGGTGCACTCATCCCCCAGCTGCTGTGAGAGGTGGTGGCTCACAGGTCGCAGCTACTCCCTTCTCCTAAGGATTCCCCTCAGCCAGCGGAACACCCTTGCCAGGGAACACCCAGGGAAGTTACACCCCTGAAGGCAGCTTGCACCCAATGACTGATTAGCTGGGAGGTGTAAGTCCCCGACCCTCCTGCCTCAGGTTGGGACTCCCTCAATTCATGATGGGGAGACATCCCAATAAACTCCTCACAAGCTGAAAATATTGTGAGTTAAAAATGCATTTAGTACACCTGCCCTTCTAAACAGCTTAGCTTACTTAGCCTCTCCTGCCTTAAATGTGCTCAGAGCACTTACATTAACCTACAGTTGGTTAATTCATGCAACACGGAAACTATTTTGTAGTCAGGTGTTAAATGTCTCATGGGATTTACTGAACACCGCACTGAAAGAAAACAGAATGGTTGTATTGGAATAGAAGAGCTGGAAATGTATTAGTTTTTTAACCCTCGAGATCTCATGGCTGACTGGGAGCTAAGGCTTGCTGCCTGCCACTTTGCGGCATCGCAAGACTATTGTACCACAAATTGCTACCCTGGGAAAAAGATCAAAATTCAAAGTACAGTTTCTCTCTCTCTCTCACTTTTTTTCCCTTTTTTTTAGGGCTGCACCTAGGGCGTATGGAGGTTCCCATGCTAGGGGTCCAATCAGAGTTGTAGCTGCTGGCCTCTGCCAGAGCCACCGCAATGCCAGATCCGAGCCACATCTTGATCCACACCACAGCTCATGGCAACGCTGGATTCTTAACCCGCTGAGCGAGGCCAGGGATCGAACCCGCAACCTCATGGTTACTCGTCAGATTCATTTCCACTGCACCACAATGGGAACTCCAAAGTACAGTTTCTCTTGAACGAATATCACTTTTGCACCCTGTGATGTTTAAAAATACCAAGTCCCATCGTTGGACGTCAGGACTGATGATACGCATGCTCCAAAGCGCTCCTTGGGATCAGGCTGAAGCTAGACTTCAGTTGAACCCATATTTCTTTCTTTCTCTCTTTCTTTCTTTTTTGTCTTTTCAGGGCTGCACCCCACAGCATATGGAGGTTCCCAGGCTAGGAGTCAAATTGGAACTATAGCTGCCAGCCTATGCCTCAGTCACAGCAACTCGGGATCCAAGCTGCATCTGCAACCTACACCACAGTTCACAGCAACGCCAGATCCTTAACTCACTGAGTGAGGCCAAGGATCGAACACATGTCCTCATGAATATTAGTTGGGTTCATTAATGAGAACTGAGCTGAGCCATGATGGGAACTCCTGAACCCGTATTTCTTGCTTAGCTTTCTCCCTTGTCCTATTCTGCTTCCCTTATCTCATAACAGAGTTCACTTGAGAAGTCCCTTGATAAATCACTTGTACAAGAATCCCATTTCAGATTTTGCTCACAGAAACTCAACATAAGATGCACTCATACCACTTCAATGCCTGTTCTAGTGGACGTATATTGGAATGCTTTCCTTTGTCCACACCCCTCCTTGAGGGAATTCCTGCACAGGCAGTGGTGTGTTGGAGTGGCCAGCTCTAGCTCATGAGAGCTAGTCACCCCCAACCTTGCCACCTCTGTGTTCAGGGACATCACATGGATGGCTTGAGAGCAGCCATGGTGGGGATATTTACACCATGGAAATGGGCAGACACCTTTTGCTGTTATTGTTTGTTTGCTTTGGGGTGCTAGTTGTTTCATAGTCACCAGCATACGACCAGGCACAGGTTGGCCACACTATTTCAAACTTTTGTTGGAATTCCAACCCTAAGCTGTAATTCAGGGGACTGAGATAGACTCAGTGGTTATGAGTTATGTGGTCTGGTGAGAAAAAATGGCTTAGGCCAGCAGATGTCTCATGGAATTGGGAAATCAATAAATTGCAGTCAATTGGCAAGTAGAGTTGAATAAAGATAATCATCATAGCTAGCATTTATTGCAGGCTAAGCTAAAGTGGCATGCATCATCTTGCATAGTTCTTATAGTACCCCTTGCAGGAATACTATCATCCCTTTTATCAGATGGCACAAGTTCAAGGAGGTCAAGTCCTTGCCCCAGACCACATTGCTTGATGGAGGAACTGAGATTCAATTCCCTGTCCTTCTGCCTGCAGAGCCTGTATTCATAACCACTCAGGATGCAGAGCTGGGGGCTTAGACAGGCAAAAAGCACAGACACAGTGATGATATGAAAGAGCAGAAACTAGAATAAGTAGAAATTGCTCCTCAGGATACTTTGGTTTCGAGTTGTAGAAACCAAACTTGAACTAGCCTGAATTCCTCTCCTCTCTCTTACTCCTTTCTCCAAATCTTTCTTTGTTTCTGTCTGCAAACTAGCATCCTTCTTCAGAGGAGCTAAGGGAAGGCTGTCCCAGCCACCCCAGGCCCTTAGCTCTGACTGCAGGCGGTAGTTTTTCAAGGCACCTAGAGGGTCATGGGATCCTGAACCAGGGGGCATCATGCCCAGGGGATTCTCTGATCAATGTGGAGACAGGGAGATTGTGATTGATAGGGGACAGTCACCAAAGCTCATCACTTTTCCCCACGACTGGAATTCTTTCACCCACAGTTCTTCCTGGGCAGCAGGTGCTGTGGGAGAGACAGCATAAGTTTAATGATTCAAGCCGTGGCTTTCCCACACACGCCCAGTGCATTGCCTAAGTGACGGGTGATGGTTACCTGGCTTTGGGCAAGTCCCTCCTCCTCTCTGAGTCTCCATTTCCCCATCCATAAAATGGAGATGACCATTGTACTTACCTAGTGGAGGTGTGAAGATTCAACCAGCGAACAAAGTGAAGCCCCCGGAGCATAAATGATGCTTAGTCAGTGTTCATTTCCATTCCCACGTGCCTTTCCATTGGAATCAGCCCCCCCCCCCCCACCCCGCTGTTCTGCCATTACCACTCTTATGCAGGGTTATAGGATAAAGGGGAAAATATTCTATTAAAAATATCTGGATGAGGCCCTAATTCTTTGTTCTGCTAGCAGTTATATATATCTCCAAGTCATCCTCCATCACTCCCTGCCACCCTGGCGAGCCTCCTGAGCAATTAAACATTGATGTTGCAGCTATACTTATCTCCTCTTCCCTCTTTCAGCCTTGGCCATCAATCCTCTTTTTCAAAGACAAAATTTAACCCTCATGTTCATGGAGGTCTTCGATTTATGAAGCGCTTCCAGATTCACTGTTTTCACATACTTACTATAGGAATGAAAGCCATATGGAAAAGTACGAAGAAGAAAGTTTAAAGACCTCAAGTGATCAGGGTCAGCGCCACCAGTGGTTGAGTCGTGTCATGGTCACGTGCCCCTGACATGATGTAATGAGAAGACACATCACCTCTGAGGTCTTCTTCTCCCAAAATCTATAACCCCAGGCTAATCATGAGAAAGCGTCAGACAAGCCAAAATTGAGTGATATTCTTTTATATATTTATTGGTCTTTTTGCCTTTTCTAGGGCCACTCCCTCGGCACATGGAAGTTCCCAGGCTAGGGGTCTAAGTGGAGCTGTAGCCACTGGCCTACGCCAGAGCCACAGCCATGCGGGATCCGAGCCGAGTCTGCAACCCACACCACAGCTTGTGGCAACACCGGATCCTTAACCCATTGAGCAAGGCCAGAGATCGAACCTGCATTCTCATGGATGCTGGTTGGGTTCGTTAACCATGGTGCCACGACGGGAACTCCCAAGCGATCTTCTTTTTTGTTATTTAAAATTTATTTTTGGTCTTTTGTCTTTTTAGGGCTGTACCTGTGACATATGGAAGTTCCCAGGCTAGGGGTCAAATTGGAGCTATAGCTGCTGACCCAGGCCACAGCCACCGCAATGCCAGATCAAAGCTGCATCTGTAACCTACACCGCAGCTCACTGAAATGCCGGATCCTTAACCCATTGAGCAAGGCCAGGGATCGAACCTGCATCCTCATGGATGCTAGTTGGGTTCGCTAACCACTGAGCCACGATGGGAACTCCATAACTGAGGGATATCCTACCAAATATCTGACTGCTAGACTTTGAAAGTGTCAAGACAAGGAAAAGATGGAGAAAGTTGCATAGGCCAACAGAGACAAAGAACCAGGGCATCTAAATGCCACGTGGTATCCTGGTTTGGAATCTGTGACAGGAAAAGGACGTCAGTGGAAAAACCTGAATGCAGCCGTTGCTGTAGTTAACAGTGTTATGCCAATCACCAAGCTAATTTCTTGATTTGGTGACTGTGTCAGGCTTAGGTAGAAGTTAACATTAAAGGAAGTTGGGGGAAGAGTAGATGGGGTGGTACTTGCAGTACTATCTTTGCAACTCTTCCATAAATCTGCAGTCATTTCAAAATTAAAATGAAAAATAGGCATTCCCACTGTGGCACAATGTTTTTGGTGGCATCTTTGGAGTGCTGGGAGGCAGGATCGACCCCCAGCCCAGCAGAGCGGGTTAAGGAGCAGGCGTTGCCACAGCTGTGGCAGTAGGTTGCAACTGCAGCTCGAATCCGATCCCTGGCCCAGGAAATCCATAGGCCATGGGTGGCCAAAAAAGTAAAAACAAAACAAGAAATACAAACAAGTCTGAAATTTCCATGATTCAGTGAGATGAACGTCATGCCAAACATCTTTCCATGCAGGTATACAGGGAGATCATCAGAGATAATTGTATATAAATGGTCCCATACGGGAGTTCCCACTGTGGCATAGTGGGTTAAGAATCTGACTGCAGCAGCTCGGGTTGCTGTGGAGGCATTGGTTTGATCTCTTGTCCAATCCATTGGGTTGGGGTTCTGGCATTGCTGCAGCTGAGGCTTGGACTCAATCCCTGGCCTGGGAACTGCCATATGCCATGGGTGCAGCCATAAAATATATGTACATAAATTGTCTCATAATACTCTTCCTACATTTTGAAAGATATTTTATTTATTTTCCTTGGATTTAACTGTATTTTAAAGATAAAAGTAAGAATGAAAGACTTTCTGAACTTTATTTTATTTTGCTTTTTAGGGCCACACACTTAGCATATGGAAGTTCCAAGGCTAAGGGTTGAATCAGAGCTCCAGCTGCTGGCCTAGGCCACAGCCACAGCAATGCCAGGTCAGAGCCACGTCTGTGACCTATACGATAGCTCATGGCAATGCCAGATCCCTGAATCCACTGAGCCAGGGCAGGGCTTGAACCCACATCCTCATGGATACTAGTAGGTTTCGTTTCCACTGTGCCAAAATGGGAATTCCCAAGAATATCTGAACTTTATTATTATTATTATCATTATTATTTTGTCTTTTAAGGGCCCCACCCACAGCATATGGAAGTTCCCAGGCTGGGAGTCTAATCAGAGCTACAGCTGCCAGCCTATACCACAGCCACAGCAATGCCAGATCCAAGCCGAGTCTGGGACCTACACCACAGCTCATGGCAACACAGGACCCTTAACCCACCGAGCGAGGCCAGGAATTGAACCAACAACCCCATGGTTCCTAGACAGATTTGTTAACTACTGAGCCACAACGGGAACTCCAAGAATTTCTGAAGTTTAGATAGCGATTTTTCCACACTAGAGGAGATATTAGCTCCCCAAAGACCCCTCTGGAAAGCATCGGGGTTGCAGCCATGATCATTTTTAACCATGAATTTCAATTTTAGATAGTGACTACCTGCAATGAAACACTGGCGCTCTTACACTTTTTGCATCTCTTTCCCTTAAGTGTCCTGTCGTGTATTAGTTACATTATTTATTTTACATTGTTGAGTAATCAGTTAAAGATTCCCTTTAGTAATGACGCATGAGAAGAAAACTTGAGCAGAAAGTGGCTTCAATAAACAAATAGTGAAGTGTTAGGCAGTTACTGTTACTGGTTCAGTGCCTTAAGGATGTCAGGATTGGGTTCTATGCAATTCTTCTGGGATTTTCCTCATGATGACAACAGAGCTACTGCAGCTCCAGGCATCCCATTCTTCTTCCTATCAAGAAAGGAAAGAAGTTCCCTAGTGGCTCAGTAGGTTGAGGATCCAGTATTGTCGCTGCTATGGCATGCATTGGATCCCTGGCCCAGAATTTCTACATGTTGCAGGCCAAAAAAAAAAAAAAAAAAAAAAAAGAGAAGAAAAGAAAGAAAGGAAAACTTTCATTGGCTTATCTGTGTTATATGCCACCCTTAGCTGCAACAGAGGAGAGGAAAGGTTGGATTTTTTTTGTCCTAGGAACATTTGATGGCCCTAATAAAATTGGTATCTCTTAGTAAAGAAAGCTAATTCTGTTATTTTTTTCTTATTTTATATTTAAGCATATTTAGTATTTATAATATTCTAATTTATACTATTAAATATTATAATCACATATCCTCAATCTTCCTTATACTTAAATTCTTTATGTGATTTACATCTTTTTTGACAGGATTTCTTTGTCAAGGGTACCCTTAGGAAGCACCCACAGAAACCTGCCCTGCACCGCCCTAATTTCTCTACCGCCCTGGAATCAAGACTCTTAAATGGGAAAAAATCACAGTTGTCCAAACCTGGCTGCCTTATCTAGGCAGAAACTAACCATCTATTTATTTAAGTTTTTTTTTGTGTTTTGGTTGTGCCCAGGGCATGCAGAAGTTCCTGGGCCAGGGATTGAACCTGTGACACAGCAGTGACAATGGCCGAGTCCTTCACCGCCGGATCACCAGGGAACCCCACAAATTGCTCCTTTAAAAGAGAGAGGAGGTAAGAAAACAGCACAACATTATTAATCAACTATAGTTTAATTTTTAAAAAATGAGCATCAGAAAGAGAGAGAGAGAGAGAGGAAACAGAGGGGAACAGAAACTTCTGATTGACAGGCCACATGCTCCCTGGAGGCCTGATGTCCTCACCAGTGAACAACAAGGTTTCCAACTGGCAGCGGAATGATGGGCTGTTGTCGTGACCGGGATGCCTCTGTGCAGCACCCATGCAGCTGGATTTGAAAGTTGGAGGAATTTGTCTGAAGGGTGTTGCTTCTAGTCCATCCCAGGCTCCTCAGGGCCAGTCACTCAGCTTCATCTATCAAGCGGGGCTGGGCACTGCGCTTCTCTCCTCCATTCTCTCTGTCCTTCGAACCGTGGCATCCTGCCTGTAAGGCCAGCCTCAGGAGGGCATCCAGGACTGGAGATCCTTGCAGAGCTCAGTCCACCCCTAGAGTCTCAAGTCTGGACCACAGATGGTTCACATGCGCGTGGCTTTTTCCCCTCCCCTCTTCCACAATAATAAACTTAACGTTATTTTTCTAATTATAAACACAATACAGGCTTATTACAACAAAAGAAAGAAAAGGAAATATGGAAGAGTACAAAGAATAAAATGAAAATTATACTGAGCAACAATCATTTTTGTTGATTGCTAACTGCTAACGTTTTTCTGTTCTCTTCCTACAAGATTTTTCTATGCATTTATGCTCTTTTTCTTTTTCAGTGAGATAGAATATATACACTTACATAAAGCACACATTTTAACTGTACGACTGGATTAATTTTTATGTATGATACACCAAGCGGACTAGAACCCAGATCAAGATCTAGAACATTTCTAGTGCCCCCACGGGCTTCCCATCTGATACACCAACCCCAAATCTTGATCACCATAGTAGTCTTCCCTAGTTTTGAACTTCATAAAAATGACATATATGCATCTAAAAATTTTAAATGGGACATAACTGTTTTACACCATTTTTTTCATTTAGTATTCCGTAAATATTTCCCCACGTCCTAATTTTTTCAAAACTTATTTTTTAATGACTATGTATTTCATCATATGATTTTCCATGATTTATTTAAGTATTCCCTCAATTTTGGCACAATTAAATGATTTCTGAATTTTTGCTGTTTTGTAGAGTACCAGGCGAGGCATCATTTATTATTATTATTATTTTTTTTTTTTTGGCTACACCCACAGCAGATAAAAGTTCCCGAGCCAAGGATCAAATCTTTGCCACAGCTGTAATCAGAGCCACAGCAGTGACAACCATGGACCTTTAACCTATCAGGCCACCAGGGAGCTACTGGAGCATCTTTTTTTTTTTGTCTTTTTAGAGCCACTCGTATGGCATATGGAGGTTCCCAGACTACAGGTCGAATCAGAGCTACAGCTGCCGGCCTGCATCACAGCCACAGCAATGCAGGATCCAAGACGCATCTGAGACCTACACCACAGCTCACGGCCATGCCAGATCCTTAACCCACTGAGTGAGGTCAGGGATCAAACCCGTGTCCTCTTGGATACTATTCAGGTTTGTTAACCACTGAGCAACAACAGGAACTCCTGGAGCATCATTTTATTCATAGTTTTCCAGAAGGTAGTATAGTGGGGTGGTTCAGATCATGGCTTTTGGAGTCAAAGGGATGTGAGCCCCAGTCTGTCACTTACCTGTTGCATGAACTTGTGCAGTTTACTACATCGCAATTTTAGCCTCAACCTCTCCATCTGAAATTAGACGCAATACGCATCGTATGTGGCTGCAAAGGCTAAATGAGTAAAGAATAAAGTTCTTAGCATATTGTCTGGCACAGAGTGAACACCCAGTAAATGCTGAGCTGCTATTATTCATCCGTGTGTTCATTTCTAATTATTTCTGTAGGAAAAATTCCTAGAAGTAGAAGTGCTGGATCAGAAAGATTGCTTGTCTTTAGGGTTTTTAACACAATCTGCCAAATTGCCCTCCCGATAAGCTGTGCCAATTCACAGAACTACCAGCTGTGTGTGAGAATGCCCTTTCCCTTCTCTCTCCACAATGAGTATCATCATTAAAAAAGGAGGCGAGCAAGCAAGAAAGAACACGAAGCAAGAAGAAGGAAAAAGAAAAAAAGCAACCTTGCCGATCAGAGAGGGGCAAAATCTCTTATTGTCTTGCTTTCTAGTGAAGTTGAACATCTTTGTTAATACCGGCCACTTGTTTTTCTTCACTTAGAAATTTGCCTAGGAGTTCCCATCGTGGCGCAGTGGTTAACGAATCCGACTAGGAACCATGAGGTTGCGGGTTCGGTCCCTGCCCTTGCTCAGTGGGTTAACGATCCGGCGTTGCCGTGAGCTGTGGTGTAGGTGGCAGACGCGGCTCGGATCCCGCGTTGCTGTGGCTCTGGCGTAGGCCGGTGGCTACAGCTCCAATTCAACCCCTAGCCTGGGAACCTCCATATGCCGCAGGAGCGGCCCAGGAAATAGCAAAAAAAGCCAAAAAAAAATAATAATAATAAAAAAAAGAAATTTGCCTGGTCAGGTCGTTGGCCACTTTTTTTCTTTTGGGGAAGGTGCTGGTGTTTTAATAACTGTGTCATGACTCAATTCAAGAGGTCCTATTCCACCTTGCATGGGCTGCAGTCCCTGTAAGAGGGCTTTGGTCTTGGTCCCTGTTCTCAAGTTCTCACCTGATATCCTGGTTCCTCTAGGTTTGGGCTTCTGCTTCCTGCTTGCTAGGACCCCAGCTATTTGTTTAGAAGAGAGGCTCTATGAAACATGAGGGAACAGCTGAGGAGGAAGGCTCCTTGTGGCAACAAGCAATTCAGCTCTGGCCCCAAACTTGCATATCTGGCTTACTGAGGTTTGTGTCCTGAAGTGAAGCAGACCCATCTTCCTTAGAAGGCAGTTTAACAGTCCAAAGCATCTCTTTCCTCTCCTAACACCCCAAGTAGTTTTTTAAAATATCACTTTCTAATAGGTATAGTGATAAATCTGAGAGGTATTCCAGTCAATGTAATTCTCTTCATCTCACTTTCATACCCAGAGTTGCTGTGGCACCTCAGGGATGCTATAGATCTTCTATTATTCTGATACTCTTGGCAACTGCCCATTTAACACAAGGGGTACCGGTTTTGCTTCATCCTTAGGGCCCTGAGTTTCTGAGATCTTTGGGGTCATCCCTTACCAAAGAGGTGATCCAGGAGATAGAGTCATGAAGGGAAGATTATAGAAAACCCTGGCTGTCCTGAAAGAAGGTACCATTCCCATCTATTAAATTCGAGAAATTTTTTTTAGAAAAAAAAAAGAGAAACAAAAGGGAGTATCTAGAAATTAACTTAGCCAAACATGCCAGAGAAGACCTACTAAAGGAGATTTTTATCTCCTGATGGAAAAACATACTGTTCCTGGAAGCACTGTAATGGTGTGAATTCATACATTTCTCACTAATATTTTGAAGAGAGGAATTGAATAAGCTAATTCTACAATTTGCATGGAAAAATAAGTTTCCATAAGTAGTTAAGACAAAAATAAAAGCACCCAGAGTTCCTGTTGTGGCGCAGCAGAAACGAATTCGACTAGGAACCATGAGGTTGCAGGTTCAATCCCTGGCCTCACTCAGTGGGTTAAGGATCCAGCGTTGCCGTGAGCTGTGGTGTAGTTCACAGACGTAGCTCGGATCCGGCGTTGCCGTGGCTGTGGTGTAGGCAGGCAGCAACAGCTCTGATTAGACCCCTAGCCTGGGACCTCCATATGACATGGGTAGCAGCCCTAAAAAGACAAAGGACAAAAAACAAAATAAAATAAAAGCAAAGGTGGGAAACTTACCCTACCAGATATTAAAACATAGAGTCTAGTTTTTCAAAGTATTCTATTAATGTTAGATCAATGGAGCAGAAGAGAAAAATCCAGAAATGGACCAATGTATACGGCTATTCAGTATGTGATGGGAGTGGCAACATTAATTAGAGGGGGAAAGGATGGATTATTTTAATTGTGTTGGGAAAAGTAGATCCACTCTATGGAATACATAAAATTACATCCTATCTCATACCATATAAAGACAAACCTCAGATGGTTTAAGAAGCTATAAAAAAAATTGAAAAGCAAATTGTTATGGAGTGAAGAAAGCATTTCTTAAATAAAACATCATAAAGAAAATGACTGATGGATTTCTATTCAATAAATGACATCCCAGGCAAAGTTAACAAGTAATTATCAGATTGGGAAAAGCCACTTGCAGCATATTTGCAACAACAATCAATAATGAATAAAAATCCAGGAGTTCTCTTCTGGGTCAGTGAGTTAAGGACCTGGTGTTGACACTGCAGTGGCTTGGTTCAGTCCCTGGCCTGGGAACTTCTGCATGTTGTGGATGCAGCCAAAAAAAAAAGGGGGGGGGATTAAAATCTAAATTATACAAGAAACTCAGTAAGTCAGCAAGAAAAAATCTGGCAACCCAATAGAAGAATAGGCAAACTCACTCTCTGAGGAAGTCAAGTAGTGAATAAACATATGGAGAGAAACTCAATTTATTAGTAACCAGAGAAAGAAAAATTGAAACAACAATGACATACTGCTTTACATTCATCAGATTGGCAAAAAAAAAAAAAAAAAAAATTCAAGTGCCAAGTAGGATGTAAAGAAAAAAGAACCTAATGCTTTGTAATTAGTGTAGCCACTCTAAGGAGTAATTTCAATGTAGTGAGACCGAATACATTTTAAGCTATTATTTTTCAAATTGTGAGTCACAGCCCATTAATATGTTAAATAATCTGTTTAGTAGGTTGTGATCAACATCCAAATAGGAAGTTGACTTAAATAGAATAAAACACATCAAAAAGCTTTTCTCATAATAAGGATAAGTATTATTTCATGAAACTTTTGTTTTTCTTGTGTACGGAGGAGGTCTTACCGGCTTTTGATGTAAGATGTATTTCTCCTTGTGAGTCACAGCCAAGTACGTTTGAAAGACACTGCCAATCCTACCACCCAGCAATTCCACCTCTGCTCAGAAAAAGGAGAAAAGTATAAAGACAACCATCACAGCATTGTTTATAACAGCAAAGTGATGGCCCCTAGTTACATCTGTCTGAAAATGAATTTATAAAAAGTGAAGACAAAAATTACAGTAGTTCAATAAACACAGACCTCAAAAAAGTATCAATTGAACAAAAAGGGGCAATAGAATAAAATACTAACACAACAGCATTTACAGGAGGTTTTAAAAATGCCCTCCCAGGAGTTCCTGTGGTGGCTCAGTGGTAATGAACCCAACTAGTATCCATGAAGATGCACGTTCGATCCCTGGCCTTGCTCAGTGGGTTTCGGATCCAGCATTGCTGTGGCTGTGGGGTAGGCCCACAGCTGCAGATCCAATTCGACCCCTAGCCTGGGAACTTCCATATGCCAGGGGTGCGGTCCTAAAAAGACAAAAAAATAAAAATGCTCTCCCAAACCAGTATTACATATTGTTTGTGGATATACATACATGTGCATAAAGGTTTTGAGGGTGGATTGTCTACGTTTATACATTTGACACATCAGAGTGGGTGGGTGTCTGGCAGCGGTGGGAGCTGTGAAATCCTGGCTCTGTGACGGCAGACAGCAACAAAAGAATCACAAAGAGCAGAGCTAGTTTGGGAGAATGGGGAATAATGTACAGGCTCCTGGAGAGCGTAAAGAGTGTTGTAATATTATTAGGGGAGATTGTCAATAGTTATCAGAAGCCTTGAAAACATACATCCTTTTCAAACAGAAGTGGGGATGTCAAGCCAAGTTCCCCTAAAACCGAGCTCCTTTGCCAGGTTCATGGCTAATGTCTCCATCCAAAATGATTATTCCGGAGTTCCCTTGTGGCGCAGTGGTTAATGAATCCGACTAGGAAATTTGAGGTTGCGGGTTCGGTCCCTGCCCTTGCTCAGTGAGCTGTGGTGTAGGTTGCAGACGCGGCTCGGATCCCGCGTTGCTGTGGCTCTGGTGTAGGCCGGTGGCTACAGCTCCGATTGGACCCCTAGCCTGGGAACCTCCATATGCAGCGGGAGCGGCCCAAAGAAATAGCAAAAAGACAAAAAAAAAAAAAAAAGATTATCCCCTTTCTTTCCCAACACCTGTTCTCTCCAAGATGGAGGAGTAGCAAAAAAAAAAGGGGGGGGGGAACATCACCAAGCAGGCCCCTGTGGGGCTCCTGGGCACAAAGACCTTTCTGTGTCCCCCATTTCTTGTTTTTAGGAAACGGGTCTCATATCACCTCCATGGCCTTCCCTGAGTTCCAAGGGGCGGGTTCATACAGCCGCTGATCAGGGAGGGAAGGGGCTGCAAAGACAAGGGAGGACTCATCCAGAAACAATAGCACCGCCTTGGGGCAGGATCCTGGTTCCCTCTCAAGGGATACACATGATGGCGTAGGCATCTTATACACCTAAGAGAAAAGTTCTATTCCTTATGCTTCTTTTAGAAATGAATACTGTAGGGAGTTCCCATTGTGGCTCAGTGGTTAACGAATCCGACTAGGAACCATGAGGTTGAGGGTTTGATTCCTGGCCTCGCTCAGTGGGTTAAGGATCCGGTGTTGCCGTGAGCTGTGGTGTAAGTCCCTGATGTGGCTCGGATCCTGCGTTGCTGTGGCTGTGGTGTAGGCCGGTGGCTGCAGCTCCCGTTGGACCCCTAGCCTGGGAACCTCCATATGCCGCTGGAGTGGCCCTAGAAAAGGCAAAAAGACAAAAAAAAAAAAAAAAGAAAAGAAAAAGAAAGAAAGAAAGAAAAGAAATGAATGCTGAAAAACTGAACAGCTTGGAGCCCTTCCTTGTGCTTCTCCCTCATTTGATTGAACCCTAAATACAAGCACCTGTGAGCTAAATAGTAGGCACCCTGAGCACAACTGCCTATGGATTAAAGATTATTAGCACATGATGTTTTTTGGGAACTCTCTAGTTTGTCCTAATCTTTGATTGATATGCCTTTTCGCAAGTACTGTTACTCCAGGCAATAATGCAGAAGACTACCACTGGGATCAGGCTGAGATCTCCTGCCTCCAGCTTTGATGACGAAGATTCCCCCAAAGAAAGAAGAATGCATGTTTGCCCCAATTCTGATTCTTATCTGCCCCTGTTTTTCTCCTTTTAGACTGTAAAGCTCCCTGAATTTCTTCCCCAAGGGAAGGCACAGTCTTCAAGGCATTAGCCTGCTGTGTGGCCTCCTTTGCCTGGCAAAGCAATAGAAGCTATTTTTTTTCCTCCTTCACCCAAAACTCTGGCTCCGAGTTTCTATTCAGCACAGGTGTTCAGGCCACACTTTTCACCCAGGGGTTCCACTGCCAGTGAACCTAGAATGGCTGTGCCAGCAATTTAGCTGGAAGAGTATTTCTTTAAACTTTAACATGAGAGCAAAAAACAGTAAGAATGAGTTAAACAATACGGAATGTTATTCAATAATTTAAAATAATGACATAGAGGTGGGCTTGTTGCTGTGGGAAAATGTTTACAAGAGAAAGTATCAATGAAAAAAATCCTGCCTGCCATATCAATAAACAAAGGATGTCGCAGCCATCAAGCTGTCACTCTGCAGCTGCCCTGATGGTGAGCCCTGAAGGAACTTAGGATGGAAACAGAATGCCCACCCTCTAGTAGTCACCTGCTGCTGCCACCCCCATGGTGCACCCTGAGGAGACTCGGGATGAGAAAGCAGAGGATACTGGCTCCAGAGAGTTGAAGTGTGTTGGGGACGTGGCTTGGATGGTCCGTGTCAAAAAATGAGACACATGAACATGAGGAGAGTGCGACAAGGCTCTTTACTTCTGCAGAAGGGTACTCCAAAAAGCACGTGCGCCGAACAAAGGACCCTCCCCTATGTATCCCTAACGCAGGTGATGTAGCTGTCCCCTTCCCATTGGTCAGGTCAGGGCGCACATTCTTCCCAGTTGGCTAATTTGAAACAAATTGTTACTGGGAGAAGAGGGAAAGAGGAGGGGGGTCGCAGGAAGGTGTTTCAGCCCAAACCGGAGCAAAATGGAGTAATCAAGATTTCCTTTGATAGAAAAGACAGCATGTTACTTTCCACAGGTGCACATCAAAGGATTGATTTCAGTGAGCCCAGACTCTTGCATCTTCTCATACAAAGAAAAGCACTAAATTCCTTAAAACTTGAGATATCCAGGGTTTTTTTTTTTGTTGTTTTTTGGGGGTTTTTTTTGCCTTTTTTTTTTTTTTTTTTTTTTTTGCTATTTCTTGGGCCGCTCCCACAGCATATGGAGGTTCCCAGGCTAGGGGTTGAATCGGAGCTGTACCTGCCAGCCTACGCCAGAGCCACAGCAACTCGGGATCCGAGCCGCGTCTGTAACCTACACCACAGCTCACGGCAACGCCGGATCGTTAACCCACTGAGCAAGGGCAGGGATCGAACCCTCAACCTCATGGTTCCCAGTCGGATTCGTTAACCACTGCGCGCCACGACGGGAACTCCTGTGTTTTGTTTTGTTTTGTTTTGTTTTCTTTTCTTTTAGGGCCACACCTGCTGCATATGGAAGTTCCCAGTCTGGGGGTCAAATTAGAGCTGCAGCTGCCAGCCTACGTCACAGCCACAGCAACTCGGGATCCAAGCCAATTCTGTGAACTACGCACGGTAACGCCAGGTCTTTGACCCACTGAGTGAGGCCAGAGATTGAACCCGCATCCTCATGGATACTAGTCAGGTTCGTTACCACTGAGCCACGATGGGAACTCCAATATGATAAATCTTAATGTATAAATTAGTCACAGTAAGAGATTAATGACAACTATTCATAAAATAGAATGATTATAATATATACTATAAATAAAATTTATGTGACTGTGGTCCCTCTCTCTCAAAATATCTTATTGTACAAATTTAACGTCTTTGCCATTTTCACTAAACATTTTCACTAACCATTTATCACACACTGTGGCCACAAATTGCAGTTTGAGATGAGACAGCAAAACCAGCACACATTTCTTTTTCCTTCACAATTTTGTGGATAGAGGATTTGTTCTTAATTTAGAGCTCAGCAACTTCTAGATATGATTTTTTCTTTCCTTATTAAGTTGAGAACTTTCACCTTTTCACTTCGAGGGAGCACTAACAGCTTCTCTGTGGCATATCCAAATTGCCAGTATCACTAATCTTGCGATCTGGGGCTATTCTTAAGTAAAACACAGGTAACTTGAACACAAGTACTGCAATATCATGACAGCTGATCTGATAAGCGGGACAGGCGGTACCCTGGACAAAGGGATGATTCATGTCCGGAGCACAGGATGCCACGAGATTTCATCACACTCTTCAGAAAGCTATGCAATTTAAAGCTCATGAATACTTTATTTCCGGAATTTTCCATTTAATATTTTTGGACTTACGGTTGACTGCAGGTAGATGAAACCGCAGATAAGGAAGGAACTACTGAATTGGTGAGTATCAAATTACCACAAACAATGTCCTAAAAATGCACACAGATATATTTTTTTATCTCAGTTTCTCTGGACCAGGAGTTAGGACAGGGCTCACTGGGTCCTCTGTTTCAGGGTCTCTTGCGGAACTGCAGCCAAGGTGTCGGCCAGAGCTGGGCTCTGATGTGAAGGCTTGACGGGAAGACTCTGCCTCTGAGATCACATGCTTTTTGGCAACATTTGATTCCTCTGGGCTTTTGGGACTGAGGGTCTTTGTTCCAAGCTGGCTGCTGGCCAGAGTTGCCCTCAGCCACTTGCTCTAAGCATGCAAGCTGAGAAGGCAAGCCAGAGAGTATGTCAGGCTTTTGAAGTCACCATCTTTTGTAATCTAATTATGGGACTGATTGGCCACCCTCTGGCCATGTTTTACTGATTAGAAACAAGTCACAGGTTGTGCCCAGACTCAAAGGTATTCGCGGGTGCCCTGTGCCTGGGTACGAATCCAAGAGGCAAGGATCATCTTAGGGTCAGCCCATCCCAGAGAGCAACTTAGAGAAGACGAGCCTAAGCAAGATGGTCCGAGACCAAAGAGTGTATGGCGCCCCCTGGTGGTAGGATGACCAACGATCCTGTTTTCTTCTAGACTCTCCCAGTTACAGCAATGAAAGTACATCCTGGGAAACCCTTAATCCTAGGGAAGCCCTAACTGTTGGTCACTCTACTTCCTACAATGTAAGATGATTTTAAGTAGTCTCCATTTCACCGAGAAAGTCTTCGTTTGGTGCTACTGTGTCTTATCACTTCCCTAGACTGCCAATCAGCCTTTTATCAAAGAGATTGATAACTTCAGGCTCATGCCTTCTGCCGGCCACATTATCTCCCTACAATTTAATGTCGTTTCAATTTTGTCCTATTTATTTACTTGGTCACCTTCTATTTACGGCAAGTGATACTGGTTCCTCATTGATGATGGTAGTACAAAATCATCACCTCAAAAATGCATCTCCACAAGAAATAAATCTATTTGAGGAAAAATAACAAAACAGTAATATTTGTGGCTTATGACTATTACACAAATCAAGAAGGCTTTATACTCTCTTCTCCAAACTCTCCATTATTGCCTCTCTGACCGCATGTTGTACCACCTTCCAGAACCTTCATTCATCCACACCAGTCACACTGGCCTCATTGCCTTTCCCTCAACACATAAGGCACATGCCCACCTTAGGGCTTTTTCACTCGCTGTTTCCTTTGCCTATAACACTTTTTCCAGTTATTTGCATGAATCACCCTCTCAAGTCTTTCCTCAAATGTCACCTTCTCATAATACTTTCCCTGGCCATCCTGCATAACATTATAAATCCTTCTCCAGACACTCCCAAGACTCCTTCTCTACTTTGCTTTTTTTTTCAACATCACTTAATACCATCTAAACACTACCAGATTTTTGTTTTTTCTTTCTTGGCTGCCCTGAGGCATATGGAGTTCCAGGGCCAGGGATCAGATTCCAGCCTACCCCACAGGTGCAGCAACTTGGATCCTTAACCCACTGTGGCAGGTCGGGGATCGAACCTGTGTCCCAGTGCTCTAGAAACACCGCCAATCCTGTTGTGCCACAGTGGGAGCGCCACACTATCACAGTTTTTAGCTTTTCTCTTCATTGTCTGTTTCTCCCCACTAGAATATCATCTTCATGACAACAGATATTTTTTTCTGTTTGAGCATTGTTTTTTATTTGTTTTAGGGCCACACCCATGGCATATGGAAGTTCCCAGGCTAGGGTTCAAATCAGAGCTGTAGCCACTGGTCTACGCCTCAGCCACAGCAACTTGGGATCTGAGCTGCATCTTCAAACGATGCCACAGCTTGTGGCAACACTGGATCCTTAATCCACTGAGTGAGGCCAGGGATCAAACCCACATCCTCACAGAGAAAAACATCAGTTTCTAAACACGCCAAGCCACAGTGGAAATTACTCTCAGTAAGTATTTACTATCTAAGGGTTCTGGGATATGCAAGGGAGTTGGCCTGATTTGGGGATACAAGGCTGGGGATAGCTACTCTTACATTCCTCCTCTCTCCCACGTTTCTCTCCCGGTCCAGGACCTGAACCCACATTCCTCCCTCCTTCCTGCCCCTTTCTTCCCTGAATCAGAAACAAGGATGCCTGCCATTAAAATCTACATTTAGAGGTTGCTGTGAGAAGCTCCGGTTGTGTCTGGGTTTACTTGGTTTTAAGAAACAAGACAAGATGTTTTGAAGGGATGCAGGGGAATGTCAAAGAATCATTGGCAGGAAATACAGTCAGATGCATGTATCCACTGGGATGCTTTCTGGTGACCAAAAACAAAATCAAAAAGCCCAAAGCGATATGTATTAAACAGTAATGAAATGTACATGCTAACAATTACATTAAGCCGCTAAGTAGGGCAGCTCCAAGGTTGGTTAATTCAGTGGCTCGATGACATCATTAAGGATCTGGGTTCTTTCTTTCACCTGCTCTGCCATCCAGTTTTTCAGGTTTGTCCTAATTTAGCTGCTTCTCTCCTCCTTGCAGTTAGTATACATTCAGCAATGGGAAAGATAATGTTTCTGTCTAATATGTCTATTTTTGAAGAGCAAGGGATGCTTTCCAAGGAGCTACTTGCCCCTAAAGTTTTACTCATCTCACACTGGCCAGAACTGAGTCATACACATAAATCAAACACTGGCGGGAGGAAGGGCTGTGTAGTGGAGGTTGAATTACCCCAATAAACACAGAGGAAGGGGCAGGACGATGGATTTTGGGGAGCAACCCAACATGTGTGTTTCAGATGATCTCACGACTGAGGAATCAGGTACCAAGGTTGGCCCCTTCCTATTTCCACATGTTGATTTTCTCTGTTCACTCTCCTGTTTCTCTGGGAATTTTGGCTTTCCTCACCCCACACGGCACATGGCCCATGGTCCAGACAAGGCTTCTTTGGCCCCAACTTAATTTCTCCTCCCAATTCAAGTTCAAGACCCAGTAGTAGCCAAGAGAGGCTAATGGCTGTACAAAGAAGTCTAAAATCTCAGTGCCTTCAGATGATAAAATTTTATCTTTTTTTTTTTTCTTTTTATGGCCTCGCCTGCGGAATATGGAACTTCTTGGGCTAGGGGTCAAATCGGAGCTTCAGCTGAGGCTTATGCCACAGTCACAGCCACAGTGGATCTAAGCCGCCTCTGCGATCTATGGCGCAGCTTGTGGCAACACTAGATCCTTAACCCAATGAGCAAGGCCAGGAATCAAACCCGCATCCTCATAGACACCACGTTGGGTTCTTAACCCACTGAGCCACAACAGGAACTCCTAAAATTTTATTTCTTGCTTCTGTCACAATCCAATTTGTGTGTGTGTACACACACAGGCACTCTGCTCTAGGTAGTCATTCAGTCACCCAGTTAACTCCTGTGTTTTTGGCTCTGTCCTCCTCTAAGTTTGTGGAGCCCTCTCCATTCAGCTGGGAGATGGGGAAGGCTCCAGGGTTTTATGGGACAGGCTTGGAGGTGACATCTCTCACTGCCTGCTACCTTCCACTACTCAGATCTAAGCCACCTGGGCCCTTTCTCATTACAAAGGAGGCTGGGGAGTACAATCTAGCAGTGCCTATGAGAAAACGTTATAGAAATTGTATAGTTTCTCTAAATTTTTTTTTTTGTCTTTTTACCTTTTCTAGGGCCGCTTCCCATGGCATATGGAGGTTCCCAGGCTAGGGGTCTAATTGGAGCTGTAGCCACCAGCCTACACCAGAGCCACAGCAATGCAGGATCTGAGTTTGCAACCTACACCACAGCTCATAGCAATGCCGGATCCTTAACCCATTGAGCAAGGCCAGGGATCAAACCTGCAACCTCATGGTTCCTAGTCAGATTCGTTAACCACTGCGCCACGACAGGAACTCCTAGTTTCTTTCAATTCTGAGAAGACTGTGCCACATTTAGTTACTCCGTTTTAGAAAGATTATAACTAGGAGTTCCCCTTGTGGCTCAGGATGAGGATGCAGATTCGATCCCCGGCCTCACTCACTGGGTTAAGGATCCAGCATTGCCGCAAGCTGCAGCATAGGCTGTACATGCAGCTCGGATCCAGCGTTGCCGTGGCTGTGGTGTAGGCCAGCAGCTGCAGCTCCGATTCGACTCCTAGCCTGGGAACTTCCATATGCTATGGGTGTGGTGGTAAAAAAAAAAAAAAAAAAGATGATAATTAAAGCCAAGTGGGAAAAATGTAGTCTTGGGAAGATCAGGGTCTGGGGGATGAGGTATTTTTTAATTCTGCCATGAAATCCTATACACTGGTGGAGGATACAACATTTTATTTAATTAATTTATTTTTATTTATTTATTTTTTTAGGGCTACACCCACAGCATATGGAGGTTCTTAGACTAGGGGTCTAATCAGAGCTGTAGCCACCAGCCTACGCCAGAGCCACAGCAATGTGGGATCTGAGCTGCGTCTGCAACCTGCACCACAGCTCACAGCAACGCCGGATCCTTAACCCACTGAGCGAGGCCAGGGATCGAACCCACAACCTCATGGCTCCTCGTTGGATTTGTTTCTGCTGCGCCATGACGGGAACTCTGAGTATCTATTTTAGAGGGCAATTTTAGTAAGTGTCAGTATGTAACAAACACATGCCCCTTGATTTGACTTTGCCACTTCTGGAAATCAATTCTGAGGAGGAATAAGTCAACAGCGCAATGAGGTATATGCGTGGATGGTCTTCACAGGGATGTTTATAATATTCTAAGTTAGATACAGTGCAACTGTCATCCAAAAAGGGTTGATTAAATTACGGGGACGTAGAGACCTCCCTATGATGGAGCCCTGTGCTTATTTGTTGATTCATGTAATAATGGATAATTTATAAGAGGTAACAAAATCTGACCTTGTTTATTTAAAAATGAATGCATTTTTCTGCAGGATGAGAGGTCCGGTAAGAAGTTCATCAAAGTATTAGTCGTCTAAGTCCATAAACACACCTGTATAGTCCCTCATTGATGACAGAGGGGCCACAATGGGGAAAGGATGGTTTTTTTCAATAAATGCTACTAGGTCAATCAGATTTTTATGTGGAAAAAAACTCTGACCTTTTACCTTGCACATTAAATGTTATACATTAAGATTTTACCTTATACATTACCTTATACATTAAAACAATTTAAGATGCATCACAGAGATAAATATGAACATGAAAACCCACAAAGAGATATCACTACAAAACCAGGAGAATATGTAGGATTTAAAAAGACGAACAATACAAAGTGTTGGTGAGGATAGGCAGCAGCTGGAACTCTCACATACTGCTGATGAAACTGTAAATTGAGAATACTTTGGAAACTGTTTAGAAGTACCCATTAAAAATCAACATGACCACACTCTGATTCAGCAATTTGACTTGTAGCTATGTATCCTAGAGAGATGAGTGCATGTATTATTTACCAAAAAATGTACAAATACTTTCATAGTAGTATTTCCTATAGTAGTTAATTTATGATACAGTCATTTCTTGGTATCCAAGGGAGATTTGTTCCAGGATCCCTGCAGATACCAACTTCCATGGATGCTCAAGTCCCTTATTTATTTATTTATTTAGTCCTTTTTTTAGGGCTGCACCTGCAACATATGGAGGTTCCCAGGCTAGGGGTGGAATCAGAGTTGTAGCAGCCTGCCTACACCACAGCCACAGCAATACTAGATCCGAGCTGTGTCTGCGACCTACACCACAACTCACACCAACGCCGGATCCTTAACCCACTGAGCAAGGGCAGGGATCGAACCTTCGTCCTCATGGGTGCTGGTCAGATTTGTTTCCACTGAGCCACAGCAGGAACTCCCGAAATCCCTTATCTGAATGCTGTAGTAAGTTGGGTCTCCAAATCTGCAGGTTCCACATGATGTAGGGATTCAATGTGTCTAACATTGTTAAATTGTTAAAATATGATAAACGGCTCTGTGAAGAACACAAATGATGCAGAACCTATGGATACAGAGAGCTGACTGTGGTCATAACCTGGAATCAACCAGCAAACTGTAGAGTGGATACATAAATTGTGCTGTAGTCATATAACTGAGTACTGCACAGCAATAAAAGAGAATGAGTTAGAATTATGTGCAATGATGTAGATGAATCTCATACACACATTGGTGAGAAAAAGAAATTAGAAAAAAATTAAATAATATATGACCCCACTAACATGAGTGTCCAAGAACATGGGAAACGTCATAAAGAGAGGAGAGTTCATGCTATGGAGCCAACATCACCCTGATCCCAAGTGAATGAACCCTTGCTCCCGCCATACCTCATGTACTTATTTACCCAGCAATGACCGCTGTAAGGATGAAGCGAAATTACGGCCAGGAAAGCAGTTTGGAAACTGCTTCTTTTTTGAAGATGGAGAGATGGAGCTCCAAGAGGACATGAGTGCCATGGTTAAAAAAGGGCACGAGATACAACAGGGAGAGAGAGTCCACTCCCTTATTATCAGGATGGGAGGGATATTTGGAAGTGGAGGAATATTCAGCTACTTCTCAGTGGGGACAACTGGACATAGAGGTGAAAACAGAGCTGACCCACGTAGCATAATTTACTTGGTGCCAAAATTAAACTTTCCCCGAATCTTAAGAGATTGTCACTGTATCTTGAAGGAAAAGATCACTCCTGGAAAATATACTGCTAATGAAGCCCAGGTGAATTCCAAGATGCCCCATCCCCCAATTCTTTCCACCCACCAGCCTTTCCTGCCCATCTTGGATGCTAAACCTTTGTGAGTTAATTGTAACACTCAAGGGTAATTTGGACAGAGGCCGCATGTTAAGCCATGATTTCACATGAATTCAGCAGTAAGTACTGGGGTTTAGGCTGACGGACTCCTATCTGGTCAGGAGTAGGAGGTAGGATGGGAAAAGTCCTTAACTGGGGCTACTTCTGAGAGAGGGACAGGTCTAAGTGAGACTCTGGATGATGAAGAAGGAGAAGAAGAGGAAGAAGAAGGAAGAGGAGGAGAAAGGGAAAGGGAAGGAGAAGGAGGAGAAGAAAACTGATGAAGGTTAGTCTTTATCGAGCTGCTATTCTTTGCCAACTATCCTATGAGGTATATTCTTATTTTCCCTGGTTTCCAGATGAGCAAACTAAAGCTCAGAGAGAAGTGACTTGCCCAATATCACACAGCTAGTGACTTTCAGAGGCTCAGTTTTGAACGCAAGACTCTCCAACCCAAGGGAGTCACTCACAGAAATGGAAGGAACACCCAAACCAAATTAGACTCAACAAGATGGCAGAGCTGGGAGGGCCTTTAGTGGTCATGCTTTGCCACACCCTTTTGACATGTGAGGCCCAGAGGGAGAGAATGGCTTCCCCAGGTCACACCACGAACTTGTGACAGAGCAAATCTTCATCTTGCTCTGTGCTTCTAGACCCCAGCTGCCTCCTTCTTTTGATCTAAGTGTCATCAAAGGAGAGCTTCAGATGTGGAGGTTGCCTGGTGAGAGAAGGGGTGCAGTAGGAAGAGTTGACCATTTGCCCCCAGGTAGGGCCTCCCTTGGCTTGGGAGAGCAGGTGATGGCTTGGGAGATGGCAGGCGGTTATTTGGGGCAGCTTGGCCTACTTCCCTGCTCCCAAGAGACTGGACTTTGAAGCATGTTCCCACCTAACCCATGTTGCTGGAGTCAGAGTTAACAGGGAGTTAGTGTGTAACTGTGGCCCAATTAACACAACAACACTTCAACTATTTACTAATCATTGATACTCACCCCTTTTTTGGTGAAAAATGTACTTAAATTATTTTATTCAGAATAATACATTCTTGTGGTTAAAAAAATTCCTATCATAAAGAAGAGCACAAAGCAAAAGATACTCCAGTTTGAAAGTTTTGTCTTACTTCCCAGAGGAAACCACAGTTAGGATCTTCCTATATATTGCTCCTGAAATTTGTATGTCTATTCAAAGATAAATATTTAAATATGAATATATATATATGCATACATGCATATACATAGATATAAACACATATACACAGATGGGTTCATACTATATATACTGTTCAGACTTAGCTTTTTTATTTAATTGTATATCTAGGATATCAGTGCATATGGAGACCTATATTGTTCTTTAAAATGACTGTAGAATTCCCTGCATAGATGTACCATAGTTATTTAATTAACATGTGTCTTGTTTTCAATCTCTTGCTACTGCAACAATGCTGCAACAAACATTTTTATACGTATTATATATGTGCATATATGCAGGTGTACTATAGAATAAATTCATAGCAGTGGAATTGCTAAGTAAAATGGTGAATTTCTAAATTAAATGATTTGTGGGTTTGAAAATTTAATAGATACCACCAAATTAATCTCCAAAGAGTTTTCAGCAATTTGCATCAATCAACGTGTGACCATGTCCATTTACCATACGATTTATTGTCAAGCAATTTCTTCTTTGTTAGACTGATGGCTGGAAAATGATGGCTCACTTTTGTTTTAATTGAGGTTCCCTTAATTGTATTCAAAGATATTGAGCAATGTTTTGCTATTTATGTATCATTTGTATTTCTTTTTCTGTGAACTGTCTGTTCATGTCTTTTCTCCATTTCCTATTGGAGCAATGGCCTTTTCACATTGCTTTGTAAAAGCTCTTTATTTATTAAGGAAATCCATCATTTTTTAGCCATTAAAAAACTTACTGGAGTTTTATAATACTTTATTCTCTGACAGAGCTCATTATTTCCTGTGATTCTTCTGTACTCTCCCCAACTCCACATTTTTCCCTACAATTTTTACAAGGTTGTTTTTCTTTATGAACTGTAAAATCAGCTTGTCTAGTTCCAAAGGTTCTTTTCCATTTTTTCCTCATTATTTCTAAAATCTTTGACACGCATTCTCCTATTTAGCCTTGAAACCACAGAATGAGGTTTGTGGGCTTATTTTTCCAAATGAGAAAACTGAGACCCAAATTACTGCTTAGCATTGCCTAAGGTCATACAGAAAGTTGCTTATGGACAGAATCTGTCCCTACCTCTACCCTCACCACCTCCCCTCCCAGTGCTCTGTGTGTGTGTGTGTGTGAGAGAGAGAGAGTGTGTATGTGTGTGTGAGTGTGTCTGTGTGTGTTTGTTGAGGATGATTCAGGAAGTATAGCAGCCCTGGATTCAGGGGCTGCTACAGGAAGCTGCTTTGGGGCTCCCCAAGCAGTTCTGCAATAAAGCCTGACTTCATTCCTTCTGTCTTCCTGTCTCTCTCTCCCTCCCTCTCTCTTGTTTCTGCCTCTGCCTCTTTTGTCCTTTGCCTCTTGTGTCTCTCTGTTACTATGTCGCAGTCTCTGTCTCTTTTGACCCTTTGTTTCCTTCTTTCTCTGTTTCTTGTCCCAAGGGCTGCTTTATTAAGGCAGAAGTCACACAGCCTACGCAGTTCCTTTATGTATTTATTTTTTACACCACAAGGTCCCTCACCAAGTAGTAAATGAAGATGCTCTTTTTAGGGCTGCACCTGCGGCATATGGAGGTTCCCAGGCTAGGGGTCAAATCCGAGCTGCAGCTATCAGCCTACACCACTGCCACAGCAAGGCCAGATCCAAGGCACATCTGTGACCTATGCCACAGATTGTGGCAACGCTGGATCCTTGACCCACTGAGTGATGCCAGGGATTGAACCCGCATTCTCATGGATACTAGTTGGGTCTTAACCTGCTGAGCCACAATGGGAACTCCATGGCCCTCTGCCATTCTGAGGCTCTGGGGCATCCCCAGACTGCTTCATAACTGTGCACAGCTCTTTGCAGTTTTTAAAGGGCGAATATGCTCAGAATCTCCATAAGGGAGGTAAGGCAAGTGTGCTCTATCCATTCCATGGGTCCAGAGTGAGCATAGGCTTTATCTGAGGTCACATAAGAAGGTGGTGGCAGAGGCACTTAATAGCCTCTACCGGTAGGGCTTCACTAGCTTCTAGCTCAGGGCTGGCTCTTAGGAAGCTGGTGATGAGAATTTGCTGACATATACTGGCTGCCACAATGATGATGATAATAGTTAATATAGTAAGCACTTGTTATGCACCATGCAATATGCTAAGTGTTTTATATGCAATATCTCTCTTAACTCTTCACACCCCCACTCCCAGCCCTATCAGGTATCATCCCCATCTTATAGATGAGAAAACGGAGACACAGAAATGAAGTAATTTTTTTTTTGGTCTTCTTAGGGCTGTACCCATGCATATGGAAGTTTCCAGGCTAGGGGTTGAATCGGAGCTATGGCCACCGGCCTATGCCACAGCCACAGCGATGCCAGATCGGAACCACATCTGTGACCTAGCCAGAGTTTGCGGCAACAGTGGATCCTTAACCCCCTGGGTGAGGCCAGGGATTGAACCTGAATTCTCATGGATACTAGTCAGGTTCTTAACCTGATGAGCCGCAACAGGAATTCCTGAAATTAAGTAATTTGTCTAAGAGAGATAAATATATAGCTAGCTAACGTCAGTGCAACTGAGATGGTTTGGTAGGTGGGCGGATAGATGGACGGACGGATGGATGGATGGTTGAATGGATGGATGAAGCATAAATTAAGGATTAGGATGGTTGGGCAGTTGGCTAGGGGACTTGGACTTAATAAAAGACCTTAATATCTCTATTCCCATCAGCTCAGTCATGTATGAGTCATTTAAAGGCAAAGATGAATCCAAGAAAATATGAGCGTTCTCTCAAGCTACCAGTCCGCATGGACAAGTTCATACACAGCAGCATTCACACAGACTCAAGGATAAATTCACACTGACCAGTATGCTGGGAAGAAAACACACACACACACACACACACACACACACACACACAGAGAACAGAAATCTGACAGCGATACCCAAATGTAATCAACACAGCCCAGCCCAGCTGCATACACACACATTCAGACACTGATACACCCAGACATAAAGCAGACACAGACAAGGACACACTGTCAATGGGAGATACCAGCTCACACCCACTGAAGCAGATGCAGACCCACACAAAGACTGGGACACCTGGGTCCTGTGCCCAGAGAATGGACAAGCGCTCCCTTGCGTTCGTCTCTGTCCTTCTCTGTCTTTGTTTCTTTCTCTGTCTCTGTCTCCCTCTCTCCCCCACCCCCAAACACACACCCAATGCACACAAAGACCAGGATGCATGTTGCGTTTAAAGCCAGACTGGATTCACTTGGCACAAGAACATGCATCTTGCGAGGACATATTTAGAGACAAGGTCATTCACAGACAAGGACACAGATATGCAGATGTGGCCATCTATTCAGAAACATGTTCACAGAGATGTTTTACACACACACACACACACACACACACCCTACCCCAGCATATAGAACATAAACAGGCTCAGTCTTTTTCTTGGTGACAAAGCAGCCGCAAGGGCCCTCTTGGGTTTAGCTACATTCCAGCCACCTCTCCCTTCCTCCAGAAAGGCACTCACCTGGCTCTTGCTACATATGCAGAATTTCAGGGCCACTTCCCTCTGTGCTTCCTCTTAGAGGAGAGATGCTGAAGAGGAGGAGTTCCATCCATATGTGCTGTCTTCTCTTGGTGCAGCAAAGCTTGGCAGTGCCTCTGTCCCTCCTGTCCCTTCCCGATCTCACCCTCCAGTCTGTCTCTTAATCCTGCCCAAGTCAGCTCGGAAACTTTCTCAGGTTCAGCCCTTCCTGCCCTCTCCGCAGCCTTGGCCCTTGTCGCCTCCCACCCAAGGCCCACAGCCTGCCATCTGGCCTCGGGACCCACAGTCCCCCCACCTCCTCCACTTCACCTTCCCACGGGACATTCTTTCTCAGCCTCCCCCTGCCATTTGCATTTTAAAAACCATCAGTGGCGTTTTGGTTCAAATCAGGATTTATCTGAAGAGAAGGGGGGAAGCAATCCTCTGAATTCACTCCAATCCATTCCTCCCAGAGCAGGCCCAGAGACTATTTTAAAATGCAAATGTGAGGGCAGTGACTTTATTCATTCGCTGGTATATATATCCCCATGCCAAGAACAGTGCCAGGCACATAGCAGATGCCATTTTCAGCTTAAATGTCACCTCCCCGAAGAAGCCTTCCTAGATCCCCTCAGGCTGGGTAAGATACCCTTATATACCTGAGTGTGCATGTGCATGTGTGCATACACACACACACACACACACACAATTGCAGGTGAACAAACATACTCTATAAAGTACATATATATGTCGTGAGAGTTCCCTGGTGGCCTAGCAGTTAAGGATTTGATGTTGTCACTATTGTGGCTCGGGTTCAATCCCTGGCCAGAGACTTCTGCATACTGTGGGCATAGCCAAAAAAAGGCACTATTTAGAAAAATAAAATAAGGGGTTCCCACCGTCGTGCAATGGGATTGGTGGCATCTCTGGAGCACTGGGATGCAGGTTCGATCCCTGGCCCAGCACAGTGGGTTAAGGATCTGGCATTGCCACAGCTGCAGTGACCTGGATCTGATCCCTGGCCAGGGAACTCCAAATGACTCGGGGTGGCCAAGAAAGAAAAAAAAAAGTACATGTATGTCTTATAAGTGATATATGTGATGTATCGTATATATCTTTTAAGTGTTAATATATATATCTTGACATATCAAAATTCTAATTAAAATTATTATTATAGTTACACTGCTATATAATGATGTATTTAAGTAATTATTGGCATAAGTATTCATTTAATGTTGCCAGACTCTAAACTCCATGAGACCAGTCCGTTTCCTTCACCTCCGTGTTCTTAGAGCCAGATTCGATGGCTAGCACAGGGTGGACACTCAGAACTTTGATGAAGTAAGAACATGCCAGGCACTATACAGACATCCAGTCTTCACCATGACTTTGCAAAGTGAATGTTGATGATACTCATTTTTTGAATGTGATCCCCGAGGGGATTTGCCCAAGGTCACATAGTTAAAATAAGGACAAGCACTGGATCCCAAGGAAAGGCAATACTTCAGCTCCAATCCATTGGGCCACTTAACTCAGGCGGCCTCCATCTCATTGGGTTGTAAGCCCAAGTTGGCATGTTTATCTTTTATGTTCCCACGTCTCTCTCTTTTTCTTTTTGGCTCCGCCTGCAGCACTCGGAAGTTCCTGGCCCAGGGATCAAAACTGTGTCACAGCTATAACCAGAGCCACCGCAGTGGCAACACTGGATCCTTAATCTCTAGGCCACCAAGAGACCCCGCTTCCCTCTTCTGAACTCATTATGTCCCCGACCCACCACCTCAAGCATCTCACCAGTGATCTTCTTCTTAGAATATGTCATTCATACTCAGGTGTGAGTAGCAGGCAATTTAGGTTTCCCATGAGGAAATGACATATTTAAAGGGGTCAAACATTTAAGCTTTCGGGTCCAAACCCTGCTGGTAGGATTTGAGAGAGGAGCTAATCAAGAACAGAGAAATCCTAGGGAGTTCCTGTCATGTCTCAGTGGTTAACGAATCCGACTAGGAACCATGAGGTTGCGGGTTTGGTCCCTGCCCTTGCTCAGTGGGTTAAGGATCTGGCGTTGCCATGAGCTGTGGTGTAGGTTGCAGAGGCGGCTCGGATCCCGCGTTGCTGTGGTTCTGGGGTAGGCCGGCGGCTACAGCTCCAATTCGACCCCTAGCCTGGGAACCTCCATATGCTGCAGGAGCAGCTCAAGAAATGGCAAAAAGACAAAAAAAAAAAAAAAAAGAACAGAGAAATCCCATGAGGAGTCCACCGTCTACATCCTTGGCCTCCCCTACACCACCAGCCTCATCCCCATTAACCCCTGGGAGGCCCCGGCCACCCTTGCCAGGTGAGCAGGTTACCCAAAGCACAGTAGGAATAGTACTGGCCCAGGTTGGGAGGCTTCTGTCCTGGCAGCAGCTCTGCCCCACGTGCTACATGGTATTAGGCAGGCCCTGGCATTTTCTGGCCTCGACTTCCCTCTCTCTCCCAAGAGGAAATTCAGATTCCTTCCAGCGCTGGCCGTCTACCTCTGACAGATGGTGCCGTCCTGTCCTTAGTAACAGGAGCTCACACTTGGGGGGAACTTATGGTTTGGATGCTGTTCTAAGTATTCGACATTTATTCCCCGCTGGATGATGACACACATTGGGGAGGCACTGTTCCCAGTTTACATTCGAAGAAACTGAGGCCTGGAAGAGAATAATTCACTTCCTCATGGTCACACTTCCATTGTGGCATAAAATATTACCCTACACAAAAGAACGAAATAGGAGTTTCTGGTGTGGCTCAGTGGGTTGAGAACCTGACTAGAATCCATGAGGGCCAGGGTTCGATCCCTGGTCTCACTCAGTGTGTTAAGTATCTGGTGTTGCTGTGAGCTGTGGTGTAGCTGCAGACACAGCTCAGATCTGACGTTTCTGTGGCTGTGGCTGTGGCTGGCAGCTGCAGCTCCGATTCAATCCCTAGTCTGGGAACTTCCATATGCCTCGGGTGGGGCCCTAAAAATCCAAAAAAGGAAAGAAGGAAATAGTGCCATTTGCAGCAACATGGCTGGATCTAGAGGTTATCACACTAAGTGAAATAGGTCAGACAAAGACAAGTATCATGTGATATCATATGTGGAGTCTGATAAAAAATGATACAATGAAGACAAGAACAACAGCAATAACAAAATCAAAATCCCAATGCACTCTTGGTGGGGAGGACTTGAAAAAAGTTCTAAAGTTCATCTTAAAGGTTGAGTGTGTAAGAGGAGCCAGAAAATATTTGAAAATAAAATCTATGTTGTAAAGTTAGACTACAGGATTAGAATCACTTACTATTTTCAAAACCGACAGACAAAGGAACAGGAGCAAAGGTCCAGAAACAGATTTGTGAGCAGTAGTACATAACAAACGCAACACTTTAACCGAGTCAGGGAAGAATGGGCTATTCACTAAGTCGCTGTGACAGCCCTTACTTGGTGGTCCTTGTCCTGGGAAGAGCATATGCATGTGTCTTTGGTGAAAGCTCTTCTGGCCTAATCATTCAGGAAACATTTTAGGTTATATTTTTCTGTCCTACTTTACACTCAAATAAGTAAATCCCTAGTAGACTAAAGACTTAAGAAAGAACAAAGTGATTAAATCCTAGAAGAAAAGATTGGTAAATATATCCTAATCTTGGAATTGAGACAGACTGTAAACACGACCTCCAGGGCAAAAACCACAATGAAAAGATGGATAGATTTGTTTATATACAAAATTTGTAAAATTATATATATATATGCAGACAGGAATTAACAAAGTAGAAAGGCAAATGTCAAGAAGGGAAAATGCTAATGTTTGCTACAAGGACAATACCCTATTGTGGTTTTTTTTTGTTTTTTTTGTTTTTTTTGGCCATGCCTGTGGCGTGTTGAAGTTTCCAGGTCAGAGATGGATCCTCACTCACCACAGCAGTGACCTAAGCTGCTGCAGTGACAACGCCAGACCCTTAACCCTCTGGGCCACAAGAGAACTCCAGACAATTCTTTTTTTTTTTTTTTGTCTTTTTGCTAATTTTCGGGCCACTTCCATGGCATATGGAGGTTCCCGGCTAGGGGTTGGATTGGAGCTGTAGCCGCTGGCCTACACCAGAGCCACACAACTCGGGATCTGAGTTGAGTCTGCGACCTACACCACAGCTAAAGGCAACGCCGGATCCTTAACCACGGAGCAAGGCCAGGGATCAAACCTGTAACCTCATGGTTTCTAATCGGATTTGTTAACCACTGAGCCACGCCGGGAACTCCCCAGACAATTCTCAAATATATAAAATATTTTTCCAAGTAAAAAAGATAAAAATGAATGTTTTATAGAAAAAAAAGTATTAAGGTATGAATAGACAATTTGCTGAAGAAGAAATCTAAAGAGCATGTAAATGCAAAAAAGTGTTTACATTGTTAGGCATCAAAGGAATGCACATTAAAACAACGGTAAGAAACAATTTATCTATCGAAGTTTTAAATTTTTAAAGTAATTTTTTGTGTCTTTTTGTCTTTTTAGGGCCGCACCTGTGGCATATGGAGATTCCCAGGCTAGGGGTCTAATCCGAGCTGTAGCCACCAGCCTACACCACAGCCACAGCAACACGGGATCCAAGCCGAGTCTGCAACCTACACCACAGTTCACAGCAACGCCGGATCCTTAACCCACTGAGCGAGGCCAGGGATCGAACCTGAAACCTCATGGGTACTAGTCAGGTTCATTAACCACTGAGCCACAATGGCAACTCCTAAATTTTTAAAGTAATTTTAATCTTGCATTTCAAGAAGGCAATATATCAAAATTTTAACTGTGATTATCTTTGGGTAGTGGGGTGAAGTGTGCCATGAAGAAATACTAGTTTGCACTGAAAAAGAATTACCCCCAAATGTAGGGGTGTAAAAAACAACCATTCACTCTGTGGGTTGGGAATTTGGGCAAGGGAGCTCAGCTAAGCAGTTCTTGCTCCAGTATCTCTCAAGACGTTGCCATCAGATGTTGGCTGGGACTGCATCCAACACGGACACCCAAGAACACGCACTCCTGTGCTTAGCAGTTGATGCTGGCTATCGGCTGGGAGCTCGCCTGTACCTGCTGTGGCTTTCCCAGCACGGCCATCTCAGGGTAGTCAGGCTTCATTCTTGGAGGCTGGCTTCCTCCAGAGTGTGTAACCCAAGCAAGCCAGGAAGCTGCAGAAACTTTCTGACCCAGCTTCAGAAGTTATGCACAGCACTTGTCTTGCATTTTACTGCTTGCGAGCCAGTCACTAAGACTGACCCAGATTTAAGAAGAGGAGACACAGATCCTATTTCTCAATGGGAGGACAGTCAAAGAATGCACTTTTTTTTTTTTTTTTTGGTCCTGCCAGCAGCATGCAGAAGTTACCAGGCCAGGGATGGAACCTATGGCACAGAGACAACACGAGCTGCAGCAGTGACAACGCTGGCTCCTTAACCCACTGAGCCACAGGGAACTTCTGCGCATACATTTTAAAGCTACCACAGGGACCCTGATGATAAGCAGAGAAGCTGGAATTTGAACCCTCTAAAGCTGTCTCATTGCTGGTATCTCAGATACTCCTCGTGGGGCCTAAGACTCCTTCCCCAACTCCAGGCCAAGCTTCTCTGCCCTCCCCTTTGTCCTTGGCCCTCCTGAAAGGCCTTCTCTGCTCTTGCTCTGGCCTGTCTCCCCTCTGCCCTGGTCTTAGGGAGCTTGGTGAGAGATGATAGGAGCTTGGCTGGGCGTTGTCATGATGGAGGTGGGAGAAGTAGTTAGATTCTGGATACATTTTAGGTGTAGAATCGATAGGAATTGCTGACGGATTGAATGTGGTGTGTAAGAGAAAGGGAAAAATCAAAGACGACTCCAAGATTTATGGCCTGAACAATGCGGGGGGGGGGGGGGGGGCGTGCCAATTACCATAATGGGGACAATGGGGGCTACATTGACTCTTAATCACATCAGGCTGCCTTCAAGGTCTAGGTGTGGTTCCTCAGAAGGCGGGAGGGATCTGGGGGACTTCCAGGTGCTAGGCACTGTGCGAGGTGTTTTACCTCTATCTTCAGAGGCAAGACTTGTAAGAATGACCTCAAAGATCCTCACCCTGCTAAAATCCCCTCCAGTATGAGTGTGAGCGGGGCCTGAGAATATGCTGAGATACCACTACTAGGATTATATCACATTATATGTCAACAGGAGCTTAGCCAGGTAGATGTAATCTAATCACAAGATCACTTTAAAAGCAGAGTTTGTGGAATTCTTGCTGTGACACAGCAGGTTAAGGATCCAGAACTGCCATAGCTGTGGCATATATTATAGCTGTAGCTCAGATTTGAGCCTTGGCCAAGCAACTTTCATATGCTACGGGTGCGGACAAAAAAAAAAAAAGCATAGAGTTTTCTCAGGCCTGTAAAGCAGAAGGGAAGTTAGATTTTAAGGATGAGAAGTGTTTGACATTCTGATAATGATCATGAAGATGGAGGAGAGCCACTTCTGGAAACTTAGAATGTATTCTGGCCAAGGGCCAGAAAGGATGGGGGTTCCTACTGTGGCCCACCAGTAACGAATCTGACTAGTACCCATGAGGATGCAGGTTTGATCCCTGGCCTCACTCAGTGGGTCAGGGATCTGGTGTTGCCGTGAGCTGTGGTATAGTTTGCAGATGCGGCTTGGTTCTGGTGTTGCTGTGGCTGTGGTGTAGGCCGGCGGCTATAGCTCTGATTAGATCCCCTAGCCTGGGAACTTCCATGTGCCACAGGTGTAGCCCTAAAAAAAAGGTTAAAAAAAGAAGGGCCAGAAAGGAAACAGAGGCCTTAGTCCTACAGCCACAAGGACTGAATACTACTAACAACCTGAATGAGCTTGGAAGCAGATTCTTCTCCAGAGTCTCCAGATAAGAGCTCAGTCTGGGAGTTCCCTTGTTGTATTACAGGTTGAGGATCTGGTATTGTCACTGCAGCAGCCTGGGTGCTATGCTTCTCGTTCAGTCCCTGCCCTGGGAACTTCTGCATGCTGCAGTTACAGTCAGAAAAAAAAAAAAAAAATTTGCCAAGTCTGGCTGATATCTTGTGAGGCCCTAAGCAAAGAACCCAGTTGAGTCTGCTCAGACGTCTGACCTAGAGAATGGTAAACTAACAAATACATAATTTTTTTAAATAAAAGCCTTGTTATTACACAACAATTGAAAAGCAATGCACATATTCTCTTACTTAATCCTCACAACCATCCAAAAGGGAGGGTTCACATCCCCCTTGCACAGATGAGGAAACGGCAGGTGCGGTAAAGGACTTTGCCCGAGGCCACACAGAAGGATAGTGCCACAGCGGGGATGGAAGCTCTGTGCTCTTGTCATCTCAGCAGGCTGCTTCGGGAAGCAGATGTGGGAGCAGCTGGGAGAAGTTGGACATCTGGGCCTGACCAGGTGGGGAACCTCAGGTCTTGGGTCAAGGCCAGGGAATGGAGTACCGGTTTCCAATTGTAACTGTGTTCACCCAGGGGGCTCTGCATGTCTGAGCCTGTGCGTGTGCATGTGTGTGAGTCCCTGGGGGGTTATATGTGGGAGTGTGTGGGTGGACCTGTGGGTCAGTGGGCTCGCTCAGTGTCTCTGTATGAGTCTGAGGGCATCTGTGCCTCCGAATGTATCCATCACCGGGAGTGACTAAGTCTGTGTGGCATGTCCAGGTGTGAGCACATGTGTGTCCCCTGAAGTGTGTCTGAGTGTCTCACTCTGAGGCCTGGGTGTCAGCATGACTCCGTGTGAGTGTGACGGTGTTTGTCAGGCATTTCTGGGTGTATGTGAATCAGCACTGAGGGGGGTCAACGTTGGGGGGCACTGGTGTCTCTGTGTTCAGATCTGAGAGTGTCACTGAGTATGTGTGTGAATTCCGAGTAGTGTGAGTTCATGGGGGCGTGTGCGCCCATCTGAACCTCTCTGTGGGTTCGTATTCTGAGTGTGTCTGCAGGTCTCTGGATGTAGGTCTGTGCGTGTCGTTGAATGTGTGGGTCTTCAGGTGTCTGGAGTCTAAGGGGGGTCTGTGGATTGGTTCCTTAGTGTCTCTATGGGTGAGTGCATCTGGGTGAGTCTCTCTGGGTGTGTAAGTGTTTGAGGGTATCTGTGGAGTACCTTGCAGAGTGAAAGTACCTGTGGGTGCCAGTCTGAGCTCCTCTGTGGGTTCGTGTGTGAACCTGAGGGTCTCGAGTGCCGGTCGCTCTGAGTGTGTCCCTTCTGAACGTGTCCCTGGGGAAGGCCAATCTCCGTCCGGGGTTGGACGCCTGGACTCCTGGTCGAGTCTGGGGCTGAGGGAGGGGGTTGCGGCAGAGTGCGGGGCGCGGCCCCGGGCACTGGGGGAAGGCAGCCGGGCGCGCTCCCTCCTCCGGGCGCGCGCACCGGCCAGTCGGGGAGGCGAGGAGGGGCCCCGCCCTATCACTCCGGCTCCCACGCCCCACGCGCGGCGCCCCCTCCCCCGGGCGGCGCGGATTGGCTGAGGCGGCGCCTCGAGCCCGCCCCTCGCGGCCGGCGCGGGGCGCCGCGGGCCAGAACGAGCTGCGCCGCCAACGCCGTCGCCGCTGCTGCTGCCGCCGCCAGGAGCACAGCGCGCCTCGGGCTCCGCGCGCCCCCAGTTCCTGGCCCACCCGCCTGCAGGCCGACCCCGTCGCTTCCGCCAGCTCCGCCGCGGAGCCCCGGCCCGGCACCGGGCCGCCGCCACCACGCCGCGCGCCGTACTCCGCGTCAAGAATGGGGCGGCCAAGCTGCCCAAGCCGGCCGCCGCCGCCGCTGCGGCCGAGGCGCCGGGCGCCGGCGCGGGCATGGAGCGCTCGCAGAGCCGCCTCAGCCTGTCCGCCTCCTTCGAGGCTCTCGCCATCTATTTCCCGTGCATGAACTCCTTCGACGACGAGGACGCAGGTAAGCGCGCCGCTCGCCCCCGACCTCCGGGGGATGGGAGCGTCCCGGGAGCCGGATCCCTAGGCCCCCACCTCGACCCGGTGCGCCCTTAGAGGTAGGTAGCCACTCTCTCTCCCCACCCCCAATCCCAACTCCACTCTGGGATGCGCCCCCAGGGTCTTCTTTCCCACCCGCCGGACCTCAGAGTCCCTGGGATGCCTGGTCTTCTAGCCTCCTGCTGCCCCCAAGGACCTCTGGATCATCTGCATTTACCCCCTTTCCGCAGGTGGGCCCTTCGGATTACCTAGACTTATCTCTATTCTCACCTGCGCCTACTGAATGCTCCCGGTCTTGTCCCTGGATCCGACCTGCTACCCTCCCGGAACCTCCTGTATGTGCCCATTCCTCAAACCCCAGGGCTTTGGCCACCTCACCCCCGGGGCTCCGACGCGCCCCCCCATTGGAGGTGGCGCGCAACCTTTCCGCTCCATCTTTGTCTTGACTGCATCCACAGGCTCCCTGCCCAAGACCCCAGCCCTGCGCCCAAGGCCTTGAGCCCCCCCCCCCCCCCGTTTTTCTCTCTTCCTCTTCCCCCCAGAGGCGGGGGCTCCGGGCTCTAGAACTGGAGCGGACAGCGAAGGCACTGGCCGGGTGACGGCCTCTCCTCCCGGTTCCTCCCTGCTGGTCCCGGACGGAGGCGTAGGTCGGCGCCGACTCTACACCTGCGCGCCCTCCGGAGTGTGCCCCTGACCCCGCGTGCTCTTGTACCTGGAGTAACCCTTCTGGTTGGGCTGAACCCGGCCATCATTCAGTGGCCGGAACCTCAGGCTCCCAGGCCTGCGCGCAACCTCAGCCAGAGCCCAAGGCGCGGGGAAATGTAGGGAAACCAGCTCTTTGGGGCCCTGGGACCAGGCAGAGGAAACAGAAGGGCTCTGGATCTGGTTCTGCCTGCCGTGAGGAAGTGAATCCACCAACAGGTGGGGTAGCTAGAGGGCTTGGATTGTTTCCTAAAGAGTGCCAGATTGGGGGTCAGATTCAGGTTCCAGTCTTGTTTCTCTCCTTATTAGCCATGACCTTGGGAAAATCACCCCACCCTTAGTCTCCATATCCTCATCTGTAAAATGGGATAATATTACTTCAGACACAAGGGTAAAGTTAAAAGTCTTTTGTAAGCTGCAATCTGAGCGTATTTTAACTCATGGGGGGACAAAAGGGGTGTGTGTGCTGGGGAGGAGCAAAATGGTTTCAGGGACACTTTTGAAAACTTGATGAAAATATGGACAGGTTCTCCAAAATATGCACATTCCATAATTGTTTATCCACAGTTTTAGGAGTTCCTGGGCCCTGCTTAAGACTTTCTGCCTGCAGAGACCTTTATCTGGTTGACCAGTTGTCTGATAAGCTTTGGGATGGAGTGGTGGTTGATGGATGCTCACATCTTCCTGCTGGAGCAGGAAGCAGGTGGGGAGAAAAGAAGGTTCTCCAGACGAATGATTGGTTAAGTAAATGGATGGGGTATGTCAGGCCAACCCCTGACAGTCTTGTCTTGCTCTTGACCTGGAAATGGGGGTGGCGTAACGATGGTTACTGCAGAGCCATTTTATAGAATCACCATTTTATGGAAAAAATAACTGAGGCTCAAGGCTTAACTTCTCTCTTGATGCAGCTGAGGGACATTGTGTTGGTCTGGACAAGGCAGGGTGAGGAGGAATGGAGGGGCTCTTGGAACATAATGGCCTCCCCTGGAGCAGAATCACAGAGAGGAAGTCAGGCTAGTGTGGGGGCTTGGGGTGGGAGCCCCATTGTCCTCGGTAGGCTGGCTCCTCCACCTCTCAGTTGATGGTCAGGGATGCTCCTGAAATTCAACAGGCTACTTGGGTCTCAGGAGCCAAGGAGCATCAGTGGCAGAGACAGCTGGGTTTTTCTCCAAAGTCATGCTCCATGTCATGGTTGTTATTGTTGGTTGTAGGCGACTTGCTTTGGTTTCATTTAAGTCAGAATAGATAACTTCGGGGACTATTAGAGATTTTTAAAGCTCCACGTGGATGTTTTCCCCCCACTGCCAGGGGAGTTTTCTTCAAATTCTTAAGTTTTTTACTCGGAAGATCTAGAAATCATCTTGTCCAAACCTTTTTTGCTCCCAGACGGATGTGTGTGTGTGTGTGTGTGTGTGAATGTGAATTTATGCATGTGTGAGATTGACGCCCTCAGGTGTGTGTGTGTAACCCAAGGTCACCCAGTGAGGCAGGCACAGAGCTGAGGTCGAAGTCAGGTTTCCAGTTCTCTTTCCAGTAAAGCACTGGCCCTCTCTCTGAAAGAGGATTTTTTAAAAAGTCAAACCTGACTGTGGAGAAAATGGTTCCCAGGTGAGGAGGCCTTAGGGAGCAGCTGGCAGCCAGGAGTTTGGTCTGGGCATCTCGCCTTCACAGTCTGCTCCCCTTAAGGGATGCTTGCTTTGGGAGGGGAAGGGAGAAAGTGAAGTTTCCTTTCCGGAAAGCTAACGAACGTCTAGTGACAATCAGAAGTAGGCAGTGTTGTCTTGGTGCTTTATTTCTCTTGCTCTCCTCAAAGTTATTAATTTTCTCCTTAAAAAATAGACTTTGGGATTTATTCTTTTAGAACAGCATCACACTGAACTAATTTCAAAAAGCAATTTGAATATCTCTCAGATCCTGGACAGAGACTGCTCCAGTTGGAGGGGTATCTGAACTGTTTTTGGTTTACCTTTCTCTTCTCTGCTCCCTCACCTGGCCTGTTTCATGCCCCTCTGTCCCCGATGGCTCAGAAGTGTCCCTGATGGGCCTCTGGCTTATCTAGGTGCCTTCCCTTTGTTGCTGCTTCTGACTCCTGTCCGGTGCATATTTTTCATCAACGGCACTGACTCAGAGCCATCTTAAGGGCTTATGTGCTACCCTTCAGCTGGCTTCCTGAGAAACCGTATGAGGAGGAGACTTACATTTGCTTTAACTGGGCCAGAGCACTTTCCTGCCTTGGGCTTGGGAGCCCCATTATGTCAGCAGAGGAAGCGGTCCCCTCCACCCCTCTTGAGCCACTGCAGGGCTCAGGATGCTGGTCATTGCAGATTCCCAGAATTCCTCCCCAGGAGCATCTTCCCTCATGCATCCTGAACCGATTTCTTTTTTCCCCCACAAGTTATAGACATTTGTTTTTTTCTTTTATTTATTAAAGTATGATTGATTTACAGTGTTTCTTCAAGTTCTGTTTTACAGCAGAGTGACCCAATCACACAGTTCCCTGTGAACTAATTTCTTACATTGCTTTTGCCCCTTTTCACAAAGATGCTGGGGCTTTAGAGAGGCACGCTCTTGGGAGGCAGTTTGGTGTCTGTGTCTTCATGGCTCAGCCTCACCAGTACTGGGTTTGTAATTGAGGGATGGGGCAGGGAGGAGTCAGACACATAACCTTGGCTTTCTCATCTGTATGAAGAAGAAAATAATAGCACGGACCATAGAGGGTCAGCATTTTTTATATGATGACCTTCTGCTAAATATCCTCTTAGGCACTTTCAATAATGTTTTCTTTCCTCACGGCAATTCTGTAACATTAATGTTTAATACCCCCATTTTCAGATGTGAAAACCAAGGCACAATCCATGTTAACATCCCCATTTTCAGATGAAAAAACTGAGGCACAGAGAGAGTATTCCCTCAAGGTCACTGAAGGAGGCAGGATTTGAACGTGAGCAATCTGACTCAAGCATCTATGCTGTTGATTGGTGTGCTGTGTGCTCTATGCCAAGGGCTTAGTACTATACCTCGCACTAGGTAGGCACTCAATACCTGTTAGCTAATATCTTTCTTATTACCAAGTAAGACTTGTTTCTGAGCATGACTGTAAAAAAGAACCTACGGGTTTGAGGGACAGAGGGGAAGGACGGTTCTCAAAATGTTAGCTTTTAAAATTTTAATAAGCTAATTTTATTGCACTGTTACAGCTATTAAGGCAGAGTTGGGCCCTCCTCTTGGAAGGGGTTTAAAGATGGGGATTTGGTGGACTTGCATGTGGAAGAAGAGGGTGGGGAGCGCTCAGCTCCCCATTTCCCTGTTCTCTTTAACAGTTAATTTTCGGTATATCTACGGTCCCAGCCTTGCCTTGGGCACAGCTGGAGAGTAAGTGTGTCTCCAGTTTTTAGCAAATGGCAAAGGGGGTTGCTGCAGCAGGGTCTGGAATTGAGGATGGTGTCCCTGAGTCTGACCAAGTCGTTTCGGCGTCCAGTTCTCCCCCACCCTCCCCGGAGAGGGGCGGAGAAGCTGGAGCAGCCAGCTCCGATTTGCCCATAGGATGCTTCGATCCAGCGCAGGGAGGAAGTTGCCATGGCAACACCGGCCGGCTACCAGTCCCTCTCCTAGCAGTTCGGGCCACATCTCTGGGCTGGAAAGCCTTCTTCCGCTCAGGCCAAATCTGATGGGTGATGGATGGGTCCTGCAGGCTAGTGCCAGAGCCCACTCCCCTTGTTTTGCACCGAGGGGAAATGGAGGGGGCTCTCTGAGTCACTTCTCCAGGCTTATGGGGTGGAGATGCTCCTGTCTGTCTTGCCAGACAGATCCCAGCAGGGGGAACGAGAGCTCCAAATCCCACCCCCACCACAGGCACCTGAAATGACCGCACTGGAATCCCCCCCCCCCCTTTACTCCTTTTGGCAGAGTTTTCTTTCCCAGACCAAGTGCTAACTTTTGTCCTTGAAATTTGACCTGAGCTTTTTCTGGGAAACAAAATGTCCTGCGCTCTCCCTCCTTCCCCCTGAGATGGTGGGAACAGAGTACTTCAGCCCCAGAAGGGGGACTGGGGCCAAGTGGAAAAGGGGGCTGGTCAGAGGGAGGCCTTAAAGTATCCTTCAGGATCAGAGCCACTTGAGGGCGTGAGGCAGGAGTTTGGAAGCTTCCCTTCTCACCCGCATCCCTAGGGCAGGCCAACGTCCTGTCTCCCCTCCACCCCTTCCCTTAATTACCACCAAGCACTGTCGTCTCCTGTATGTGTTGGGACTTGGGCAGAACGTGTCTAGATTTGGATAACTGAGGCATAGTAAAGAATCAAACCAATTGTTCAAGTTGTGGGTGGGGTGGGAATGTGGACCCAAACTACTTTATCTAAAATTACCCTGAAAGCGGTATCTCAGGAAAATCGGGTGCCTGGGAAGTCATCCCTTCCCCCGTGACACAAATCACTGGCCTACGGATCTGCTTGGATGCTGTTAAAGCTCTTTCCTAAAATTCTCTCTCCCTCTGGCACCCCCTCTTCCTTGTCCCCAGCTGCTAGACTCATGGCTCCAGCTTCCTTGGCGTTTGTAGCTGCCGGAGGCCCACCTGGTACTTTCCGGCAGCGGGGGAAGGGGGAAGGAGGGCCCCTTCCTCTTGTCTCTCTGCAAGAATGATGCTCTGCCTTCCTTCCCGTCTACCTCCATCCCTAAGGTGGAGGAGCCCTTCTCACTGCAGGCTGCGCGAGGGGCAGCTCGGAGGGTGGAGGAGAGCAGACTGCAAGCCCGCTGACCCTCTCTCCCAGCTCAGGGCCTTTCTTTCCCTTTCCGTCTTCAAACATCTCTTCATTGTGGCCTTAACGGCCATCGCTTCAGCATTTCTTTTAAGAGTTGTTGGAGGAGTTCCCGTCGTGGCGCCGTGGTTAACGAATCCGACTAGGAACCATGAGGTTGAGGGTTCGATCCCTGCCCTTGCTCAGCGGGTTTAAGGATCCGGTGTTGCCATGAGCTGTGGTGTAGGTCACAGACGTGGCTCTGATCCAGCGTTGCTGTGGCTCTGGCATAGGCTGGCAGCTACAGCTCCGATTCGACCCCTAGCCTGGGAACCTCCATATGCCGCGGGGGAGCGGCCCAAGAAATGGCAAAAAGACAAAAAAAAGAGTTGTTGGAAAGGCACCAGTTTTGGAGAACATGCTCAGAAGGGTGCAGACAGCCTCCCCAATGTAATCAACCCCCTTCCCCTTGGTCAGTCCCACTGTATCACTGTCAGAGCTCCAGTACCCCCCCCACCAAGTTCCTGAGAATGACCGACTGGAATTCACTCCCTCCCTCATCCAGTTTACTCCATGGAGCTTAGATTTGACTCCATTTTGGTGCTAGGGCCTCACTTTTCTCATCTTGAAAAAGGGGTTCATTATCTTTGTCAGAGCTTCTCTCGGGGTTGTAAAAATAAAATGATGGAAAGCTTGTTCAGCTGTGCTCAGTGCTTTCCGTAATCTCACTGAATCCCATAGCAACCAGAAGGGGTAGCTACTGTTGCCAATGTACCCATTTCACAGATGAGGAAAAGTCAGGCAGCTTGGCCCAGTTTACTGATTTTCTTGGATTGCACGATAGTGATTCAGACCCAGGTGTGTTTGACTACAGAGGCCACCCTCTGCCTTCTGTCCTGAAATGAGATTCCAGGAGGGAGAGGGCTGTGTAAGCCTTGGGAGCTATGCTTGGGTGATCAAAACAGTCACTGACCAAGGCCAGGGTTTGAGGGTCTGTTCAGATTCAGATCCGCCCTTCCAGGGTCTGCCATCCCATTACCTTTGGTCCCAGTCTGCCAGAGGGCCTTCCTGGCCATCAGTTCCTGGATGATCCCGTCACGGGGCTGCCTGGCCTCCTTGAAGAATCCAGTTGTCTGCCCTGGCCCTGGGGGCCCAGCCATCACCTGCCTCTCCAGACCGATGTAGGCCAATGCTGGATTATATTTAACGCTGTGCTATTTCCACTTGACAGCTCCAGAGCGCCATCCCCCCTCCCCTTTTCTCCTTCCTCCCCCCTCCCCTTCTGATTCACTCGGAAACTGACAAGGCTGATGTCAGCGCCTTATTCTTAGCCCCCGTAATTGTAACTGCATTTAGCAGTGCTCACTTCATTAACAGTTTCGGCATGGGGGAGTGAGATGACTGGGTGGCTGGGCAGGGGGAGTGAAATGACTGGGTGGCTGGGCAGGGACATGGATGGGGGTGCGGAGGGGGCAGCTGCTGCAGGGATTCTGGCCAGCTGCCTTGTCTGGGTGGACCAAGTGGGCAGGTTCCAGGTGTGACTTTCCAAGACTAGCAGTCTTGGCCGGCCCCTTGCAGACAATCTAATCTGCTCTCCTCCTTAGACAAGGAGGGAGACTGAGGCTCAGCCAGGCGCAGAACAGCTTGCCAAGGTCACATGTTGAGGACCCAGGGCTCTGGCCTTTGAGGCTAGGTTTTCTTCTTTGGTATTGCTCATTCAACTAATATTTAATTAGCTGCTCAGTGCCAAATAGCATTCTAGGTGCTGGGGCTGTATCAGGGTAACAAGGCAGACACAGTTTTTGCTCTCATGGAATTATGTTCTGGGGTGGAGGAGACAGACAATAAACAGGGAAGCAATTAAATATTATTTCAGGTTGTATGAAGTGACATGAATATAAGACAGATGGGATAGGAGATAACACTAAGTAGGCAGAAAAGACTCACTGAGGAAGTGACATTCCCAAGTTGAATGACAAAGAGCCAGCAACGGGACTATGAGGGGATAGAGGGAATCTAGGCAGAGGCAGCAGCTGGTGCAAAGGCCCTGGGCTCATTGTGAATTTGGGTGGTTAGGGAACAGAAAGCAGAGCAGCAGGGCTGGACTGCCTCAAGGGAGAGGAGGTCAGAGAAGTAAGCTGGGGGTAGATCACTCAGCCTTGTAGACAAAGACAAGGAGTGTCAGGTGAGGAAACTGAAGTTCAGGGTGGAAGGGAAAAGACCTCAGCTGGGTAAAGTCAAAGAGAGGCCGAGAGCGCGTGCTTACTGAATGCTTGTCTTTTTAGTTCCTTAGACACAGATGGCTGTGCCTTTAAGTGCATCACGTGGCTTCCTTTCTCAGTGTAGCTGGAAGGTAGTGTGGAGTCTGGGAAGGGCTTTTTCTGCCTTTCCTGCCTGCCCCTCCCCTCCATGGCTCTCGGCTGTATAGCATCTTGGGGTGACATAGCTGTGACACTGTGGGGCTTCCATGGTAGGACAGAAAGAACATGGCTTTGGAATCTGACATACCTTAATTTTTTTTAATAAAATTGTTTTTTTTTTTGGTTTTTTTTAGGGCCACCCCTGCAGCATATGGAAGTTCCTAGGCCAGGGGTCAAATTGGCCTACACCACAGCCACAATAATGCAGGGTCCCAGCCACGTCTGCGACCTACACCACAGCTCACAGCAACGCTGGTTCCTTAACCCACTGAGAGAGGCTAGGGATCGAACCTGTGTCCTCATGAATACTCATCGGGTTTGTTACCGCTGTGCCACCGTGGAAACTCCTGACATACCTGAATTTTTATCTTGTCTCTGCCACTTCTAAATTGTGACTTTGAGCAAGTGGTTTGGCCTCTCTGGAGCTCAATTTCCTCATCCGTAAAAGGGGCATGACAATAGTAAGTTCTTCAAAGGGTTCTCATGAGGAATACGTTGACATAGCACACACAAAACACAGTTACCTAGTGCGAGGCCTGCGGAACTAAGGTTTCCTCAGTTATAGGGACTGATGAGATCATGGCTTTAAAGCTGGGCACATAATAGGTGCTCAGTTAGTGGTTACTGCTGCAGTTGTGGTGCTTACTGTTGGTTTTAATGGGTAAGAATCATTGAGGGGACTTGTTAAAAAATAGGTCACTGGCCCTCGCCCTAGAGTTTCTCATTCAGTCTGGGGCAGGACCTGAAAATCTCATGCTAACAAGTTCCCAGGTGATGCTGATAAACTGGTCCAGGGACCAGAGACTCACTAGGTTAGAAGATAAAGCTGTGGAGAAATGGGAGTTCCCATTGTGGCTCAACGGTTAACGAATCTAAGAACCATGAGGTTGCAGGTTCGATCCCTGGCCTTGCTCAGTGGGTTAAGGATCCGGTGTTGCCGCGAGCTGTGGTGTAGGTTGCAGACGCGGCTCAGATCCCGAGTTGCTGTGGCCCTGGTGTGGGCCGGCAGCTACAGCTCCGATTAGACCCCTAGCCTGGGAACCTCCATATGCTGTGGGAGCGGTCCTAGAAATGGCAAAAAGACAAAAAAAAAAAAAGCTGTGGAGAAATGAAGCGTTCTTCTCAATTTTCGGTGTCTCCTGGATACTTGTGTCTTAGATGCTTGGGACATTGGGTACCAAATGTAGTACCTGGGTTTCGTCTTCGGGCGCTCCTGTTTCCATCACACGGTCCCAGATCAAATGAGGCTCAGCTGCTGCCCTGCTTTGCACCGGGGTTAATGTGAAGGACCCCATCAATCCTTTTGGAAGTCATCCGTATAAATGATAAATGAGTCGAAATGAATAACACCCCAGACCATGATATCCTTTTGTGGACTCGGCCTCAGACAGCTCTGGTGACTCTGAGGGGCTCAGGTCTAGCGCCTTTGACCGAAGGGCATAGGACATGGTCCCTTTTCGTGCTTTGGGGAAAGGCAGGGCTATGTATTAAAACCAGAAGGTTTCTTTGAGGCCAGGTCTCTGCTGGGGAGAAGTAAATCAAAGGAATCACCGATGTTAAGGGGCACGATGCTGGGAAATGCTGTCCAGGGACCTTACGGAGTCAGTTTATTTAGGTGTTTCTAGGAAAGGGGTCGCTGGTAATTTTCTAGGGAAGGTTGAGGTTTAGCTCAGATTGGACACACGGGGGACAAACCTTATGATGTGATAAGATTCCCATCCAGTCCCATAAAACTCAGAGTCTGAATACAAAGGCATTTGCAATAGTTTTCAGGTGGGACTTGTTCTAAAATGATGGACATACTCCCCTGAAAGGGGTGGCTTGGGGGTAGCAAGACAGCATGGACTTTGGAAGCCCCCAAACCTGGGTTTAAGTCTCTGCCATTTGAGTACTAGCTGTGCCTCCCTCTTTTTCTCTCCCTCCCTCTTGCTCTCTTTTTAAGGGCTACTCCTTTGGCACATGGAGGTTCCCAGGCTAAGGTTGAATTGGAGCTGCAGCTGCTGGCCTACACCACAGCTCATAGCAACGAGGGATCCAAGCCATGTCTTTGACCTACACCACAGCACACAGCAGCACTGGATCCTTAACCCACTGAGCAAGGTCAGGGATTGAACCTGTATCCTCCGGGATACTAGTTGGGTTCTTAACCCACTGAGCCACAACGGGAACTCCCTTGTCTCTTGCTTTCAGTATGTTACCGCTCTGGGCCTCAGCCTTGTCCTTTGTAAATTGCAGGGAATGATTCTGCCTTGGGAGAATGAGAGATAATGCGTGTGTGAGGGATAGAAGGTGTCCAGGACATAGCAGCGCTGTCTCCTTGCTCTATGGACTTCCCAGATGCAGGAAGGGCGGGATGGCGAGGGTGCACTGCCTGCGGTTGGAACTCCTGGCTCTGGTCTGGACAGCTGGTGTTTACTGTGTGCCTCGTGGGGTCTGAGAGGCTGCCTTAGGAGTCAGGAGAAGAGGTCTCCGTTCAGCTGCTGAATCTCAGCATCTCCCCTGGCTGCTCCCCTTTGTCTTTGGGGCCGCAGAATCCACATTTGCAGAGTGAGCATCTAGTGGGCTTCATTTAGATACAACCAGAGTCTCCCGGAAAACGGAGGACATTTGTTAGGCCCCCGTCTCCCTCTTTGGAGTCCTCCCCTGTGCCCGGCCTCTGTATTTTCAGCCCCAGAGCATCCCCTTCCGCCAGAGATTCTCTCTAGCTGATCCTTGGCCGATTGCTCATTGAATACTTTTTGAAAGAGTATTATTTGGATTAAGTAATATATGCAGATGGTATAACATTTAAAAAATTATTGAAGTATAGTTGATTTACAATATTGTTTAATTTCTGCTGTGCAGCAAGGTGATTCACTTATACATGTATACATTTTTTTTTCATATTCTTTTCCATTATGGTTTATCACAAGATACTGCCTATAGGTCCCTGGGCTATATAGTAGTAGGACTTATTGTTGACTGATACAACATTTAGGAAGCACGAAAGACATCCAGTTACAAGGGCCGCAGGCACCTCCCACTTCTGGGTCTCCTATCCCCTCCCCAGGACAAACAGTTTCCAGCCCTCACGACCTCTTATGTTGCTGTTACTAACAATGACGTAGTACATCGTATCCAAACGGCGCCAAAGGATACCCAAGGAAGCACAGTCGGCCTCCTGCCTCAGCCACCGAGTCCCGCTCCCACAAACCATCATCACGGTCTTGGAGGCTACCAGCTTTTCCTTTATTTCCTGGTTAGCAAATTTTTATTAAACACTTACAGTGATGCTCAGCCCTGTGAGGATTCAAGAGTAGTCAGCAGCAATATAGCATCGTAGTGGTTGTGATACACACTCCACAGTGGGGTGGCCTGGGTTCGAATTCTGGCTTTGCCATTTATTGGCTGTGTGACTTTGAGCAAATTACTTAACTTCTCTGAGCCTCAGTTTCCTCAATGGCGAGATGGGCTAGTAATAGCCACCCCCGCTTCCCCGTCTTCAAGGTGTCATGAGAACTAAATGAGTAAATATCTGTGACATGCTTTGTAGAGAGCCCCCACACAGTAAAAAATGGAAAGTGTGTTAGCTATTACTGTCTAAGAGCCTTTTAAGCTGGAAGCCTCTCTGAAGTCCTCTGGCATCTTCAGCCATGGTCCAGAGAGGGATCCCACATGCCCAGAGCCTCACAGCAGGTCTGGCAAAACCAGGAATAGAACTGATGTTTCTAGACTCCCTGCCACGGCCTCTTCCTCTCCCAGGTGGCCCAAGTGGCCACTCAGGGCCCTGTCGACACCTGAGGCTTCAAGTCCATGCCCTGCGCTTCGAGTACCCAGTGCCCCTGGGAAATGCCATTTGGAGTCACCTTGGGAGTGGCTGGGAGGATGTGTCACTAATTGGGGCCTGTAATGGGAATTAATTAGTTCCTTAGCAAATGTCTTGAGAAACATCTCTCATTTGCCTGGGTCTGACACCAAGACTGGACCAGGTGCCTCAGGAGCCCACCCAGACCCAGGCCAGCCCACCCCAGAGCTGTCTGGCCCCCGGAAGCTGCAACCACTTCTGCCTAGCTTCTGTTGGATGTGCTGAGTCCTGGGAGGGCCCCCCCAAAAAAACTGGGAGGCCTGGTCCTGATGGGGATCAGGTGGGTGCTGCCAGGGAGGAAAGAATTAACATGGGTAGTGTTCTTAGGCTCCTCCCAGCGGCCTTCACCTTGAGAAGAATATAGAGGAAGGGAGAATTTCCTCTTGTTCCCAGTGTCCTAGGTGAGACCTGGATTCTTGTACAGCTGACGTGCTGTGCAGGGCTCCTAGGTGAGACCGGGGTGCAGGATGGTCAGGAAGCAGCAGCTGGCACTGAGTACTCAGCCACAGGCCAGCCCAAGCCCGACATATGGGAACTCCGAAGGGTGGATGGTGTCACAGAGTTGACTGGCCTTCTGTACTCTGGTATTAGTCGTGAGCTATGAAAAGCCCCCCAGGTTGTGGGGGGGCATAACTTGGGGGTGCAGGACAGCTTCCATCAGCTAAGAGTGGTTCTCTAAAGGAGTAGCTGTGGTGTTCCTGTCATGGCGCAGTGGAAACGAATCCGATTAGGAACCGTGAGGTTTGGGGTCTGATCCCTGGCCTTGCTCAGTGAGTTAAGGATCCAGTGTTGCCGTGAGCTGCGGTGTAGGTTGCAGACACGGCTCGGATCTGGCGTTGCTGTGGCTGTGGTGTAGGTTGGCAGCTGTAGCTCTGATTCGACCCCTAGCCTGGGAACCTCCATAGGCCATGGGTGCAGCCCTAAAAAGCAAAAATAAATAAATAAATTAATTAATTAAAAAAAAATAAAGAAGGAGCAGCAGCGAGTCAGAACCAGAGAAACTCACAGCAGTTGTGGGATGGGTGTCGTCCTGCTTGGTTAAGGGGATCTGGCTGGGCTGGGTCTGCCCACCTGCTGTCCAGGAACTTCTGGCAGCAGAGCAGGGAAGGCAAGTGTGGCCAGCTCTGGGCTGAGCAATGTCCACCCCTATTACAGGTCGCCTCTCATGAGGTGTGCATGGTCGTTATGTCAGGCAGGGCTGGAGGAATATCTGGATGGACCCTTGGCTTGGCCAGGGTCACAGAGCTAATGAAGGTAGGACAGGGTCTCAAGCTCAGGTCTCTCCAACCCTTACGGTCTTTCCAACAGCCTGTGTTCCATTTAATCCTTTTCATGGATATATGTGTATATTTTGTGCTTCACAGTGGGCTTCCTTCCAGGTCCCCCCCCCCCTTTTTTTTTTTTTGGTCTTTTGTCTTTTTAGGACTGCACACATGGCATATGGAGGTTCCCAGGCTAGGGGTCTAATCTAATCAGAGCTACAGCTGCCAGCCTACACCACAGCCAGAGCAACGCCAGATCCGAGCCGTGTCTGTGACCTACACCACAGCTCACTGTGACGCCGGATCCTTAACCCACTGAGCGAGGCCAGGGATCACACCTCATGGTTCCTCGTCGGATTTGTTTCTGCCGCACCAGGCAAAAATAGGAACTCCCAGGTCCCTCTTTGAAAGGCGTCTATCTTGGTTTTCCATTTTGCACCTTGCAAGCATGAAGCCAGTTGGGCCTGGCAGAACAGGTTTGCCTACTTGATCTCACCTGATCCTCCTGGAACACTGGTCTTGTTTCTGGAGAGGTGGGCAGGGGCCCTGACAGGCTGCTTGAGGTGAAAGGTGAAGGGCTAGCTGATTTGTCACGGAATGAGCTCTGAATTTGTCAGAAGAAAATCCTGGATTTGAGACCCAATTTCTGCTCATTTGCCAGCCTGGGCAAGTCTTTCTCTCTGAGCCTTGCTTTCCTCTTTAGGTGAATAAGTCCATGGCCATAAGCCTCGGGTAGCCCGGCAGGTGTTCCAATGATACTGCATATAGTAAGGACATGGTAAGGCTTTGATTTGGGTGGGGGTGGGGAGTCCAGGGCCAGAGCTGACCTCTGAAGAGTGTGTGTGTATGTGTGCACACATGCACATGTGCAGGGAACAGTGTCAGATCAGGGCCCGTCTGTGAAATGGGTACAGTGACGCTTGTCTTGCTGTCATTGCTTGGGTTCCCCATGAAACAAGGGTTACAAGTATTGGCAAGTATTAGGTTAAACTACATGAAATAACACGAAACTGCAATTTTCAGGAGTCGAAATAGTCAGTAGCAGTTGTATGTGGTTCATATGATTCATGGGGTGATGGATAAAACTCCAGGAGGGGATTGAGAGTCAGTTGGGGTAACAGTGTTATCAGCCAGGTTATCCCTGATGGAGCTGAGTGGTGCTGGGGGCCTCTGGGAGACTGCAGAACAGGGCTTGGCAAACTCCCGTAAAGGGCCAGAGTGTGGGCGTTGTAGTCTTTAAGAGTCGTAACGTCACTGTCACAACTGCCCAGTACACAGATGGAGTGCTGCCACAGACATATAAATGGACGGGTGGGGCCATGTTCTAATAAAATTTTATTGACAAAAATAGGCAGCAAGGTGGATTTAGCCCAGGGGCCCTAGTTCGCAGACCCTGGAATAGAACATGCACCTGCTTTATCCCCCCAGGAGTGAGGCAGCTGGGCTCTTTATACATCAGCTCCCATCAGTCAGTGGTCGAGGGCTGAGGGTGTGGGAGGCGGTGTGGGGAGTTGTCTGTCCCCCTCAGGCGGAGAAGAACGGGTGCTGGCCGCAGGAGGTGAAGCGGCAAAGAGGAGGGATGTGGGGCAGGGCTGGCTCTTTGGCAGCTCCAGGGCCTGACTGTGTTTGGAGAGCATACGGGAGAGGAAGTGGCGGGCCGAACAGGAAACTGAGTTTGGGGTAGGGCCAGGTTACCTAACTTCATATCTCCAGCCCTTTCAGCCAGTCCTTCCTCCCATGCACAAACTGACTCCTCTGACCTTGGCCATTGGGTTCCAACTGTTTACCTCCCACGCCTACACTTGGGCACTTGCCTCTTCTGGGATGCCCTGCCCCTCCACCTTCAGGGCTCCAATGCCACCTCCTCCAGGAAGCACACCTCCCTTCTCTGAGTGGAGCTGATCATTCCTCCTTGGTGTTCAACATGGCACTTGGAGCTGCTCTTCTCTCTCCAGCCATTGCAAAGTCTGCCTGGCAGCTCTTTTCACTGCCACACCCAGAGCAACTCCCTTCAGGTCAGGGGCTGTATGGTTCTCGGCTGCATCCTACCCAGAGGGCACTGATTTGGGAAAAGTGGAGCTGAACCCTAACCCTCCACCTCCCTCCCAGCCTCTTTCCCTCCCCTCCCTCCTTCCCTTCCTTTTCCAGTCTGGCTGATAGCCAGGCCCTGTCCCAGGTGCTGGTGACCCAAGACAAACCCAGGCTTTGCCCTCATGAAGTTTACAGTCTGGTGGGGGAGTGGTTAGACATTTGCCAATCCAAAGGAACACGAGTGAATTGATCATTGTGGTGCTAAGTGCCATACTGGTCAAGTGCAGGGTGCTAGGGGAGGCTGGAGCTGGAAGAATGGACTTGGGGGAGGGGAGGGGAGGGGAGGGGAGCAGGCAGCTCAGCTGAGACTTCAGGACCAGGACGGAGTGGAGTTGGCCGGTGAAGGTGTGTGTGTGGCGGGGGGAGAGCACAGGCTTGGGAGTCAGGGGAGTCTGGGTGTCAGATCTTGGATTCTCTTAGTCCCCATTTTCTCATCAGCCTCTCCCTCTCCCACACATGGATGGAGATACTCTAATTGCTTCTGCAGGGCTGAATTATGGGTAGTTTTTGCTTTCTAGTTTGCACTTTTTTTTTGGTATTTTCCAAGTTTTCCACAATGGACACTTCATAGCCAAAATTGAAGTCTCCAGCATCCGGAGATCACACTCCCACTGGTAGTTGTGTGACCGTCACCACGTTGTTTAATCACTCCCGCTTCTGTCTCTCTCTCTGTAAGATGAGAACCATGGTGATTAACACACGGGGCCCGTTATGCTCTGACACGTCACCCTCCCTTAACTTGTTAGAGCCTCACAACTACTCTGTGAGGCAGGTGCTGTCACTACCCTGTTTTGTACACGAGGAAACAGGCATGGAGAAGTTTAGTATGTCGTTCAAGGTCACACAGTTAGAGTCAGAAGCGGGAGTCAAACCCAGATGTCTGACTCCAAAGTCTGAGCTTACCCGCTTGCCTCTACCACCCGCCTCACAGCATAGGGATGAGAATTAATGACGGGACACCTGTCAAGCCCTTAGCACAGTGCCTGGCACACACTAGCACTCGTAAATATTAGCTCCTATTATTATTAGCAGCTATGCAAAGGCCCTGGGGTAGGAAAGGCACATGGTGTTTTAAAGACGCATGTGGTTAGTGAAATAGCATGACTGGATCACACTGGGTCTTTAAAGTCAAGAATCTTGGACTTGAGCTTAAGGACAGGAGAACCCCTGTTGGGTTTTTAGCAGGGAGGTGACAGACTCAGATCTGGGGTTTGCAAAGACCTCTTTGGCTGCAGATGAGATGAATGGAGCCAGGAGGCCCAGGGTTGGCTCCTTTCGGCTATGGCAACTCTCTCCAGGTGGGTTGGACCATCCCAGCACTGACTCTTCAGACCCTGGCGGTGATGCTGTTGTGTTGTCTAGGCTGACTGTGTGGGCCGGAGCACAGGACACAGGAGTCAGGAATGTGTCACTAGGCTGGTCTGGTGATGCTGGGAGGCTGAGAAGTGCCAGTTTGAAGGCAGGAACAAATTACTCTCCTGGAGATGAGGCCGGGCCAGTTCCTGTCGTGTTACATTATTAAATTTGTAATCTTCATTCTAATACTTCCCAGCAGTGAATAAGAACCAAATTTAAAATGCTGGCTTTACATTTCTGAAATGAAGGTCTTTGTCAGGAACTCTTGAAACCCGTAATTTCTCTCCAGAGGTGAATGTCTACATCTTAAAAAAAAATTAAAACAAATAAGAAAGGAAAAACCACCCTTTAGTTAAAGGCTGGGTTCAAAGGGTTGTCTGCAGCCCCAACCCTGGCAGGGATTGAGAGTGGGGTCTCCAGTCCCAGAAAAGGCTCAGCGTAGGACTGGGCCTCCCAGGAAATTTAACTCCCCAAATCTGAGCCTTGCTAGGGAGGCAAGTTAAGAGAAGCCTCCTGCCCACCTCACCCCCAGGTGGTTGGCACATCTGCTGATTTGTGAAGAGGTTTGATACAAAATTGGACCATAATCCTTAGGAGAATCGCCCCGGGTCAGGTGCTGATGAGTTTTCTCATGACCTGTTTGGTGGGCGATGGACCGGGCTGGTAGAACAATGCGCTGTGTTGTTCCTGCCTTTACACTTGGCAAGAAGGGCCCTGACCTGGGGTGCCAGCATTATTGGGCAGCTCTCCAGGGGGGCACCTGGACCCGTCTTTCTAGGCCATGTTCAGGGTATGTGGGACCCTGGAATTCCCTGTCTAAATGGACCCGAGTCAGCATCCAGGGTCTGCCCAGACCCCTTCCCTAGGCCCATCCTCCGTCACTGGTGTCCTCATGCTTGGCCCCAAAGGAGCTGTTGGTGGAGGTGAGGACGGAGCACAGATGTACAGAGGGGGCCCTTGATGAGTAGGGGTGGGATGACGGGAAGGGATGACGGGCTTCAGCTGTGGGCCCCCAGGCAGTTCCTCACTCCACATGCCGCCATGGAACTCTGAGGATTCTAAATTTGAACCTGTCCTGGTCTTCAAGGTCATTATGAAGGCATATTTGTCAGAGTGGAAGGATAGACTATATTTTATTTAATAGCCTGATTTATAACTTTTAAATATTTAGGAGAAGTAAGATGGCCTCCATTGTACTCCTGCCCTGAGCTCCCTGATGGTGGGTGGAGCCTTCGCATCGTCCTTTGAACTGGGACTGGGGACCACCCAGGGATGGCCTTTCCCCCTGTGGTCCCACATGCGGGCCCAGTGCACACATGGCTTGTATGGCACCTTTGTGCCAGTTAGAAAAGGACACGTCTCACTCCCACCCCAGGTGACTGAATTTAAAATGGTCCGACCTGTAGAAGGATGAATTAGAAAAAGGCTCCCCCTTCTCCAACTCCAATGGGGTGTACTGCCTGGCCGGTGAAAATGGGCCATATTTCTGCCCACCTCAGTTGGGTACCTTTGTGCAGGTAACAACCTGTCCAGTAGTCGACAGGCCCCCCCGGGACTTGAACCAAGAGCAAGACCGGAATGGAACATGCTGACGCTCTCGGATCTCAAGATAATCATTAAGTTGTTTTACATTTTCAAGAACAATCCTCATCATGATGGCAACTATTTATTTTGTGTTTCTTACATGCCAGGTACTCTGAGCACTTTACCTGGATTATCTTTTCAAAGCAACAGAATATGGGGGCGAGGGGGGGATACAGTTGATACATCCATTATACAGATGAGGAAACTGAGGCTCAGAGAAGAGGGTTTCATCATCTTTAGTCATTCAATAGTAAGGTCAAATGCAGGTCTGCCTGGCCCAATGAATCTGTGGGCCTAAACCACTACTCTGCCCTGGGCATTCTCATTTTAAAAAATGGTATCTCTGCAGTCAGCGTATTTACCCACCCCCTGATCCAGGGTGCTGGGTACTGAAGGTGGGTGTGGAATAGGTTTGGGGCCTCCCTCAACCAAGGAGGAGAGGCAAGCAGGGCGGATAACTGGGTGACCCCATTGAGCAGGGGGTGCTGAGTACAGCCTTGAAGAGTGAGAAACTGCTTATCAGGCAAACCTGGAGGGAGGTGCTGCAGGCCCTTGGGGGACCTGTGTGGTCATGGAGGAGCGTCCTGAGGTTTCTGGCTGCCTTGTCAGTACATCAAGCGATGGATGCAGAGCGGAAGTGGGGCCAGGAAAGGGCTGGGCAGATGGAAGAGGCTGAAGTGTCACGCCCAGGACCTGGCCCTCCTTGAAAACCAGAGCTGTGTCATCCTCTTCAAGCCTTTTGGGTCCCAGCTTCGAGAAGGGGTTCTTACCATCCTTTTCAAAGTTGGAAAGGCAAGATTGAATGTGGAGGGAAGGGTCCTTTGGTGCATTTTCGGGTGCGCTGGGTTTGGAACCCAGGCCTCTGAGTCTTCCCAAGCTGTCATCTAGTCCCTTCACGAGCTGCTTCGACTAACATTTTAGTTTCTTAAAACAATCTGTGCTTTCACAAGTTACAAACGCTTGTACATTTATTCTAGCTTGCATTTTCTGAGCACATGCCATGTTCCCGGTGCTAGGGTTTCATGCTTGTTGCCTTGTACAGTCCTCAGAGCGAACCCCTGAGGGGGGGTCCTGTTGCTGTTCCCATTTTACAGATGAGGAAACGAAGGACCTCTCTCAAGGTTGCCTGGGCTAGCAAAGGGCAGAGCCGGTTTTCTTGAGCCTAACATCCTCAGACTGTGCTCTCTGTACCCAAACTTTGAGAAAATGCAGAGAAAACGTACCAAAAGAAAGTGAAAATGACTGCAGCTCTATAATCCAAGAGCAGAATATTTAACCATTTGGGGTATTTGTCTTCAGTTGTGTGTGTATGTGTGTGTGCGTGTGTGTACAGTTCGTGTGTGCAGGAATGTGTGTATAAACCAAGGCAGGGTCACACTATGATACTGTTTTGTAAACTGAAGCCACTATTTAAAAATCACCTTTAAAGGACCTTCACAGGCTGGTCTCACAGGGACACTCTGATTTCTAGGATCAGGTCTAGAACCACATGATTTATTGTAGACCACAGACTTGCCAAGGCAGGACCAGGGACAGCACCAGGCAGCTCGCCCTAATAGCCAGTTCATTTTTGTCCCAGCTTTCCGCTCCTGTTCTTGTTAAAAAAAAAAAAAAAAAAAATTAAAAACTGACAGACCTACCCAGGATTTTATTCCATGCCTGGCCTGGCATTTAAATGCAAGAAGCAGAAGGCTTGTGAGCTATAAATAGCCCAGGCTTCTTCTGAACGGTGGCGGGGAGAATTTGTAGGTCCTGTTTCCTCCGAACCTGGTGACCTGGATTACTTCCTTCCTGCAGTGGTTGCTTTCGTCGCTGCCTCCTCTGCCCGTCCTTTGTGGAGCAGGTCAAGCCCCTCTCTGCAGATGGTTAGTGAGCATCCACACTGAGCCTCGGTCCTGGGCGCACGGACTTGAGTGAGCCGCCACCAGGCCCCTCAAGGTTGTGGTCACTCATGTGATCACCGGATAAGCCGGAAGCGGGGTCCCCAGTCCTGGGAGTCAGGAGAGGCTTCGTGGAGGATGGGACACTGAAGTTGGAAAAGGCAAAGAAGAGACAGGGAAGCCAGGGAGGTGATGGCCTGGGAAGAGTATATGGGACCACGGGTGTGATGCCTGGCACAGAGCAAGGTTTTATTGTTAGTAAGTGACCACATGTTTCTTGAGGGGACTGCCTGGGTTTCTTTGGTGCCTCCCATGGCTCCTGGGATCCAGCGGCAGGAACTCCCACAAAATACTTATTTAATTCAAGAGGCGAAAATGACATAGGTTTTTAAATTCAGACGGACCTGCATTTAAATCCTGCCTCCCCCTCCCTTTTTTTGTCCTACCATGTTGGTTCTGTCCTTAAATAGATGACTTAACCTCTCCGTGTCTCAGTGTCCTTATCTCTTAAAAGGAGATAATAATAGCACTTTCTTCTTGGGTCATTGGGGGAATTGAGTAACATGCATGATACAGACTTAGTACAGTAGTAAGGCACTCACCCCGTAATAATTTATTCTTTTTTTCTTTTTGTCTTTTTAGGGCTGCACCCACGGCATTTGGAGGTTTCCAGGCTAGGGGCCGAATCAGAGCTGTAGCTGCTGGCCTACGCCACAACCACAGCAATGCCAGATCTGACCACATCTGCGAACCTATACCACAACTCGAGGCAATGCCAGATCCTTAACCCACTAAGTGAGGCCAGGGATCAAACCTGCGTTTGTCTCCTCATGGATGCTAGCAAGATTCGTTTCCACTGAGCCACGATGGGAACTCCCCTAATTTATTCTTATCATTATTATTGCTACTACTGTTACGGAAGATGTGTACATGGTAAATGCAACATCTGAAAGGTTTTTACTGAGTGCTGAGTATATGCCCTGCTGTAGGTGATGAGTCAGAAAGTTCTCACTAATGGCAGTCATCCTTTTCAGTATGATTAGTATGATTGGAGCCTTACAGAGTCACTGGAGTAGGTGGTGAAATCACCCACCTTTTCCTGACAGGAAGATGAAGCTCGGAGGGTTGGGGGTTTCTAAAGCCCCCTCAGCCAGTAGAGGTGGGCTGGGAATTTAATCCATGCCTTCCATCTAATTCTCCTCTTTTCTCCCACCTTCAGTAGGTTTTTGCAACAGTTAGTTATAAAGGCAGGGAGGGAAGGAGAGACCATTAGGTACCACTAGGGTTAAGGGGCTCTTCCAGCCTCCCCCCACCCCCCTCATGGTTTCTTTCATGTCAGGCAGTTTAGGGGCAGCCGTATGGTCCTCTCTCTTCTCTCTCTCCACAGTGTTTCAGCAGAGAAATCCAGCTGTGTTGCCTTGGAGCATCTCGGGCATAAAGGAGTCCTTAGGGAGCACCATGTGGTCCGGCAGCTCAGCCAGCTCTCCCAGCTGGATGTGCAGCCTGAATGCATTCCAGGTCTTCGCATCTGCCCTGGCAGCAGTGGGTGCCACTGACACCTTGTCCACTGTCTGCAGCACCCCCTCCACCCTGAGTCACTGCCTGGTGCCCATGGCATGGCGTCCCTGAATCTGGGCCCCACCAGATTTGTTGGGTCCCAGGCTGACTGCAGAATGCTCCCTGCTCTCGGCCTCCTTCCTGTCCCAGGCAAGTGAGCAGGAGTTTCAGTCACAGTGTCCTCTCTCAGGACACTGGCTGTGCAGCCGGCTCGCTTCCCACTGGCTCTCTCTCTCTCCATCCCCAGTAAGGAAATGGCCCCCATTACTGCAGCATTAGAAAATGCTTCCTTTTGGGGCCAGACATCAACAAGGCAGTAAGAAATGTAGCTAGCAGAGGGTCCTTGTAATCAGATATATAGGCAGCTTTGTTGCTGGTAAGGTGGGTCCCAAGCCAGTGGCTCTCGTGACTTTCATTCTGTACCACGTCGACTTAAGCTTCCCTCTTCCAAGCCTTTCCGAGTTTGCCCCCTCCTTTGCGCAGTTTCCCCTGCCCTGTTCCTATGTCCCCTTCCATCTATTTCGGTGATCAGGCACACTGAATTTCTAATAGCCTCTGGTGGTGGGAAAATCCCGGGTTGAGAGTCAAGAGCCCAAGTTCTAGGCCAGTGCTGTCCAATAGCAATTTCTGCGATGGAATGTTCTGTATCTGCACTGTCCAAATGGCAGGTGTTAGCCACATGTGGCCATTTGGCAGTTTAACTGTAGTTAGGGTGACTGTGGAACCAAATTCTCAGTTTTTAAAAATTGTAATTAATTTCAGTGGTCCCCTGTGGCTCGTGGCTACTGTATTGAGTAGTATAGCTCTAGAGCCCACTCTCGATATGTTTAGCTATCAGACCCTGCGTTTCTTGCCCTCTCTGGGAACATAAGGGGTGCAATTCAGGAATCCTGAAGGAGGCTGTTTGGAATAGAGATGGAGGTCTGGGGCCAGCCACATCTAGAGTAGATTCCAGTTCTGCCAAATACCAGCTGTGTGGCCTTAGGCAAGTCACTTAACCTCTCTGTGCTTCAGTGTCTGAATTTGTAAAGAGGGCGTAACAATCACCTCAGGGTTAAATGAAATTCAACGGATCTGTAAGTGCCTTGCTCTCAGTAGGCTTTTGACAAAATGTAGAAGAATATTTAGCTGATCTAATAGGAACCCATGTACTCCTCCTGCCTCTTGGGACAACTCTGACAATCCTTGCTTTTGCTACACATGTTCATAAAGTGCTTCCTTTTGGGGCCAGAAGTTGCCCCCTTGAACCTCTTGAAATTATGTACAAGTTGTATCACTGTGCATCGGTATTTTTTTTTTTTTGGAGAAAAACCAGAATTTTAAAAAAATGGAGATAAAGAGCTCTCGAAAGATCTTTGAAGAAGTCCACAAAGTTGAGAACTCTGGGAAGGAAGAAAACTGGTACAGAGCCTGTACAGAAGGCTGGTGTGATCAGGAAATAGCAGGCGGTGGCCCCAGACTGGCAGCATTCAGTTCCAGCCCTGCCACCTCCAAGTAGCATAAACCTTGTTGAGCTTCAGTTTCCCCATCTGTAAAATGGGGGTGATAAGGCAGCTCTTTCATGGGTTCTTGGGCGGATTCAATAAATGGATCCGTGTAAGTTGAGTAGCATGGCACCCTGCACATAGCCAGTGCCCGGTGAGTGCTAGCTGCTTGCGTCACCATCCTCCCCATCGTCGTCGTCGTCCTTGTCATCCTCACCATTGTTTCCAGCCACTCTGTGCCAGGCTTGATGCACAGTATGTCTGTCTCCCCACATCCATCCTTCTTCCTCACCTGCTGCATCTTCTCAAACGTCATCTCCCCCTGCTCCCCCTGCTCATTCTGCTCCAGCCGCTCCGGCCTCCTTGTTTGTTGGGCATACCAGATAGGAATCCACCTCTGGATCTGTTTGTTTCTGTCCTCTGTGTTGGCAGCTCTAACCCCCACCCCAGATGTCCATGGCACTCACTTCTTCACCTCCTTCACGAATCATAATGAGGCCTCCCTGACCTCTGTCTAAAGCCAAAGCACCCATCCCTCCCCTCATCTCCTTCGGATGCCGCTGCGCCTTCATGTGGGCTTTGTCGTTTGCTTGCCTCTCCTGGATCGGAGCTTTAGGAGGACATGGCTTCGCTTAGTTTTGTCCCTGCTTTAGCTCCAGTGCCTAGAGCAGTACTTGACGTATAGAAGGTGCTCAGAAAGATGCTCGGCGAGTGAACGAATGAGCGAGTGGATCTCCTGAGTCTGAGACTGGCTCCCATAGAGTCTTCAAACTCCACATGAGGTCTCCTAGGTAATATGTTCAGTCCATGAATATTTCCTGTGCGAACCCTTCTCTGGGCCAGGCTTCATGTTCGAGTCTAGGGATAGAAAGACGAAGAACATCCCAGCTCTTGAGGAAGAACTCACAGGCCTGGGGAGTGGAGTGGGGTCACCACAGGGATGTTCTCTTCCGAGCACTTACTGCAGTTATAACTACCGAATTATAAACACCATCCTGTTTGTGGTCCATCTTCCATCCTGGACTGAAAGGGCCTGGTGGGCAAGGACCCCCCAGCTCTCTTGCCCAAGGCTGTGTTCTCCGCACCAGTACAGGGCCCAGCAGGGACGTGTGGACTGCACACATGAATGAACAGATACAGGGGGCGGTGGGAGAGGGGCTGGCAGAGGGTCTGCAGTCGCACAAGGGAGGGTGGAGCCATGGAGGAATTCCTGTGGGAGGTGAGGAACCCTCCTCTGTCCCTTGGCAGCTTTTGCCTTGACTCTCACTTGGCCAGCAGTGGAGCAACTTGGCGATGGTGGGAGGGTGGTGGCTTCCCCTCCCTAGGAGGCTGGGTGGCCCGCTGGAGCCCTTCTGTACTTGAGCGTCTGCCTGCGCCTCTGTCCTTGGAGTTAAAAATAACTGAGGATGGGAGCGCAAGGACATGCTGTCCTTCTCTGCCATGGAGCAGGGATTCTGCTACCTCGTCTCAAAGGGGGCTGCAGGGTGGCATTTGAGAAGCCAGCAGCTTAAAGAATGATCCCTTCCTGCCCCCTTGAGGACAGGCCCAGTCCTCACTTTCCCCAATCTGGGATGACTTGAAATGAGTTACACAATGTCACAGCTGGAAGGGCCCTCCAGCGCGCAGGCCGGATACCTGGCAGGAAGCCCATAGCCCTCCAGGCCTGGGACCGTGGCAGACATCACCAATCCATTAAGGCCTCTCTTTCCTGGGACCATGGCAGGTATCACCAATCAATCACAGCACCCTTTTCTGCCAAATCCAGACACAGTCTAAGAATTCTTAACACGGGATATTTTAGGCGACAGCTACCAGCGTTGGCAAAAAAGAGAAAACCTATTTGTCATCATAATCCAGTCCAGTCCCCTCATGGTGGGACTGAAGCTCAGAGAGGAGCAGAAACTTGTTCTGATGTTACGTAGGAGGTCCGTAGTGGAGCTAGTACCAGACCCAGGATCCTAACTCTGTTAGGACTTATCCCCCTCTGTCCCCTACTGTGTCCTCTTTTCCATGAGAACTAAGGTTTTTCTGTCCAAAAGAAAGGTTTTTAAGCCAGGGACTGCAAGGATCAAAATTTGATGCAACATACTGTGTATAGGTGCTGACAGGTACTTTTCTACAGGAAGTGAGAATAGCTTCCAGCAGCTTCTCAGCCAAGAAAGGCCAAGAAATTTGAAAAGAGAGTGAGTGGGATGGACCAGCGTTTCGCTCCTCAAAGTGTGGGCCACAGATCAGCAGCATCAGCCTCACCTAGGAGTTGATAGAGGCGCAGAAGCTCTGGCCTCACCCGGACCTACCGGATCAGAATCTTCATTTTATCAAGATGCCGTGGTGACTCATTTGCATGTTAAAGTTTGAGAAGCACAGGGCTGGAATTTGTGTGGCAGCTGATTTCCTGAAAGTGTATGTAGTACCCGCTGAGTGCCAGGCACCCTTGCAAGTTTAGAAGACGGCCTTGGTCCCTTGCTCTCATCTGGGGGAGTAGAAAGAAACCTAGGTTCTTTAGCCAGGATGGGGCCCAGCTGTTCTGCAGCTCTGCTAAGGTCAGATTAAGGGACGGATTTGTTTAAACTGTTTGAAGTTAAAGGGAAGAATTTCCATCCAGCGATTATGAGACCCCCCCACAAGCACTAAGCAGGTGTGTTAGGGAGACTCTCACTTGGAAAGCCTTAGGAAGGCTCCAGGTCAAGTGCCCCCCTGTGGAGTGGTGCTGAGAGGGACTGGATTTTAAGCAACCATGGATTTGGGTGAGTTGGGTGGAAGGAAAGCGGGTGTGCTCCTTGAAGACCAGCTTTACCAGCAGCCTGTGGTGCTGAGAACTGCTCATCTAAGTTCGGTTTGCTCTGACAAGTACTTGTGCTGGGGGTTCCAGCAAGTCTCAAGTGATCTTGGCTAGTTCTTCTGGGTCTGATAGACTCCGAAGAAAGCTGACCTTGTGTAGCCTGAGGAAGGTGGTACTGGGGGACCTGGGACTTTGAAGATGGCCCATGCCTCGTCTAGTCTTCACAACAGGCTTTGTGTGCTGGCTTCTTGGTCAGCTGGAACCCTCTGCAGCCGCTGGCAGAGGCCCCTGCCTTTACTCACCCTGACACTACTGGTTCCTTGATTCTCTGGGGGTCAGTGTAGAATAGGGGTTAACAGCAGGGCCTGGGAAATCACACACACACAGACACACAGCCTTATGAGATAATTCAAATACCATTCAGTTCACCTATTTAAAGTGTGCAGTCGGAGTTCCTGTTGTGACTTAGCAGTTATGAACCCAACTTGTATCCATGAAGATGCGGGTTCAATCCCTGGCCTCACTCAGTTGGTTAAGGATCTGGCATTGCCGTGAACTGTGGTATAGGTCTCAGATGTGGCTCAGATCCTGCATTGCTGTGGCTGTGGTATAGGCCGGCAGTTATGGCTCTGATTCTGCCCCTAGCCTGGGAACCTCCATATGCCTCGGGTGCAGCCCTAAAAAGACAAAAAGAAAAAAGAAAAAAAAGAGAGAGAGGTACAATTCAGTGGGTTTTACTATATGTACAGGGTTATGCAGTCAGGCTCCAGTCCCCCCTCACCCCAGCTCCTGGCATCCACTAGTCTATTTTTTCTACCTTTATGGATTCTTCATATTAAAAGTCACATGCATAGAATATGTGGTGTTTCATTGACTGGCTTCTTTGATTTTGCATGTTTTTAAAGTTCATCTCCATTGTAGTATTTATCAGTTGTTCACTCCTTTTACGGCTGAATAATATTCTAGTAGATGGATATACTACTGCATTTTGTTTATAGAGTCATCGTTGATGGACATTTGGGTTATTTCCACATGTTGACTATTATGCACCAAGCTGTGAACATTCGAGTTCAGCTCTTTATGTGTATGAGATGGGTTTGTTTGGCATTGTCTCTCTACCACTCTGTTGCGATGGGACCTTGGGCAAAGTGCTTCAGTTCTCAGAAGCTCACTTTCTGAGAATTTCTGGGAATTGAGGACACTGCCATCTATCTCAGTATTATTGGTAATCGTGGCTAGAATTTACTGAGTGCCTTTATTTTATCATGACAGTCACTGTACGTATACTGTGTCCTTGAGTTCAGCCTCACAAGGGGCACGAGAAGATTTATTTTACAATTAATGCCGACTTGTGCTATAATAGGCTAACATGCTGCCTCGTTACAGCAGATCATCTGGTAGCCTGATGAGTTCTCTTGCCGATGTGTGTGCCTGGGGAGAAAGCTTCGCCGTTTCCTCCAACATCTTTGGCCTTTTCACATTATTAAGGGCCATCTTTTTTTTTTAATCTTGTCTTGTGTATATTAATTTTTTTTTTGGTTTTTGAAACATACATAGATAAAAGTGCAGTAACTAGAAGAGCTATCTCATGGTTCTATCATTTCTATTTTCTCTCTGCCATGAGACTAGCATGTTCCAGATAGAGCTTGCTCCTTCACCTTGGATCCCAGAAGACTTCATGGGATGGAGCCATAGCTCACTTGCAAGAGACATTTAATATGAGCAAGAAATAAACCATGGTTCTCTAAGCACTGAGATTTGGGGGGCTTGTTACTTGTTGTTGCAACAGAACCTAGGGAGAGCTGACCAACACATTTTTTTTTTTTTTTTGCATTTCAGTTCTTTTATTGTTAAGTAGCTTCATGCTTTTAACTTCTGTTTACTTCTTTTTCTTGTCTATAAAATAGGAATTCTTTTTTTTTTTTTTGTCTTTTTGCCTTTTTTCTAGGGCCACTCCCACAGCATATGGAGGTTCCCAGGCTAGGGGTCTAATCGAAGCTGTAGCTGCCGGCCTACGCCAGAGCCTCAGCAATGCAGGATCCGAGCTGCATCTGCGACCTACACCACAGCTCACGACAATGCTGGATCCTTAACCCACTGAGCAAGGCCAGGGATCGAACCCTCAACCTCATGGTTCCTAGTCGTATTCGTTAACCACTGCGCCATGATGGGAACTCCTAAAATAGGAATTCTTTAAAAAATATTTTATTATAGTTGATTTACAGTGTTCTTTCAATTTCTGCTTTGCAGCAAAGTGACCCAGTTATACATATATATACATCCTTTTTCTCACATTATCCTCCATCATGTTCCATCACAAGTGACTAGATATAGTTCCCTGTGCTGTACAGTAGGACCTCATTGCTTATCCACTCTAAATGCAATAGTTTGCATCTGCTAACCCCAAACTCCCCGTCCATCCCACTCCCTCCTCCTCCCTAACCAGTACATTTAATCCTTACAACAATGTCAGGTGGATTCCATTACTATTTCCATTTCGCGAGGGAACTGAGGCTCAGAGAGGTTCAGTAACTTTCTTTAGTTTACTCAGAAAGTAGCAGAGGGACGCCTCTCAAGTCCCAGACCCAGTTCTTCAGGCTCCAGAGCCTGTGTTCTTAAGAAGACGGAAGTATGTAGGCTGTTCGGTAAATGATGAGTAATCCAGTGTGGCTGGAACACCTGGTATGTGCATGACATCAGACTAGTAGTATAGGTTTGGGTCAGATCCTGGAAGCCTTGAAAGCTGTGTGGATTGTGAAGCTTCCTAGCGCCAGATGGGACCATAGACTCTACCTTTTGCTCACAACCCAACTTCTCCCAAAGCTTGCCCAACTTGTCCCAGGAGCTGGTTGGAATGGCTTCCTGGGAAAACTTGTGGGGACGGTAAATTGTCTTCCTTCCAATGATGGCTGAGATGCTGCTTCCCCAGAAAGTTTTCCCATGCCAGAATCTTCCCAGGCCCTCAGTAGACTGGGAACTGGAGTAGAGGGAAGGCCATTCCCCTGGCCACCCCTGCTGCATGTAGGGCCTCCCCTTCCCCATCTGCATTTACTGTGTCCTCATTTACTCTTTGTCCTCAGTTACATTTTGCTTCCGAATTTTGGCCTTCTCCCTGTGTGTTTTTTGGCTTGTCAAGAAAGCTTTCAGTTATAGTCTTCCAAAAGGTAGCACTTCTGCCCGCAATAAACTCTTTAATTATGATTTTATTTGCAGTCAAGTCTAATGTAGCATTGAAATAGTTCTCCTTACAGCCCAGATCCTGCCTCTCCTTCCAGTGTTGTATTAATACTCTTCTTCTCAGCTCTCAAAATACTGTGTATATCTCTGCCCTTGAATTATATGCACCTTGAATTATATGCACCTTGTGTTAACATTGCCCGCCTTACATGACTGTCTCCTGGTAGACTTGGAGCTCCAGCATAGGCCCCGGTACTGAATAGCCACGTAGAGTTTTTTGAATGAATGGTCTCCTCTCCTCTTTGTTTCATCTCCTCCCCCCATTCACTAACTGTAAGTTCCTTAAGGACAAGGGCTATGTCTTATTAGAATCCCCGAGGCCAAGAAAAGTATGGAATAGGAAAGGAGCTCAATAAATATATACTTCACTGGGTAAGTGAGAGTAACATTTCTTTCTGGGAGCAGAACCCATTAGAGTCACAGAGCACATTACCCAGTTGGTTCTCTCAAAATCTTCATTCTCCTTGTCTAGTGTTCTCGAATCCTTACCATGCGCTCTGCCTTCTTGGCTCCCACCTGTTGCATCTGCATCTTCACGATTTCTCTCTCTTCCCTCTTCAAATCCCCTTGGAGAAAGCTTTGTGGCACTCACCCCACCCCCACCCCCTACCATAAAAAGTGGTCTAAAGGGCAAATTACATTCTGGTCTGCACTGAGCCAGAATTATGCTCCCATTTAACAACTTTGCCATCTTGGGCAGGTGCACTAACCTCCCTTTCTCTTCTGAAAATGGAGATAATGGTCCTTGTGAGGCTTGGATGAAGTGATGTATGCCAAGCACCTATCAAAGGCTTTAGTTGGGAGTTCCCATTGTGGCGCAGTGGTTAACGAATCCGACTAGGAACCATGAGGTTGAGGGTTCGATCCCTGCCCTTGCTCAGTGGGTTAACGATCCGGCGTTGCTGTGAGCTGTGGTGTAGGTTGCAGACGTGGCTTGGATTCCGCGTTGCTGTGGCTCTGGCGTAGGCTGGCAACCACAGCTCTGATTCGACCCCTAGCCTGGGAACCTCCGTATGCCGTGGCAGCGGCCCAAGAAATGGCAAAAAAGACAAAAAAAAAAAAAGGCTTTAGTTGAGCCCAGTAAGTGGGGGTTCCTGTCTTTACATGGAAGGGTGGAATTGGAGCCATCAGCAAGCCCATGGGAAGGAATTGTGCTTTAAAAACAAACAGGAGGAGTTCCTGTCATGGCTCAGTGGCAACAAACCAACAATGCCAGGTTTGATCCCTGGCCTTGCTCAGTGGGTTAAGGATCTGGCGTTGCTGTGGTATAGGTCACAGATGCTGCTTGGATCCCACAGCATTGATGCAGCTATGGTGTAGGCAGCTGCAGCTCCATTTGGACCCCTAGCCTAGAAGCTTCCACATGCCGTGGGTGTGGCCCTAAAAAACAAAAAATAATTAGCACATTTTTATAGATTCCATGTCCAAAAAAATAACGTAATCAAAGTTTTACATCAGCTGCACAAATATGGTAAAATTTGACCACCAGATAATGAGGGTAAAAAATTGCAATCTGTTGAGTAAACTAAAAATTAATAAATCCAGAATAAATATTTTAAAAAGGTGGGGGGGGCGCTAGGGCTGCTTTGTTCTGAGACCTCCCCTTCCTGTGAGCTGCTGCCTCTGCCTCAGGCAAACCCAGACTGCAGGCCCTGGTCAGCACCATGGACAGTCCCCAGTGCTCTGGCCCTGGCTAATTACAAGTCACAGCTTTATTTTATTTTATATCCCACCAAGAGAGATAAAAACCTGTCAGAATTTAACTCTGATATACTCTCTGTTGTCATTCACATCTTAATTTCAGAGATATTGAAAAATGTGTGTCTTAGAAACAATGAAATAATGACAGTTTTGTGAGAGATGGTATCGGTGAGGCATTGACCCCTGAGTCTTGAAGAGGTTGATTATAATGGCTTTTTGAATGCCTCCTGTGTTTCAGGCCCTCTTCACTCCTCCCTCTCCTGTCCTGGGTACATCTACCCTCTATACATTCACTTAACAAATACTGTGTTTGGAGAAATATAAATATAAGCCAGATAGACAGTTAATCAACCGTTTTCTCACTGCCCTTCCCAAAATATTCTAGTCCTGAGCCTCATTTCTTTACATTGCTTCCTGCTTAAGGATAATCTAGTGTGTTAAGCTTTCCAGTCCACATCATGCTTAACCCATTTAAAGAGCATGTCAAATGCATATTCTGTAACCCAGTAGTTTCCTTCCTAAGTAAATGCCCGGAAGAAATGTACACAGATGGTCATTAAAAGACACATTACAAGAATGTCTCTGGCAGAGCTATTTGTAATATCCCCAAACGGGAAGCTACCCAAATGCTCATCAGCAACAGAAAGAATAAAAATAATTTTGTTATATTGACACAATGTAAGACAAGAAAGCCACGAGGATGAATGAACTGCAATGAAACAATCAATGTGGGTGAATCTCACACACATTTTTTTTTTTTTTTTGAGTAGTGGCTTGATGTGAGATCACAGTTCCTAGAACAGGGATTGAACCCAGGCTGCATTGGTGAAAGCTCTGAGTCCTAACCCATAGACCACCAGAGAACTCCCCATCACAAGCATAATACTGAGCGAAAGAAGTCAGACACTGAAGAATATATTCTAAATGATTCTATGTATATAAAAGTATAAAATAAGCAAAACTAACTTATGCCGTTAGAAGCCAGGATAGTGCTAGTCTTAGAGGGGAAGTAACTGCTACTCATAAGGGGCTTCTGGGGACATTGCCCTGTTTCTTTCTCTCTTTCTTTTTCTTTTTTTGGGGCTTTTTTATGGCCACACCAGCGGTATATGGAGCTTCCCAGTTGGAGCTGTAGCTGCTGGCCGCAGCCACAGCAACGTGGGATCTGAGTGGCATCTGAGACCTACACCAGAGCTCATGGCAACGACAGATACTTAACAGCAAGGTCAGGGATTGAACCTGCATCCTCATGGATCCTGGTTGGGTTTGTTACCACTGAACCACAACAGGAACTCCACATTGCTCTGTTCCTTGACCTGGGGGCTGGTTCTGTAAACGAGTGCACTTTGTGATACTCATCAAGCTCTCTGCTTGGAGTCGTACACTGTGTATTTGTACACTTTTGTATATTATACCTCAACAAACAGCAGTTTGTGGAAACGCCTTTCTCCAGAGGAGAAGAGAATTCTGAGAATTTCCTCTGCGGGATGATGGTTAAGACATTTGGGGGTAGCCAGTCACATGGAATATTGAAATCATGTGGACTTTTCAGTACAGTGGAATGTAGAGCACCCTGGAGAAGGGGGAAAAAAACAAGGCTGGAGTGTGGCTTGAGACCAGGTCAGAAAGGCGATATATGTTAGAGCCGCTGGAATTGATCCTGCCAGCCTTGGGGTACTATTGGAGGTTTTACATCAAAGAGAGGACATCCTCACGACTGAGTTTTAGAAAGTTTGTGCAGGCCCCCGAGAGGAGAACGGGCACTTCTCAGCTGGGGACAGGGACGCCAGTGAGAGTAGAGGCTGATCAGCTGACCTAGTGGTGAGTTACCTGGGGATTTCCTAAACCTACAGATTCGAGGTCCCCTCCCTAGACCACTGAACCAGAACCCCCAGGACCAGGACAGAGGACCAGGGAGTCTGTGTTTTGACTGATTTCTCGACATATTCAAAACTGTGGGGAGCCCCTGAGTTAACTGACTCTAGTGGTGATCCAGGCAGGGGTAGGTGAGGGTGTGAGCTGTGACCTTGGCGATGCACAGCAGGCTCGAATTTGTGTCCCCAGAAGGAGGCATGGAGACAGTGTACTTAGTTAATTAACAAATACTTATATGTCATGTTCTAAGTAGTTCTTACTCTGTGCCAGGCCCTCATCTAAGTACTTCGAAAATAAAAACCAAACATAAACTCATTTAATCCTCATAAACATCCTATGGTCTTTTCCTTTTCCTTTTTTGTTTTTGTTTTTTTTTTTTTGAAGAGGAGGAAACAGACACAGAGAGGTTAAGTAACTTGCTTAAGGTCACACTGCTAATAAAGTGACTGGGCCCAGCTTTATAACCTAGGCCATCAGGCTTTGTCATCTGTCCTTTTAGCCACTAGGCTTTGCTGCCTCTTGAAGATGCTCCAGCAATGGTGGTGGATATGGATGTTCACTGTGAAAAAGGAGCTGAGAGGCTGGCGGTCAGGAGGCCCGAATCCCAGTGCCCACAGGGTCTTTTTCTCCTGTCCCTCTCTGAGCCTCCGTTGAGGGGCGTGGGTCTGGGTGAACCCTAGGTTCCCTTCAAATAAAATTTTCTCTGATTTTAAGGGAAGGCAGCTCTGGAGAGAGGAGGAGGAAAGGGTTTTCACTCGGGGTTTGCGCTTCCTTGGCCGGCCTTTGGAGACACAGCCAGAGGCAGCATCAGGGCTGTACGTCAGCTCAGCCCTTGATTTTCAGCTGCATTTTAAGACCTGGGCAGGGGAGACATGTGAGGCGCGAGGTCCCTGGGAATAGCTAGGCCTGCTGGAGGCTGGCCATTGAAGGGAGAGGAGGCAGCAGCCTCCAGGGTATTTATCTCGGAGGGGCGAGACGGTCAGTGGCTGTGGGGAAGGAAAGCCATGCGCCCCGGGGGATCACCCTGATTTGAAATAACCTGCTGACCCAGAGCTCTTGTGTCTGGAGGGCTTCACAGGCTATGATGTGGACCCGGAGAGGCCTCTTCCCGGAGACGAGATTACACCCTGGTCAGTGACGTGGTCAGGGATTGGACAGCCTGGGGACTTGCAGTGGGACGTGTAACCTCTCTCAGCTTTGGGGTCCTCGTCTGGAAAACAAAGCTGTAAAGACCCGTCTTGGATACAATGCCAAGGTGGAGAATGGTGGTATTCTTTCCTTCCTGCCACCACATTCCCGAGATCTCTAGTGGTTGAGTGTAAGATCTGTTTTCACAAAGATTTGGGTTTAAAATGAGCTCTCTTGTCTGGTGTAACCTTGGGCAAGTTGCTGAACTGCTCTAAGCCTTGTTCCTTTTTGTAAAATTAGGACAATGGTACTTGACTCTCAGAGTTATTATGGCTAAATTTTATGTAAGCATAAATACATATATAAATATTTAAACAAGTATATATTTACATATTTAATTTACAATTTGCATGTTATAATTTATGTATTAATATATGATGTGTATGTGTATATATATACATATATAAAATAGTGTCTGGTACAGGGTGAATGCTAAAAATCATGGCATCTAATAATTTGTCATCATAATCATTTTATTATCCTATTCTTTTATGAACACTTGCTTTTGGAAGAAGGTACCTTAAACACATTTGTATTCAGTTGTGGACAAACGAATGAGACTGACTGACTTCTTTACTGGAGAATTTGCACTTGAGGACATGCACTACAAATAAAAGCAATTCAGTTAAACACTGTCAGCGGGAGGATGGCTGTGCTGATTGCTGTCCGTGGTGCTGAAGGGAAATAAAGGCAGGATGAGCTTACATAACAGACATAGCCATCGCCTGGTTGACCAGGGACTGAGTTTCAAGGTGCAGTGGAAGAGACACCCCAACAGAGGTGAAGGTAAAGTGCCCCTAGATCTCAAGGAGTCTGATCAGAGAAAGGTTTGTGGAAGAGATGGCATTTGAGTTCTGTGGTAGCATATAGTGAGTTTAGTTCAGTAGTTCATCAAAAACAGTTATTGGAGGAGTTCCCTGGTGGCTCCATGGGTTAAAGATCCAGTGTTGCCACTGCTGTGGCGTGGATTCAGTTCCTGGCTTGGGAACTTCTGCATGCTCTGGGTGTGGCCCAAAAACAAAAAAACAAAAGCACATGGTTATTGGAGTCAGAAAGACATGGACTTGAATTCCAGCTCTGCCACTAGTAGCTGTGTGTGTCCTTGGAAAAGTTACTTAGCTTTATTTACCCTATAAAATGAGATAGTAGCTATCTCACTCACAACTTAAATGAGAACATACCTACGTAAAACACTTGGCATGGCACCTGGCACAGTGGTAGTGAGAATCTTAATAATAACCACCTTTGCTGAGTGCTTATTGTCTGCCACAGCCCACCTAGGATGTCCTGAGGATTAAATGTCATTATATTATTACATTACCTTATTGTATTTAATCCTCACAACAGCCCTGAGAGATCGGTGAGTTCCTGATAAACTGTTATTTAAAGCTTAATTCTGGAGGATGGTTAGAATTTTGACAGGGAAGGTTAGGAAGGCAGGAAAGTAGAGAAAATGGGGATGAGGATGTTATTAAGGATGCACAGGGAGCAAAGAGGTGCCTGGTTGGGCTGTGGTGTGGAGACTGAGAAGGAAAGCAGGAGCGGATGGGGAGGGACTCAGATCGTGGAGAGTCGTGAATGCCTGGGTGTGAAGGTTGTACCTCGTCTGACAGGCAAGGGAGCCATTGTAAGGTTTTAAATAGGATCATGGCAAGAGTCAAGTTGTGATTTATTTATAAACTTGTATTTTACCTTCATTTTCATTCTAGAATTAATACATTTAACTATAAGACATTCAAAAGACCTGGCAGCATATGAAAGAGAAATAAAAATCTCTGTGATGGGCTGACTGGAGTGTACATTCATTCAACAACTTTGGAAGATCGTTTGGCAGCATGTGTGCTAAAGCTGAACAGATGCCTGTGACATGCCCTAGAACGCCGCAATTCCACCCTTAGGTATATTTCCAAGAGACACAGGTGAAATATTTACCAAAGGCCATGCACTGAAGTCATCATAGCAGCATTATTCCTAAGAGCCCCAAACTGGAAAAAAAAAATGGCCAAACTAGAAAAAAAAAAATGAAATGCCCATCAAGGGTACAGTGGATGAATAGATTGTGGTACAGTATATTCACACAGTGGAATGCTAGCAGTGATAGTAAGCAGTCTACAGCTACATTGACCAATATGGTTGGATCTCATAAGTCAACATAGCATTGAGCAGAAGAAGCTCCCCCACCCCCGCCAATAAAAAAAGGCCATGCTCTGTATTTAAAGTTGAAAAACAGGCAAAACTAACATCTGATGCTTGAGGTCAAGATAGTGGCTTCTCTTGCGGAGTGAGATAGAGCCTGGAAGACTGAGCCCAAGTGGGCTTTGGGGATCCTGGTAGTGCTTTGTTTCTTCATTTGGTGGCTGTGTTACATGGGTGTGTTTCCCTTGTGAAGATTTATCGAGCTGTGTACTCAAGGTTTGTGCAGTTTGCTGTATATATCTTAGACTGAAAAGTTATAAAAAAGAATCATCCGCACACCGCCTCTAGCAGTCTTTTTCCCTACAGTTATTCTCCATTAACGGTTTGGTTCATATCCTCCCAGATTTTTCTGTGCCTCTGCATAAACAGAAAGATAAAGCTACACTATCTATAGCTTTGCAAAAATGGTTTTACATACTGTCCTGCAACATGCTTTTTTAACTTCACCGACTGTTGAGGCAATCTTTCTATGTCACTGTAGATGTAGGTCCAGATGATTCTTTTTAACACTTGCACAGTATTTGTGTGTGTGTGTGTGTGTGTGTGTGGAGTTGTGTCATTTAGTAAACCCGTTCCCTGTTGACAGACAGTTAATTCCAGCACTTCATTGGTGTAGATGATACTATGGGAAACCTCTTTGTGTCTGTCTTTGTGTACTTTTTCTGACTCTTTGTGAATTTATGAATTACTAGGAAGGGATCTTGGTATGAAGTGTTATTTTAGGATAGTTCATCTGTTAATGACTTGTTGGGTGGGTGGGTTGGAAGCAGGAGGCTGTTAAAATAGTTTCGATTTGGGATGATTATGGTGTTTGGGTGTGAAAATAGGCAGAAAAGGAGAGAGATAAGAGATATTAAGGGCTAAGACTTTATATGACCTGGCATCTAATGAGGGGCTGGGGAAAGTCAGGTTGTTAGGGGTTCTGAGCCTGGGCGTGTGGGGAAATTGGGAACCTCAGAAGGAATTGACGGGGGAAATGGGGCCTGGGATGGGTTTAGTTTTGGCCAAGCTGCTTTCAAGGATCCTGCTCACCATCGGGTGGCGCTGTCCAGAATGCACTTGAAAGTATTGCTCTCAACAGAGTTAAGGCTGCAGACTGTGGCGTAGGATCCCTTTCCCTAGGGCGGCTTGGTCCTTACGTTGTAGGAGGGGAATGAGATCAGCAAGGGGAAGGATCGAGAGAGAGAGAGAGAGAGAGAGAGAGAGAGAGAGAGAGAGAGAGAACCTGAAGACTGGACGGTGAGGGCCTGACAGGTATAAAGATGGGGGCAGTGGTCTGAGAGATGAGAGGGGGTCTACCAGAATTCACTGTCACAGAGGCCAAGGGAGGGGTCTGAAGTGACTGTCGTTTGAAGGACGAAGTAGTCAGCAGCCTGTTACTCTCCGTCCCGCCAGCCTGCAGTGGGTGCTATCATTACATCTTGTACTTGCTCCTTAAAGCACTTAACACACTCGTGATTAATCAGTGTGATCATCTGTTTACTGTCTGCCTCCCCCTCTGAACTGTGAGCTCCATGGAGGCAGAGACACCCCACCCCCGCTCTGCCCTGCACTCTTGTTTCCTCTTCTGTCCCCAGCATCAGGTGTGAGTTTGGCACACAGTGGCCTTGGTACCCCAGGTTGTTGCTGCCTCTTGGTGAGACTTTGGCTGTCTACACACTCTTGCCTGCTGCCTCTCCCTGCCACCCATCTCACACTCGGCAGCAGTTGGGAGAGGAGGGCCTTAGAACCCACAAGGTGCCACCGCTGGGAGTGGGCAGCCAAAAATAGGTCACCCAAACTCCATTTACTTAAGCACCACAGTGGCCAGCCTTGAGGGCAGGTTCACAGTTGGTACGCAAAGTTTAGAGGACTCAGACTCCAGGCCTCCAGTGCAGTGTTATGATAACCACACTCAACAGAATCTCTTGTTTGCTGTCTTCACCATCCCTTGGGAAGGTGTGCCCTCTTCCACGCCTGCACTCACTGTGCAGCTGCTCTTTTTATCGCGGCACTTCTTGGAGGGAATGGTATAGTCATTGTGATGCTGGAACCCACCTGTGTGAAGATTTTTGAACCTAGGCTTCCTTAGGGTGCCAGCTAAGCCAAGTGTCTTAGGTCATTTTTCCCCAAAAGGACCCTGAGATGAGATTTGTGTGCAAGTGATGCATGAAGGAAGTGCTCCCCAAGAAGACTGGGGACACAGAAAGCGAGCAGGGCTGTATTCTTGGGCAGAGTCCACAGGGGCAGCTTCAGCCCCTCCTGCAGGCAGGGCTCTTCTTAAACCGAGTTATGCTTCAGGGTTGTCTCACCTGAGGAAAAGGACCCAAGGGTTCATCCTCTTGTTCCATTTAGGCTTTGGGTAAGGGGCTCAGGGGCCACAAATTCCCAGGCACTTCTGCTTCTGCCTTGGTGGGGGGAAAAATGGGCTCAGGAGCCTAAAAGAAAGATCTAAAGACAAACTCAGAGTTCCCATCTTGGCTCAGCGGAGATGAATCTAACTAGCATCCCCATGAGGATGCAGGTTTGATCCCTGGCCTTGCTCAGCGGGTTAAGGATCTGGTGTTGCCGTGAGCTGTGGCGTAGGTCGCAGATGTGGCTCAGATCTGGCACTGCTGTGGTGCAGGCCAGCAACAACAGCTCCAGTTAGACCCCTAGCCTGGGAACCTCCATGTGCCACGGGTGCGGCCCTAAAAAGACAATAAATAAATAAATAAAAATAATAAATATAAATAAAAATAAAACCAAACTCCTCCAAAGTTGGCAGGCAGTGGCCTTCAGAAGCCAGCGTGGCAGGACCTCACAGTGAGAGGAAAGGAGGTGTGTGGGGGTGTGAGTGGAGCAGCAGCATTGTCCGCTAGAGCAGGTCACCCCAGGATCTGTTATTTCTGGGCTCCTGTGGCGCTCGGTTGGAGCAGGGGCTCGGACTCCTCCCTCTCTCCCATCGTGTGTGCTGAAGGTGGAGATCAGCCCTTGGAAGTACGTGTAACATCTTCCTGAGGGCTCCCTACCAAACAGGAGGGCAGTAAGTGCTTGTTGCGTGAGGGGAAGTGCTGTTCTCTGGGGTTGGGAGCTGAGATAAGGCCCTCGAGCGGAGTCACTGGAGACAGGCGTGCGATTGGAGTGGTGGTGGGGAAGCGAGAGGAGGCCGTGTGTGGTTGGGGACACGAAGGCCAGAGGCTGTTCCCTGAAGGAGTTGGTTGGCTAAAGGGGGTGGGGGAGGAAGTGAAGCCTTGAGCAGGCTTTGCAGGAAGGGTGGAAGGAGCCAGAAGACCAAGAGGTGGTGGATTCAAGGCCCAGAAAGTTCAGATGGTGGGAGGAGGTCCCAGTGAGCGGGGAGGAGGTGGGCTGGAGAGGACAAGGGCCGATCAGCCTGGGCCGGGACAAGGATCACTCCTTCCTCTTCAGAGCAAGGGCAGGCCGAGGGGGTAGGTGGAAAGGTCTGAGGATGGTGAAATTTGGAAGAAAGAAAGAGCAAGTCAGAGATGGACAGATCATTGTAAACCAACTATAACCCCCCCAAAAAAAATTAAGAAAAGGAAAGAGCAAGACCAAGAGATGCATCTTTTCAGCCAAGTGGGAGAAAAGTCACCTATTAGGATGGATGGGGTTACGGGGTGGAGAGTGGGGACGCATTGGGACAGTCACTTTGGGGACTGTGAGTGAGTCATCAGCAAGAGATGACAAAAGGAAGGTTGGATGGATGAGGTGAGAGGGTGGCCCTGTGTGGTGTGGTTGGGTACAGATGTGGTCCCCAGACTCGGGACTTGCAGGGTGAGGAAGGCGGCATGTCAGGGTGCTGCCCGACTTGCCCGGGGTCCCACAGCCCCTGGTTGCAGAGCTGGGACTCTGCCTAGGCCATCTGAGCAAAGCCAGGCGCGCCTGCATGGTGAACCAGGGCTGTTCCGAGGCCCACGTGGGGTACTGGCTGTGAAGGGCTTTGGGGTTGTCAAGTGCTGCACAGACGTGAAACGCACCTCTCCAAACCTCCCCCCACCCCAGCCCCGTGGGGACTAGGTTGTTTGGCGTCTCTGGTCCTCCCTCTTTGGGGAGAAATGTGTCAGACGCTGCTGGGTGGGGCTCCAGAACGGGGCGCAGTGGGGAGGGGGGTGAGGATCCCAGGCAGTTGTCTGCAGCCTGCCTGCAGGGGACCAGGGTAGGGAGGGGGTTGTCCTTGGACGTGACTCCACTTCTGTGTGTGCGTGGGTGTGCGTGTGTAGGGATGTCTCTCTCTGCCTGTGAGTCTGCATTTCTGAATCTTTCTCTGCGTCTGACACAGAAAAGCAGAAATGTTGGGAAGGGGGTAACTTCAGATACAAATTAGGGAAAGAACAAAGGCGGGCGAAGGGATGAAGGAATGAAGGGAAACCGTCACAGGGCCACGCTTTCCCCCTCGTGTTCAGAAACACCTGAGGTCATGCACGCACGCGAGTACACACGCACCACTCTCAGTTTCTCTGTGTGCGTTCTTGAGTGGGATGGTGTATGCTTCTTACCATTACGAGTCTGTGTGTGCCTGGCACATGCCCAGACATGCGTGCCCATGTAGCCTCAAACACAGAATGACAGACGTGTGGAGACCCGTGGCAACACACAGATATGGAGACTTACACGTACATTCCCATACTGTGTCTTCGCATGTGTGTCCCTGTGTGTGTGTGCGCGTGTGATTTTCTGAGTATGTGAGCATCTGTGTGTCTGAATTACGCAGCTCCATGTAGGAGAGGAACACGTGGGCCCACACTCTGAGAAACACAGAGTGTCTGTATCTCAGTGCGCATGTGCAGGTCATGTTTTGTTTTTTTCCAAGAAATTCAAATTTATTTTTGACAGGGATAAACTAGAAACAAATACTCAACAACAGGAGATAGTTAAATTATCACACATCCATAAAAAGGAGGATTTTGCAACCCTTGCAGTGTTTATGAGAAATTTTGATGACTTAGGAAACAACTCATGAAGGGAAAAACCGAGATATAAAATTCTATAGAATGGAAAAACCAGGACGCCACTGTTGAGTTGGTGGAGGGAGGCCAGGAGAAGGCCAGCAGGAGGCATCGCCCTGTTTCCCGGCACGCAGACCCAGTGCCCCCATTCCTCTTGCTGAGCAGGATGATGGGGTTTGGGTGGCGCTGCTGTCCCCCAGTGGGCCAGTCAGCAGGCATAGTGAAGGCCCTGCCGGATGTCAGCCCACCTCAGACTCTGGGGGCGGGGGGAGGTAGGGAAGCTCCCATTAAAGATCTGCCTCCACCTCCAGCGAACCCACAGTCCCTCCAGGCTGGTGGGAGATGCAAAGCTTGCCCTGCTCACCAGGCTGTGGAGTCTAGAGCCCAGAGGTCCTCCCAGGGTCAGACCCCTCCATCCCCCTGCTTTCTGGCTCCACCCACTGCCAGTCCCTTAACCTCTGTGCCTTCACCTCGTGTCCTCGGTGCTGAAGTGGGGAGAGCACGAGCAGCTGCATCCTGGGTGGCTGAGAATTAAGACCACTCTCAGGGCGGACACCTGTTCATCCAGCGCTTATGAACTGAGCACCCGCAATGGCTGGACTCTGTTCTCAGCCCTGGGGCTTCACAGTGAAGTTCACTGTCCTCACAGAGTTTACCTTCTGCCTGGAGGAAGCTAGTCAGCAAACCCGCAGTGGAGAACAGGTCAGGGGAGGGAAGTGTCAGGAAGAAAGGGTGCCGGGTGGAGAGGGGCCGGGGACGGGAGGGGCTGGGAGGTGCTCAGGGGGAGCTTGGGGCAAGTGATGTTTGCGCGAAGATGTGAGCTGCCCGCGGAGGAGAGGGTGTTCACAGGGAGGGAGCAGACAAGCAGGGGCCGTCGTCCTCACAATAACTGGTCCTTCTCCCATTTTACAGTCGAGGAAACGGAGGCACAGGGAGGCCAGGAATTTGCCCAAAGTCTCATAGCCAGTGAGAACAAGGCCCAGGATTTAAACCTGGCCATTCTGGTTTCAGAGCCGGTGGTCTAAACTGGTGGTTCTCGGGGGAGTTATCTGTCGTGGCTCAGTGGTAATGAACCCGACTAGTATCCATGAGGATGCGGGTTCCATCCCTGGCCTTGCTCAGTGGGTTAAGGATCTGGTGTTGCTGTGATCTGTGGTATAGGTCGCAGACATGGCTTGGATCCCATGTGGCTATGGTGTAGGCTGGCAGCTGCAGCTCTGATTCGACACCTAGCTTGGGAACTTCCATATGCTGCGGGTGTGGCCCTAAAAAGAACACCTCCCTCCTCAAAAAAAAAAATTAAATTAAAAAGATAACTTGGGAGTTCCCGTCGTGGCGCAGTGGAAATGAATCCAACTAGGAACCATGAGGTTGTGGGTTCGATCCTTGGCCTTGCTCGGTGGGTTAAGGATCTGGTGTTGCCATGAGCTGTGGTGTAGGTCGCAAATGTGGCTCAGACCTGGTGTTGCTGTGGCTGTGGCGTAGGCCGGCAGCTGCAGCTCCGATTAGACCCCTAGCCTGGGAGCCTCCATATGCCGCGGGTGCAGACCTAAAAAGACAAAAAAAAAAAAAAGAGATAATTTGGTGGTTTTCAATTGGGTGATTTATGTCCTCCCACCCCAGGCGATATTTGGCAGCATCTGGAGACATGTTTGACTGCCCACAGATGGACTGGGGGAGGGGAGGGTGCCACTAGCATCTAGTGGGTAGAAGCTGGGATATGGTGAGACCTCCTGCAATGCACAGGACAGTGCCTGACAGCAAAGCAATAACCCATCCAAGTTGCCACTTATGCCGAGGTGGAGAAACCCAGGTCTCAATCCATGAAAAGCACTTGGCAAATAATATGATACGTAGAAGCTGCTCAATAAATAGTAGCTGAGGAGGAAGGAAATGATGTGGAGAAGATGGCAGGGAAGAAGTCAATTCAAGAAAAATGACATGGGGGATGAGCCTAGAGAATATTATACTTAGCAAGTCAAAGAGCAGTCCTATATGATGTCACTTAATATGTAGAATCTAGAGATATTACAAATGAATCTCTATAGAAAACAGAAACAGACTCAACAGACACAGAAAACAAACTTGTGGTTACCCAAGGGGAGAGGGAGGGAGGGACAAATTAGGAATATGGGATTAACAGATACAAACTGCTATATATAAAATAGATAAGCAACAAGGATTTATTGTATAGCGTTGAATTATATTTAGTATCTTGTAACAACCTATAATGGAATATACTCGAAAAAAAAAAAAACTGAACCACTTTGCTCTACACCCGAAACTATCACAATTATTGTAAATCAACTCTACCTCAATTAAAAAAAAAAGTTGATGTAAATGAACCCACCAGTTGAGAGAACTCATGGGATGCTGTTTGTTGGGTGGGTGTAAAGGGCCTGGCTGTCCCCAGGGAGGGAGGGGGCTGGTGAGGCCACTGGTGGGAGGAGGTTGATGGACCAGGGGCGGGGGCGGGGGATGAAGGCTGAAGCCGGACAGCCACCAGCCGTTGAAACACTAACCAGAGGATTGGTCTCTCTGTCCCCTCCCACCCTGTGTCTCTCTCCCCATCTCTCTTGGCCCTTCTGCCCAGAAGGGGACAACCGGAGGCTGAAGGGGGCCATCCAGAGGAGCACAGAGACGGGCCTGGCGGTGGAGATGCCCAGCCGGACGCTGCGCCAGGCCAGCCACGAGTCCATCGAGGACAGCATGAACAGCTACGGCTCCGAGGGCAAGTGAGTGTGGGGCCCGAGGTCGTCTCCAGTGTGGGTGGGGCAGGAGCAACAGAGTCGCCTCAGGCCAGGCGGGGCACTCGATCAGGGCTCCTGGGTCGTCCTCATCCTCAGGAGGGAGGTGATGAAGCAAGGATGCTCCGGGGAGAGTGAGGGAAGCACAGGCTCTGGTGCCTGGTGCGGTAAATCTTTCTTTTCTTTCTTTCTTTCTTTTTTTTTTTCTGTTGTCTTTTTAGGGCCAAATCATGGCATATGAAGGCTCCCAGGCTAGGGGTTGAATTGGAGCTGTAGCTGCTGGCCTACGCCACAGCCACAGCCACGCCAGATCCTTAACCCACTGAGTGAGGCCAGGGAGGGAACCTGCATCCTCATGGATGCCAGTCAGATTCGTCTCCCCTGAGCCACGACAGGAACTCCTAGATCTTTCAGTCCTGGTTCCACTGTTCACTGGCTTTGTGATCCTGGGAAAGTCACCTCACTGTGCCTCAGCTTCCTCATCTGTAAAATGGGGGCAATATTACCAACCTCATAAGGGGCGTTTGAGGATTAGGTGGACTAATGTTTATCAAGCAGGGAGCAAAATCGCTGATGCAGTTTGGTAAGTGAGGAAGGGGGTCGAGAGGGGCTTTGTTGGGATTGTCATTATTTCCTCTTTACTTTCCTAGTCCCTTTAATCACAGCTTTTAAAAATAGGTACTACTGCTTGATAGGGAGTTTTACACACATCAAGTCATGAAACATTAGGTCTGACTGGCTCCTTGCCCGTGTTTCTTTCCCTGGCTGTACATCAGCTTCGCCAGGAACTTGTTACAAATACAGATCTTGGGGTCCCGCCTCTGAGCTGCTGAATCAGACTCCCTGAGAGTGGAGCCCAGGAATTCCATTTTTCTTTTTTTTTTTTCTTTTTATGGCCACACCTGTGGCATATGGAAGTTCCTGGGCTAGGGATTGAATCGGAGCTACAGCTACCAGCCTATGCCACAACCACAGCAACATGGGATCTAGGCCATGTCTGTGACCTGTGCTACATCTTGCAGCAGCACTGGATTCTTAATCCACTGAGCAAGGCTAGGGATCACACCTGCATCCTCATAGTTACTGTGTCAAGTTCTTAACCCACTAAGCCACGATGGGAACTCCATTTTTATTTTATTTTATATTATTTTTATTTATTTTGGGGCTGCACCCTTGGCATATGGAAGTTCCTAGGCTAGGGGTCAAATCAGAGCTACAGCTGCCAGCCCACGCCACAGCCACAGCAATTGCCGGATCCTTAACCCACTGAGTGAAGCCAGGGATCGAACTCGCATCCTCATGGATACCAGTCAGGTTCTTAATCCGCCTGCTGAGCCACAGTGAGAACTCCCAGGAACTCCATTTTTAAAAGGCTCCTTTGGAGAAGACTAATCTAGGTGGGGGCTCTCATCATTGAAGCAGTTATGGACCCTTTGAGAATTTGGGGAAAGCTTTTGGGCCTGCTATCCCATGTATGCACTGGAACACACTCATTCTCATCCACAGTCACAGAAACACACTTCATGTAACTGTAGGAAGTTCCCAGATTCCCCCTTAAAAAAACTGTGATCCAAAGTGACTTCCTCATTGTACAGATGACCAGGGCACACAGAAAAGTTGGAGGCTTGGCTTGGATCACATGGCATGTTAGGAGGTCTAGAACCCAGGAGTCCTGACTCTCAGCCATGGTTTGTTCTGAGGTACATATCACTTTCCTGTCTCAGCCAAGGAGGCCTGGGGTTTCAGGATCCTTGCCGAGCACAGGAAGAGACACGGGATTGGAAAAGTTAAGTGCTGTGCTGTCCAGCACAGTAGACCCTAGACACGTGAACTGAATTAAGACAAAAGATGAATGAATTGGTGGATGAAAGATTCTAGGAATTCCCATGGTGGCTCAGTGCTAAGAACCTGACTAGTATCCATGAGGATGTGGGTTCGATCCCTGGCCTCGCTAAGTGGGTTAAGGATCCAGCGTTGCTGTGAGCTGTAGTGTAGGTTGCAGATGTGACTTGGATCCCACGTTGCTGTGGCTATGGTGTAGGCCTGCAGCTGCAGCTCTGATTCGACCCCTAGCCCAGAACTTCCATATGCTGAGGGTGTGGCCCTAAAAAGGCAAAAAAAAAAAAAAAAAAGATTTGTGCCTCTGTCGCACTAGCCATATTTCAAGTGTGCAGCAGCCCTACATGTCCAGTGCCAAGGGCATCAGACTGTGCAGCCTCCAATATTGCCATCATTGCAGAGTCCCATTGGCTCTTCATGGCTGAGTGGCTCATCCAGGGGCAGACACCCAGTCAGGTCACCAGGGGGTGGGGCTGGGGCTCAGCCACCGCTTTCTGCTCCCCTCCTGGCTCTGCCTCACAGCTAGGGGCCCTGCCAGCTGAAAGCCCTCCCACTCCCAGCCCCTCCTAAACTGGGCATCTCCGGTCTCTCTGAATGGCCTTGCCTTGGCAGATGCTGCCGTCCCGCCCACCTCCTAGGGAGACTTTCCGGAGGGCGAGAAGAGGAGGAGGACAGGCGGAAGGGAGAGGGAGAGGAGGAGGAGGAAGAAGGGAACAAATGTTTTCTTTAACCTGAGAAACTTGGCAAGGCAGTGAAACTTGGAGGAAGATATTCTAGGCATTGGAGTAGCAGTGGGTCCCCGCTGAGTTTCAGGGGGTCAGGAGATTTGGGTCCTAGTTCTGGCCCTGCCACTGACCCCAAGTGGCCTTGGGCATGTCCCTTTTCCTCTCTAAGCTTCATCTTGTCTGCTGGCCTCTTGGGAGGTCAGAGGACCAGGTTGTGGGGACAACAGCGTGGTGCAGTGAGCAGCAGCAGGGGGGTCACACCCATATTCCCGTTTTATAAAAGACGAGCTGAGGGCCTGGAGAGGCCACATGACTTGTCCAGGGGAAGCAGCATAAGATGGTATTGGGAAGAAGAAATGAGATGATGCCTGCACATGACAGGTACTTGGGAGGTGGCTTTTGTTTTCCTTTGCTGTCATGTGCTTTAAGGGACCAGAGAGTCTTATTATATTACAGACAGTTTCAAAGACAGGACTCTGGATTCAGACAACCCTGTATTTTGGCCTCATTTCTGCTTCTTAAGAGCTGTGTGATGTTGGGGAACTTACTTTACCATCATTTGTAGAAAGGGGTCCATTAATAATACAGACCACTAATGAGGATTCAGGGAATTAATATATGTAAAAGCACTTAGAACAGTGGCTGGCACATAGCAAGCATGATTATTATCAGCTGTTGTTATTGTTGTTTGTTGATTCAGCCATTGTTAGTTGGGTATTTTGCTCCTTGTGGCTAGTTGTGTCCTAGCAGATAGTGAGCCACCCCTAATACGATCGTGTCTCGAAGGTGCTTGGCACAGGGTAAGCGTGGAATAAATGTTGGCTGTGACAATTATGGTTATTAAAAGGTTTGGGTTAGGTGTCTTAAGCCCAGTTGAGAAAGGATCTGGTGGGTTGCAGGGTGAGAGTCTTGCCCTCTTTCCTGAGAGGAGCTGAGCCTTGGTGGAGCCCAGCCAGGTGCTGCCACCCCGCCCAACACCTGGGTGAGGAAGGGAGGTGGAAGGGACAGGTGGGGACATTGAGCTGGGGTCAGCCTCCTCTTTGTTCTGGAGGTATTTTGGGCACTGGTGGGACCCAGATGCCAGGCTCCGAAACAGGAGGGTGTGCGACCGTCCTCCCTCTGGGCTCCTGCCAGCCCAGCTGAGCCTTACAGGGACCCGGTGTGTTTGAGCAGCCTCCGCCAGGCTGTAGCCTTTGGGGTGCTGGGTGTGTCTGCTCCTGCCCTGGATTTTTGGGCATGTGTGTTCCTGCAGGTGGGCACAGGGGTGCCACCACGTGACTTTTCCTTTAGCACCTACAGTGTGTTGGACAGTTCGGCTGGGCACCCCAGAGACCCTGCCTTCTGCTGAGCGGGCAGCTCAGCAGTGTGGTGAGAGCTGCAAAGGACAGGCATGGGACTTTGGAAACACTCTGTCCTAACCCGGCCTCAGGGCTGGGTAAGGGATGCACGTGGGTTGGGCCATTGGGTCAGTGAAGATCCTCTGGCTCCAGGTTGCACAGTACCAGTTAAGAGTGGCTTTAGCCCTTTCGGTTCTAAGTGTGGTCCATGGCCCAGCAGCATCAGCATCCCCTGGGACCTTATTTTGTTTTGTTTTATTTTATTCATTTTTCTTTTTATGGCTGCACCTGCAGCATATGGAGGTTCCCAGGCTAGGACTCCAATGGGAGCTGTACCTGCCAGCCTACGCCACAGCCACAGCAACACCGGATCTGAGCTGCATTGGCAGCCTACACCACAGTTCACAGCAACGCTGGATTCTTTGCCCACTGAGGGAGGCCAGGGATCAAACCTGCATCCTCATGGCTACTAGTTGGGTTCCTAACCCACTGAGCCACAACGGGAACTTCTTTTTAATTTTTTTTAAATTTATTTTTTTCCTCTGGGATATTGTTAGAAATGCAGTATGTCAGGTGCCTAACAAGATCCGCAGGTGATTTATGGGTTAAGGTTGAGAAGCTCTGGCTTAACGGTAATAATGTTCCAGAGTTAACACTGCAGAGCACTTGCTGCGTGCAGGCGCTGTGCTAAGTGTCTTTATGTGTATTGACTCATTTAATTCTCCCAGCAACCTGATGGCCCTGGGACAGTTAATATCCTCATGTTACAGATGAGGAAATGAAAGCCAAGAGAGGTTAATTAATGTGCCCAAGGTTACGCAGCCAGTAAGTGGCTTCAGTCTGGGGGGATTCAAATCTAGCATTTGGAGTCAACTCAGCTCTTTCGCTCATTTCGTGGCTGCCTCTGTCAAGATTTCTGGGAGTTCCTGTGGTGGCACAGCAGGTTAAGGACCTGGCATTATCACCGCTGTGGCTCAGGTTGCAGTGGTGGCGTGGGTTCATTCCCTGGCCCCAGAACTTCCGCATGCTTTAGGTGTGGCCAGTAACGTCCCCCCCACCCTCCACCCCCCCAATAAGCAAAAATAAAAGATTTCTGGAGGTGGTTGCTCCCAGGATGGTTTGGTGGCTCTGTGAATCTCCCTTCTTTCCCCCCTCTGCAGGCCACAGCAGAGTGACCAGTCCTGGTTTATCCCCTCGGACTGAGGAAGGGCTTTCCTTCCCAGTGCCCCTTTCTGCCTGATGGAACATTTGCTTCTTTGTGTTAAGGATGGAAGGGAACAGCCAAGCTCCCCCCAACCCCGAGAGCAGGTCGTGAGAACAGTCCCTCCCCCGAGCCCTCATCCATCCTGAGATACTCCCTGGTCACCATCCGCTTTGGTTTGGGGTCCCCAGAACCAGACCCAAGACATGGATTTGAGTGCAAGTCATTCGCTTGGAAGCTGATTCCAGAAAACCATGGTGGAGGAGCCCCCAGGAGAGACAAGGCGGGGGAGGCATCTAGGAATGTGTGCACTGAGAAGCCGGCTGCCCCAGCGGGCATCCGGAGCTTAATCGTGATGGGGGCTCTGGGAGCCCGTGCGGGACAGGTGCCTGGAGTCACCCCCCCAGGAGGCCGGGGGCAGAGGGATTGATACTCCCACTCTTACCCCGTTGCTGGTTGGTGGCTGCTTAAGGTGAGCCCTCCTGCCCTTCCTGTGGCAACGAGGGCTCTGGAGGCCAGAGAAACGTAGGCAAAGGAATGAAGGTGCCAACAGTTAGAAGTCAGTGAGCACTGACCGGGGGAGGGCCTGGCGATGAGGAGACAGCGCAGCCCCGCCCCTCAGCTGCCCAGTCCAGATGCTGTCCCCAACGGCGCCTGCTCTCTCGCCCACCCTCCGTATCCAGTCGGGGACAGGGCTCTGCGCCTTCACTCTTCACTGGCTGTGACTCCATCCATTTCTGCCCCCCATCCCGTGAGGCCTCTCATCATTCTTGCTGGGATATCCGCAAGTCCCCTTTTTGGTCTAAACTGTACAGTCTGTCACTCAGCTCTTACTTCTTCTGGGTTCTGCCTGCTTCTCCCAGCCCCCAACTGTGTGCCCCCTGCTCCAGCACTGACCCTCTTCCACTTCCCTCCGTCTCGCCCCCAGATCTTTGCGCACACTTGCTCCCTGTAGCTGGCACTCTCATTCCTTCCCCTAAGCCCCATTCACCCCCGGACTCATTCCTCCTCCAGATCTCAGCTGAGAATTGGCACATAAGCTTTATCTCAGGGGCCAACTCCAGCTAATTGGTAGCGGCTCCCTGGAGTGCTATGTTGAGGAGGCTTCTGAAGCCCAGTCCGGGCTTGGCAGGAGTGTTGCGGTTGATTGGCAGTGTCTGTCCAGGGCCTGGGCGGGGGAGGTGGAAGGACACCATCCCTCCGGCTGTATCAGCAGCTTCCCCAGCCCAACCTTCCTCCACCACAGCACCTAGCACGCCATGCTTGTCGCATGTGTCTGTCTATCCTACTAGACACTGGGTTCAGCATCTGCATGGCCTAGGGCCTGGCCCGCAGGTGGTGCCCTGCAGGTTTGAATGATTAATGGGTAGGAATTGTGAGCAGAAGTCCACACGCATGCCTCTCCTCCCACCCCGGCAGCCTCCTTCCTAGACAGAATTCGGGGTCTCACCATCCTCCCCAATAAATCCGAAGCTCTCACAGTGGCTGCTGGTGCTCCTTCTACCTTCCCCCCTTCCTGCCCCTGCTTGTCCTCTGGTGTCTGGGTCATCAGCATCCAGCTCTCCGGCTGTCTGGGTCACGGAGGCCACAGCTCTAGAGAGCAGAGTGTGAGCCAATGGCAGGGCCACTACACCTGGCCTCGGCGGCGCTTCCCGTCAAGGGCATTTCGATCATCACCAGAGGCCCAGGAGGACGGGTGGGTGGTCAGAACCCATACCCCTTCCCCACCTCTGCTGTTAGCAGAGTCATCGTGCCTAAAGGACAAACCAGGACCAGACGTGGCCCTGGCCTAGGAGATGGGGATTTGTTCGGTCCTGTTTGGTAAGCACTAGTATTTGCTGAGCACTTGACTGTGCCAGATTCTAAGACGTTGATCTCATTTAATACTTACAGTAGCAGCAAGGGTGTCTTACCGCTGCTTATTCCTGCTTCGCCAAAAAGGGCACCCAGGCTCTGAGTGGTGAAGGATGTGTCTCTGCTGGTAAGTGAGGGGAATCAAGATTGAAATCCAGACCTGCCTGACCCCAAAGTGTGGGCTGCAAATCCCTGCGCTCTGTTCCGGGCAAAGCTAAGGCTCCCTTAGAGCACACAGAGACAGTGCAGCAGAGTAGCTGAGAAGATGAACCCTGGAAGCAGACTCCCGGGTTCAAATTCTAGGTCTGCCACTTACCGGCAGCATGGTCTTGGTTTTGGTCATGGTCATGGGCTTACTTAACATTTCTTGGTTTCCCCTTCTGGAAAGTAGGTATCAATAATAAGTACCTAGCTTTCGCAGAATTGTTAAATGAGGGTTAAATTGAGTTAATATTGATAACTTAGTACTATCAGTGCTTGGCACATGGCAAGCTGTTGATCAATAAAAAATAAATCAAATCCCTGGCTACATGCCCAGGAGCTGCACTCTGGAGGATGGGGGGTGGGGCAGGTTTGGGAATGTCTTGAATACTTGAGAAACGGGAGTTAGGATTGTGTGAGGCTGTGTATCCTGGCATACAGTCAATTCTGCTGAAACGCTTGTTTTGAAAATGCGAGTTTGTTCCAACACAATGGAAATATTCTGGAATAATTTGAGCACAATATAAATTTCGCCTTTGCTCAGGTGTGATTTCATCTGTAAGAAACACTTAGGTGAATTTGGGGAAAGAGCACCCATGTAGGAACTCACAAAACGCACCTCTCACATCTGCCTGCTCCCTCGGCTCCCTCCCACACCTGGTGCCACAGCTTCTCATCTATCCCTTTCAGACAGCCCTCTGCCACCACTTTGCAGTAACTCACACTGCAGACCTTCTGACACTCATTTCCACAGGCAAATGTCAGGCCGTCGTCAACGTAAAGCACCATATTTATTGTATTATCTCTGCATTTCTTAATCATTTTACACGTATAAGACTATGCTGCCATTTTTATCGTATCCTTGTCATATGTGTATGTGTGTGTGTGTGTGTGTGTGTGTGTGTGTGTGTATACTTTTATATAAACTCACACACTTTTTGGGTTTTGTGCCCCTAACCGTATTTTCCCCATAAACTGTGGTTTTGATTTCAGGGCTTTGCATTGCACTGTAATTTTTAGGAGTGTATGTTCCGCATAGTAGCAGAACTGACTGTGTTGCAGGCTTAGAGAGGCTGTGGCATGGTGGGTGGATGCAGAGATGGATGGAGGGATGGTGGACATGTCAGGGCAGGTGGTGAAAGGATGGATAGAGAGCCCGTGAATCTTTCAGAACCATGTAACCCATACTCACTACAAGCGCTGGGTTGCCTTTTAATTTCGGATGCGCTTTGAAACAGGTGATTCATCTGGAAAAGAGAGTAGAAATCAAACCCTCAAATAACCCAATTATTTCTTTAACCATGGAGAACATCCAGGGGCAAACTGAGCTCAAAGGTTAATATTAAGACAAATGAGTTTCAGCTCCACAAACAAAACTAACAGGATTTGAAAGGCAGGAAATCTCATTTCACCATTAACACAAAATAAAAGGCCAGCAGAACATGAGTTTTAATCCTTTTTCAGGCCTCTGCCTCCATCTGTGTGGCATGTGCCCCTTGGGGGAATCAGCTGCTGTACCCATCCTGTCCATGGCCTGAGCTTGGTCTCAGGCATCCAGATGCTGCACTTCCTAATAGGTCTGGAATCACAACTGCCAGAAAAACACCACAGAGAGAGAGAAGAGGCTCTCGCAGGCCACAGTATCTCAATCCTTTATTAATTTAGCAGCCGCTCTGAAGGCCCTGTGCTAAGCACCTTGCCTCTGTTATCCTGTTGACTTTCCCCAACAATTCAGCCATATGATTATAATTTATACCCATTTTATACATGCAGCTCAGAAAGGTTACCAAACTTACCCCAGGTTGCACAGCGCTGGAATCCTAGGTCTGTACTATGCTGAAGTCCGGCCTCAGCCAGTATATCTTCCCAGTTTGGGGCCAGCCCAAGGGTTTGAATTTATTGAATTCCTGCTGCACAGTCTAAATAGTAGCAAGTTACGCAACACTTAGTAATTCAGCATGGTCTTTCCTACCTCTGTGAGCAGAGATTTTCGAATAAAACTGGTATGGTACAGTATACCCAGCAGTGGGAAGGTTGCACACCGTCTCGAGGGTTAGGTGTGGGCTCATTTACAGATGAGAAGAGGCAAGTGCACAGACCCCAGCGGCCTGCCAGAGGTCACACCACAGGCACTTGACCCGCGAGGTGTAGGGTCAGCCCTGACTGTGTATCCTCTGCCTTCCGTCCTCCTCCAAGATCCCGAGGTGGAGTCGGGTCTCTGATGTGATTGGTCCTCTGGCCAGCAGGGACCTACCTCCACTTTATTCTCCCTCCTCCCAGCCCCACAGAGCAAGGGCTAACTGTTCAGGGTTTCTGGGGCGTCAGCCTGGTTCCTTGGCAGCCGGCGAGGCACCCTGGGATGGGAAATCAGGCAGCCGCCCAGATATTATAAACAATTACCGCTAATTACCAGGCCTGCCAGTTCCCCATTGTCTGCTCACAATCCCACCAGGAACCCGGGAGCAGACAATGACGATGTTGGAGGAAACTTTCAATTTCAGGCTCCAGAAGGCCCTGCTCTGCCTGGGAGGCTGGGTCCCTTCGGTGCCTTAGAGCCCATGAGGCACCACCGTTTCTTGGGCTTTGGAGCCCAGACCCGCCCAACAGAATGGATCATGGACCCTCGGGAGGCTGGGCTGGAAAAGAGAGAGAGGGTTGCGGAGGAAAGGCCAGGTCAGTAGCTATGAGAGAGTCTAGGTCTTGGCTTTGGTGCTGTTAATTTAGGGTCTGTGGGTTTGCAAGAATAGTAGGTACCCATTTCTATCCCCAGATAATCTATTTTATCTGTGCTTTCTCTGTAACAGCGGGACATAATTGTACAAGATACTAGATTCAGAAGCTGAACCGCCTGGGTTCCAGTATTACTCTGCCTTGTCTTGGCGTGGCCCTCTCTTGGGTGCAGTGGTAACATATGCTCCTCTGCAGGGTGCAGAGGGACCCACACAGCCTCCGAGGTGCTCCAGGTTTGTTCGCTTGACAAGACAATAGGCACCTTTTCTCAGCTCCACCCAATAGGAAGGATGGGCATGAAATTCCCTCTGTTTTCAGATTCCTCTGGAGTTTCCCATTACCCCTCAGCGCTGCTGGGGGCCCCAGGCCTTCCTAAATTCTCTTCCCTCCCCTCCTGTCTCCCCCTCCTCTCCCAGGCCAGGGATTTGGGGGTTGTTTGTTTCCTGGGGGGCAGGAAAACCTGGATTTGCTCCTCTCCTTCCAAGATTGCTTCGTAGATTGGAAAGCCAAGAATCTAACTGTCTTGTTCTCTGCATTCTGCTGGGCTGTCCCTTCTCTGAGGCAGGAGACCCAGGACACCCCGGCTCCCAGATCCCGCCTGAGTGGGAAAAGGGTGGCAGCGCAGGTAATCATGAAAATGAAAAAGCTAAAATCTCAAATTCTCCTGCCACTGACTCTGCTGACAACTTCAGTCAAAGCAGTGTATTGGAATGATGCTGGGACACCTCACATGGTTGAGAAAAGAGCCAGGCGGCCAGGACTGGGTGGCTGGGTGGCAGGATTTTAGGGCTCTTTGCAAGGGCGGGCCATTCGCACAGCTCAGTTCTCATGACTGTTAGACTCCGGGATTCTCTTTTTGTACTTCCCAGAGAGAGTCTTTGTTCAACTGCGTTTGGGTCAGCTTCTGACCCTGGATCTGCCAGTGCTGGCCAGGGGACAGAATCACTGCATTAGTTTAGGTCAGAGCAGTTACTTACTGTAACTGGTGTCTTCCGTTTGTAATGTATGACTTAATGACAGTGACTTAATACAGGTATTTATTTTTCGCCCATGAAAACTTCAGTGCAGGTGTTACTGGTTGTTGCATCCAGCCGGGCTCCTTTATTCTTTTGAATAATCCAGTACATATTTATAACATAATTCTTCTATGGTCAGATATTTAGATTGTTTCCACCTGTGGCTAAACACAGTCCTCTTCTCCTCACCGTCCCAGAGCCCAGAACAGTCGACTTACCTCTTTTCTTCCCGGGTCTCTCTCCCTTCCTGTGTTCTGGGACATTGTATAAACCTGCAACATAGACTCTCTCCAAGGTGCTGAACTGGACTCTCTTGCCCTTCTCTTGTCTTCATCAGGCTCCTGGGAGAGAGGGAGATACTTCCTCCTGCTCCTCCCTAGGCTCCTTTATTGTTGTGGCTTTATCAGCTGAGGCCCTCAGGACACTCTGCTGGCCATTCTGCTCGGGGCAGAGAGAAGATAGCATGTGGGAAATTGCCTCGCTTCCTTCCTCCTTGTTGCTGGATGGACTCTGTGTATCCTTTGGTCCCCAGTTGAAATTCTCCTCTCCTGGTCCATTCTGGGCCACGGCTCCCAGCAATGACTCCTCTCTTCTGATGGCCCCAGGGCTCTCATAACCCAGGGTGGGGCAGGGATAAGAGGATGGTTGTGTCTCATAAGGAGATTTTTTTTCTTGTTTCTTTGGGAGCATCACGTTTGTTTGCCCAGCGAAGTGCTAAGTTTTTTGTGCGTGAGGTCTTCTTTTGTCTCTTCCTGCAGCTTGCTTGGAATTTTATACAGAAAAGTGCATATACTGCTGGGTGACTTGAATTGAGCAGGAGCTTCGTATGGCAGCAGGCATTGCCATCTCAGAGCCCTTGGGCAGGTGTTTTTCCTCACTCTGGGCCTTGGTCTTCCAATCTGTGAAATGGGGAGTCTGCTAGGTCAGAGAACAGCTTCCTATAACTATTTGCCGAGGAAGCGGGTAAATCCTTTGCCAACTGTGAAGTTTTATTAGCAGTGAGGTACACAGACAGAGGGCTGTGGTTCACGCGCTGGGGCGCATGTCTGCGGTGTGAAGGGCTGGGTGTAGGCAGAGATGACCGTGGTTGAGTTTTTCTCTCAATGAACTGGGGAAAGAGTAGACCATCAGAGTGGTTTGGAAGCAGCAGGGGGCACCTGTGGGGTGGAAGCAGACACCTCCCCTCCCCTGGATGCTCCTCTTCCTGCTCCTTCAAAGCTGAGAGCCCAGCAGGTTCCCTGAGGAGGGAGCTAGGGGCCGGGAAGGGGTGGGCTGCTCTCAGGGCAGGAGCAAAGCATGCAGTGCCCTCGAGGCCCAAGGCAGACTCCTCGTCCTCCTCAAAGACCTCCAGCTGCTGCTGTGAAAACTGGCACATGGGGCGTGCTTACTAAAAGTGAGTTGTTCCTCTTGGAAATGCCCACGTGGAAAGTCACCTGAGTTTGGTGTTAGAATTTGGTACTCAAGCTCTGACTCTGCCCTGTGAGTTCTGGCTTTAGGTTGACCTGAGCCTGCTTTCATGGGAATAGTACTGACAAAGGTTAAAAACAAAAACCAACCTCCTTTGGTTGCAGTGAAGATCCTGTGAGAAATGGGTTATGAGTGCTTTGCTCCTAAAGACAGTAGGGGTGCATCAGGGATGGTACTTGGTGCTTCATCTCCTTCCATGCAACAGGACCTAGGAGATGGGAAGGTGGTATTTCCCATTTCAGAGATGGGAAAGCAAAAACTAAAATTGGCATCATCAGAATAATAGAATAATAGTAACTGCTGCTGCTGTTGTTTGGCTGCACCTGCAGCATGTGGAAGTTTCCGGGCCAGGGATCGAACCTGCATCACAGTAGCAACCTGAGCTGCTGCAGTGACACTTATGGATCCTTAACCCACCGCACGACACGAGAACCCCGTTGCTGTTGTTATTGACTTATGTATAACCAAGAAAAGAGGAAGTATCTTGCTTCAGACAGAACATGATCCGGGAGCTCACACAGTGTCACCTGTGTGACGTCTTCCTTCGTGGGCTCCAGATGGCAGCAAGAGAGCTGCCAGAGGCTCCAATCTTCTGTCCCAGGTTCAAAATTGATGGGGAAGAAGAGCTTCTCACTTCCTATAGTTCAAAGAAAGCTTCCCAGGTGGATTTCTGTGGGTTGAATTGGGCCCTTTGCCCAACTCTGAGCCAACCACTGGCCAAGGAACAAAGAACGTGATTGGCCAGGCTGAGCCCCTGTGAACCCCTGGAGCTAGGCCTGCTCTGCTCCACAGGACTCAGTGCCTTGGGGAGGGGGCTCCCCAAAGGAGACTTGAGGTCCTGTTCCCAAAGGAAGGGGAGTGGACGCTGGGCAGCTCCATAGCAAGCACAAAGACAAACCTCCAAGGCTGAGCTGGTAGCCCTGGGCATCTCAAACTGTCCAGTGCAAACAAGTCTTCTGGGGCTGGGGTTAGGAGGCAGATTCTGATTCAGTGGCTGGGGAGTGGGGTGGGGTGTAGTTCTGTTTCTGAGTAGCTCCTGGGCGGTGCTGCTGGTCTCTGGACCACACTTCGAGTATTGCGGCAGTTAAACCAGAGGAGCCAGGTGCTAACAAGCAGCATCTCCCGAGAGTCCTTACAGCCACCCCAAGAGGCGAGTGTCACGATACCCATTTCATATAGGGGGACCCAAAGTTTGGCATATAGGGGCACTTGCTTCGATTATGAGTCCCAGGTCCTCACTGGGTGATATTATATAAACACCTGTCTTACTGTATATATGGGTCAAAAAAGTTTGGAGAAACCCTCTGGTCTAGAGGCATTCAAAGACAATTGAAAGTTTGGCAGGGTAGGGGAAAGGGACACGGAAGCTAAACCCCAGAATTTTGGAGTCAGAGCTGAGATTTTAGGGCCATTAAAGTAGAAAGAAGGAGGCAGAGACAGGATACTGGGCTGCCTGAGGCTGGATGCAGACAGAATCCTGGAGCTGGCTGCCTGAGTCATCAGAGTCCCCATTTGGCCCCAGATAACGTTTGTTTTTGTCTCTTGCAGCCTTAACTATGGGGGAGTTTGCCTGGCATCGGATGCCCAGTTCAGTGACTTCCTAGGCAGCATGGGACCAGCACAGTTTGTGGGCCGCCAGACCCTGGCCACCACACCAATGGGTGAGTGCCCCAAGACCAGTTCCAAATGTGGGAAGGGTCCCACCAGGAGCTCCGTGTCTCTCCTGCCTTCCCCTCTGCCTTGGCTGCATCCATTCGAACGCCCAGCCTGGAGACCAGGCACTTGCTATGGGAGTTGGTTCTGATCTTGTTTGGGGCCGGGGGCAGGGGAGGGGACCGTTATCCCTCAGCAGAGAGGAGGCGCTGAATCCTTGCTTGAGCTTCTAAGCCCTGCCCAGTCTCACCTCTTGGGGCCTGTTGCAGGGGACGTGGAGATCGGCTTGCAGGAGCGGAACGGTCAGCTCGAAGTGGACATCATCCAGGCTCGGGGACTGACGGCCAAGCCAGGCTCCAAGACACTGCCAGGTATGGGGGCTGCCCTCCCATCTGCAAGCTGGGGGTGGGAACTGGGGAAGAGCTCCTGAGGGGGGTCTCTGGGTCTAGAGGAGAGCAAATTGGGTTCAGCTCTGGGGGATCCCTCAGTCCCAAATCTGGTGACTCATGTGTAACCCATGAACTGGAATTTGTTCTGGGGACCCAGCTGAGACTGTCTGTTGACCTTGTCAGCCTTTCCCACTGTGCTCCCAGGGGGGCAGAGATTATCTTCGCTGTGTGTGGTTCTGCACCTGCTCCTGGTAGGGTGCATGGCACACCATGGGTGCTCAGCAGACATTCGAGTAGTGGGTCAGCTTTGAATGTGTGAGCCGGGGAAGGATGGGCAAGCCAGGGACTGAGAGAGGCCACAGGGTGAGCAAGGGAAGAGGGAGGCGGGCAGACCCTCCATAGGGTAGAGTAGTCCTCAGCCAACCCTGGCTGCACCCCACCCGCCCCTGTTGTCTCCCCTCCATTGCCATCCTTTGGGGACACTGATCTCCAGCAGTTGGTTTGTCCACCATCTGGGGCTCAGACTAGACCTCATCCTGCTGGCCTCTGTCCCCAGCGGCCTACATCAAGGCCTACCTGCTGGAGAATGGCGTCTGCATTGCCAAGAAGAAGACCAAAGTCGCTCGCAAGTCGCTGGACCCCCTCTATAACCAGGTGCTGCTGTTTCCTGAGAGTCCCCAGGGCAAAGTCCTGCAGGTGAGGCGCTGGCGGAGGGAGCGGGGTGCAATACCAATGCGAGAAGGAGGTGCTCCTGGGGAGGAGGTGCTCTCTGCAGGGCCTCATTTGGAGGAGCTAGAGCACTGTGGTAGATGCAGGTGCCACAGCTTGCTGTGTGGCGTTGAGCAAGTTCTTTTCCGAGCCTCAGCTTCTTCATCTGTAAAACGGGCGTACTCATAGTACCTGCTGGTAACATCACCATGACAGTGGAGTGTGTGCTTTGTGCCAGAACAGTATTTGCGAGTTGGTCTGTAGTAAGGGCTCTACAAGTGGCTGCCATCATCAGCATCACCACCATCACCACCACCAACCCATCCTCTGGAGGTCAGGGGCTTGGCAAGGAGCACGGTGATAATGGACTGAGAGCCTTCTGAGGATCCAGAAAGGTCTTTGGCTCCTTGGCTTCTCAGAGGACCCCAGTTGTCACTCAAACTTGGAGCTAGAAATAGCTGCCCATCATAGGGCTGGCAGGGTCCCGGTTGGATGCCTGCAGGAGTCTTGTGCCTGCACTCTCAGAGCTGCCCCAGGCACTTCTGGCTTGGGTACCTCAGTTTCTTGTTTCTAACCTGGGCGGGCAAAGCAAAGAGTAGGGCCAAGGTGTTACAAGTCGTCAAGGCAGTGGGACTTTGGCCCAACTGGGAAACCCAAGTCCTGTCCAGAGTGGAATCTTTCAACTTGTGGCTTGAGATCCCTCTGTGAGTTGTGAGATCAGAAAAAAATAAACAAGTATTTTTTTAAAAAAATGGAGTGAAATAGAAAAGAGGAAAGAGGGCTAGGAAAGAAAATATTTTTCACTCTGAGTCAGGTAAGGGTAAGGTAACTCTTAGTAAGGGGCACTTGCTTCGATTATGAGTCCCAGGTCCTCACTGGGTGATATTATATAAACATCTGTCTTACTGTATATATGGGTCAAAAAAGTTTGGAGAAACCCTCTGGTCTAGAGGCATTCAAAGACAATTGAAAACGACCAGAAGACCATCTAGGGGCCACATCCGGCCCACTGGACAAAGGTTTGTGCATTCTGGCCTGAGCATCTTTGGAGAAGGCCCAGAGCACATCCCTGTCTGGGGTGCAGAGGGAGTGGAGAAACCAGAATCTGACCTGGGGTCCCCCTGACCTGGGGTTCTGGCTGCCGAGCCTTCTGACTAATGTCAGAGCAGGACAGACCCACCACGACGGAGGACTGCCGGTTCTAGTGATCCTCCAAGGCTGCCATAACAAAGTGCCAGAGAGGGGGGAGCTTACACAGCAGAAATTTATTTCTCTCCGTCCTGGAGGCTAGAAGTCCAAGATCAAGGTGTCACAGGTTTGGTTGCTTCTGAGGCCTCTCTCCTCGGCTTGCAGACGGCCACCTTCTTGTGTCCTCACACGCAGGCATTCCTGGTGTCTGGCTGTGTGTCTTATAACAACACCAGTTAGCACCACAACCCACCCTTGTGGCCTCACTTTTATGTAATCACCCCCTTAAAGGACTGTCTCCAAATACAGTCCCATTCTGGGGTTAGAGCTTCGGCGTGAATTGGGTTGGGGGGAGACAGTTCAGCCCATAACACCAGTGAAAACAAATCCATGCACGTATCAGATACGGGCTTCTGATCAGCTGCCTAAGGAGCATTGAAGACTTAAGAGTTGAATGACCTCAGGCAAATGATTAAACCTCTCTGAGCCCCAGTTTAAACAGCTGTGAAATCGAAATCCTTTTTTGTAGGGTTGGTTGTTGAATCTAAGGCTGGTTTAGTAGACGGTAGCCAATAGCAGTGGCCGGTGTTGTTTGCTTATTACCCCACATGCTTGGGGAACAGCTTACAGCTCACAGCACGCTTTCACATCCATCATCTCCTCTGATCCTCGCCTGCCAGGTAAGCGGAGTAGAGATGATTCCATGTACAAACAGAAGCTCTGAGATGCCATGAGACCAAATGATTTTGCCCTAAATCTCCCAGCCACGACTGGGATTGCAACCTACGTGTGTCTGACCCCAAAGTGTGTGCATCGTCTACGAGTGATGAGCCAGCCCATCTTCAGAGCAGAGGCAGAGTTGGAACCTGAGGTGCAGGAGAGGGAGTGAGGATCCTGCAGCCACAGAGACCGTCCATCTGGCCCCTCTAAGAGAGGAGGTTGACCAAGAAATGGGAAGGCACTGCAGAAAAGAGTCTATTGGATAAAAGGAAGCAAGCTAGATGTATACTGTAGACACATCAGCCACTTTTAAAAATCGAACTACAGTTGAGTTACAATACTGTGTTAATTTCAGGTATACAGAAAAGCAGTTCAGTGGTGGTTTTTTTTCAGGTTAGGTATTACTATAGGTTATTATATGATATTGGGTATAATTTCCTGGGCTATACAGTAAATCCTTATTGCTTATCTCTCTTATATACGGTGGTTTATATCACTATAGTAGTTTAATCCCATACTCCTAATTTATCCCTCCCTCTCCCCTTTGGTAACCATAAATTTGTTTTCTATGTCTGTGAGTCTGTTTCTGTTTTTTGGGGGGATTTTTTTTTTTGCTTTTTTTTAGGGCTTCACCTGCAGCATATGGAGGTTCCTGGGCTAGGGGTTGAATCAGCTGCTGGCCTATGCCATAGCCACAGTAACAGCAACATGGGATCCAAGCCATGTCTGCAACCTAGACCACAGCTCACGGCAACACTGGATCCTTAACCCACTGAGAGCGGCCAGGGATCGAACCTGCAACCTCATAGTTCCTAGTCAGATTTGTTTACACTGTGCCATGACGGGAACTCCTGTTTCTGTTTTGTATATAGATTCATTTGTATTATTTTTAGATTCTGCATATAAGTGATGTCATTTAGTATTTGTCTTTCTCTGTCTGACTTCGCTAAGTATAATAGTCTCTAGGTCCATCCATGTTGCTGTAAATAGCAATATTTGGTTATTTTTTATGGCTGAGTAATAATCCTGTGTGTGTGTGTGTGTGTGTGTGTGTGTGTGTGTGTGTGTAAACCATTCATCTGCTGATGGACACTTGGATTATTTCATGGCTTGGCTGTTGGAAATAGTGCTGTTATGAATATTGGCCTGCATGTATCTTTTTGATTTAGAGTTTTCGTCTTCTCCATGTATATACCCAGAAGTTGGATTGCTGGATCACATAGTAGCTCTAGTTTTAGTTTTTTAAGGAACCTCATGCAGTTTTCCATAGTGGCTGCACCAATTTCCATTCCCACCAACAGTGTGGGAGGGTTCCCTTTTCTCCACACCCTCTCTAGCATGGCCAATCTGACTGATCTGAGGGGATACTTCATTGTGGGTTTGACTTTCATTTTTCTAATAATTAATGGCATTGAGCATCTTTTCATGTGCCTATTGGCCATCTGTATGCCTTCTTTGGAAAAAAGTCTCTTTGGGTCTTCTGCCCATTTTTTGACTGAGTTGGGTTTTTTGTTTTTGTTTTTTTGAACTTGAGTTGTCTGAGCTGTCTGTATATTTTGAATATTAACCCCTTGTCAGTTGTACCCTTTGCAGATACTTTCTCCTATTTCTGTAGGTTGTCTTCATTGTGTTGATGGTTTCCTTTGCTGTGCAAAAGCTTTTAAGTCTGATTAGGTTCCACTTGTTTGTTTTTGCTTTTATTTCTTTTGCTTGGCAGACTGATCTGAGAAAAATATTGCTACAATTTATGTCAGCGAATGCTTTGCCTGTGTTCTCTTTGAGGAGTTTTATGGTGTCATGTCTTTAGGTCTTTAAAACATTTTGAGTTTATTTTTGTATATTGTATGAGCGAGTGTTCTAATTTATTTGATTTACATGTAGCTGTCCCACCAGCCACTTTTTAAAACTTTGTTTCTGAGGATCTGGAAGCGGAGAGCAGGGGCTGGGGGGCGGTGGGGGGGCGGGGACAGGTAGGGCACTCACAGTGTAGGATCAGCGCTCAAGGCTTGGGCTCAAAGATGGTGCTTACGGAGACAGGAAGCCAGTCACCTGGGGACCAGTAATGGCTGCAGTGGAGCCTGGAGCATCTAATGGGACTGTTGGCTTTTTTTTTAAGGGCTGCACCTGCAGCATAATGGAGGTTCCCAGGCTAGGGGTTGAATCGCAGCAGCTGGCCGACGCCACAGCCACAGCAACATGGGATCTGAGCCATGTCTGTGACCTATACCATAGCTCATGGCAATGCTGGATCCTTAACCCACTGAGCGAAGTCAGGGATTGAATCCACATCCTCATGGCTACTAGTCAGGTTCGTTACCACTGAGCCACGATGGGAGCTCCAGGAGCCATTTCCAGGCCGTAGGATTCACAGGATTCAGAGATGAGTCGGGCGTGGGGTGACCCCAGCTTCTGGTTCTGGGCCTGCGAGTGGCACTGGCAGGATGTGAACCACTGTATCTCTTGCCCTGCAGGTGATCGTGTGGGGGAACTACGGGCGGATGGAGCGGAAGCAGTTCATGGGTGTGGCCCGCGTTCTGCTGGAGGAGCTGGACTTGACCACCCTGGCCGTGGGCTGGTACAAGCTCTTCCCCACCTCCTCCATGGTGGACCCAGCCACGGGCCCCCTGCTCCGGCAGGCGTCCCAGCTGTCCCTCGAGAGCACCGTGGGGCCCTGCGGCGAGCGATCTTAGTGCCGGGGAGGGGGAGGGGTTCCTCAAGATGGCCTGGAGACCGCCCAGCCCCGACCTGGGACCCCCCAGGCCCAGGGGCACATTGAACAGAGGAGGACGGGGTCCTCCCCCACAGCGGGGAAGCAGAACGGGGAGACCTGCCCCCCCAGGGCCCCTCCTCACCCCTTCTTCACCTCCTACCCCCTGCGACCTTCCTTCTCCCAATGGGATTGGCTGCACTTTTGACTTGGCCGGTTCTTGACCTGGTGGATGTGGCTGCAGTCCAGAAAAAGGAAAGAGGTGGCAGAGCAGACCATCCTCCTGACCCAGACACTGTCCGACCGCTCCCTCTTTTTGCCTCCTTGGAAGCTCGCTGCCCGGAGCCAAGTCCAGAACCCAGCGGCCATCTCCATGGTGCCAACTACCAGCAAGTGTCTTTCCTGCGGCACCGGGTTCAGGCAGCTACTCCTGCCCCAAAGCTGACGGGGCAGCTTTGCAAGGATCCGGAGCCAGCTCCAGGGGGGACCCTGAGCCCCCCACTTGAAGAGGAGCTCAGGCCTCCCTCCGCCTGCCCGTGGAAGGAGCTTTGCCGCAGCCTGTTTGAGTCCATCTGTCTGTCCCCTCCTGCCTGCCCCCCTTCTGGTGACTCTAGGACTTGGGGTCCAGCAGGGACCAGAGTAAGGGAGGAGTGCCTGGGGCCTGGCACAGACCCCCAGGGTGCCTGGCTCTGTGGCATTGCAGCAAGCTCATTTGCAAACCGTTGGGGGAGTGGAAAGAGCTGTCATCTATGTTTTGGCAGAGATGCTGTGGGACCCTGATTTTCCAGAACCCCAGCCCTGGAGAGCTTGCCCTCTGAATTTGGGGGATGTCGGGTTGGAGAGGGAGTCTGGGGGAAGCTGGGAATGGGACTGGCGGTGCCAAGGCCAGGATTTCCCAAGCAGGGGGAATCCTTCCTCTTTGGGTGAGGTCAAAGGTCATCTTATCTGGCCCTCTGCCTCCAGGCTAAGGGTCTAGGGAGGCAACAGAGCTCCCCAATTTTAGTCTTTTTAAACAAACCATCCTAAAAGTAAGGGCAGAACCCACTGCCCCGGCCTCAGTGACCTTGGCTCAAGGAGAGAAAGAGTGAGGCGAGGCATGAGTAGGAGAACCGGGAGATTCCTTCTCAAGGGGGCTTGGGAAGCTGCCTTCCCGGCCAGGCCTCCCCAGGGCCTTCGGAAGCCCTTTTGCATGCTGGGGAGGATGCGGGCTGGCCCCTCTCTGTAGAAGCACATTTCTGCCACCTCCCCTGGGAGGCACCCAGCCCCCCACTACCCACCACCCTTCATTACCCAGTCCTGCTGTGTAGGGCATAGGCCTGGTTAGCTGGGTAGAGTTAGTGTGCCAGGCCCTGGGCCTGGTCTTAGCTCCCATAGAGTCCTTACAGAGTCTCCCCCACCGGAGAGGGGCGGGGGGGAGTCCATTCCAGGAGCCTTCTCGCTGGCCTGGGCCTGGGCCAGGGCCAGGGCCTGGATCCAGAGCCTAGTTCATGGGAAGCCAGCCCCTCCTCCTCCTCCTCGTCCCCCTTCTCCCCCTCTTCCCCCTTCCCCATGTAGGGTCGTAGCTGGAGCTGCCCATGATCCTCAGCTCTTCTGATTCATTACCCTTGGTACTGATTTTATTTAGGGAGTGCTCCGGAGGATGTGGCCCTCGGTGGAGGGGGCCTGGGCTCCATTCGAGGAGGTGGTTGTCCGATGAGGATGCCTGGCTGGGTTCCGTCCCACCTCGTCCCCCATTCCCCTCTAACCTTTGGACCAGGTGATTCCCTCCACCTGGAACTCTGTCCCCCAACCCCAGCCCAGCCTGTTCCAGCCCTGGGCATCCTTTAGAGTGCTGGATGAGTTAGAGCGCCCCCGTGCGCTGGGAAGGGGAGACGGAGGTGCCCCTTTGATCCGGAGGCCTTCCGACTTTCCATGGATTGTGGCGGCTGGAGTCGCAAGGCCGGGGGCGGGAGGCGGCCGGGAGCGGGAGGCGGCCGGGCTCGGGAGGCCCAGAATCAGCCCCTCCCCCGTGTGTTTTTTTTAAAACCAATGTGATTTCTCAGCCGTTCGTTTATTACTCACCATTCGGAATATTTTGAGCCAGGAGAGCGCCTTCTCTCTCCAGCTGTCACTGCTCTGCAGTTCAGGGCTAGCTTTTCAAAGATGGGGCGGAGCCTGGCTGTCCCAGAGGGAGAGGGGGCGTGGTCTGTGCGCCCCAGCCTGAGCCCGCTCTAGGGTGTCTGCACAGCCTTTATATAGAGAGAGGGCGCTCCCCAAAGCAATAACATCCAGAGGGTGGTCCCCAGGGCCCCCCTCAATGACTTTCTTGTTTGTTCTGTGAAATCTCAGCTCACCTCCTGGAGGGGTGGGGTGGGGGCTGGAGCCCTCTTTCTTTGTATCATCGTTGTGAGCACATGGCCGCCTTCCAGGGGGCTTGGACTATTTGGCTGGGAACCACCGTCTGTCCTTACCAAGGGATAGGGGCTTGTGGAAGGGTGACTTCTCATAATTAGCTTTGGGGAACCTGCAGGCCCGCCCCTGTCTGATCCTTTGCCAGCTCAGACGCCCCCATTAGGAGAGGAGCAGAGAGGGTGGAGTTGGAGGGGTTACAGGAGAGGGAGGCTGGGGTCTCTAGGGGACAATTCTTTTTTCAGTCTCTGGGCCAAAGGTCAGAGGGAGTCATCTCCACTTTCCTTCTGCAGAATCTGCCTGTCATACTAAAGGACGGACTTCGGCACCATTAGTGAAGTCATTTCCATTTTACAAAGAGACCAAGGCCCAGGGCAAGGAAGCGTCACCTCTGGGGTCACCTGTGAGTTTTTGGCACCTGGGCCACCTCCCACCAGAGGCTGAGCTGGAGCCAGGGCAGGGGCACCATCTCCCCCAACGTTGCCTCTGCCCTGCTCTCCTTTGAGCTTCCCGGGGACCTTGGAAAGCTGGGCAGGGCAAATTGTAACCCATCAGAGAGGGGAAGAAACCAGGGCCCAGAACCAGCAAGTGACTTGCCCAAGATAAGACCCGGCAGCAGGTGAGCAATGGGGCCAGAATGGGGCCTCCACTCAGCTTCCTCCTTCACCGTTCAGGAGACTCTAGCTCCAGGGCGCGTCTGCCATGGTAATTATTTCTGGCTTTTAAGCCCTTGGCCACCCAGCCCTGCTTGGTTCCATCTTGATGGTCCAGTAACTTTAACTGGGTGGGTCTTTAGGGGAAAGAGTTGCCATAGAGACCTCCCCTTCATGGGCATCTGGCCTGGCTGAGGCTGTGCAGGATTTGGTCCAGGCCTTGATGTTTAAGTGGGGCTCCTGCCAAGGGGCCAGGAACCCCTCCAGGACCAACCTGCTGGAGAGAAGCCACCACTTCCTTCCTGGGGCTGAGAGCCAGGTGGCTGTGGTACACCCTGTCTTCAGGAAGCTCTCACCAAACCTGCAGATGTAATGACACCTGAGCTTCTGTAGTGTTTTTCAAACTTTGTTTTCTAAGTGCTTTCACCTTGAGTGTACCCTCAAAAGAGCCCCTGGGCAGTTGGCAGGGCGGGGGTGGGGGAGCTCTGTGTTATCAGCCCCATTTAACAGAAGAGGAAGCTGAGACCCTGGGAGGGGGAGGCACCTGCTAAGGTCCCACGGTGAGCTGGTGGCTGAACCTGCATGAGAATTCAGTTCTCCAACAGTTCAGAGGTCTTTCTTGGACACGGGGTGAAGCAGAGAGTGGCGTCAGGCACTTTACAAGCTGATTCGCCATCCGGTTCCTTACACCAGGAGCTCACGAGCTCACCTCAGTGTGCAGAGTCAGCTCGGAGCCCTGCTGCCTCGGAGCACAGCTGTTGCATCAGGCAAGGCCACCTGCATTTATTTATTGAGCAGCAGCTCTGTGCCAGGCCCAGGGGACTGGGGTGCCCCACCTCCACCCCCTGTTCCCCTGTAATGGCTCCCTTGGTTCCCAGGAGGCCCCATGTCTGTACAGCAGCAACTCCAAGTAGATGGGAAGCTTTCATGTCCATTAGCTCATCTGACTCACAAACCCTGTCAGGGAGGCGCCAAGTGTGTCCATTTGACTCATAGCTTCTGTGAGGGCGAAGTGGAGACTCGAACCCCTGGGCCTCAGGCATCACCTCTACCACTGCCTCCTGAGGGGGTGGCAGAAAGGCAGGACCCCTGGTCCTCAGGCCCACTCTCCACTCATTCATCTTTCCCCCCTTCCCTCTCTGGGAGCAGGAGCCCCTGGGGCTTTGGGGGAGGGAGGGTTTCGGGGGCCCCTGGCTTAGAGCGGGTCACGTTGCATTGTGTTCATGACCATGTAGCTCATGTTGAAAATTAAAGTTTTTGGCTTTTCTAACCTGCCTTGCTCTGCTTTATGCCGACACGGTTCTGGCTGGGACGCTAAGGGCGGTTAGATCTCAGGAGTGCTACAAGATGCCAGCGTTGTCAGTGCCCCCTTGTGGTTCAGGGGTCTGTCCCAGAAACGCTTCCAGAGATGCACAGGAGGGAACAGGATTCTGTGTGAACCCATTTTACAGATGTGGAAACTGAGGCCCAGGGAGGGATGAGACTCCCCAAGGTGGCCTTGGGGGGGACTGGCAGTATCCAGATCTCACAGTTCCCAGAAGAGATTATGATCCCGTGACATGGTTGGTGTCGGCAAGCCTCCCTCCATCATCCCAAAGTGGGGCTGGCCAAGGACACAGACCATTAGATTTGGTGGAGGGGCCTGTTCCACTCTCCATGCTCAGTAAGAGAATGAGTCATCCTTTCAGTAGTGCAGGGATTTGCCCACCGGTCCACGCTGGACTGTAAGTGTTTCCCTTCAGCCCATCTGATGCCTGTAGTTCTCCTGGTGGGAGCAGCTGGCCTCACTGGTAGGATTCCAGTGTTGAAAGCCCTGCATTTCCCCTACAATACGGAAAACCCATCTCTTCACACAGTAGAAAAACAGGCACCTGCTTCCTCTCCGCAGGGCTTGCTAGTGACATGGTCCTGTGGAGAGCTTCTCCCCGGTAGCGGATGTGGTCAATGCCTTCCTGAAACAATTTGGACCAAAAGGGATTTGCACCTACTGGGCGACTTTAGAGTCGTGCTTGTGCTTATGATGCGACTTTAATATATTTTTGGAGCAGAGGGAGGGGCTTGCCGCAGAAGGGAATGAGAAACTACTGGCGGCAGAGGACCACATTGAAGCCAGAGCCCCTCGCCCCTCTCTAGACACTGGGGAGGGGTCGCTGACAGGTGGATCCAGACCCTTCGGTTCTAAAATCGCCCCCTGGCCGGGGTTGGGCTGTCAGATGGACTTACGCCGCGCAGGGGGCCTGCCTGCCCCGCTGCCGCCTCCCCGTACCCCAGGGCTCGCCGGGGGCGAGAAGCCCAGATTGTCGCGGACCCACAACTCCAGCTGATGGACGCGAAAGAAGGCGGGGGTGGAGCCGGCAGGGTGGGCGGGGCGGCGGGGCAGGGCGGGGCCGCAGCTCTCGGGCGCCCCCCGGCGGAGCTGGCGAGCACTGCGCTCGGGCGCCTCTGCGCTGGCCGCCAGGAAGCGCAGGACCACGAGGTTGAGGAAGGCGCCGATGACCGTGAGCCCCAGGAGGATGTAGAGGAAGCTGAAGGCCACGTAGGGCGGCTTCCTCTGTAGCGCCTCGTCTCTCTGCAGCGCCACGAAGTCGCCGAAGCCGATGGTAGTGAGGGTGATGAAGCAGTAGTAGTAGGCGTGGAAGAAGGTCCAGCCCTCGAAGTGCGCGAAGGCGGCAGCCCCGAGGGCCAGAATGGCCGCGCACCCCAGCAGCCCGGCCACGACCATGTTCTCGGTGGACACGTGCGGCCGCCGCAAGCCCAGGCAGCGCTTGGCTGCCAGCAGGAGGCGCCGCACCAGCGCATTCAGCCGCTCACCCAGGCTCTGGAAGGTGACCAGCGTCAGGGGGATGCCCAGGAGCGCATAGAACATGCAGAAGACCTTGCCTGAGTCTGTGCCCGGAGCGGCGTGGCCGTACCCTGGGGGGAGAGGGGAGGGGAGGGTGGGTGAGGGGCCAGCTGCATCTCATACTCTCCACCCGCCTCCATCCTGCCAGGTCTCTCTCCCCATCCCTCAGAGCCTACAGAACAACTTGAAATGCTAGTTCAGACGAGGTCATTCCTCGGCTTTAAAACCTTGCATGGTTATTCACAATCACCCCAATTGTAAACAACCCAAATGTCCCTCAACTGGGGAATGGATAAACCACCTGTGGTACATCCATACAGTGAAATTCTTTTCAGCAATAGAACTGTTTCCTCAGCAACAAAGGATGGGTCTCAAATGAATTGTGCTGAGTGAAAGAAGCCAAGATCAAAAGGCTACATACTTGATGGTTCCATTTAAACGACATTCTGCAAACATTCTGGCAAAGCTAGAGACAGAGAACAGTTCCATGTGCCGGTCCTTGGGGGTTGGGGAGGGGTTAACTAACTACAAAGGGGCACGGAGAATTTGGGGAAGGGATGGAAAGGTTCTATGTCTCCATCGTGGCTGCAGTTACATGACAGGTTTTCATTCGGCAAAACCTGCAGAAGTGTGCACCGAAAAAGTAGTGAATTTCAATGTATGTAAATTGTGTCTTCATAGGGAAAAAAACCCCAAAACACAAAATCTTCTGTGGCTCCCCAGGACCCCCAGGGCCAAGTCCTAGTTCTCAGATGGTGTCCAAGCTCCTCCGTGACCTGATCCCCCTCCCATCTTTGATCTCACCCCATGCAGTTTCCTCAACCAGAATGTCCTTTTCTCATGGTTCCCCTCCCCCCATGACCTTTGCCCCCTGCCCCAGTGCAGGTCTCCCTCCCCAGATCCTGCTCTGCGCCTGCTCTCACACAACACCTAGTCTGATGGAGTTCCTCACTGCGTCCCCTCAGCCCTTGTAAGGGATATAAACACGAGTGGGCTTCCCTGAGCCTTGGCACACTGTGCCATTGCCCGCCTCTTCCTTCCAGGATTGAGAAGTGAAAGCTTTCATGGTATTTGCAAAGGGCCCCGTAACCCAGGAAAATCAGGTGGATCTTCCCAACAGAGGATGCCTCCTCTAGCAAGTTGGCCCCATCTGCCAAAATGTAAAACACTTTCAGCCTGTGCACTTCAACAGTTAACAAGTTAGTCCTTCAAAATATACACACATGCGCAGTGATGTATGCACGTGAGCTGTTGTTGCAGTACTGTTGGTCACAGCAGAAATGAGACTCAGCCTAAGTGTCCATCAAAAGGAGCCTGGTTAGCACTACTTATAATAGACAGGGAAACAACTAAAATGTCCATCAACAGATGAATGGATAAAGAAGATGTGGTACATATATACACAATGGAATGCTACTCAGCCATAAAAAAGAATGAAATAATGCCATTCGCAGCAACATGGATGGACCTGGAGATTATCATAGTGCAGTAAGTCAGATACAGAAAGACAAATACTGCATGATATCGCTTATACATAGAAGATAAAATATGACACAAATGAACTTATCTGTGAAACAGAAACTGACTCACAGACATAGAGAACAGACTTGGAGTTGCCAAGGGGGAGGGGGTAGGGGGTAGGGGTGATGGACTGGGAGTCTGGGATTAACAGATGCAAATTATTATATATTGAATGGATAAATAGCAAGGTCCTGATGTATAGCAAAGGGAACTATATTCAATATCCTGTGATAAAACATAATGGAAAAGAAAATGAAAAATAATCTGTGTATATGTATAACAGAATCACTTTGCTGTACAACAGAAATTAACACAACCCTGTAAATAAATGAGACGTCAATAAAATTAAAAAAAAAAAAAAAAGGAGCCTGGTTAAATATACCATGGTGCCACCCAAAGATGGAATACTACACAGCTGTGGTTCCAACTGAGGGCTGTTTTGCCCCTAAAGGGACAATTGGCAATGTCTGGAGACATTTTTGGCCAGATTTTGAAGAAAGGAAAATGAATAACGATAATAACTAAACACGCTAGGTATTCTACAGGGATTTTATTTAATCATCCCAATCACTGTGTGAGATGTTATTATTAAACTTACTTTGCAGATAAGGCAACTAGGCTCAGAGGGAGGAAGCTGCCGGAAGGTCACAGGGCTGAGCTCAGTTCCTCTCTCTGTCCAGGCAGAGCTCAACTCCTGGGTTCTGGCACCTGGCTCTTTGCAAGGCTGGCTTAGGCAGCCGGGACCACACAGCCGTGCTGGCGCCCCCAGGTGGCCAGAAAAGGCACAACTCCTGCTCTTTTCCCCCAGTCCCTTTCCTCTCTCCCAGATGCAGGTGCGAGGGGAGCAGCCAGGAGAAGAGGCCAAACCCAGCTGGGAGGCCTCCAAAATAATGTGCAGGAGAGCAGAAGAGATGGATAATGCCCCATACCACTGGGAGCAGTGACAGGGAGGGTCTTAGGCTGAGCCCAAATAAGGAAGTAGGGATGCCCGTGTTGACAGGTGGGATCAAAAGGGCTGAAGGGGAGCTGGGTGCACAGGTGGCAAATAACGAATTGTTATTATTGCTAATTAAGAGCCCCTATTTAGCCTCAGGCCTTGTGCTGCACATTTCACACTCGTGACCTCACTTAAACCTGGCAATCAGCCAGTAAGATAGCAACCACTGCATTTTTTTTTTTTTTTGGTCTTTTTGCCTTTTCTAGGGCCGCTCCTGTGGCATATGGAGGTTCCCAGGCTAGGGATCTAATCGGAGCTGTAGCCACCGGCCTACACCAGAGCCACAGCAACACGGGATCTGAGCCGCGTCTGCAACCTACACCACAGCTCACGGCAACGCCGGGTCGCCAACCCACTGAGCAAGGGATCGAACCCGCAACCTCATGGTTCCCGGTTGGATTCGTTAACCACTGCACCATGACGGGAACTCTAACCACTGCATTTTGTGTTTGAGGAAACTGGGGCTCAGAGAGGTACAATCAATTGCCAGAGAAGGCAGAAGGCAATAGAGATGAGACCAGAACTCTGGTCTATGTAATTGTAGAACTCAGGCTTTTAATGCCACTGCTAAACCCACAAACTCACATTGACTTGCAGGAGAATATGGAGGAATTTTCTCCAAGGCACTGGCTTCCAGGATGGTGGTCAGGTGCCTGGACATCCACAGCTGGGGCCTGGGGAGTGGCTGGCACCCAGCGTGGAGTCCTGCAGAGCCTGCTTCTTTCCTATTCTGCTTTCCCAGGCTTAGGCTCTGCAGGTACCAGCCAGGCGGTAGCCATGGCAACGGCTGGCGGTCCAGATGCTACTGAGAAAGTGCTCTGGATCCCTGAGGGTGAGGTCCAAAGCTGGTAGTAATCAGTCATTCCTTCAACAAATATCTACTGAGTGTCTACTACAGGCTAGGTACTGGCCATACAGCAGTGACTAAGACCCACTAGGTGCCTGTTCTCTTTCACATTATAATACAAAAATTCATCTTTTTTTTAGTGCTTTTCTATGTGTCAGGCCCCGTGCTAAAACTTTATGCATTTATTTTCTGCTTAATAACTGTCTCACCACCGCCTTGACATAGGGCCTATTGGCCCCTCTATTTTACAGAGGAGAAAACTGAGGCTCAGAGAGGTTAAGCGGCTGGTCTGGGGTCACACAGCTAGTGCGAGGCAACCAGGCAAAGAAGCAACTCCAGCCACTTGGACTTCCGGCCCCACTCCATCCATCTCCCAGCCCCTGGGGGCGATTTCTGACACTCCTGCGGCCAGCCTCTTGGCTAAGGGGACCTAACGGCTTCTCCCAGCCTTGCCTGTGTGGAACGGCCCATTCGACAGAGGGAGGCAAGTGAGGCTCGGCGAACTGAAATGACTGGTCCAAAGTCACTCAGCTGGGCAGGGGCAGAGGTAGGATTCAAAGCCAGGACGCCACGGGCAGCTGGGGACGGAGCGAGCGCCGAGGGGAGGCGCCGGGGCCGCTCACCGATGGTGGTGATGACGGTGATGGCGAAGTAGAAGGAGCCGGCGAACTTCCACTGGCGGCCGGCGCGGTGCGGCTCGGCTTGCAGCGCCAGGCGCTCCAGCTCGCGGTAGTCTTCCGTGGAGAAGCCGTACTTCCTCCGCAACTCGCTCCGCTTCTGGGCCAGCAGGCGCTTGCGGCCGCTCTCCGCCTCCGACTCGAGCGCGTCGAAGACGGCAGCGCCCACCAGCAGGTAGGACAGAATGCACAGGATGAGAGCGGCGGTGCGCACGCTCTGCTTCCTCATCGCGGAGCCCAGGGCCCCGCTCTCCGGCCCCACAGCGCGCCCGCCGCCGCCGCTCCGTCCATGCGCCCCGACGGCTGCCTGGCGTCGGCGGAGCCAGGGCTGCCGGAGGCTGGGGTGCGGCTCTCGGGGGCGGGGCCCGGGTTCCCAGGGGCGGGGCCTCGATAGGGCGGGGCGAGGGGCGAGGAGCAGCAAGAGGGCTCCTCCAGGTGTGGCCTCCCTGCGGCCTCCTGCGCATCTGTCTTGACCTGGTGGCGCCCCGGTGCTAATACATCTGCAAATAGTGACAGCTGGAGCAAAGCTCCCAAAGCCCAGGTCTGCAGGGGCCCTGCCTCCCCTGCTATCTCGTCCTGTGACCTTGGGCAAGTCATTCCTTCCTTTGATCAGTCATTCAACACATATTTACCCAGCACCCACCAGTGTAGAGATTCCTGGTGTAAATAGAGCTGATTATCCTAGGAAGGAGGGTTGGCTCGAAAGCAAACAAAACAAAAAGATAATTTAAGACAAGTGTGAAAAAGAAGGAACACATCGTTTCTTGCGCGAGTTGGGGTGGGAAGGCACCGCCAGCTAAGGTGGTGGGAGACAGCCTCCCAGAGGAGTGACTGGAGCTGGAGCGTCCAGGCAGCAAGTGCGGGTCCTTTAAGCACAGCAGCCAGTGTGTCTGGAGCCACAGTAATTGGGATGCTGGGGGACGGGGCGGTGGAAGGAAGACAGAGTCCATTTCACACAGGGTTTATTCTTCAGTATAGTAGAAAACCCCAGAAAGGCTGGAAGCAGGAAAATAAACACCAATGATCTGACTGACATTTAAAAAAAAAAAAAAAGGGCACTCTGGCTGTCACGTGGAAAAGGGACAGTGGCTGAGAGTGGAGGCAATTAGGAGACTCTTGTCATCCAAATGCATGCTGAGGGTGGCTTGGAGCACACGGTTCATGAGTCCTGGTCGTGAACACAGCTGGAATCAATGAGGTCTGAGGTCAAATTCCAGCTTGTCCCCTTTCTAGCTGATTCCCTGTGGACAGAAAACATCTGCTTCTCTGTGCCTTGGTTTTCCCATCTGAGAAATGGGGGTGATGGTCAAGCCCACCTCCTAGGACCATGTCGAGCATTATAAAAGACACCGTGTGTCCCTTTCCAGGTACCCAGTAGCTACCTTCCCTCCCTTTTTTACAACAGACGGTCACCGGCAGGTGTCAAGAATTCTTTTTCCAGAAGCAAGGCAAGACCGAGACTCTGGGGTGCTGTCCGCACTATGCACGCTTAGAGATGTTGCTAAGGGACCCCTCACTTCTCAGTGTGGGAAGCCGGGCTGCGGAGAAGAGACCCGGTTTGCCAAGTCCTCACAGCTGGGCAGTGGCTGAGTCAGGACTTGAACTTGGGGCTGTCTTGCCCTCAAGGTCACAGTCCTTCTGATACACAGCACCGCCTGGTCAGGCAAGATGCTGGGGGCTTTTTAGCACCCTCCCATGGCCTCTCCAGACTTTACTTTCCTCGTCTCTAAGGTGGGTCTGCAGAGCAATGGTGGCTGCCTGCCCCCCCAACCATTGTAAGCATCCTCTGAGATGCAGTTGAGAGGTGCTTTGTCAGATGGGCCCGATGGGGGTGAGTATTATTGGGGCCATGGGGAGCTGTCTGGCCCTGCCAGGCAGGTGACTCTGCCCTGTGCTTGGCGTTTTCGGTTCAGCGGCTCTATTTTAAGCCAGAGGAGGTTAGCGTTTGTTATGTGTATTTCTCAGCTTGGAGAACCGTCAGCTGAGCAGTCACCAAAAACAGCAACACCCCAAGGCACCTCCTGCAGCTCCCCCGCCCTCTGCTTCCCCTCTTCTTTTTCCTTGGGGAACCTGAGGGGACCTAGTGATTTTCCTCTCTCCTTTCATGCCAGACTCACAGCCAGGACCCATCAATGAGACCTTAGATCTTCCTTTCAGAGCAGCAAAGTTGCCAGCCTTGAGGACAATGAGAGGTAATCCCAGTCCCTAGGGTCCCTGGACACCTCTCTTTTCTTTTTTCTTTTTTCTTTTTTTTTTAGGGCCACACTCGTGGCATATGGAAGTTCCTAGGCTAGGGGTGGAATTGGAGCTGCAGCTGCCAGCCTACACCACAGCCACAGCGCCAAGGGATCTGAGCCGCATCTGCGACATACAACACAGCTTGTGGCAACGCCGGATCCTTAACCCACTGAGCGAGGCTAGGGATCAAACCTACATCTTTATGGATCCTAGTCAGGTTCTTAACCCGCTGAGCCACAATGGGCTCCTCTTTTCTTTGCTTTTGAAAAAAAAATGTTGGCCACACCCTCAGCATGCAGAAGTTCTCAGGCCAGGGACTGAACCTTAGTCACAGCAGTGATCCTCACCATAGCAGTGACAGTGCCAGATCCTTAACCCACCGAGCCACCAGGGAACTCCCTGGAACCTTTCAAAGTACTTCACATCCCTGTTGAGTCTTGATCCTTCTGAAATCTGTATGAGCCAGGGAGGCCAGCCAACCTGTCACTCCCATGTCAGGGAGAGAAACAGGCTCAGAGAGATGGGGGGAGAGAGAAGACTGATGTCTAAGGTGGCACATCGTAGGACAGTGGCTAAGAAAAAGCCAGACCTCAGTTCTATCTTAGGTAAGTGGCTTTAGCTCTCTGAGCCTCGGTTTCTTAATCTGTGACATGCAGGTAAAAGTATCTGCCTAACAGTGTTCTTGGGAGGATTAAATGAAGGGGCATGCAGGACAGATTAGGTGCCCAGCAAATGTTAGCACCCGCTCCACGCAATTAATTTCTTCTTTCCCTTTTCCAAAGTGCTATTCCCCAGACCTACTGGGATCTTAAGGGACTGACTTTTATAGTTAGAACATAGTTCAGTAATTTTCCAGAAGTTCAGAAGCCCTGGGCATGTTCCCTGATAAGATCTCCCTTCCTCTCTCCTAAAAGAATGGATGATCTTGACCTTGGAGGATGATAGGTAGATGGCAGCTGTGGCCTTTCTGTAGTCTGAGCATCATTTAGGGATATGGATTGCAAGAAACTAAAAGGTGCCTTTTGCTAATCTAAAGAACATTACAGGTAGGATTTGGGGGGGGGGTTCTTCCAGAATTTTCCAGGCACTGGAAGACAAACCACATGGTTTGGGGTACAAGGGAGGTGGACTCTATTGCTAGGGAAATATCATAGCCACACCGTTTGGGGCACCATGGTTCCCAGGCTGGTGAAGATATTACTGGGTGGGGGAGGGGAGGGGGAGGGTGGCGGATAAGTGACAGCTGTCTGAGCACGCCCTTGTCTTTGGCTGTTGTGACCCCCCAGGGCTGCTCAGAGGCATGTCTTTGTGGCCATTTGGTTGAAGCCATTGGGAGTTTGTTCTTTGCCCTCCTAAGGCTGGATATCTTTGGGTTAATGAAGATGCTGAAACCTTAACTTTGGTCAATGATTTTTAAAAAACTGATGGAAGTAAGCGGATTTACATTCTCCCCACTTCCACGTACAGTGGAGAATTTTCTCACTGAAATGTGTTTTCGAAAGAGCCTTTTCTCTGTCCATCCCCACCCCCGTTTTTCCTGCTCTTCTTTTGGTCTGAGGAGGAGGGTTACTCGGAGGCTTGGACTGAATTAGAAGGATACTTGCTGAGCACTTACTTTGATCCAAGCACAGGGCTAGGCACTTGGCAGGTATTACCTTGTGAAAAATCCCACAGCACTAGGCACTTGTTTTTTCTTTTTACGGCCACACCTGCAGCACGTGGAAGTTCCTGGGCCAGGGATCAAATCTGAGCCACAGCTTTAACCTGCTCCACAACTGTGGCAATACTGGATCCCTAACCCACTGTGCCACATCAGGAGCTCTGCTAGGCAATTTTAATCCCACCTTACAGAGGATGAACCCCTTTTCCTGCCACCAATGCCCACCCCTCCTGTTCTCCAGTCAACATAAAGAATTGGAATCAAAGGGAGTTCCCGTCGTGGCTCAGTGGTTAACAAATCCGACTAGGAACTATGAGGTTGCAGGTTCCATCCCTGGCCTTGCTCAGTGGGTTAGGGATCCAGCGTTGCCGTGAGCTGTGGTGTAGGTCGCAGACGCGGCTCAGATCCCACATTGCTGTGGCTCTGGCGTAGGCCGGCAGCTACAGCTCCAATTGGACCCCTAGCCTGGGAACCTCCATATGCCACGGGAGCAGCCCTAGAAAAGGCAAAAAATAAAAATAAATAAAAAATACAAACCTTAAAAAAAAGAAAGAATTGCAATCAAAGGAGTTCCCATTGTGGCTCATCGTTCCCATTGTTAAGAACCCAACTAATATCCATTAGGATGCAAGTTCAATCCCTGGCCTTGCTCAGTGGGTTAAGGATCTGGCATTGTCAGGATCTGCAGTGTAGATCACAGATGAGGCTCAGATCCCAAGTGGCTGTGGCTGTGGCTGTGGTGTAGGCTGGTAGCTGCAGCTCTGATTTGACTCCTAGCCTGGGAACCTCCATATACCACAGGTGAGTCCATAAAAAGAAAGAAAGAAAAAAAAATAATTGAAATCGAGACATCTGAATCAAAGGGGGACAGAGCTTACATTTCAAAAGACATCATTGGCTAGAAAGGGCCAAGGTGGAGACATAAAAGAGCCTGAGATGCTAAGAAAGGCATATGTAGGGTGGCCATTTATATTTAATTAAGATTTAATTTAATTAATTAAAAGTTCGGGGGTTCCCGTTATGGCTCAGCCGGTTAAGATCTCCACGTAGTGTCTGCGAGGATGCCGGCTCCATCCCTGGCCTCGCTCAGTGAGTTAGGGATCTGGCATTGCTGCAAGATTCTGCAGTGTATGTCTCAGATGCAGCTCAGATCCGTTGTTGCTGTAGCTGTGGTGTAGGCTGGCAGCTGTAGCTCCAATTCGACCCCTAGCCCGGGAACTTCCATATGCCTCGGGTACGGCTGTAAAAAGGAAAAAAAAAAAAAGGTTTAATTCTTCAGTTGTGCTGGACGCATTTCAAGTGCTCATTCAACACAAGTGCTGGTGTCTGCTACACTGGACAGGGCAGATTCAGAACATCTCCGTTGTCACAGAAAGTTCGACTGGACATTGCTGGCATAGAGAGTGAGACTTTCAACTGGACTGGCTGGTTTCGAATCTTGGCTTCACCACTTGTCTGCCTGGTATCCTGGGCTTCAGTTTCTTTACCTGTAAAATGAGGGTAATAGTCCCTCCTTTATTGTATCCTTCGTGTATTAGATGTAGAATTATTACTACATATCCAGTTCGGTTGGGACCAGGGGGTAGTTGGCTAATCCAAAAAGCAGGGAATTATCTAGAATAACACATACCTTGAACATTTGTCACTCTGTTCTTTGAGTGGGGAGCTTGGCTTTTCACACTGTCCTTCTTACGTGAACCACACAGGAATCTATCTTCTGCTTTCTAGTTTTAGCTTCTTTGCAGCGGGGCAAGGATCTGAAGACATGTGTGTAGCAGCTGGAGTGTAGAACTCTTCTAGATTCTCATGATAAAGTTTTCCAGATCTTTTGTAGTTGCTTCTTCCAAGCCTAATTTTTTTTTCTTTTTTGTCTTTTTGCCTTTTCTAGGGCTGCTCCCGAGGCATATGGAGGTTCCCAGGCTAGGGGTCCAATTGGAGCTGTAGCTGCCGGCCTACGCCAGAGCCACAGCAACGCCAGATCCAAGCCGCGTCTGCAACCTACACCACAGCTAAAGGCAACACCGGATCCCTAACCCACTGAGCAAGGCCAGGGATGGAACCTGCAACCTCATGGTTCCTAGTCGGATTTGTTAACCACTGAGGCACAATGGGAACTCCTCCACGCCTAACTTGACAGTCTGTTTTAGCAACTCATTTCTATGGGGTTTTCTTAAAAACAAATTTCTTCCCTTTTTTGCACTCCTTTCTCACCTGCTTATGGAATATCTAATTAAATTGCATCATTGCAGTAACAATTGTGTTGGCACAAACTGGCTTGGGAACAAACCCAACAGATTCTTGGCAAACATGTCGCTTGTCTTGTCTTAGTTTGGGCTGCTCTAGCGGAAGACCATGGACTGGGGGCTTATACAACAAGCATTTATTTCTCACAGTTCTGGAGGCTGGAAGCCTGAGATCTGGGTGCCAGTATGATTGAGTTCTTGCTGAAAGCCCTTTTCCTGGCTTACAGACTGCCGTCTTCTCTCAAGTGGCGGAGAGTAGAGAGAGCAAGCAAGCTCTCTCATGTCTCTTCCTAGAAGGGCACTAATCCCTTTCATAAGGGCTCCACCCTCATGACCTAATTAACCCCCAAAGCCCTGCCTCCTAATACCATCACACTGGGGATGAGGATTTCAATGTGTGGATTTGGGGGGGACACAAACTTTCAGTTCTTAGCGCCACTCTAGGGGAGAGAGCAGAAGGGAGCAAGAGTGCCAGAAAGTGGCCTCCTACTCTGAGTGTTCATTATGCTGGGGGCAGGAGTGTTGTGTTCAGGTGGAACGGAGTGCACAGTTAGCCAGGTAAACTGATTAAATAGACATTGGTAAAGAGAGCTTCTTTGCCTCACTAACTCTGTCAAGGGTGAGTGTGGCATTGTCTGCCGAAGAAACCTGCCCAGCCAGAGACTACATTTCCCAGCATCCTTGGTGTCTGAGTATGACCATGTGACTAGTCCCAACCAATGGAACATGAGTGGGAGTGGCATCGCTTCCAAGTGGGGTCTTCAGGAAGCAGGTGAACTTCTCCATCGCTGCCTGCAGTTAAGGAGGCAGAAGGCCCCAAGGCCCAGGAGCATGGTGGAGCTGTAACGCATATGTCACCCGACTCATCACAGGAAGGAAAGCTGCCCTCTGATCAGGAGCACCTGCCTTGGAATATTATGTGAGTAAGGAATAAATTTCTACTGTATTGAGCCACTGAATTTTGAGAGTCACTTGTTACAGCAACTACTATTACCCTAACTAATTAACCTCCCTTATAGGGCTGTTGTGAGGTTTAAATTAGATGATATACATGTATATTTTGAAATGGGACTTTTCCTATTGTTTCATATTTCTGGTTAAAGCCCCATTGCAGGGATACAAAGACCTGAATACCGCATATTCCAGAAAGCCCCAAGGCCCTCCCACTCCATCCCCACCCTCTCAGCCACCATAAGCAGAAGGCTAGAACTTGAGAGTGATTTTCTAGGGCAGGGAGAAATGATATACTTTTTTGGCTCTCTTGGGAGAAGAAAGGACCCCCCACCCCATCCCAAGAGGTCCCACTTGTAAGAGACTTGGGGCTCCTACCAGAGGTGGGAGTGGTATCTGACTCTCTAGGCTCTCATCAGGTGATTAGAAGGTGATTAGGGACATGGCAGGGCGGCCATCTCTACACCCTCCACTTGGCTGGGCAAGAACACATGAGGTTCCCATAAGCTGGGTGGGTGCCGGGCCATTTGACCAGGGCCCTGCCCTAGAGGGATCATCCTTGTGCTTCCCAGGCAAAAGGACCACAGCAGAAAGAAGTGTGAAGGTGACTTGGCAGAAAGACAGGGTCTGAGAGCAGTCAGGGGGTCCAGATATCCCCCAAGAGTCAGGAGACCACTACAGGGACTCCTGAATAAGCTACTCATGTGGTCCAGGAACACGAGCCTTTAAACTCTTGCTACACTTGAGGAATCCATCTCCCTGAGGGGATGCGAAGCAACATCAGCTACATCCCTCCTGCCCTTTGCTCCACTGGTCCTTATAGGCCTCATAAACAGAAGCTAGAACTCAGAAAGAGGGAATGGGAAAGGGTTTTAGAGGGACCCCCACCCCAAAGACACACACACACTCTTTCAGTGCCACTGAGACTCAATCTCTGTAATGATGCAGAGAGTAAGGGCATGTTTCTGGGGTCAGATCGCCTGGGTTTGAATTCTGGATCTCTCACTTACTAGCTGTGTGACCTTGGACAAGTTACCTCGCTTCTCTGGGCCTTAGTATCTGTAAGATGCCATTAATCACCGTCTGTATTTCATAGCGTGGTAAAGGACACCAGGCAGGCTATTTAATAGTTTGTCAAGTTAAATAAGAATGCATTCTTGGAGTTCCCGTCATGGCTCAGTGGTTAATGAATCCGACTAGGAACCATGAGGTTGCGGGTTTGATCCCTGGCTTTGCTCAGTGGGTTAACGATCTGGCGTTTGCCGTAAGCTGTGGTGTAGGTTGCAGTCGCGGCTCAGATCCTGTGTTGCTGTGGCTCTGGTGTAGGCTGGCAGCTACAGCTCCAATGAGACCCCTAGCCTGGGAACCTCTATATGCCATTGGAGCAGCCCTAGAAAAGACAAAAAAAAAAAAAAAGAATGCATTCTTGAGGTGAAGGGTCAAGCTTGATTAAGAGAAAGTATGAAATAGGATATATTTAGGTGTTCAGTCTGGACTGAAAGGCATGGGGCAAGGAGAGATGTGATTGAATGTATGCAAAGGCAATGGCTGAAGAAAAACTAGACCCATTTATGTGTGTCGCCCTCTCACCAAGTTCAGATTATTCGATAAGCCAGATCCACGCGTGACATGTTTAGATCAGTTTGGGGCACATCGAAACCCACCATGCATATTCATTCTTCTTCAGCGTTATGCCAGGTCTGCAATTGAAACCTCTCTAAGCTTTATCAGTTTTGAGAGATACCAAGAATGACTATCTTTGTGGTGACATAAAGCACTGACTCTCATGCTTTTTGGTCTTCAGAAAACCACCCCATCGCCTAAAATATCTATGAATCCAAATAACACTGCCAATTCCACTTGCAAAGTAACAACAAGGCGGAAAATTACACACGTACCCTGTTTATAATCCTCCTCATTTTATGAACGAATGGATTTCACGTCCCCTCAAATGAGGAAGCTCAGAAGTTCGGAGTATGGTTCAAATTCAAGGCAGCGCGGGACCCTTTGTCTCGGCGACTTCTGGGGGAGGCAGAGGCTAAGCACCGGGCACCATCTTGCTTGTCTCATCCGCAGGTGCAACAAGTCTAGTGTTGCCTTGGGGTGGTGCTGAGGGCAGTTGAAACTCCCCTTCTCAGATCTTACTTCTGCGGTTCCAGCGTGCCGTCTGCTTGGTGCCCCAAGCACCCACTGTCTACGGGGGGTGGGGCGGATGAAATTAGGACAAAACGTACATCCTTGAAAATACAGCAACAGCTGTATTATCTCCCATATGTACAGAGCAGGAGCGTTTGCTAAGCACTTTCAGAAGCCTGGGCTCCTCTGGTCCTCCCTGTAGTGCTCCAGCAAGGCAGGACCTGGTGACCATCTCCACTGTGCAGAGTCAGAATCTGAGCTCGAAAAGGAGAATTCGATTCTCAAGGCCACAAACTAGTGGCAGAATCAGGGCTAGAACCCAAGCCTCCATCACCATTCAGCAGGCCAATATTAAGCACTTACCATGTATTAGGTCCTGTGCTGGGCTTGGGGACACAGGGATGAATCAGAAATATATATGGCTCCTAGGGAGCAAAGCCCAACAGAAAAGCCAAGAATAGGCAAGTAATCATACTACCATATACAACTATATTTGTTCAAGAGACTCTTTTAGTTCAAGTGATAGGAACCCTATTCAAACTAATTTCAGTAATGAAGGAAGTTTATTGGTTCACTACACTGGGAGGTTTAGGGACTGATAGCTTCAGGCATGGCTGAATCTAGCAGCTCAAACCTTGTTGCCTTGCATCTGTTTCTCTTAATTTCTCCGCTCTCTGTGACTTTGCTTTTCCAGCTCCTCTCATGGTGGCAAATAGAGCCTCCAGCAATTGAAGGCTTACCTTTTAATAGTTTGCCCACTTGAGTCTTTCTCAATTGTTTCAGAAACAGTCCTGAGTCTTTCCATGGAATGGCTCACCCTCTTGTCTCATGTCATCCCGAATGCAGATGAGATGAGGATGGGGTGAAGCCATAAGACTGAAACAGCCCAAATCCCTTAATCATTTGTGGAGGAGCCTAACAAGAAACATCTGTTAGGAATGTTACATAACTGAGAAATAGATTTAGTGCTTTAGCTAGTAAGCAGTGGTGTGCCAAGGGGGTTGGTCCTGGTGGCAAGAGTGGTCTGCCTCAAGTGCAGGTGATAAAGTGGCATGCTGTCTTTAAAGACTTTTTTTTTAGTTCTTTTTAGGGCTGCATTTGCAGCACATGGAGGTTCCCAGGCTAGGGGTCCAATCAGAGCTACAACTGCCAGCCTACGCCACAGCCACAGCAATACCTGATCCCAGCTGTGTCTGCGACCTACACCACAGCTCATGGCAATTCTGGATCCTTAACCCGCTGAGCAAGGCCAGGGATCGAACGTGCAACCTCATGGTTCCTAGTCAGATTCTTTTCCACTGCATCACAATAGGAACTCTGTCTTTAAAGACTTTTAAAACAATAATAAAACTGGCTAAATTCGATCTGTTGTTTAATTATCACCACATGCCAGCAAGGTCTAAAAATCTTCCTTCCCCAGAAAGAGTGCTTGCACCATCAACCCTGGCCCTTTGTTATACTACTTGATTGGGGGCCTACTCACTGCTGGAATCTGGTTTGCCCTAGCTAATAAAGACATACAGAAGGGGAGTTCCTATTGTGGCTCAGTGGAAATGAGCCTGACTAGTACCAAGAGGATGCAGGTTCGATCCCTGGCCTCACTCAGTGGGTTAAGGATCCGGTGTTGCCATGAGCTGTGGTGTAGGTTGCAGACTTGGCTCAGATCCTGCATTGCTGTGGCTTTGGTGTAGGTTGGCAGTTCCGATTCGACCCCTAGCTGGGAACTTCCATATGCTGCACCTGCGGCCCTAAAAAGCAAAAAAAAAAAAAAAAAAAAAAAAAAAAAAAAAAAAAAAGACATACAGAAGGATTTAAACAACCATCTGATGAGCAGTCATGTATGTGAACCACAGTTATTAAGGAAACATTATAGATATGATGTTACCATCAGTGACAGTGGAAGAGGAAAAAGATGCGCTCTTGAGAATCGGCCGAGCCACGACCCCATTGCCAAGAATGTGTCACACCCTAAACCATGGAGAGGCAGGTGGACTTTCTGATAGCACATGAAATATGGTGGCCATATGTAGCCTTACCTTTCCCAGGCATATCCCCTCCCCGGGAGGCTGCTGGACTTACTCCACCTTTTGTTACTGGAGTAGCCAGGATGGGCGGGTGGGCTGCATCCTTTGCAGCGCTGGACAGAGGACCAGCATGTGTGTATAGCGAGGGGGATGATCTGGAAGAGAGGGAGAAATGGAAGATGCAGGGGTAGCAAGGGGGGAATGGCAGGTGTCAGCACCTGAGCAAGTGAGAGGGGGTGGGAGCCAGGGAAGGGTTGGCCTCCGGTAGATGTAGAACTTGTGACCAATGAAGAATTATCTGGGGCATCTACAAAGACACATGGAAAGGAGAGCCCCAGGCAGAGGGGACAGCCTGCGGAGAGGCCTGGGTGGGAGTGGGGAGCCCAAGCCATCCGGTGCAGCTGAAAGAGGCTAGAAGATAGAGCAGTGAGTCCCTGGAGGAGCCTGGACCCCACACCGAGGGCACCTCTGATTCCTGGAGGAGTTTAAGCAGAGTGACATAACCATAATTGTGCTCGAGAGGAATCCTGGTGGCTGTAGGTGTGGTCTGTGGGAGGACAGAGCTGGACTGTGGGCCGAGGGACCAGGGGGACAGACACAGTTGTTCTGGCTCAAGGCTGGCAGGGGCTCTTACAGGCATCTGTTTAAATAATATTTGAAGAAGCTGCTGCCTCCGGCACAAATAGGAAAGACTCCTAGGCCTGGCCCTATCTGTGCCTCACCCTGAGGCCTTGGGTAGGTCCCCTCCCTGCATTGAGCTTTCTCCCCCTGTAAGATGGGAGGCAGGTGTGTCCCAGGCTCCAAGGATCCTCCCCGCTGGTGGCCTCTCGGCAGTTCATTCCCCAAAACGCCACGAGGGGGCAGCAGCACACCACTGTTGTCTTCGTATTCTCATCTGAAGCCCTGTTAACCTTACTCAGATATTAACGAGGCAGAGGGCTTGTTGAAACAGATTTCTGGGTCTTAACTTCAAGGTTTCTTGGATGGGGCACAAGATATTTGCAGTTCTATCCAGTTCCCAGGCGATGTTGCTTCTAGCCTGGGGACCCCACTTTGAGAACTAGGAAGGTAGAGGGTTGGGAGTGAGAGTCAGGAGTGAGCTCTGACCCACGCCAACAGGGCCACTGGGAAACCATCGTGAATCCGGCAGCCACTCTCATTTGGCAGCCACATATTGACTTTTCTGAGTCCCCTAAAATCCCTTTTAAAAAGCAAGATATGGCGTTCCTGTCGTGGCTCAGTGGTTAGCGAATCCAACTAGGAACTGTGAGGTTGTGGGTTGGATCCCGGGCCTTGCTCAGTGGGTTAAGGACCCAGCATTGCCGTGAGCTGTGGTGTAGACAGAAAGACAAAAAAAAAAAAAAAAAGATATATTATTTCACTCATTCAGGAAAGACTGGGCATTGTCTGTATTGCACCCTATTCTAGGTTCTGGGAATCCATTGTAGTGAATGAAACAAAAAAATTCATTCCCACCACTGGTGGAGTCTGGCAACAAATAGTAAATGCTATAAATAAATAAGTTCCATATTATGTTAAAAAGTGCTTTGTGCGTGGGGGGTAGTGGAAGAGGGGGGCTGGGATGGGTTCTCAGTGAGATGGTGACTTAGGAGTCAGGCTTGCAAGAGAGCAAGGGGAATAGCTGTGTGGGTTTCTGGGGGAAGCTGATGCCAGGCAGAGGGAACAACCCGTGCAAAAGTCCTGAGGCAGGAGCAAGTCTGGCATGTTTGAGGAACAGCAAGGAGGCCAGTGGCCTTGACAAGAGGCAAGAGGAGGGGGACTTGTAGGTTGTGCAGAGGCCCTTAGCTCTTCTCAAAGTGAAAAGGAGTGGCACGGTCTGGCTTGGTTTTATTTTTTATTTTAATTTTTATTTATTTTTAGTGGTCACATCTGCAGCATATGGAGGTTCCCAGGCTAGGGGTTGAATCAGAGCTACAGCTGCCAGCCTAAGCCACAGCCACAGCAACGCCGGATCCAAGCCACATCTGTGACCTATGCCACAGCTCACAGCAGTGCCAGATCCTTAACCCACTGAGCGAGGCCTGGGATTGAACCTGCATCCTCATGGATACTAGTCGGGTTCTTAACCCACTGAGCCACAGCAGGAACTCCTAGATCGGTTTTATAGGATTCCTCTGGCACACCCTGTAAGGAGCAAGATTGAAAGCCAGGGGAGCAGGAGGAGGCTAGGGCAGTTATCCAGGCAGACGGGAGCAGTGGAGCTGGAGGGAGTGATGAGAGGTTATACACCAACACACACACACACACTTGTTTGCTGGTTCCATCATGGAACCAACTTGGTCAGTCTGATCATCGGCTCCTCTGTACAGGGAACTCACCTTCTCCTCCTGAGCTCTTTTCTCTATGCTCAGCCCTGGCCCATCTTTGCTCTCTGACTGCCTCTCGCCACACTGCCTGGATGACTATTGACTCCTCAAATTCAAAACATCTAGGAGCCCCCTCCTCTCTGCCACCGATGGAGGCTTGACCCTGCTCTTCCCAGTTTCTGGTGATGCTGCCACGCCGTTCTTCTCATCCTCCAGCAGAAGCCCGCGGAAGTGTTTGGCATCTCATTTCCCCCGCCCCTCATGTTTATCCTCCCGACAAGATCTCACAGGCGTGGTCAGGCCCTGCTGGGTCTCCCGTTTGCTTCGGCCCCTTCTTCTCCATCCCTGCTGCTGCTTGCCCAGGCCTTACCTCTGACCACGGCAGTGACCACGTTGGGTGGAGCCTGGTGGCCCAGAGCAGGGGCTCTGGAGCAGGACTCACTGGGTTTATATCCCAGTTTGACCAATTTTGAACTCTGTGAACTTGGGGTGTTTCCTTAATTCTCCGGACCTCAGTTTCTCTGTCTGTGAAATGGGCATGATTATACTTCAAAGGGTTATTGTGAGGGTCAGATGAGTTATTGCATAGAAGATGCTTGAAACAGTCTGGTCTGTGGTTAGCATTCAATAATTGTTAGGGTTTTTTTTGCTTTTTTTGGTGTTTTTTTAGGGCCGCACCTGTGGCATATGGAGGTTCCCAGGCTAGGGGTCCAATCAGAGCTATAGATGCTGGCTGACACCACAGCCACAGCAACACGGGATCTGAGTTGTGTCTGCGACCTACACCACAGCTCACGGCAACGCCAGATCCCCAGCCCACTGAGTGAGGCCAGGGATCGAACCCGCATCCTCACGGATACTGGTCAGATTCATTTCTGCTGGGTCACACCTCCCACGGTGATTCCATCTTTCACCTTCTGGTCCCAGCTTCTGGGCTCTGCCCTCCCTGTGCCCTTCCACCCCCAAAGGCTGGTATGGTGGGAAAGGAGCCATTCATTAAAGAATACCTACTCTGTGGCTCTATTTACCTGAAGTTCAAGAACAGGCAACACTCACCTCTGGTGATAGAAGTCAGAATTGTGGTTGCCTTTGGGGCAACGGGATGAGCAGGTTGGAGGGGGACTTTCTGAGATGGAAATGGTTTACATCTGGACGAGGTGTTGGTTACTTACGTGGGCACGTTTGTAAAGACTCCTGAAACCGGAGTTCCCATCGTGGCGCAGTGGAAACAAATCCGACCAGGAACCATGAGGTTGTGGGTTCGATCCCTGGCCTCACTCAGTGGGTTAAGGATCTGGCGTTGCTGTGGCTGTGGTGTAGGCCGGCAGCTGTAGCTCCGATTAGACCCCTAGCCTGGGAACCTCCATATGCCACGGGTGTGGCCCTGAAAAGACAAAAAGACAAAAAAAAAAAAAAAGAAAGAAAGAAAGAAAAAGAAAAGACTCCTGAAACCATATGCCTAAGACCAGTGCGTTCAACTGTGTATCATCCTTCAGTAAAATTAGTTTCATAGGAAGAAATCCCTATTCAAATACCAACAATGTTTCTTAATTTCCTGGTTGAATCCTGATGAAAACACAGTTTTTATTATTAAACAAACACAGGTAGGCCATAGAAGAGGATATAAAATTTGTATGTAGAATTTTTTTCTTAAACAATAAAACATGAGACTTCAAAAGGAATTTCACACATAGGTTGGTTTATTTCAGTCCCTGGGAAGTATTTTTCATTCTCCTCTGCTTTTCTTTAGTCAAAAATATTCCAAAGCACCAACCTATATAAAGCATCTGCTTTCGTTTGGTGCATTGCGGGGACTCGAGAAAGGTTAATTCTTACTAATACAAGTTGGGTTTAATGGATTACTTTAAGGACTGTTTTCTGGCTTTCTTTAAGGTAGTGTGATTTCACCTTGTGATATTTTTAGAAAGAATTCAGCCCCTGAATTCCACCCAGGGTGGGAAGGGAGGGTTTTCTCAGACAGCACAAACCTGACACGTAGGCACATGTTCAAGGATGTTCTTACGTCGCTCCAGGAAAGGAAGCAGGAGATTCAGAATATCTGTGCCCCACTTCATCGCACCCCCAGAAAAGTAGCCCACCCAGCCCAGCACCACCTCTGATGCTTAGGGGAGAGATGGTTGTCCATCTCCTGGAAGTCCATGTGCATCTTTGATAAAGGCTGTGAATGGACCAGAAGACGCCTGGTCATTCTCCCAGGATGTGAGTTACAGGAAGGAGGACTAGGTCATGCATCCAGCTTGTAGCTCAGGGTCCAGACGGACCAGCTGGCTTGGGAACTCCTGTCCTCCAGGGTCCGGATGGTAGACCCAAGCTGGACGGTGGCCGGCAGGCCAGATTGCCCACTGGGGAGGTGACACAAAGTCTCCATTCTCAGCCCGGCTCTAAAAGGCACTGTTCCGTGGGCTGTGGCCCCTGGCGGGTGGGCAGGGTCCAGGTAGGCACAGGCGGTGCTGGGTCTCCAGGCGGCAAAAGCGGTTCTGGTTGGACACCCGGGTGGCCACGCCCAGCCCACAGGTGGCTGAACAGGGGCCCCAGGCTGTGCTCCATTCTGGGCAGGGGATGCCAGGGACTGGGGGAGCGACAAGGCCAGAAAACTGGGGTCCTGGGGGAGAGAAAGAGGGGTTATCATGGCTGGTTTAGGCAGCCACCCACTGGCCTGTGGTGCACTCTTGGCCGTGTTGCTTAGCCTCTCTGGATCTCCATTTCTTCCTGTGTAAACTTCCTAAGAGTTGGTTATTAGGATTGAATAAAATAATGGATGTGAAGAGTGTAGCACAGCGCCTGGTACTTGAAAGCACTTCATAAAGTTTGGTTATTAGGTAACTAGGATGACATTGACCATAATGGTCCTCTAGTAAATGCTGAGTTTCTCATTTCTTTCTTCTTCTTCTTCTTCTTTTTTTTTGGCTTTTCAGGGCTGCACCTGCAACATATGGAGGTTCCCAGGCTAGGGGTCGAATCGGAGCTGTAGCCACCAGCCTGCACCACAGCCACAGCAATGCGGGATCCGAGCTGTGTCTGCGACCTACACCACAGCTCATGGCAACACCAGATCCTTAACCCACTGAGCAAAGCCAGGGATCGAACCTGCATCCTCATGGTTTCTGGTCGGATTCATTAACCATTGAGCCATGACGGGAACTCCGTGAGTTTCTCATTTCTGTATCCTTCATAACGCCTATGATAAGGAGCCTCTTACAGGAAGGAGGCTGGGGCCTGGGTGTGTGGCGGTGCCATGATCTGGCAGCAAGGATGCTGTGATTGCAAGGCTATGTCTGGAACAAGGTATCAGGTCCACCATGGTCTAGCGTTTCCTCCTCTTCCAGTCTTATTCTGTTCTCTTTATTTTATTTTATTTTCTGTGTTTTTTTAGGGCTGCACCTGAGGCATATGGAGGTTCCCAGGCTAGGGGTCGAATCAGAGCTGCAGCTGCCGGCCTACACCACAGCCACAGCAACGCGGGATCCGAGCCACACCTGCGACCTACACCACAGCTCACGGCAACACTGGGTCCTTAACCCTTTGAGCAAGACCAGGGACTGAACCTGCGTCCTCATGAATGCTAGTCAGATTCATTTCTGCTGAGCCACGACGGGAACTCCTATTCTGTTCATATTTTAGTACCCTTCCTTCTGGTTCTTTATAACCAGTGGTTTTTTTGTTTGTTTGTTTTTTGTTTTGTTTTTTGTCTTTTTGCTATTTCTTGGGCCGCTCCCTCGGCATATGGAGGTTCCCAGGCTAGGGGTCGAATCGGAGCTGTAGCTGCTGGCCTACTCCAGAGCCACAGCAACACAGGATCCGAGCCGCGTCTGCAACCTACACCACAGCTCAAGGCAACGCCGGATCCTTAACCCACTGAGCAAGGCCAGGGACCGAACCCGCAACCTCATGGTTCCTAGTTGGATTCGTTAACCACTGCGCCACCACGGGAACCCCTATAACCAGTGGTTCTTAACTGGGGACAGTTTTGCCCCTGGAAGAAACCTGGCAACATCTGGAGACATCTTTGGGGTCATACCTGGAGGTGGGGGCTACTGGAATCTAGCAGGGGTGCCGCTAAACATCCTACACTGCTCAGGACAGCCCCTCACGACAAAGAATTACCCGGCCCAGATGTCACCAGTGCCCAGGCTGAGAAACCCTGTGTTACACACATGTGTGCCATATGTATGATGAATGTGGGTTTGTATAGCTGTAGACACACCTGTGCACACACACAGTGTATATCCAATTGCATATACAGGGTGTCCTGTCCTGCCTTCTATACATAAGGCAAACCCAATGGCATTCTCCTAAGTAAGCAAATAGAGGTACTTTTTTCCACTGGGGGGATAACACCAGCTAACATAGCCTGGAATGCTGTGTGCCAGGCACCGTCAGAGCTGCTTCGCTTGTATTTACTCATCCAGGCCTCATAACCGCTCTTTGAGATAGCTGCCCACATTCTCCTTTTACAGCTGGAGGAACTGAGACACAGAGTAGTTAAGCAACTTTCCCAGAGTCACACAGCTAGCAAGTAGTGAGGCTGGGATCAGAACCCAGGCAGACTCTGGGCTTAACCCACCAAACTCTACTGCCTCTCATGTAGCACCACCTTCTGTGGAACCAATGTCCTCTTCATGGTTGCCTTGAAAAAACAGCCGTATTCATATCATAATAATAATTTTTTAAAAACCCAGTAACATAGCAGTGACATAATCCTAAAACTGAAGAGTTTATAGCATGAGGTCACTGTCTTTCCTGCCTACCCCGAGGCCCACATCCCAGAGACAACCACTTCTCCTGGTTCAGTTTTGAGTTCCTCTTTTGAGAAACCCAAATAATAGTGTATTAATATTATATGATATTTAATTTGTATTATATAAATATGTTATTAATATGTATCCATATCAGTGTCATAGTAGTGTGTATTATAATAATATGCCTCTGTATTATACCTCTGCTATGAAATGTGAGAATTTGGTTCATGCGCCCTAACCCTCCTTTCCCCTCCCGACTCTGCCTCAGGTTTTTACTTTTAATTATTTATGTCTTCAAATTACATACTTGGGGAGTTCCTGTTGTGGCTCAGTGGATTATGAACCTATGATCCTGACTAGTAACCATGAGGATGCGGGTTCGATCCCTGGCCTCACTCAGTGTGTTAAGGATCTGGCATTGCTGCATGCAGTGCAGGTCACAGGTGTGACTCGAGTCCCGTGCTGCTGTGGCTGTGGCGTAGGCTGGCCGCTGCGGCTTTGATTGACCCCCTAGCCTGGGAACTTGCGTGTGCCACGCATGGGGCCCTTAAAAGCAAAATAATTGTACCACTGCCTCCTGTCTTGTCCGTTGTAAACAGGCCTTGTGACCTTCCACTCCACTTTCCAACATGTCCCCTTAGCCCCCGTCCCCTCCCAGCTTCGGTCCGCAAAACCTTGGCTTCGACGTGTCCAGGTGGCCTTCACCTAAGAGGCCCCCCCACCGGCCAGCGCTGTACTCACCTCTTGCTGGGAGGGGCTGGGGGTCGCACACCCACTCGGGGCAGCACTTGCCGGGGACCTCCACCCTCCTGGGGTGCGGGCAGTCCCAGCTGGGCAGCCGCACGTCCTCACTGCACAGGGGCACGCAGGTGAAACCGCCGTCCTCGCAGCGGCAGCGAATCCTGCAGTGGGGCTGGAAGGTCTCCCCGTCCCGGTACAGGCGGCCGTTCACCTCGCAGCTGCCGTCATCCTCTCCCCCTGGGGAGCAGAAAGCGCACCCCCCGTCGGTGACCCGCGACTTCTCTCTGGGCAGGACTGCGTCCGGCCGGGTTCCCCACAGGGTCCTCTCCACAGAGCTGGTCCAGATCCATCCAGGGAGGCTGTGCCCTTACAGAACCTGGGCTGCAGGGGGCTCCAGCCCCTAATGTGCCTCCTGCCCCATGGTGCCCAGTCACCTGCACACTGCCTCCTGGACTAGGCTTTGCTGGAGGACCGGCTTGATTTGAGCTTCTGTGTTAGCTGTGGACTTCGGCCAGGCAATTTCACTTCTTAATTCCTTCACCTGCAAAGTGGGTTCTAATGGCACTTATTTCACAGGCTGTGGTATAGACTAAATGAAATGATATTTGTAATGAACACAGCATGAAGGAGGCCTTCAATAGATCCTAGCTGCTTCATTGTTATTATAGGCATAATTATTATATATTAATAATAATATACTTTTACAAATATCATGGTACCACTATGATAATACACACTGAGATTTCATGCAACAAATGTTGTTTGTCCACCTGCTGTGCTAAAGTCATCACTGTCAGGTCAGGGCTTAACTTGCTGGCTGTGTGACTTTGGGAAAGTGACTTAACTTCTCTGAGTCACCTAAACAATAGCAATGATGAGAACAGGAATTTGTACCTTCAGCAACATAATGTGTACACAGCCTCTCGTACCAGGCTAGGCATAGAATAGGTATTTAAGAAACACCCTTAGGGAGTTCCCATCATGGCTCAGAGGTTAATGAGTCTGACTAGCATCCAAGAGGACTTGGGTTTGATCCCTGGCCCTGCTCAGTGGGTTAAGGATCAAGCATTGCCATGAGCAGTGGTGTAGGTCCCAGACGTGGCTCAGATCCCCGCTTGCTGCATCTGTCATGTAGGCCAGCAGCTACAGCTCCAATTCGACCCCTAGCCCGGGAGCCTCCATGTGCCATGGGCACGGCCCTAAAAAAACAAAAAGATAAAATAAAAATTAAAAAAAAAAAAAGAAACACCCTTTGGATGAGACCCTCAACATATGGGCCTATGGCCTCTTCCTGCACTGGCCATGAACTCCTTGAGGGACTGGCCATGAACTCCTTCAGGGCTGGGGCCAAGAGTATTCATCTCCACGTCCCAAGACAGAATAAAGTAGGAGCCCTGGAGAGGTGTAAGCCAGCTACTCAGGAAGCACAGAGGAAAGAACCATTGGGAGGGTTTCCCGGAGTTGTGGGTGGCACTGTAGCTGGGTCTGGGGCAGAGGACTCCTGGGAAGCTTGTTTTCCCAGGTATTCTGAGAAAAACCTCGAATAGGTCCGTATACCTGCAGAAATTTTGGAACCACACAGACCTGGGTTCAAAGCCCAGTTCCCTGCTTGCTGGCTGTGCGACCTGGGGTAATGGGATCTGGGGTAAGTTCACCTCTCTGAGCCTCATTGGAGGATCTAAGGAGCTAGTGTACTTAAAGCATTTGGCCCCAGGCCTGGGATGAAGGAGATGCTCACTGACTGGGCGTAGGTGATGCTGTGTCCTCTGCAGAGGACAGGACCAGTGTCAGCCCTCTCTCCTCACTCCTTCCGGACACATCCCTTAGGCACCAAACCCTCAACTTTTTGCCTGGACCATGTGGCCACTGGTTTCCAAGAAACCACAGGAGCAGCTGCACCTTAATGCATATCCCCAGCCTGGGTCTCCCAGCCAGACTCCTGGGGCAGCAACCTTGGGGCCTCCTGGTATCTGGGATGACCTGGTCAACAGAGGGCTTGTTTAGGAAAGATGGTTGGAGGGGGAGATAATTTTAGCATGTTTCCCAGCACCTCTCCTGGGTCCTGCAGCTCAGAGCTGGTTGGGATCAGGGTGGGGCTAATGATCCCTAGGCAGCCGCTCCCCACCCTGGGGTCTGGGTGCCTGGTCCCAGACACCATGACGCACCTCCAAATGTACTTTCTTTGGGAGGCACCCAAAGCAAAGTGTACTTTGGGTGCTAAGGAGCTAGTGTACTTAAAGCATTTGGCCCCAGGCCTGGGATGAAGGAGATGCTCACTGACTGGGCGTAGGTGATGCTGTGTCCTCTGCAGAGGACCTGCCAAAACCCTACTCCTCCTTCCAGACCCATTCCAATGGCCCCTTTATCAAAAACTTCCCCAAAATAGCTTCAGTTCACAATGCTCTTGTCTGGTAATTTCCGCATCCTTCTTTCCCTCTGAGAGTCCCTTGCAGGAAAAGGAATAACAGGTTTTTTGTTTGTGTGTTTCTTCGTTTTTACCCGCAGCAATTTGCATACTGTGTGACCTTAGGCAGGTGACTTCACCTCTCTGAGCCCCAGTTCCCTCATCTGCAACATAGGGATCGTAATAGGATCTATCATTATCCTCAGGATTTTGCCCGCATTATTAAGGCTACAATGAAATCATGTACGCAAAGGGCTTGCTCGCGGTACATGCTCCATAAACACGGCCTGTTATTGCTGGCCCCACCGGAAGTGTTGTTATTATTCACAAGTTCAACAATTATTTATTGAGTGCCTACTTTGTGCCATACATCGTGCGAGACAACTTGTGATACAGCAATGACCAAGACGGGCCAAGATCCTGCCCTCAGTGGAGCTTTTGTTCTAGCGGAATAAACACAGGAAACAAGTAGGGTTTGTTTGTGGTGTCAGATGGTGATTAGTGCTAGAAAGATAAAGGAGGGCAGGGTTAAAGAGGGGGGCAGGGTTGTCATTTTAAAGTATGGTGATCAGGGAAGGCCTTAATGACAAGGTGATATTTGGACAAGGACGCGAAGGCAGCGAGGGAACTTGCCTTACAGATAATCTGGGGAAAAGAATGCTGGTAGCAGGAACAGCCAGTGCAAAGGCTCTGAGGTGAGAGTGTGCCTGGGGCATTTAAGGGGCAGCAGGGAGGCCAGTGCGGCTGGAGCAGAGAGCAGGTGGGAGAGAAGGAGTTAGCTGTGGTCAGAGAGGAAACAGGAGTAGGATCTTGCGGGTGTCAGCTCCTACTCTGAGAAGATGGGAGGCTGTTGGAGGCTGTTAGGCAGAGAAGGGGCAGGATCTGTGACCTGATTTATGTATTTAAAAGAGACTTAAAGTTCCCACTGTGGTGCAGTGGATTAAGAAGAATCTGACTGCAGCTGCTCAGGTTGCGGCACGGGTATGGGTTTGATCCCCAGCCGGAGCAGTGGGTTAAAGGATTCACAGCTGTGGGTTGGATTTAATCCCTGGCAGGGAAAACGTTCCTAGGCTGCAGGTGCAGCCATTAAACAAAAAAAGAAGACAGAGTTCCCATCGTGGCTCAGTGGTTAATGAATCCGACTAGGAACCATGAGGTTGTGGGTTCGATCCCTGGCCTTGCTCAGTGGGTTAAGGAACCAGCATTGCCATGAGCTGTGGTATAGGTTGCAGACATGGCTTGGATCCCACATTGCTGTGGCTGTGGTGTAGGCTGGTGGCTACAGCTCCGATTCGACCCCTAGACTGGGAACCTCCATATGCCGTGGGAGAAGCCCTAGAAAAGGCAAAAAAAAAAAAAAAAGGCGTTCTCAGGCTCTTACGTTGAGAATAGACTAGGGGCCAAGGACAGGAGTGGGGAGACCATTCGGGGCATCTGCAAAATCCAGATGTGTAATGATGGGGCTCAGACCGGGTGGTAGCAGTCAGGGGACTGAGAAATGTTGGATTCTGGAAATACGGTAAAGAATTTGCTGGTTGTTGGAGTTCCTGCTGTGGCTCAGCAGGTTAAGTACCCAACATTGTCTTCATGAGGAGGCAGGTTCAATCCCTGGCAGCGCCCAATGGGTTACAGATCCAGCGTTGCCATGAGCTATGGTGTAGGTCACAGATGTGGCCTGGATCTGGCATTGCTGTGGCTATGATGTAGGCTGGCAGCTGCAGCTCTGATTTGACCCCTAGCCTGGGAACCTCCATGCGCTGCACCCGTGGAAAAGAATTTGCTGGTTGGTAGTGCATGGGGTGTGGAAGAAAGAAGAATGACTCCAAACTTTCAAGGCTGAGCCACAGGAAGGATGGAGACGTGCTGGACTGAGCTGGGGAAGCTGCGTGTTTAAAGCAGGGGCGATCCGGAGCTCATGATAGACATTTGTGCATCTTGGAGGGAGGGGATCCTGAGAGAAGGGCTGTCCAAGCAGTGAGTGAGAGGAGAGCTTTGGGGCAGCACGTTCCCTCCAGAGCCAAGACCTAGACTCAGCCTCTGTGCGGTCTCAGCTGGCTCTGGCCCACCTGTGGCTTCCCCGGCTCCCAGCCTCCAAATTCAGTTCCAATCGTTGAACATTTGTGAGCACCCACTGTGGTGCCTGACCAGGGCTGGAAGTTGCAGGGAGGAACACAAGGACCAAGTCATTCCTTGGCCTCTAGTTATTTCAAGTCTGAATCAAGGTGGAACAAGAAAAGCCCCTTAATAAACTTAATGATGATAACAGCCGCTAGGTACTAACCTCATCCTGAGCCTCCAGCAGTAGAGCGATAGAGACAAATATTGCGGAGCCAGGTCCCCGAGTTCAAATCCCAGCTCAGCCACTTAGAAGCTGTGTGACCTTGGGCAAGTTACTTAACCTCTCTGTGCCTCTTTTTTTTTTTTCCCCCCGCATTTAAAAAATGAGTGTGACATTATGACCTACCTCTTCTGGTTGTTGAGAGATTAAATGAGGTGATATTGTGAAACTCCTAGTGCCTGGCATATGGTAAGTATAGGCACATATTCAGTAAATAAATTCTGCCAAGGGCTTCACCTGTGTCATGGCTATAATCCAAATAATAGCCTTGTAGCTAATTTTTTCTTTAGATACATTTTTATTAGCAATCATCTATAAGTTTATAAAACACATCACTCTTTTCTCATTATTATACTCCCCTGATTTTTTTTTAAAAAGGATTTAACAGGGACTTATTATTTTTAGATGACTTTATGTTTCTAAGTATTGTTTTTCTTTTTAACAAGGTTTTTCCTATAGGTGGGCTTATTGTCAACAATTCATGGACTTCTCTCTCCTGTTCTTTTTTTTTTTTGAGTGTAACATGTACATGGATGAGAGTGGTAAATTGCTCTGAAACACTTATTATTTTTTTTAATAATATATCTTTTATTTTTAAATTTTTGGTCATGCACAGGCATGTGGAAGTTCCCAGGGCAGGGATCAAACCTGCGCCACAGCAATGATAACACCAGATCATTAACCAGCTGAGCCACCAGGGAACTCCTGAAACACTATTATTATTATTATTATTATTATTTGTCTTTTTGCTATTTCTTGGGCCACTCCCACGGCATATGGAGGTTCCCAGGCTAGGGGTCTAATCAGAGCTGTAGCCAATGGCCTACACCACAGCCACAGCATCGCGGGATCCGAGTGACACCTGCAACCTACACCACAGGTCACGGCAACGCCGGGTCCTTAACCCACTGAGCAAGGGCAGGGATTGAACCCGCAACCTTGTGGTTCCTAGTCGGATTCGTTAACCACTGCGCCACGACGGGAACTCCCTGAAACACTTATTACTAAACATTTAAAATAGAGAACAGAACAGTTTCTCACCTCTTCTATTTCTCTAAAGCAGTGGTTCTCAATTGGGGTGATTTGGGGATATTTGGTAATATCTGAAGATGGAGTGTCACAACCTGCTGGGGTGGGGGGGCTACTAGCGTCTAATGAGTAGAGAGACCAGGGGTGCTGCTTAAAGTCCTCCCATGCACAGGACAGCCTCCCCAACAAAGAATTAGCCAGTCCCAGATGTCCCTCGAGCAAAGTTGAGAGACCCTGATCTAAAGCCCCAGAGCGCACCACAGCCCCCATGTGTAAGCTGCTCAAGGTCACTAGCAAAGAGCAAACTCAGGATTCAAACAGTGGTCCAGGAGCCCCCAATCCCAGAAGACAGAACCAAATGCTGCTTTAGAGCCTGTTTGATTCAGTCTGCAGCTGTGTAACATTAAACAGGTCCATTAGTGTTGCTGAGCCTCAGTTTCCTCATCTATAAAATGGGTCTGAAAGTACTTAGGATTACTATGAGGATTATGTGACTTGGGAAGTGAGTGCTTAGCACAGTGCCTGACACTTGTTATGCCCGAAATAAGAAGTGGCCCTTTCATTTGCCCAAGAGTGTTGTGAGGCTCTGAAAAAGGGATGATGGTTTCTAGTTTGAAAAATCTGGGAGGGCTGCTCAGGGGAGGAGGTGTTTGTGCTTGGCTTTGAAAGTTGGCTATGATCTGGACAGGCAGGGAGGAGGGGAGGCTGTTTGGGTGGTGGGTAGGAGCTGAGCAAAGACAAAAGGGGAGAAGTGGGGAGTGGGCTTGAGTGACTTGAGGCACCAGGTTTGGCTGGGGTGGATGGTGCACCTGAAGGGAGGTGGGGAGAGAAGGGCTTCTCTTAGACTCAGGACTCCATGGCCTTGACTCCCCCCCACCCCCGCCCCAAATTCCCCTCCATCAGTCCCGCAAACCTGCTTACAGAGGCACACGGCCCCCCGGCTGCCAGGGCCCGCCCCGAGCTGGCAGACCAGGCCCTGGCTGGAGTCGCAGATGTGGAGGTGGTCGCAGGGCTCCCCCAGCCGCCGTGCACATACCCGGCAGCAGTTGCAGCCGTCCAGCACCAGGGGCACCCCCGGTGGGCATCGGGGTGGTGGCCATGGACAGGCACATGGTGTGGGGCATAGCTGGGCACACACCTGCAGAGACAGAGACCTCACTCAGCCATGGTCATTCAAGGTGGGCAGTGAGACCCTCACAACTGACTCCTCCTCTGCCAGGCCGAGCAGTGTCGAGGTCACATAGAGTTGGCCTTGAACCCTGGCAGTCCTACAGCACTCCCTGAGAGGCAGCCTGGCACGGAGGTCATGAGCAAGGGCTCTGCCTCTTATTAGCTGAGGGCCTTGGGAAAGTTACTTAAGCTCTCTGAACCTCAGTTTCCTCATCTGTGAAAAGGCGACAGTGATATTAACTAAGAGATTATTTTCTTTCTTTTTTTAAGGGCCGGACCTGCAGCATAGGAAAGTTCCCAGGCTAGGGGTTGAATCAGAGCTACAGCTGCCAGCCTACACCACAGGCACAGAAACACCAGATCTGAGCCTCATCTGTGACCTACACCACAGTTCACAGCAACACTGGATCAGCTCACAGCAACGCCAGATTCTTAACCCACTGAGTGAGGCCAGGGATGGAACCCACATCCTCATGGATCCTAGGCAAGTTCGTTAACCGCTGAGCCATGAAGGGAACTCCCTAAGAGGATTATTTTGATGAGTGCATGAAAGGACGCACGTTACACCTTTAGCCACAGCCTGGCCTGCAGGAGAGGCTCCATGTGTTTGGCTATGATCATTGTCATGGTCAGTTACAGTAAAGGGCTTAGATTCTGCCCTCTAGGAACTTAGAGGAAGGCTAAAGCCATAAAACGAAGAATTAAAAGGACAGAGTAGTCTACATTTTATAGCAGATGGTCTGTGGATATTTATCTTGAGAGCTGATAAATCAAATAGCATCATGGATATTTTTGATCTTTGGAATGATCCAGAATATGTTTCAGGATAAGCATCAAATTGGCCAGGAAACTTGGTGAAATGCCAACCCACAGGCTTCCTCTGGGATTTACCAAATAAGAACTTTCCAGAGTCAGGGCCCTGGAATCTATGTTTTTAACAAGCCATCTGGGAGCTTCTGAGGCACAGGTAAGTTATGGCACCTCTGCTCCAGTCTTTCCCCCCCCCCCCCCCCCGCCATGTACAAAGGGGGAAAATTGAGCTCCGCGGAGAGGAAGGGACAAAATCACAGTGGACTAGCTGCAGAGCCAGGAGCCTGCTTCCCTCTTGAGGACTCAGGGGCTTTTCCTGTGATAGGGAAAAGTCTCAGTCAGGGACCCTCCTCCAGGGGCAAGCTCAGGGTGTCAACCCAAGTGTTCTGAATACCTCTACCCACTCAGAACAGAGAAACAACCAAACCAGAAACCAGATGCCCTGTGCTCTCCACGTGTCCATTGGAAGGTGGGGACCAAGGGCCATGCATCAATTCAAAATTTTACCAGTGGTTACAGCAGAAATTGACAGCACATTGTAAATCAACTGTAATTAAAAATAATAATTTTTTAAAAAGATGTCAGCGTTTCCGTTGTAGCTCAGTGGAAACGAACCTAACTAGTAACCATGAGGATGTGGGCCAATCCCTGGGCCCACTCAGTGGGTTAAGGATCTGGCATTGCCATGAGCTGTGGTGTAGGTCACAGACGAGGCTCGGATCTGGCGTTGCTGTGCCTGTGGCATAGGCTGGCAGCTGTAGATCTGATTCAACCCCTAGCCTGGCCACTTCCATGTGCCGCAGGTGCGGCCCTAAAAAAAGGAGATGTTACCAGTGGCCCTATCTGTGGATCCTTGGTGGATGGAAGACTAGCAGTTTAGGAAGATGAAACTAATGACCTTATATGTCCCGTGTGGTCCCAAAGCAGACAATGACCTCTTTGCCCTAATCCCCACCTTGTCCCACCCCTTGGACTCCCAGTCCTGCAAACCTCTCTGCAGTTCCCATTGTGGCCACAAGAGGCCGCCCCACACTGGCGGACGGGCCTCTGGTGGGGTGGCCGACTGGGAGGCACTCACAGGGCCCCCACCTAAGATGGCATGGGTAATAATAGAAGCCAGTGGGCAGCTCTGTGCCTAGAGCCTCAGGAGAGTGAGTTCCCATCTCCGCAGGCATTTCAGGCAGGAGACGGGGTGATACCAGATTTTAGAGAAGATAGTCTAGCCTCACCCCTCAAAGTCTGGTCTGGACCAGCAGCATCAGCATCACCTGGAAGTGTCCTAGGAATTCATCACCTAGGGCCCTTCTTTATGAATCTAATTCTGCATAATAAGTTCAGAGGTGATTCCTATGGAATTGACCTGAGAAGCAATCAGCTGGACGTTGGGGCTCCCCTCCAAACCAGAGGCTGAGCTTCCTGGGTTGGTGGGAAGTGTGGAGCCCTTGACCAGAACTGGCTCCTGGGTGCCTCCTTAGAAGCCAGGCTGCCAGGACATAAGTCTTCTGCTTGGCACCTGGGTCCTCACTTTGGGTTCTCTCTACCAGGCAAGTTTGACAGGGGCTGGATCTGCAGGTCTTCACATGCTAGAAGGACCACTGATAGCTCTGATGACCATGGCTGACACTCACCATAAGCACACTGAGTGCCGGGAGTTTTAATGTGCCAGTTTAACCCTCCAGTGTGAGGTACCAGCATTATGCCCATTTTAAAGATGAGGAAACTGAAGCTTAAAGCAGTATAGACACCACCAGTAAGAGGTAGAGCCAGGATCAGAATTCAGGTTCATGGGAATCCAAGGCCCAGGCTCTTAATCGTCACACCTCCCTCTTGTCCCTAGTGGCCCCGATGCCAGCTTAGCCTCTGCCTCAACTTACCCGTTTGTTCAAGAGAGATGACAACAAGTCAGGGAAGGTGTTTTAGCATAGGCACGGAGAGAGTGGCCCTCCCTGGCACCCCACCCCCGTCCTTTCTAACCACCCCATCCCAGTGTTCGAGTTGTCCCATCACATACTTGGTTTCTCTAAACCCTTGAGGTGGTCCCAAGGGGGCAAGAGCCCTGGGCCGGGCATCTTCCAGGCAAGAGTTGAAAGCCACGTTCTACCACTGACTTGCTGTGAGACCTTGGACTCTTCACTGCTCCATGGGGAGGGAGCCGTTTCCTCCTCAGTAAGATGGGGTGGAGACCACCTGTCTTGGAGTTGTGACAGGGATTTATTTAATGAGGTCACAGCCCGCTCTTGGTCGATGTGGCTTGGCTTGTTTCCAGGTCTCTACCGCCTGTCCCTGTCCATAGGCCTGAGCCCAGGAGCTCATAGCCTGCCTGGAAGACTTAGGATTCTCCCTCTGAGGATTATCGCGGCTTTCATGGGCACTTCTAAGTCATGCTCCACCCAGGATGCTGCCTGGCTCCCTGGGACCGGGGAAGAATAGAGATGCGGGGGGTTGGGGGAGGGAGGTGAACCATGGGTCTTGGACGGCTTCACCTCGACCTTTCATTTAACCCCAGGTGCAAATCCCCAAGTCCCCTGCTCTAAGTACCAAGCACCCCCCCGGCCTCAGGTCCTGCTCCTTCCCTTTGGGAGAACAGACAGCAGGACTGGGATGTCAGCAGGTCCTCAGCCTTCCCCCAGCCACTGCTTAGACCCGGGAGAGAGAAGTTCCTGTGATCCTCAAAGGAGCATGAAAATACCATGAGATCATGGCTTGTGGCGGGGCCAGTCTCCAGGACACCGGGAGCCTGGCATTCACTAAGGTGATGGCAGACTCAGCACTGTGGCCTTGGTCCAGGTTGAGGGTGGAGAGGCGCTGACGGCGGTCCCCACTCACCCACACCCAGGCCTCTCCGGGGCTCTACTGCCTCTATTGCCCCGATGCTGTGTGGTTTGGGGCAAGTGGCTTACCCTCTCTGAGCCTTACTTGACTGAAAACAGAAAATAATCATGCCTTGTGGGGTCGTTGGGCATGCTAGGCAAGCTAGATGTTCCATAAGCCCTGTGAAAATATCCCATGAGAGAAGGTCGTTATTCCATGGGGGCTGCCCTGCATCCCCCTCCAGCTGGGGTCAGCAGGCCCCTCACTGCCTGAGGACCCAACAGCATTGCCCTCTTTGTAGTGCGAACCTTCCAATCAGCCAGACACCATCATCCACTCGAATCCTAGCTCATGGGCAAAGCAGACCTTGTCTTGAGTCTCCCTGTTTATCATGAGGACACCCACTTCTTTGGAGAGGGGCTCAGAAAGTCCTCTTTTAAACATTTGCCATATGCCAGATCCTGTGCTGAGCCCTTTCAATGGACTCTGATATATGACCTTCACCAAGGCCTCATGCACATTTTATTCACGCAACTGACGAGGCAGCTGAGGCTCAGAGAGGGAAGGGATGGGTCTGAGGTCACACAGCAGAGCTGGCCAGAGGCAGCTGTCTGGGCACCAGGGAGGGAAGCGGGGCTGAGCCCAGCACAGGAGGCCTGCAGGGATTCTCCTAGGGGGGTCCTCGGCTGAGAGTTCACCCCTCCCCCACCACACCCAGGAAGCCAGCAGTACGTTTCTGGGCCGGGGGGCAGGGTGGGGGGGCCTTACCTTGGAGAGGAGGCAGAGGAGAGAGAAGGCCAGGATGAGAGTCTGTGCTGTGCCTCCCATGTCACCGTGTTCCCCACGGAGCCAGCTTTGAGCCTGGGAGGCAGGACCTGTAAGTCTTTATGTTCCGGCAGCTGTGAGGTCACTCCCAGGCAGGCACACCACACACACACACACACACACACACATACGCGTGCGCACACACACGCTGCCTTCGTAGTCCTATTTCTCTCCCATCCTCAGCTTCCCATTGATGAGCCCATTTACCTGAAGGTGAGACCGTGGAGGTCACCAAGGGGGTGCTTGCCAGAGTGTGTGTGTGTGTGTGTGTGTGTGTGTGTGTATGACTGCCAGAGCCAGTGCCAGCACTAAGAGCCTGTGACAGGCTGGCAGGGACCTCTCTAGCTCCTCCCAGCCCAAAAGGGCCTTCCCAAGCTGCAGCTGGAGCCGCTGCAGCCCTGCTCCAGACCCCCTGCCCGACCCCAGCGGGGGCTGTTGGTCCAGGAAGTACTCAGCTGACACCCCCTTTGCACAGCCGACCCAAATCCTCCCAAACCCCATGGCTCGGACTCTGGGCAGCTCCAGCGGGCCTGCGGTTTCTGGCAGGAAGATGGGCAGCCATCCAGAGGTGGGTGTGACGCGGAGCAAAACTTCCCTGAGCGGCCTATTTGCTTTTGGCAATGAGGGACCTTCCCCGGGGGCCTGCCTGCCGGGCTCTGGAAGGCGGCCCGCAGTGGATGAACCCGTGCGGGCTGGACCTCGTGTGTGCCAGCTCTTGCAGGGCACTGCTGGGCAATCTGCAAGAACCAAATCCATTTTGTGGAATTCAACCAACTCTAAGGCCCCCTCTGTTGTGTCTTCAGCTCCTGCAATGGGGGGCAAAGCCTGGAGGGGGAGGGGAGAGTGGAAGAGCAGGTGGAATTCCTGGGACTATTGCGGGGGCTGGGGTGGGGGGGGCCTCCTGATCAGGGTGGGGGACAGCTTTCTGAAGGAGGCGCTGAGGCAAAGGGGAGTTAGAGAGGGCAGAACGTTCCAGGCAGAGGGGTCAATGTGCTAGCAGTGCCTGTTCTGGGCACCAGAGGTGCCTGGTGTGACTGGAGCTGACTGTATTGGGGGGCGCCGTCCACAAGGGAGTAAGACCCACGCAAGTCACGCTACCAGTGTTTGGGGGGCGCTTACACGTCCCAGCTGCTGGGGGAAGGACAGGTATAAAGACATCAGCTTCGGGAGTTCCCGTCATTTATGGCACAGTGGTTAACAAATCCGACTAGGAACCATGAGGTTGTGGGTTCGATCCCTGGCCTTGCTCAGTGGGTTAAGGATCCGGTGTGGCCATGAGCTGTGGTGTAGTTCGCAGACGCGGCTCAGATCCCGCGTTGCTGTGGCTCTGGTGTAGGCTGGTGGTGGCTACAGCTCCGATTGGACCCCTAGGCCTGGGAACCTTCCTATGCCATGGGACTGGCCCTAGAAAAGACAAAAAAAAAAAAAAAAAAGACATCAGCTTTGACTGTAGAAATTTGGCAAAGATGATAGTAGAGGTGGTGTCAGGTGGGGGGCTGGAGAAGGTTTTGGCCCCCATCCTCTCCCCCAGCCCCCCAACATCAAAGTGATGGAGCTGGACAGCAGAGGGGTCCAGAAGGGGCAGTTGGTGAGCAAGAAGAGGGACTTGATCTTGGCTGCAATCCCAAGCGAATGAGTTGATGGGATGGAAATTGAAGATGAAAATGTGGGATGTGATCATTTATGGCTGGAGGAAGTGGTTGAGGGTGAGGGTGGGGTGTCCACAGACTTGAAGAGAAGGAGAGGCCCTGTTATATATTAAGGCTTATGTTTCAGTCAGAGGCATGCCGATTTTACACCCAGAGTGGGTCATTTTCAAGCCTCCCCCTGCCTCCTTCATACAGCAAAAATGTCACCAGGGATCACTGTGGGATGAAACAAATATATTTCATGGATGAACCGGGATTTGCCCTTACCAAGCAAAAACAATGCCCTTTAAGTCCACACGGTTTCACTGTTCCAAATTTTAAACACAAATCAAAACCCTAAGGAGGCACTTAGAATGACAGAATTAAACTACCTACGTCTTCACCATTCATCACTGTTTCTTTGCATCTCCTTTTGCGACACAGAAAGATGGGATACCACAGAGCTGGGGATAGGAACAGTACTTGCCACAAGCGCGAGATTCCAAACTGTGAGCAGCTTTCTCTCCTGGTGAAGTCCAAGTCCACGTGTGCTGGTGGCCCGTGTGTCAGTGTAGTTCTAGAAATTCTCCAGCTTAACTTCCTGGGAGAAGAGGTTTATTAGAGGCTAAGAAATTAAAATGTGCTAATGTGAAACTTACCTGCATATTATTAAAATTCAACAGTCACCACAATTGTTTAATGGCTAGACCAATAAAAGATGTTTTGGAGATGCAGTATTTTATGACTGACCTTATTTAGATGTGCCAGTGCCTGGTGATTAAAAAAAAAAAAAAAGCAGACTTTTAATTAATTTATTTATTTGGTCTTTTTGCTATTTTTTGGGCCACTCCCACGGCATATGGAGGTCCCCAGGCTAGGGGTCGAATCGGAGCTGTAGCCCCTGGCCTACGCCAGAGCCACAGCAACGCGGGATCCGAGCCGCGTCTGCAACCTACACCACAGCTCACGGCAACGCCGGATCCTTAACCCACTGAGCAAGGCCAGGGACCGAACCCGCAACCTCATGGTTCCTAGTCGAATTCGTTAACCACTGTGCCACGACGGGAACTCCAAAGCAGACTTTTTAATCATCTATTTTATCTTGAGATTCTCTATGAACCAATGTACCCTGTTATTGTCTGTACCAGGGAGGACCACTGCCCCATCCTGTTCTCGCTTAGGTCATGGCTTTTTGGTTTGGTTTTCTTTTTTCGGTCACACCTGAGGCATATGGAAGTTCCCCAGCCAGGGGTCAAATCAGAACTGTCGCTGAGGCCTTACGCCACAGCCACAGCCACACTGGATCCAAGCCCCATCCTAAGCCACGGCTTGCGGCACCACCAGATCCTTAACCTACTAAGCCAGGCCAAGAATCAAACCTGCATCCTCACGAGACAACATCAGGTCCTTAACCTGAGGAGCCACAGTGAGAACTCTCCACTGGTCTTCATAACAACGAAAGTGGTTATGCATTGAGCCCTTAGTGGGAGCTAGCCCAGTGCTAAGTACTTTTTATTAAAAATGGTGTTTCTAACCTTCACAGCCCACATCTTAATTAAAAAAAAAAAAAAATCAAGTTCCCAGAGGTTAAGGAACTTGTCTAAGGTCACACAGCTAGAAAACAGAGCCAGATTTTCAGTGCAGGTCCATAGGACTCCAAAATCTATATTGTGGTTTTTGTTGTGGTTTTGTTTTTTTGCTGCTGCTCACAGAGCTCTTTGTGGCATATATTTTTTAAATTGAGGGGTAACATATAAACAGAGAAATGCTTACAGTGCAGTAGTTTTAAGTGTACATCTCAACAATGCTTCACATATGTCCACACCCACGTAACCACCAGCCGGGTCAAGACGTATTTCCAGAAAGTTCTTCATGCCCTTTCCAAGACTATACCCTCTGCTCCCCAAGGCACTCACTCCTCTGGCCCCTGTCTCCTTTGATTCGTTTTTCCTGGGAGGGATGGTTTTGAACCATTCCTCCCTCTGAGGCAAGAAGGAAAACAGGAGAGACCTGGAGGCCTGGGGTGGAGCTGGAGAGAGGCCCGCTATTCACAGCAACATCCATGCCAGAGGAGGAGCCTCTGCCCTGGGAGTGAGAGCTTATGTTCCAAGGACAGTGTTGCCCAGGGAGGTGACAAGCCACCAGTGGAAGTGTCGCCTGCCTGGAGGGGCCCCGGTGATTCAGAGCATATGTTTGGGTTGTTTTTTTTTTTTTGCTTGGACCGTGTTCTCTCTAAATAACTGAAGATGAGAGAGTGTGGACAGCGGGTGAGCCTGCTTCCTGGGGCCTGGCCAGTTCAGGAAGCGCGCGGGCTGGCATCAAGGGCCTCAGCTGGAGTGTGAGTGATGAACCGTCCCTGTGTGTTCAAAGCACTGAAAGTCTGAGGCAGAAGCAATGAGATCCTGCTGTGCAGCACTGGGAACTATATCTAGTCACTTATGATGGAGGATAATGCAAGAAAAAGAATGTGTGTGTGTGTGTGTGTGTGTCTATACATATATATACAGGGACGTGTGACTGGGTCACCTTGCTGTACAGTAGAAATTTGACAGAACGCTGTAAACCAGCTATGATGGAAAAAATAAAATCATTAATAAAAAAAGAAAGGTCCGAGGTAGGAGCTGCCACTTGGCTGACTGGTTACTGTGGTTCAGGCCCCTCAACTGCTAAGTGTGGCACGAGGGGAATGTGACAGTCCTAGGAACCCCTGAGTACTTTGGCTGCTGCTATTGCCCCCAATACGAACTCAGGATGGGCACAGTTGCTCTTTGTACCATAGGAAGCAAATTTGGAGCTTGCTCCCACTTCAAATCCTGGCTCCTCCAGGAACGTACAGCCTGGAGACTAGGATGTAGAAAGTGAGGTGCCAAGGGAGAAAAAATTTTTTTAATTTTTTTTGTTGTTATTTCCCCAATACAATTTTTTTCTACTGTACAGCATGGTGACCCAGTTACACATACATGCATACATTCTATTTTCTCCCATTATCATGCTCCATCATAAGTGACTAGACATAGTTCTCAGTGCTACACAGCAGGATCTCATTGCTTATCCACTCCAAAGGCAATAGTTTGCATCTATTAACCCCAAGCTCCCAGTCCATCCCACCCCCTCCCCCCTCCCCCTTGGCAACCACAAGTCTATTCTGCAAGTCCATGATTTTCTCTTCTGTGGAAAGGTTCATTTGTGCCATATATTAGATTCCAGATATAAGTGATATCATATGGTATTTGTCTTTCTCTTTCTGAATGACGTCACTCAGTACATGAGTCTCTAGTTCCAGCCGTGTTGCTGCAAATGGCATTATTTTTTCTTTTTGATGGCTGAGTAGTATTCCATTGTGTGTATATACATCTTCCTAATCCAATCGTCTGTCCATGAACATTTGGGTTGTTTCCATGTCTTGGCCCTTGTGAATAGTGCTGCAATGATCATGAGGGTGCATGTGTCTTTTTTAAGGAAAATTTTGTCTGGATATATGCCCAAGAGTGGGATTGCTGGGTCATATGGTAGTTCTATGTATAGTTTTCTAAGGTATCTCCCATGATGATCTCCATAGTGGTTGTACCAACTTACATTCCCACCAACAGTGCAGGGGGGTTCCCTTTTCGCCACACCTCCTCCAGCATTTGTTATTTGTGGACTTATTAATGATGGCCATTTTGACTGGTGTGAGGTGGTATCTTGTGGTAGTTTTGATTTGCATTTCTCTAATAATCAGGGATGTGGAGCATTTTTTTCATGTGCTTGTTGGCCATCTGTATCTCTTCCTTGGAGAAATGTCTATTCAGGTCTTTTGCCCATTTTTCCATTGGGTTGTTGGCTTTTTTGCTGTTAAGTTGTATAAGTTCTTTGCCTATTTTAGAGATTAAGCCCTTGTCAGGTGTATCATTTGAAAGTATTTTCTCCCATTCTGTAAGTTGTCTGTTTTCTTTTTGGTTTCCTTTGCTGTGCAAAATCTTGTCAGTTTGATTAGGTCCCATTGATTTATTTTTGCTTTTATTTCTGTTGCCTTGGGAGAATAACCTGGGAAAACATTTGTAAGGTTGATGTCAGGGAATGTTTTGCCTATAATTTCTTCCAGGAGTTTGATGGTGTCTTATCTTATATTTAAGTTTTTAAGCCATTTTGAGTTTACTTTTGTGCATGGTGTGAGGGTGTGTTCTAGTTTCATTGATTTGCAGCTGTCCAGGTTTCCCAGCAGTACCTGCTGAAAAGACTGTCTTTTTCCCATTTTATGTTCTTGCCTCCTTTGTCCAAGATTAATTGACCATAGGTGTCAGGGTTTATTTCTGGGTTCTCTATTCTGCTCCATTGGTCTACATGTCTGTTTTGGTACCAGTACCACACTGTCTTGATGACTGTGGCTTTGTAATATTGCCTGAAGTCTGGGAGAATTATGCCTCCTGCTTGGTTTTTGTTCCTCAGAATTGCTTTGGCAATTCTGGGTTTTTTGTGGTTCTATATAAATTTTTGGTTTGTTTGTTCTAGTTCTGTGAAAAGTGTCATGGGGAATTTGATAGGGATTGCATTGAATCTGTTGATTGCTTTGCATAGTATGGCCATTTCTACAATATTAAGTTTTCTGACCCAGGAGCATAGAATATCTTTCCGTTCGAAGGGAGCAAAATTTAAGGAACTCTTGCTATGTGCTGCTGACCTTAAACTTGTAGGACTCAGAGAATGAGTACCTCCTTAAAAGTGTGGCATCCAGAACACAAAATGAGTTTAGGATAGGAACTCAAGACATATGGATTGACTGGTTAAAAGACAATTCCCTTTCTCAGTGGAATGCATTAGGCTATGCTGATGTCACACATAAACCCCCAAATCTCAGAGGTTTAGCCTACTGAAGGTTTATTTTTGTTTGCACATAATGCAATGACATCAAGCAAATCTTCTCCATCTTGGAGCCGGAGCATCTCAAACCATCCTCTACTCAAATGTGTCCCTGATGCATGGGCATCATTCAGTTGCTTATTTGAAATGAAGAAATTCAGACACGCTGCCCCCCTCATCCGGATCTGCATTTTAATAAGACCCCCAGGTGATTTTGTATGCACATTGCAGTTAGTGAATCACATTCTAGACCAGTGATCTCCAAGGTCACCTTGGAGAAGAGGTAGACTGGCCCTTCACTGCCTCGAATCGGAAGCAATGACGTGCATCTCTTCTGCTCATGTTTTATTGGCCAGAAGGAGTCACATGATCCCAACTTAACTGCAAGGGAGGCTGGGAAACACAATCTTTCTCTGTGTGTCCATGAAGGGGAACCAGAATGAGAGACATAAGACATAGGCTTTGCCACAAGTATCCAGGAATCTGGGACACATTCTTTTGCACTTTTGTTTCTCTGGCCCTCGGTTTCTCCATTAAAAAAAATTTTTTTTTAAGTTTTTTTAAGGGCCATATCCACAGCACATGGAGGTTCCCAGGCTAGGAGTTGAATCTGAGCTGTAGCCACTGGCCTATACCACAGCCACAGCAATGCTGAATCTGAGCTGTGTCTGTGACCTACACCACAGCTCACAGCAATGCTGGATCCTTAACCCACTGAACGAGGCCAGGGATCAAACCTGCGTCCTCGTGGATGATAGTCAGATTTGCTTCCACTGAGCCACAACAGGAACTCCAAAAAAATTTTTTTAAAATTGAAGTACAGTTGATTTACAATGTTGTGCCAATTTTTTTTTTTTTTTTTTAAGACCAGAACTCCCAGGTGGCTTTTAGGGAAGGATTTTTTTTTTAATAATTAACTAATTAATTACAATTACAGTTTCATTTCTTGGACATTCTCTTCTGTTAAGGAGAGACCAAGTGAACCTACCTTCATTTCCAGAGGGATTGGCCGCTTGGCAAATGACAGCTTTGCCAGCTTTTGCTCCCTTAGGTTCTAATACTGCCTCCCGCAGGCATTCAGGGGAGCAAGCATGAGGGGTGCCATTCCTCCCACCTCAGACTTACCAGGAAGCAGATGCACATAAGAGTGCGGAGGACAGTGGCTCAGTGGCTAACGAACCCAACTAGCATCCATGAGGACACGGGTTCCACCCCCGGCCTCGCTCGGTGGGTGAAGGATCTGGCGTTGCCTTAGCTGTGGTGTAGGTCGCAGATGTGTCTTGGATCCTGAGTTGCTGTGGCTGTGGTGTAGGGCAGCGGCTGCAGCTCCAATTAGACCCCTAGCCTGGGAACCTCCATATGCCACAGGTGTGGCCCTAAAAAGACAAAAAAAAAAAAAGAGGAGTGTGGAGGGCAGAGGGGTACCTAGGGCACCTTCCGCAATACCATACAGCTCTGCAGAGCAAATTAACTTCTTTCATTTATTTTATTGTCTGGTTTTATTGCATAAATTTATACACATTTTTAACTGTAATTTACCAAATAATGAAGCATAAGGAAATTGAGGTTAGAGGGAGGTATCTAGAGAGAGGTTAGGGAATGAACGGTTTCATTCTGAAGAGGTTAAGGTGCAGTAAGAAGAGGTGACGGTAGGTGACGTGTCATCGCACAGCCTACGGTGTGTGTGAGGTTTGCACTTGGCCTCTTAACAGTTTCTGTCCTTCAGATGGAAACTCTGAAGGTTGATGATTTCTCAGAAAAGTCGTGTGCCTGTATAAAGATGCTACTAGTTTCCTCTGGAACTTTTTTCTTTAAGATCGTATGTAGTATTACTTGACATCTGGGATTATAACTTAGATGGGCATCGTAGTTAATGGTTGATGGGTTCAAATTTAGGAGAGAGTCCAGAGAAGAGACGGCTATTTCTTGAAGTCCTCTCTCCCCTCACTGGACCAAACAGCTTCTTTCTCTTGTAGTAAATTCACTCTATTTTATTATTATTTTTTGAAGTACTCCTACTGCCCGTCTGGTGGCATAGCCCCCCCAAATGAGTAACCTAAAATATGGGTTCTTGGTAGCGGTTTGTTATTTCTTCAGTTTGTTCTTTAGAAGATATATATACATATATATATATATATATATATATACATACATACATATATATATTTTTTAATATTTTTAATTAATTAATTTATTTATTTTTGCTATTTTAGGGCCACACCCTTGGCATATAGAGGTTTCCAGGCTAGGGATCGAATCAGAGCTATAGCCGCTGGCCTACACCACAGCCACAGCAATGCTGGATCCTTAACCCACTGAACAAGGCCAGGGATCAAACCCGAATCCTCATGGATCCTAGTCGGGTTCCTTAATTGCTGAGCCACGAAGGGAACTCCGTGTTCTTTAGAAGACTTTCGATGTTGATTTTTATTTTGGTTTTAAGCCACAGCTTTAAAAGAACTCAGAGGTATTCATAGCTAGCTTGGAATTGGTAACCTCAGCATAGGAGGGTTTTTTTCCCTGAACAATTACTATCTGGTTGAGGTATGTCACACGTTAGAGTCATCTCATGCTCGCTGATGTCTGTGACTATGTCATTTACCCTTGTTACCATGTCTTCACAGTATTATGTCAAGTGCCCTCAGGGGCCTTGACCTTTCCCATAGATGCACTTGAGACCCTATGGATGTGCAGTGCAGTCCACTCTTGAGCATGAACATCTGTGCCGTCACTTTGCTCTGGGTGGAGGTGGTTTATGGGTAACTTGTTTCCTCTGTGTTCCTAAGGTCCCCCCCCGCCCACCGCCTTTTGCAATGAATGTGTTAAAACTCATTCTTATGGGGAGTTCCTGTCGTGGCCAGTGGTTAACGAATCCGACTAGGAACCATGAGGTTGCGGGTTCGATCCCTGGCCTTGCTCAGTCGGTCAAGGATCCGGCATTCCTGTGAGCTGTGGTGTAGGTTGCAGATGCGGCTCGGATCCCACATTGCTGTGGCTGTGGCGTAGGCACAGCTCCCATTGGACCCCTAGCCTCGGAACATCCATATGCCACAGGTGTGGCCCTAGAAAAGGCAAAAAAGAAAAACAACCAAAACCAAAAAACTCATTCTTATGTATGTAAATAGCACTGCCTCTGCTGGGTGGAATTTGCGTCTTTGATTTTCTTTCACCCTTCATAGAATTCAGTCTCATCCGGCTGCCTTTCCTTACTGGATTTTGCAATCGAGGTGAACTCTCCACCCTCAGACAATGGGAGGATGTAGGAAAGATTGAGATCAGGATGTGACCTCCTGGGGGCGCTGGGGAGGCCCGTGGGGGAGGGAGGGCTTCTTTTAAGGGGATCAGAAACAAACCGAAGACTTCACTCTGGGGCTGTTCAGAGTTAGGCGAGGTGGAGGGGTTGACACTTGCCACAGGCCACGGATGCCTCCACCATCATCCAGTTTCCCAGCATTTTTACGAATGGAGATCGGGCCCCGCTCCTCTTTTTCATATGTTGCTTGATCTCTGTCTCCCTCTTTGGTGCTTACATAGTTCAGGCCCTTTAGCCAAACCCTTGCCTATGACAGTATTTTGGTTCTGTGGTTCTCACCATGCCCTCTGGTCGCCGAGCCTTTGGATAAAAACTCGGAGCCATCAGATGGGGCTTTGCCGGCAGAGATGACGTTTCTCTAACTGCACCCCTGCTCTGGCTCCTCAAAAACAATGAGTTGGCAGTAATGCAGTGTGGAAGATTTCCCGTTTCTCAGTGACCAGATTGTGAATAATTTCCAAGTGGATTTTCTATTGTTACTATATGGTTCTTTGTTTTTGCAATACAAATTCTGAATGTAAAAAATAAATAAATAAAGACCAGAACCCCCAGATGGCTTTTAGGAAAGGATTTTTAAACTAAATAAATAATTAACTAATAAATTCATTGGCTACCCTGTGCAGTGGCTTGATGTGGGATCTCAGTTCCCAGGCCATAGTGGTGGAAAGTGCTGCGTCCTAACCCCTAGACCACCAGGGAACTCCCGGTTTCTCCGCTTTTTGTTCTCCTTGTTTGTTTTGAGGCAGCCTCCTTGTTCTTTTAGGCCTGGGCCAGGCCTACCATTTTAGGAGTTAGGAAACGCTTCCGGAAAAGTGAAACCCAGGGAACACATCTGGATCAAGGCGTAGCACATGGGAGCCGGGAAAAAGATGTCTGCTGTTGCAAGGATGAAGCCGCTTTCAGCCATTCACAGCTTGTCAGCTCCTTCCGTGCCTCCCTCCTTTGACTTCACTGCACGTCTATGTGCCAAGTGCGAGAAGCTAGAGAAGCAGGATGGATAAATGCCCAGCCCTGGGGACCTCACTGCTGTTACATTAGGTAGTGGGGAGGGAGAAATCCAGAGCAGACCGTGACCCAAGCAGGGTCGGTGCTCCCATGCATGGACATACCCAGGAAAGAGGGGACCCCGAACTGTGGGAGGAGCAAGAATCAGAGAGATCAGCAAATCCCAGCTCTGGCATTGCCTCTGGGCTGTATGTCGGTGTCCTCTCCTCTCCTTTCTGGGCCCCCGTTTCCTGTGTTTAGAAATTGGGATCTATGGCAGAACCTGAGGGATACTTGTTCCAATATCCTTTCTCCCCTCCTTCCTTCATAATCAAACCCCCATTTTTTTTTTCATTTGTATTTTTTTGCTTTTTAGGGCCACCCTCCTGGCCTATGGACGTTCCCAGGTGAAGGGCTGAATTGGAGCTACAGCTGCCAGCCTACACCACAGCTATGCAGGATCCAAGCTACGTATGTGACCTGTACCACAGCTCATGACAATGCCAGATCGAACCTGCATTCTCATGGATACTAGTCAGGTTCCTTACCACTGAGCCACAATGGGCTGGTTTTATTTGGGGTGGCAATGCACTCAGCTTTGCAGTGAGGCATGACTGTGTGACTGGTCCCAGCAAGGAGATACAAGCAGCAGTGTTGGGTGCAAATTCTGGGAAGGCTCTTAAAGGGGAGAGCATCCGTTTTGTCACAACACCACGACTCCTTGCTTCCTCCTGCTTGCAGTCAGTAACCAGACGTGATGGTGAAGCTTGCTGCCATCTTGGAGCATGAGGTTATCTTAAAGACAGACCTCGCGTGCAGAGGAGGGAAGAGGAGAGAAAAAGAAGGAGCCTGGATCTCTGAGGACATCAGAGGTGCCATTTGCACCCTGGATTCTCCCTGTAGATTTCAACCACATAATTTTTAAAAAAATAGTATACCTATTATATATAAAAATACCCTAAGAGGGAGTTCCCATCATGGCTCAGGAGTAGTGGACCCAACTAGGATCCATGAGGATGCAGGTTCAATTCCTGGCCTTGCTCAGTGGGTTAAGAATCCTGCGTTGCCATGAGCTCTGGTGTGGGTGACGGATGTGGCTCAGATCCTGCGTTGCTATGGCTGTGGTGTAGGCCGGCAACTGTAGCTCCATTTCGACCCCTAGCCTGGGAAATTCCATATGCTGCGGGTGTGGCCCTAAAAAAAAAAAAACCTATAAGAATATTAACATAATAATAAAATAGTATATGTTATTCTGTCTGCACATAATATATACATGCTTATGCCCTCTTGTTTAAGCCCCCATTGTTTTGAGTATGGCTGCTGTAAAAGTGTTATTGATTTTTATTATTGAGCATGTATGAAATTGCTGTATTTGTTCTGATACACTGACATCTTATTTGGTTTATTTTTCAAGGTGGAGGATTGCATGACCTATAGACAATGAGCAGTTTTATCTCTTCCCTTTTTTTTTTTGCCTTTTCTAGGGCCACACCCGCGGCATATGGAGGTTCCCAGGCTAGGGGTCAAATCAGAGCTGTAGCCGCTGGCCTACGCCACAGCAACGTGGGATCTGAGTCGCGTCTGCGACCTACACCACAGCTCACAGCAACGCCGGATCCTTAACCCACTGAGCAAGGCCAGGGACCGAACCCGCAACCTCATGGTTCTTAGTCGGATTCATTAACCACTGCGACATGACGGGAACTCCTATCTCTTCCCTTCTAATCCTTACACCTCTTGTCTTCTCTCCTTATAGCTTCAGCCTGACTCTGGCACAATGCATCAAGCAATAGCAGCGACAAAGGACATTCTTGGTGTTCCTGATCCAGTGAGGCACATAAAATTTCTCTACTAGGAATAACATTTTCTGGAAGGTTTTTTTTTTATATATATGTATATTAACATCTCTACCAAGTTAAGGAACTTCTCTTATGTTCCTAGTTTACTAAGATTTTTTAAAAATCATAAATCCCTAAGGATCTCACCAAAAGCTTTTTCTGTACCAATTGACATAATCACTGGATTTTTTTCTCCCCTTGATATAATGATGCAGTGAATCGCACTGGTGGATTTTCTGATGTTGATGAATTTCTAGGATAAATCCTTCTGGTGGTGAGGTTTATCATTCTTCTAACACATTGCTTAATTCAGTCCACTAATATTTTATGTAGTATTTTTCCATACGGTATTCATAAATGAAATGGGCTTACGATTTTCTTTCATTTTATTGTGCTATCTCTTTTTTTTGCAACTGAGATGACACTTGTTTGAGTAGGTGTCTAAAATAAGCTAGGTTGGAGTTCCCATCGTGGTGCAGTGGAAATGAATCTGACTAGGGACTGTGAGGTGGTGGGTTCGATCCCTAGCCTTGTTCAGTGGGTTAAGGAGCCAGCATTGCCGTGAGCTGTGGTGTAGGTCACAGACACGGCTCCGATCTGGCGTGGCTGTGGCTGTGGTGTAGGCCAGCAGCTGTAGTTTCGATTGGACCCCTAGCCTGGGAACCTCCATATGCCGAGAGTGAGGCCCTGAAAAGCAAAAAAAAAAAAAAAAAAAAAAAAAAAATTAAAAATAAATAAAAATAAAAACATAAAATAAGCTAGGTTGGCTTTTGGAGGGTTGGCAGGGGAGCTACATGTATAAACTAGGCATTGACTCTTTCTTAAAAATTCAGCAGAACTCACCTTTAAGACTCTGGGGGAGCAGGAGGGCTCTGACTGCTGTTTCAGTTTCTGTAATACTGGTGGACCTATTTAAATCTCTATTTCTTCTTGAGCCAATCTTTTAGTGTTTTACAACTTTCTAGAAATGTGTCCACTTTACCTAAGTTTTCAAATTCATAATGATAATAACTGCTGACAATAGTTTTAAAGCTACTTTCAGTTCCTGTTAAGTCAATATGATTCTTTTTTAAAAAAAAAAAAACGGTTTTTTTTGGTGCTACTTTCTTTTTCTTTTTTTTTTTTCTTTTTTCTTTTTGCTATTTCTTTGGGCCACTCCCGAGGCATATGGAGGTCCCCAGGCTAGGGGTCTAATAGCTGCAGCCACCGGCCTATGCCAGAGCCACAGCAACGCGGGATCCGAGCCGTGTCTGCAACCTACACCACAGCTCACGGCAACGCCGGATCCTTAACCCACTGAGCAAGGGCAGGGATCGAACCTGAAACCTCATGATTCCTAGTCGGATTCATTAACCACTGCGCCACGACGGGAACTCCCAATATGATTCTTTTTCATTCATTCTGCACTTTATTTATTTGCATCTTGTCTCTTTTGTCATGACCAGTCCTTTTTTTTCGGAGGTGGGTGGGGGGAGAGCACAGCTCTGGCATATCGAAGTTTCTAGGCTAGGTGCCCAATTGGAGCTGCAGCTGCCAGCCTACACCACAGCCACAGCAATGGCAGATTCAAGCCACATCTGTGACCAGGGGTGGAATCTGCATCCTCACGAATACTAGTCAGGTTCTTAACCTGCTGAGTCACACCAGGAACGCCCTGTCACAACCAGTCTTATCAGAACCCTGGTTATTAATTTTGTCCCAGAAGCAGCTTAGGGTTCTGTTGTTTTTCCATAGTCTTTTGTTCTCTAGTTCATTGATTCTTCCCCAGAGGGTTTTCTGTTAGGTGCAGCTGAACCCTATTTTGGTCCTCGAAATACTGAGTTGTTTCCTATTTTCAGGGAGGTCACCTCCATCAGGAAAGTCCATAGTGTGGGCCCAGTCAATGGCCATGACTTGCCCAAGTCTGGGCTCCTGCCCCAGAATGCAAGGCTCCATCTCTTCAAGGCTGGCAGTCTCCACACTGCCCCTGCTTCTGATCACATTGGGAGAAACCGCTCCTGCTGCCTGCTCCCCTGGCCTGCAAATTAGCCAGCCCCAGCCCCCACCGCCGCCCCCCCCCCGCCCCTGCCCCGGTGGCATGTTCTTCCACACATTCCCCAGTCTGGGCAGGAGTTCAGAGGTCAGCTCCCGGCCCAATGATGCCAGGTTCCACCATGAGCTTCCCCTCCCCCTCTCCCGCCCCAGACAGCTGTGGGGCCAGAACAGTTTAACACAAGTGGCTTCAGTCTGAGCTGGCCGGGTTCTGCGTGCAGGGACCAAAGCGGTCCCCCCAGGTGGGGGTAGAATGTGGCGCTCTCAGCACACACACGTGACCGCCTCTGTACACCGATGTACATACCAGAGCTGGGGTTCCTGGCAAGGCATGGTCCTCACTTGCTGGGTGAGGGGGTTGGGACAGGGGCTGCACCCTTGGTGCAGCGGGTGAGGCCAAGATAAGCCAGCTGCGGAGCTGGAGCACGTCACGATGGGACATGGGCTTTGGAAATTTACACGAAGTTTTATTTACAGACCTGGAATGCCAGGAAAAAGGCACTGAGTCTGGCACTTGTTAGGTGCCAGATGTACATAGGTGTATATAGGTATGTGTGTATATATAGGTGCCAGATTTTGTGGATGTATATAGGTGTGCGTGTATATAGATGCTGGATGTGTATACATCTCATGAATGAATTGGGGGACCCAAGCTCTGACCCCAGCACTATGGCTGTACATTCTTAGGCAAGTTCCTTGGCTTTGCTTGGCTTCAGTTCCTTTGTCTGTAAAACGAGAGAGGGGTGAATTGTACATGTCATAGTGCCTCTTTCTCTAGGGATGTCTATTTCTATGCCTGGAAGCATTTTTAGTGGCAGCCCTGACCCAGAGAAAAGTACACAGTGTGGGCAGCAAAGCAGAGTTCTGAAATGTCATGAGACAGAGGTGGTTCCTATAGATTCTCTGTTGTCTGAATAATTGCCAGAGTTCAGGATATTTCCCTGAGTTGGAACTCGTTGGTCAGGAGGGACCAGGCACCAGGGCAGAGATGGCTTTACTTTTGGCCAGACATCCCTTAGAGGGGGCACAAAACAGGTTAGATTACTGCCTCCCCATCCAAGAGCCCCTTCATTGTTCAGCATAAACAGTCTTCAGGGACTTATTTCTCGCTGTCTAAGTCCCTACAGGTGTCATCTGTCTAATCCATCCATCCATCCATGTATCTGTCAATTCATTTGTCCATCCATCAGTCCATTTTTTTATCTGTCTATTCATCCATTCATCTGTTGATCCACTTATTCATCCATTTATCCATCCACTTATCTATTCTTCCAACACCCATCCCTCCACCCATCCATCCATTCATCTGTACCTCCTTACATCCACACACTCATTCATTCAACAAACACTGAGTGTAGGGGGCTATACCCTACTATTAAATAGAGAATAAAAATAAGGTCTCTGCCCACAATGAATTCACAGACTAGAGGGGAAGGTAGAGACAAGCCAAGAGGTGATGGCCGCCCAGTAGGTGGGGAGTACCAAGTACTGAAGGTCATGAGAAGAGGACCTAATTCAGCTGGGAGGTGGGAGAGGAGGCTTTGGGAGTCTTATTGGAGGAGGTAGTATCCGAGCTGAATGTTGAAGCAAGAGTAGAAGTCCCGGCAAAAAGGCAGTTCCCACAGGGGGACAGAGCAGACAGAGGCAGTGGGAGAGCAGGACTGTCTGGGCAGCTGTGAGCAGCTGGGTCTGGATGAAGCTGGACAGGCCAGTGGGAGGTGGAGTGAGATGAGGCTGGAGAGGCCTGGCTCCGCTGGTTAGGGAGGACATTTGTGACCGGGGGTGGGACTAGGGGTCGAGATCTTGGGGTACCTAGGGACCATCTGGAGATGCAGGAAAGCTCTGGATCAGGCAGCAGAAGGCCAGGTGCCTTCCTGCCTCTCCCCAGAGTGACCTCAGGCAAGTCACCTCACTGCTCAGGGCCTCCATTCCCCTGCCGTGACGTGACAGGGTTGCCCTTTGTGGCCTCTTGGGGGCCCTGCCAGCTCTGAGGACATCCTTGACTCACATGTGGTCGGCAACACCAATAGCCACGTGGTCATCTGGCCTGGCCTGAGGAGCACGTTCATTGTTCCTGGTCCCCGTGCATGTCGAGGGGGGCAGTGCCTTGGCGAGGGGGGCCCTGGTTAGGGGCCGCCCCCGTGGGGCTCCCAGTCATGGGACGGCAGGAGGAGCTGAGAAGGGAGTGAGTCACCAGCCCGTCAGCAGCTTGGGCCCCAGAGGCCCCAGGTGCAGAAGGGGAGCCCCATTCCCTGCTCCTCGCTGCCCGGGGCCCCCTTCTCAAGATCCTTGCTCAGAAGGAGGTCCTATACAAAACTCTCATCATGAAAACAGGCCCAAGGGAAATTGTTTGGGATAAAGCAGAGGGGGCAAGCCCTCGGTCGGGGCCCTGCGCCCCCGCCCACCCCTTGGTGGCCCCTGAGGCCCTACCAGGGAGCCCCCTGGGAGTTCAAGGGTCCAAATGTCCTCAGGAGAGGAGATGGGGATCAGAGGGGGAAGGGACAGACCCAGGGTCACCCAGCATGTCGACTCGCTCCTCTCCTCGCTGGGCTCTGACACTGCCCTTTCCCAGCCCTGGAGGATGGGGATCCGAGCAAAGGCCTTCCCTCTGGGGACCCCCCTCCCTCAAACATCACAGCTTCTTAGCGGTGCCGTAGGGGATGTGGGCTAAAGCCGTGATCAGCCCCAGACAAGACCCCAGCAGGTTTTGCCTTCCTCCCTGGGCCTGGGTCTGCCCAGCTCTGCAATGGAAGGCAGGTGAGAGATTAGAAATCACTAGCACTCATGGAAGGCTTACTGTAGACCAGGCATGAATTAAACCCGCACAGTGGCCCTCCCATAGATGCATCGTTATGATCCTAGTTGCACAGATGGGTAAACTGAGGTACCAAGAGGCTAAATCGCTTGCCTAAGGTTACGTAACAGGTAGGGGGAAGAGCCGGGATTTGAACCCAGAGGGCCCCTGAGCCCCACTGTGCTACGCTGCCTCTCCAAAGATGGCCCCCAAACGCCTTGCAGTCCCTTTTGTCTGGGATACAGATGGAAAGACAGAAGTGGTTCAGAGGGAAGGGAGCATCTCAGTCACATCCTGGCTCTGGCACTTGCTGTGTGACCTAGGGTCAGTCCCTTCATGTCTCTGGGCCTCAGTTTCTGAGCAGGGCTGCTGTGAGAATTAAAGTGCTGGGGTCAAGTGGCCTTCAGGAAAGGCACCCTTATTATGACTGATGCTCCCTCAGTCTCCACCCATGGCCCCTTCCCTGCAACCACTGTCTGAGTTGAGACCTGCCCCTCTATCTTCAAGCTGCCTGGCTCTGTCTCCGGGAGAAGTTGTTTCTCAACTTCTCAACCCCTGAGAAAGGACAGACAGGGTCTGTTCCGGCCACACCCTCCCTCCTGACTCAGAGCCCATGTCCCCTAAGAGGCCAGTTTCTCCCCAGACACTCGGGTGGGCACATGCGCTGCCCAGGCTGCCGTGAGGGGCTTCCAGGAGCCTAAGCGGGGACAGAGAGGCCCCCCTGCCTGCCCCCATCCCAGCAGCCCCACCAGCTCCACCAGCCCCAGAGCAAAACACTTCATTACTGGAAGCCCAGCCAGGCAGAGGGGGTGGAAGTGGCCGTGTTGGAGGAAACCGCGCAGGGCCAGCCAAACCTCGGCCCTCGAAGCCAGCGGCCCATGGCCTGACCACGCGGAGCTGGCTCGCTGGGGTGTTTACGGAAACGTTGGCCCTGAGGCCAGCCCAGCTGCTGGCCTGGAATCCCCTGAGGCACCCCCAGGCTCAGAGTGCCAGCTTGGCAGGGGACATCAAAGGCTGCAGCTGAGGCCTTGTTTTCCTCCACCGTCCACCTGGGGATGTGGAAGGCTGGGGAGCCCGGGGCTCAGCGAGTGGCAGCGACAGGCAAGGTCTTCAGACAGGGCTCTTTCTGGACATTGCTGGAAAGTGGCAACAACTCGGGAGAGCGTGGAGCCAGTGGCCTCTGCCTGCGTTCAAATCCTAGCTGTACTCCTCACTGGCTGTATACCTCGGGGTAGTTGGCTTACCTTTTTGGGGGCCTCAGTTTGCCTATCTGTAAAATGGGGATGTTGATAATAGCACACATTTGCCAGCGATGTGACATGATTTCATGTTTGTAAAGTGATTAGAACAGTCGCCATCACACACTCAGTGTCAGAAGTGTTGGTTACAGAAATCTTTGCAATTTAAATATTTTCTGAGCCTTCAGGCCCTGGTTGAGGAGTTCAGGTTATAAAAATACATCTGGGAGTTCCTGTTGTGGCTCAGCGGAAAGGAAGCTGACTAGTATCCATGCGGACCCAGGTTCAATCCCCGGCCTCACTCAGTGGGTTGGGGATCTGACGTTGCCATGAGCTGTAACGTAGGTCACAGATGCGGCTCGAATCTGGCATGGCTGTGGCTGTGGCTGTGGCGTCGGTCAGCAGCTATAGCTCTGATTCGACCCCTGGTCTGGGAACTTCCATGTGGCACGAGTGCAGCCCTAAAAAGAAAAAAATAATAAAAATAAAACGCTAAGCCACCTCTTGCCTTCCCCAAATGCCAGTGTGGTATCAAATTACTCAGCTGCCTTTGGGCCTGGGAATTCAGAGTTGCGCCCAGCCCTTACCTGAGAAGATCCAGAAAGATCTCTGGGGAAGGAGGACAGTCTAGGCAGAGGGACCCACCTGTGGAAAGGCAAAGGGCGCAGGGCCAGCCCATCTGCGCTGGTCTCTGGAAATAGCCTTGAACGCCAGGAAAATATACAGCTGGTCCTGTGGCAAGAGAGAGATCCCAGAGGGTCCTGAGGGGACTTTGCCCGTGGCCGATGTGCAGGTGTCTGGTGGTCAGGATGGATGATAAATCATGAAAGAAGGGGATCAGAGGCAGGAAGAAAATGAATTTGTATGGATAAAGCTTGGCATCACTATTGAGCTGTCTTCCTCCAGACTGAAACTTAGTTGTGCCCTGTTCCACCTCATCCAGAGCAATGTGTGTGTGTGTGTGCCTGGGGGACCCAGGGCCTGGACACCCAGGCTGAGGGTCCCTGGAGCCCAGAATCAGGCCTTCCTCCCCACCCCAGCCCTAGCCCCTGCAATGACTTCCTTTGGGTTAACCCCACTGTGGCCACAGTAGCTGCCAACAGAGGGAGGTGGCACAGAGGTAAAGGTGATGGGGGTCCAGTGCCCACAAGACCCTCAGCAGCCAAGCCTCAGCCCCCAAGTCCACCTGGGATTCAGACAAATCCTAGGAGTTCAGATCTTGGACCTACCATACACTTGGGCTGTGACCCTGACCTAGTGCCTTGAGGTCTTCCTCATTCATAATGCAGAGGCAATAGAGCTGTTGTGCGGATTGACCAAGATCTTGAATGTGAGGCATGTAGCCCAGCACTGGTCCAGAGTGCAAGCTCGATAAGTGTGAGTCCAGTGTCATTATCATCACAGCCTGGAGGCAGAAGCCACTTTCTGGCCTGGGAAGAACTCAGAAACCACCTACTGTGGCTTGGAGATACCCAGAGACTGCGGCCTCAGGCCCCTCGCCCTTGTCCCCGGACACCTGGGACCTGACTTAGCTCAGGGAGGTGGGTCTCCCCCTGTGGGTCTGGGGGCCTCTGCCTGGAGCCGTATGTCCGATCCATCATGTGGGTTGTGGGGGTGAGACTGTCTCAGTCTGTCCCCTGCTTCCACCCTCCCTAGTGGTCCATCCTTGGACAAGTTACTTGATGTCTCAGTGCCCCAGTCTCCTCATCTGCAAAATGGGCACAGTCACAGTTCCTGCCTCACAGGGTCCTTGTCAAGATTGGAGGAGAGATGGCACTAGGCATGCTTAGCACGGAGCCCAGCACACGGTGAGCATTTGGTAAATATTAGCATGTTTTGATGCTGCAACATAGAACAGGAGCTATAAGACAGAGAAAGTACTCGAAATTCACAGTCATTAAATACTGTTAGAAGGAGATACAGAATTAAAAGGGTGTAATACGTATAGGAGGGAGGAGTGATGGAGGCCGTGGAGAGAGATCAGGCCCTGGCTGAAAAATCCACCCAGGCTACTTCTGAAAAGCTGTCAATAAGAATAATTGAGAATAATTGAGAATTTCGCAAAGAGTGAGCGCTCAGCATATACGAGGTGCTGTGTTAATGAGCTTGGCACAAAATATCTCCTTTCCTTCCTGGGGCACCCCTGGGAGGCGGGGCTGGGACCAGGGTCTGGGTGTGGAGGTGACCGGGGTGTGTGATTTAAGGAGGCACTCACCCTCAGGCTCCTGCAAGTACAGGCTCAGCACCTGAGAGCCAGCGCCTCCTTAAATGCAGAGCCCTGGGTGCCTGGCTTGCCTCACCCAGCCCCAGATCTGTGTGAGACTACTAGGATACAGTAATTATCCCCATTTGATAGATGTGAAAACCAAGGCCCTGCAGACAGGGCACCTGTCCAGTGTCCCACAGGGAGAAAGGAAGAGGCAGAACCCCAGTTTCCTTGGTCCTGAAGCCTGGAGCTCTGTTTACCCTGCGGAGCTGCCGAGGATGGAAGGTCTCCATTGCCCCAGAAGGCTTAGCCACCTGGAGAGCTGCCTGGAAACAGCCTCCTCTGACTTGCCCGGGCAGCTGGGAACGCCGGCCTGCAGGGCGGGGGCTTAGGGATCCCTCTCCACATCCCTGGGGGTTAAGTCTGGGGACCCAGGCTTCTGGCATCAGCCATCATGTACCCCAGAGGGACGCTCTACTCATAACAAACCCCAGAGGTCACTTGCCTGAGAAGGGGCCTTCTGTCGCCACTCAGGCTGAGAGAGAGGGCCCCAGGCTTTATGAAGACTGCCTGGCTTCCCAGATGGTGACGCCCTGCTTCTGGCCAACCCGTGAATCCCTCTGGGTCTCCTCTGGGACAGGTGGACAGAGAAGATGAATGACCATCCCCATGGAAGGAGTCCCTAGAGAGATGCAAATGTGCGGACTCTGGATTTGGCCTGCCTGAGCTCAGATTCCCTTTCCCCGCCTCCTAGCTGTGTGACCTTGGGCAAGTTACTTCACCTCTCTGTGCCTTGGTTTCCTCTTCTGTAAAATGAGGCTAAATAATAATACCTACTGCATAGGGGAGTTCCCATCGTGGCTCAGTGGGAAACAAATCTGATTAGTATCCATGACGACGCAGGTTCGATTCCTGGCCTCGCTCAGTGGGTTAAGGATCTGGCGATGCCGTGAGCTGCGGTGTAGGTCGAAGACTCGGCTCAGATCTGGCGTGGCTGTGGCTGTGGCTGTGGCCAGCATCTACAGCTCCAGTTCTACCCCCAGCCTGGGAACCTCTGTGTGCTGCAGGTGCAGCCCTAAAAAGACAAAAACAAACAAACAAAACCCTCAAATCTACTGCATAGGGTTGCTGTGAAGATTAAGTCAGATTCATTCATTCAGCAACTATCTATTGAAGATCTGCCAGCCTCTAGGCAGTGAGTAATACGACAATGAGTGAAAGAGACAAAACTCTTTACCTTCAAGTTTTTAAAGAGAAAATAGCATGATGAATATTATTTACTATGAAAAATGCTGGCGCCAAAAAATGAAGCCGATATAATACAATGTTAACAGTTGTTAAATCTACGTGATGGGCAAATGGCAAATGAGGGTCATCGCCTGTTTTCAATGCTTTTCTGTATGTTTGAATTTTTTTTTTTCTCACTACAAGGAAAGAAAGGGAGAAAGAAAAAAGTGAGATAGAAAGAAAGGTAGAAAGAAAGAAAGTAGGAGCGGAGGAAGGGAGAAATCGCTGCCTGTTTGGAACTTACGATCAAGTGGGGGAAACAAACCATAAATAAGTAGACATCCTTTGACGGGAAGAACTTCAGAGGAAAAGGGAGGGATCAGGAGCGTGCAGCCTGGTGGGGGATGTTCCGTTTTAAACCATGTGGTCGGGGAAGGCCCCCCTGAGAAGGTGACATCTGAGCAGAGCGCAGTTCTCCTGGTTTCCAAGCCTGGAGTGGCCCTGCCCAACTTCTACCCAGTGAGAGTCACGATAAAAGTCCAGAATCCGGAATTCCCAAACCTGACCAGCATCCATGAGGATGCAGGTTCAATCCCTGGCCTCGCTCAGCGGGTTAAGGACCCAGCGTTGCCGAGAGCTGCGGTGTAGGTCTCAGATGAGGCTCAGATCCCGCCTTGCTGTGGCCGTGGCACAGGCCGGCAGCTGCAGCTCCAATTCCACCCCTAGCCTGGGAACCTCCATAGGCTGCAGGTGCGCTGTATAAAGGGAAAAAAACCAAACAAACAGAATCTAAGGCCCTTGGGGTGATGGGATTTCAGAATTGTATGGAACAGGTAGGTACACATCTCCATTCACAAGTCTGATGGGCGGGCAAGTTCATCTTTTTTGAGTGAATTTTTATGACCATACCCCACATAGGTGAGCAGAAAATTAATCTCGATCATTTGATTCCTTCTCCTCACCCCATGACACACGCACGCACACACGCACGCGCACACGCACGTGTCCTTTGGCCTGGGATGGCCTCTCCCTGAGAGGTTGTTTCAGGCCCTTTTGGCTCCAACACCCCACATGACCCTTTCATCATCGAGCCCTTCCTCATTCTCTACGTTTGGACTCACTCTTCAAAGCTCTCTGGGGTCATGCTGACCCACAAAATGCAAAACATGCTTTCTGGTAGCCTTTTCTCTGGCCTCCTGCCCAGGTCTCTTTGTGAAGGGAAGGAGAGCGGGCAGGGTGGGCGGTACCGCAGTCAGGTTGCCGCCAGGCTAGGGAGCAGTACCAACCACTCCCCATCTTGCTCCTCAGCCTCTCCTGAGGCGTGTCCGCTCGGGTCCCCTACGGTCCCACCTCGGGTCGCCTCACTCTGGGATTCAGGGTGATGGCACAGCCACCACCCCAAGGGTGGTAAAGCAGAGGGACAGAAAGGCATCTGATTTCTTTCTCTGATTCATGAGGTATTCACTTGCCTCCAGTTCCTACAGGAGTTGCCTTTGGGGGGAGGAAGGGGTGCTTTTGAAACCCAAAAACTTGTTCCCCCGGCTTTTGTTGAAATGTCCACTCCCCAAGTCGGCAGATGCTTCATAGTCCACCTGCCTGAATAGGAGGAAAAGGCATTCCTGGATTTTTAGTATCGTGCCGTCTTAGATCACAATCTGAGAAAAATGGGATCTGAGAATCTTAGAGTCATAGACTTTCAAAATCGAAAGACCTCTGAATTCATTATCGCTTATGACAAGGAGCTGCCAGCCTTGGCTTGTACCCTCCCAGGCCAGGGAGCTCATCAAATCCCAAGGCAGCATTCTCTATTATAGATCAGCTCAAACGGTTCAAACATTCTGCTTTACGAAGTGAGCCAGACTTTCTGAAGACCTTCGAGTCCAGGTCTCAGTGGTTTTCCTGGGAGATCAAGGGTACAGCCATTTCCCACCCAACCTCGGAGACGGGGCTGCGCTAGTAGCCAGCTAGAAGCCATCAATGCCTTCATGAAACCCTGAAGAGCCCTAGGAGCCAATCTATGATTCCTCTGATGCCTGAAACAAACACCCCCCTGGTAGCCTGTGCATCTCTATTAGGAAGGCTTATTTAACAGTAGAAAGAATAGAGGCTTGGACTCAAACCAAGGGCTGGTTTGGGGGGGCGGAGTGAGGGGGCTGTTCAGGCCACGTCTCCATTTGTGTGGTCATAAGAGGCTAGATTTTAGCATCTCAGTTCCACAACTTCCTAGCCTCGACCTCTTGGACTAGTGAGCCTCTCTCCAAACCTAAGTGTTTGCCTCTGCAAAGTGGGGGAGGAAAATGAATTCCTTCCACGTGGGGGGAGAGGAAGTGAAACCATGGACATACAGAGATGAGCCGAAGACCATGAGTCCACTCAGGGCTCCTTAAGTGATGGCTGTCCTTATCACGGCGGGGAGAGACCCACGTGCAGTTTCTGTCACCACCCCTTCCCCATCCTGCATCTTCGTGCTTAGGGTCGGCAGGGGCCACTCCTGGAAGAGATTTCTCTTCCCCAGAGCAGAGGTTCTGGGTGGAAGCCAGCCCGGACTCTTGCCAGCTTAGCCACCAATTTCAATTTGCCAGGCTTCAGTTTTCCCACCCGGACAACGAGTACAAAATACCCCCCTGCTCCCTCACACAGGATTGTAACAGCACTCAAGTGAGGTCACTGTGCTTCAGGAGGCTGACACCACAGGTGCCCAGCCCTGGGTGCAAATCCCAGCTCTGGGCTCCTCTCATTCTGTGACCTTGAAAATGCCACCCATCTAGGGAGTTCCCATTGTGGCTCAACGGGTTAAGAACGCAACATAGTGTCTGTGAGGATGTGGGTTCAATCCCTGGCCTCAGTCAGTGGGTTAAGCTTCAGCGTGGGTTGCAAATGCGACTCAGATCCCATGTTGCTGTGGCTGTGGTGTAGACCAGCAGCTGCAACTCCAGCCTCTCCAGGAACTTCCATATGCCATGCATGTGGCCGTAAAGAGAAAAAAAAGAAAGGAAGAAAATGCCACCAATCTAAGGCTTGGGGAACATTCAAGTGGGGTAACACTGGCTTCTACCTCAGACGAGGGATAAAATGGACCAGGTATGGAAGGTGTTCAGCTCTATGCCTGCGACTTGGAAGGGTTCAGTTAAAAGTAGCAGCTGTGGAGTTCCTGTCGTGGCACAGCAGAAACGAATCCGACTAGGAATCATGAGGTTGTGGGTTCGATCCCTGGCCTCACTCAGTGGGTTAAGGATCTGGCGTTGCCGTGAGCTGTGGTGTAGGTCGCAGACACAGCTCGGATCCCACTGCAGCTGTGGTGTAGGCCGGCAACTGTAGCTCTGATTAGACCCCTAGCCTGGGAACCTCCATGTTCTGCGGGTGCAGCCCTAAAAAGACCAAAAAAAAAAAAAAAGTAGCAATTATGATTGTCACCGTGCATCTCAAGACCTTGAAAAGTACAGAGAGGGCTATCAATCAAAAAGTTCTTAGGTCCGTCTCCATGAGATACAGAGAGGAAAGGTCTACCCTCACCTTGAGGGCCTCTGAGTTTCCCAGCTGCCCCGGCCTCAAATGGCTCTTCCAGAGCTCACTTCTGATACCCTCTTCCTAGAGTCAGAACCATGTGGGAGGCAGCGTGGTGCCGGGCTGGGAGTCTAGTCCAGCTTCCCCTGCTCTCTGGCTGTGTGACCCTGGGCAAATGCATCAGCCTCTCTGAGCCTCCTGAGCAAACTTCTGAGGCAACGAGACTGTGGGCTCTCCCCTAAGGACCCATCTACCTGTGACATTCACTGACTCCTTCTTCACAACAGCCAGTGGCCTAGGAGGGAGGGTGGGTTCAGGGTCAGGGGCACTGCTCCCTGTGGAATCTGGTCTCCGCCGCCCAGAACCGCCTCTCCTGGTGCCTGGAATTCACCACTCGTGACTCATGCCTTTGGGAAATCGTTGCCCTCACCCCACTGAGTAATAACAATAACAGTCCCTCGCAGCTCTTCTCTGCTGATATGCCTGGGTCTCGGGCTGCTGCAAAGGAGGCAGTGAAAGTAAGAAAAGTGTGGATTGGAAAGCCTGGTGTCCAAAGCTACCCAGCCAGTTAGTGGTCCAGTCCGGCATCCTGTCTCCTGGCCTCTGGCTCAGTCCTTTCCCTCTTAACAACTTTCTTTTAAACTTCCGCCCCTGGAGTTCCCACTGCGGTGCCATGGGTTAAGGATCTGGCGTTGTCACTGCAGCAGCTCAGCCGAGGAACTCCCGCATGCCAGGAGCACAGCCAATAAATAAATAAAATAAATAAGTAAATAAGACAAGGCCCCCCAGTCATGGGAAAAACTGTAAAAGAAAAAAAAAAATGCTGCCCTTGACATTTGGGCAGCCAAGTTCACAGCAGCATGTGAACAACTGCCAAAAGGTATAAATAAACCCAAGCTCCACCGACAGATGAATGGATCAGCAAACCAGGGTCTGTATGTGCAGTCAAATATTACTCAGTCTTTAAAAAGGAGGAAATTCTGACACAGGTTACAACATGGACAAGCTTGTAGCACATTATGCTGAGTGAAATAAGCCCATCACAGAAGGACCAATACTGTGTGATTCCACTTAGATGAGGTACCTGGGGCAGTCAAGTTCATAGAAACAGAAGGTAGACAGGTGGCTGCCAGGGGCTGGTGGCGATGGTGGCACAACCATGAATGTGCTTAGTGCCACTACACTGTACACTTAAAAATAGGCATGACGGCAAATTTTATGTTAAGTATATTTTGCCAAAATTTTGATATTAAAACAAAATTGCTGCTTCTAAGAGGAAGATGGTAAGTCCTAACATTTTCAAGGACATGGACCTTGTTTACTGTGATTTGTATCAGTCAGATAGTCTAGGTCATGCTGCTGTAACAAACAACCCCCAAATCTGACTCGAGTCAAGCAATTTAAAAACTACTTCATCATACTGCCTCTGTGCCCTGTACCCCTTGGATCATTCTCCGGTGCTGTCCTAAACCTCTCCCTCTATCTACACCCCCAGGCTCAAGATAAGGCAATAGAATCAGTCAGATTCACCCTTGACTGGCTGTGTGGCCGCAGACAAGCGGGTTAACCTCTCTGAGCCTCAGTTTACTCATCTGAGGAAAGGGGCACCAACAGAATGTATCTTGAGGGGAGAATTCATGGAGCATGGAAAGCGTTTAGCATGGCCTCAGGCATGCTGTCTGCCTGGGGCCGGAGTTGGGGGGCAGTGATATTTAAGCTGCAGACAGAGTTTGCCACTCAGGCAGAGATGGGGTAGGCCTCTGTCTCCTGCCAGCCAGGCCTTCAACTTGAACAATCCCAGGAGAAACACCTTCTTCCTGCCAGCCTTGCGTCAGGGCTGGGGAATGGATGGGACTGGAGCCAGAGGCTGTAGAGACAGTCGTCTCGAGCCTAAAATACTTTTCTCCTCAATAATCTGTTTTCAATCTCTCATTCCTTTTTTTTTCTTTCTTTCTTTCTTTTTTTTTTTTTTTTGGTTTAAATGCATCCTGCCAAGGAACAAGCGTGTAAGGGTGTGTCAGGTCCCAGCCTGGTCAACACCTTAGCCTTTGAGAATTTCTGCCTTAGATATGGGGGTGGGGGACCCTTCAAGAGACCACTGCCTTCCAGCCTCCACACCTCTGCACGGTTGGTGCCACCACCCCTCACCCCCCACCATGAGATCCCTTATGCCCTGGGTCTATTCCGGTCCTAATTACCATTTATCAGGGCTCGGCCACAGGCCTTTTCCTGCAGTAGCCCCTCTGCCCTCTACCCTCTGCCCCTCCCCTGTTAACAGGACCCCTGCAATCTCCCCAGACCTGGGCCCATCTTGAAGTCTCATTTCCTCTTGTCATTTAACGACAGGAGCAGTGTCATCGGCTTCGGTGCCAGGTCTGAGGCTTTCATGAATCAAAGGGTGCCTTCATCGCCCCCATAGCCATGGGAGGAGAGGAGGAGGAGGAGGAGTCCCATTTTACAGAGGAGAAAATGGAGGTCATGAGAGCAGAGGTGAGGGGTCCTACTGCTGGGGATTCGGGACCCCTAACCCTGAGGTCCCTGCTCTCACTAAGCCTCCCTGCTGGGCTGAGGACACGGCAGGCCTGCGCCGACACGAGCATCTGCAGGCCGAAGGCAAGATCCGCTGTGTTCAAGGATTTCCAGTTTCCCCACATCCTCGCCCACACTGTTTATTTTTGGGTTTTGATAGTAGCCATCCTAATGTGTTTTCAATCTTTTGCTGTGATAAAAACAACAGTAGGTAACCAGGAACACACACTTCATTTCTTTTTCTTTTTTCTCTTCCTTCCTTCCTTCCTTTCCTCCTTTCTTTCTCTCTCTCTTTCTTTCTTTCTCGTTCTTCTTTCCTGTCTTTTTAGGGCCACACCTGCAGCATATGGAGGTTCCCATAGAATCAGAACTGTAGCCTCCGGCCTACGCCACAGTCACAGCGACATGGGATCCAAGCCACATCCGCGACCTACACCACAGCTCACGGCAACGCTGGATCCTTAACCCCCTGAGCGAGGCAAGTTCTCATGGGTGCTAGTTGATTCGTTTCGGCTGAGCCACGCCGGGAACTCCCACATTTCATTTCAGATGTGAAAATAGAGCATATTGAATTCCTAGATGTGGAATTGTGAGACCCAAAGGTGTATGCGTTTGGGGAGAACTTCTTATGGAAGCCTGATACCTCTACAACTGAGCATAAATCCCGTGTTTAGCTTGGTGAATTTTCACAAGGTGCTCACGCTCTTGAAACCAGGGCCAGACCCACAGAATATTTGCAGGCCCACAGGGGCCCCACTGTGGCCCCAAAACAGTAGCCATCATCCCGACTCCCAACATCGCAGGTTGATTTTGCCTCTTGTAACTTTGGGTAAGTGGAATCATACCATATGTACTCTGTGTGTGTGTCTGTGTGTCTGTGTCTGGCTTCTTTCTGAGCTTCATCCACACGCTGCCCAGAGCTGTTCATTCCTTCTCACTTTAGTGCTCCTTGTGAAAAAATACATCATCATTTATCCACTCTGCCACTGATGAGCATTTGGGTAGTTCTTACTTTGGCGGCGTTTCGAATAGTGCTGCTATGGAAGTTACTAGTATAATTCTGTCCACTAAAATATACTGTAATATCCATAAAAGAACTGATTGCGGGCATGCAAAGAGATATGTGTACACACACGTTTATAGCAGCATTGTTCACAACAGCCAAACGGTGGAAACAACCTAAGTGTCCATCACCCGATGTTGGTTTATCTGTAGGTACAGAAATACAATGGGGTAACATTCGGCCTTAAGAAGGAATGAAATCCTGGGGTTCCTGCTGTGGTGCAGTGGGACTGCGGCGTCTCGGGAGGGCTGGGATGCAGGTTCGATCCCCAGCCCGGCACAGGGAGTAAGGGTCCAGCATTGTCATAGCTGCGGCTTCGGTCACAACTGTGACTCGAATCTGATCTCTGGCCCAGGAACTCTGTGGGTCGCAGGGAGGCTAAAAACGAAGGAATGAAATCCTTGGGCCACAACATAGATGAAACTTGAAGACATGACGTTGAGTGAAGTGCGCCAACTACAGAAGGATACATCTTGTGTGATCCTGCTTATGTGACACCCCGGAGTAGTCAAATTCATGGAGACAGAGCGGGGAGGATGGTGGTTACCTGGGCCCAGGAGGAGGAAGGAATGGGAATTATTGTTTAATGGGTACTGAGTTTCCATTTGGGATGAAAACGTTTTGGAGATGGACGGTAGTGACAATGGTTGCACAAAACTGTACTTAAGGCCACAAAGTTGTACAGTTAAAAATGGTTCAAACAGGAGTTCCTGTCGTGGCGCAGTGGTTAATGAATCCAACTAGGAACCATGAGGTTGCGGGTTCAATCCCTGGCCTTGCTCAGTGGGTTGAGGATCCGGCGTTGCCATGAGCTGTGGTGTAGGTTGCAGACGCAGCTTGGATTCAGCGTTGCTGTGGCTCTGGCGTAGGCCAGTGGCTACAGCTCCGATTAGACCCTTAGCCTGGGAACCTCCATATGCCGTGGGAGTGGTCCTAGAAAAAGCAAAAAGACAAAAAATAATAATAATAATAATGGTTCAAACAGTAAGTGTTTTCATGTGTATTTTACCACAATAAAAAATGTGAGCCACAACTTCAAACCACATATGTAATTAAAATTGTTCTAGCAGACACATTTTAAAAAACAAAAAGAAACAGATGGAAGTAACTTTTAAAATTATTTAACCCCATCTATCAAAAGTATTATCAGGGAGTTCCCGTCGTGGCGCAGTGGTTAACGAATTCGACTAGGAACCATGAGGTTGCGGGTTCGGTCCCTGCCCTTGCTCAGTGGGTTAACGATCCGGCGTTGCCGGGAGCTGTGGTGTAGGTTGCAGACGCGGCTCGGATCCCACGTTGCTGTGGCTCTGGCGTAGGCCGGCCGCTACAGCTCCGATTCAACCCCTAGCCTGGGAACCTCCATATGCCGGGGGAGCGGCCCAAGAAATAGCAAAAAGACAAAAAAAAACAAAAAACAAACAAACAAAAAAAAAGTATTATCAATTCAATACATCATCAATGTTCAAAATTTATTAAGGAATTAATTTTACTTTCTTGGCATACTACAAAATCCAGTGTTTATTTTATTCTTCCAGCACATCTCAGTTCGGACCAGCCACATTTCAAGTGCTCAGTTAACCACTCATGGTTGGTGGCTACCATATATTGGATGGTGCAGGCCTAGTACAAATCTTTCAACAAATGCATTTTGTGTTTCTGTTGGATGCATGTGTGTTTTTAATTTTGGCAGATGTTACCAGATTCCCTTCTGCAGGAGTTAAACCAACTTTTAATCCCACCAGCAATGTGAGCGTGTTTCTCTACGCCCTCACCTGTATAACTGCCAATTTGGTAAAGAAAAAGGTGCCTGCTCCTGGTGGATTTCTCACAGCTTTCTCTTCTTAGGAAGGAACGGTAGCATCTTGTTACATGTGAAAACCACTGTATTTCCATTTCTGTGAACCATGAGCTCATCTCCTTCGAAGGCTGTGTTTTCTATCCCTGCACACTTTTCCACACTCCCCAAACCCCACCAGAAGCTGGGACCAAGTGAGCGCTCAAGGTCGAGTATTTCCGAATCATGTGGCAGGGGCAGTGGGGCTGTGCCCAGGAGCAAGGATTCTGTCCGCGGGAGTCCCAGAAGCAGGGTTTATCTTTGAGCGCACACCGACCTCTGCTGGCAAAGCTGAGTTTCTCCACCTCAACTTGGAAACAGAAGAGGCGGCTGGGCAGCTGGGGACTCAGAGGGGGCTGCCTCTGGAGTCTGCGTTTGATCACACTTCTGCCATTTACTGCTGTGTGCCTTTGGATAAGTACCTTCACCTCTCTGGGCTCTCCAACACCTTACCTGCAAAATGGAAATAATAACCATTCCTCTCACTCGAGGGCTTATGTGGAGACCAATCAGGACATGAAAGAGTTTGACTGAGGGTGTGCACAAAACAAGGCTAAATAAATAATAGCTGGGGTTCTTTTTTTTTTTTTGGTAGCTGGAATTCTTGACATTTAGTAAGACTACTCACTAAAATCCTGCCCTTCTTTTAAGATTGAACTAAATGCCATTTCATTCATTCATTCCTCTGTCATCATGCATTCAACACAATTTATTAAACACTTTATTTAAAGGAAGAGTTGGGGAGCTCCCATCGTGGCGCAGCGGAAACAAATCTGACTAGGAACCATGAGGTTGTGGGTTCGATCCCTGGCCTCTCTCAGAGGGTCAAGGATCCAGCGTTGCTGTGAGCTGTGGTGTAGGTCACAGATGCGGCTCGGATCTGGCATTGCTGTGGCTGTGGTGTAGGCCAGCGGCTACAGCTCCGGTTGGGAACCTCCATGTGCTGTGGGTGCGGCCCTAAAAAAAAGACAAAAAGAAAAATGAATAAAATAAAATGAGTTGCAACGTTTATTTCAGGTTCTCTCTTCTCTCTTTTTTTTTTCTTTTTTTTGTCATACCTGCGGCATGTGGACGTTCCCAGGCCAAGGATCAAACCTGCACCACAGCAGCAACCTGAGCCACAGCGGTGAAAATACAGGAGTGTTAACCCCCTAGGCCACCAGAGAACTTTCCCCAATTTATTTATGAAAACATCTTTATCACCTATGATGTGAAGACGTCATTCTAGGCACTGAAATAGAGATAGAGGCCTTACCCAATTGTAACTACAATGTCTTATGTTTTGAAAATTTCCTCAAACATGTGACCATTTACATGCATTGCAGAGCCCCAGAGGTCTTGGAGGGGGGCTATCGACCCACCTCTCTGTCTAGTTACTTGGGGGCAGGAAGCCGTCTTCCTCTTAGTTCCAAGGTCTTGACTCTTGGCTCCATCATCAAGCAGCTTACGCGGCCTTGGAAATTCATTTTCCCAAGTCTCAGATTATTTCTATATCAAGCAGTAATAGTGGTTCCTACCTGGAGAGAGTTATTGCAAGAATTGCATTAGATTAAATGTAAAAGTGCCTACATGTGTTAAGTATGTGTCGCATGGCAACCACCATGCAGCTGACTTGACAAGGCTGGCTCTCAGCAACTTGGGAATCCAGAGGTTTGCTCTCTTTGCCCACTAGAGGGCACCAGAATTCACAAACTTGCCATCCCGTCTCTGCACCCTGCCCCCGGCTAAGCACGCCTCCAGAACTCCTTCAGGGGTAAGAGTAAGGGGTTCCTGGGCTCAAAAGAGACCTCCAGGGCCAGCCAAAAGCCTGGCAATTTCCTGTTCCTGTCTGGCTGCCAGTGGTGGAGGGCAGGCTGCAGCTAGCCCACAAGGGCTCCCCAAACCCGGGGCTCCAATGAATGGAAGGGCAGCCAGGTCCTCATGGCCAAAGCCCCACTATCCATCCCTCCCGGGCATCTCACAACCCAGGACAGTGTGGGCCAAAGAGCTCTGGCTTCTGGAGCCGGCTCTTCAGGTTTCTGTCTGTGTGACCAAGTGATTTGACCTCTCTGAGCCTGTTTCTTTTTCTATAAAATGGGAATGTAACGCGTCCCAAAGAAGGGATTGGTCATGATTGTGTTGCTTTCCACCTGGCAAATATGCTACAGTGTTATTAGCTGTTTCCTGCTGATCACAAATGTATTGATTGATCCAGTGTTTTATTAAGCACCTTATGCTGAACCTAGCCCTGCCCTGGTTAGTAAGATTGACAAAAATGAAGCTAGAGGTTTTGTTAGGAGTGGTGGGGTTCTGGGTGATATATTTCCCCCACTTCAGCCTCTCTCTCTCCTCTAAACTCTCTGCAGTGTTGATGTCTTGCCTTTACTGTGATGGAAAAGGAAGGGAGGGAGGAACGGACTAGGCACCTGCTGTGTTGCAGATGTTTCCACTTATCCTTCCTCTAACTCTGCAGGCTCCGTGCAGGCAGGGACCACCAGGCTTGCTCATCATCGTATTCTCCCTGCCTAGCACCACGCCTGGAACAAAGTAAGTCTTCAGTAGATGCGTGTTTAATGATCAAGAATGGCTGGGAGTTCTCGTGGTGGCTCAGCGGTAATAAACCTGACCAGTATCCATGAAGACACAGGTTCGAGCCCTGGCCTCGCTTAGTGGGTTAAGGATCCAGCATTGCTGTGAGCTGTGGTGCAGGTCACAGATGTGGCTTGGATCTGGCGCTGCTGCGGCTGTGGGGTAGGCTGGCAGCTGTAGCTCCAATTTGAACCCTAGCCTGGGAACTTCCATATGCTGAGGAAAAAAGAAAAAAAAAGACTGACTTCATGGGATGGTTTGCAAGGATTAAAAGGTAAAGGAGTAGGGAGCGCAGGGTCTGTAGTACCTGTGAATGCTCCAGCCTGTGACATACCCCAACCAGCATTGCCAGGCACCTCTACCCAGAGGGGACACCTGAAAAAAAAAAAAAAGAATGGCTTGTTCAGGAGTTCCCGTGGTGGCAAAACAGGATTGGTGGTGCCTCTGGAGCACCAGGATGCAGGTTTAATCCCCAACCCAGCTCAGTGGGTTAAAGGATCTCGCATTGCTGCAGCTGCAGTGTGGGTTACAACTGTGACTCAGATCTGATCCCTGGCCTGGGAACTCCATATGCCACAGGATGGCCAAAAATGAAGGAGAAAAGAAGAAGAAGGAAATAAAAGAAAGAATGGTTTATGCAAAGTTTACAGAGGCGGAGCGGAGCCTCAGAGAGGCTGTGTGACTTGTCCAAGGTTACCCAGCTAGTGGGATACAGGGCCAGCATCCTAAGAAAGTTCTTTCTCTTCAGTACCTGTCCCTCCCCTGCCACATGCTAAGAGCCCCCTTTGCCAAAAAAAAAAAATTTATGTTACAACATGCTTGTGGTTGAGCAACAGCCCTAGTTAATAGGTGTTAGAATCTCCCCCATTTTACAGATAGGAAAACTGAGGCACTGATCCCTTAGCCAACTTGCCCAGATGGTAGGCAAGGATTGTAAGCCAGGCAGCCTGTTGCTAAAACACTTGCAGGTGACCACTCTGTGGTGCTGCCTGCAGGAGGGCATGTGAATCTTGTCTCCTTGATGCCCTGGGGAGCCCTGGGGGACCTGGATTGTGCCTTCTTCTGTGTAGCCCCCGGAACCCTTGGCACAAGCTTGGAAGCACTGCAGGCCCTCAGATCAGGCCCTCTGCCTGGATGGGAGGGGGTTTGTCCAGCAGGTGAGGCCCCTTAGTTGCTGTAGCCCCATGTGGAAGTTAGTTGGTGGCCCTGGGTTTCTAATGTAAGGCCATCTTTACCCTTGGAGCCTGGAGCCACCTGTCCATGCCCCACCCAGTCCTGTACACACCAGCCTGCAGCAGACGGCACTTGAAAGATGCAGGGAGGCGGCAAGCCTTGGACTTTGGTCTCTTTATCTGTGCCCCTTTCCCCACTCTCACACAGATGTGTGGCCGGAAGTGTGTGGCCCAGGTGCACGTATATACACACGCATATGCACGTGAGCCCACATGTACACATGGGTTCCTGTGCACATGCCTGTTTATACAAGCAGTCCCGTGTGTGAGCACACACGTGTATCTGGCAGTGGTGGATGTGGGCTCCTGTCCGAGGGTGAAGACATGGACTTGAGTGTGTACATGAGTTTATGTCCTGCTTTGCACATGTGGATGTGGCCGGGGCACCAAAGTGGAAGGGCATCTCTTTGCGCAGCCTCAGTTTTCTCATCTGTGAATTGGGGATAGTAATGGTCCCGAATTGGTGGAACAGTGCCAGACACACAGACAGTGCCATAGTACTGGCTATTATTGTTATTGTTATTTTATTTACTTATTTATTTATTTATTGGTCTTTTTGCCTTTTCTAGGGCCACTCCCATGGCATATGGAGGTTCCCAGGCTAGGGGTCTAATCAGAGCTGTAGCCGCCCGCCTACACCACAGCCACAGCAACTTCGGATCCGAGCCGCATCTGTGACCTACACCACAGCTCATGGCAACACCAGATCCTTAACCCACTGAGCAAGGTCAGGGATCGAACATGCAACCCGATGGTTCCTAGTCAGATTCGCTAACCACTGCGCTGTGACAGGAACTTCTCTTGTTCTTTCTTTTTTTTTTTGTCTTTTGTCTTTTGTTGTTGTTGTTGTTGTTGTTGTTGTGGCTATTTCTTGGGCCGCTCCCGCAGCATATGGAGTTTCCCAGGCTAGGGGTTGAATCGGAGCTGTAGCCACCGGCCTACGCCAGAGCCACTGCAACGCGGGATCCGAGCCGCGTCTGCAACCTACACCACAGCTCCCGGCAACGCCGGATCGTTAACCCACTGAGCAAGGGCAGGGACCGAACCCGCAACCTCATGGTTCCTAGTCGGATTCGCTAACCACTGCGCTGTGACAGGAACTTCTCTTGTTCTTTCTATTATTATTTTTCTTAACCTCCCAGAGGTTTGTGGAGATTCCACGAAACAATAGCTTTGAGGATCTGGCTTAAGAAGTGTTTCTCCCATCATCCTTAGATTTGTAGGGTTGTTTTTTTGTTTGTTTGTTTTTCCTTCTTTCCCTTGGTTTATTATTGCAAAAGCAATATAACAACAGTCTAGTCTAGGAAACAGGGGTGGGGAAGGGTGGGGCATTGATGGCCCTGAACGCCATCATCCCCAACACAAGTACACAAGTAGTATATATATATATATATATTTTTTTTTTGGTCTTTTTACAGCCATACCAGTGGCATATGGAAGTTCCCAGGCTGGGGGTCAAGTCAGAACTGCAGCTGCTGGCCTACACCACAGCCGCAGCCACACAGGATCCGAGCTGTGTATGCGACCTACGCCACAGCTCATGGCAATGCCAGATCCTTAACCCACTGAGTGAGGTCAGGATCGAACCCACGTCCTCATGGGTACTAATCGGGTTTGTTCTGGCTGATTCACAAAGGGAAGTCTCTCTCTTTTTTTTTTTTAAGTGAAGTATAGTCATATAAGTTATAGGTGTACAGTATAGCAATTCACAATTTTCAAAGGTTATACTCCACTTACGGTCGTTGTAAAATATTGGCGATATTCCCCGTGCGGTAAGATACATCCTTGTAGTTTATTTTATAATTAATAGTTTGTATCTTTTAATCCCCTGCCCCTAGACATAGTTTCATTTTTGATATTTAAGTAAATTTATTTATTTATTTTCTTCTTTTTCTTTTTACAGCTGCACATGCAGTATATGCAATCAGGGGCTAGGGGTTGAATCAGAGCTGCAGCTAAGGCCTGTGTCACAGCCACGGCGACACTGGATCTGAGCCACATCTCTGACTTATGCCATAGCTTGTGACAATGCCAGATCCTTAACCCACTGAGCAAGGCCAGGGATCAAACCTGCATCCTCATGGGAACTAAGCTGGGATCATAACCCACTGAGTCACAATGGGAATTCCCAGCATTTTCATTTTTGCTATTCCTTTCTAGGCTTCATCTGTAAGTAAGCTAGCATGAGGCCTGGCTACTAAGATGGTGCTTGAAGCACATTTGGATGAATTAACAAACTTTTTTTTCTCAGCTTAGATGACTAAACTGATTTTTTTTTTCTTTCTTTCTTTTTTTTTTTTTTTGTCTTTTTAGGATCAGACCCACAGCATATGGAGGGTCCCAGGCTAGGGGTTGAGTCAGAGCTATGCCGCTGGCCTACACCACAGCCATAGCAACGCCAGATCCAAGCCGTGTCTTCAACCTACACCACAGCTCACGGCAACGCCAGAGCCTTAACCCACTGAGCGAGGCCAGTGATCGAACCTGTGTCCTCATGGATACTAGTCAGATTCGCTTCCACTGAGTCATGATGGGAACTCCCTGAATATTTTTTTTATCCTGCTCTTGTTCATTTACCATAGGCATTTTTCATGGGATAGCCAGTCATTTATAAGTATTAGAGATATTAGAAGAAAATTAGAAACATCCAATGCCCCCCCAAATTTGGAATTAGTTAATTGATTTATGAAAGAGCCACTTTAAGAACTGTGATGAGTCAATAATGGACATATAAGAGTCTTTTCTTTCTTTTTCCATATGAGATGCTTTTCTTTTTTGGGGACAAGTTAGTGTTTCCATATTAGGAAAGGGGTGTCCCAGGACTTATCTGTTCCTGGGCTTAGAATGGACTCCATTGAAAAACATGAGAAAATAGTCATCAAGAAACTGCAGAAAGGAGTTCCCACTGTGGCGCAGCGGAAACTAATCCAACTAGTATCCGTGAGGATAGGGGTTCAATCCCTGGCCTTACTCAGCGGGTTAAGGATCTGGCATTGCCATGAGATGTGGTGGAGGTTGCAGACACGGCTCGGATCTGGTGTTGCTGTGGCTGTGGTATAGGCTGGCAGCTGTAGGTCTGATTTGATCCCTAGCCTGGGAACCTCCATATGCCATGGGTGAGGCCTTAAAAAGCAAAGAAAGAAAGAGAGTGAGTGAGAGCGAGAGCAAGAGTGGGCGTGAGAACGAAAGGAAAAGAAAGAAAGAAAGAGAGAGAGAGAGAGAGGGAGGGAGGGAGGAAGGAAGGAAGAAAGAAAGGGCAGATCAAAACTACAGTGAGATACCTCTACACACCCACCTGGGTGGCTATAATAATATAATAATAATAATAATAAAAGACACAATAACAAATGTCGGTCAGAGCAGAGTGAAATGAGAACCCCTATACACTGCTGGTGGGAATGTAAAATGGTGCAGCTGCTTTGGAAAACCGTCTGGCAGTTGCTCAAAAGAGATTAAAAATAGAGTTTCCATATGACCCAGCAATTCCACTCCTAGGTCTCTACCCCAGAGAAATGAAAACATATGCCCACACAGGTAAGTTTGTGGGAGCATTATTCACAACAGCCCAAGGGTGGAAACACCTCCGTGTCCATCTACTGGTGCATGGATACATTAAACACGGTCTATCCACACAGTGGACTATTACCTGGCAATAAAAAGGAATGAAGTACTGATGCGTGTTACAATATGGATAGACCTTGAAAACATTATGCCAAGTGCAACAGGTCAGTCACAAAAGACCGTGTGATTCCCATTTTGTATGCTTCTATTTATATGAACTGTCCAGAAAAAGAAAATCCATAGAGACAGAAAATAAATTGATGTGCCATGGGCTGGGAGGGGACGGAGATCCACAGGGTGGGACGAGGAAAGGACTACAGGGGTTTTTTTTGGGGGGGGGATGATGAGAAAGTTCCAAATTTGATTGTGATGAATATGGTAAAAAAAAAAAAAAGCCACTGAATTGAATACTTGAAATGGGCACATGATATAGCATGTGAATTTTATCTCAATAAACTGCTATAATAATTGTTTTAAAAGATGGAGACCCAAGATGACAAAGAAAAGATACTCCATCACTTATTGGGGGCATAGACCATGGGCCAAGTACTTGGTAATCTCACTGAACTTTTCTTTTTTTTAAGGGAAAGAAATTGTATTTTATTCTCATTGAACTTTCACAACTGTGGGAGGTTATCTTCCCCATTGGGCAGACGAGGACACTGAGATTCAGAGAGTTTGAGGAGGCGGCCCAAGCTCAGCTCTTTGGTGGCAGAGCTGTGATTTGAACCACGGCACATTCTGAGGGTCCATGCTCAGTATGGAATCCCTTTGTTGCAGTTCCAGGTCAAGATGGCGACACTGAACTCATCTATTCCCATGGACTCACCGAATCTCCAGCAACATATGAAGTGGTTTCCTCTAAAAAAAAAAACCCTCCAAAACTGGCGGAGCGACACCTACACATCAGGAGAATGGGGGAAAATCCTACATCAATGCAGGTAGGAGAGGCTGAGACACAATCTCACTGTGAACCCCGTTCCTGGCACAGTGACCCACCACCAGGAAGGAACCCCAAACTCTGAGCTTCTCCCTGAGGAGCGAAGGGTTTGAACCCCACATCTGACACCCCAACTTTTTAGACCTGCACCTTAAGTACTTTGTTGGCTTCTTGGAAGGGGCCCAGAGCTGGTGCGCCAGGCCAGCTGGACAGACAAGCATGCAGCTTACAGGACATGTGGGGCCCAGGGCCTGGGGTTCCTCCCTACTCTTCATCTGGCCTGGGCAGCCAGAGTTGATGGTCAGGGCTCTTTATCATTCCCTGAAACCTTCTCCCAACATCTCTCTGCTTATGGCCCCTTAAGCAGACACCCAGAAAAGGGCTGTCCAGGAGGCCCCAGGACTGGTTTGGCAAACAGCTCTGACTCATACCTTTCCAAGGCAGCCCCCATGACTTCTGCCTTTACTGAATGGAGATGATACATGTGCACTAAGAGATCTGGACAAAGATGTTCATCACGGCATTGTTTATAATGCGGAAACGAGAAGGAATGTTGATGGTCAACACTGGGGGACTGGTTACTATGCAACAGAATGTTTAGTGGAATAATACAATGCAGCCCTTTGAAGTTAAGTCCTGCCGTACAAGAATGCTTCCCGACATAGGGCGAGGTTCATATGACGTCAAGTGAGAGAAGCAGACTTGTGCCAGCATCCTCACCCCTCGTCATCTCCCAGGCCAGCCCCTGCTTGCATCCTACCTTCTAGCCGTATTGAACTTCTTATGGTCCCCAAAGACATTTGCACTTACTGTCCCCTTTGCCTGGACTGTCACTTCCCGTCCTTTCCTGCGACTCTCTTTCAAACTGGCTAGCTCTGGTTCGGCTGTCAGATCTCAAGAGGAAACGTCTCTTCCCCTGGGAAGTATTCTTGGGCACTTGGGCTAAGGCAGGGCCCTTCTGTCCTCTCACCACCCCTGGATTCCCCAGCATGGCATGTGTGTGTCACATTCTCTGTGACTGGACACTCAACTACCTGCTTCTCACATTTGGTGCCAGAAGATGAAGACAGACCTGTCTTACTGGCTGTTATTTTCTCAGTGTCTCCTTTCAGAGTAGGCACCTTCCAGAGCCTTCCTTGGCAACTGGAATAAAAGCCAGACTCCTTTTCATGTTCTACACAGCCTTGCGTAATCTGGCTGGTGTCCACTTCTCCAGCTCATCTCCTATAATTCTTCTCACTCACTGACCTGCATCATTCTCCAAATGATAGAGGCCAAATGCATTCCTACCCCAGGACCTTTGCATGTGCTGTTTCCTCTGACCAAATGATCAAGACCTAATCCTTCACTTTGAGTGGCTCATAGTCCCCTGGGGGAAGTAGACACATGCACTGGCCCTTCTCTGGGCCCTGGTTTCTCTCTCTTTCTTTCGTCTTTTTCTCCCCCCACTTCCCCATACCCTCCCCCCCCTCCCCTCTTTCCATCCCTTCCTTGCAGGCCATTAAGACAGTCCCATGAGGCCCGGGGTGGAGCCTGTGTGGTGCACCACACAGAGGAGAATGGTTGTTATTAGAGTTGGCTGAGAGCCAGGGGCCCAGCTTCCCAATGGATGGGGAGGAAAGGAGGGTGCACCAAGGCAGGCCGGTCCCAATCTGTCCCAGGCTGCAGCTGGCTCCACAGATCTGCTCTGAGGGCATTGCCACCTGGTGTGGCCTGGCCTGGAGCAGGCACCATCGGGGGCTGGGCCAGGCCATCATGGGGTCAGGGGTCTGGTGACAGCTGACCTTGCCTTCCGCCTTCCTGAGTCAGGAGGGCCTGGGGCGGGCTGTGGGGTTCCATCAGCCCCGGTGCCTTTCCCATTGTGAGTCTCTCTTTGCCTTAAACGTGACTCCTCTCCTCCCAGAAGGAGCCCAAGGAGGACGCCGGAGGCTCCAGATAATCCGTCCTCAGCTGCTGCCCTCTGCTCTTTCAGCCCATTCTTGGTCCCCGTAGTGCTTTAGAGAGTGGAGTGTGTGTCCTTCACCTAGACTCATTGGTTGCCCTACAGGGTCCCTTTCTGCCTGTTTCCTTAGTGAAAAAGACCACTATAAACCTTCTATTTGTCTAGCCGTCATCTTTCAGTGCATTAAAGCCATACACGAAGTTGCTATGATTATAATGAGTAAGTTCCTTATTCCTATTTTATATATGTGGAAAGTGAAGCTTTGAGGGTTTGTTTGGTTTGTTTTTGTTTTTGTTTTGGGCTTTTTTTTTTTAGGACCGCACCGCGGCATATGGAGGGTCCCAGGCTAGGGGTCTAATCAAAGCTGTAGCCTCTGGCCTATGCCACAGCCACAACAACTCCAGATCCAAGCCGCGTCTGCGACCTGTACCACAACTCACAGCAACACCGGATCCTTAATCTACTAAGTGAGGCCAGGGATCGAACCCGCAACCTCATGGTTCCTAGTCGGATTCGTTTCTGCTGTGCCATGAATGGAACTCCCCAAGAATTTGTGTTGTTTGTTTGTTTTGCTTTTCTTAGGAGACTGAAGCTTTGAAAGATTGTGACCACATGGATTCAGGGATTAAAGAGGCCCCTAGGAGTTCCCTGGTGGCTCAGTGGGTTAAGGTCCCAGTGTTGTTACTGCTGTGGCTCGGGTTGCTGCTGTAGCAAGGGTTTGATCCCTGGCCCAGGAATTTGGGCGTGCTGTGGGCGCAGCTAAAAAAGAAAGAAAAAGAAAGAAGAAAAGGAGTCCCAAATGCATCAGCCACTTAAGATGTGATAGATGCTTTACAGCCAGGATCTCATTTAATCTTTACTGCAATTCTTCCTAGGCAGGTATGGTTGTCTTCATTTAGCAGATAAGGAAACTGAGGTGGAGAGGGGTGAGGTGTGTTGCCCTAAGTATCCACAGGGCTAAGCATGATGGAGATGGGACTCAAAGTCAAGTTTGGTCAACTGCTAAATTCGGTGCCCTTAATCCCAGAGCTCGCTGCCTCCAGGCTGCTTTTCGGCTGCAAAGCCATGCGGAGAGGGAGGCTATTCGCCATATTTCCCAAGGGAGAAAACCAAAGATGAGCAAGATTAATAGATGGGTCACTATCCCACAGCTGGGGAAGCATGGAGCTCTGATGATTGGTAGAAGGTCAGGATTAGAAGGAATAAAAGGGTCTTTGGATGCTGTCTTATCCAGCTTTCTCATTTTACAGATGAGAAAAACCAAGATCCAGAAGCAAATGATGGACCAATGTTACAGAGTTAGCAAAATCATACTTGGGGCTCTTTCTCCTGCACCGGGGGAGTTTGATTTCATCAGCAGGGAGAATAGCTCACCTTCACACACACACACCCGCCTTAGGATGGTAGGTCAGTCCTCCAGCTCTGCGTGACCATCTCACCATCCCATGGGGGGGCCACATTGGTCCGTTTCATGGACGATGTCATGCTAATAGGACTCGGTGATCAGGAAGTATTAGGCGTCTTAGATGCCTCACTAAGACACTCATATATACACACATGGGCATATGTATATATTATATATGAGGGGGGTGCTCTGTTACGGTCTTGGAGCAGAATTCCTTCTTCTCTGGGAAAACTCAGTTTTTGCACCTAAGACCTGGAGCTCACTGGAGGAGGCCCAACTACCTTATGGAGGGTAACTTCCTTGATTCAAAGCCAACTGGTTGTCCCTGTTAATCACATTTATAAAATGCCTTGAGGAGTGCCTGTTGTGGCTCAGTGATAACGCACCCAACTAGCATCCATGAGGACGCAGATTCGATCCTGGCCTCACTCAGTGGGTTAAGGATCCACTGTTGCTGTGAGCTGTGGTGTATAGGTCATAGATGCGACTCAGATCCTGCTTGCTGTGGCTGTGATGTAGGCTGGCAGCTGCAGTTCTGATTTGACCCCTGGCCTGGGAACTTCCATGGGCTGTGGGTGTGGCCCTAAAAAGACAAACAAAACAAGACAAAACAAAAAACTTTGATAGCAACATCTGTACTTTACCAAACACCAGATTCTAGCCAAGAGAACATATAAAATTAATCACCCCAGACCCCGCTGCTGGTACTACTTGACCAACAAAGATTCTTGCTTGGAAACAAAAGAAACCGCTCTAGCTGGTTCAAACAAGAAAGGTTTATTACAGGATATTTGAGAGACTGTCCATAAAGACCAGAATATCAGACCTTCCTTCTTTCCTAATATAAGCACTGAAAGCTAAAAATTCCTCCTAGGCACTGCTTTCAATATGTCTCACAAATGATGATATACTGTAGTTTCAGTTTTACTTAGTTTGAAATATTTTCTAATTTTCTTCATGATGTCTTCTTGGATGTCTGAGTTATTTATAAATGTGTAATTTCACAGTTGTGGGTTCCTTTTAGCTATATTGTTATTAATATAGCATCCTACCATACCCCTCTGTGATCAGAGAACACTGTAAGGTTTCAGAATTTTGAAATATGGTGAGACCAGTGTAAGGTACAGCCTAAATCTACCAGGGGGAGGTGCCACAGGCACTAAAAGAGAAGTTCTTGCATAAAACTGTAACTATCAATTAGCAAATGGCAGTTGCTGGCATTTAGATCACTGTGGTTTTATTGATTTGGTTTGTTACTAGTTGACCTGTCGATGCCTGGGTAAGAGATATTAAAATCTCCGACTACTGACTTTTGTCCACACGTGTTCATAGCAGCGTTATTCACAACGTGGGAGCAACACAAATGTCCACTGATACATGAATGAAGAAACAAAGGTGTATTACATGCAATGGAATAGTATTTAGCTTTAAAAAGGAAGGGGAGGAGTTCCCGTCGTGGCGCAGTGGTTAATGAATCTGACTAGGAACCATGAGGGTGCGGGTTCGATCCCTGGCCTGGCTCAGTGGGTTAAGGATCTGGTGTTGCTGTGAGCTGTGGTGTAGGTTGCAGACACGGCTCAGATCACGCGTTGCTGTGGCTCTGGTATAGGCCAGCGGCGACAGCTCCAATCGGACCCCTAGCCTGGGAATCTCCATATGCCTCGGGAGCAGCCCAAGAAATGGCAAAAAGACAAAAAAAAAATTAATTAATTAAAAAATAAATAAATAAAAAGGAAGGGGATTTTGACACATGCCACAACATGGATGAAGCTTGATAAGCTTAATAAGCTTATATTAAGTGAAACCAACCGGTCGCAAAAACACAAGCACTATCTGAGTCTACTTGTATGAGGTCCCTAGAGCAGTCAGATTCACGGAGATAGAAGACAGAGGGGTGGTGGCCGGGGACTGAGGGGAAGGGGTTTAATGAGTAGAATATCTGTGTTACAAGATGAAACGTTTTTCGAAGATTGACTGGACAAAATATAAATATACATAACACTACAATACTATACACCTAAAAAATATTTTTCAAATTTTCAGCAGTTATTGTGGATTTTATTTCTCCCTTCAATTGTCTCAAGTTCTTTGGTTGGTTGGCTGGGGTTTTTTTTGTTTGTTTGTTTGTTTTGCATTTTAGGGCTACACCTGCAGCATATGGAGGTTCCCAGGCTAGGGGTCCAATCGGAGCTACAGCTACCAGCCTACGCCACGACTGCAGCAGCGCCAGATCCAAGCCGTGTCTACAACCTACACCACAGCTCACGGCAACACCAGATCCTTAACCCACTGAGGGAGGCCAGGGATCAAACCCAAAACCCCAGGGTTCCTAGTCAGATTCGTTTCCGTTGTGCCATGACGGGAACTCCTATTTTTTTTTTTTTATGTTTTAAAAAATTTTATTATTATTATTTTTTCGCATCCAGGATTTGTGGACCTAAAATTTATAAAGCTGGGAGATCTTCTTTATAGAAAAAAGAACACAAACTCAAATAAGAATATGAATATTTAGACTGAGAAACAAAACCACAACAAATTTTTTAAAGCTGCTATACACTAGACAATATTTTAAAAAAAAACCCACAATATTTACATTTATCACCTGATACTCCTCTATAATATTTTTATTCCTATCTTTTGGCTGTGTACTTTCAAGATAACCTCTTTATTTGATTTCGTAATGTCATTTTCCTTAGAGAAAATAAGAAGATAATTTAGTCTTTTTTTTCTATTCTGCTTTTTAGGGCTACACTCTCAGCACATGGAGGTTCCCAGGCCAGGAGTCAAATCAGAGCTGCAGCTGCCAGCCTACGCCACAGGCCTAGCAACATGGGATCTGAGCCACATCTGTGACCCATACCACAGGTCATGGCAACGCCGGACCCCTGACCCACTGAGCAAGGCCAGGGATCAAACCTACATCCTCGTGGGTGCCACTCAGATTCATTGCCACCGCGCCACAGCAGGAACCCCCCAGTTTAGTGTTTTCTTTAGCACAGTTGACCAAAAGTTTGGTTTTTGTTTTTGTTTTTTTAATTGCCGATAGTTTAGAAAAAGTTTTTTTCAACTTCACAACTCATCATGGGTAGTGTCCTGACATTTGGGGATTGTTGTCAAATTTAGAAAAACATCTGTCGAGTTTCGTTCAGAGAAGAGCAGTAAGATTTCGAGCCTTTTCATGTTTCCTTGATCATTGGTCTTAAAAATCCTTTGAGTTGATGCCACTTATTAATCAGTTTGTAGCCAGTGTCCTCTTGGCAATGATGTATTTTGAGTTGTGTTCTTTTCGTCAAAGCCGTATTCTGGGACAATTTCCCCCCCAATGTCACAGCCACGCCAGCAATACCCGAATCGAGGGGGAAGTACAACCAAAGGGGGAAGTCAGAGAGGAAAGAGGCTGTGTTCTTAATCAAATGCAGTTCAACTGGCTGACTTTGGCAAATACCACAACACATGTGATCCTGACTCTGCACTTGGGCCCCTCCCGGGTCACTGGAAGGCGTTTAGCAAGTGAGGCGCTCTAGAGCTTAAGCCTCGGAACTTCCTGGTAAGCCTGGTAAATCCATTTCTGCCTCTTCCCAGAGCGGAACCGCCCACCCCTGTCAAATGTGGTTTGCAGGGTGTCATCTTGTCAACCTCCATTCAAGCGAGACTTTGCCCAGGGGGCCTCCCCAAGAGGCTCGCTGCCCCGGGAGGCTGGAGGCCGCGTCTGTCTGTCTAGTTCCCCCTGAACCCTCAGTCGGCTTGGAGCAGGGCCTCGTACGTAGTAGAACCATCGACTCTGAAGTTCGGAAGTGACCTGCCAAGGTCGCCCAGATAGTAACTGCCAGAGCTGGGAATCAAGCAGGAAGGGAGCGAGGGAGGGATGGAGGAGTTCCAGCTTCCCAGACAGCCTGCAGGCCTCAGAGAAATTCATGTCTTGCCAGACCCCTTCAGAGCCTGAGCTGGTCGGCTTCCCTGCCTGCATCCCAGGTGGCTGATCAGGAACCCCCGGAGGAGGCCCTTGCAGCTCGACAGCAGAAACCTGCCTCCCAGGTGCTGTTGTGAAACAGAAAAGAGCATGAACCTGGGTTTGAGTCTCCAGGCCACTCCTTAGCCGTTGCCGGGTAGCTTTGGGCAAGTTAGAATCATTTCTCTGTGCTTCGCTCCTTGTTCTCATTTCTGCAGTGAGTCTGCTGACTGTCCTTTCCTGCCCAGGGCTGGCCATTGATGGCAGGAGGTTAGAGGAAGCTCCCTGGCTTGGGAGATAGCATCAGGTTTCAGCACGGTCTTTGTGACCTGGGGCTTCAGCAGAAGCCTCTCTTTCTCCCTCCAGCCTGAGCCTATCTGGAGCCCCCATCCTCACCCCAGGCCCCTGGGGTCTTTCCGAGGCTTCTGCTGCTGCTTTGCTGCTGACGTCAACCAAGACCAAGCTGCTTGCTATGGTTTGGAAGGAGCATGCGTTCTGCCCTCCCTCCTGCCTCTCGCCTTGAAGGGATGAAGGGCACACCTATCACGCGTCGGGAGCTGGGGGTGAGGACCACACCCCCCAGAGGTCAGAAGGCAGTGTCCCCTGGATTATGAGCTCCTCTCAGTGGGCCAGCCCTTTATCACCAAATGTTCCCAGGACCCAGCACAGGGCCTGGGCCAGGGTCACACCTGGTAAATGCCGGCTGGGAATTAAGGGAGATGCTGGGACGCTGCCGGTCCCAAAGCAGTCACCCGTGGCTCGCCACAGTGGCCGCCGAGGAACAAGGGGTCATGTATCTACTGTGTGCCGGGCACCAAGCCCAGCTGTGCCACCTGCTTCTCTCATTTCCCAGCCACCCTGTCAAATAGGTACCATTATCCCCATTTCATGGAGGTAGAGACTGAGGCTCAGCAAGGACAAACCACTTGCCTGAGCCCCCCAATACCCTGAATGGTCAGCTTGGAGGGGACAGTCCCTTCAGGGCTCCTGACTGTCCACTACCCTCCCTATTAGTCCTTACACCTAGAATTCCCCCAAGAAGTCTTTTTTTTTTTCCTGTTAGGGAATGCCTCTCTGTTAAAATGTAGCACTATGGCAAATAAGTCTAAAATTTTATTTTACTAATATATAGGCTGGATAGACAAGGTCCTACTGTATAGCACAGGGAGCTATATTCAATATCCTGTGATAAACCATAATGGAAAAGAATATGAAAAAAAAAAAAACCTGTACAGCAGAAGTTAACACTACATTATAAATCAACTCCACTTCAATTAAATAAATTGAATTTCATTTTTAAAATAAAACACTATTGGAGTTCCTACTGTGGCTCAATGGTAACAAACCCAATTAGTATCCATGAGGATATAGGTTTGCTCCCTGGCCTCGCTCAGTGGGTTAAGGATCCGGCGTTGCTGTGAGCTGTGGTGTAGGCCGACAGCTGTAGCTCTGATTTGACCTCTAGCCTGGGAACTACCACATGCCGTGGGTGTGGCCCTAAAAAGCAAAAACAAAATAAAATAAAATAAAACCAGGGGTATAAACAACAGTGAGCTCTTCAAGGGAAAGAATGGGTTTTTTCGTTCTTCTTATGTCCTCACTTCCTATTACAGGGCCTGACATGGAGTAGGAATTCAATGGATGTTTGTTGAATGACCATGTGAACGTGTGAGTAAATGAAAGCAGCTACCTCACCAATCAATGGCCCGTCCCTGTAGAATCATAGTTCATTTGGGCAAGATGAGAGCCTCTTACCTAGTGGTCACAGACTGATAGCATGTAGGCTGTAAGTTTCATAAAGTTTTGTTTAATCCACACATATCTGTTTAAAAAAATTTTTATTGCTTGTCAATATTTTTAGATTATAAGGTCTCATAGAAAACCCAGGTTTTTAGCTTGTGGCAGAAACTTTCACCAAAAGTCTATCTTTTATCAAACCCACACCGTCTTCTTCCCTGCACACAGCTGACCTCTGTTTCCCAACTTCCCTTAAGGGGCTGTGGGACCATATGACTGCATTCTAGCCAATGGAATGTGGGCAGAAGTAATATGTACGTTCCTAAAACCTCTCTCCCAATCCTCCATACTCTCTTCCCGGTCTGTGGGCCAGATGCCGAAGATCCAGAGGTGGTTCCTAAGCCCTTGGAAATGGTAGGACCACAAGATGAAAGGAGCTGGGGCTCCTCTATGGCCATGTGGAGCCCCCTGTTGGCCCACATTGGGCTATGGTGGGTCAGGAGACACATCTTTGGTGCTATTAAAGCCAGGAGCTTTGGGATTATTTGTTACAGTGACCCATCCTTACTAATACAGCTTCTCTTGAAACATCATCAGTCTGGCAACAATGGGCTCATTTTTCCATGTGGCAGTGATGAGCTGGACTTTTGTAGCCGCTGCCCCTTCAGCCTGGCTGGCATTTGCTTTTTTTTTTTTTTTTTTTTTTTTGGCTTTTTAGGGCTGCATTGGTGGCCTATGGAGGTCCCCAGGCTAAGTGTCTTAATAGGAGCTACAGCTGCCGGCCTACACCACAGCCACAGCAACGTAAGATCTGAGCCGCATCTGTGACCTACAACACAGCTCTCAGCAACGCTGGATCCTTAACCCCCTGAGCTCGGCCAGGGATCGAGCCTGCAACCTCATGGTTCCTAGTTGGATTTGTTTCCACTGCGCCACAATGGAAACTCCTGGCTGGCATTTTCTAGCTCAGCTGATCCCTGCTCTCATTCTGCCTGGGTTTTTAGGGGCTATTTGATTTTTCAGCTCCTGCTCAAATTCAATTTGTCCCTCAAATATTTGGGGAAATTGAGGCACAGAGGGGACAAGGGACCAGCTCCAGGTCACCATGTTGGGGGCAGAGTGAGACTTGGATGGAAGTCTCCTAACTCCTATTCCAGGGTTCTTCTGGGATCTTTCTTTTTTTTTTTTGTCTTTTTTTTGCTATTTCTTGGGCTGCTCCCGAGGCATATGGAGGTTCCCAGGCTAGGGGTCGAATCGGAGCTGTGGCCACCGGCCTACGCCAGAGCCACAGCAACGCTGGATCTGAGCCGCGTCTGCAACCTACACCACAGCTCACAGCAACACCGGATCCTTAACCCACTGAGCAAGGGCAGGGACCGAACCCTCAACCTCATGGTTCCTAGTTGGATTCGTTTACCACTGTGCCACGATGGGAACTCCTGCTTTTTCTTTTTTTTTTTTTTTTTTTTTTTTTTGCTTCTGGGATCTTTCTGACTCATGGGCAGTGAGGAGATTTGATCGGGAAGTGAGAAAAGAGGGGGTTCATTCCAATCTAGGGCCCTTTCAGGGTGGAGGGAGAGTTAAGTGGGCCAAAGGGAATGTGGCACCTCAGATGGTGGAGGAGATAAAAAGAGGGGAAACCATGACACCTCTGTGCATCCTCAGTTTGCATAGGGCTTGGAAATGCCCCTCAGGCAACACGAGGGACCAGGCCTGCATCTCAGGCACAGAAGCCTCGCCCCAGTCATCCCCTTCGCTCTCCTCTGGGGAAAGGGTCTAGGGATGCGTATTATTCATATCACCTGGCATCTGAACCCAAACCAGGATCTCCTGCAAGCACTTAACCAAGACATGGGGAGGAAACCCTGGAGGAGGTGCTGGTCGGGTCAGATTCACCCAACGGCAGAGTCTCTCTCCACCCCGGGGTTGGCGGTGTGTGTGTGGGGAGGGGGGGCTTCCTAAGGGGTTTAGAACACTCTATCCAGCTTTCCCCTGGAGCATTGACTTTGGACCCCTTTGTGAACACAGTGGGGTTATTCCCAGGGGGGGAGATTTCCTCTGATGTTCCAATTTAGAAATGACTGGCTCTCATCCCCAGCTTGGAATTTTAACTCATTAAAGCCCACACCTACCTCCTCCAGATTGAACCACATCATAGCACCTGCCACGGGCCTGCCCAGGCCTGTCTGGGTGCAAAGGAGAAAGAGGTGAGGCCCCTGCCCTCGAGAAGCAGATCTGGGGCTATAGAGGCAGGAGCAAAGCATGCCTGGGCTCAGAGATGGAGAAAGACATTCCCGTGTGCCCTGAGGGTGCCTGGGGCTCCTGGAGGCTCCTGGAGCTGGTGAGGAAGGAAGCGAGTGGGATAGGAATGTTCTACACACACCATCCCCGTTTGCTCAGGGCTCCCCGGGTCAAGGGTGCAGCCTGGAGGCTGCGCGTTAAACACGGTCAGCGGGACAGGCTTATTTACCTTCACTGTTCTCTGACTTTCCAGCATAATAACTTGAAGGCATTTTTTTCAAATGCTTGCCAATCCACTGGGTCAGAGACCGTCTGAGGAGATGACAGCAGATAAGGGGAGTCAGCCACATTCTAGAAGCTGGAAAGCAGATGGTGAGTGGAGATTGACTTAAGAAACCTGAGAAGTTGAAACCTGACTATTTGAGGGGAGGCGGGGTGGGGCGGGGAACCATGAGGACATGAGACAATTTAAGATCCTGTGAACGTCTCAGGGGTTGGAAGCCCCAGCGATCTCCAAAGAGCGGTGCAGAGCAGAGTGAGAAGCAGAAGGGCTGCTTGGTAACCATCCGTGGGACAACTGGACTTCTGAGTGTCCTAGCCCAGCTGGCACAGGCAGGACATGACCTCTCCCCACTGGAGCAGGGGGGGGGGGTCCCTCTCGCAGGAGGCGGGACGATGATCTGAGAGAATGTTCGCGCCGGGCTCAGCACTGGGCTGGGAATATAGCAGGTCCTTGGTAAGTTGTGGCTGCCATTATTCTATTCAGCTGGGCCTCTTTCTGTCTTGTTCCCTAATTTTCTTTTGGTCAGAAAGAAGCTCAAAGATACATGAGGCAGGAGAGGTGAAGTGGGTGGCAGAGGCTGGCTGCAAGTGACACCCCCCACTACCTAGCCACATGCCCTCCTCACACACCAGGCTACTTGATGTGGAAGAAATGGCTAGTTGTCTTATAACAGCTACTGTCTTCTGTTCTTTAGTGATAGAATCCCCCTTTTTAGATAGCTACCTTGCCCTCTAGCTCCAAGGCATTTCCCAGTCTCTTTTGCAATTGGGTATGGCCATGTGACTATATAAGTAGTAGTGTTGTGAGCAAATCAGAAAGTAGCTTTATAAGAGAAATGGTCTTCCTCCACTCTGCTCTCTGGGATGCAGATGTGAAGGCCTGCACTCCAGCAGCCATCCTGGACAATGAGGATAAGGACCACCTGCTAAAGATGGCAGAGCAGAGAGATGGAAGGAGCTATCTTCATGGAGTTGCCATACCTGCATTGCCCACCTTTGGACTTCTTTCATGTGACGTACAAACCAACTTCTTTCTTGTTTTGGCTGCTATAATTTTAGGATTTTCTGTTGTGTGCATATGATCCTAATCCTGTAAACTTGAGTTGGGGACAACCACTCTGTCGTTGTTGTTCTCTTTCCTATTCAGAGATCCTAGAAGATGAGAATCAGTGGAGACCTTAGCTCAGGGGCAAAATCTGGTCCACAGATGTTTTCTTTAGCTCATACAAAGTTTTAAAAATCAGGAGATATTTGGACATATTTTCAACACTAAAATTGCATTTTCTGGCTTTTCTTGAATAGTTGGGGGATCTGGCAATACTAGATTCATTCAGCATGGCAGCATTTAGATGAGACACCTGCTCCTTCATTGCAAAATCCCCCACTCCTATTGCTAATATATATAAAATATCTATAAGGTCCATATATAATACTTTGTAAATATATATAGTCCTATATTATATGTAAATCATATATATATATAATCCTATGAGCTAGATATGTGTGTGTATATGTGTATATATATATGTGTATATATATGTGTGTGTGTATACATATATTATCCTATATACTAGATACGAGCTAGGGGTGTGAAATATATTTATATGACCTTGGTACATGTGTGTGTCATTCCCACTCAACAGATGAGGAATTTGAGGCTCAGAGAACACTCGTCCAGGTCACAGGTCACAAAGCTGGAAGCAGTAGAGCCAAGACTCCAGACTGTCTGCATTCCATGCTTGCTCTGTCAGCCCTTGAGTTTGCAACTCTTAATACCCCAATCCCTGGCTTGAAGTTTCTCAGAGGAAGACAACAAAGGCAAGGAGGAAGAAATACTTAATGACTCTTGTCATATTGTATCAAACCAATGGCATTGGCTTCCCTACTGCACCTTGAGCAAACTCAAGAGAAGGGGGTTTTTCCACCTCCAAAGCCTGTGTCTGGTACGGAGCCAGCTAGGGAACTACGTGCTGAATGAATGAGGTTACCCCTATCCCCCACCTGCCTCAGTCACCCAGAGCCAGGAAGTAAGCCCAGGGCTCCTGCCTGCCCGCCCAGGGTTCTTCCCTTCCCTCCACGGCACATACCTTCTCATGGGGACCCACACATAATAGGTACTCAATAAATCGGAGTATTATTGTGACGCATATTTTGTATGAGTGTATGAGGTGGGGAGGGATTAATTTGCTTGTCTCAAACTCTTTCCTTTATTCTTTGACTTAACCTAAGGCAGCCTGAGCCCTGCGTAAGGCTGGATACAAGGTCAGGCCCTAGATCTCAGGAGCTTGAGAACCATGACCTTGTGAACACTGAATTGCCTACTGGCCTCCCATCATTCCACCAACCATGTAACAGGCTCCCACTCTCCAGCAAGCCCTAGGTCAGGGCTGGAGATTTAGAAGTTGAACCTGTCCTGCCTTTGAAGACTACCGAGGTGCCTGGTAAGGTTAAACAAGGCCCCATAACTCCCTGATACACAGAAGATGTGACAAGTCTTATGGGAAGGGGAGCAAAAGGACTACCTTGGGGAAGATGCATTCCCACTCCAGCAGAGACTGCTGGACATCCACATCCGGACTCGCTGGTCCTTCCCAGCCTGGACTACATTTCCCAGCCTCCCCTGTAATTCAGTGTGTGGCCACATGACCCAGTTGCAGGATTGAATGGGAGCTGGAGTATTGTATGCAGCTTCTGAGCCTGGCCCCTCAAACTCCCAGAGACATCTCCTCCTTCCTCTTCTTCTCCCCCTCTTCCTCCTTCTACTTCTTCTTCTTTTTTTTTTTTTTTTTTCTTTTTAGGGCTGCACATGCAACATATGGAAGTTCCCAGGCTAGGCGCCGCTGAATCAGAGCTACAGCTGCTGGCCTGCGACCTACACCACAGCTCACAGCAACACCGGATCCTTCACTCACGGAGCGAGGCCAGGGATGGAATCTGCATCCTCATGGATGCTAGTCAGATTCTCTACTACCAAGCCAGGAGGGTACTTCCAAACACTTCTTAATACTCTCTCCCGTCTCGGAGGGTACTTCCAAACACTTCTTAATACTCTCTCCCGTCTCTGAAAGGCTGGAATACAGATGACTCCCAGGGCACGCTTGAGACCCACGTGTTGTAGATTCAGCCTGAGTCCCAGAAGGACTGAAGAGAATTCCTGCCCACAGGGAATTGTTACAGGAACAAGAACTCTTACTTCTCTGCATGTTTGCCGGATATTTGTAACATTCTATGTGTTACAGGGGCTTGCCTTTAATACTTCCGGCCTTGAAAGCCAGATTGTTTTCATTATGTAACTTTTCCCCTTGACAAGTTTAACAATTACATTTAGAGCTGTAGTACTAAATTACCAGTGTCATTGTCACAACCGAATTCTTTAACTGGAGATAATACGCCTGAGGAGTCTGTTTCTGATTGGGATATTCTTTTTTTTTTTTTTTTGTCTTTTTGCCTTTTCTAGGGCTGCTCCCGCGGCATATGGAGGTTCCCAGGCTAGGGGTCTAATCGGAGCTATAGCCGCTGGCCTATGCCGGAGCCACAGCAATGCCAGATCTGAGCCACCTTTGCAACCTACTCCACAGCTCACGGCAACGCCGGATCCTTAACCCACTGAGCAAGGCAAGGGATCGAACCTGCACCCTCATGGTTCCTAGTCAGATTCATTAACCACTGCACCACGACGGGAACTCCTCGATTGGGATATTCTTATTCATTAGTCCTGTGTTGTCCTTCTTCATCTTCTCTTTTTGTTTCAGTTGGCTTCGGTTGGCTGGAATTAGATCTTGAACTAGATGTTTCAGGAAGGGTATGTGAGAGTTACAATTCCTGCATGTTCGAGTGTGTATCTCGCTTCTCTTCACACATGAATGATCGGCTGTGTGAATAATAAACTGAGGGAGGGTATTTCTCTCCATCCTTCCTCCAACTCCGTAGATGTGAGCTCATGGTATATGGACAGGGAGAAGTTCAAGGCCAGCCTGTATCAGTGAGGGGCCTGAGAGGAACCAGGCAACGCATTCAAACTGAGGAATTGGGTTTAATAAAGGAATGATTTGCATTCAGTTATAAGAGGAATAAGGTCGGAGGGTCTAACACATAATACGGTGACTGTAGTTAATAAGACTATTATATAGTTGCCATTTGCTAAGAGAATAGAGCTTAAATGTTCTCACGGCCAAAAAGGTAAACATATGAGATGATGGATGCGTTCATTAACTTGATGGGGGGAAAGCATTTCACATTATATATGACTATCAAATCATCACATCAGACACTTTAAATATCTTACAATTGGAGTTCCCGTTGTGGCGCAGTGGTGAGCGAATCTGACTAGGAGCCATGAGGCTGTGGGTTCAATCCCCAGCCTTGCTCAGTGGGTTAAGGATCCGGCGTTGCCGTGAGCTGTGGTGTAGGTCGCAGGTGCAGCTCAGATCTGGCGTTGCTGTGGCTGTGGTGTAGGCCGGCAGCTGTAGCTGCGATTCGACCCCTAGCCTGGGAACCTCCAAATGTTGCAGGTGCAGCCCTCAAAAGACAAAAAGACCAAATAAATAAATATCTTACAATTTTATTTGTCAGTTATATCTTGGTGAAGCTGAACATTTTTTTTTAATTGTAAAAAGAAAGTATTTACAAAGAAGCAGGTAGGTGTAGCTGTCACTCCATTGTCCACATGCCCTCAGTGTCACCTCTGCGTGACAACAGCTACTTACTGCTATTACCTGAGTCAGCCTTTCTTTCTCACTCCTGCAGGTGTTTTCTAGCTCTATGGGAACAAGCTTAGCCAGTGTGCTGAGCAAGCTAAGAGCCAGGAGGTTAACATCCTGGAGCAGCCCTTCAACCTGACAGCGGGCAGTGGGTGGATAAACCCAGCAGCTTCCTCGCTCCTCAGCTGGGTTACCTCTGAGACACCTCTACATCATCTCAGAGTTCCCCACCCGGACTGAGCTCCTGCCTGGTAGTCTGCCCAGGGTTATTAGCTTCTCTCACTGCCTGGCTCACTTCTGCCCTCCCCTTCCCAGGTTTCCAAGGATCTCTTCCCAAATTAGCTACTTGCGCTCAAATCTTATTTTTTATTCTTTACTTTGTAGTGCTGCAGCTGCTGGCCTCCATCACAGCCACAGTAACGTGGGATCCAAGCCACATTTGCAACATATACTGCAGCTTTTGGCAACTGTGGATCCTTAACCCACTGAGCGAGGCCAGGGATTGAACCTACATCTTCATGGATACTTGTTGGGTTCTTAACCTGCTGAGCCACAATGAGAACTCCTCAGCTCTTTATTTCAAGCTCTGCTTTGGGGGAACCCAAACCAAGACAATAGAGTTTAGGCTAGTACAGTAGCCCAAGGGGCAGGCAGGAACCTGGAGAGGGAATGGTGAGGAGAGAGCCACCTGCTGGGAGCCTTGACCTTGATAGAGAGACACAGTGGACCCAGAGACCGTGCAGGGGGTGGCAGGGGATTGGGAATAATCACCCTGATTTCTTCTTCCTTCCACCTTCTGATCTCCTGCTAGAGCCCCCTATTAACCAACCTGAACCAGAAGTCAAGGGCAAGAGGGCCTCTTGGTATTTCCATAGTGGTCAGGCTGCCTGGCACAAAGCAGTGGGGAGAAGGGCAGAAAGTGCACCTGGAGAGGCAAACAGAAGACCACAGCACATAGCCTGATTATTTTCCTTTATGTTTGACCTGCTTGGAGAGCATAATAGTCCAGAACATGGGAAGAGACTTTTCCAGGTGTCAGGACGGAGTAAACTAAGGGGCAAGAGACTGGAGGGGCTGGGGTCGTAGAAGCCAGGGTCCCTGTGATCTACTGTTGCCTCACGATCTAGCCCAAGACTTAGTGGCTCCGAATAACAGCCAGTTGTTACATATACAACTTTGTAGGTCAGGACTTTGCACCAGGGTCAGCTGGGTATTTCTTCTGTTTCACATGGCCTGTTGGAAGTCACATATTCAGCTGGCAGCTGTTCTGGTCTGGAGGGTCCAACATGGCTCCACTAGTGTGTTTGGTTTCTTGATGGAGATGCTTTCCCAGCTGGTGAATTGAAGTGACATACGTGGATTCTTCAGTGTGATGGTCTCAAGGTAGCTGAATTTCTCACATAGTGACTTGGGGTTCGCTCCCGGAAAGAATGTTCAAGAGGCCCCAGTGGAAGCTGCCGGGCTCCTTACGACCTCGGTTCAAAGTCCAGGAATGTCACCTCTACCACGTTCTCTCAGACAAGTCACTCCATTCAGCCCGGGCACAAAGGAGGAAAATAGACTCCACTGGGCAGTGGAAGGAATAGCAAAGAACCGTGCCACCTTTCACCTACCGGCAAGTCATCGGGTTGACTCATGTTTGGGGAATGTGCTGGAAAGTGAGGGGACTGATGTTGGAGAAGGACTGGAATGTCATGTCAGGGGCTGGGGAGACCATAACGAGGTGGAGAGGGAAGCTTCTAGAGTCAGATTTAAATTCAAATCCCAGAGTTCCTGTCATGGCTCAGTGGGTTAAGAACCTGACATAGTCTCCATGAGGATGTGGGTTTGATCCCTGACCTCACTCAGTGGGTTAAGGATCCAGCATTGCTCTGAGCTATGGTGTGTAGGTTGCAGATGTGGCTCGGATCCCTTGGTACAATGGCTGGGGCATAGGCCAGCAGCTACAGCTCCCCTGGCTGGGAACTTCCTTATGCCACTGGTATGGCTAAATAAATAAATAAATAAATAATAAATTCAAATCCCAGCTCCGTCCTGTATAATTCGTGTACTAGGCAGGCTGTTCCCCTCTCTGAGCCTCAGTGTTGTTCTCATCAAGATCCGTTCCTACGTGACAGTATTGCTGTAGAGATTAAACAGGATGATGCTTGGAGCTCCCGTTGTAGCACAGTGGTTAACGAATCCGACTAGGAACCATGAAGTTGTGGGTTCGATCCCTGGCCTTGCTCAGTGGGTTGCCGTGAGCTGTGGTGAAGATTGCAGACGTGACCCGGATCCTGCTTTGCTGTGGCTTTGGCATAGGCAGATTAGACCCCTAGCCTGGGAACCTCCATATGCCGCAGGAGCGGCCCTAGAAAAGGCAAAAAGATAAAAAAACAAACAAACAAACAAACAACAACAACAAAAAAAACCAGGATGGTGCTTATAAAATATTTCCCAGAGAGTGTCTCAGGAAACAGGAGCCATTATTAGGTCCTCTGAGTGATGTGGGGAGCCAGGGAAGGGTCCTAAAGCTCTGGGTGTTCCCCTGTGGCTCAGTAGGTTAAGGATCTGGTATTGTCACTGCTGTGGCTCTGGTTACAGCTGTGGCTCAAGTTTGATTCCAGGCCTGGGAACTTCCACGTACTGAGGGTGCAGCCAAAAGAAAGAGAAAAAAGAAAGGCAAGCAGACAGGCAGAAAGAAAGAGAAAGAAAGAAAGAAAGGAAACTTCTTTGGCTCCGATAATGTATTGGAAGGATATTTTTGACCCGTTCTCTCGAACACTCACCTACAATCCAACCCAAGCCCAGCTGATTTTACCCACTAAATGTAGCCGCAATCTGATTTTGCCATCTTCCCCACCATCACTGCCATTTCCACCCAGGTCACTGCAGCTGCCTCCTTCCTGCTCTCCCACGCTTCCTCTGCCCCGCTGCAATGCTGTCCCCTCACAGCAGGGAGCCCAGGCTTAAGCCCCAGCTGCACACAAACCACGTGGCGATGGTATTCAAGTTCAGATTCCAGTTCAGGATGGCGGGGAGGGGGTCTGAGAGTCGGGGACTCTAATCAGCTCCTAGGGGATAGCGATGCTGACGATTTCTGGACCACACTTTAAGTAGCTGCTGGAGAATGTTTTTGTCCAAATAAAAGTTTGATCCTATTGGAATTGTGGCTCAGTGGGATGCAGCATTGCCACTGCTAAGGCTCAGGTCACTGCTGCGGCGCAGGTGCAGGTCCAGATCCCTGGCCTGGGAACTTCCACAGTCAAAAAAGAAAAAAAAAATAGTTTGACCAAATCTTGCCTCCACTTAAAACCCTCCATTGTTTTTCTAGCACTCTTGGGGGGAGAGACCAGACCCTTACCACATCCCACAGGCCCCATGTGATCTGGTCCTTGCCTGACTCTCCTGCCCTTTGCCCTCCACTCTCCCACCCCTGTCATTTATTATTAATGCATTTATACTAGAATGAAATGAAACAGAACCACTGTCCCACCCACATACTAGAACATCACCAACAACCTGATCGTATCTGTGTGCTCCTCCCCTCCCCCTTCCCCACTTCCCTGAGATAACCATTCTTCTCAAATTTGTGTTTATCTTTTACTTGCTTTACCTTTTTTTTTTTTTGCTTCAAATGCACATTTGTCTAAACATGCATATTTTTGGTTTTGCTTTTATTTTACAATCTAAAAGTTGCACCATAATGTACATAGTTTTCTGGGACTTTTATTTATTTATTTATTATGGCCCCTCCAGTGGCATATGGAAGGTCCCAGGGCCAGGGGTTGAATCCGAGCCTCAGCAGCAATCCACTGCGGCAGCTGTGTGGAATTGTTTAACTCATTGGCCAGGCCGGGGATCGACCCTCGCCTCCCAATGACCCAAGCCCATGGAGTCCGATTCTTAACCCACTGCATTACAGCAGGGATTCCTAGGACTTTTTTTTTTCCAACATTGTTTCTGAGATAGATCTGTTTTGTCTGCTGAAGTTCATTCAGTTTCACTGCTGTATCATATTCCTTGATGTGACTATTCCAGTTTATTTGCCCCCTTGCCTGTGGACAGGCATCTGGGTGATTCCAATGTTTTTATTAGGAACAGCGCCCGTGGGAACATTCTTGCAGACGGTCTCTGGCTGCACTATAGGCAGATTTCTCAATAGTAGATGCCTAGGAGGGGATCTGCTGTGTGCCCCCACCTCTCCTTTCATTGCCCAGCTGCCTGGAGTCTCTCACACCGAATGCCCTCTCCACCTGCGCTGCCCTCTTCCACCGAACTCCCACCGACCCCAACCACCTTCACCTGGTGAATGCCTTAAGGTCTTCAGAGAAACCTTCCCCGACCTTCAGGCCACGCTGGTCCTCATTAAAGTTCCCTGATTACACATTTATAGTGTGTGATTCTGCGATGAGCGTGTCTGGCTCGTAGAGTACAAGCCCCACGAGGTATGTGATGCGCACCGGTTCCCAGCTTCCAGCTCGGGCCTGGCACACTGTATGCGCCCAGGCAAGAGCGTCAACGCCGCTGGAAGGACCGGGCGAAAGGCAGAGCCTGGCCAGGCGGCTAGAGCTGAAGCCCACAGGTGGCTCTAACTCAGTGTCCCGGGCCAGAGATTTGGGGCGGCGGACTACGGCCCCAGAGGACTCGGGCTTGTCCACACCACTGGGCAAGAATTCCAGGAAATGCGCTGCAAGGGTCTGCCGGTCGGGGCGGGGCGGGAGCTCCGGGCCGGGGGCGGGGCCGGGGGCGGAGCGGGGCGGGACCAGGCCCCGTAAAGAAGAGCGTGGCGGGCAGCGGTCACTGCGGGCTCTGGGGGAAGCGGACCGGCTGACTGACCCAGCGGGGACCACCGATCTTCGGCGGAGGGAGCAGTGCAGGGGCGCACGCTTGGCACCATGACCCAGACGCCTGCTTTCGACAAACCCAAAGTGAGCGCGGGCGGGGGCTCGGGGTCCGGGGTCTGCTCCTTGTCTGGCTGGAGGGCTTAGCGTCATCCAGCAAAAGGAGGATGGGAGCAAAAGGAGGGTCCCTGCAGGGGCTTTCTTCCCTCAGCTCAGGTCCTTGCCCTCCTCCAGGCTGTCTAATGAGAAGCAATGAGACAGGAAGAGTCCTGAATCTGGAGGCGCCCCTGGCGGGCCTCCCAAGTTCTGCTTCTGCCTCTGACTTGGCCCATCTGGGTCTCAGTTGCACTGTCTGTCAAGTGGGCATGCTAGCATCACCTGTGCTGAGCAGCCTAGGCAGGTGGCTTGACCTCTCTGAACCTTGGCTATAAAATGGGGCCGGATGTCTACACCCACAGGCACCTAGTGTGGTGGACAACACATACCGAGCGCTGGGTGAATGGAAACAGCTGTGTATGCCCAGCACTATGATGGTTTTGTGAGCACCAAGGAGCCCAGGTTTGCAGATGTGCCTGTGAGGCAGGTCATGCCGGAGAGGGGAGGAGGGGAGCAGTGCACCCCTCTCTCCACACTAGAGGGGCTCCATGGGCCTTAGGTCCTGGGCCCTGGTAGGGTTCACTTGGGGCCAAGCCACAGCTGCTAGCCCCAGGGGATAAATCCCTTGTCCCTCCGCCCACCAGCTGTGGAGTCTTGGGAATGGTGGGGTCAGGGAGGGTCTGGGCCCACTTGGCGGGCTTCAGAGCACTGCCATTCAGACCAGGGAAGGGAGGGGCCTAGGAGTCTGTCCAGCAGGGTGAATCAGCTTAATAGGGTTTGAGACTGCAGGTGGGGGGAGGTTGGGGGGTGGTCGGGGGAAGGAGTGAGCTGCAATCAGCCTCCAGTTACCTTTCTGAGAAATAGGTGTGAGTAATGATGGCAGATTATCGCAAAGGCGCTGATGAGGATCATAAGGTGAGGGGAGGACTCTGAGGAAGTCGGGCCTGGCCCCCTCCCTGGGCCTGGCCACCGGAGGGCGGATGCTCGCTACTCCCTGCCAGATGTCACAGGTACTAGGGCTGCAATACTGCCACCCCCACCCCCATAGCCCCCACCCCACCCCATGCCTCTTGGGTGCTCAGTGCCCCTTTATTAGTGTGTCTTTCTTTGCAGGAAAACGCTTTTGGATCCCCTCTACCCTTGGGCTGGGGAACCTCCATACCCTGATATGGATCCTAAGGCAGTAGATCCTGATATGGATCTAAAGCCCCTTGACTGGATAGATAGAAGTTATGGAGAGAGATCACAGCCAACCCTTCTGTAGAACCTGCCATGTGCATTTCGATCCTTGCAACACTTTTATAACATCCCTGTGAGAGACAGACCGTCATGCTCATTTTTTGGCCTCTCTCAAGCCTGGCTGATCAAGCTGACAGGTCATTTTTCCTCTCTGGGCCTCAGTTTTCACATCTGGGAAATGGGCCCCACCTGCTGTGGGGGTGTCCAGAGTTTAAAAGGCAATGCTGGGACGGTAATGTCATCTACGATGTATGTGAGATGCGATACATTTTAGAATATTTTGAGGGGGGAATGTGCCTGAACTGGCCCGTGTAGCCAGGAGTGTGAGTCTGAGCCATGAGACCAGAGCCAGCTTCCTGCCTTCCCATGCGTGGAGTGGATAGTGAGAGATGCACTCGTATTAATAGCTAGAGCTTATCGAGTTGAGTTATTGCTCTGTGCCAGGCACCATTCTGAACTCATTAACCGTCATTAATTCAGCTAGGACTCTATGTCCGAGATTACAGGCATTATCCCATTTTATAGATAAAGAGAGGCAGAGAGGTTAATTAGTCCCTCAGCCACATAGCTAGTGGCCAAGCTGGTGTTTGAGCCCCGAGAGGCTGGCTTCAAAAAAAAAAATCGCACGCCTGGAGTTCCTGCTGTGGCACATGGGTTAATAATCCAGCTTGCCTCTGTGGAGGTGTCGGTTTAATCCCCAGCCCAGCACAGTGGGTTAAGGATCCGGTGTTGCTGCAGCTGTGGCCTAGGTCGCACGTTTGATCCTTGGCCCAGGAACTTCCATATGTCACAGGGGTGGCTGAAAAAAAAAAAAAAATCCCTTGCCCTGGCCAGCTTTCCTGAACTGCCTCTGCAGAAGCCTTTGGGAATGGAGGTGCCAGTGCCCAGGGTCGGGGCATCTCTGGGACAGGAGCCTCTACTGGGCTCTTCGGCTTCTATCTCCCACCAGGCGAGGCCCGGGGCCTGGCTAATTTGGAGAAGGCAGAGCAGGGCAATGCTTTCCAGACTTTCATGAGTACTCAACATCAGCTGCCTTTTGTTAAGGTTCACCTCTCTGCCTGGCATCTGAATCAGGAGGTCTGGGATGGGGCCTGGGAGTCTGTGCTTCTACCAAGCTCCCAGGTGATGCTAAAGCTGCTGGGCCACGGACCTCACTTTGAGTAGCAAAAGCCTAGGCGGCTGCCTACCTGCTCTAATTATGTTATTTCCTGAACACCTGCTGGGCACCGGAGGCGGTCCAAAGGGGGGTGAAGCGGTGACCCTTATCAGTCTGTTGGCCACATGAGACAAGGCGGGAACATCCCATGGGCCTCAGGAGGTCAGTGTCACGGAGGGCGATGCCGATCACATGCCTGTCATTGTAATAACAGTAACAATGCTGCCATTGGAGTGCGTGTGGGTACCAGGCACCTTCGGTGATGTAGCGCTCAGAATCCTCTCGACAGCTCAACAGGGCAGATGTGTCCATCCCATTTACAGATGAGAAACCCGAGGCCTGAGAAGTAAAACAGCTTGCCCCAGGCTACACAAAACCTGACAGCCTTGAAGCTGCAGGCTGGAGAGTGAGCTGGCCCAGGCGGGAACAGCTGCGCCCCATCCTGCTGCAGAGGAGACCTGCGACAAAATCTCCAACTCATCTTTCTCACCTTTGAATGCAAAGTCCATTCATTTCAAGGACTGTTCTTAACTGCTTTGCATATGTTAACTCCTTTAATACCCACAAGGGTCTTTTAAGCTAGATCTTAGGATCTTCATGTACATATAAGGCAACTGAGGCTCATCGAAGGGAAGGAATTTGCCAAAAATCACACAGCCAGGAAGCAGCAGAGTTAGACCTGAACTCAGACCTACCTAAGACCGAAGCAGAAACTGTGAACTGCTTTCCTGATTTACACCCTCGACCTCACTTGGGTGAGGGAGGAGTTAGAATCAGGGGGGCCTTGGGCTTCAGATAGACTGAGGTCTGATCCCTGCCTCGCCACGTAGCAGCTTAGATGGGTAATTTCCTGAGTCCCAGCTTCCTTCCGTGTAAAATGGGCTGATAAAGCCAAGGTCATGGGGTTCTTGAGGGAAACTGATGCTGGTGGGGGCTTGTGAAGCACCTGGCGGGCTCGCTGCAGACCCTTGGGTGTGCGCCGTTTCCCCTGGGGACTGAGGAGGAGGGGGCTGGCTGCCGTGGGCTCTTCCCCTGCACACATCCCCTCCCCCCCGCCACCCCCATTTCCGGCCACAAAACCCACTGTGTTAGCATTGCTTTGGGCTTTTCCGTTACCGGAGCCACCTGTTAAAAAGGCCCTGTCTGGGAAGAAACCGACTGCCTTACTTGTTACAACTCACATGGCAGCTGGGAGGGAGGGGAATCATGCGACTGGGTTTCATTGAAGCTTTTTATTTGCCAGAGGCAGAAGCAGGGACCAGAGAGGGGAAGCACAGTGTCTGTGGTCACACATAGAGGCAGGGCAGGCCAGCCAGCCTCCTGATTCTGCATCGGACCTCAGGGTGGGCTTGGCTTGGATGGGAAGGGGCCCTATGAGCTGGGAGAAGCTTGTCCGCCTGCCCTGTTATCCTAGGGGGTGCCCCCTGGGCCTGGGAAGGGGAGGACTGCAGCTTGGATTTGGACATGGGAGAAGAGGAGGCCAGGGCGGCCAAGGTGAACTTCAAGCCTATATTTACCAAGTGTTGGGATCAGGCTTGCCCTTACCTCTTAGACCAGATCAGCGAGGTGGGGAAAAGAGACAAACTCTGGGGTTCTCACATAAGTTACTTCTCTGTGCCTCAGTTTCTCCATCTGCAAAATGGGAATCATATTTGTATCCATTCCACATCAAATAGCAAGTGCAGGGAGTTCCCTGGTGGTCCAGGGGTTAGGATTTGGCACTTTTACTGCTGGGTCCAGAGTGAGTCCCTGGTCTGGGAACTAGATCCCAGGTTAAGCCACTGCATTTTGGCCTTGGCCAAAAAACAAACAACCCCACCCCCACCCCCAGCAGTTTTTGTTTTTGTTTTTTAGGGCCACACCTGCAGCATAAGGAAATTCCCAGGCTAGGGGTCAAATCGGAGCTATGGCTGCCATTAGGTCAGCCCTTCCTGGCTGCAGAGAGAGGACTCGGCACTGCTGACACAGGACGGGGAGAGGAGGAAGTGATCACTTGGTCATTCAACACACACTGAGCACGTCCTGCTGTGTAGGGCACTGTCCTAGGCCCTGAGGGTGCAGCACAAAGTCCCTGCTTGCAGGGAACTAATAGTCAGGGGCACAGGCAGGGTAAGTGAATTGGAAAAGTCAGTGGGATGAAAACAAAACAGATGTGTTTGAGGGCCCTGGGGAGTAGTCTGATGTGGGTACCCCTCGAAGGTAGCCGGCCCCACCAGTTGTGAGCTAGAGTGTCTGGTGCTGGAGTCTAAGACTGACACCTTGGGTGACCTTGAGCCAGTGCATATGCATCCCCAGGCCTCATCTGTTGGCCTGGCACCTCCTGATAGCAAGGAGGTGTTTCCCCATGTCCTCACAGGGCCAGGTGCCTAGGGAAGCTTAGTCAATATTTTTTGGTAACTGGGGCTGCTTCCTGTTCAGACCTGGAGGATTTCCTGCTGTTCTGTCTGATGCTCCCTGTGAGTCAGCGGGGAGAGGGGCTGCGATTCCCCTCCAGAGCTATGAGGTTGGGTGCAGGTCTGATGCAAGTGCCAGGGAGGTGGTGTGGCCCATGGGCAGGACTTGGGCTTAGAGGCTGGGGGGACTTGTGCTCGAACCCAGTTCTGCCCCTATTGATCTGTGTGATCCTGGGCAGGTCCCTGCATTTCTGAGTTCAGCTTGGCAGCGGGTCCGTTTCCCACCTGCAACATGGGGCTAGTGTGTCTCTTGTGCAGGAGTGAAGAATAAAGGAGATGAAGGGTCTGCTGCCGGAGGCAGCTACTGTGATTGCTGGATTCGTTACCTCTGAGGCTGGGCTTGTAGAGAGAGTAGAACCGGAGATCAAGACTCCAATCTGGGTGCGAATCCTAACTCTATCGCTGCCTCTGTGTCCTCACGTGTCAGATGGGAGTGAAGTCCCTACCTCCCTGATGGTGAGGTTGGAATTAGATGATGCATGTAAACGGTCCAGCTCATAGGAGATACCCAATACACTGGAGGTCCCTGCTGTTCCTCTTCCCTGAATGGGACCAACAGAACAGGGTCCCTACCCCTCTCCGAGCTTGCACTCCATTGTCATCTGGGCTAGGCTGGCAGATTTCTCCAAGGGTAGTCTCAGTTTCCCAGAAAGTTCAGTGAAAGGCTTGTCTGAGCTTGGACCATCTGTGGAGGTGGCTTCTGCCTCTGTCCCACCCCTGAAGCACATCTGGGCAGCTTCCTTGGAGGCCCCGAGGAGGGCTGGGACCTGTAGGGCGCCGCGGGCTGCGCGCGCGGCTCCCTGCACCCACCCTGCCCCCGCCCCCCTGCACTCCCGCCTCCTTCCAAGGCCTCCCTTGGGCGCACAGCTGCACAGTCAACTCACGTTCCCTGAGCACGTGCTGTGTCTGGTGCTGCAGCAAGTGTTCCCACTGGCAGCTGTCCTCTCTCTTGACTTCCTTTCAGCCTGCCCTCCACACAGCAGCCACAGAATGCTTGAAAAGGTGGCTTCTTGGAGTTCCCATCATGGCGCAGTGGAAACGAATCCGACTAGGAACCATGAGGTGGCAGATTCGAACCCTGGCCTCTCTCAGTGGGTTAAGGAGCTGGCGTTGCCATGAGCTGTGGTGTAGGTCGCAGGCACAGCTCAGATCTGGCGTTGCTGTGGCTGTGGGGTAGGCCGGTGGCTACAGCTCCGATTCGACCCCTAGCCTGGGAACCTCCATATGCCGCAGGTGCAGCCCTAAAAAAAAAAAAAAAAAAAAAAAAAAAGGTGGCTCCCATGTTTAAAACCCTTCAGTGGCTTGCCCTCTGCTGTGACCTGTGGGATCTCGCCACCCTCCACCCACTCCACCCCTGCCCCGACCTTCTCTGTGGCCTCATCTCTCGGCACCGGATTCAGACACTCAGTGCATGCGGTTCTCAGCCTGGAGCTCCTTGCTCGCCTTCCTTGTTCCTCCCCACCGGCTGACTCCTCTGTTTTTCTCCTTCTCAGAGGGACCCCTCCTACCTTCTGAGAAATGCTTTGTTGCCTCTTTGAGCTTCTGGCGGCTCCGGCATCCCTTGGCTTGTGGCTGCATCGCTCCTGTCGGCCTTGTGGGCCCAGTGCTGCTTCCTCTTGTGTGTCTCTCTCCAAAGTGCCTCCCTCATGAGGAGAAGGGGGATTGGGTGTAGGGCCCACCCAGATAATCCAGGAAAAGCGCCTCCTCTTAAGGCTTTTAATCCCATCTTTGGTCCTGAGGGGAAGTGCAAGTTCTGGGGATTAGGAGGTAGACGTCTTTGGGGTGGGGGCAGTGGGGAGGCTTCCATTCAGCCCTCTGCACAGACCCCAGGGGCCTGAGCAGGGCATGGGGGGGACTCTTTCCTCTTGAAGTCTGATCACTTCTGGCCTCTGCCCACCACCTGCTCCTGGTTTCCCATCTGTCTTTGTGGCTCTTCTCCGGGCTCACCTGCCTGGTAAGCCACTGGGCCCTGGCGCGCATCCGGGCTTTTTCCCACGAGCCTTTCTTGATGTTTTCATCCGCCCCCCCCCCCCGCCCCCCCCCGGGTGGGCTCATTCAAAACCACAGCCTCAGTCACCTGTATTCCTGTTACATCTCCCGCCTGGGTCTCTCTGAGAGCTCCAGATCCGCACAGCCACGGGCTGTGTCCATGTGCATTTGGAGTCCCAGAGGAGTTCCAGCCACACATGACTCAGATCACACCGACCATGCTCCCTCCCCGCGTCCCCCCGCCACCACCCGCTGAGCACTTGATCCTCTTCCTGCGCTGTCTGTCCCAGAGAACATGAGTCACGACCCCCCGCCGCCCCAGGCCCAACCTGAAGCATCATCCTTGACACCCCCTCCTGTCCACCTGCTTTGCCATCTTGGCCTCACCACGCTGGTCCAAGGCACCATCATTGCTCATAAACTTGACCACAGCAGCTTCTGGCTGGTCTTTGCTACACATTGTCCTCTTCCACTTCAAACCTTGACATGGCTTCTCTGTTGTTCTTGGGTTAAAACCCAGTCTTCCTTGGGTTCCCTCAGCTTCTCCAGTCCCACAACCACTCTCTGAACCCTGATTTCAGTCCCTCTCACACTTTCCCATTGCATGGCCTTTGCACATGCTGTTCCCTCTGCCTGGATGCTTTTCCAGCCTTCATGCTCACCCCCTGCCTTTGCCTACTCGCTTCCCCCTTCAGGTCTTAGCTCAGGCTCTGCTTTCTTTGGGAAGCCATTGTTGGCCCTTTAGCTGGGTGAGTTCTTTTGTCATTGCATCTTTGGCAGGTCTGTGTTTGTGCCGCCCAGGAGTTGTCCTGCTTGGAAATGTGTATTTCCCAAAGTGACACTTACCTAACGTCCCTCACCCTTGCTGGACTGCAAGCCTCATGGGAGCAGGACTGTCACTGTCACTTGAGTTTCCCTTTCCATCCTTAGTGCATCCAGCAGGGACTCAATTCAGTGAAATAAGGTTCTGGTTTTTTTTTTTTTTGTCTTTTTGCCATTTTCTTGGGCCGTTCCCGCGGCATACGGAGGTTCTCAGGCTAGAGGGGGTCGAATCGAAGCTGTAGCCACCTGCCTACACCAGAGCTACAGCAATGCAGGATCTGAGCTGCGTCTGTGACATACACCACAGCTCACGGCAATGCCGGATCCTTAACCCACTGAGCAAGGCCAAAGATGGAACCCGCAACCTCGTAGTTCCTAGTTGGATTCGTTAACCACTGAGACACGACAGGAACTCCTGAAATAAGGTTCTTAGTCAACGCTTATTAAGCGTTTGCCACATGCTACTGGTGGTCTAAGCACACCAGGTGCCCTCACATGGTGAAGCCCCTGGGAGGAAGGCCTGTCATCCTCCCCACTGGACAGATGAGGACACTGAGGCACTGAAGGCCAAGTAACTTCTCCAGGTCACCCAGGGAGTGAGTGGGGAGCTGGGATCACAGCTCTAACCACCCTGCTACCTGGCCTCTCTGGCTGCGTCCTCGCCACAGCCCCGTGAAGGTTAAAAATGGCAAAATGGGGAGAGCCCATCATAGTGCAGTGGAAATAAATCCAACTAGTATCCATGAGGATGTGGGTTCGATCCCTGGCCTTGCTCAGTGGGTTAAGGATCTGGCGTTGCTTTGGCTGTGGTGTAGACCAGCAGCAACAGTTCCAATTAGACCCCTAGTCTGGGAACCTCTGTATGCCACAGGTGCTGCCCTAAAGAGACAAAAATGATAAAAGGGAGGCTTAGGGAGGTGAGGTCACCTGCCTAAGGTCGCACTCCTGGTTGACAGTTCCCCAGGCTGGAAGTTTCAGTGTTCCCAAAGCAGGGCACTTTTTGGGAGCCTAATAAACATTTGGCTGAGAGGGCATTGAACTCGTTTTGTCAGGGAATCCAGCAAATCGTTTCCATGACAGAGGCGGTTCTTTGCCGGCTGAATGACTTCGGGAGAGAGCTGGGTATGTGGATGCCCTGCTGATAGAGGGGCCTCCCATGGGCCCCGGGCCGGGTTCCCCCACAGGAGCTGCTCCCAGGATGCCCTTGGGCCAGCAGCTCCCTGGCCACCCCCTCCCCAGCCAGGGCAGCCGCTTTCTTGTCCAAGGACCCCAAATTCCAGAGAAGGCCCCATGCTGCTACAGATGTCTATTTAGAGTTTTCTGGATCTCTCTCTGGCCAGGGAAAATTTTCTTCCACAACCTGGAACCGGGAGACGGCAGTTGCTTTCCTGCTGTCCTTTGAGCACCTGCTGCATGTCTCCTTGCAGCCCGTGGAAGGGGCCCTGGCTGAGAGGCGAGGGCTGTTTCCCATGGGCCATATGTGCCCCCCTACACTGTCGTTTTAAAAAAATCTTTAAAACTTTTTTTTGGACCGAGAAGCGGTCTCTGCAGTTGTTTTTCAGTTGAAGAAACAGTCTTGGGAATCACATGGCCAGAGAAGAGGCAGAGCTGGAAGGCAGGCATGATGAGCCCTCCCCAAAGCCCTGTCCATAAACTCCTGTCTTTGTGTATGGAGTGTTGGTTGAGCAGGAGAGGAGCCCCAGACGGCCAAGTAACAAGTGCCTTTCCTAGAGCCCTGCAAAGATCTCGCTGCCGAATATTGATTCCTGATAAGCTGTATTTTATTTCATTTTGTTTATTTTTTTTTTCTTTTTATGGCTGCACCTGCAGCATATGGACATTCCCAGGCTAGGGGTCAATTCAGGGCTGTAGTTGCCGGCCAACACCACAGCCACAGCAATGCCGGATCCGAGCTGCATCTGCAGCCTACACTGCAGCTTGCAGCTTGCACCGGATCCTTACCCACTGAGTGAAGGCCAGGGATGGAACCTGAATCCTCACGGACACCACGTCGGGTTCTTAACTCACTGAGCCACAACGGGAACTCCAGCTATGCTTTATTTTAAATTACACTTGCTTTTGAAAACAGAGCCTGATTTTTGAAATATATTGTAGATATTCACTAATCCAGAAAGTCTGTGGTCAACCCTTTCTGTTAGAGTTGGATCTTGTTCAGTGAGCTGGTGGAGAGCTGGATCTGCCTGCCTGGAAGTTGAGGCTGAGGCTGCATTGCTCCTCTGGGACCATGTTTCACGCCAGCTTCAGAATTTTGCTCGGGTTAGAATTCTGGTTCTGCCACTTGCTAGCTGTGGTTAAGGGCAAAAGCATTGTGATGGGTTCCTGTTTCACTAGCCGTGTGGCCTTAGACAAGTTATTTCACCTCTCTGGGAGTTCCCGTCGTGGCTCAGTGGAAACGAATCCCCTCTAGGAACCACGAGGTTGTGGGTTCAATCCCTGGTTTCGTTCAGTGGGTTAAGGACACAGCATTGCCGTGAGCTGTGGTGTAGGTCACAGAAGTGGCTTGGATCCTGTGTTGCTTTGGCTGTAGTGTAGGCTGGCAGCTATGGCTCTTATTCAACCCTGGGTGTGTCCCTAAAAAGAAAAGAAAAAAAAAATCTCTAAACTTCAGTGTTCTCAACCTTGAAAGAGACAGTGATAACAGTAAAACCCACGCCATAGATGAGGATTAAACAGGACGGGACACCTAAAGGATTAGTGGAGTATGTGTCCTGGGGTCCAGTTAACACTAACCCTCTGAAAGATCCTTCAAGCATTCATGGGGGATTGTTTTTTTCTTTTTCCTCTGCACCCTTGCAGGTAGAATTGCACGTCCATCTGGATGGAGCCATCAAGCCCGAAACCATCTTATATTATGGCAGGTAAGTCCGCAGATAAGAGGCCTTCCTCCCCAGGATCTGGTCCTCTCTTTGACCCAGGGCCTTCTGGAGAATTCCAGGGTTGCTCACTTCTTCAAGGATCCCTGTGGCATCAAGCCAGCCCCTGGGCTAGAAAAAAGAGGTCTGTGGGGCATGGAGGCCTCAGCTCTGAGCTGGAGACCCACAGCCCAAGTCTTGTGCCTCTGAGTCTTGTCTTCCTGCTGCCAGGAAAGCCAGGAGGAGCTTACTCCACCTTACACACACACACACACACACACACACACACACACCCCACACGCACGCACGCACGCACGCACATGCACGCGTGAGGTAGTTCCCAGGGCTGAACTAGTTACCGTTTTTTGACTCAGGTGAGTGACCCTCATAGGACGCTGGTTCCATCTGAGCATCTCTTGGTGCTGGGCTGGCCTGAGCCCTCTCCTGAGTCAGGAAATTTAATCCCTCCACCCTTGGAGGAGGGCATTGCCATCCCGTGTGTCACTGAGGAGACCGCAGTCTCAGAGGACCGATGACAGTCGCCCCAGACCACACAAGAAGTAAAGAATAGAATCAAGAGTTGACCTGGGGCCCTCTGACCTGCCAAGCGGCTCCTAATCACCATGGTAACCTGCTGGGAGGTTCCTAATCACCATGGTAACCTGCTGGGCGTCTTGGAGAAGCGGTGCCCCCTCTTTGGGACCAGAACTGTGCATCTTCCAGATGAGAACACACCTCCTGCCTTGGCCCTCGTGGATGCTGGTGGGCCGAAAGGGCCCCCAGCACCCCCCAGTGAGGCAGGTCTGGCCTCCATCCCTACCCCTCAAGGCTCTCAGCAGCCCCTCTCTGGGGTCCGGCACTTAAAGGCAAGGACTTCGGAGACCAGTGGCTCTGAAGTCAACTCCGATCATGCTCTTTCCTTGTTGTGGCCTCGGCCTCTGTAGATTGAGGGTAAGAACAGGCCCTTCCTCCAGGGCTGACCCGGGAGAAAGGGGCCCTCCCGCCACCCACCCCTCCCTTGGCGGACCTGTTCTCAAGGGTTGGCTCTGGGCTCGTTTTGTTTGGAGCTGGATGGACCTGACTCTCCTCACTGCCCTGAGCAGTTCAGCTCTGGACCGAAGTTTGAACCCTCTGCGCTCTCAGCTAGGGTTCCCTGCTGTTTTCCGGACAGACACCCACTCTTGGAAGAGAATTGGTGATTCTTGGGAATTTGGCCCAACTCTGAAAATGATCTCTTCCTACTCCCTGAGAGAGTTCTGGCAAGAATGCGTTTCTCCATCTCGTCGTGCTTCCAGAGATCTTTTCCTGTCCTAGGAAGCTGTTGTCGATTGCCTTTGTATTTAAGTATCTTGTGGGAGTCTATTAGCATTTACTGCACAGCCAGCTCTAAGTGCGGCCCTCAAAGTGACGTAGTGGATTTGCATGGCAACTCGTAGGTATCTTATTGTCCCCATCTAACTAAGGAGGAAACTGAGCCGGGATGGGGCAAGTAACTTGTCTGGTAAACACAGAAGTGACCCTGGGTCCATGTCCCTGACCATTGCCCCTGCCAGCTGGAGGTTTAGGCAAAGTTCGTGCATGGAACACACTTCGCTCAGGGTGATCGTGCTACGAGCTCCATAAATATCACTGAATAATACTATTAGTATTATTAATTGTAATGTATGGCCCTAAGTGGGGTGAAGCCCTTTGGCTTATCTCTGCCTGTCCTTTGCCCGTGTTGAGTGCCAGCCATCGCCACAGGGCACTCAATGAGGCCATGAGGGTGGATTAACTGGGCACCAAGATGGGATCTAATCGCGGGCACTCATTAAAGGGTTAGAGGGCAGTGCTCCCTGGTGTGCAGAGCAGGAAGGTGAGCGGGTCCAGGGCAGGTGGAGGGAGGAGCAACCCTCGTGGGGTGGCTGGTCGGATTTTCTGTTTCCCCTGTCCCCTTGGCATCTTGGGAACCATCTAGGCATCCCTCTGGGCCCTAGAGAAGGGGGTGCGAGTTTGATCCAGCTGGAGTTTGATCTTGAGGTCAGCAGGCAGGGGGACAGGGGAATCCATCAGGCAGGAATATAAATGAAACACACTGGAGGACCCCCAGCCGTGGGGCAGGCTGGGGCGGAGAGGGGAGGGAGGGGAGCAGCTGGCCTCTGGCCCCTCCCTGACCCCTGGCCAAATCCAGCGCCTCTTTTCTGCCCCCTGTGCCTTGGGTGTTTTCGTCTGTTTGCCATATTCCACCTTCTCTGGGGGCTTTAACTTCTTTCTCAATCCCCTTCCCACCCCTGCCAGCTCTTCTCCGAGCACATCCTGGATCTGGCCACTGTCTCCTTCCTGTCACTGTCCTGGTTTGAGCCACTGGACTATTGTGACAGCCTCCTGGCCAGTGTCCTAGTGTCCATCCTGGCTTCCTTCATCCATTGTCCCCACAGTACTGTAGTCAGAACAACCATCCTAAAACATAGTGTGATCAGCTCACTTCCTTGCTTAAAGCCTCCTGCCTCCCCACCTTGCTCAGGGTCCAAACCCAAGATCGCACTGGCCTTGAAAGTCCTATAGAGCCTGTGTCACCTCTCTGACCTCTTCCACATCTCCTTGCTTAGTCCATGCCAGATGCTCTTCAAACACACCAGACCTAGTAAACAGAGAGGTAGGGTGACTTGCCTAAGGTCGCACAGCCTTCAAATATAGAGCTGGGATTCAAACTGAGGCCAGTGGGCCTTGGAGAGTGCCATCTTTCCCTGGATGCACAGGTAGTCCCATTTGTTCCTCTCTGTACTGTGAAAAGAAAGTATGATATGGAGATCCTGTTGTGGCTCAGTGGTAACGAACCCGACTAGTATCCATGAGGATGCGGGTTTAATCCCTGGCCTCACTCAGTGGGTTAAGGATCTGGCGTTGCCGTGAGCTCTGGTGTAGGTCATAGACGAGTCTCAGATCTGGTGTTGCTGTGTCTGTGATGTAGGCCAGCAGCTGCAGCTCTGATGTGACCCCTAGCCTGGGAACTTCCATATGCTGCAGGTGCAGCCCTTTAAAAAAAAAAAAAAAAAGTATGATCTGTGTTGAACTGACAGGGATGTGGATGTCCTCAGAAGGGACAGCTCCTGCCCACAGGAGGAGGATGGACTCTGAACTCCAGAGTCTGTGCTCATCCTCTCACTGGGCTCTCAGTGTATCTCCTACCACCTGTCAGAGGACTGGGCAGCACCAGGGCATGGCCACGGCAACTAGAGGCGCAGGGCCATCTGAGATCTGAGCTTGGCCCTGCATGGAGCCTCGGCTGCCGTGAGTGGCTGTGGGTGGCAGGGGGACCCTTGGGGCCCAGAAACAACTCCTTCCTGCCTTAACCTTGGGTCCCAGACAGGAGCTTTACAGCTCAGTCTGAGCAGCTTCCGGAAGCCCAGTCCGTGGGAGATGCTGGATCGTCCCCTGGTGAGACTCTGCTTTGGCAGCCCTGTCTTCTGCTCTGGTTTCCCTCTGTCTGTTCCCCACACCACAGCCAGGAGGAGCTCTTTAAAAAGTATGCCTTTACATGTTGTTCCCCCTGCTTAGAATCCTCCAGCAGCTTCCTGGGGCTTTCAGAACAAAGTCCCAGCTCCTGTGAAGCCCCCGTCTGACCCTGCCTGCCCCCTGGCTCATGTACCACTGACCCTGCTCTGGACTCCAGGCACCCTGCCCTGGAATTCCCTCACGGCTTCTACCTGGGGCCCTCAGCACAGCTCTGGCCCTGCCTGGCACTCTGTCCTGCTCTCTCAGGGGAGAAGGACCGTTTCACCCTTCTGCTTAAATGTCACCTCCTCTGAAAGGCCTTCCCTTCCATCTGTGGGGTAAGAAGATCTCTCTGGATGGCTGTCGAGGAGAGAGGCTGGAGGAGAAGAGACGAATGGGAGAAATACTTAGGAAGGAATAGTTAGGACTTGGGACTGGCTGTTAGGGGGTCAGGGAGATGGAGCCTTGGGGAGACCCCTGTCTCTGGATCGGGTAGCTGGGTGGGTTGGAGGAGCCAGACTAGGAAATGTGGAGCCTGAAAGGGGCTTGGGGGCGAGGAAAGGTGGCGTGAGGGGCCAGCCTTCACGAGGGCAGCCAGACCCATGGGTCTGTCTTGGCCACGGCTACCCTTCCAGCGCCCAGCACATCATGGGCCCTCAAATGGTGTGTGCAGAGGGAGAAGATGCAAAGCTCTGGATCTCCCGATTGCTCCAGAGGGCCCATGGGGTGTGTGTGTGTGTGTGTGTGTACACGTGCGTGTTTGGGAAAATGGGGGTAGGAGCCTTAGCTTCACCTCCTTGGCCTTCCACCTGCCAGCTCCCAGAAAGATACTCAAAGTACAGCATCTAACAATTGGTACAGGCTTTGCAGAGGCCACGGTGGCCGCGGATGGCCTCGTGAGGGTGACCTCAGGGCCAGGACCACACCAGCAGCATCTTTTTCCCTGTGGGTGTCTTGTGGGGACAGGGACCTGATTGACAGACTGGGCACCAGGGTGACTTCCTGGTGACACCCACTGGGTACTCTCAGGGCCTGGGGTCACCTAAAAGGGGACGGGGGCATATGTAGGGAGTTTGGGGAACAGGTCTTTGTTTATGCAGGGAACCATTTTAATATTTTAGTAACAAGCTCTTCAAGGACTTCAACACAGTTCAAATTTCCATTCCTTTGGCAACGTTCTCCCTTCTATCTTCTGTTGATGGTTTCTGGGTAACTGGATTCCTGAACCTCTGGGTTCAGAACCTTGGTTCCAACACTAAGAACAGCTAATTTTCTTAGTCATTGGCTTCTATTTTTGATCTTGTTTTTTGTTCTACTTGCTAGAGGATTTTTCTCGACTTTATTTTCCAGCCCCTTTTTTACATGTTGATGGTTGCTGCCACAGTCTTCTCAGTCTCCCGAGAGCTCTTTCTTACTCTCTGAAAGTCCCCTTTTTACAAAGGAGTGTTCTTATGTCAAGGATGTAACAGCATCTCTTCTCCTCGAGGCTACTGATTTTAGAGTTTTTAAGCTTTCTGTGTTCTCTGCATTTTTCTGTTTCCCTAGAGTTTCTTTTATCTCTTGTCCCTCACGGTAGGCGCATTTCTTGATGGTCTGGTGTTCTTTGCCTGTCCCTTTTATCTTAAAAGTGGGAAAAACTGAGGTCCTGGGTGGCCATGAGCTGGGGGAGAGCCAGGAGGAGCAGAGGTGGCTGGAGCAGGGGCGGGGGGAAGCCAGCCCAGCCTTGCACCCTGCTGCTTGGGCTGGAAGTCGGCAGGGAGGCCGATGGATGGAGAAAAGGTGGCCCCAGGCCAGGAGTGCTGATCTCAGCCAGCCTTTTTTTTTTTTTTTTCTTTCTTTCTTTTCTTTTTGCCTTTTCTAGGGCCACTCCCACGGCATATGGAGGTTCCCAGGCTAGGGGTCTAATCGGAGCTGTAGCCACCTGCCTACGCCAGAGCCACAGCAACGTGGGATCTGAGCTGCGTCTTCGACCTACACCACAGCTCACAGCAACGCCGGATCCTTAACCCACTGAGAAAGGCCAGGGATCGAACCCAAAACCTCATGGTTCCTAGTCGGATTCGTTAACCACTGTGCCACAACAGGAACTCCTCAGCCAGCCTTTAAGGAGCAGTTGCTATGGTCCAGCCTCATGCGGGATGCTGTGGGCAGGGAGGGGAGAGCGCTTGGGGGTGGCTGGCCAGCTCACTCAAACCTGTCTGTGAGCCTGTGCCCGGCCCTCTCCCAGCACAATGGGCCAGGCCGGCGTCTCTGATGTGCCAGCCGCCAGAGAGTCGGGAAGGGAAGTCCAGCGCCTGCCTCGGCCCCAGGCATTGTGTGCTGCAGTTATTGCCCCCAGTAACCCCTGACCTGGCACAGGACCAACTGGCTCTACCGAGGGCTTGCACCTTCCCTGTCCCCAGGCACTGGGGCGTGTGTGTGTTCATGAGCACATATGGACTTTAACCCCGGTTGTCCCCCTTGAGATGTGCTGGCTGGTCAGGGCTCTGGGGACAGGAGGTCCTGGAAAGATTCAGGTCCTGGTTCTAAGTGCCCTGGGCCTCAGTTTTCCCATCTGTCCAATGGGAGGCGTTGGTAGGATCCTGGCTGGGGCTGGTCTAACAGTCTCACTGTTTTGTCCCCAGGAAGAGGGGCATCGCCCTCCCTGCCGACACACCGGAGGAGCTGCAGGACGTCATCGGCATGGACAAGCCGCTCAGCCTCCCAGCTTTCCTGGCCAAGTTCGACTACTACATGCCCGCCATCGCGTGAGTGTTCCCACCTCTCCGGGGCCTTGCGGCGGAGGCAATCCCTCTGCCCACATCAGGCTGCCCTCACCAGGCCCGCACCCCTCAGCCTGGGGGTGGGAGAAGGCGCTGTGAAACCCTGCTCTGCTTCTCACCATTGGGTGTACTCGTATGAATCCCTCCACCCTGGGGCCTCAGTTTGTCCAAGTAGGTGTGATGGGCTGAAATTCATTCCATGTCTATAGAAAAGTGACAGGATGTGAGGCTTAAGAACACAGGTCCTAATATCAGGTTCTTTCATGAAATAACTGATGCTGAGCAAACTCACCCTCTCCGGGCTTCGGTTCCCTCATCTGGACGATGGGGCTTATGACCCTCCCTACCTCTCAGGGCTGGAGTTTGGAATGGACACAACACTGTCCTCAGCAAGGCCCTCTTACTGGAAGGACACCTGCTACCTTTGACAGCCAGGCACTGCTGGTTTTATGTTACTTTTCATTCCTTCCAGGGTTTTTGTTTTGTTTTGTTTTGTTGTTTTCTTTAATGACCACTCCTGTCGCACATGGAAGTTCCTGGGCTATGGGTTGAATGAGAGCTGCAGCTTCCGGCCTGCACCAAAGCCACAGCAGTGCCAGATCCGAGCCGCATCGGCGACCTACACCACAGCTCAAGGCAACACGAGATCCTTAACCCACCGAGGGAGGCCAGGGATCCATGTATCCTCATGGACACTATGTCAGGTTCTTAACCCCCAGAGGCGCAACAGGAGCTCCCCTTTCATTTGGTAATAGCAGAATACCTTAGACGTAGAAGAATATAATGTGTACACAGCTCATAGAACCATTTTCCTTGTAGTTGTCCACAGTCCTGGGAAGTGGACACACTCGTCATTTGCAGAGAAGGAAGTGAAAGTTCTGGAAAGTGAAGGAACTTGCCTAGGACCGCACAGCTGCCAAGGGGTGAAGCCCTAGATCCTTGTTCTGGTGTCACCTTGAGCTTCCTGGCTCGAGGCAGAGTTTCCTGGCCAAGGCAGGCGGGAATTGAGCCTTGGCAATCAGCGCTGCCAGAGCTCAGGAGGAGGAGGAAGAGGTGGAGGGGGCTGGGGGAATCAGGGAAGGCTGCCTGGAGGAGGAAGTGTGGCTTGGGCCCTGGGTTGGAAAAGCTGTGACCTTGTCCAGAGGAAAGAGCTAGAGGATGGGCCCAGCACAGGTTGGTGGAGGATCAGCGAGGAAAGCGTGTGAGGCAGACAGAGGCTGTTGGCTGGGTAAGTGGCCCGGCAGGTATAGAGCATCCTGGGGAAGGAAGATGTGTGCCAGGGCTGCTGGCTTCTTTCTGGAAGATTGGGGGCTCCGCCTGGCAGGCAGCAGCTGCCCACATCCTTGGCCGCTGTCAGTAGACCCTGTAGCACACATGCCACCTCCTGGAACGCCCCACACCAGGACCACGGGCAGGTGAGCGAGGCCTCAAACTCGCCCCGGGGTCTCTTCCGTGCTGCTTCCCGGGCAGCTGCTTTCTCTCCCGCCACGAGACCAAAGAGGACCAGCTCCCCGAAGGCCCAAGAAGGCGTCCATTGGCATTTCCCTGGTGATGAGTGATGCCCAGCACCTTTTCACGTGTCTGTTGGCCATTTGCGTGTTTTTTGAGAAATGTCTGTTCAGGTCCTTTGTCCATTTTTACTCATTTTTCTTTTTATGGCTACATACATGGTATGTGGTAGTTCCTAGGCCAGGGATCGAATCTGAGCCCCAGCTGCAGATCTTTAACCCACTGTGCCTGGGCTAAGGATTGAACCCCTGCCTCCAGAGTGATCCGAGCCACTACAATTGGATTCTTCTTTTTTTTTTTCCCTTTTTTAACATCTGCACCTGTGGCATATGGAAGTTCCCAGGTCAGGGGTCGAATCGGAGCTGCTGCTGCTGGCCTACGCCACAGTCACAGCCGCTTGGGATCCGAGCCGCATCTGCAACCTGCACCACAGCTCACGGCAACGCCGGATCGTTAACCCACTGAGCAAGGCCAGGGATTGAACCCATATCCTCATGGATACTAGTTGGGTTGATAAACTGCTGAGCCACAACAGGAACTCCTGCAGTCAGATTCTTAACCCACTACACCACAGTGGGAACTCCTCTATGCCCATTTTTAAATCGGTTTTGTTGTTGTCGTTTTGCTGCTGAGTTGTTGGAGTTCCTTTTGTATTTTGGATGTTAGCCCCTATCGGAGCTGTGGTCTGTAAACATTTTCTCCCTTCTGTAGGTTGCCTTTCACTCTGGTGCTGGTTTCCTTTGCTATGTAGATGCTCTTTAGTTTGGAGCACTCCCCTCCTTCTAGCTTTGCTTTTCTTGCCTGAGTGTGTCCTTCTCTCTTCTTTCTCCTTCCTGGTGGCCTACATCTATCATGCAGCAAATGTTTCAATGGCTGCAGTGTCCCATGGCGGGGTCCTTGTCTTGAGGAGACGACATCCTAGTTGGGGAGGTGAACTAATCAACCATGTCATAGGTAGTGTCGAGGGGTGGTGAGGGCCGTGGAGCGGAGTGAAGGCCAGGTTTTAAACTGAGGGGGTCAGGGAAGGTCAAGGTGGCCCGATGAGTTCTGAATGCAGGGAGGAGGGAGTAGAGGTGATGGGGGAGGAGCCTGCCAGCTGCGGATGTGAACGCAGAGGCAGGCTGATTGGGGAACAAGCTGGACAGAACCAGCTGGACAGAAAGAAGGCCCTGGAGGCCTCATGGAAGGAGCCAGAGGTTGGCAGGGGCCGGATTATGCAGGCCTTGTGGGCGGGGTCACAGAATAAGACTGCTGCGAGGTGGGAAGCCACTTAGGTTCAGAGCAGAGGAGTGATATTCTTTGGTTTCCATTTTTAAAAGATGGCGCTAGGGGAGTTCCCGTTGTGGCGCAGTGGTTAATGAATCCGACTAGGAACCATGAGGTTGTGGGTTCCGTCCCTGCCCTTGCTCAGTGGGTTAAGGATCCAGCATGGCCGTGAGCTGTGCAGCTCGGATCCCGCGTTGCTGTGGTTTTGGTGTAGGTCGGTGGCTACATCTCTGATTAGACCCCTAGCCTGGGAGTCTCCATATGCCGCAGAAGCGGCCCTAGAAATGGCAAAAAGACCAAAAAAAAAAAAAAAGTGGCGCTAGGGGCTGTACAGGGGCGAACGTGGAGATGGGGAGACTGGTTAGAGGGCGAAGGTGGTTAGAAGCACAGAGGAAGGGCCGAGAACTGGCATAGAGATCAGAAATAAAGCTCAGTGGTAATGAACCTGACTAGTATCCATAAAGATGTGGATCTGATCCCTGGCCTGCTCAGTGGGTTAAGGATCTGGTGTTGCAGTGAACTGCGGTATAGGTCGCAGACACGGCCCGGATCTGGCATTGCCGTGACTGTGGTATATGCTGGCAGCTCCATTTTGACCTCTGGCCTGGGAACTTACATATGTAATGAGTGTAGTCCTAAAAACAAACAAACAAAAAAATTAGAGCCAATGGGACTCTATGCTTCTAGAATTTTCTTCAGCAGATGCCAAGAGCTCGAGACTGGGTAATAAGACTGGGGGTCAGACATGGGTTTGATCTGCCACAGGTTGTGGACAGCTTTTTTATTCCTGGAGCTCCCAAGAGACTTGGGCAGCATTGTCTCCAACCCCTCTCTTTCCTTCTCAGGGGCTCCCGGGAGGCCATCAAAAGGATTGCCTACGAGTTTGTGGAGATGAAAGCCAAGGAGGGCGTGGTGTATGTGGAGGTGCGCTACAGCCCGCACCTGCTGGCCAACTCCAAAGTGGAGCCGATCCCCTGGAACCAGGCCGAGTAAGCAGCCACCCGAGGGCTGTGGCAGGGTGGCCCAACCCGCAACCGAGCAGCGGACTCTCAGGAGGCCGTGACCCAAGAGAGACTTTGATCTTGCTCCCTGTGCTGGTCCACGGCCTCAGAAAGATGGGCTTGGCCGTCCTAAGGGACATGGTTCCCATCCCTCACCTGGGCTTGTGTGTTCACCTTGGGTGAAAGCGTTTGGCTGCGTGGCCGTCCCTCGTCCTAGATACAGGCCTGGAGTCTAGGAGCGTGAACCTGGTTATCCAGTGACTCCTAGAGGGCCTGTCCTAACCCTGTAACTGAAATGGGTCTGGACTATTCCTGTCCTCTCTGCCCGGACCTCAGGGAGGTCTAAGTGGTACCACCTGACCACCTTGCTCCCTTCTAGCCATGACTTTGATGCTTGTGGACATGTGGGAATCTGACACCATAGCAGCGCTCTCCATCTTGGGGCGGGGTTTGTGGGTTTGTGTGCGACAACCCCCCCAACACACTGGGACAGCCTCTCAAGGGCTGACAGCACCCAGGCAGTTCGAAGGAAGTGAGAGGGGGGTGTTCTAGGGCTTGGGGCCGTGTCTGCCAGCCCTTCTGCAGGGGCAGTGGGTCAGTGGGGGTGAGGGCTTCTGGAAGACCCCCTTCCCTCCCTCCCTCTCTCTCCCTCCTCCCCTCCCGCCTCTGTCCCAGTCTCAGGGCTGTGCTTTAGGCCTTCCTTTGTCTCAAGCTCATCCCTGCTCTCTCCTCTGCACAGAGGGGACCTGACCCCCGATGAGGTGGTGGCTCTGGTGGGCCAGGGCCTGCAGGAGGGAGAACGGGACTTCGGGGTGAAGGTGCGGTCCATCCTATGCTGCATGCGCCACCAGCCCAGTGAGTATGACCTTGGCCTTGCCCTCTGGCTGCCATACCTGGTCTTTTCTGTGCCCCACCCAGTGCTCTCCCTCAAGCCCATCAGCCAGATGTCAAGAGCTTCCTCTTGCAAAGGCTCAGAACTTCCTGCAACAGGAACTTTTCTCCCCAGGGAGGCTGAGCTGCAGGAGGCTCAAAACCAAGGGAGCCTGGGAGTTCCCATTGTGGCTCAGCGGAAATGAACCTAACTAGTAACCATGAGGATGTGGGTTTGATCCCTGGCCTTGCTCAGTGGGTTACAGCTCTGGTGTTGCCAGGAGCTTCAGTGTAGGTTGCATACATGGCTTGGATCTGGCATTGCTGTGGCTGTGGGGTAGGCTGGCAGCTGTAGCTCCGATTAGACCCCTAGTCTGGGAACTTGCATATGCCACAGGTGTGGCCCAAAAAAAGGAAAAAACAAAAACAAGGGAGCCTGAACAATAGAGACAAGCCTAAGCCAGGTTCCCATCAGCCTGTGGTCCTCCCTTGAGACCCTGTGGGCCAGGCCCCGTCCTGCTGGGGCCATGAAACCCGGGACTAGGTCTGAGATGCAGGGTTCAAGGGGTCTCCCTGTGACCGATCGCGGTCACACCTCTAGGACTTGTGTTTCTAAGGCAGGGCCCCGCTGTGTGACTCTGCCCTGGTCAGCTCACCTCTCTGGACCTCAGACATGTTACAGTCCCAGGAGGTCACAGTACTTTCCCCACCCTCTGCTCTAAGGAGCAGTGAGACCACAGCGAGGGCAACGTCAACCTGTAGGGCCTCCCAGTGCCGAGCAGTTTGGGGTATTTTCTCTAATCCTCATAGCGGCCGGGGGCGGGGGGGAGGCAGGACCACCATCATTTGTCCCTATTTGACAGATGGGGAAAATGAGGCAAGGAAACATGAAAAGCCTTGCTCCTCCATCGGGAAGGCACAAAGCCCCGATGAGAACCCAGGGCCATCTGGCTCCAAGGCCTGTGGTGGTTCATTCTTTTTAAAACACTGCATGACTTTACTGGTTAAGAGCAATACATGTAATGACACTAGTGTGAGTTGTTTTAGGCTTAAATGTTAGGCTGTGTGGCTCTCCGTCTCCTCTGCTAAGTGGGGTAGGGCCACCTTGAGGGTGTTATTACACGTACTGCTCACACACTACATGCTCTTAACCAGTAGAGAGAGAATTGTCGTTTGTCATTTACGGAGCCCAGGCCTTGCCCTAGGTGCCTCATCTACGGGAGCCTTGGCAAAGCCTCGCTGTGACCCTGTGCTGTGGTGGGTGGTGTGCCCTCTGAGAGGAGAGGAAATGGGCACCAAAGGCCACGTGGTCAGGAGGCGGCAGTCAGGACACCGGGCCGTCCGCCTCGCCCTGGCTCTGGGTGGAAGGCTGGGAGGGTCTGTCTCCTCGGTGCTGCTGCCAGAGGCCCGGTGGGCATCCCCCCCACAGCTTGGTCCCCCGAGGTGGTGGAGCTGTGTAAGAAGTACCGGCAGCAGACCGTGGTGGCCATTGACCTGGCTGGAGATGAGACCATCGAAGGCAGCAGCCTCTTTCCAGGACACGTGCAGGCCTACGAGGTGGGTCTTGCTGGCGGTGGGCCATGGGGTGGGGGGAGGCTGACTCTGGGGCAGCCACGCGGGGAGGTCGTCTCTGTCCCCAGTAGGGAGAATCTCAGTGACTGGGGATCACAAGGCTTTCCCACGTGTGTCTGACTGGGTCTAGGGGCTCTAGAAATTGGGGTTCCGGTATGAATTAAAAACCGATTTGATGTGGGGAGCCCTGGGTTGCAGCCTTTCTGCCTAATGATTTGCTGTGTGACCTTGGGCAAGACAGTCTTTTCTCTGGGCCTCTTTCATCCGCTGGGATGACTGGGCTGGAGCAGACATCTCAAAGCCCTATGCTGCACTTCCCGTGGAAGGGGCGAAGCATGGGGTCGGGAGTGGGGTCTCTGGAGCCTGCCCAGCTTCAGGGCTGGGCTCCCCACTTCCTAGCTGTTTGACCTTGGTCGTGATACCTGGTTTTCCTGGTGTTGTAAGACAGGCATTAGAGCAGTCGTCAAGGTTATGTAATGTCTCCAAACCATCTCCTCCAGTGCCTGACACATGCTGATGGTAATAAATGAGAGCTACCACTCGAATGATCAAAAGACACCCCCACCAGACCTCCCTGTCTTGAAGCAGGCCACGTGGAGTTGACCAAGGACGGGTCGGAGCCTGCGGGAACTCAGCCCTCGAGTACAGTGAAGGCAGGGCCCCCGAGCCACCCCCGGGCTGCCCCCTGACCTGTCTGTTGCCCTGGCAGGAGGCTGTAAAAAGCGGTGTTCACCGCACGGTCCACGCCGGGGAGGTGGGCTCAGCGGAGGTGGTGAAGGAGGTGAGTGGCCTGGGCTGGTGGTGGTGGGCCGGGCACCGCCCCCCCCACCAACCCCCCCAACCCCCCACTGCCCGCGCTGGGCTCTACTCCACTGGTCCACAGGCCGTGGACACTCTCAAGACGGAGAGGCTGGGGCACGGCTACCACACGCTGGAGGACGAGGCCCTTTACACCAGGCTGCGGCAAGCGAACATGCACTTCGAGGTGAGGGTGGGCAGGGAGCACCCGGAGGGGAGGATCGGGAGGCCGTGGGAAGCGAGGAGGGTCCAGGAGGCGGAGGCGCAGGGCCAGCCCTGGTGGGAGTGGGCAGCCGGCCTGGGAGTGGCAAGGGCGGGGAGAAAACCGGGACCGACCGGCCCTGGGATTCAGCGGCCAGGGGGCTGGCGGCTCCAGCCAAGGCCTGGGGGTGGGGTTGGCAGGGTCTGCGTGGCAGGGGGGTGGTCCCGTGCCAGCCACCCGCCTGCTCTTCCAGGTCTGCCCTTGGTCCAGCTACCTCACTGGCGCCTGGAAGCCGGGCACGGAGCACGCGGTCATCCGGTGAGGCCTGGTCCCCTGGGGCCCACTGCGTTTTGTACAGGGAGAGCCAAGGGTGGGAAGGGGACGCAGAGGCTAGGCGCTGGCTGTGCCTGGTCTCTTGGGTATGACATCGCTAAAAATGCTTGGGAAGCAGGTGTTACTGTCATTACACAGATGAGGGATCCAGCGCTCAAATGTGTAAGGTGACTGAGGTCCCCCAGCTGTTGAACAGCAGAGCTGGGGGCCCTACAGCTCACCCAGCTACAGCACAGTGAGTGCCCTGCTACCCTGAAGGAAGCTTCCACACTCGAGAGCTTCTGCCTGCTGGGATCAGGAAGAGGGGTCTCTTTTGCTTCTGTGGTCTCAGCTCCTGGCCCCCTGGGGCTTCCCCCAGCCCTGCCTCGAAGCTTTCCCTGGAGTCTGCCCCACCCCATCCCACCCCACCCCAAAGTCTTGGCCCTTCTTCAGGTTGTCCTGGGACTGAGCCCTGGAAGAGGGAACAAAGCTGACACAGAAATTCACCAAGAACTTGGGGTGACCATGGTCAGGCTGGCACTGACGGAACGGATGTTCCTTGGGCTCTGATGTTCTGATTACGGGGTGGGGGGCCTGATGTCTGCTTTAGGAATGTGGAGAGTGTGGTACCCACAGGACGTCCAAGTGGAGGTTCCTGGAGGCATGTGGGTTTACAGCCCGAGGGCTGGAGGAGGACTCAAGTCATCTAAACAGATGTGGTGACTAAGGCGTTGCTGGAGCACGAGGGCCTAGGAGAGAACCCAGAAGGACAGTGGCATTGAAGGGACAGGCAGACGCAAAGCCAAAAGCGTGGCGTCCAAGAAATCTAGGGAAAAGGTCAACAGTGTAAGATTCTGCTACCCAAGTCGAGGGAGGTAAGAGATAGGAAAGGTCTGGGTGGATCGGATGGAACGAGACGGTGGTCAGGGATCATGCTAAGAAGTTCCCATGGTGTGCTTGAAGAGTGAGAGCCCAGTGGGACTGAAGGTGACTGGGGTGGGGTGCAGACAACTCTCCCAGGGTGGAGGCTGCGCAGGGGAAAGACTTGCAAGGTTGGTACCTGGAGGGGGGGTGTTGTTTTGGCCTCCCCAAGTCCCTATCTTTCCTGGCTCTGCCTTTGCCTGGCTCTGGCCTGGTTGGATGGGTTCGAGTCACAAGTTGCTAGTTATGTGGCCCTGGACAAATCACCTGAGTGCTCTCAATGTGTTCCTCCCTCTGTTCAAGACGACCTTCCAGGCCTGTCCAAGGTTGCTGGGAGGCTCAGAGGAGGGTGGACGTCGGCATGCAGTGAGCGTTTACAGAGGAGTCACGGAGGCCCTCCTCCCTCTCTCCCCCTCCCCAGGTTCAAAAACGACCAGGCTAACTACTCGCTCAACACGGACGACCCGCTCATCTTCAAATCCACCCTGGACACTGATTACCAGATGACCAAACGAGACATGGGCTTTACCGAAGAGGAGTTTAAGAGACTGGTGAGTGGATGTAGGCCTTGACTCTGGGCCCTGGGAGTGGGTGAGGCCTGCCGGAGCTCCTGGAGAATTCAGGGGTGAGTCTGCCTCAACAGGCCAGGCCAGGCCAGGCCAGACCTGGAGTTTGATGCCTTCCAGAGAGAGGCATCTTTGGCTGAGACCTTAACCCAGGACCAGGTTTTTGAGCCTTTGCTTGGGCCCAGTGCCCCAAGAGACACTGAAAGCTGTCCACCGTCTCCCCAGAAGGGTGTGCTCAGCTGTAGTTTGCACACACTTTTCAGGCCACTCAGACCCCAGGCTAAGCCTCTCACTTTAGGGCTGAACCCCAAGCCTGCGTCTGCCAGGACTGTTTCTCTGGCCCCATACACCCCAGCCTGCCTCTCAAAGGTTTCTCCAGCCTCCCTCCCATGTCTGTGTATCACGTCATGTCCCTTTAAGGACACAGACCCTCAGAGTCTCTGCTCTGGCGCCTGCTGCCGGGTGAGCCTGGACAAGTCCTTCCTGCTCTGAGCTTTAATGAACTGCCCATGTTTAATGAAGAGGAGGGACTGTCACTAGATCGCCAAGGACTCCCTTCAGTGCTCTCTGGTTTCACGTTGTCTGCCACACTGGCCCTTCCAGAACATCAATGCGGCAAAGTCCAGCTTCCTCCCAGATGATGAGAAGATGGAGCTCCTTGACCTGCTCTATAAAGCCTACGGGATGCCGCCCACGTCCTCTGCAGGTACGCTCCTGTCTGAGCCCTGGGCTGTTGGGATTTCTAGCAAGATGCCTGCACTCCCTCCCTCTCATGGGCAGTGCCAAGGATGTGTGCCAACTCCCTGGCTGGTGGCAGCCTCGCACTAGACCAGCTTCCTTTCTGCATAATGCTGTCTTGAGGCTGGGCTGAGGAGACTTCTGAAGCCCACTCCCAAAAGTCTTGGCAACTTAGGGCATCCTCATGGCGCCCAAAGCCAAGGCCAGGGGGCTGGGCCCAGGTTGCATCTCTGCTCTGCTCCTTCCTTCCCTTGTGGCCTTGACCGAGCACTCCCCTGCTCCCAAACCTGTCTCCCGACCTGGAGAATGGGGATCCTCTCGGACTCTGATGGCCTGTGACCTTTTTTTGGTAATGTCTTGGGTACTACAAGTTGCCTAATGCTTCTGTTTCTCTGACTTGGCAAGCAGAGCAGCGTCCCTGAAGACTTCATGGCCACCTCTCCGAGTCTTCACAACTCTGGGGTGGAGCGATAAGCTTACCTTTACTCCTTCCCGGGAGACTAGGATTTCCAGAGGTGGCTACTGATGCTGTGACGCCTGAGTGCCTGTCTCTGTACACACGGATACCTCAGCACGGCTGCGTCTCTCCTGTGATTATGGGCCCGGGCCTGAGTCTGGCTGAATCGGAATAACCTCCCCTGGTGACTTGTGCTGAAAATCTGGTGCTCAATAAAAAAGCCAATGGCTGGGGTCGTGCAGCAGGGGGTGTGTGGTTGCGGCCTGGGGCGGGTCAACTTGGCCGCGTGGAGAATGGAAGGCCAGATGCCACGGTGGGGGCTGTGAATGGGAAGGTGGGGGCAGAGACGGCCCATAGCCTGCCCTCCCTCTAGAAGAATCCAGGCTTCTCTTGAAGAGTTACCTACCTGAAAGCTCCCCGAACTCTTAACTGCCCTCTGCTGTAGGTCCTACAAGGAAAATCTTCCTTTTGGGTTCCCGAAGCTGCGGCCTGGGGCGACAGAGGGTGATGTGGAAGATGATTCATCAGCTCCCGGGCCGAGGAGGGGTGCTGGCCTCTGCGGAACCTCGGCATCTTCATAGGCACTTCGTTCTGTGGGCGCCCTGGGTGGCGATGGGTCCCAGCTAACTGGGGAAACAAGGCCCAGGCCTGCTCTTGCGAGTTAAAGGGGAAATGATCCTCTTAGACCAGTCACACAAATCATCTGCATTTATTTCCTGGCTCCTAGGTGTCATTTGTCTGGGTAGAAAGGGCAAACAGCTAATCAGATAGTTTTGAGCACAAAATCCCTTCCCTAAAAAATGGATCTGTGAAGCTCCATGAGGGAACCTCAGAGCTGCATAGACGGTCGAAGAGTTTAGCTTACAATGGTTTCCAAAAAAAGGTTAATTGTCAGCTCCCTCCCTCTCTGCTGAGAAAAGGTTTAAAGTTTTTAAAAAGTTTAAAAGTGCTTTTTAGAAAAGGGGTAAGAAGGTCTTGACACAGAAGGCCGGGGATGGAAAGGACGGGGCAGAACCAGGACGTGGTCCCTGCCCAGACCGCTGCCCCAGGCGGGCAGGACCCAGCCGCTGAGTCCCAGCGCCCGCTGGATAAACACCATCCCGTGCGTAGAGTGTCTGGATGTGCACCCGGTGCAGTGAGGAGGTGGGAGCGGGGAGCCTGGGGGTGTGGACAGGGCCTTCCCCTGGTGGGGCCGGAGCCTCCAGGGCCTGCCTTTCAGTCGGGCCTGGCTTGCCTGGCACACTCTGCTCAGAGGACAGGCTGCCTGGCCAGTCCAGGGCTCCCGTCCACAGCGCGTCTCTTCCAGCCGCCTCAGGCAAGGCCACGTTCAGGAGGAGGTGGTCCCATTGCTGCTCTGGGGCTGGTTGCTCGCTTCTTTGTCTGGGGTGCCCCCCTCCGCCTGTCCTTCTGCAGAGGAGAGAGGAAGGAGCACATACACCAACTTAATGCATAGAATGGGAGCTAGAAGGGCCTGGCCATAGTGCAGAACGGGGGCTGGTTCGGGGGGGGGGGTGGGTGGCCAAAGGGAAGGTGAGCCTGGTCTATACATGCTAATTTCTACAAAGGAAATGCGTGCGCCGTCACCCGTACAGTGCAAGTCAAAGGCCAGAACTTTGGCTGCATGCTAAAAGCATCAGGCCCGGGGCCGTGGAGGCTCAGAACCATGGTGTGGGCTCCTCAGGGGAAGAGGGCGGTGTGCGGCCCCCGCGTGTAACGGGGAGCTCAGCAAGGGGTCGTTGTGGGTCAGAAAAGGGTCTCAGACGAGGCCAGCTCAGCAGCACAGGGGTGGCCTGTGGCTGTTGCGCTGTGCTGTGTTCCTCCCCAGACCACCCCCACCTCCCTCTAAGGCTCTGTCTCTGCCCTTCCCGTGACCAAGGAGAAACGACCCTGTGTCAGCTGTAGCCGGGCAAGAACTTGCCGTGCAGTCTGCACAGCAGCCTGGAAGCAAGATGAGGGCCATGTTATGAAATGGAGGAGAAAAGTGAGGCTCAGGGAGGTCGAACTGAGTTCCTCAGAGTCAAGTGGCGGAGGGAGCCAGGGTCCCTTCCATGAACTAGAACCCTGCCACTAAAAGAGTGCACTCTAGAGTTGGTAAAGACCTGACACGCTGCAGCCTCAATCTGCCCTCACAGCTGGCCTTGGAAGGGGTGCCAGGCAGGCAGGCAGAACCTGGACACCCCACCCCCCCGCCTCCTATCCTGGGGCGGTGCCTGGAGCAAAGGTGCGGGCACAGAGGGTCCTTCCGGCCCACCAGAAGCCTGGCCAAGCAGACTGTACTTGGGCACATTTCCCAGCTGGTGATGCCTCAGCTGGCCCTGAGCCGCGCCCTAGACAGCAGGAACATTGTTAGACGTCCCCGTCACTGCTGTGCCGCCGTTTCCTTGCTGGGGGACCTCGACTCTCTGAGCCTCTGCTTCCTGATCTAGGAAGTGAGGGTAGGGACAGGACACCTCTGCCCCTCTGTGGTCACCTGGCAGGTGGGAACAGCTCAGCCAGGGCTAAGGCTCCCTCTCTGCCAGTGCCAGCTCCGCCCTGGCCCAGTGACAACGTCCCCAAGCACTTTCCTCACCACCCGGCACCCTGGGGCCTCCCTCAGGGTCGCTTTCAGAGCAGGATTTGGAAACTTACCCAGTCACATCCCTTCATGGCCTGCTGCCTGTTTACGTCTCATTACTCTGCCAAGTAAAGAGAGATCTGTGCTCCCCACGGGAGGAGATATCGGGGATGGCAAAGGTTTACATACGTGACTTGGGGAGGCTCCTCCCTGCCCTGGCGGTGCCTCAGTCTCCCGGGAGCTTTAAGCAAAGAGATGCTCCGGGGCCTGGAGGAGCAGAATCTGCATTCTCCACGTTCCCACTCCCTGGGTGAGGCTGCTGGACTGGACGCAGCTGCCCCCAGGGCCTGCTGCAAGCTCCTCGGCCAGTCGCTCCGGCCTGTGCACCCCCACGGGTGTTTCAGTGCATCGCAGTGAGCACTGCTCCTTGCTCAGGGCCCCTTTTTAACTGTCCCTGTCACCCTGGTGGGCTGACACCAGGACAGCCTCAGGGACCTGGACTTGGACGGGGGAGCAGGTACTAGAGAGCTGGATGGGTGGCTGAGTGGCTACAGCAAGGTTAAGGGAGACAGAAAACAGTCTCCTAGAGCAGACGCAGAAGCCCTGGCAGTGGGCCTGGCCTAGCAGCTGGACATGCCAGGCCGGGAACAGCCACTGACTAGGCACCTCCACCACATGCCAGACGCCACCAGGCACCGAAGGCCCAGGATGTGGACCTGGAGGAGGGGCCCTGTGCTAAGTGGGGTCGAGGAGGCAGCTGGGAAAGAGGCGCCTTCCCAGCCAGTGAGGGGGATGCGGCCAGAGGCTTCTCAGCAGAGCAGTCTTGGTCTCTAAGAAAGAGGGAAAAGCGAGCCAGGCAGGGCAGCAAGAGTCTGAGAGGGGAGCAAGGACTTCCAGGAAGCAGGAGTCCTCTCCTCAGGCTGGGTCAGAGGCCAGAGGTGAGCAGGCTGAGACCTGGGGAGGCTCCCGGGCCACATGACAAGGGAGGGCTGACTGAGGCCTCCCAGGGAGGGTGGGGTGGGGGGTGTGCGGCAGGAGGGTGGTTCCAGCAGAAGGGACCATGAGATAAAGAGGGGGCAGTTTAGGACTTGGAGGCCAGCCCTGGAGCCCAGGAGAGGGTCTCTCACACCAGGAGGGCCTGAAGACTGTGGGTGCTCACCTGCCCCCTCGAGGGCCAGCTCGCCCATGTCACCAGCCAGCTTCCGCACGCTCACGGCCTCGGAGTCTCCCTGGATGTCAGGAACGGCGTTCCGACGGCCCGTCCGGTCACAGGAGATGAAGTCCGAGTAGGACGACTCGACCTCCATCATGCCCGTCGCATCGCTCTGCAGGCCTGTGGGGACAAAGGCAGGAGGGGAGAGGTGAAGCCAGGTGCATCCTGCACAGAAGACTCAGCCCGGGGCCCCAGCACTGTCTTTTCACAAAATGAGAGTTATCGCCTTGATCACTGAAGACAAAACAAACTACAAAGAACAGAATCAGTCAACTGTAATTTCACACCCCAACCCCCCACCAGCATGCTAAAGGACATCTTCTGCCTCCTCAGTAAAGTCAGTGATAAACCCTCGACATGGGCATATCAGTATCAGGTACCAGGAGGGGAGAGGTGCCACAGCTGCAGTGACAAACAAGCCAGTCATGGTCCCTGCCCTCAGGGAGGTTCTAGTCTGCCAGGTAAGTTAGGGTCATTACCTAATACCTACATCATTATCACAGTGCTCAGGGCTTCTAGGAAGAAGGCAAGATGCTGGAGTGACTACCAGGGCCTGACCGAGGCTGGGGGTGTGTGTGTGTGTGTCAGGACTTTTAGCTGAGATCCAAAGAGGAATAGGCACAGTCTAGACAAGGAGGGAAGAACAGAGCAGGTGTGAAGGCACTCAGATGTGAGGGGCGGGGGGATGGAAGAACTGGAAGAGCAGTGGGCTGGTGGGGGCGGGGGGAGAGCCAAGACCCCAAGGATGCTGCTGAGCTAGTTGGGGCTGATCACATCTGTGGCTTGGTCCCTGATGGGTTTGGGCTCCTGAATGATCAGATCAGCATTTTCGAAGATGACCCTGGCACTTGGGATGAGAAGGCCTGGAAGGGGGCCAGTTAGGGGGCCCCTGTACCAATTCAGGTGGGACAGGACAGTGGGTGGAAGAAAGAGGTGAGGATGGGCAGACGGGCTCTAGATGTTATCCGGAGGATGAATCGACAGGACCTGGTGCCTGGCTGATGGGGCAGTGAGCTTTCGGCATAAGTAAGGAGATGGACAGAAGTGTCATTTGTGAGATGGGGAGTGAAGGTGGGTGGGGATTAAGAGCTCTGTTTGGCCACGTGAGCCATGGCTATGAGCTCTCCAAAGGGAGAGGGAACGAGGGGGCTGGAGCGCCCAAGAGAGACAGGGGAAGGGATGGAGAGGAAGGACAGGAAGGAGTTATTGCTGCAGAGATGGAGGTTGACACACCGCTGGCTGACTTTCCAGCCAGGGAGAGAACAGAGACCCACGTATATAAAGAAGAGCCATGTACATGTAAAAAAGGATCTGGAGATCATGCTACGCACTGTATTAAAGCTGACTGCTTGAGACACCCTAGAACGTGTCATTATGGTCTTGATTTTCATACATATGTACTTGGATGCACCATGATTTATTTGATAAGCCCCCTAGAAGTGAACATGGAGATACCTTCCCATTTCCTCCCATTATAGACACACTAGGTCTTTATGTAAATATCTGTTCCTGTGTCTAGTTACTTCCTTTTATTCCTAGAAGCAGAATTACTAAGCTAAAGGGAAGGGTGAAATAAGACGCATGTTTTGACACATTTCCAAGTTACCTTCCTGAATGCCACTGGGGTATTTATAACAACTTAAAAAAATGAGGAAATGAAACTTAAAAGTCCAGTATTCCCACCCGCAGCCCATGAGACTGTCCATTTATCTGCACCCTTGTCAACAATGGGTATTGCTCATATATATATATATATAAGCTACCTATATATAAAAGGTATATATATATGCTACATATATATAAGCTATATATATACGCTATATATATATATAAGCTATATATATACGCTATATATATATATAAGCTATATATATAAACACTATATATATATAAGCTATATATATATAAGCTATATATATATATACACACACACCTAAAAGTCTCATCTGCTAAGAGGATGCAACTATTTCCCTTTGAGCACCTATGGTTTTCTGAAAGCAAGCAAATCACACAGTCAGGACATGGACTCTGGCTAACTGGGTAAGCCCTGAGTTAGGAAGCTGGTGGGGGGCAGGTGGAGGCAAATGCCAATGCTCTCTATAGTGTTAGGGTGTTTACTGCACATGGTCAGGGATAGGGAAGCTCCCAAATGTCCCTCAAAAGACTAGGCATTACATGAATTATAAAGTATTCATCAAAAAAAAAAAAAACCCACAAAAAAAACCCTGCACCAAATGGACCTGTACTTGGCATGGGAAAGTGTCTGAGATAAACTGTTAACTGAAAAACGCAGGTTGCAAAACAACACCTTAAAGAAAATCCAGTTTCTATGAGAAAAGACAGCGGATACCAAACAAAACAAAACAAAAAACTCCTCAAAAACAACCTTCCCAAATGTGGTAACTCGTGACTTAGGGGAACCTTCATTTCTAAGACTATGTGTTTATAATGGCAGGAGTTTTTATAAGCCCAGGTTATTGCGCAACACTTTCAGAAAGTAACTGACATTGGCAGAAAGTGCCCAGGGTGGGGCTCAGTAAGTGCTGTGTGTGTGTGTGTGAGAGAGAGAGAGAGAGAGAGAAAGAGAGAGATGGAGCGGGGGAGAGAAAAGGGGCTGGCCAGTATGGAGGGCTGGACCCACATCACCCCCACAACACGTAGCTCAGAGGAGACACCTGTAAGAATACATTAGGGGCACTCAAAGATCAGACGGGGAGACAGGGAGGTGTCCTGTAGTAGAAAGAGAAAAAAGAACATGAGCCATGATCTTGAGCTATGAACCTGGCTGTACCACCAGATCTTGAGCAAAACTGCCCCTTCTCTGAGCCTCCATGACCCCTTCCGTAAAAGAGAGTAAAGGCAGGGCCAGATTTCCGTCTAAGGCAACCCCTATCAGCTCCAGCAGAGGGTGCACCCCGCCTATTTTCTAAGCTGTCTTGAGAGAAAGAAGTTGCCCTAGTTGTGCTTTGGCTCCTTCTCAGCAATAAAACACAACACAACAAAACACCCCCTCCCGCCCCAACTCTCTGACGTCCCAGGGGTGGTGGTTCTGTAGGTCCCAGAACTTTCACATCTACTCTCTCCCTCTGGGGAAACTGCTCAAAGCTTCAGAACAGGGGAGTGTCCAGCTGCAATAACAGTAATGACACCGGATACAAATTACAGCGACAGTTCTAACAGTAATAGTAAAGGCAACATTTACCACCTTATGTTTCCACATCTCGCTTAGTAAACTGCCACAGAGGCCTCTGAGGTCAGGGCGGTGACTTTACAACCATGACTTAGGAAAGTCTCCGGTGGACCCGTACCTGCCGGTGGGAAGGACGGACCCTGGCAGGTCACACCAGCTCCCGAGCCCCGTCTCCTCAGCCCTCTTCCTCCAACTGGGGTGTTGGGCCCTCAAGAATGGGTATTTCTGTCTGGATTTTCACCAGGCTAGACTGAAGGCCTAATCCTGGCAAAGTAAATCTCAGACAGGCATTTGTTGAGCACATTAAATCTGAGTCCGTCTGTCTACCTACCTTCCCAGCATCTCTCTTCCCCTATCTGTGGAACGATAGAGTGACTCCTCCTCAGGACCGGTGGGAAAGGCCTCTGTCCGCCGCAGGCGGCTGTGCTGAGGTTCCAGTCCCGGATCTCCAGCATCGCCACTGTGGGATGGATGGAGTTACGGGTTCCATCTACAAGGCCAGCCTCCTGCTGGAACAGACACCCTGGGGCTTTGGCTCCTGCCCTTGCCCAGCTGACTTTCCTGTCTTGGAAAGGGAAGGGTGCTGGGCTCAAGACCCAATCCTGGAAACCCCTAACTGAGGCCAGCAGCAGCGCTCCGCTGCCGCCCCCATCCCCCAGGGAAAGGCCATTCCAAAGATGGGTCTGGGGTTTGTGGGCCTGGGGAGCTCGCTGACACCTGCAGCGCAAGCACACAATCTCATTTTTCTTCAACATTCATATTCTCCCCTCATGCTCTGCTCTTAAGAGTCAACAACAAGTGGAGGAAGGAAAGAATCCTCAGAGTTGGAAACTGCATCAGAAAATGGTCCTTCCAGACAATGAAGTGCCAGGACCTCTCTGAGGGGGAACTGACAAGACGCATCAAGAAACCCCAACTTGGAGTTCCCGTCGTAGCACAGTGGTTAACGAATCCGACTAGAAACCATGAGGTTTTGGGTTCGATCCCTGTCCTTGCTCAGTGGGTTAAGGATCCAGCGTTGCCGTGAGCTGTGGTGTAGGTTGCAGATGCGGCTTGGATCCTGCATTGCTGTGGCTCTGGAGTAGGCCAGCAGCTACAGCTCCGATTGGAGCCCTAGCCTGGGAACCTCCGTATGCCGTGGGAGCGGCCCAAGAAATGGCAAAAAGACAAAAAAAGAAACCTCAACTTTTTTCATGTCTTCAAGCAAGCCACTAAGTTGGCTTATAATACGTTATTCTAAGAAAGTAATCCACGTTGTGCATGAGGATAAATGTTCAGAGATGTTCATCACAGTGTTACTTATAATAGTCAAAGAACTAAATACCCCAAAATGAGCTCCTTAAGGACACGTCAAATGTCTCAAATGGACAACAGAGAAATATACACATATTTATATACAAATTAAGTACCATTCAGGTATTGTGGTGAATTTTTTAAGAGACAAGGGGAAATGTTCACACAGACTGTTAAATGAAGAATTCCAACGACATAATCACAAATTGATATTCAAATTAGAAATGATTTTTTACAGTGAAAAGCATTCACTTTAAATTATTTCATTTTTGACTATGTGTGCATATGGTATGAAATTCAAAAGGTACAGAAGGGGAATTTCCGCTGTGGCACAACAGGATCAGTCTCTGCAGTGCCAGGGTGCAGGTTCAATCCCTAGCCTGGCAAAGTGGGTTAAAGGACACAGCATTGCTGTGGCTGTGGCTTAGGTCGCAACTGCAGCTCAGATCTGATTCCTGACCCGGGAACTCTGTATGCTTCAGGATGGCCAAAAAAAAAGGTACAAAAGGAAGATGAGTAAGAGCTTAGTGGCCCCCTGGACGCAGACACCTTCCCCAAGGCAAGCACTTTCTTGTCTTTCCAAGATAGTCCAGACAACATACACATTCTCTCCTGCCCTCTCTCCCTTCCTTTTGCTTTTATTTAAAACAAAAAGTTGTTTTCCATCTTGCTTTTTTTCATTTCAGATATATCCTGGAAATAATTCCAGATCACACTGAAGCCATCACAGCGCTGATTATATAAAAACCCCTAGAAACAAAGTCCTTATACGACAAGGTAAATTTTTTTAAAGTTTTTATTTTTATTTTTTTAGGGCAATCTTTTTTTTTTTTAATTGGCTGCATTCTATTTCTGGTCTCACTTGTGTAGACTGAGTTATTTCTCGACTGATGAACATCAGGGGGTGTCCATAAACATAGAACTGCCACACTAAAGGATAGGTGAATTTTTAAAAATTCAACAGTTTTTTTCCCTCTAATCTGAAAGATATAGACAGTACCTGGCTTTTTCAGCTTGTACTGCTCCTGCTGTGAAACTGAGCATGTTTCCATGTATATTTATTTCCTTCCCTGTGCAATGTTTTTGTTTGTTTTGGCTACTGTGTGCAGTGGCTTGATGTGGGATCTCAGTTCCCAGTTCAGGCACTGAACCTGGGCTGCAGCAGTGAAAGCGCCAGATCCTAACCACTAGATCACCTGGGAATGCCCTCTGTGCAATGTTTATTCAAAGTCTTTTGTCCGTTTTTCTATTAGATTATAGCACTTTTTCGTATCGATTTGTAGGCATTCTTTATATGTTAAGACAATCAGTCTTTTGTCTTAAGAGGCATTGCTAGTGGTTTTTTTGTTTTGTTTTGGGTTTTTTTTTTTTTTGTCTTTTCAGGGCCGCACCCTTGGCATATGGAGGTTACCAGGCTAGGGGTCTAATTGAAGCCACAGCCACCGGCCTACACCACAGCCACAGCAATGCCAGATCCGAGCCACACCTGTGACCTACACCACAGCTCACGACAACGCCGGATCCTTAACCCACTGAGTAAGGCCAGGGATAGAATCTGTGTCCTCATGGATGCTAGTCAGATTCATTTCCACTGAGCCACGACGGGAACTCCTATAAGTATTTTTTAACATGTTATTTGTTCTCTGACTTTATTTTTGACATTTTTCCTCATGCACACTATTTTTTTCCCCCATTCATGTAGTTAAACTGATCCATATCTTATTTTATGTTTGCTGGGTTCTGGATCATACTTAGAAATATTTTCCCCACCCTGAGATTGGTAAAGAATTCTCCCTTGTTCATTTCTGGTACTTTCATGGTTTTATTCTTCACATTTAAATCTTTGGTTGATCTGGAATTTATTTGCTATGAGGTATGCATTAGATATCACCTAAATTAATTTTTTCCACTTATATCAGAACCATTTGTACCTAGAGAAAACCCTACTTCAAAAAGATACATGCACCCCAATGTTAACTGCAGCACTATTTATAATAACCAAGAAAACGGAGGCAACCTATATGTCCACTGGCAGATGAAGGGGTAAGGAATATATGGTACATATATACAATGGAATATTACTCAGCTATAAAAAAGAATGAAATAATGCCATTAGCAGCAACATGGATGGACCTAGAGATTATCACACTAAGCAAAATAAGTCAGAAAGAGTAAAACAAACATAATTTTATATCACTTATATGTGAAATCTAAAAAAATCATGCAAAGGAATTTATTTACAAAATATAAAAGACCCACAGACTTCAAAATCAAAATATGGAAAAGGATCTGGAGAGGTGTGATCAAGATGGTGTAGGAGTTAAGACAGGGTGCTCACCTTCTCCCAAAAACACATTAAAAACAAAACAAAACAAAAAAACCATCCACATGTAGAACGATTTGCACAGAACATCTGCTGAATGCTGGCAGAAGACCTTAAACCTCCAAAAAGGGCAAGAAACCCTCCACATAACTGGGTAGGAAAAAGAAAAGGAAAAAGAGAAGAGAAAGAGAAAGGAATCAGGATGGGACTTGCACTGCTGAGAGGAGCTGTGAAAGAGGAAAGGAACCCACACCCTGAGAAGCCACCTAACCAATGGGGAGAACAGCTGAGAAGGAGGGACGTCAAAGCCTCAGAGAAAAGTGCAGCATCTGGACTGAGGAAAGCAAAACGGAGAGAGAGCCACACAGACCACTGGTACCACCGCCTGGGACACAACAGCCTGAGATGCTTGGAAGGGGGCTGGGCACTGTGACTCAGGCTCTGGAGGTCAGTTCCAGGGAGAGGACGATGGTTGGCTGTGTGGAGAAAGTCTGAGGGTCTAGGGAGCGGTGTGCTAAGGACTGGGAAGTGGAGCGCCACAGCCAAGGAAATCCAGGAGGAGGTAAATCAAGGAAATCATGTAGGAGAAGCAAGACACCACTGCTGGGGGTGGCAAGAGGAAGAGGGGCAGCCGCCATAGGAATATCTTTCACTGCACACGTGTGGACTCTCAGAGCGAGGGGTTATGGGAGATAGGCCCCTCTTGCCTGGGCTATGGGAGGCGGTAACTCCTGCATGGGCTAAGCTTGATGGGGCACCTCTTGCATGGTCTACAGGTGACTGGGGCAAACCACCACAGTCACCTCAGACTCCAGGTGGCTGTGCACTGGCACCACCAGGGGTCGGTGAAGAGGCAGCACCTGTGGCCCCAGTCACCTCAGAGACTGGCACAGAGGAGGACACTGCAACTGAGCAACACCCGTTGTGCTCTCACTCCCCTGGGAATGCACATACCTTACCAGTGCCATTGCCAAACACCCTGGGCACTGCCACACCTGCCTGAGGGTCACTGACACTTCCCAGGGACCTACAACTAGGAGTAGCCTGTGCCACCTTCCTGTGGGTCCTTGCCACTGTCAAAGGCCCAACAACCAGGCACTGGCTACTAGCTCTGCCCACTGCCTCCATCTCCACAGAAGAATGTGCAGCACCCCATCAAGGAGATAACAGCCTGCACACACTGAGGAAAGAGGCAGCAAGCACCCAAACCAAAAGCAGCACTCATGCCAAAAATCAATAGTAAGCCCTCACAAAAAACTCAGGGGTGCTCTCACCTATAAACAGCCTTTTATAGGTGAGTAGTTGCTCTCCCTAAACTCACAGAATAAGAAAAATATGAGCAAAAATGATGAAGCTCATGAACCATTCCCAGTTAAAAGAACAGGAGAATTCACCTGGAGGAGCAAACAATGAAATAGACCTCTGCAGTCTAACAGACCCCAAGTTTGAAAAGGAGACAGTGAAAATACTGAGGGAATTAAGAGCAAATATGAAGGAATTAAGAGAGGATATGAACAGTAATGCAGATTACTTTGGAAAGGAACTAGAAAATATAAGGACGAGCCAAGAAAAATTAGAAAATTCACTTGCAGAGATGTAAGCTGAGTTAAAGGCACTGAAGAGCAGAATGAATAATGCAGATGAACGAATTAGTGACTTGAAAGACAGAATAATGAAAATCACCCAATAAGGATAGCAGACAGAAAACCAAATGAAAAAACACGAGAAAGCAATATGAGAGATCTATGGGATAATATAAAGCAGGCCAATCTATGCATAATAGGGATTCCAGAAGTAGAAGAAAAAGAAAAGGGAAATGAAAATACATTTGAAGGGGAGTTCCCACCGTGGCTCAGCAGTTTATGAACCTGACTAGTATCCATGAGGATGTGGGTTTGATCCCTGACCTCGCTCAGTGGATTAAGGATCCAGCACTGCTGTGAGTTGTGGTGTAGGTCGCAGACACAGCTCGGATCCTGCACTACTATGGCTGTGGTGTAGGCTGGTGGCTACAGCTCCGATTGGACCTCTAGCCTGGGAATCTCCATGTGCCGTGGATGCGGCCCTAAAAAAAGCAAAAAAGCAAAAAAAAAAAAAAAAAGAGAGACAAATGATAATGAAAACACAACCATTCAAAATCTATGGGATGCTGCAAAAGAAGTTCATAGTAATACAGGTCTTCCTCAAAAAAGAAAAATCTCAAATCAACAACTTAACCTACCACCTAAAAGAATTAGAAAAAGAGGAACAAACAAAACCTGAAGTCAGCAGAAAGAAGGAAATCAATGATCAGAGAGGAAATCAATAAAAGAGAGATTCAAAAAACAATAGAAAAGATCAATAAAACCAAGAGCTGATTCTTTGAAAGTGTGAACAAAATTGACAAGTCTCTGGCCAGACTCACCAAGAAGAGGGGAGAAAGAACTCAAATAAACAAAATGAGAATTGAAAAGGGAGACATCTCAACAAATACTGAAGAAATACAAAAAACATAAAAGAATACTAGGAACAATTACGTGCTAACAAATTTGACAACCTAGAAGAAATGAACAACCTTCTAGAGATATACAGCCCACCAAAACTGAATCAAGAAGACAAAGATCTGGAGTTCCCGTCGTGGCGCAGTGGTTAACGAATCCGACCAGGAACCATGAGGTTGCAGGTTCGGTCCCTGCCCTTGCTCAGTGGGTTAACGATCCGGCGTTGCCGTGAGCTGTGGTGTAGGTTGCAGACGCGGCTCGGATCCCGAGTTGCTGTGGCTCTGGCGTAGGCCGGTGGCTACAGCTCCAATTCAACCCCTAGCCTGGGAACCTCCATATGCCGCGGGAGCGGCCCAAGAAATAGCAACAACAACAACAACAACAAAAAGACAAAAAAAAAAGAAGACAAAGATCAATTGAACAGACCACTCACTAGAAATGAAATTGAATATGTAATTAAAAAAAAAAAAACTCCCTACAAACAAAAGGCCAAGACCAGAATTTGCTTCACAGGCAAATTCTACCAAACATACAAAGAAGAACTTATATCCATCCTTCCTAAACTTTTCCAAAAGGCTGAAGAAAAAGGAATAATCCCAAAGACATTTTATGAAGCCACCATCACCCTAATACCAAAACCAAAGATACTACCAAAAAAAGAAAACTATAGGCCAATATTTCAACAAAATTATAGGCCAAAATTGTCAACAAAATTGTAGCCAGGAGTTCCCGTCGTGGCGCAGTGGTTAACGAATCCGACTGGGAACCATGAGGTTGCGGGTTCCATCCCTGGCCTTGCTCAGTGGGTCAAGGATCCTGCGTTACTGTTAGCTGTGGTGTAGGTTGCAGACGCAGCTTGGATCCCGCGTTGCTATGGCTCTGGTGTAGGCTGGCGGCTACAGTTCTGATTAGACTTCTAGCCTGGGAACTCCATATGCCGTGGGATTGGCCCTAGAAAAAGCAAAAAAAAAAAAATTGTAGCCAATTGAGTCCAACAACACATAAAAAACATCATACACCACGACCAAGTGGGATTCATCCCAAGTTCACAAGGATGGTTCAACATATGCAAATCAATGTAATGCACAACATTAATAAAGGAAAGCCAAAAGCCACATGATCCATCTCAATGGCTATAGAAAAAGCATTTGACAAAATCCAACATCCATTCATGATAAAAACTCTTACCAAAGTGGGTATAAAGGGAACATACATTAACATCATAAAAGCCATTTATGACAAACCCACAGTCAATATAATATTCAATGGAGAAGAGCTGAAAGCCTTCCCACTAAAATCAGGAACAAGACAAGAATGCCCACTCTCACTTTTATTCAACATAGTATTGGAAGTCCTAGCCACAACAATCAGACAAACAAAAGAAATAAAAGGTATCCAAATTGCAAGAGAAGAGGTAAAATTTTCACTGTATGCAGATGACATGATACCACAAGAAGAAAACCCTAAGGACGCCACACAAAACTACTCGAGCTGATCAACGAATTTAGCAATGTAGCAGAATACGAGATCAACATTTGGAAATCTGTGTACTAACAATGAAATATTAGAAAAAGAATATGAGATTAACATTCAGAAATTCTGTATACTAACAATGAAATATTAGAAAAGGAATATAAAAACACAATACATTTTAAAATGGCACCCCCCAAAATTAAACACCTAGAAATACACCTGACCAAGGAGGTGAAAGACTTATATGCTGAGAATATAAAACATTAATCAAGGAAATTAAAGAGGATTCAAAGAGATGGAAAGATATTCCATGCTCCTGGGTTGCAATATGAATATTGTTAAAATGGCCATACTACCCAAAGCAATCTACAGATTCAGTGCAATCCCTATCAAATTACCCATGACATTTTTCACAGAACTAGAACGAACAATCCAAAAATTTATATGGAACCATAAAAGACCCAGAATTGCCAAAGCAATCCTGAGGAACAAAAACCAAGCAAGAGGCATAACTCTCCCAGACTTCAGGCAATATTACAAAGGTGCAGTAATCAAGACAGTGTGGTACTGGCACCAAAACAGACATATAGACCAAAGGAACAGAACAGAGAACCCAGAAATAACCCCAGGCACCTACCATCAATTAATTTTTGACAAGGGAGCCAAGAATATAAAATGGGAAAAAGTCTTTTCAGCAAGTGGTGCTGGGAAAACTGCACAGCTGCACGTAAATCAATGAAACTAGAACAAACCCTTACTCCATACACAAAAATAAACTCAAAATGGCTCAAAGACTTACATGTAAGACATGACACCATCAAACTCCTAGAAGAAAACACAGGCAAAACATTCTCTGACATCAACCTTACAAATGTTTTCTCAGGTCAGTTACCCAAGGCAACAGAAATAAAAGCAAAAATAAACCAATGGGACCTAATTAAACTCACAAGCTTTTGCACAGCAAAGGAAACCATTAAAAAAAAAAAAAAGACAACTTAAAGAATGGGAGAAAACCGTTTCAAATGAAGCAACTGAAAAGGGTTTAATCTCTAAAATAGGCAAAGAACTTATACAACTCAACAGCAAGAAAGCCAACAACCCAATGAAAAAAATGGGCAAAAGACCTGAACAGACATTTCTCCAAAGAAGACATACAGATGGCCAACAGGCACATGAAAAAATGTTCAACATCACTGATTATTAGAGAAATGTAAATCAAAACTACCATGAGGTACCACCTCACACCAGTCAGAATGGCCATCATTAATAAGTCCACAAATAACACATGTGGAGAAGGTGTGGTGAAAAGGGAACCCTCCTGCACTGTTGGTGGGAATGTAAATTGGTAAAACCACAATGGAAAACAGTATGGAGGTGGAAAACTAAATACAGAATTACCATATGATCCAGCAATCCCACTCTTGGGCATATATTCGGACAAAACTTTCCTTGAAAAAGATACATGTACCCCCTTCGTTCACTGCAGCACTATTTACAATAGCTAAGACATGGAAACAACCTAAATGTCCATCAACAGATGAATGGATTAAGAAGATGTGGTACATATACACAATGGAATACTACTCTGCCATAAAAAAGAAATGATGCCATTTGCAGCAATACAGATGGAACTAGAGACTCTCATACTAACTGAAATAAGTCAGAAAGAGAAAGATAAATACCATATGATATCAGTTATATCTGGAATCAATATATGGCACAAATAAGCCTATCTACAGAAAGGATACAAACTCATGGACTTGGAGAACAGACTTGTGGTTGCCGAGAGGGGGAGGGAGTGGGAGGGATGGTGAGTTTGGGGTTAGCAGATGCAAACTATTGCATTTGGAGTGGATAAGCAATGAGACCCTGCTGTAGAGCACAGAGAATTACATCTAATCACTTGGTATGGAACATGATGGAGGATAATGTGAGAAAAAGAATGTATATTTGTATAACTGGATCACTCTGTTGTATAGCAGAAACTGACAGAACACTATAAATCAACTATAATAAAAATTTTAAAAAACCCAAACATATGATTACCAAAGGGGAAGGTGGCGGGGGGATGGATGGATTGGGGGTTTAGGACTGGTCCATGCACACTACTTTGCATGGAATGAAGTGTGACCGGGGACCTGCTGTATAGCTCAAGGAACTCAATGTTCTGAGATAACTTACATGGGAAAAGAATCTGGAAGAATGGGATATGTGTTTATGTATAACTGAGTCACTTCGTTGTATAGCATAAATGATCACAACATTGTACACCAACTGCATTTTAATAAAACTTAAAAAAAAAAAAAAAAAACCCAAACGGAGTTCCCATTGTGGCTCAGTGGTACTGAATCCAACTAGGATCCATGAGGATGTGGGTTCGATCCCTGGCCTTGCCCAGTGGGTTAAGGATCTGGCGTTGCTGTGGCTCTGGTGTAGGCCAGCAGCTGTAGCTACGATTCGACCCCTAGCCTGGGAACTTTCATATGCTGCCGGTGCGGCCCTAAAAAGATTAAACAAACAAATGAACAAACTAAAAAGGCTCCCTGAGCTTATCTAGACAAGCCTTTCATTAATAGCTAGGGAAACTGAGCTTCCGAAAGGGAAAGCAACTTGCACAAATTTCTTCATCCAGGAGTCCAAGCTCCTGGTCCAGAGCTCTTTCTGCCACGCCTTGCTGTACTCGCTGGAGTCCCCAGTGACATGACAAACCTGAGGGGCTGTAGGGTTGGCAGAAGGCATCTAGTGCTGGCGTGCAGCCTGGCGTCCCTGTTTACTAGCTCGGACACCTTTGACGACTCCATTTTTCTGGATCCCAATTTTCTCTTTAGCAACACGGGGATAACAATAAGACCTCCTGCTCGGGGGGCTATCGTGAGGTCAATGGGACAACGTGTGCATAAAGAGTCTCCTCAGGTACACGGAAGGTAAGAGGCATGCAGATCATAAGTCATTACTACGGTCCATTCTCACAGGGGGACTTAGCAGCAAAACTGTCCTCCGAGGAGTTCCCGTCGTGGCTCGGTGGTTAACGAATCCGACTAGGAACCATGAGGTGGCGGGTTCCATCCCTGGCCTTGCTCAGTGGGTTAAAGATCCAGAGTTGCCTTGAGCTGTGGTGTAGCTCGCAGACTCGGCTTGGATCCCGAGTTGCTGTGGCTGTGGCTGGCGGCAACAGCTCCGATTAGACCCCTAGCTTGGGAACCTCCATATGCCGCAGAAGCGGCCCTAGAAAAGGCAAAAAGACAAAAAAAAAAACTGTCCTCTGACATTTTCTCCCAACTTCTTTGTTTTTACTCTCTGTTTAGTGCTGCATAAAGGCCAAAACTTACACTTCCTTCTTTTGTGTTTTATGGTGCTGAGTGAATATAAGTTCTACAAAGTGGTGCCCTGGCTGACATGTGTACCACTATATCTGAAAGACCTAGCACAGAGTTGAGAAGCTCAATGAATATTTAATGAATGAGTGAATAATAGAAGATGGCCTAGATTCTAGGCTACAGCAAAGCCTGTGCTATAACAGTTGCACTATAACAATTACGAAAGGTCGGGCTCAGTCTCCTTGCTTCAGGGTAAACTCCCCTGAGTCCCCTCTTCTCTCCCAGCTTCCTTTCCCCACACCTAACTAATAAGGTTGAAATATCTCTCAATCTTTTCCAGTCCTGACATTTCATTCATTCATTCACTGTGTTTACTGAGCACTTTTTTTATGCCACACATATACTGTGTCTTTAGTATACACAGACTAAAAAGATATTTACAATGTGCCAGGCACTGGAAATCAAAACGACAATGAGGCAGCCCTCACACCAGTCAGAATGGCCATCATCAACAAGTCTACAAATAACAAATGCTAAGAGAGGGTATGGAAAAAAGGGAAGCCTCCTACACTGTTGGTGGGAATGTAAATTGGTGCATCCAGCATGGAGAACAGTATGGCGACTCCTTAAAAAACTAAAAAGAGAGCTATCATACGTTGAGCAATCCCGCTCCTAGGCATTTATCCAGAGAAAATTCTAATTTGAAAAGATACCATGCACTCCTATGTTCCTAACAGTACATATGCAAAGACATGGAAACCACTTAAATGTCCACTGATGAATGGATAAAGATGTGGTATACATGCACAATAGGCTATGACTCATCCATAAAAAGAATGAAATAATGCCATTAGCAGCAACATGGATGAACCTAAAGATTCATACTACTAAGGGAAGTTAGAGAAAGACAAAAGACAGGCATCACATGCTATCGCTTATATGTGGAATTCAAAATAATGATACAAATGAGTTTATTTACGAAACAGAAATAGGGAGTTCCTGTCGCGGCACAGCAGAAATGAATCCAACTAGGAACCATGAGGTTGCGGGTTCAATCCCTGGCCTCACTCAGTGGGTTAAGGATCTGGCGTTACCGAGAGCTGTGGTGTAGGTTACAGACGTGGCTTGGATCTGGCATGGCTGTGGCTGTGGCGTAGGCCGACAACTGCAGCTCCGATTAGATCCCTAGCCTGGGAACCTCCATATGCCGTGGGTGCAGCCCTAAAAAGACAAAAAGACCAAAAAAACCCAAAACAAACAAACAAACAAAAAAACAGAAATAGACTCACAGACATAGAAAACAAACTTATGGTTAGCAAAAAGGAAAGGGGGGGATTAAGGATAAATATGGAATTTGGGATTAGCAGATACATCCTACTGTATGTAAAACATAAAATGACAAGGACCTACTACATAGCACAGGGAACTATAGTCAATATCCTATAATGTCCTATAATGGAAAAGAATCTGAAAAAATAATTGTATGTATGTATGTGTATAAACACACACATGTGTATCTGTACATGACTCAATCACTTTGCTGTACACCTGAAACACTGTAACCCAACTATACTTTTAAAAAAAGAAGGAAAAAGGCACATCCACCATCACAGATTGAGATGAGTGCTGTGGAAGAAGAGAGATTTCTGTGTGTACGGATGGCTCAGTTAAAGGTTGTTTGGTCAGGGAAGGCCTCCTTAAGAATGTGACTGGGGGCTGAAAGCTACAGAAAAGTTGGCCAGAGGGTGATCCAGGCAGAGAGGCAGCAGCCAGTGTGGGTCTAAGTGATGGAACACCTCCTATCTCAGCTTGAGCTCGGGGCAGTGCTCCAAGGTAATGCTCTTTTGCTCTTCCTTATCTCGGGGAGGTTTAGGGGCCTTCCAGAGGTCTAGACACTTGTCAGGCATGTGACCCTGATTGCCTGGGAAGGAAGGAAGAGTCTGTGCTCAGCTTCCCAGACCCTCGGAGGCCCAGGGTCAAGGCTGCGCTCTCGCAGGTGCTTGCTCTGGGTGCTGTCAGGTTTCCCCACGGGAAGCCGTCTTCTCCTTCAGTTTTTAATTCTCCCTTCGGCTCTGTAAACTGAGGAGGCCCCAGGCTCTGCCAAGAGCTACACAGCCTTTTCCAACTCTGCAGCTATTAGCCATCATCGTTCAGGCAGATTCCATGACAGCATCAAATTGTTTTCCAAATATACCAGAAAGGTCATTTCCTGTTTTTTTTTTCTTTTTTTCTTTTTAAATTAAACATTTGCAGAGACCATACAAATAAGAAAGCAGACCATTCTGCAATGGCCACCGAGCACAAAGTAGGACTTGGTCCCCTGGGACAGGGCTTCTCAGGGGTGGGGGAAAATGCTTTCTAAGGCTTCTCCGAGGGAAGAAAGGGCTGTAGAAACCTGATTGAAATGCCAGGGCCTCCTGAGCTGGCATTCCTCAAAATCAGAGGGAAGCGGCTTCTCTCTGTGATGGGCAGCCAGAGCCAGAACAGAACTAGGGAGGGCAAAAGAGTCAGGGCCCCAAACCGAGCACATTCCCAGAACCTGGGAAAGGGCAGGACAGCGGGTTCAGCCACGTGCAGCCTGCTGGGGCCAGGAACACTGCTCTAGTGCCCCAGGGACACACCGAGAGCGGAGTGGCCAGAGAGGAGCCCATCTCCTGCCAGGGTAGCACTTGATGCCCTTTCAAAGGCAAGCCCCTGGGGGGTTTCCTTGGGAGGTTTCCTTAGGAGGCAGGTGGGCAGGGCCAGAGGGCCAGAGCCACGCAGCCCCAGGGGCAGGTGGTGGACGGCACGGTGAGGAGGAAAGGGCGGGGTACTGGAGTCTCGCAAGGTCCCTGCGGACACCCCTGTTCTCAGACCACTTTCCTCCAGGGGGTCTCAGACCCCACCCTCTGCGGTCGGTCACCTCCACGCAGGCACCTCCTCTGTGAGGGAGGTGCACCTCCTTTGTGCACCTCCTTTGTGCTGAAGGTCCCCCAACACCAGGACCAGCCCTGAGCCCTCTTCTCTATTTGCCCCCTGGAGGTTCTCTCATTTTTTTTTGTCTTTTTGTCTTTTTTTTTGTTGTTGTTGCTATTTCTTGGGCCGCTCCCTAGGCATATGGAGGTTCCCAGGCTAGGGGTTGAATTGGAGCTGTAGCCACTGGCCTGCGCCAGAGCCACAGCAACGCAGGATCCGAGCCGCGTCTGCAACCTATACCACAGCTCAGGGCAACGCCGGATCGTTAACCCACTGAGCAAGGGCAGGGACCGAACCCAAAACCTCATGGTTCCTAGTCGGATTCGTTAACCACTGTGCCACGACGGGAACTCCGGTTCTCTCATTTTTTTTCTTTAGGGCCTGCACCACAGCCACAGTCATACCAGGTCCGAACTGCATCTGCAACCTACGCCACAGCTCATGGCAACTCTGGATCCTTAACCCACTGAGCAAGGCCAGGGATCCAACCTACATCCTCACGGATACTAGTCGGATTCATAACCTGCTGAACCACAAGGGGAACTCCTTGCTCTCTTCCTTAAGAGTCTGCACTGATGACTCCCAAAGAGCCCCGGGCCTCGAGCTTGCACCCTCTAGCCTCCCACACCTCAGGGACAGCGCAGCACAAGCTGTCAAAGCTGCTCCAGCTGGAAACCTGGGGCCATCCTGGGTGGACAGAGGATGCTGTTTCTTTGCTCACGTCGTCCATCACCAGGTCCTGCTGCTTGTACTTTCAGAACCCAGCCTGAATCTGCCGCACAGCCCCTGCCCCTGCCCCGTACTACCTGTCGCCATCATTTCTCAGCTACACTCCTGGTGGTACCTCCTTGCTGCCTCCTTGCCCTCAGCTCACAAGCTGTGTTCTCCTTGAGGGGCAGGGTGATGATTGCAAATTGGACACTGGGGTTGCGTGATTCCCTGCTTTATTCAACCTTCAATGCTTTTCCATTCCACCGCTGGCAAAATCCAAACTCTACACCAGCCCCTGACGTCCTCCACTGATCTGGTCCTGCCTTCTTCTGTGATCTTTTGTCACTTCCATTTTCTTCTTGACCCATCTTGGTCTTTAATTCTTCAAACTCTTTCTGACCTCAGGGCCTTCACAAGACTATTTTACTCTGCCTAGAACATTCTCTGTCACTCTGCTCTTTGCAGAGCCTCTTAAGTGGACTTCTGGCCCTGCCTTTTCAAATTTTCCAGCTCTGGGACCCTGACACGGGGGCCCAGCAGGTCGTGAGGCCCCCTAGAGTCCCTGTGCCCATCACTACTGCATGTCTGGAAGGCCCCACTGAGGTGGCTGGAGTCTCACGTGGTGCGGACACAGCAAGGGCTTGGGGTCGCTCAGCTTCCACCTCTAGAGCTGGGCACCTCGCTGACCACAGAGGCCCCTTCTGTAACACAGGGATGTGACAACAGCCTGGAAAGGTGGCTGTGGGGACTAATCAGAGCCAGCATTTACAGAGTCCCTACTGCATGCCAGACTGCTAAGTATCTTACAGGCATTATCTCATTTAAGTCTACAGCAGCTCTCTGAGGTAGAAAGCATCATTACTTCTGTGCTACAGAAGAGGAAGCTGAGCTACTATGAGGCTAAGCGCCTGCCCGAGGTCATACCCATGAGTGTGGAGCAGGACTGAGCCTGTACTATTACGCCAGGAAGCAGAGGATGAATTAGCAACACGCCTGACACAGTAGGGTTTGTTAAAAACTGTCCATTTCTTTTTCTCCTCTATCCCTAACCTCATGATAAGGCACTCCTGAAGGAAAGACAAAAAAGCAATGAAGTCCAAAGAAAACACTCTACTACACTGGCTAAAGCAAATATGCCCAGATGTATTTCACCGATGCTTAAGCAAAGTCCTATATAGAATCTTCATTTGCTTACTTGTTTATTTGTTTGTTTTATGGCCACATCCAAGGCATATGGAAGTCCCAAGCCAGGGATTGAACCTGAGCCACAGCTACAGCAATGCTGGATCCTTTAACCCGTTGCACCAGGCCTAGAATTAAACCCAAGCCTCCGCAGGGACCAGAGCCACTACAGTCAGATCCTTAACCCACTGCATCACAGCAGGAATTCCCTATATAGAATCTTCAGCTGGAATTTTAAAAACCTTCAGGATTCTTTTCAGTGGTGTTGGGATGATTATCTGAATTCTGCCACCAAATTCTATTTTTTTGTTATTTACCTTTGGTAAAAATATTTGGGGGTACACATTTAAAAACCCTCACGCCCTCAGCAGCTGTACCTCCCCCTGGCAGGCAGTGCTAGGACTTCACACAGGGATGGGGCTGAGGCTGGGCTTCTGGACAGTAATACAAACTTTTAAATCCATGAAAGTTTATGCTTCCATGCAGGTCTTTGGAAAAAGATAAAACAGTCCAGTAAAGCTACCACTAGGGAACCAGGCTCACTGGATCTCTTGCCAGGCCTTCTGCTGCTTACACACTACCTAAACTTGGTGAGGGCTCAGCTAAAATACAAGGTTCCCAGAGACTGACAGTTCCCGTCATAACGTGGAGGGAGGGCAGGAAGGGAAGGTGAGATCACTTCCAGGCAGGCTGGCCAAAGGTCCAGGGGCTGGACTGAACTCCAGCTCTGCAGATGCCAGGCTGGATGCCTCTGGGCAAGGGTCCTCCCCCTCAAAAACCTCCAGGGTCTCAGGTGTGGAATGAAGGGGTGAGGTGTTCTTGAAATACCTCTCCAAGTTCCTTCACATTCCTCTTATCCGGTAGAATGGAATTTGTATCCTTTTTTTTTTTTTTGCTTTTTAGGGCTGCACATGTGACACATAGAAGTTCCCAGGCTAGGGGTCAAATTGGAGCTGCAGCTGCCAGCCTACGCCACAGCCACAGTAACACAGGATCCAAGGCATGTCCACACCACAGCTCATGGCAATGCTGGATCCCTGACCCACTGAATGGGGCCAGGGATGGAACCCGCATCCTCATGGATACTAGTCAGATTTGTTTCCACTGTGCCACAAAGAGAACTCCCTGTAATTTGTATCCTCTTGAACAAACTGGCCATAGTAACCTGCTTCTAACTAACAGAATGCACAGAAGTGAAGCTGGGTGACTTCCAAGATGGGGTTAGAAAAGGTGTCACAGCTTCCACCTGGCTCCCTCTGTCTTGAGAGCTTTGAGCTGCACGCAGGCAATCTGAGGCTGCCATGCTGTGAAGAAGCCCAAACCAGCCTGTGAAGTGACCACATGGAGAGGTCTGGGGATGGCATGGAGAGAGATGCAGTTGGTGGCCCCAAGCTGTGCTGACATGGCCACTATCTGTAACTGCATGGGAGAATCAAGCCAGATTTGTCCAGCTGAGCTCCCCCAAATTCCTGATCCACACAAAGCATGAACACACGAATACATTACTGCTGTCGTTTTAAACCCCAAAGTATGGTGGTAAAGTGAACAGTGATCAGTCATGTCATTTCCAGCTCTGAGGTCCTTCTACCATTCCTCTAGAAGGCTACAGAAAGCAGGTCTCAAAGCCACTGCAGAAAGTGAAAAGATGCAAGATATCATCTCTATAATGTCAATTCATTCTTCCTTTCCAGCAACTGACCGCTCAGTGTGTACCAGACACCGCAGATACAAAAACAGTAAGACACCAGGGGCCCTGGAAGGACATTCACGGTCTGGTTAGGGAGGTCCCCTCATACACTCACAATTCTTAACCAGTGGTTGGGGGTGGGGCGCACATATCGGAGCCCCAGAAGCCCTGGGATCAGCTCCAGAGGATACCCGTTGCCTCCCTCAGGGATTCTAGTAACACCAGGCAGGGGACACGGGGTGTGCCTTCTACAAGCCATCACTGCCCGCACCAGCCTCGGTTACTGACTAGAGGGTGTCATGGCCCACACATGTGACGAAAGAGAAAGAGTTTAGGGACCACTTCTATGCGTGAATCTCTTAAAACATGACGGATCCTTAAAAAGCTTGGTCATTAAGTGCTGTTAACGTAAGATGTGCAAGGCTGAGCAGGGGCTCGGGAGTCCAGTCCCTTGTACACAGTCACCATCTCTAAGAAAGTGACCCCTCCCTCCTTTACATTTCCTGCTCCCTGGGGGCTCAGCACCGAATAAAACACTCTGCCCTCATGAAGCTCGCACTCACTCCGCTGGAGCGACTCAAACCAATGAACAAACTGAACAGCCTCGGGGGTGAAAGAGCTGCGCCGAGAACTCGAGGAGGGCAAGGAGAGTGGGGGTTTCTAGGAGCGATGGGAGCCTCTGGGGGAGGGATGCGGGTGCAGACCCCGGAAGGGAGGCGTCGGGCAGACAGCTGAGGAAGTGTGCCAGGCAGAGGGAGCAGCAGGCAAGAGGTGTCCTGCCTGGGGGCCAGAAAGAGCCCAAGGAAGCTGCAGGGCCAGGGGATGGAAAAGGCTGAGGGGAGCCAGGAACCTTCCAGGGTCTTGGAGGACAAGAGCAGACTCAGAGTATTATTCGGATTTTGACTTCACCCTTTCACTGGTTTTTCCAACTGGATGCTTTAATGCTTCCCTTCCATGCCAGTTTTCAGCACCTCCCCCCAGCGTGTGGCCGCCCAAGAGCCCGGGCCCTTGGTGGAGTATTCCAGCCTCTACCCGCCTCCTCCCGGCACTGAGTCTTTGGGGCATGGCCAACCCCCTGGCCTAAGCACCCTGTGTTACTAGCGGCCCAGGACAGAGACCCCTCAGCCTGAGTACCCTCTTCCCTCCCGGCCCCAGCAGAGAAGATGAGGGCTCCTGGCTTGGCCACATACAGGTGCTGATACACTTGTTCCACACCTGTCCTCCCAACTGGTTCCAAGAGGACAGGCTCCCTGACTTTCTTGTCACCCTGTCCCCAGCCTCAGCATAGCTCATGACGCATGGAAGATGCGTTAAATGAACCATTAAGAACTGAAGACCATCTGTACCCTCAAGCCAGCGATGAAAACAACCAGCTGAGCCCTGACTCCTGACCAATCAGGTAGCGATGGTAATGATAAGATTAAGACGGCCACTGTTTAGGGGTGTGTATGCTGTGCCTCAGACATGGTAAGATGTGCTTTCTGGGTACCGTCCTGTTTTCACTTCCCAGGGGCCCTGCACGCTTAGTTCCCTTTTACACACAGTGAGGACATGTGGGGCCCCGAGTCACATCCAGGACTGGCTGGCTCCCAGGACCAAGGCCTCAAAGGCGGTGCTTCTCTTAGGCTCAGGGAAGCAGAGGATGTGGGAGCCAAGGACAAGGTGAGCTTAAAGCGGGGTACTGGCAGGAGGGTCGGACTGGGAGAAGAAAGGCAGGGTCTCCTTAGTCTTGCTTTCTATCTTCTCCACCTGGTCTCCGAACCTGCTATGCTTCTGCTCGAGCTCTGACGATCACAGAGTGCTCCTTCACTCAACACTGACTAAGTATTATGGCCCCTTCCCAGCCCTGGTAGTGAAGGCACTTTCCAAGGCACTTTCCGTATTTAACCCTCACAATGGATGGCCTGTGGCTCAGAGAAGTGGCGTGACTCAACCAAGGTCCTCTAACCAGTTAGTGACCGAATCAGGCCTTGAACCTGGGTTTGCTCATCCTCGATCCAGCACACGGTCTTCGGGATGGCGTGTTCTGGTGACGGTTTCATCATGATGAGGGTGATACTGCACTGGTCTCATCCCCATCAGAGAACTGTTCTGTGACCACACTCCCTGCCCCTTTGGCTTGTCTCAGTGCAAATGGCTCTGGCCACAGGGGTCAGATAAGGCCACACCCTGTAATAACGGGGTGAGGAGCTTGCAGAGTGATGGACTGAGCACCTACCAGAGCGCCAATAAATGTTTTTGAAAAGAACGAATGAATAAATGAGTCAGGAGAGATACACAATGGATCTGCCAACGTGAAACAGTTCAAGAGAGCACATGGCTGTGTATCTTCCGAGGGCCCGACGGGATCCTGTCCTGAATTTCAAAGACTGATGGGCAGCTACACAAGTGCCCCTCGCTTTGATAACTAGAGCCACACAAGGACAGAAAGCAAGCCAGGAATTCAGATGATGGGGGAAAGATCTAGTGATGAACCACCACTGGTTTTGAGGCCAATAAGAAAGGCAGCCCCACGAAAGCATCATCACTTCACAGCCACTTGCTGGGAAGAGCCTGCTTGACAGGAGATGGTGACAAGTGGAAATTACGCAGGAAAAAAAACTTGTCTCCTGCCCATGTCAACCCTAAATTTGGGCCTGTCAAAGACAGGCTTATAGCTTCTTAGCTAATAAAACCACGTAAAATACGCTAGAGTCAAATTTCATTTGTCTAATTATTCCTCAGGGAATGACTCGCTCCAGATCACCAAGATTCCCACACTGTCACTCTTCTAAAATCAAAACCTTATCTGGAGACAGAAAGCAGATGAGTGGTTGCCTAGGACTGGGGACGGTTGGGGGTTGCGGGGGGGTTTGGGAGATGAGTTAAGGGTGCGGAGTTTGCTTCTGGGGTAATGAAAATGTTCCAAAACTGATGACGGTGAGAGATGTACAACTCTGTGAATATACTGAGGGCCACTGAGTTACACGCTTTAAATGCGTGAACTGTGTGGTGTGTGAATTATAGCTCAATAATGCTGCCCAAAAGAACCAAAAAACAACAACAACGAAAAAACCCTGGGAGTTCCTGTTGTGGTGCAGTGGAACGAATCCGACTACTGTCCATGAGGATATGGGTTCGATCCCTGGCCTCACTCAGTGGGTTGGGAAATCCAGCATTGCCATGAGCTGGCATGTAGGTTGCAGACACGGCTCAGATCCTGTGTTGCTGTGGCTGTGGTGTAGGCCGGCGGCTGTACCTCTGATTTGACCACTTGCCTGGGAAGTTCTATGTGCCGAGGGGCAGCCCCAAAAAGTGGGAAAAAAATAAAACAACAACAAAACCCCCAGCCTTATCTGAATTATAATGGAGAGACATTCTTCTCGGGTATTGCGCAAATGCATTAGTGTATTCCCCACCAACATTTTCTTAATAATTTAAGATCACTGCTGTGTGCACAGTTTTTCATATCTGGGGTAACACAGCAATGTTCTTAGTATTATTATAAGATATAGGGCAGTTTGCCTTACACTAAACAGCCCATGTTTTTTCTGCTCCCCTCCCCCCCCCCTTTTTTTTCTAAAAATGTCCTTTACTTTCACCATAATGCTTGGCGGTTAAGCTCACATGCTTGGGTCAGACTTAATGACTGTGTGCCCTCGGGTGAGTTATGAGATCTCTCTGTGCCTCAGTCTCTCCATATATAAAATAACAGTACCACTCTCCGTGGAGAGTCATGAGGACTGAGGGAGGTAAAGTAGATAGAGCATCTGACGGTGTCCTTGGCAGTGATAAGCCGGATGGAAAGTTAGCTCTCAACACCTTTCTCACAGCTGTCAGTGTAGCTACTGGAGCAGCTTTTCCAGAGCTATAGACTCAGAAACCAGAAACCTGCACAGCATGCTCAGTACACCCGCTATGTTCAGTGAGATGAAACAGGGCTGGGGTGCAATTTCGTGACTGGACTTTGGGACATTGCACTGGATGTCTCTGAGCTTTGGTGACATTAGCTAATTTGTTCCTAGTTTACCCCAAGCCAAGAAACCTAGAGGCCTGGTGAGGTCGCCCAAGATATCCTCGTATCTGGGAGGCTGGTGCCCAAAGGGACACAGCGGCCCACAACACTTAAGGCTCTCTCTAGAGCAGTGATTCTTAAAATTCAGAGGTCACAGTCATATTTGTGAATCCAAGGACGGCTCTGGACATTTTCCCCAGAGAAGTGTGTGTGTGTACATACAAAACTGTACCTGTGTTTACAGGGAAGTCTTGAATTTCAAAAGCCAACCACAAACCTTTGGTTAAAAACCTCAACCCTAGACCTCAGACGACCCCAGCATTCTCAAGGTTCAGTGGCTCTGGGCCCCAAGGCTCCCACAGCAGCTGGAACAGAAGGCCCTCTGACCTTGGCCAGATAAACAGTCCTGGGAGCTGACTGCCACATCCTAGTCACCGCAAACATCTGCATCCCGGGGATTCCCAGGGGGCACTGAGTCAGAACAGGACACTAGCCTGGTGGCTCAGGAAGCTACCATAGGGCAAGGCCTTGCTGATAAGCAGTTGCAGAGTTCCAAACCCAGGACAGCTGCCTGCCAGATAGGATTCTTGCTCTAACAAAGATGTGGAATCTTAGGAGAAGTGCTAAAAGCAGGCCAGGCCTGAGATGGAATTTGAAGGAACTAGACATCCCCCAAACTCCCAGGCCCACTAGGACTTGGACCAGAGAAATAAAGGCTGGAGATTCTGCCCTAACATAAGGAGCTGGAGCTAGAAAGAGGTGGGTGAGTTGGGGACAAGGGAGGTTAGTGGACCTCAAATCAGGGGCTGTTAAAAATTATTCACTTACGGAGTTCCCGTTGTGGTGCAGCGGAGGCAAATCTGACTAGGAACCATGAGGTTTCGGGTTCAAACCCTGGCCTCGCTCAGTGGGTTGGGGATCTGGCGTTGCCGTGAGCTGTGGTGTAGTTTGCAGGCATGGCTTGGATCCTGAGTTGCTGTGGCTCTGGTGTAGGCCAGCAGGCAACAGCCCTGATTTGACCCCTAGCCTGGGACTCTCCATGTGCCGTGGTGCAGCCCTAAAAGGACAAAAGACCAAAAAAAAAAAAAAAAATTATTCACATATGCCAAGAACATCTTGATACCATAAAAATGTGGACACTGATCCAAGGTGGCCACACTTGAGGCAGGCCGTTCATGTTCTGTGACCTACACTTTTCTTCTGACTGGGAGGGACCTGCACCATCTCTCCTCAGGTCACTGGGCTGTGCCTGCTTCTTTGGGCTGGATTTTGCTTATTTTTGCTCCTGTATCACAGCATTAAAATTCCCATAACACGCCCTAGTCTTTATGAAAATACCTTTACAACAAACCATTGGTGGCCAGGAACGTTGGCATCACGCCCAGATTTGCTAATAACTCCTGGGTATGATCGCATCTGCTTAGGTAGATGGCTGAAGAGACCCATTCTCTTTTAAGCCACCAGAGATAAACTGTCTTTCTGATGCTATAAAGAAACTGTGTAAAGGGAATCATGATTGAAATTGCAACACAACGTTATATAACTTCTGAAAGGGCCATCCTGCCTCTTGTTCATGGGGCCCAAATTCCTGATTTCATTTGGAACCCATTTCTTTTCCTTCCTCAAAAGGAAGCAAAAGTATTTAGGCAAAGCCTCGTGAGGCTACGGTACAGGGGTGTGAACAACATGACTACCCACCTGGTTTAGTTTCTTTTTCCTGCTCGCATTGCTTCAGATTTTCCACCGTTGACTAATCAATGTGGAAATTCTAAGGAAGCAGAAGAAAAACAAAAATTAGAGCCAGACGTACTCTAGGGCTGCAAACTGAAACAATCTTTTGGAAATACAGCTTAACAATGTCTATTAATATTGGCTGTGCCCATCCTTTGCATCAGTCAAATACCTAGGAATTTATACTACCAATACGTTCAAATAAGTAAAGGAATGTTCAGTAAAATACATTGTGTAAAAGCAAAAAAAAAAAAAAAAAAAGGAAACAACTTACATGTCTCTTAAAAGGAAAAGAGTTATTTTCTCAGGTCAGTCTCCCAAAGCAATAGAAATTAGAGCAAAAATAAACCCATGGGACCTCATCAAACTGAAAAGCTTTTGCACAGCAAAGGGAACCCAAAAGAAAACAAAAAGACAACTTACAGAATGGGAGAAAACAGTTTCAAATGATGCAACGGACAAGGGCTTAATCTCTAGAATATATAAACAACTTATACAACCCAACAGCAAAAAAGCCAATCAATCAATGGAAAAATGGGCAAAAGACCTGAATAGACTGTTCTCCAAAGAAGATATACAGATGGCCAACAAACACATGAAAAAATGCTCAACATCGCTGGTTATAAGAGAAATACAAATCAAAACTACCATGAGATATCACCTCACACCAGTCAGAATGGCCATCATTAATAAATCCACAAATAACAAGTGCTGGAGGGGGTGTGGAGAAAAGGGAACCCTCCTGCACTGTTGGTGGGAATGTAAACTGGTACAGCCACTATGGAGAACAGTTTGCAGATACCTTAGAAATCTATACATAGAACTTCCATATGACCCCGCAATCCCACTCTTGGGCATCTATCCGGACAAGGCTCTACTTAAAAGAGACACATGCACCCGCATGTTCATTGCAGCACTATTCACAATAGCCAGGACATGGAAACAACCCAAATGTCCATCGACAGATGATTGGATTCGGAAGATGTGGTATATATACACAATGGAATACTACTCAGCCATAAAAAAGAATGACATAATGCCACTTGCAGCAACATGGATGGAGCTAGAGAATCTCATACTGAGTGAAATGAGCCAGAAAGACAAAGACAAATACCATATGATATCACTTATAACTGGAATCTAATATCCAGCACAAATGAACATCTCCTCAGAAAAGAAAATCATGGACTTGGAGAAGAGACTTGTGGCTGCCTGATGGGAGGGGGAGGGAGTGGGAGGGATCGGGAGCTCGGGCTTATCAGACACAACTTAGAATAGATTTACAAGGAGATCCGCTGAATAGCATTGAGAACTTTGTCTAGATACTCATGTTGCAACAGAAGAAAGGCTGGGGGAAAAATGTAATGTATACATGTAAGGATAACCTGACCCCCTTGCTGTACAGTGGGAAAATTAAAAAAAAAAAAAAAAAAAAAAGGAAATGAGTTAAACTATGGTGTCTCAATACAATGAGAAACTCTACAGCCACTACAAAGAATGAGGGAGATTTGTTGCACAGACATGGAAAAATGTACCTGCTCTGTTGTTAAAAACTGGTGCAAAACTATATACATCATTGCTTTTTAATACAAAATGAACGTGATTATTTATGCTTAGAAAAAAGTATAGCATTTGCGTATAAACACAATTTCTGTATCTATATAGAAAAAGGCAAACAGCAAACTACACACAGTGGCGCTCTCTGGGAATCAGAAACTGTGGAAAAAGGAATGAAAGATTTCACTTTTTACATTTACTGTTTCTGTTTCAGCTGAAAACTTTTAATTAAGCGTTATGAGAGCGGAGAAAGAACTCTGGTAAACTGTCACGCACCACCCATTTATCTTTAACTGCACCTACTGCCACTTTCTTTTTGGGTCAAAGAGAACAGGTCTTCCAACCTTTCACTTTAATAGCTGGGAGGCAAATTTTTCATTTTATTTTGTTGTTATTTTTTTGGCATGCACCATGTGGAAGATCCAGGGCCAGGGACTGAACCCGCACCACAGCACCGAACTGAGCCACAGCAGTTACAAGGTTGGATCTTAACCTGCTAAACCACCAGAGAACTCGTGGCAAATTTTTTAAAATAAGCTTCATGGAAGGGGAAGAAAAGTGCATTTTATTTCCTAAGCATGTATGTCTTTTATTTTAAAAGGGGGATTTTTTTTTAACTTAAAAAAAAAAATATCCCCCTTTAAAATGCAAAAGCAAGTCTAAAGCTTTGGCTTATAAGTGCCCTGCTTAGGTGGTGTGTGGGCTGGTTCTGCTCTGTTGACTGTTTTCCATGGCTCTCTGCCCTTGATTGCCTTCCTCCCAAACCCAATTAAATATACTCCTGGCATCTATGTCTGCTGGGAACCAAAGCCCAGCAAACCACAGCATCTCTGCTCTTAAGGCTCTCTTGGCCTCCACGCAGACACTTTGGCTTCTCTATCAAACGGGTCCTGGAATCTGGAGAAGCGAAATGGTTTGATCTGTAAGCCATGCCGATGGGAAGAGGAAGAAGAGGAAATGGTCTGTCCCGGTGGATGAAATGAAAGAAAAAAGAGAGGAGCGGCATTCACAACACGCTCTGGAAGCTACCTACGCTGAGTCTGCCCTTTCAGCGTTACCTGGAAGGTAGACTCTGCCCTTTCCCGACATGCTTTGCTTTTAACTTTTGCATTCTATTTCACTGATACAAAATAGTCCATTGAAATAATGATACCTCATATGTCTACAGCGCTTCATATGTTACGAAGCACTTTAAGATACTTTATCTTGTTCAATCTTCACAATGACTCTGGGATCAGATCAGCATCACTCCCTTTTACAGATGAAAAGGAGGCCCAGAGACGTTAAGGATCTTTTAAGGTCACACAGCCAGCTGCTAACAGATACAGTAATAACAACTCAGGTCTCTACACCCAAGTCCAGTAGGGAGCTCGGGTTTGAAATCACAGAAAGAAAGGCCAACTACAGGCAAGCCAATGAATAAAAAAACATTGGCTCTTAGCAGTAACAGATTTTCCTGCCCCTTATGAAAGATTATAGATGAGGAGGACTATTCTCTGCTAGCTCAGAGAGTCTCTGCTCATATACGGGAATACAGCTGCAGCACGAGAGCAGGAAAATCCCCTGCGCCACCAGGCCCCTCCCTCATTTTCGGAACCTTCTCCTGATTGATCCCAGGCTTTACCCTCCTCTCTCTTCCTTCCCGCTCTGCGCTTTGGCAGCACTGGCCTCCTTTCAGTTTCTCCAGCATTGCACAGGCTTTCCTGCCTCGGGTCTTTCTCATGCATACCTGTCTCTAACTGGACCCCCCCTTTCCCACCCACAGCTTAGCTCTGGCATAACCGACGACCAGCTTGGTCTAAACACCACCTCTTCAAGCCAACCTGCCGTAACCACGTTCTCTGCATCCACCCCTCACCCCGCTGATTCCACAGCAGTACGATTAGTCCTGGTAGGCTTTATGTGGAGCCTGCTTCACGTAGCCTGCCCCCCATCCCCTTGCCCAGTGCCCAGCAGATATGAGGTGCTCAATAAACACCGGCTGAATACACGGAAAATTTACTGATGTGAACCAAAGGCTCGGCTTACATGCTCCTGTCCCTCCGCTTTCTCAGGCCTTCTTCCACAACCCTGTCCCTCTCGGGGCACATAATCACACGTGTTAAAGTCGCCGAGTCTTTTTTTTTCCCATCAGGCTGCAAGCTACTTAGGTCTTAGTGACCTTGGTGTTCCCCATAAGCACCGTGTATGCTGCCCAACACACAAAGGCTTCTTAGCAGTGCCTGAGTTCACATGGACGTGCAGCCAAGTACGGAGGAAAGCCGCGGGGTCCGACCAACCGCAGGTAGTGGTTTCTCCACCCAGGGGACTGCGACACAGAACACGAGCACCTTCGAGACAGGCAAACAAGGACTCTGCCCAGGAAGAAATTAAAACGAGCTGAACTCGAGATGCAGTGAGTCTGTGGGTGAGGGGCGGGGGGAATAAGCATTGCCAATGGCAGCTTCCAGGGCAGAAACTCCCTGGTGGCAAACTGGAAACGTGTATCAGAGACAGAAAAAAGTTCGTGCCCTCTGTCCTCGCCATGCTGAATTCAAAAAATCAGAGAAGTGAAATCACTGGGGGATCATTTACATGTGTTTTTCTGTACTTGTCTAGCTTCTCCTTCCAGGAACATCCAATTTTGTAATCCGAAACAAATAAAAGCCATAATAAATGTCATAAAAACAAACCAACAGAAAACACCCATCCCTGGACAACAAAATCACTCACCCCTAGGATTCCTTACTAAGTTCCTTTCTTTCATCTGAGGCCATGGGGACAGGAAGGTGCTGGAGGCGAAGGCTTCAGCAGGAGCAGCGCTCATTTCTAATGCAAGTGCTGGCAAAGCTCTGGGAGTCAGGAGACAGAGTGGGGGCGTGGGGGGTGGGGTGGGGAACGAGCACAGCTCAAGAGCAGGACCTCCAGCCACCTGATGCTGATGGGCTGTCATTAGCCACTCACCCGCCTGTCCTCCGAGATGCGCTGAGAACTGCATGAAATCAGAGGCTGTCTCTTAATCAGCTTGTTCCTCCAGCCTCATGCTCAGTACCCATGAGCCCTCAGCACAGTTTACTGAATGTCAAAGACCACAACTATAAAGCACTGAACATAACAACTGACCTAGGTCCCTGGGACATAATAAGAACGCATCAGCAACTGAATACTTCATTTCTTTAGTGCTGTGAAGGTCCATTATTCAGTTGGGAAAAGCCAAGCTGAAGGCAATTTCTTGGAAGAGTAGAGACTTCTTTTAAGTTAGGAAATGCTCGCTTCCTCCAGTCAGAGTGGATGCATTTTCATCTGCAATTCAGAATTGCTTAGGTGGACGGCTGAGCGCAACTTTCAAAGAAACCCCCCTTTGAAGGAGCAGGACTCAAAGTTTTCATAAGGCATTTCTGAAAGACTTCCAGGAGGTGGTGAGCTCAGCCCTGGGTCGTGATTAACGACTTGTTTCCAAGAACTTTAGATTTTCCACGTCTGTCTCCACTTAGGAATCACTTCTGGCTCCTCGTGAAAACACTCCGCAGTTAATTGGGTGAGCTCAGCTCCTTGTCACAAAGTAACACCTGCCACCAGTTTTTCCCTTAAGTGGCTGGGCCAGAGAGACCCCTGGTCTCAGGAGAACAGCACCTGCTTCAGCTTTTGGCCTCCGCACCTCAGCGGGTGAGGCTTGGTTTAAAGAGCCAGCATGGCAGCTCCAGGACCCAGTAGGGAAGGTGGGTGTCAAAACTGAAGTCAGACAGGACTTCGGGCTGCCATCCTACGAAGGGGCAGGCGCCTGTGTACGTCAGCTAACGTTCTCCTTCTGGAAACCGTAAGGCAACTAATCCTGAGCACATATTTGGACCAACTATGGGCATCACACGCTTTATCCTGCTTCATCCTCATGGCACCCCTCTGCGGTAGGTATCGTTCTGACACCCTCCCACCCCGACTTTTCAGAAGAGACGCACACTCTGTGAGGAAAGGTGATCTGTCCAAGACAGCTCATCTTCCCATCGAACCCTAGAATGCCCAAGGTGACAGGGACTGTGGACAGCAGCCAGCCCAGGAGCCACCAACGCATGCGCCAGCCGGGGCCAAGGGCCAGGCAGGAGACTAGAGCGTGTGACAGACTGGACAAGGAAATGGCACAGACGGTAACACTGGAGAGCACAGCCTGAAGGCATTCAAATTCAAACAAACAAAACCCCCCAACCAGGTACCTTTCTTCCAGAGCATCACCTCCTCACAACCACCTTAGAAAGAGGACAACTTTTTTAATCAGCTAAAGTCTGGAAATCCTTGGCCCTCCTGCTGCCCACGCCCCGGCTGGTACCCGGCAGCAACGGTCCACTTTCCAAGGGCTTAGCTGCCGGGCAGATGGACAGAGGCTCAGACACGCCAAGGGGCTTTAAGAATCCTCCGGTTAACCATAATCTTAATCCAAACAACCAGTTTTAAATACTGCAGCTTCCTGAGGGCTAGGGTCTCTGATGGCCTCAAAGAAACCAAAAAACTCTTAAAATTGCCAAGACCTGGAAGCTTGGAAACTCAAAGTCCAAGACTTGACAATTTCTTTTGCTTGTCCTTGTACCTTGGCCGCCCCTTCCTCGCAGCAGTGGAGGCTGTGTCCAGGTGAAATGGGGGGGGAAGGAGGGGGTTTTCCCCTCGTCTTCTTCTCTTTTGCCAAGAGAGGGAGGAGAAGGAGCTCGAAATTAAAATCGAGTATGCTGGGTCTCCTCTGCACTCAAGTGCCAAGCTCTCTAGCAGGCACTGAGGTCCAGTGACAGAACAGTTGGTGCAGGCTGTCTACTGGAAGCCACAAACTGACGTCAGGCCAATAATCGTGTAGGCACAGCTCAGGAAGGAGTTCAGGAAACACTAGGAAGGAGTTCAGGAGAATTCAGGAACCTAGCGCGGCATTTACCCTGTCAGCGGAGATAAGGAACAACGACCCTGAGCGGCTGGGGCTGGGTGAACAGAGGAGCCGAACCCGGGCTCCGCCCTTACCAGGTGCTCCAGGCGGTGAATTCCTTCCTCTCCGCCCACCTCCGTGCGCAGGCGCACTCCCGCACTGAGCCTTTCTCCTTCGGGCGCACCAAACCTGACGACACTTTAAACTCAGAAGGACCTCACTCTCGCCTTGTTTTATGTCCTCTTTTAAGTCTCCCGGAGGCACCAGCTTTTACCCACTCTGAGATACTGAAAATGAAGGGCACTGTACAAGCCCTAAGGGTTGCTCCGCTAAGGGGAAAGGGGTTTGGGTGGTTCATTTTAAGCTGAATTTGGAAACAGGGTTGAGCCTTGAACAATACAGGAGTAAGGGACACTGATCCTCCATGATCACAGGGTCGAAAATCCAAGGAGAACTTCACAGTCAGCCCTCAGTACCCTCAGGTTCGAGTCCACGGATTTGAGCAATCACAGATCGCGCTGCTCTGCAGCTCATACTTATTGGGAAAAATCCACATGGCAGCGGACCCTGGAGGTTTAAGCTGCATTATTCAAGGGTCAACTACATAGTGGGTTTCACCCCCTCATTTATGTGCAAATGAGGAAATGGTGGCCCAGAGAGTGAAATACTTGCCCAGAGTCCCAGGGTTTCCTTGGGTGACTATTATACGGTGACTCTTTTTTTTTTTTTTTTTTAAATCTGAAGGCTTTCTTCTCTGTGATTTTTCCAACTACTTTTACATGCTAGGAGGGTAGGTGGGTCACACACAGCACCTGCAAGCCTTATGTCTCAAGCCACCTGAGAACCCTCAGCCTGGCACCTACCCGGGTACGCCCCCCCGCCCCCTGCACAGAGTGGCTCCCTCAGTTTAAAATCCTGAAGACAGAACCGAACGAATAAAATGTCCAAGTACTTACATGTTCTGTTTATTTTCTAGGAATAAACAGTACATCTTGAAAAGGAAGCAATAAAAAAGATCACAAAACCCAAGTTAAAGATTTCCATCTTGGAGTTTCCCACGAAGCCACTGCAGCATCAGGGCATAAGCGATGAGGTAACTTCATGAAATCGGATCATATCTGTATCTTAAACTTAAAATATCAATGTTCTATTTGTGAGGGAGAAATTAAAGAACATTTTCATTTTCAGAGACATTCCCCTCTGGAATGTTTAAAACGTATTGTACTGCCTTTGCAATGAAAAATATAAATAAAGGTTTTACGAACACCAATTTCTAAGGAAGGATTTACTTCCTCACCTATATTTGGGGCAAGGAGCCACTTTGAAAGCTCTAGATACTCTGTCAAAGTTCTTTGGGTAACAAAGTAAAACAGCATTTGACTGGAGCCCATCTGTGAGCTTTGAGGTTCAGACTTTAGCCCTAGGCAGTTTCAGACAAAGCCATAATTTCCAGAGCAATAATATATAATATAAAAATAGACCCTTTGTGACCAACAGGCTGGAAAGCAAGCTCTCCAGAGAGCCCAGCTTCCAGGCGTGCTTCTCCCTGGGGGTGGGGGCGGCGGCAGAGAAGAAAGTTCTACTCACAAAAGCAGAGTTCTTTCAGAGTTCAGTGGTCCTCAGTCAGAGGGAAGGTGGAATTTCAGAAGCCAGGATTCAAAACGCTTCCCTCCTGACAGTGAGCCAGATGAGCCGACCGGCCAGCGGGTGCAGGCAGGATCTCTCGTGCCCTCTCTCTCCCTCTCTGTGTCTCCTAAATGAAATGCACTTCGAGGTTTTAGTGGGTGTTTCCCACGTCTCAGGCCAAGTAAGTCCCCATCTGTTGTAACCCAATGCTCAGCCCGATGATGTCAACCACTGAGCGCCCTTGCTCAGTTTCCACCTCTCTGTCCGCAGGAGAGATCCATTTCCTTTGGACAATGAGCCGCGGGGGCTGTAACTGCATCCCGGCCGGCACATGTGCCTAACATCCTTCCTTCCATTTTCAACACCGCAGCCTTAGTGACAAAAGGCTTCCTATCTGCTCCCTGGGCCAGGGCTGCCGGTGTAAATCCCTCTGCCTCTTAGTCACTGCTGACTGTGGGCTTATCGGGTCTGCTGTGCTGCGGTCTAATTCACTTCTTTGGTGTCTAATACACTAGCGAGGGTGGAGAGCTGCCCCCCCACCCCTCCCCATTTCTTTCCTCCTGCTCCATTTTCCAAGTTGTTGATTCCTCCCTAACGTTTCCCAGGTGCATGCTGGACAGTGTGCATAAGACTGTCCCTCACTTGGGGAGATGCCAGGTGCCCACGAGAAAGGCTCAGAAGGAGCGCTGGTCTGACACTAGGGGAACTAGGTTCTGGTCCCGGTCATACTCCTAACTGAATGAATGGCCTCAAGCAGCCACCTCTCTCTCTCTGGACCTCCCTTTCCCCATCAATAACATGAAGGCTTGAGTGTCTTCCGCTTCTAAAATTCAGTGACAGACAAAAGCTTATCAACAAATGCAACATAAGGAACTTTACTACAAGCTGGCTGACTACCTGTCAAGGGACGGAGGAACCCTGAGGGGTCGGAGGTCACAGTTCAAGGTGCCAGGCTCAGCTCAGGCTCCTTCGACCCCCTTTCTGTGGAACTAAACTGTTTCTCAGCCAGAAAATCCCCAAGAATTCACTGAACAAGTCGTGGGGGACATGGCAAGAAGCAGCATAAACTACTAGATAAGATACAGCAGCAAGAGAATTTAACTGTCCTAAGGGACTGATGTGGAACAGTGGCTGTGAGAGATAGTAATTAGAGTCTTGCATCTGCAGAGTGCTTGATAGGAAAGACAAATAAAGCCTCCCTGCTTTGTGCACAGCAGGAAGCAATGTGACACCACAGTGATTACAGCCATCAACTTGGGAGCCAGAGATGTAGATATGGATCCTTGTGACTTCTCTGAATTTTTTTTTTTTTTTCAGTTGCAAAATGGGAAACCGGGGCCTCCATTTGAGGACAGTGAGAATGAAATAACACAGGTGAGGGAACTGAAAATCTTTGGCGTTAGAGTGATGATAGATGGTAGTGTGCTTGCTGTGGTGTCTAAGCTTCTAATTCTCATGTGAGGAGAATGAGGTTCCCAGGAACTGCAGTATTAATCTCCTTTTCCTGGATAGGAAAATGAGACAAAGAGAAGTTCAGTGACGTGCCCAGGGTCGCAGAGCTCAAGACGAACGGGCCAGCCTTGGACACGGAGTCTGTTTCACTCCTCCTTAGGCCAGCACATGGGCCACACAATTGCTGGCGCTACTCAAAATGGTTACTCCCCCAAGCCCGACCCTTATTTCTAAATGGGATGATCTCCACTTTGACAAGCAGGCTAAGCTTCTTAAACCAAGTGGGGAAGGAGTGGGGGAGAGAGTTTTCCTGGTTCCACCAGGCCTGGGACAGGCAAAGACAGGCAGTCTACTGCCTGCAGGAATCACTTCTGGCCACTAGGTAAGAGCGCGCTAACCTGCTTTTCTACCAAAACTCGGTGTGGCCTGAGGCAAGTCGGGGTTTCAATCGCCCCTCCCCCCAAAAGAGGCAGAGCTGATTTACCTCAAAGCTGCCTGGGACCAAGAGCTCTATTGGGAAAGAAGCTATTTACAGATGCGGGGGAGGCCCTGGTAGTTTGTGACTTAAGAATTTTAATTAGTTCTCAGAAAACACTGAGGTTAATCAGAAAACGTCCAAGCAAACAGGCCAGATCCCAAGAGGGAGTCCACCACTTGAAGGCTTTTCTGCAAGTTGCTGAGGGACTGTAGTGAAATAAAAAGAACACCAGGACTTCCCGTTGTGGCACATCGGAGACAAATCCAACTAGGAACCAGGAGGTTGTGGGTTCGATCCCTGGCCTCGCTCAGTGGGTTAAGGATCCGGCGTTGTCGTGAGCTGTGGTGTAGGTCGCAGGTGCAGCTCGGATCTGGCGTTGCTGTGGCTGTGGTGTAGGCCGGCAGCTATAGCTCTGATTAAACCCCTAGCCCGGGAACCTCCATATGCCGCGGGAGCAGCCCTAAAAAGACAAAAAAAAAAAAAAAAGAACACCAGCCTGGTCAGCCACAGAGAGAGAGAGCAGCAGGCAACAGCCTGGAGAGACCTGTCCCTTTCTGTCGCTGTACCTTCTACCTGCGTAGGACCTTGGGCAAGTTAACTGCTTCAGCCTGGTTCCCCAGTATAAAATAAGAACAGTAACAGCATTCACCCCCCAAGGTTCTTGTGTGGCTCAAGTGCCTCACATACTACAAATTCAAAAATACTTGGAAAAGGAGTTCCTGTCGTGGCACAGTGGAAATGAATCCTACTAGGAACCATGAGGTTGTGGGTTCAACCCCTGGCCTTGTTCAGTGGGTTAAGGATCAAGCGTTGCCGTGAGCTGTGGTGTAGGTCGCAGGCGCAGCTCAGATCCCAAGTTGCTGTGGCTGGGGTGTAGCTGGCAGCTGTAGCTCCCATTCAACTCCTAGCCTGGGAACCTCCATATGCCTCGGGTGTGGCCCTAAAAAAAAGCAAAGAAAAAAACAAACAAAAAACCCCCAAAACTTGCAAAAACCAGCTGGCACGTCTTAAAGACATTATTTTTAAAAATTCTGACTCAGGGGATGAAGTGACAGCAAATGAGTAAGGTCAAGAATGTCGGGAAGCCAAAAGAAGGGCTGGTGTTTCTGAGGTCAGGGTGAGTAAGGAACAAAGTCCTGGAGCCCAGTCAGGCCGGTTCTCAGCGTGGAGGCCTGGGGGCGGGGTGTTGTCTGGCTGTGCCTTTAGCCTTGATTCTAGAAGGGAGTGGGCGTCAGGAAATGAAGCCTGGCTCTTGACAGGTCAGTTTACTGACATCACCCTCAGCGCTCTGAAACACATTTTGTTATCTGAACAAAAGTACCAGTAAGGAACCCATTCTTAAAAACAAAGATAGTGCTTTCTTAAGATTATAACTCTTGCCCTGCAGGCTGAAAAGTGGTCCATCTGTGACAGAAGCCACCAAGAGGAAACTCTGACAGCGCCAGCACACTCACTCTGTCCTCTCTGACCACGGCGGATGATACACTCTGTGGGACAGGGCCAAGCTCTGTGCTGTAAACGCCACTGTACGTCATCCCTACGTGAATCTGCTACAGGAAGTGTTACTCATATTCTCACCCTTTAGTTGTGGAAACCCATGTGCAGAGGCTGAACTGCCTGCTCAGAGGGCCCCTGGGGTAACTGATGAGGCCTGTGCTCTGAGCTGGGGCTGCCTGGGACCAGGCCTGTCCTCTTCAGTCACTTATTCTACTGCCTTTTATTTTATTTTTTTTAAGGCCGCACCTGTGCATATGGAGGTTCTCAGGCTAGGGGTCCAATCAGAGCTGCAGCTGCCAGCCTATACCACAGCCACACCTGATCCGAGTTGTGTCTGCGACCTACACCACAGCTCAAGGCAACGCCAGATCCTTAACCCACTGAGTGGGGCCAGGGATCAAACCCGAGTCTTCATGGATACTAGTCAAGTTGGTTACCACTGAGCCACAACGGGAACTCCCTTTACTGCCTTTTAAATGCTACCCTGCAGGAAACCTGGCCGTTCCTCACAGCCAGCAGGACCGGTTCCATTTGATGATAAAGGCAACTTTGGTGGCTTCAGAAGCGCAGAGCTGATCTGAAGGGCTCAGACAGCCCCTTGGCAACAAGGCCTGCCTTTAATTCCCTCCCCCTCAACTCCAGTCTGGAAAGGCTCTCCTACTCTGAATTTCCCTAGCATGTTCTCTCTTAAGAAACTTATCCTTTTCTCCTTCGAGGTATATTTATTTTGGAGCAGCTCTTATTTTGCTGCTAGAATTTGAGCTTCCTAAGTAAAAGCTCTATGTCTAATTTATGAGCATTTTGTACATATTATGAAAGATTTATTAAAATAAAAAATCTATAACAAAACCTTGTACTGAATATTATCACATGCCAAGCAATATTCTAACTGTTCTATATAAATTATCTCATGTAATCCCAACAAGTCAGGTATACTATCTCCACCTGACACAAGAGTACATTCCAGACACAGAACACCTGAGTACTTCGTTCAGCTGCTAACTGCTGGAGAGCTACTGAAAGGAGTGTATGAGGGAATAAATTCTGGCCACCATAACCCACCTTCCAGTCCAACATCTGCTATAAAATGCAATTAACTTTTTACGCTATCAAAAGCAGGCTTCAGCTGTCATGCTATTTCAAACCCTACTTAGTCCCCCTGCCACACAGCTGGAAGGTCCCTGTTTTTTTCTAGCTCTAACTAAAGGAGAAACATATGGATTGCGACTTAATCAAAGCAGATTTTTTTCCTTCCCAATTAGAATCATACTTGCTTATTGTGGAGCAATAGAAAAGAATAGAAAAACAAAGAGGAAGGTCATCCATCATTCTACCACCAGAAATAACCTATCATCCTCCTGAGGTGTGGACACAGAAAGAACCACACCTGCATTCAAAATGATGGCTGAAATCAGAAACTTAAGTCATTGGGGAGGTGGGGGAGAGGGATTCTATCCTCAAAAAGGATGACAAATGTTTGGTAAACATTGGGGGGGGGGAGTTTTGGAGTTGGCTGCTTTCTCTATAGGGTTTGATGTTCTGAGGCTCCTGGCCCCCTGGACTGCTACAGATGTGGTGTGCCAGCTCTCCACAGGCAGGGGAAGGGAAGCCTGATCCCAGGAAGAATGCACCTGGAAGATGGATGCTCACAGGATACCACACTGCCCCCACCCCCTCCGGCTTTTCAGTTTTTTTTTTTTTTTTTGCTTTTTAGGGCCACACTCGTGGCATATGGAAGCTCCCAGGCTAGAGGTTGAATCGGAGCTACAGCTGCCAGCCGACATCACAGCCATAGCAACGTGGGATCCGAACTGCGTCTGAGATCTACACCATAGCTCATGGCAACACCAGATCCCCAATCCACTGAGCGAGGCCAGGGATTGAACCCACATCCTCAGGGATACTAGCCAGATTTGTTTCCACTGCGCCACAAAGGGAAATCCTTTTTCAGCCTTTTTTAAGGCCTGCTTTGCATAAGCAAGAGATGGGTTTCATCTTTTGTTGTTGTTATCATTTTAGGGCCACACCTGCGGCATATGGAAGTTCCTGGGCTAGTGGTCTCATCACAGCAACACCTGATCATTAACCCACTCTGCCTACACCAACAGCCCCGGCAACACCGGATCTGAGCTGTGTCTGTGACCTTCACTGCAGCTTGTGGCAACAATGGATCATTAACCCACCAAGCAAGGCCAGAGATAAAATCTGCATCCTCACAGAGATAATGCTGGGTCCTCAACCCGTTGAGCCACAAGGGGAACTCCAGCAAGAGCTAGGTTTCAGATGGGGCCATTATGGGAGAGATGGCTCTCTTTTCTTGGCGTAATTTTAGACAATCTCAGACTTGTTGATTTTTACAGCTGAAAAGAGCATGTGGTCTCCTCGCTTTTGAGATGGGCACTGCCAGGCCCTGGAAGGCTGAGGATTTCCTGAGGCTGCACACAGCCTGGTGCTCTAAGAGTCAGCAGACCATCCTCCCATGAGTGTGAGGCTCTCTCTCTGACACTGCACTTTGAAACAAGGCCCCTCCATCTTGCTTTGTTCACTCCTCTCAGCCGCAGACCTCACTTCCTTCTAGAGGCCTTTTCTCTGAGCCAGGTGAGCTCCCCAGGTGTAGGGGTCCCCCGGCACCCTGCACCCTCTATCTCGCCTCTCATAACCCTTAACAGACATGCTTTTGCATAACTGTTGCATGTACCATAGGCTCCATGAGGTCAACAACATGTGTTCCCAGTTCAATGGAACAGGACGGGACATTTAACAAATTCTTTCTTTTCTTTTAGGGCTGCACCGGCGGCATGTGGAGGTTCCCAGGCTAGGGCTTCAATCGGAGGTGCAGCTGCCGGCCTACACCACAGCTGCAGCAACTCTGGTTCCTTTTTGTTTGTTTGTTTTGTTTTTTTGTCTTTATAAGGCCACACCTGCGCAGCATATGGAGATTCCCAGGCTAGAGGTCGAATCGTAGCTACAGCTGCTAGCCTACACCACGGCCACAGTAACGCCAGATCCGAGCCGAGTCTTCGACCTACACCACAGCTCACGACAACGCCAGATCCTTAACCCACTGAGTGAGGCCAGGGATCAAACTCACATCCTCATGGGCATTAGTCAAATTGTTTCTGCTGCGCCACAACAGGAACCTAAGAAATATTTTCCTTTCTTCTTTCTTCCTTCCTTCCTTTCTTTTTCTCTTTCTTTCTGCCTGCCTGCCTTTGTCTTTTTGTCCTTTTAGGGCCCCACCCACGGCATATGGAGGTTCCCAGGCTAGGGGTCTAACTGGAGTTGTAGCCTCTGGGCTACGCCACAGCCACAGCAACTTGGGATCTGAGCTGCATCTGCGACCTACACCAAGCTCACAGCAATGCTGGATCCTTAACCCACTGATCGAGGCCAGGGATCAAACCCATGTCCTCACGGATGCAAGTTGGGTTCGTTAACTGCTGAGCCATGACGGGTATGCCCTCAACAACTATTTTCTAAATGTGCACACGTGACCCCAAATAGTCCAGGCTTAGGGTAAAGCAATTTTTTTTCAAACTTAAAAACTATCATCTTCTAAACCATGAATGGGGCCTTCCCTCTCGTTGGGCAGGATCATTAGAAAACAAAAGATTTCATTCCAAATAACTTCTAAAAGACAGAAACAGTTCACAGACGCATAATGACAGAAGATGGAGTCCAGAGCCCAGGGACAGGAAAGCACCACTGGAAACGTGGAAGCCCAGGGAGGTTCTGAGTCTGAAGACAACACGCGTCAAGAGGATTTAGGAAGAGGGCTGGAGATGAGGGGACCCCCTGAAGGCCCTGTGCCAGTCAGCTGCCCACTACACACCTGCAGCACAGAGAGGGTCAGGAATCTATGCAGGACCCCAGGAGGACAGGAGGGCTCTCCAAATAAGCTGACTGATCTGCCTGGGGTGAGCCAGGGCTTCCAGTAAGAGAATGGGCATCCTTATTTTAACCTTGGAAGGACCCTCAGTCTCAGGTGCCTAAACCCTTCAGCATGGTACAGAGAGCTTCCAGCAGCTTCCTAGGTGGGGCTAAGGTTTATGGGGCAAACAGACAACCAATTCTAGAGGAAATCAAGGCCTGGCTTCTAAAGGAGGCTTCTATTATTGATTACGAATAGCAACAAGGAAAAAGCATCACAGGGCACTTGAGGAAAACCAACAGCATGACAGAGACTGAAAGAGAAAACAGACTCCATCATAGGAAAAAAAGATTCAGACAAATGAAAGGCTTTTAAAAAGAAATGCCTGTGAAACATAAAATATGCTGACAAAACTGGGTTCTTAGGAATTAACAGTATGAATACTAAAGCTAATTCAGGAGAAGGACTGGAAAATACGAAGTCTTTCAAAATATAGGGAAAAAACAGTCACAGAACAAAAAAGGATCTTGATATAGAACAACAATCCAGGAAGTTCAATGTCAGACTAAGCTGGAATTCCAGGGGAAAAAAAATAGAAAGGAACGTATAATAGGAAGTTATCTAAGAAATCATGAGGATAAGTTCCCAGGGCCAAAGGAAGACTGCCTCTTCAAAGGAAAAGCTTAATAAGCCCTGAAAGGAAGAAAAAAAGACCACACCCAGATAGTGTCCTGACCTTTCAGCATCCAAAAGGAAAATAAAAGCTACAAGTTTCTGCAGACAAACAGATTCTTTCAAAAGAAAAGAATCAGGCTGGTACTTGTCAGCCATGCTGGATGCCTGAAGACAAAGAAGCAATGCTTTGCAAGGGGAAAGTTCTAAAAGAAAATTATTTGGGACCTAGAATTTACACTCAGGGAAGATAAAGACATTTCCAGAACTGCAAGGACCCAGAACAATTTATCACTCCTGGATTGTTTTCTCAGTGAATATCTGGAGGAGAAATTCACCTAAACAAGGGCTTAAACTAAAAAGTAAGATTTTTGTAAAGCAAAGATCTACCAAGAGAGGTGGAGGGAAGGGACGTCAAGGATGATGATGACGACAAGACGACGAGGGTAGCTCAGGACCTCTGCTGACTTGCCAGGCCAGGGAGGCCAGTCTGAGTCTAGCAGGAGTGTGGCAACTCCAGGACTCCTTGACAGGCCTGCCCAAAACTGTGCTGAAAGTCCACAGGAAAGTGTGGAAAGCTTCCCCACGACGGAACAAGGAAAACTGAGCACATTAAAGCAGAAGCTGTTATGAAGTCCAGGGAGACAGGCGGAAGGGAAAAGTAATTAGAACACTACTGGCTCAGTGGTAAACAATATTTGCAGTGCCATAACCCTGAAAACCGCTGAATGTGGCTTTAACCAAAAACCTCTGCTGCTGGGAGAAAAGAGTGTGAGCAGAGCAGTGGTGTCTGTGAAAAGGCTGAGGCCTCATGTGTTATCCTAGGAGGTCAACAGGAAGTGCCTAAACTTGACAAAGAGCAGTAGGTTGTGTGTGGTCCTTATATGGATCCGATTTGAAAAATAAATATTTTGAGTTAATCAGAGATCTTTGCTAGTAATAAAAGATTATTTTGTTGTGATATTGGTAGTATAGTTATGTTTAAAAAAAAAAAAAAAGGGTCCTTATCTCTTAGAGATACATGCTGAAGGAGATACTGATGAAACATCTCAAATTTATCCCCAAATTATCTATGAGCGGGGGAAATGGCCACAAGCACATGTGAAACAAAACTGGTCGTGATTCCTGAAGTTGGGTACTGGACGAAACATGATGATTCATTATGCTATTCTCTCTAGTATTGTATGTTTGATAATTTCAATAATAAAAAAGTACCAAATTATATATAGAGAGAGCTGTATAAGCACATTACTGAGATATATGGAGGTAGGTGCCAGAACAAACAGCTGAAAGGATCAAAAGCATCTGCTCTTGGGAGCAGGAAGGAGGGAAGAGAAAGAAGGGGGGATCGCTGTTTTCTCATCTAAGCTTATAATGATATTTGACCTTAAAAAGAACACAGCAAACTTACAGGCATGAACTGTTTTGACAAAAACAAAATTAATGTTCTCAAAAGGTAATAGAGTGACTTTACTGAGAAATGGAGATGATCACCAGAAGAGCTAAAAGCAGAAAAAATTAAATGGTTTGCCACAGGTGAAGGGTAAGCAGGAGACCTGCAGGTGGTTTTTTTTGGGTTTTTTTTGTTTTTTTTTTTTTTTGGCCACCCTGGGGCATGCAGAAGATTGAACCCATTCCACAGCAGTGACCTGAACTGCTGCAGTGCCAATGCTGGATCTTCAACCCACTGTGCCACAAGAGAACTCTGTAGATTTTCTTTTTAAAGCATTTCATGATTGATTTTTTTTTTTTAAATGTTACCTATTTTTATCAGTTATTGCCCTGAGCATTTAGCAGGGCTTTGGTAATCCTGACAGGAACAAGCTGAATCTGTTTCTCCAGGTGAAGAATCCTAAACCACCTAGGGTATCTCCACATGAAATGTAAGAACAATTATTATTGCCATTCAACTATTACCTACCATTTGTCAGAGCTTTATCTATGTTGTTTCTAATCTTCAAAACACTCCTACAAGGCAGGTATTTATAGTCCCATTTTACACATAAAATGATTGAGGCTGAGGAGTTCCCTTGTGGCTCAGCAGGTTAAGGATATGACATTGTCACCGCTGTGGCTCGGGTCACTGCTGTGGCCTGGGAGCTTCCTCATGCCACGAGTGTGGCCAAAAAGGAAAAAAAAAAAAAAAAATGGAGGCTGAGAGGCATTAGTCATTTGCTTGAGGCCAGAGTAGAAGGCCAGGCTTTGGAACACTTCCACCTTCCTACCTCTCTTTTACAGTCCACTGGCTTGGTCCAGCCCAGAAATTCCTGCTACATCCATTTTCTCAACTCCCCGAAACAGGAGAGGCAGCTTAGAAAGGTTGGGGAGCTTGCCAAGAATCCCGGTTCCCTGATCCTAATCCAGTACTTGCCAGCATCTCAATTCTCTGTCCATGACCCAATGTCAAGGTCTTCATAGCCTCCTCATGAGCATTTGACAGAAGAGTCACCATAGGTGAAGGCGGCTGAAGCAGAAATTTTGAGGGACTTATTTTTTTTCCAAAGGAAATACAGTAATAAGTCCTCAGCTGCTCTAATGTCAGCATTTTGCTTGCGTCTTCAACAGGGCTTCGGAAAATGTCAGCAGCCCGCCCGCCCGCCTGGCATCCGGGGGAGCAGCCGCTGGCACAGTCACGGGCAGCCCGTCACAGTTCTGACCACCGAGCCGCTCTTCTTGGCTCCAAAAGAAAGGCTTAGGGTGGGTGCTTCCGCCCTGAAAAGAGGATGCCTGTGTCTCCTAAACCTACTTTGCTCAGCGGCCAGGTGGCCCTGGGGCTTTTTAGAGTTGCCGGGAGTCTTAGGGCTGGGCTCCTCTGCAGCAGAGGCAGGTCTGTGAAACTGTAGGAGGGGCTGGGGCTGGGTTGGGGTGGGGGTGGGAGACAAAGGTGGGGAGCTGAAGGACCTGAGAATCTGCTCCCCCACCCCCACCCCACTCATCTTGTCCTCTCCAGCCCCGGGGACCTGGGCTGCTGACGGCAGCCTAGGCGTAGGGCACAATCATGGGGTGTGAGATGCTGTTCCCCGGGCTGTTCTGGCATCTGAACAATGACCAAGCGGCAGCTCAGGAGAAGAAGCTGTTTACTTGAGTTCAAACTATTTATAGCACCGGCAATCTGCACATATTTGGATGACAAATCTCTGGGCTTCAAGTGAGCTGTGCTTTGCTCCTGGACAATTTCACGAACACATTCTCTCCCCCACGCCACCCCCAGGCCCCCTCCCTAACACATGGTGCCCTCAGGGATGTTTTAGAGAAGTTGCAGAGTTTAAACAGATTATAAAAAGAAATCACATTTTAAGAACAAGTGACTTTTAATCCGTTTGTCTGTGTTTAAGCTGCATAGTATTATTTTCTTTAAGGCCTGAATCAGACATGGATTTTCTAATACATGTGTACGCTATAAAAAGTACAACAGAAATAAAAACATTACTGGAATGAGGTCTGTAATTTAACTTGTGCTATATCATTGTAATGATGCAGGGCCAAGCTCAAGATCTGCAAAGAGAACGTTTCTTATGATACAGTTTATGTAGGAGGATAAAAGGCTTTACAGAACAGATCCACAAAGAGTATGTCATCATACATGCAAACAAACAAAAGAGATCTTATTACATCTGCTCCCCCCCCCACCCTCACCCCCCAATTCTGGGAGAGAAGCAGTCATAGGGTCTGGAGCTCTGCAAGCCCCCTCCCCAGCTGTTTACCACACAGGTTATACTGCAACAAGATGTGCAGAGCCTTCTGCGTAGCTTTAACTCACAGAAGGTGTTATACTCTTGCCAACAAATTTCTTTGGCAAAAGCAGCTTATCTCTAAAAGCCGCCTTGTTTTTATAGCAAAAGCAGTGCTGATCAGCCGTCTCCCCTGAGCCAGGCACCGCCTAATTCTGAAGGGGAAAATCGGTAGTTAATCGACATGTACACTGGCTAAAATGTTGGCGGTTTCCAGTTGTATCACACAACGCAGGAAGGAAGTGGCAAAGAGAAAAGGGCAGTAAGTGAGAAGAAAGGTTCCGAGTATGCACGGTGATGCTGGACAATTAATTTAGGGAGAGGGAACAGACAGATTCCTCAAAGGGACTAACTTGTTTTCTTGGCTTTCTCCCCTGCCTACAAAGCTCATCAGAAGACAAACAGAGGAGCTCCTGCTGCGGTGCAAAGGGATCAGCAGCATCTTGGAAGCGCTGAGACAGGGGTTTGATCCCCAGCCCAGCACAATGGGTGAAGGATCTAGCATTGCTGTAGCTTTGGCTTAGGTCACTACTGCAGCTCAGATCTGATCCCTGGCCTGGGAACTCCAAATGCCACATGTGGGGTGGGCCAAAAATAAAGAAAAAAAAAAAAAGGCAGACAAACAGAAAGGTCTTTAAGTTAATACCACTTTTTAAAATCAGAAGAAAGGTACTGGTGAGGGTGAAGGAAAGAAACATGTCCATACACAGAAGGAATGTAAATTATTTTAGAAATGTTTTACAGGTCAATTTGTCAGTATTGGTCAATATATGACTCCAAACTGAAATGCATACAATTCTGATCCCCTGATTTTACTCCTAGGAATTTAAAAAATACCCTCCTCATTCAGAGCTTATCTAAAATGTTACCTCTTGAGGACTTCCCCAACCTACCCAACCTAGGGCAACAGCCATCTACCTATCACATGGGCCACATCTGTGACCTACACCACAGCTCATGGCAACACCAGATCCTTAACCCACTGGGTGAAGCTAGGGATTGAACCGGCAACTTCATGGATACCCGTCAGATTCGTTACCACTGAGCCACTATGGGAACTCCCTCACACGGCTCTGTCTCTGTCGGCAGAGCACTGCTTTTCCTTGTACATTAATTTGTTTACGGCCAGTCTCTCACTGCTCCCTCCCCCGCTCCCACATTAAAAGGCCAGCTTTGTAAGAGAGGGGACTGATCTAACAGACTGCTCTTCCTATGTTGGAGACCAGCCAGGGACATTCCAGGCATCATCTCATGCAATCCTCACAGCCACAGGCAGTTTCTGTTATCAGCCCCATTTAATGGAAGCGCAAACTGAGGCACAGGTTAAGTCTAGTGAGCAGCCAGCAAGTCACAGTTAGAATGTAAACACTGGTGTGCATGACTGCCGCGCTAACTACCTTTCTCCAAATGAACCAAAGTCTCCATGCGCACACCTTCTGACCAAGCAATTCTAGTTGTGGAGATAGTCAAACAAGAACACATAGCTAGATACGTCTTTGTTTATTACAGATTGCTGATGGTCGCAAATATTGGAAATACATTTGGGCAAGTCACCAATTAGCTATAAGCCTCAAGTTTACTTTTTGGTAAACAGGGGTCCCATCTCAGAGACACTGTGAGAATTTAATTAGGCAATGCACAGCACCTGGCTTGTAATCACTCTTTTGTTGTTGCTATTATTACATGCATTTAAATCTCTAAAAACATATATAGTATACGAAATTGTTAATAGTCTCTTTCTGTTCAGCAGGATTACAGATTTCAGTAACTAAATGGTCTACTTTCATGTTGTTCTCATTTTTATAAAATGCTTATTAGCATTATACGCTTCAAAAATAAATATATTAAGGGAGTTCCTATTGTGGCATAGCAGAAAGGAACCTGGCTAGCATCAGTGAGGATGTGGGTTTGATCCCTGGCCTCGCTCAGTGTGTCGGGGATCTGGCTCTGCCGTGAGCAGTGGTATAGGTTGCAGATGTGGCTCGGATCTGGCATTGCTGTGGCCGTGGTGTAGGCCAGCAGCTGTAGCTCTGAATCGACCCCTAGCCTGGGAACTTCTGCATGCCTTGGGTGTGGCCCTAAAAAGCAAAAAATAAATAAATAAATAAATAAATTACTATTTTTAAAAAGAAGATGTAGAAAATAATGTTGTAGGAACTTAGAGGAAAAACCTCAGTTCATGGAACAGGGAGGGAGAGCAGTTTAGTAGATCTGCCCCCCCAACATGTTCCTCCTCTTCTGTTCTTTGTAAGCACAAGATCTTCAGTGTGCGCACAGGTCCTACCCCCATTGCAAGGGCCTACACGCACAGCGATGTGAAAGTGAGTCTTAATAAGAAATTTGTGAAGATGTTGAAATATAGATACAAAAAGAAAAAAAGTCTTAATAACCACATTTGCCTTCTTACAGAGAAAGGCTTGGAGTTCTCTGGTGGCTCAGTGGGTTAAGGATCTGGTATTGTCACTGCTATGGCTCAGATCACTGCACTGGCATGGGTTCTATCCCTGGCCCAGGAACGTTTGCATGTCTCAGCACTGCCAAAAAAATAGAGACAGAAAGGCTCCTGTCAAATGGAAGGCCCTTTTGGCCACTGATCATCTTTTTGGGTTCAGCCAAGCAAAAAATAAAGAAATAAAAGTTGAAGGTTGCCAAGCAGCTCCGTACAATAATGAAAGGTGAACTGGAAAATCCAAGGAAAGTCTGTGAGGAACAGAGGGGGAAGGAGGCAGGAGCCAAGAAAATGGCAGAGGTCTAGATTTTTTGCCATGTGACCTCTTTCTGGGACTCACAAATTATCAGCAAAGCTGACAACACTTACAAACCTCTTTGTGAGTGTATTCTTTGTTCTTAATGGAAACCGGAAAGGGACTGAGTTTCTTTTTTCTTTTTTTGTTTGCTATTTAGAGCTGCACCTCAGCTCATGGCAATGCCAGATCCTTAACCCACTGAGTGAGGCCAGGGATCAAACCCACATCCTCATGGTTACTAGTCAGGTTTGTTACCACCAAGCCACAACAGGAACTCTGGGACTGAGTTTCAATTCTGAGGAGACAGGTAGAGACAAGGAAAGAGGAGGCAGGGATGACCAGGCGAATATACAAGGCACACCTTCACCTCTAAGGAATCTACACAATCTTGGGGAAACTTTGGACTTTACAGGGCATGAAACAAGGGGTCACGCTAATCTCACCTGATGCTAAGGTGCTAACATTTCTGGGTTATACACGGTTTATTTATCAAGTGGGAACGAGGTACAAACTGATACTATGTGTGCAGGAAACGAAGCTGGCTAGAGTACTGGACACCACTGAAAAGCTTTTCACTGTTCGTGCAGTGATTACTATCTGTTTTGGGTCATATATCCCTCTAAGGATGTGATGAAAGCTAAGATCTTATTCTTCAGAAAATGTCCATCTTCAAATCAATCCTATTTCAAGGGGTCTGTGGGAGTGCTTGAAGGCCACTTCTAGATCCAAAACAGGTCCAGAGACCAAGCTGAAGAACTCTTGCTTTAGGGGAACCACAACAGCGTGGATGGACATTGCCTGTTGTTGACAGTGGGGATCATGGGCTACCTTGCAGTTTGCAGAAGGCAGAAGAACACTGTCAACATTCATTCATTTATAAACATTTGCGGGAGACCTAATACATTAGTTCCTGACAGTATAACGATAAAAGCAACAAGATCCCTATACTCACTGAGCCACGGTCAACTGAGGGGAGGAAACAAGAAAACGGACCACTATGATAGGGTGCAGTAAGCCAGACAATGCATTTCAGACTCACCTCACCCCTCAACTCCCTTTTCGGCTTCAGGATTTACTAACACCAAATGAAACAACAGGTGGAAATGATTGACATGAATACTGAGTACAAACAGGAAAGCATCAAGGGGCCAGGACACCGGGGCCATTTAAACAGCCACCTGGCTCTTTTGAGGACTTGAGATTTCCCTCTGCGTCTGCAAAAAATACCCCTCCCCCAAACTAGAGCTCTTTTCTTTTCTTTTCTTTTCTTTTTTGTCTTTTTGTCTTTTAGGGCTGCAACCACGGCATATGCAGTTTCCAGGCTAGGGGTCGAACTGGAGCTGTAGCCACCGGCCTACACCACAGCCACAGCAACGCCAGATCTGAGCTGCATCTGTGACCCACACCACAGCTCTCGGCAACACCAGATCCTTAACCCACCGAGTGAGGCCAGGGATTGAACCTGTGTCCAAATGGATGCTAGTTGGGTTCGTTAACCACTGAGCCACCACAGGAGCTCTGAGCTTTCTTTAATAAACAGTAACCATGGGGTTTTTTTTCAATGCTACTTTAAGAAAAAAGGGATTAACAAACTCTAAGATTGTTCTGAAGAAGAAGTCATTTATGCTGCGAGGCCTAAACCCACATTGCTGGTTTGCTTTATTATATGAGCAAATATTTGAGTCTGAAATAATAATATCTGATATTTGCGATACATGGAAACTTTCACATAGGCTGTCTCGTTTTTCCTGCAAAAACATCTTGTCATAGGTAATTATATTCCATTTAATAGAAAAAGATATGGAGGCAAAGAGGGGCAGAGTCACTTGCCAAGGGTCATTTATAGCTTGTAAGTCCTGCAGCCAAAATCAGGATATAGACCTACCTACCTTTCCCTAAAGTCAGGGGAAATGACAGTAATGACAAAAACAAGAAAGTCAGGAGAAGCAGCAGCCTTTAGAGAGAGTGGAGAGAATACATACATTACTGTTGCACCTTTTTTGTTGTTGTTGTTGCCTTTTGTCCTCTTTTTTTAGGGCCGCACCGGCGGCATATGGAAGTTCCCAGGCTAGGGGTCTAATTGGAGCTGTTGCTGCCAGCCTACGCCACGGCTCACGGCAACGCCGGATCCTTGACCCACTGAGCGAGGCCAGGGATCGAACCCGAAACCTCATGGTTCCTAGTCGGATTCACTTCCGCTGTGCCACAACGGGAACTCCGTGTTGCACCTTTTAAGTATGGGTGTTGAAATCAGATGAACCTGAGAGAAAATTCTGAAATCAGAAAAGTTTGTGGCTGGTCCAGGTAACCAGTACAGGCTTTGCCTATTGCACTAGGAATCTGCTCTGTGACCTCAGGCAAATCACTTAACCTCTCTGAATTCTGGTATCTCATTTGTAAAAGGAAGATAATAACAGTGTCTATCTCATATGACTGTAGAGAGGTGGAGGGAAGAACAGGAGGTAGAGTGATCTCTTCATCTTTCATGGAGGGGAACTCAAGGGATACAGAGCGAGTGGATTGGAACACGGGCCATTTCAGCCAATACGACGGACTAAATATCCTGAAACCTTCCTCCCAAACACCTCAAATGACAGGTGCCATCATCCTAGCAAATTGTATCTAATGCATGGCTGAGCTTAGAGAGAGAGAAAGGAAAAGGAGAACGAATGGAGGGAAGCAGGTCCTGAGAAAGGGAAAGACTATAGGCGCAGGAAGAGCAGGATTTTCAGGAAAGTGAGGTGGAGATGGCAGAATATGAGGCAGGACCTATAAGATGAAAGTGCCCTGAGCAGCTTCTGAGCTCCCAAGCCAGAGCCATGCTTTAAAACCTTTGATGAGACAATCACAGAGAAAGGACCCCAGAGCTCTCTTCTATTTCCCACGACTGACTGTACTGCTCCTGGCAGTTCGATGATACTTATACATCCGGGGGATTTTAATACAATGAAAGATTAGATCAAGGGCAAGACTATCAGTCCTTAGAACTAAAGGTAACCTCAAACTAATATGCACCAATGCCATGATTTATAACAAAGACTGTTAATTTTTATTTTTTTTATCTTTTTAGGGCCACACCCAAGGCACATGGAGGTTCCCAGGCTAGGGATCCAATTGGAGCTGTAGCCACCGGCCTACTCCAGAGCCACAGCAACGCTGGATCCAAGCTGCATGGTGGTCCAGGTAACCAGTACAGGCTTTGCTTCTTGCACTAGGAATCTGCTGTGTGACCTCAGGCAAATCACTTAACCTCTCTGAATTCTGGCAATGCCAGATCCTTAACCCCATAAGCGAGGCCAGGGATTGAACCAGTGTCCTCATGGATGGTAGTCAGGTTTGTTAACTGCTGAGCCACCACAGGAACTCCAAACAGAGACTGTTTATTAAAGAGCTGCAGTGGTTAACGAATCCAACTATGAACCATGAGGTTGAGGGTTCGATCCCTGCCCTTGCTCAGTGGGTTAAGGATCCGGTGTTGCTGTGAGCTGTGGTGTAGGTTGCAGACGCGGCTCAGATCCCTCGTTGCTGTGGCTCTGGCGTAGGCCGGCAGCTGCAGCTCCGATTGGACCCCTAGCCTGGGAACCTCCATATGCCGAGGGAGCAGCCCAAGAAATGGCAAAAAGGCAAAAATAAATAAATAAGTAAAGAGCTGCAAAGAAACTATTGTGTCCAAGCATTAAAATGCCTAGCCAGGAAAAAATTCCAGGCCTGAAGCAGTGCAGTCTTCAAAAGACAACAGACTTGTAAAACATCAAAGGGGTTCCCCCCATCCCAGGGTAGGGGGGAGGACAAAGGCTGCTGGCTGAGAGATGAGACTCTGTAGATTATTAGGTTGAAGTTTTTAAAAGTCCCAATAAGGAAAACAAAAAGAAAGATGATACACTTGACGATAAATTTAAAGGCAACAAATTAGAGAACAAAAGTAGACCGGCTGTTTCTGTGAGAGAAACTAGAGGGAGTTGACCAAAAAGTCCATTAATAGCTTGAATTTAAAAAAAGAAAATTAGGTGGGATAATAACACTGAAACTTCTCCATCCTGTGGGTCCCACGATAGGAGAACCAGGCCTTGTAAGATGGGAAACAAGATCAGAAGACCTCAATGTGGACTAAATATACTACATGTGGCCGAAGAATAAGAGCAAAGTTCATGGTCTCTACAATTCTTATGCACCCAACCACTAACTCCATGTTTACAAATATCAGCAGGAATGATTACAATTCAGGGGGACTTAAGTTTTAGGAAAGACTAAAGTATCCATTAGTTTCTGGCCATATCCTAAAATTACCCATATGTGATGGCAGAGCATTTCCTGTACTTCTAACAATAGAATCCTCTGTATCTGAAGCTGAGTACTAGAAGGGACACTTAACAAAGCAAAAGACAATAAAATAAAATAAAACACATTTTAGGAGTTCCCATCATGGCGCAGTGGTTAACGAATCTGACTAGGAACCATAAGGTTTCGGGTTCGATCCCTGGCCTTGCTCAGTGGGTTAAGGATCTGGCGTTGACATGAGTTGTGGTGTAGGTCGCAGACGTGGCTCGGATCCCGCGTTGCTGTGGCTCTGGCGTAGGCCAGTGGCTACAGCTCCGATTGGACCCTTAGCCTGGGAACCTCCATATGCCACAGGAAGCGGCCCTAGAAAAGGCGAAAAGACAAAAAAAAAAAACCCCACACATTTTAATTACAGAAAGAGAGCCTATGGACTCTAACAATCAAGAATGGCTTGTAATCAACGCTGACACTCTAGGTAATATTTTTGACTAAAAAGGCTGATGTCCTAAAGGAACCTTGATGAGGACATCATATAATGAGGGAGCTCCAAGAGGCTCACAGTGTATGTCTGAGCACTGACTGCTTGTCTCAGCCTCTTAGGATCCTCTTGCATAGAGTATCTCCTGGAACAATAATCTTAAAGAACTTGCACAGCAAGCAACTTCGGCTATCACTCAACTCTGCCCATAGTGCAAAAGCACCCACAGACAATGTGTAAAAATATGAATGTGGCTGTATTAGAATTATTTTATTTACCAAAACAAATGGCGGCCAGATTTGACCTGCAGGCCAGAGTTTGCTAATTTCCCATTAGAGGATGGGATGCTGTAGTCAGTGGCATGCAATGTCAAGAGAGGTTCAAAGATAATCACCTGCGGTCGTCTCAAGTGAAGTCCACACTGAAGGCAAAGCTATTTCAAACTCAGTCGTTGCTGCTACAGACCAATGAAGGACATGAGGAATAAGAAGGTCATGAACTGGGCTAAATGCATCTAACTGCACTGGAGACCTTAAAGAAAATTACAAACTGAGGTAATCTAGGGCACAGTTTCTGAGGTCCAGCATCTAATGCCATTTATGGTGAAGAAGTGAATCGAGGCAGCAATGGTGTTTTCTCCTTAGTGTGCTTGGGCATTTCTATGGAAACATCGTCCATGACTGCTTTATTTCCATTTGTGTAACATTCAAGCCCAGATCTAGCAACTTCCTGGAGACTGTGAGATACTTCTACTTAAACCAGACAGAGTGGATTCTGTGGCCTGCTACCAAGAATTCTGACCAATAGGTGTCTCCTCTACTACAGCTCCCAGCATGGAACGTTTACTTTAGTTATTACATTTCTGTCCCCTTTAGCAGAGGGAGAATATAATTTATGCAACTCTGTAGCTCCAGCACAATGCCTGGCAAACAGAAGGCACCTATTAAATGAGTAGAGAAGAACAGATTAGAAAAAAACACACATAAAAAGTACTGCTTTAGTTAGAATGGTGGGATAAGTAATTTTTAAATGATGTTTTAATATATTTTAAGTGCCTAGGTAAGGTCAGTATTATTCATTCAAGACCAAGTAGCATAGGAGCATTCATATTCAGGATCACAAGTCCTAATGAATGACTGCTAATTCTCTTTATTTCCACTGGTAAGTCTGAATTCAGTTTCAAAGGTTTGTACATTTATGTCCAGAACAATGATAGCTACATGAAGTCATGATCAGGAAGATGCGTTCCCTCTTATGATCAGAGTCTGTCTTAAAATAAATGGATGGAGAATTATAGAAAGTTAAGGCAAGATCACTGGATGAGATGGACTTGGGACCAGGCAAACAAAATCAGAAACTGATGATTGTAAAAATAATGCCTAGAATTCGCTATAACTCATGCTACATCACAGTTTGGAGAGTGATTATAAATGAAATGAAGTTGTGTCCTTTCGTAACATCAGAAAGTGGTTATTTTCTTTTCTTTCTTTTTTTCTTTTGCTTTTTAGGGCCACAAGTGCAGCATGTGGAAGTTCCCAGGCTAGGGGTTGAATCAGAGCTGCAGCTGCTGGCCTACACCACAGCCATAGCAATGCCAGATCCGAGCCACATCTCAACCTACACCACAGCTCACCACAATGCCGGACCCTTAACCCACTGAGCAGGGCCAGTGCATCTTCATGGTTACCAGATGGGTTTTTTACTGCTGAGCCGCAAGGGGAACTCCAGAAAACGGCTACTTTAAAATGGAACAAGGAGTTCCTGTCGTGGCTCAGTGGTTAACGAATCCGACTAGGAACCATGAGGTTGCGGGTTTGATCCCTGGCCTTGCTCAGTGGGTTAAGGATCTGGCATTGCCGTGAACTGTGATGTAGGTTGCAGAAGCGGCTCAGATCCTGTGCTGCTGTGGCTCTGGTGTAGGCCGGTAGCTACAGCTCTGATTCGACTCCTAGCCTGGGAACCTCCATAATGCCGCAGGAGCGGCCCAAGAAATGGCAAAAAGAGAAAAAAAAAGGAACAAAAATGAGATCAAAATCATAATGAATCAAGAAGCCTATGGAACTACAGTAACAGAAAGTTTTGGGAAAGGAAAAAAACATTTTAAAACTATTTTTCCCACCTGCTGTGGGAAAGAGGGAGCTCTGACTTCGAGTAAAAGGAATTCCATCCCCAAAAGATGATCAAGATTCTTTCTACCGTCTCCCCAAAGGTCAGAGTTAATGAATGTTTCCATCTGTCGGAGAAGAGTAAGGTTCATAAATAGTCTTATACCAAAAACAGCTTCTGGTGAATCTACAGATTCAAACGCAAAACTATCAAACCGTATAAGTACTAGAAAAATCCACAGCACAGCATTTTATAACCTCACAATGGGGGAGGTCTTCCCAAACATTACATAAAACCCAGAAGTCATTAAAGAAAATACTGATACATTTGACTGTGTATATAAATAAAAATCTTCTGCAGGGCGAAAATCATGATCAGCAAAGTAAAAACCAAGTGTCAAACCAGGAAAAACAATTTCATATCATGAATAGCATATTTTCTTACCTCATGGAGAGCTTCTCTAGAAACTGATAAGGCAAAGACGAACAACCCAAAGATAAAATAAGCTCAGAAAGTGAACACAGAATTTACAGAAAAGGAAATACATATGGCTTTGAATATATTAAAAGACCTCAATCTTACTCTATTTTTCATCTACCATTGAACAATATCAAAAAGTCTGATAACATAGTTTAGTGCTGGAAAACAGGAATTCTCATCCACTGCTGATGTGTCATACATTGGCAGAATACCACGTGGGAATCAATATAAAGAATTCACACATCTGCCTTGGCAAATCACTTTTAGCAATTTATCACAAAAGCATGCTTTCACAAGTGTGATATGTATTCGCTGCAGCAAAAGATTAGGAATAACCTAAATACCCATTAATAAAGGATTGGTTAAATAAATCAAGGTACTTTCCAATAAGAGAAGCCTATGTAACCACAATAATTTAGAAAAACAATGACAATTATTTAGTGATACAAAAATATTTCCAAATATATGTTTTTAAAAGCCTGATGAAATATGAACAGAACTATTAAAGTTGTGGTATCCAAGGAAAGAAAAATATAAATATTTACTTTTATATGTATCCACTATCTCTAGAAAGATACATAAGAAACTGGAATGGTCTCTGCAGGCTAGCTGAAGAATGAGAATGAAAGGAAGATTTTTCTTTTTTCTCTTATAGATACAGGATCCAATCAAGAACCATGCTTTGAAATCAACTGTTTCATTTCTTAAATCTCTTCTGTTCTAGAATAGCACCCCCATGTCTTGCAAAGAACTGCTATCTTCACAGTAGTGAGTTTTCTAGTATTTTCAGCATGATCTACCTCTCCTTTCATCTGGGTATTCTTTTTTTGCTCCCCCTGCTTTTTAGGGCCGCACCCAAGGCATATGGAAGTTCCCAGGCTAGGGGTCAAATTGGAGCTACAGCTGCCAGCCTATGCCACAGCCACGGCACACCACAGCTCATGGCAACACCGGATCCTTAACTCATTGAGCGAGGCCAGGGATTGAACCTGCATCCTCAGGGATACCAGTCAGATTTGTTACCACTGAGCCACAGTGGGAACCCCCTATTTGGGTATTCCTTAATGTCTTTTAATAGTTTTATGATTTTCTCCATAGGGACCTGCTATTATCAATGTTATTACAGAGATTATCTTTTAAAATTTAATTTTCTATCTGTAGCTGAAATACAGAAATATAATTAATTTTGCATATTGATTTAATAGTCAGCAAACCTGCAAAACTTTTATTATACTTGAACATTTCTTGTCCCACTGCAATTGCTAGAAATTCCAACGAATGCTGAATAAACCTGATAAAAAAGGGACAACTCTGGTTCCTGACCTCAAAGTGGAAATTTCTTCAGTTTACTATTAAATATTAAGTACGACAACTGCTGTACATGTTTTATAGTTTCTTCCTTATCAGATTAAGAAAGCTCCCTTCTATTCCTAGATAGCTAAAAATTGCTGTTTTAGGATGCTGAATTTAATCACATCATCATTTTCCCCTTTAATCTGTTAGCAAATGACACTAATTGAGTCTTTGGTGTTAAATCAATCTTGCATTTCTGGTATAAACCCAACTTGGTCATGCAGTATCATCCTTTTCATGTACTGTTAGGACAAGCTGTGTTTTCCAAAGATGGACTCAACAACACTAACCCACCTCACGTGCTTACAGTGTGACCTTGACACCCCTCCCACGTGGTGGTAAGGTCTATCTATGCTCCTTTCCCTGGCATCTGGATGGACCTTAGTAGTAGTCTCAACCAAGACAGTACTACTGCTGTGGCAGTATGTGGATTTCAAGACTAGATTATAAAAATGCTAAGCACTTTCAATTTGCTCTCTTAGGACTCTGTACTTGAAACCCAGCTGCCATGCTTCAAAGGAGTTCAAACTAGCCCATTCAGAAAGACCCCAGGGAGAGGTCAGATGTAGGCGTTCCAGTTGAGACGAGCTGAGGTCTTACACAACAGCCAGCTGAGGGTCTACACAGTAGCCAGCATCAACTACAGGACATGCATGTGAAAATGTCTCTGGATGATTCCAAGATTTTCTTTGAGTCTTCCCAACAGGGGGCCCAGAAAACATGGAGCAGAGACAAGCCGTCACCATACTTGTAATACGGCTTTTTGAAGCCGCAGTATTTTGGTTAGTTTTTTAGGCCACTATAGTAAGTGAAATACTGGACTTTGCCTTGATAATATTTAGTTTAGGGTTTTTCATATCCATGACTAAAATGGCCTGTGAATTTTCTTTTTTCATAATTCCACTGTCAGTTTTCTTGTTTTGCTAACCTCTTTTTCTATTCAGTTAGAATTTGTGTAATAGTAATTCTTTCTTTAATGTTTGATATAATTTCCTAGTGAAAGCATAAAGGCTTAGAGTCTTCCTTGTGGGAAGGTTTTTAATTGCTGATTTAGTTTTCATTAATAGTTATATTACTAATAAATTTATCCAGTCACCTAAATTTCTACAGTATTTGGTATAAAATTGTTCATTATATCTGATATTACTAAGAACTATATGATCCCCCTTTACAGGCCTTTTTTTTCTTTTTGGCCACACCCAAGGTATATGGAAGTTCCTGGGCCAGGGAATGAATGTGAGCCAGAGCTGTGACCTACGCCACAGCTGCAGCAACACCGGATCCTTAACCTACTGCACTGGGCCAGGGATAGAACCAGTGCTTCCAAAGAGACAAGCCAGATCATTAATCCACTGTGCCACATCGGGAACTCCTTTGATCCCCCTTTTCACTCTTGACAGTGGTAATCAGTGCCCTTCCTTCCTTTTCTTTTCTTTTTTTTTTTTTTTTTTTAGGGCCGCACCCATGGCATATGGAAGTTCCCAGGCTAGGGGTCAAATCGGAGCTTCAGCTGCTGGCCTATGCCACAGCCAAGCCAGATCTGAGCCACCTCTATGACCTATACCACAGCTCAGGGCAACACCAGATCCTTAACCCACTGAGCAAGGCCAGGGATTGAACCCACATCCTCATGGATACTAGTTGGGTTTGTTACCGCTGAGCCACAAGGGGAATTCCTTCCTTCCTTTTCTTGATCAACCTCACCAGAGTATACAATTTTCATTAATTTTTTTCAAGGACCAAGCTTTGCCTTCATTGGTATTCTGTTATACGTTTGCTTTACACTTCATTTCTCTTCTCTTTATTCTTTCTTTCCCTTTATTTTCTTTATTTTGCTGTGCCATTTATGACTTCTTATGATAGATACTTGCTCAATTTTTAGCCTTTTTTCTTTCCTAATATATGCATTTATGGCTATATACTTTTAAATCTATGAATTCACGTCCTTCAATAGTTCTGGGACATACTCAGCAATTATCTTTTCAAATATTGCTTTTGTACCATTCTTTTTCCTCTCCTTCTGGGATTCCAGTTACAGCTGATTCTTGAACAATGTGGGTTTGAGCTGTGCTTGTCCAATTATACACGGATATTTTTCAAAAGTAAATACTACAGTATTACACAATCTGCAGTTGGTTGAATCTACAGATATGAAGGAACCACAGATAGATGACTACAAGTTATACCCAGATTAATCCCTGTGTTGTTCAAGGGTCAACTATAAATGTACATTAGACCCTCTTATTGTATCCTCTTAATTTTATTATCTTTTATGTTTTTTCCATATTTTTAATCTCTTGATGGTTCATTCTGGGTCATTTTCTTTTAACCTATCTTCTAGTTCACTAATTCTCTCTTCAGCTATGTAATCTGCTTTTAAGTCCATCATGTTCTTGTTTTCACCAAAAGTCTATTTGGTTCTTATTCTTTTTCTTTTATTTATTTATTTATTTATTTTTTAAGGGCCACACCCACAGCATATGGAGGTTCCCAAGCTAGGGGTTGAATCCAAGCTGTAGCTGCCGGCTTACACCACAGCAACAGCAATGCCTGATCTGAGCCGCACCTGCAACCTGCACCACAGCTCTCGGTGATGCTGGATTCTTAACCCACTGAGCGAGGCCAGGGATCAAACCCATGGCCTGATGGATACCAGTCGGGTCGGTTAACTGCTGAGCCACGACAGAAACTATTTGGTTCTTTTTAAAACCTGTTGTTTTAAACAGTGTCCAGTTTACTTACTGACATTTTGTTCTTACCTTCTGTTTTGTTTTTTTTTTTTGGTTTTTTAAATAGCTAATGTAATTATTCTGCAGTCTGTGTCTGATATTCACAATATTTCATTCCGAGGATGTTTTTATTGTTTCCATGTTCTAGTTCTTTTCATGGGTGTCTTCTTGTGAACCTGTTTTGTTTTGTTTTTTGTTTTAAGGTGCTGTTCATTAAGTTCAAAAGTTACTTAGGGGATGATTTTGATGCTTAGGATGATAACATCTTCCTCTAGAGAGGATTTTCCCTTGCTTTTGTAAGCTGCCCAATGATGCTATTAGCTTAGGACAATCAAGACAAAGCTTCCCCAGGCCTGGAAGCTTGGTTGCAGGGCTGTGTGAGGGCTGGTTTAGTTCAAGATCCCCCTCATGTCCTTAGGGGCTCTATTCAAACTGGAAAAGTGGTTTACTTGTGTCTATCCTTGACAGACAACAAACCATGAATTCTGCCTTCATAGAACAGCCACCGAAGTACAGCTTAAGCTCACAGATGCTTTCTCAGGATAAGCAGATACCTTCAGGGTAAAAATGGTTGTTGGTAGTTGGCACACTTGTTTTGATTTTTGCATTCTTCCAGATGTTTGTATGCAGTCCTTCAATATCTTCTATACTTTTTGAAGTTTTCAAGAAAATGTTTTTATATTCTGTCCAGCTTTCTAAACTGGTATCAGCAGGGCTGATCCAAATGACCTAAACTGCCACAATTAGAAGTAGAATTCCCACCATATATCTTTGAGTAATTTGTGAATTTTGTACCATAAAATGGTATTGTCTATTCAAATAAACACAATGAATTTTTGAAAAGAAGTAGACTGATGAAAGGTTCCAATTTTGAGGAAAACATAAACATGGAAAGGAGAAAAGGGAAGTTGATCTACCTTTGGCATTTCATAGAATATATACAGAAGTATCTTGGGTATTGATGAACATGTTAGTTTTTAAGGAAAAAATATAATTAGCTAATCAAAACCTCTTAATACACTTATTCCTTGGTAAATGTTGAAATTCTGTACTATAGCCATTTGGGCTTGCTTTTCAACCTGGTCTGACACTTTGTAGCTTTCCTGAAATATTTGGTTATAAGTAACTCTGTATCTTGTAACTTAAAAGAAAGCCAGTTCACTCTTTAAATTTAGAGTGTAAACTAGTGCAAACTTCTAAGGATAAAATTGGCAACATTTGGAGTTCCCAATGAGGCTCAGCAGAAACAAATCTGAGTAGGAACCATGAGCTTTCGGGTTCGATCCCTGGTCTTGCTCAGTGGATCCGGCGCTGTCGTGAGCTGTGGTGTAGGTCACAGACGAGACTCAGATCTGGCGTTGCTGTGGCTGTGGCGCAGGCCAGCAGCTGTAGCTCTGATCAGACCCCAGCCTGGGAACCTCCATAATGCCGTGGATGCAGCCCTAAAAAGACGAAAGACCAAAAAAAAGAAAAAAAAAAAAGGACTTGGTAGAAAGGAAACCACGTGCTACGTGCAGGAGAGACTTAACCCTACATTTCTAGTATGATTTCACATATCGACTTGAGAAAATTGGTAAAAAATAACGAAGTATCTCTCGAATCTAAACTCTGCCATAAATGAAAATATACTCAGAATCCAAACTTAGTATAGATCTTCATAAACTTACTACTATTATTAGCCACAAGGTACAATCATGGCTAATACTAACTTTTAGTTGTCAATATGGGGAGTAAGATACCTATCAATTGCAATATATGTGCCAAACATACATATATTTTTTTTAACTTGGAAATTCAGCTAAATGAGGACAAAAAAAAAAAAGATTATATTAGGCAATAAATGATTTCGTTTTTAACAGTAATCAATCAGCAATAAATTTTATAATTGGAGGTCTTGAGTTCTAGGCTTTCATCATGCAAAAAGTATTTTCTTATCTGAAAAAATATATGTATATATGTCTGAAAAAATATGTATATATGAGTAACATAAGCAAAATGGCAGCAAAGACGTGTTCTACTATATTCTCCCCCCAAAACACCAATTTTGACAATTATCCATGGGCTAGAGTATCTTTGTGGAAAGCCAGGAGTCCAGAAAGGAAATTTTAGCACATGGTTAGAGAAAAAAAATCTGAAGTCATCTCTCTCCCAAAGTAGCACAGCTCAGAGCCAAGAGAGACCTTCCTAGACCATGATTACTCCAATGGGGAAAAGTGAACATACGAGTGAGAGCCTAGCTGCCCTCGCCATTCATGATGCTGCCAAAGAGGCCCACTTCTTTCTCACCCCATTCAGAATACTGAGGTGTTCTGCATGACTAGTGGGTAGGGGAGGTTAGGAGAACAGGCTCTTGAAAGGCAAGAAAGGGACACAGATTCTACCATAACCCCTTTATGAACTCCATCAAGCTACATACAAGCACTAGGGACACCTTGCCTGAAGACACCCCCCCCCACCACCACCCCAGCCAACTGGTTCATGGACATGCATAATGATCCTTGTGCTTCATCCACACAAACTTGATTCCATAGCTAACTCCATGTGTGCACCTTGAGGACAGTGAGTATGAGCCTTTGCAGAAAACTAGTGAGGACGTGCAGAGAGCCAACTCGGTTCTGTAGGACTGGGAGAAAGCATACAAACTTTAGCATTCACACCACCCAAAAGAAAGCAAATGAGAACATGTCAGTACCTAGCCTGGCTTTACAGGATGGAGAGAAGGCATATAATTCCTCCTCAAGTGGGAACAAGAACTGTAGTGGAGATGTATTTATAGAAATGATCTGAGAAGGACTCAGAATCCCTCGAAGGGTGAAAAGAAGGTATTTCTCTCCTGAGGGCAGTAAGCAAAGATCAGAAGAGGTGACTTCTTGAAATGTTTAGATGGCAATGTAACACATCAAATAACACAGGAAATCAAGGGGACATAACATCACTAAAAAAAAAAAAAAAAAAAAAGCCAAAACAACTTTGCAGTAACTGATCCCTCAAAGAGTGAGAATGAAGAATTCAAAACAGTTAACGGATGCTCAATGAGCTACATGAAAACAAAAAAAGGGAGAAATTGACAGCAACACAGTAACAGTAGGGGACTTTAACACCCCACTTACACCAATGGACAGATCATCCAGGCAGAAAATCAATAAGGAAACACTTGCCTTACGTGACTCCTTAGATCAGATGGACTTAGTAGATATATATAGAACATTCCATCCAAAGCAGCAAAATACAAATTCTTTTCAAGCACACCTGAAATAGTTTCCAGGATATATCACATGCCAGGCCACAAAATAAGCTCTGGTAAATTTAAGAAAATTGAAATCATAACAAGCATCTTTTCTGACCACAATGCAATGAACTTGAAATTTAACTACAAGAAAAAAACTGTAAAAAAAAAAAAAATTAAAACCAAAAAAACAAAGCAGAAACACATGGAGACTAAACAACCAATGGATCACTAAGGAAATCAAAGAAGAAATCCAAAAATGCCTGGAGACAAGTGAAAATGAAAACAAAATGACCCTCCAAAATGTATAGGATGTAGCAAAAGCAGTGCTAAGAGGGAAATCTACAGTGATACAAGCTTACATTGGGAAACAAGAAAAATCTCAGACAACCTAAATTTATATTTAAAGGAACTAGAAAAAGAAGAATAAATACAACCCAAAGTTAGTAGAAGAAAAGAAATCATAAAGATCAGAGCAAAAAAAAAAAAAATTGAGACAAAAAATAGAAAAGATGTATGAAACTAAGAGCTGATTCTTTGAAAAGAGAAACAAAATTGATAAACCTTTAGCCAGACTCATCAAGAAAAAAAGAGAGAACCCAAATCAATAAAATCAGAATAAAAAGGAAGTTACAAATAGACACCATAAAAATACTAAAGCAGGGAGTTCCCACTGAGGCTCAGCAGGTTAAGAACCCAACTAGTATCTGTGAGGAGGCAGGTTCGATCCCTGGCCTTGCTCAGTGGGTTAAGGCTCCGGCATTGCTGCAAGCTGCAATGTTGGTCAGACACTGCTTGGATCCTGTGTTGCTGTGGCTATGGTGTAGACTGGTAGCTGCAGCTCTGATTTGACTCCTAGTCTGGGACCTTCCATATGCTGCAGGTGCAGCCCTAAAAAGAAAAAAAAGATATGAAAGCACAAGAGATTACCATAAACAACCATACGGCCAATAAAATGGACAGCCCGTAAGAAATGGACAAATTCCTAGAAATGTACCAACTCCCAATACTGAATGAGGAAGAAACAGAAAATATGGACAGACTAATTATCAGTAATGAAATTGGAATGAGTTATTTTAAAAAATTCCTGGGAGTTCCTGTCATGGCACAATGGAAATGAATCTGACCAGGAACCATGAGGTCGTGGCTTTGATATCGCCAGCCTTGCTCAGTGATTTAAGTATCCATCATTGCCGTGAGCTATGGTGTAGGTTGCAGACGTGGCTCAGATCTGGCTGTTGCTGTGGCTGTGGTGTAGGCTGGTGGCAACAGCTCCGACTGGACCCCTAGCCTGGAAACCTCCATATGCCGTGGGTGCAGAAAAAAAAAAAATCCTAAAGATGCCACCAAAAAAACTACTAGAGCTCATTAATAAATTCCATAAAACTGCAGGATACAAAATTAATATACAGAAATCTGCTGCATTTCTATAAACTAACAATGAACCATCAGAAAGAGAAATTAAGAAAACAGTCCCATCAAAATGAATAAAATACCTAGGAATAAATCTACCTAAGGAAGTAAAAGACCTGTACTCAGAAAACTGTAAGACACTGATGAAAGTAACTGAAGACAACACAAACAGGTGGAAATATATACCATGCTCATGGTGTGGAAAAATTAATTTTTTTTTTGTCTTTTTAGGGCTGTACGCACAGCAAATGAAGGTTCCCAGGCTAGGGGTCTAATCGGAGCTACAGCTGCCAGTCTACACCAGAGCCACAGCAATGCCAGATCTGAGCCGCATCTGCAACTTACACTACAGATCACGGCAACGCCAGATGCTTAACCCACTGAGCGGGGCCAGGGATCGAACCTGCAGCCTCATGGTTCCTATCAGATCCCATCCTGCTATGCCACAATGGGAACTCCTGGAAAAATTAATATTGTTAAAATGCCCATACTATTCAAGGCAATCTATAGATTCAATGCAACCCTGTCATAATACCATAGGCATTTTTCACATAACTAGAACAAATAATTTTAAAATTTTTATGTAAACATGAAAGATCCTAAATAGCCAAAACAATCTTAAAGAAGAATACAGAGGTGGAGGTATCATGCTCCCTGACTTCAGACTATATTGAAAGCTATGGTAATCAAAACAGTATGGTACTGGCACAAAACCAGATACATAGATCAATGGAACAAGACAGCCCAGAAAAAAAATCCATGCAGTTACTACAGTTAATTAATCTATGACAACAGAGACAAAAACTGGGCATCTACACATAAAAGAATGAAATTAGAACATTTTTCTCCCACCATATACAAAAATAAACTCAAAATGGATTAAAGACCCATACCTAAGACTGAAAACCACAAAGCTTCTGAAAGAAAACAAAGGCAGAACAGTATTTTACATATGTCAGTGGTATTGTTTTGAATCTGTCTCCTAAGACAAAGGAAACAAAAGCAAAAATAAATGAATGGGATCTAATTAAACCTAAAAGCTTTTGCACAGCAAAGGAAACCACTGACAAGACAAAAGCAACCTACTGAATGGGAGAAAACATCTGCAAACAATAGAACTGATAAGGGGTTAATACCCAGGACCAAAAAAAACAAAAACAAAAACAAAAACAAAAAAACAGCTCATAAAATCAACTATACTTTAATTAAAAAAACAAAAACAAAAAAAGAGCTCATACAACTCAATCTCAAAAAACCAAACAACCCCATTAAAAAATGGGCACAAGGTCTGAATATCTTTCCAAAGAGGACAAAACAGATGGCCAACCGGCACATGAAAAGATGCTCAACTTGGCTAATCACCAAAGAAATGCAAATCAAAACCACAATGAGATATTACTTCACACCTGTCAGAATGGCTATCATCAAAAAGACCACAAATGTGTGCAGTGTGGGTGGTACAGTGGAGCATAGCTGCCCTCCCAAAAGACCACAAATAACAAATGTTAGTAAGAATGTGGAGAAAAGGGAATCCTTGTATGCCACTGGTAGGAATGTAAACTAGGGCAGCCACTGTGAAAAACTGTGTGGAGGTTCCTCAAAAAACTTAAAAAGAACTAACATATGATTCAGTAATTCCACTCCTAAGTGTACCTCAAAGAAAAACACTAATTTGAAAAAAATACACGCACCTCAATGTTCACAGCAACATTATTTGTAACAGCCAAGAAATGGATGTAACCTAAGTGTCCATCAACAGATGGATGGATAATGAAGATGCGATATATGCGGAATACTATTCAGCCATAAAAAGAATAAAGTTTTGCCACTTGCAACAACAAAGACAGACCCAGAGGGTATTATGCTTAGTAAAATAAGTCAGATGGAGAAAGACAAATATTGTTATGTTATCACTTATATGTGGAATCTAGGAAACAAATGAGTGAATATAACAAAAAAGCAACAGACTCACAGATATAGAGAACAAACTAGTAGTTACCAGTGGGGAGAGGAAAGGAGGGAGGAGCAAGATAGAAGTAGGACATTAAAAGGTACAAGCCACTATGTATAAAACAAGCTACAAGGGTATGTTGTACAGCACAGAGGATATAGTCAATATTTGATAATAACTATGAGTGGAGTATAGTCTATACAAATTTGAATCACTATGTTGTATACCTGAAATTAATATAAATTGTAAATCAACTCTAGCTCAATAAAAATGATATCTGTAAATAAGTACTAGGGGTGTACTGTATATTATAATCAACATTGCCGAAATCAACTATACTCTAATAAAAAATTAAAATAAACACTGCTGTATGTTATATATGAAAACATTGGACAGCAAGTAAATCCTAAGAGTTCTCACAACAATGAAAAAAACTTTTTTTCTATTTCTTTAATATACTACCTATATGAGATCATGAATGTTCACTAAGCTTACTGCTGTAATCATTTTCTGATGTATGTAAGCCAAATCATTATGCTGTATACATTAAAATTATAACATGCTGAATGTCAATCATATCTCAATAAAATTGCAAGAAAAAAAGAATTTGATCATGCATGCATGAATAAGAAAAGTACCAGGTGGGACTTCATTCAAATAAAAAATTAAACCCAAACATGATGATTCCCTTAGGTATATTCATCCACACAACACTGTAAGTATTAAAATACATATAGCAGCTCATTTAAAATTCTGTGCCAACCCCCTAAACACAATAGCAGGTGGCATCCCCACAAATATTGTGGCAACCAATGAAAAGATAAACATCCATCAGTTATGGGTACAATCTCTGTATAATCTTAGGAGGCTGCTGGGGGATGGAAAAAGAGGCAGTTGGTTTGTGTGGGGAAAGCACAGCCTTTGTAAGGACACAGACCTGTGTTCGTATTCCTGCTGGAATTCTAGCTTTTCCATGCAGACAGAGCAGGACAAGTCAACCTAACAACACTAATGATGTCTCTCCCAGGACTGCTGCCATAATGTCTGACATGTAGTAGGTGCCGAATAATTAACGTCCTTTCCTCTTCTGGAGGTAAACCATTAAATATCAGCCCTGGAGCCAAACTTCTACTTCAGTGATACACATATTACTATATTTCAATTATTTTAATATCTCAAGGAACCTCAAAGATCATTTAGTCCAATCCCATCAAAATCTCAATGGCATTCTTTTGCACAAGTAGAAAAATTCATCCTAGAATTCCTTTGGAATCTCAAGGGATCTGAAATAACCAAAATACTTCTGAAAAAGGATAAAGTTGGAGGATTCACACTTCTTGATTTCAAAACCTGACAAAGCTACAGTAATCCAAATGGTATGGTGCTGGCATAACTAGACATACAGATCAATGGAATAAAATAGAGAGCCTAGAAATAAGCCCCTGCATGTATAATCAAACGATCTTAGACAAGGGTGCCAGGATCACTCAATGGAGAAGAGACAGTCTCTTCAACAAATGGTGCTGGGGAAAATGGATATCCACATGCAAAATTATGAAACGGATTCTTATATCATATACAAAATGGACTACAGATCTAAAAATAAAACTTAAAACTATAAAACTCTTTTTTTTTTTTTTTTCACTCTTTAGGGCTGCACTATGGCATAGAGAGGTTCCCAGGCTAGGGGTCTAGTCGGAGCTACAGCTGCTGGCCTATGCCACAGCTACAGCAATGCAGGATCTGAGCCACATCTGCAATCTACACCACAGCTCACAGCAATGCCAGATCCTTAACCCACTGAGCAAGGCCAGGGATTGAACCTGCAACCTCATGGTTCCTCGTTGGATTTGTTTCTGCTGCGCCATGACGGGAACTCCAAAAATATAAAACTCTTAAAAGGCACCATGGGGAAAGCCTGGAGCTCCCATCTGGCTCAGTGGTTAATGAACCCGACTAGTATCCATGAGGACTCGGATTCAATCCCTGGCCTTGCTCAGTGGGTTAAGGACCTGGCATTGCCATGAGCTATGGTGTAGGTCGCAGATGCAGCTCAGATCTGGTGTTGCTGTGGCTCTGGCGTAGGCTGGCAGCTACAGCTCAGATTCGACCCCTAGCCTGGGAACCTCCACATGCCACCAGTGTGGCCCTAAAAGACAAAAAAACAAACAAACAAAAAAACCAAGAAAACATGGAGAAAGCTTCATGACACTGAACTAGGCAATGACTTTTGGCACTAAAAGAACAGGCCAAAAAAAAAAGAAAGCAAAAAATGTCACTACATCAAACTTTAAAACCATGCATCAAAGAACACAATTAACAGGAGTTCCCGTCGTGGCACAGTGGTTAACAAATCTGACTAGGAACCATGAGGTCTCGGGTTCGATCCCTGCCCTTGCTCAGTGGGTTAACGATCTGGCGTTGCCGTGAACTGTGGTGTAGGTTGCAGATGTGGCTCGGATCCCGAGTTGCTGTGGCTCTGGCGTAGGCCGGCGGCTACAGCTCCGATTGGACCCCTAGCCTGGGAACCTCCATATGCCGCGGGAGCGGCCCAAGAAATAGCAAAAAGACAAAAAAAAAAAAAAAGAACACAATTAACAGAGTGCAAAGGCAACCTACAGAATGGGAAAATATATTTGCAAATAATATACCTGAGAAGGAATTGATATCCAGAATATATAAAGAACCTCTACAACTCAATAATAAAAAATCAAATAAGTCAATTAAAAAATGGGTAAATAACTCCAATAAACATTTCTCTAAAATAATATACAAATTGCCAATATGCATATAAAAAATGCTCAAAATTGGATTTCCCATCATGGCTCAGTGTTTAGCAAACCTGACTAGTATTCATAAGGAATCAGTTTCGATCCCTGGCCTTGCTTAGTGAGTTGGGGATCTGGCGTTGCCATTAGCTGCAGTGTAGGTCGCAGACTTGGCTGGAATCCAGCATTGTTGTGGTGTATGTAGGTCAGCAGCTACAGCTCTGAGTCAACCCCTAGCCTGGGAACCTCCACATGCCACAGGTGAAGCCCTAAAAAGACTAGAAAAAAAAAAAAAGAAAAATGCTCAAAATCATTAATCACCAGAGAAATGCGAAGCAAAATCAGAGTGAGATACTATTTATTATCAATTAGGACGGCTAGTATCAAAAAAAAAAGTGCTGGTGAGGATGCAGAGAAACTGGATTCCTTGTACACTGTTAGCGGGATGGTAAAATGGTGTAACTGCTATGAAAAACAGTATGGAGTTTCCTCCAAAAGTTAAAAACAGAGTTACCTTATGATCTAGCAGTTTTATTTATGGGTACATATACAAAGGAATAGAGAGCAAGAGCTTTAAAGAGATTATTTAAACATCCATGTTTATGGCAGCATTATTTACAACAGTAAAGACATAGAATCAATCCAACGTCAAACCACAAATGAATAGATATACAAATGAATAGATAAACAAAATGTGGCAGAAAGAAATACTTTTCAGCCTTCAAAAGGGAAGAAATTGTGACATATTCTATAATATGGATAAACCTTAAGAATATTATGGTGGGCAAAAAAAAAAGCTAGTCACGAAGAGACAAATACTATATGATTCTACTAGTATGTGGTACCCAAGAGTAATCAGACTCAAAGAACCAGAAAGTAGAAAGATGGCTGCGAGGGATTATGGGGAAGGAGAAATCAGGAGTTGTCTAATAGGTATAGAGTTTCAGTTGGCCAGATGAAAACAGAGTTCTGGAGATGGATGGTGGTGACGGCTGCACTATAACACGGATGTACTTAATACCACTCAACCACACACTTGAAAATGGTTAAAATGGCAAATTTCATGTTATGTGTATCTTGCCAGTTTAATAAAAGAGAGGGGAGTAGTTCCCGTTATGATGCAGCAGAAATGAATCCAATGAGGAACCATGAAGTTGTAGGTTTGATCCCTGGCTTTGCTTAGTGGGTTAAGGATCTGGTGTTGCCATGAGCTGTGGTGTAGGTCACAAACTCAGCTCAGATCCTGTGTTGATGTGGCCGTGGTGTAGGCCAGCAGCTGGAGCTTCAACTGGACCCTAGCCTGAGAACATCCATATGCTGCAGGTGCAGACCTGAAAAAAAGAGGGGCGGGGGAGGGAAATAAGACACAGAAAGACAATCCAATGAAATTAGGAGAACAACACATGAACAAAATGACAAGTTCAATAAAGAGAGAGAAATCATGAAAAGAACTCAACACAAATTCTGGAGCTTCAGAATACAATGAATGCAATGCAAAGTGCAATTACACAGAAAGCATTTATAGCAGACTTAATAATGCAAAATAAAAATCTATTAAAAGACAGATCACTGAAACTATCCGTTCAGAGGAAAATGAAGATAAAAAGGTTAAAAGAAAGTTCCCATCGTGGCGCAGTGGTTAACGAATCTGACTAGGAATCATGAGGTTGCAGGTTCGATCCCTGCCCTTGCTCAGTGGGTTAACGATCCAGCGTTGCCATGAGCTGTGGTGTAGGTCACAGATGCGGCTCGGATCCTGCGTTGCTGTGGCTCTGGCGTAGGCTGGCAGCTACAGCTCCGATTCGACCCCTGGCCTGGGAACCTCCATATGCCGCGGGAGCGGCCCAAGAAATAGCAAAAAGACAAAAAAAAAAAAAAGATTAAAATACTGAAGAAAGCCTATGTGAATTATGCAATATCATCCAGAAAAAAATCTACATATCACCAGAGTCCCAGGAGACCAGAGGGAGAAAGTTTCTCTGAAGAAATAATGGCCAAGAACTCAAATATGGGGAGAGATTTTGGACATTCAAGTTCATGAAGCTCATAGGCCCCAAAAAGATTTAACACAAGAAGAACTTCTCCAAGATACAATATAATAAAACTGAATAAATGAAAGCCAAAGATAGAATTTTATTTTATTTTAGTCTTTTTAGGGCTACACCCATGGTACATGGAAGTTGCCAGTCTAGGGGTTGAATCAGAGCTATGGCTGCCAGCTGATGCCTCAGCCACAGCAACATGGGATCTGAACCGCATCTATGCTCTATACCACAGTTCACAGCAACGCCGGATCCTTGACCCACTGAGCAAGGCCAGGGATTGAACTCACGTTCCTGCGGATACTAGTCAGGTTCGTTACCACTGAGCGACAATGGGAATGCCAAAGAGAGAATTTTAAAAGGAGCAAGAAAAAAAAAAATTCCTCACATACAAGGGAAACCCCATAAGGCTATTAGTGAATTTCTTAGCAGAAACCTTACAGGCCAGGAGAAAGTAGGATGATACGGACAAAATGATAAATGTCTACATTAAGAAAAAAGAAAAATCTCAAACAACTTATTTTTATGCCTCAAGGAAACAAAAAAAGAAATATAAAGTAAGACTAAAGTTCAGAGCAGAAATAAATGAGAGACAAGAAAAACAAAACTGACAAACCTTTAGCTAGAATAACCAAGAAAAAAGTGAGAGGATACAAATAAATAAAATTAGAAATGAAAGAGGAGAATTAAAACTGATACCACAGAAACACTAAAGAATATTCTGAACAACTGTACACCAACAGTTTGGATAACCTAGAAGAAATGGATAAGTTCATAGAAACATACAATTTACCACAATTAAATCAGGAAGAAATCGAAAATCTGAACAGACCAATAAGGTATAAGGACATTAAATCAATAATCAAAAATCTCCCAACAAAGAAAAGCCCAGGACCTGATGGCTTTACTGGTGAATTCCACCATGAACATTTAATGAAGAATTAACACTAATCCTTCTCAAACTCTTTAAAAAAAAAAAACTGGAGAGGATGGAAAATAATTTTACAAGGCCAGTACTACTGTCAAACCAAAGCCAGACAAAAACACTGCAAGAAAAGGAAACTACAGGCTAATATTACTGATAAATACAGATGCAAGAATCTTCAACAAAACACTAGCAAACTGAATTCAAGAGAACATTAAAAGATCATACACTGTGATCAAGTTGAATTTATCACCAGGATGCAGGAATGGTTCAACATATGCAAATCAATAAATATGATACACTGTATACACAAAAATGAAGGATAAAAATCATATGATTAGCTCAGTAGATGCAGGAAAAAGCATTTGACAAAAATCAACATACTTTCATGATAAAAACTCTCAAGAAAGAGTACCTAAATAAAACAAGAAACAAAAAGAAGAAAACTCAACTGATACTGCAGAAATACAAAAAATAAATAAATAAATAAAAAGAGAATACTATTAACAATTACATGCCAACAAATCTGACATCCTAGAAGAAATGGACTTTCTAGAAATATACAGTCCACCAAAACTGAATCAAGAAGAAATAGTTTGAACAGACCAATCACTAGAAATGAAATTTAATACGTAATTTTAAAAAAACTCCCTACAAACAAAAGGCAGGACCAGATGGCTTCACAGGCAAATTCTACCAAAAATACAAAGAAGAACTTTTACTGATCCCTTCTTAAACTCTTCCAAGAGACTGAAGAAGACACCCCCAAAGACAGTCTATGAAGCCACCATTACCCTAATACCAAAACCAAAGATACTACCAAAAAATAAATATAAGCCAATATCTTTGATGAATATAGACGCAAAAATTCTCAACAAAATTTTAGCCAACCAAATCCAACAACACAAAAAATATCATACACCATGACCAAGTGGGATTCATCCTAAGCTCACAAGGATGGTTCAACATATGCAAATCAATCAAGGTAATACACCACATTAACAAAAGGAAAGTCAAAATCCACATGATCATCTCAATAGATGCAGAAAAAGCATTTGACAAAATTCAACATCCATTCATGATAAAAACTCTTACCAAAGGGGGTATAGAGGGAACATACTTTTAACATCCTAAAAGCCATTTGTGACAAATCCACAGCCAATATAATACTCAAAGGGGAAAAGCTTAAAGCCTTCCCACTAAAATCTGTAACAAGACAAGGATGCCCACTCTCACCACTTCTATTCAACACAGTTTTAGAAGTCTTAGCCACAGCAATGGGACCAAAAAAAAAAAAAAAGTAAAAGGTATTCAAATTGGAAGAGAAGAGTCACTATATAAATGTCACTATATGCAGATAACATGATACTATATATAGAAAACCCTAAGGACACCACAAAAAAACTACTCCAACTGAGCAATGAATTCAGAAAAGCAGCAGAATACAAGATTAACATTCAGAACTCAGTTGCATTTCTGTATACTAACAATGAAATATTAGAAAAAGAATATTACAAAAAATAATTTTTAAAACTGCACCAAAAAAAAAAAAAAAATGGAGTTCCCATTGTGGCACAGTGGTTAACAAACCTGGCTAGGAACCATGAGGTTACAGGTTCGATTCCTGGCCTCTGTCAGTGGGTTAAGGATCTGGTGTTGCTGTGAGCTGTGGTGTAGGTCACAGACGTGGCTTGTGTGCCAGGTTGCTGTAGCTCTGGCATAGGCCAGCAGCTACAGATCTGATTAGACCCCTAGCCTGAGAACCTCCATATGCCATGGGCGTGGCCCTAGAAAAAACAAACAAACAAAAAATAACTAGAAATAAACCTGACCAAGGAGGTGAAAGATTTATAGGATGAGAACTATGAAACATTAATAAAGGAAATTAAAGAGGATTCAAAGAAATGGAAGGATATTCCATGCTCCTGGATTGGAAGGATTAATACTGTTAAAATGGCTGTACTACCCAAAGCAATCTACAGATTTAATGTAATCCCTATCAAATTACCCATGACATTTTTCACAAAAGTAGAATATATAATCCAAAAATTTATATGGAACCACAGAAAACTCAGAATTGCCAAAGCAGTCTTGGGGGGAGGGGGGGGAGCAGGAGGCATAACTCTCTGACTTTAGACAGTATTACAAAGCTACAGTAATCAAGACAGTGTGGTACTGATATAAAAACAGACATACGGATCAATGGAACAGAATCGAGAGCCCAGGGAAGATCCTGCTGTGGTGCAGTGGGTTAATAATCTGGCTTGTCTCTGTGGAGGCACTGGTTCTCTCTCTGGCCCAGTGAGGTGGGTTAAGGATCTGGCACTGCTGTAGCTATGGCTGTGGTGGAGATCACAGCTCAGGCTCTGCTTCACTCTCTGGTCTGGGAACTTCCATATGCCAAGGGTGTGGCTGAAAAACAACAAAAAAATATAAGAGAGTCTAGAAATACACCTAGACACCTTGAAGTCAGTTAGTCTTCAACAAAGGAGGCAAGGACATAAAATGGGAAAAAAATCTCTTCAGCAAGTGGTGATGGGAAAACTGGACAGCTGCATGTGAAGCAATGAAACTAGAACACACCCTCACACCATGCACAAAAATAAACTCAAAATGGCTTTAAGACTTAAACATAAGACACAACACCATAAAACTCCGAAAAGAGAACAAGTTTTTTTTAAAATCTCAACAAGGAAGACGGGATTAAGATGGCAGAATAGAAGGACTGGAGCTCAACTTCTCTCCTAAAAACAACAAAATTCACAACTAAAGACTGAGCACTCTTCACCCAAATGGACCAGAAACCTTAAAAAAGATATCCTACTCCAGAAGAAAAAGAGGAGGACACATCAAGAGGTAGGAGGGGCGATTTTGTGATACAAACAACCCCATACCTCTTGGGTGGGAAGCTCCACAGACTGAAAGCTAACTGGTCCACAGAGACTCACCTACAGGAGAGAGAGTTCTGAGCCACACATCAAACTCTCATGTGTGGAGATCTGGCACGGGGAGAAAGAGCCCCGGAGCATCTGGCATTGAAGGCCAGTGGGGCTTGTGCGCAGGAGCTCCATGGGACTAGGGGAAACAGAGACCCCATTCTTAAAAGGCGCACACAGACTCACGTGCACTGGGTCCCAGGGCAAAGCAAAGTCTCCATGGGACTCTGGGTCAAACCTGACTGTAGTTCTTGGAGGATATCCTAGGAAAACAGGGGTGAATGTGGCTTGTTGTGAGGGAAGCCACACTGAAAGCAAAGCTCTCGGGAATACGCAGCAGCAATGCCTTTCTCTGGAGGTGGCCATTTTGGGAAAATCTGGCCCCACTGTCAGCCAGCTGCTGAGAAGCCCCAGGGCAAACAACAATCCAGGTGGGATCACAGCCCCACCCCTCAGTAAACAGGCTACCTAAAGACCCCTCAGACACACAGCTGCCTCTAATCCCATCCAGAGACAAAGCCCCACCCACCAGAGGGATTAGAATCGGCTCCTCCTACCAGGGGGCAGGCATCAGCCCCTCCCATCAGGAAGCCTATGCCAAGCCCCCATACTGACTTCAGCCACAGGGGGCACACATCAGAAGTAAGAGAGGCTACGACTCTATTATCTGTAAGAAGGTCACCACACCAAAATGAAAAGACAGAGAACTACAACTCAGATGAGGGAGAAAGGAAAAACCCCAGAAAAATAGCTAAGCCATGAGGCGATTCTTAGCCTCCAGGAAAAAGACTTTAGACTGTAGATGCTGAAGAAGATGCAAGACATTGGAAATAAACTGGAGGCAAAGATGGATAACTTACAGGAAACACTGACCAAAGAGATAAAGATATAACTTAAACAAGAAGAGATGCAAAATACAATCACTGAAATAAAAAATTCACTAGAAGCAGCCAACAGCAGAATACAGGAGGCAGAAGAACGAATAAGCAAGGTGGAGGACAGATTAGTGGAAATTACGGATGCGAAAACAAATGAAGAGAGTCTCAGAGAACTCTGGGACAACATGAAATGCACCAACATCCTTATTATAGGGGTGCCAGAAGAAGAGAGAGAGAAGGAGACAGAAAAAATATTCCAAGAGATAATAGCTGAAAACTTCCCTAACATGGATTTCCTTCACTCAAATCCAGGAAGCACAACGAGTACCATATGAAATAAACCGAAGGAGGAACACTCTGAGACACATATTAATCAAACTGATCAAAATTAAAGACAAAGAGAAAATCTTGAAAGCAGCTAGGGAAAAGAAACAAATAACATGCAAGGGAACCCCAATAAGGTTATTGGCAGATTTTTCAACAGAAACTCCGCAGGCCAGAAGGGAGTGGCATGATATACTTAACACGATGAAAGGAAAAAACCTCCAACCAAGACGACTCTACCCAGCAAGGCTCTCATTCAGATTTGAAGGAGAAAGCAAAACCTTCACAGATAAGCAAAAGCTGAGGGAATTCAGCAACACTAAACCAGCCTTACAACAAATACTAAAGGAACTTCTATAGGCAGAAAAGAACAAGAAGGAAAGAAAAAAGAGCAGCAAAAACAAATCCAAAGTAATTAATAAAATGGCAATAAGAACATACATATCAATAATTACCTTAAATGTTAATGGACTAAACGCCCCAGTCAAAAGACATAGACTGGCTGAATGGATACAAAAACAAGACCCATATATATGCTGTCTTCAAGAGACCCACTTCACTTCTAGGGACACATACAAATTGAAAGTGAGAGGATGGAAGAAAATATTTCATGTAAACTGGGATCAAAAGAAAGCTGGAGCAGCAATACTCAAGTAAGACAAATAGACTTTAAAATAAAGAGTATTTTAAGGGACAAAGAAGGACATTATATAATGATCAAAGGATAAGTCCAAGAAGATGATATAACAATTTTAAATATGTACGCACCCAACAGAGGTTCACCACCATATATAAGGCAACTGCTCACAATCTTAAAAGGAGAAATCGACAATAACACAATAATAGTGGGGGACTTTAACACCCCACTTACAGCAATGGACAGATCAACCAGACAGAAAATCAATAAGGAAACACAGGCCCTGAATGAAGCATTAAACCAGATGGACTTAATAGATCTATAGGACAGTCCATCCAAAAGCAACAGAATACACATTCTTCTCAAGTGCACATGGAACATTCTCTAAGATTGATCATTCCCTGGGCTACAAATCCAACCTCGGTAACTTTAAGAAAATTGAAATCCTATCAAACATCTTCTCCGACCACAATGCTATACGACTGGAAATCAACAAGAAAAAATCTGCAAAAAACACAAACACGTGGAGACTCGACAACATGCTACTAAACAACCAATGGAACACTAAAGAAATCAAAGAGGAAATTAAAAAATACCTAGCAGCAAATGACAACAAAGATACAACACTCCAAAACCTGGGATGCAGCAAAAGACATTCTAAGAGGAAAGTTTATAGCAATACAAGCCCACCTCAGGAAACAAGAAAAAGCTCAAATAAACAAGCTAACTTTACATCTAAAGCAGCTCTAGAGAGAAGAACAGACAAGACCTAAAGTTAGTAGAAGGAAATAAATCATAAAGATCAGAGCAGAAATCAATGAAATCGAAACAAAGAAAATCATAGAAAAGATCAATGAAACGAAAAGCTGGTTCTTTGAAAAAAATCAACAAAATTGATAAACCCCTAGCCAGACTTACCAAGCAAAAAGAGACAGGATTCAAATCAATAAAATTAGAAAAGAAAAAGGAGAAGTAACAGCGGACATCATAGAAATACAAAGGATCATAAGAGACTACTATATGCAACTATATGCCAATAAAATGGAAAACCGAGAAGAAATGGACAAATTCTTAGAAAAGTACAATCTTCCAAGACTAAACCAAGATGAAATAGAAAAGACAAATGGACCAATCACAAGAACTGAAATTGAAACTGTGATTAAAAAACTGCCAACAAACAAAAGTCCAGAACCAGATGGCTTCACAAGCGAATTCTATCAAACATTTAGAGAAGAGATAACACCTATCCTTCTGAAACTATTTCAAAAAATTGCAGAAGAAGGGACACTCCCAAATTCATTCTATGAGGCCACCATCACCCTGGTACCAAATCCAAAGATTCCACAAAAAAAGAAAACTACAGGCCAATTTCACTGATGAACATCGATGCAAAAATCCTCAACAAAATACTAGCAAACCGCATCCAACAATACATTAAAAGGATTGGACACGATGATGAAGTGGGATTTATCCCAGGGACGCAAGGGTTCTTCGATATCTGCAAATCCATCAGTGTTGATACACCACATTAACAAACTGGAGAATAAAAACCATATGATCCTCTCAATAGATGCGGAAAAAGCCCTTGACAGAATCCAACACCCATTTCTGATAAAAACCCTTCAGAAAGTGGGCATAACGGGAACCTACCTCAACATGATAAAGGCCATATATGACAAACCCACAGCGAACATCATTCTCAATGGTGAAGAGCTGAAAGAATTCCCACTGAGATCAGGAATAAGACAAGGATGACTGCTCTCGCCACTACTCTTCAACATAGTTCTGGAAGTCCTAGCCACAGCCATCAGAGAAGTAAAAGAGATAAAAGGAATCCAAATTGGAAAGGAAGAAGTAAAACCATCCCTATTTGCAGATGACATGATACTATACCTAGAGAATCTTAAAGACTCTACCAGAAAACTGTTAGAGCTCATCCACGAATTTGGCAAAGTAGCAGGATACAAAATCAATACACAGAAATCGACAACATTTCTATACACTAACAATGAAAGAGCAGAAAAGGAAATTAGGGAAGCAATCCCATTCACCATTGTATCCAAAAGAATAAAATACCTAGGAGTAGACCTACCCAAAGAGACAAAAGATCTGTACTCTGAAAACTACAAGCCACTGATGAAAGAAATCAAAGATGACACAAATAGATGGAAAGACATACCATGCTCGTGGATTGGAAGAGTTAATATTATCAAAATAGACTATACTACCTAAGGCAATCTACAGATTCAATGCAATCCCTATCAAATTACCAAGGACATTTTTCACAGAACGCAAACAAAATATTTTAAAGTTTGTTTGGAAGCACAAAAGACCCAGAATAGCCAAAGACATCCTGAATAAGAAAAACAGAGCTGGAGGAATCAGGCTTCTGGACTTCAGACTACACTACAAAGCAACAATCATCAAAACTGCATGGTACATGTAGATCAGTGGAACAGGATAGAAAGCCCAGAATTAAACCCACGCACCTACAGCCAATTCATCTATGACAAAGGGGGCAAGAATATACAATGGAGAAAGGACAGCTTGTTCAATAAGTGGTGCTGGGAAAACTGGACAGCCACATGGAAAAGAATGAAATTAGAACACTCCCTAACACCATACACAAAAATCAACTCCAAATGGATTAGAGACCTAGATCTAAGACCAGACACTATCAAACTCCTAGAGGAAAACATAGGCCAAACACTCTCTGACATAAACGACAGCAACATCTTCTCAGATCCACCTATCAGAGTATTAACAACAAAAACAATAATAAACAAATGGGACCTAATCAAACTTCAAAGTTTCTGCACAGCAAAGGAAACCCTAAACAAAACAAAAAGACAACCCACAGAATGGGAGAAAATCTCTGCAAGTGAATTGACTGACAAGGGATTCATCTCCAAAATTTATAAACAACTTCTGCAGCTCCATACCAAAAAAACAAACAAGCCTATCAAAAAATGGGCAGAAGATCTAAACAGACAGTTCTCCAAAGAAGACATACAGATGGCCAAAAAACACATGAAAAGATGTTCAACGTCACTCATTATTAGAGAGATGCAAATCAAAACCACTATGAGGTACCACCTTACACCAGCCAGAATGGCCATCATCAAAAAGTCTACAAACAATAAATGCTGCAGAGGGTGTGGAGAAAAAGGAACACTAGTACACTGTTGGTGGGATTGTAAATTGCTGCAACCACTGTGGAAAACAGTATGCAGATTCCTCAGAAAACTGAAAATAGAACTACCATTTGATCCAGCAATCCCACTCCTGGGCATCTACCCAGAGAAAACCACGACTCGCAAAGACACATGTACTCCAATGTTCATTGCAGCACTATTTACAATAGCCAAGACATGGAAATAACCTAAATGTCCATCGACAGAGGAGTGGATAAAGAAGAAGTGGTACATATACACAATGCAATATTACTCAGCCATTAAAAAGAACGAAATACCAGCATTTTTTGCAACAAGGATGGACCTAGAAACTATCATGCTAAGTGAAGTCAGCCAGACAATGAGACACCAACATCAAATGCTTTCACTGACATGTGGAATCTGAAAAAAAGACAGACTGAACTTTTTTTTTTTGTCTTTTTGCTATTTCTTTGGGCTGCTCCCACGGCACATGGAGGTTCCCAGGCTAGGGGTCAAACCGGAGCCACAGCCACTGGCCTACGCCAGAGCCACAGCAACACAGGACCCGAGCCGCATCTGCAACCTACACCACAGCTCACGGCAACGCCAGATTGTCAACCCACTGAGCAAGGGCAGGGACCGAACCCGAACCTCATGGTTCCTAGTCAGATTTGTTAACCACTGCGCCACGATGGGAACTCCAAGACTGAACTTTTTTGCAGAACAGATGCTGACTCACAGACATTGAAAAACTTATGGTCTCCGGAGGAGACAGTTTGGGGGGTGGGGGGATGTGCTTGGGCTGTGGGATGGAAATCCTGTGAAATCAGATTGTTATGATCATTATACAACTACAGATGTGATAAATTCATTTGAGCAATAAAAATAAATAATATAAAATAAAATACTTATGCATTTACCGTGTAAAAAAATAAATAAAAATTAAAAAATAAAAATCTCAACAAATTAGGTATAAAAGAAATGTATTTTAACATAAGGAAGGTCATATGCGACAAGCCCACAGCTAACATCACACTCAACAGTGACAACCTGAATACTTTTCCTCTAAGATCAGGAACAAGACAAGGATACCCAACTCTTGCCACTTCTATGCAACAATCCCAGCCAGAGCACCGTAACACATTCAGTGATTTCTAGCACCATGTCAAAAACCCAGATATTGAAATAGAACACTTAAATGATATAAGCTTCAGTAAATCCCTAAAACCCAAAACTGTAGCAATATTTTTAATACCTTACTCTTAGAACAGGAAAATTTCACATGTACTTTATGTAATAACAACAGAAAATCAGAAAATGATTATTCTCCTGTGTTTCATCAATGAAGTTGGGAGAAATACTGCTTCTGTAGCCAGGCATGCTTTCAGGAGGCTTTTTCAAAATGCAGGCAACCTGGGAGCCTCTCCAGGAAGACCTTGGAAAACTATATTCTGCACTCTGTGTAGACACTTTGCATCCTGCAAAGCACCTAGAGTTTTGTCCTCTGCTAAAAACCTCTTAGGAAAACAGGTCCTGGACCATTCCCAAGCTGGGTTCCCCACCTACTTGTAAACTGCCACCTTTTCAGCCCTGTCTTGCTGGTGCCCTTCCCCACCCCAAGGGGGTTCTAGGCTAGCAAGCAGTTAGCATCAAGTTTGCACCTGCTCAGCATCAAAAAGTCTACAAACGATGAACGCTGGAGAGGGTGTGGAGAAAAGGGTACCCTATTACACTACTGGTGGGAATGTAAATTAGTGTAATCACTGTGGAAAATAATACAGAGATTCCTCCGAAAACTAAAAACAGAATTACCATTTGATCCAGCAATCCCACTCCTGGCATCTATCCAGAGAAAACCCTGACTTGAAAAGACACATGTACTCCAATGATCATTGCAGAACTATATATAATAGCTAAGATGTGGAAACAACTAAATGTCCTTTGACAGAGGAGTGGATGAAGAAGATGTAGCACATATACACAATGGAATATTACTCAGTCATTAAAGCAAAGAAAAAAATGGCATTTGCAGCCACAGAAATTATCATGCTAAGTAAAGTTAATCAGTGAGACACCAACATCATACACTATCACTTACATGTGGCATCTAAAAAAAGGACACAATGAACTTCTTTGCAGAACAGATACTGACACACAGACTTTGAAAAACATGGTTTCCAAAGGAGACAGTTTGGGGAGTGGGGGGATGGGCTGGGGGTTTGGGATGGAAATGCTATAAAATTGGGTTGTGATGACTGCTGTACAACTATAAATTTAATAAAATTCATTGAGTAATTTAAAAAAAAAGTTTGCACCTGCTCAAAATCCAGCCCTCCCATTGCTCTTAGTATCAAAAGTCCTTACTCAAAATGGGGTGTTGGTTACAATGGTGTACGTGCTTGTCCTGTGCACTTCACTGTATGCAAAACTTGCCCCAGTTAAAAGAAATTTTTTTAACCTAATAAACTGATCCATAATGTTCTGCATGATCTGGCCCTGTCAGCTTCTCCAAATTTAGCTTGTGCCAAACTTCCCCCCAATTCAACTGTCCTTGGGTCACACTGGAACTTACTTCAGTTCTTCCACGAGCAAGCTCTTTTCCAGACCTCAAGGCCTTCACACAAATGACTCCGTCTTCCTGGAACCCCTGCAGCTATTCTGCACCCCCCCCACCGTGCCCCCCGCTTTCTTCCAGTTAAGTCCTATTCATCCAGTCAGCCTTAGCCTGGGTGCCCTTTCCTCGAAGAAGTCTTCCCTCCTCCCTTCATCCTCATGCATCTGCACCTGGCTCCCATGTGTACGCCAAGGCACTTCTCTGCTCCCCGAGCATCTTCTACTTCCTCCACCAGTGCATTTATTACAAACACGCTTTAGGTCCCAGAGAGCAGGCACCATGTTTACATTATTCATTGTTGTAGCACTAACAGCTGGCATATCGCAGATGATCAGTAAATATTCATTTAATGAATGTCAAAATGAAGGCAGAAGGCTATTAGTCCTTCTGATCTATAACCTTCTTTCCCCATTTTACTGACTCTAATGTGCTGCCTGGATTCTGTGTCTGTCGTCTCAAATACAACTGTTAAGACATCATAGCTCTGGCTCTAATTCTGCCCAGGTTTCCTATCTCAGAAGAAGAAAATTTCTAGGTTCAACAGAATTTAAGTTGACAGCATGTGTTCAGTTGATTAACATGTACATTTCAGGCACCTGTCCATCTCGGCCAACAGAATTGGTTTGTCTAGACAAGGTTTCATGTGAGATGTTTGGCTACATGGCACTGGTCATTCTGGCCACTCCAGGGAAGCAAAGATTTTAGCCTTTCCTGAGATGGAATTAATGACGTGACAACTACAAGCTTTCAACTTCAGAAAGTAAAAAAAAAAAAAAAAATTAACCCGACTAAATTCCCTAAAAAGTCTATCTCTTGCAAGGCTGTCATGAGGGGTGGGAAGGAAAATGAGAAGGATGAGTCAGTGTGAGTCAGTGTTAAGAAAAAAAACCTCTGCTTCTGGTAAACAGTTTGCTCTTTTATAGACAGGATTAGGATTATCCGACTCCCACTGCTAAAAATACACAAATAACAGGTGGTATATATTATATAAGCAGTCCCAAAACAGAGACTCAGATCATTGACTCTAAAAAGGGAACAGTTAATCAGTGATGGGCCAAACCTTCCCCACAGCCTGTTTCTTCTTGGAGAGGCCCCAAGACTAAGTGTTTAAGACAATTAAGAACCTAAATAGTCTACTGCCCACTCACGTGACCTAAGGAAGGCCTGAGCTTCCCCTACTGACTACCACTGAATAAGCACCTACTATGTGCTGGAAATGGTGCCTGGCACTTCATACAACTCATCTTTAAACTTACAACAATCCTGTAAGATGGGTATTGCTGTCAATGCTTTCTAGATAAGGAACCTGGAGCTGACAGAGGTTAAGGGATTTGTCCAAGGCTGCACAGAGGCAGCACTATGATTTAACTCGGATCTGATTTGGAAGTGCTTTCTTCTCTGGGTCCCAAACTCAATCCTGAAATACATATGAATCCCCAAATGCAAGACATGGTACCGGGTACCACAGGGGATACAAGGAAACAAGAGATCACTCCAAGTATCAGGAAAGTAAAGCAAGAAGAAAACGGGATTACCTAGGAGCCATGCATCTCTTCTTCCAGAATCTTGAACAAGGTCTGCCATAGGAACTGCTTGGGAAATTACGACGGAAATACATGTGGGAGATAAGGGAAACACACGATCAAATGTAACAGGAGGAGTCTGTAGTTAGTGTCACAAGACAGAATGGTTCTGGGGGGTTAGACTATATCTTGATGCAGGGCTCCAAGGAAGATCCAAACAACATGGCATTTGAGATAAGCTTGACAAATGGCCTTTGACAGGCGACAGTGAAAAGGAAGATCAGTGGAGTACAGGGAGCAGCAGTTAAGGCCAAATCCTCCGGCATCTCCAGCAAAACAGGGAGAAAAAAGCAAACAGAGGGGAGCCCTGAGTCCACTTCAAGTCCCTCTGTATGGAAAAGCACGAGAATTACCAATACTTTCTAGTTGATTCAGATCAACACACGAGAAGACATTTAAAATGGTTAGATAGATGAAAAATTATAAAGCCTTTCAGGAGCAAAGTGGTGGTGGGGGGGGTAGAACCAAATAAATGAATATATAAATATGTATACAAATCTAGAACACATGCTCATATAACAGAGGGAGCACCACTGCTCAATTCTACCACCCCCATCCCCTCAACACTGAATTATAACAGTACAGGTTCTGTGAGGGCACATTTTCTTTGAATCTAACCTATAGTTATTTCATGGATAGTTAGGTCAACACTCAACAGGCACAGTCACCGCGGGGCTTTCTGGAAATGGGGGAGGAGGGGAGGGCATTTTTGGTCGTCCCACAATATTTGACTGTTTCCTCACTCGCATGGATATTTAAGAGGTGGGGCCCAGGATGTTAAAAGTCCAGTAAACTGTCAGGCAGTCTTATAGAAACACAAATCACCCTGACCCTGCCTGCCTTTCAAATACCAAGATATTCATGTAAGTGGAAAGACTGTTTATAATTATCTGAGCCTAGAACCTAACTCCTTTTCATGTGTAAGGAAGTACGTTTACATGGAGGCAGTGTATTTTTCAAGGCTGCCTGGGGAAGGCAGGATGTAAATGCCACAGGAAAGGAAGCCCGTGCTCTGTACTCAGGGGTGAATGCTCATGTCTGCAACATACCTTGAAATAGTTCAGCAAGGAGTTCCCGTTGTGGCTCAGTGGTTAACGAATCCGACTAGGAACCGTGAGGTTGCGGGTTCGATCCCTGCCCTTGTTCAGTGGGTTAAGGATCTGGCGTTGCCATGAGCTGTGGTGTGGGTCGCAGACGCAGCTCAGATCCCGCGTTGCTGTGGCTGTGGCGTAGGCCGGCGACTGCAGCTCCGATTCGACCCCTAGCTTGGGAACCTCCATGTGCCGTGGGAATGGCCCTAGAAACGGCAAAAAGACAAAAAATAAAATTAAAATAAATAAATAGTTTAGCAAAAACTGAAACACACGCACACATGAGGATAAAGCATATGCAGCAAAATGTTAATGCTGTTGATCTAGGTATGTGATACAGATGTTCACTGTTCTCTTCAAACCTTTTTCTGTATGTTTGAAATTTGTCGTAATAAAAAGCTGGGGGAAAATCTTCATAGCTCTCATTAAGTGAGAGGTCATAACAGAGGCTAAGAGAGCAGCTTCTAGAGCTTTCTCTCTCGCACTTCAGTTTCCCCACTCTAACTTGAGGATAATAATGGTACCTACTCCATAGAGCTGCTAAAGAGGATTAAATAAGTTCATGGAATGCGCTTAGAACAGAGCCCGGCAGGGAGCAGGCACTACTGAAGTCAGAGCTATTACATCATCCTACATCAGTGAACACCACCTACCCACCCACCTGCCCAGCTCTCCATCCTGATTATTATTTTTTCTTTTCCACACTTGTGGCATGTGGAAGCTCCTAGGCTAGGGACTGAATCCTGCCACAGCTGCAACCTACACCACAGCTAGTGCAATGCTGGATCCTTAACCCACTGCCCCACAGCAGGAATTCCCCATCTTGATTATCTGCACAAGCAGAAAGGATGGAAATTCTTGACCAAGAGTGATTTTCACACTATTTCCTTGCAATCAGAGCCTTTCTCTCTCTTTCCCTTCTTGTATCTGCTCCAGCCAGTAACACCCTATTTAGCCCCTGACACTCCAGTGCGTTTTTCTGACATCTCTTGACCTTATTCTCTCCCCTCCCCACCTGAACACTTTCCTCTTCCTCCCTCCCAATTCTTACTCATCCTTCAGGACTGTGGATGAAGAACTGTGAAAAGACATGGAGAATAAAACTGGAAAGGTAAATAGCTGCAAATATACAATAAATATTGACATTTAAGAGGCCGAGCACCAGATCCTTTTGAGCCAGGCCAGGCTCAGCCATCACTTGGCTTTCCTTGGGGGTCCTTCTCCCAGACACTTAGCGTAAGACTGCTTTGAAGTATCAACCACCTTTCAATTTGTAGATGTTTCTCTAGACAGAGTTCAAACTCCTTAAGAACAAGAGCTACATTTTTCTCTGTTATATGTTTTCTTAGGCTTCTCAGATGTTCACTGCAGGGCACGCATGATGAAATCTTTCTTTGATCCAGGTTGCTGCATTTGCTCTTTGAAGAACTCGCCCTTGTTTGTAATGCAGTCTCAGATAAAAACATGACCCAAAGGCTCAGCCCCATACAGAACATTTCTGATATCGTCCATACTAATTAACATAAAGCAGAGGGCGTTCTCCCAAACCTCCAAGCTGCATGTCTGCACGTTCAGAGGCCAGGGCACACTGGAGTGCTGACTGGGTGTCACTTGGTACCTCCCCGAACATATCTAAAGCGCAGCATGAGCTGCATCTTCCTTTCTCCGTGCCAGCAAACCCACAACTCTGCCTGAATTCCCTATTGGGAGGGCCAATGTGATTAATGGGTGATATTCTGAAGGTGAAAGGACCAGAGTCCTTTTCCTGCTGTGGTCCCCAAGAGAAATGCATACACATGGGAGCAAAGCAAAGAAAGGGAAAGCAGGAGTTCCCCTGTGGCTCAGCAGTAACGAATCCGACTAGTATCCATAAGGATGTGGGTTCGATCCCTGGCCTTACTCGGTGGGTTAAGGATCCGGCGTTGCTGTGAGCTGCAGTGTAGGTCACAGATGCGGCTTGAGCTGTGGTGTAGGTGGCAGATGTGGTTCGGATCTTGTGCTGCTGCAGCATAGGCTGGTGGCTACAGCTTTGATCCCTAGCCTGGGAACTTCCATATGCCGTGGGTGCAGGCCTAAAAAGACAACAAACAAACAAACAAAGAGTAAGCATCACTGCAGACTGTGGCTTTGGTCCCAGAACCAGAGCAGAATTTTTCAGGGAGCTAAGCTAGACTATGTTGTTCATAATAAGCGCTTCCTTGCTTGGAACCTTCCAACACCTCCCACTGTGCTTGGAATGAGATCCATACTCCTCATCACCGTCTACAAAGCCTGAGGTGACCCGTCGGCTATTCCTCTAGTATGAAACTGTGCCACGCTGCCTCCCACTGCCCTTCCTCCAGCTTTGTGGTCTTATCTGTTCTCTGAACAGGGCAAACTTAACTCTATTTTAGGTCCTTTGTTCCTCTGGCTTCAATCATGGTTGTGCTACTTACTACCACGTGACCACAGAGAAACTACTCAGTCACTGTGGAACTCAGCTTCCGCATCCACAAAGTTCAGTCATTCAGGAAATATCTATCAAATGCCTACTGCATGCATGTCCTGTATGCATCCTCCTGTATACAGGAGATGAAGTGATGAACAGACAAGGTTCCCACTCCCTTTAGTTCACCTTCTCCTAAACAAAAGGCAGTTAAAGAAATAGTTTCAGACAGAAGCAAATCCTGTGAATAAAATTAAACAGAGTAGTGAGAAAGGTGAACGAAAGCAGGGAAATTAGGCTACATTAGAGTGGTCAGGGAAGGCTGCCTTGAGGAGGTGACATTTAGGCTGAGATCTATTTTTAAGGGAAACTGGGTAAAGGATCTCTTTGTATTAGTTCTTATGAAAGCATGCGAATCTACACCTACCTCAAAGTTAAAAAAAAAAAATCACCCTGGCTACTATGTGGAGATGTGTATACACACCTACATACATTAATAATATGTTTCCATCCACAACTTTTTTTAACTTTGATAATGTTTTATCTAACCTGGTATTTCTGTAACATCATTTCAACATGTAATTAACGTAAAAACTGTTAATGACCTATTCCTTATCTTTGCACAAAGTCTTTGAAATCCACAGCGTCCAGCACATCTCAGTTCAGACCAGCCACATCTCAGGTGCTCAACAGCCATACCAGACAGCACAACTACAGCGTTCGATGGAAGGCCTTTCGTCATGGACACTGAACGTCAACGCTCCATTTCTCTCTGAACTCATGTTCTCCCCCACCCCCATTTTATTGAGATATAATTTGACACGCAGCACTGTATTAATTTTAAGCGTAAAAGCTTAACTCTTGCAGTGGGACAAGAAGGGAATCAGGGAGACCAGGGAGGAGGCCACTGCCGCTGCCGCTGTCAGACGCTCACAGGTAGCAGCTACCTCACAGGTAGCGGCTACAGGAGCACGGTGTGTTTTGCATACAGTAGATGCTCAATATATGATAAAAATGAACGAAAACTCTGATCCTAAAGTTCTAGTACATAACAACTAAGGTATACCTCAGATACTAGATCAAATTGCCCAGTGCCTTCAGAAGTTAAAACTAGTTTTCAATTTCATTTTTCTTTCTTTAAAAACATTTTTTTTAATTTATTGATTTTGGGGGGCCATGCCTACAGCATGCGGAAGTTCCCAGGCCAGCAAATGAACCCATACCACAGCAGTGACAATGCCAGATCTTTAACCACTAGGCAGCCAGGGAACTCCCTGATTTCATTTTTTTTTTTTGTCTTGTTGTTGTTGTTGTTGTTGTTATTGTTGTTGTTGTTGTTGTTGCTATTTCTTGGGCCGCTCCCGCGGCATATGGAGGTTCCCAGGCTAGGGGTCGAATTGGAGCTGTAGCTGCCGGCCTACGCCAGAGCCACAGCAACGCGGGATCCGAGCCGCATCTGCGACCTACACCACAGCTCACGGCAACGCCGGATCGTCAACCCACTGAGCAAGGGCAGGGACCGAACCCACAACCTCATGGTTCCCAGTCGGATCCGTCAACCACTGCGCCATGACCGGAACTCCTGATTTCATTTTTCAAAGATTAAGGAAGGAGTTCCCGCTGTGGCTCAGTGGTTAACGAATCAGACTAGGAACCATGAGGTTGTGGGTTCGATCCCTGCCCTTGCTCAGTGGGTTAAGGATCCGGCGTTGTCATGAGCTGTGGTGTAGGTCACAGACGAGGCTCAGATCCCATGTTGCTATGGCTCTGGCGTAGGCCAGCAGCTTACAGTTCCGATTAGACCCATAGCCTGGGAACCTGGATATGCCATGGGAGCGGCCCTAGAAAAGGCGAACAGACAAAAAAAAAAAAAAATTAAGGAAGATCAAGCAGTACATTTAGACCCCCTTCTAACATCCTTTTCACTCAGAGACATAAACATCATAACACAGTGAAGTAAAGGAGTCCCATAATTATAAAAATCCGTTTTTTCCCGTCGACTCTCTCAATCTAGAAGTTTAACTTAAAATTTAAATTAGAGGTGGCATATCTTCTAATGTACTGGTTATACTGGTATACTGGTATATAATATACTAATATACTGGTTGGATGACTACTAGACATGATTTGTGATGGATACTTTAAAAGAAATATCACCAAAATATACTGGAATCCCGGAGGGAAGACTCAAGTAAAGAGCCTGTGTAATAAAACATTTAAATAGAACAGTCTATGGGAAATAATGCTAAGAGATCACATGTCATTGGGGCCAAAGAGAGGAACTAGGAGCTTGCTTTTTTTGAGATAAAACGGTTGTTTTGTTTTTGTTGTTTTTTTTTTTGTTTTGTTTTTGCTTTTTAGGGCCACACTTGTGGCATATGGAAGTTCCCAGGCTAGGGGTCAAATCCGAGCTGCAGCTGCCAGTCGTCAACCTACACCACAACGAAGCAACGTGGGGCCCTTAACCACTGAGCGAGGCCAGGGATCAAACCTGCATCCTCATGGATACTAGTTGGGTTTGTTTTCGAGGAGCCATAAAGGGAACTCCCAAAACTGCATTTGTTTGTTTTTTGTTACTTAGAGATACAGAATGGGGATTTAATTTCTTTGAATGAAAATCTTTATAAAAATACAAGATGCTATAAATCACAAATGGTAAGGCCACATTTTTACTAACTGAAAGAACAAAAATCAGACTTTCAAAAAGTTAAACCTAATGGCACATGGTAGTCTGAAGAGGGACTATCTTCCTGAGAATTTAAGCTCAGGGTGCTTTCTGACCTGATTCCTATAACTCTCATACCCAGGAGACGTGATAGTTGACTGTCTTGTCTAAACAAACACTGCAGAAATTTATTAGAACCATCAGGGCTATTTTGTTTCTCTTCCCACAGAATCTACTAATTCTTATCTTAGACAGATATGTGTGTGGGGGGTTTGGATGAATGTTCTGAATAATTAGAATTCTTTGCAGTACTGAGGAGAAAGGAAAGTGTTTAAAACTTATTCCTGATTTAAAAGAAAAGAAAATTGGTTTCTTAAGAGGAATTCTGCCTTTGGGAAAGCTATTTTTAATTAGGAGTTGAGCAAAGTGTTATAAGAAAAATAGAGGCAAATGAAGATACTGTTTATATTTCAAAGATGGTGAAACAGATTCTGCTAGAAAATTTTTCCAACATTAATCCCAGCAAACTGTTCCTTGGGAAAACTATTTTTATCCTTTTATCAACTTTGTTGATAAGTACTCCATTTCCAGTTCAAATATGGACAAGCTATATAAAGCAGATTTGTTTTCATACTTTAGAAGGAAACATTTTGCAAAGAGAAATGAAATTTATTGTGCTATAATGTTTACTTGCTAGGCTCACAAGTGATTCTGGCACCCACCGATATCAGGGAGTCTCAGAACAAGAGTCCATACAAGGAACAGGCTCGACTCCCAAAAAACTCCGAAAGACACAGTCCTTCCAGATCATAACAACATTCGAGAAAATTGTGATTAATGCTAATTAACTCAGAACACATTTACTGCCGTGTGTGGTAGATAAGATGCTATTATCATTCTCATTTTTCAGATGAAGAAACTGCAGCTCAGAAAGCCTGGTGTCCAAGGTTACCAAGTTAGTGTCATGACCATCAAACTCAGCTCCCTCAAGCTGTGCAGCAGTGACTATAATGGCAACGACAGGGGCAGTGGCAGCATTTCAGCTGCACTCACCACCTGCTGGGCATTGTTCATGTGTTAACTCATGAAACCCTCACAACAATCCTACAAGGGAGGCAGGCAGGTTTGTCTTTGGGCCACCAGCTTCCGTCTACACCCAGCCCATCAGAGCTGCCCCACTTCCTTCCCCACAAAATCAAAAGGGCACCCCAAAGTCTCCATGCTCTCTCTACTCAAATCAAAAACTGGCTCTAGGGGAGTTCCTGTCATGGCTCAGTGGTTAACGAATCCGACTGGGAACCAGGAGGTTGCGGGTTCGGTCCCTGGCCTTGCTAAGTGGGTTAAGGATCCGGCGTTGCAGTGAGCTGCAGTGCAGGTTGAAGATGCGGCTTGATTGCAGATGCGTTGCTGTGGCTCTGGTGTGGGCCAGCAGCAACAGCTCCGATTAGACCCCTAGCCTGGGAAGCTCCATATGCCGTGGGTGCAGCCCTAGAAAAGACAAACAAACAAACAAACAAACAAAAAAAAAACTGGCTCTAAAATGTTAATTGTTGAAGCTAGATGATGTGTAATGGGGCTTCTTTACACTAGTCTCTCTACCTCTGTTGATGCTTGAAAATCACCCTATAAACATTGAACATTTTTTGCTCTAACATGGAATCTGACCTACTGAAGAGGCTAGAAGACCATCCACTACAATGAATTCAAAGGAAATATTATGAAAGATGGCTAAGTAATCACAGAAAGTGAAAGAGATTCATTCACTCATTCCACAAACATAAATTAAGTGCCCGTACATTAGGATATGTAAAAGTCCTAGGAAGGACTGCTGTCCTCAACAAGCCAAGTTGTGTAGCAGATACACAATGAATGCAAAAATAATTATAGAGAAGGTCTATTTATGAGAAATGCTATAAAAAGAAAAAAGTTCAAACAAAGTGTTATACGAATTGGAAAAAGAAGTCACATCAGGACAAATTCCCTTACACTGATTTTTCTATGAGAGTCCAAACTTTTTGGTGTGTTAAACACCAAATATTATCTAAAACCATCAAGTGATCCACAAGAAGAAATGGAGCAAAATCCAAAAGCGAAATTTAGGCCTGGAATGCCCACATGCCCTCTTTTATGGTATTATAATGATTTCCAAACTAAAATCCAGGCCTCTTAGTGAAGAGGGGCTAAAATTCCTCCCAAGTCCTTGGATTAAAACATACTGACTGGAAAAGGTTTTGCTGCAAAGAAACTCAACAGAGCACCACCAAAAAACTGAGAAAACAGAAGTGTCCAACGATAGGGTTTGGTGGAATTATTCATTTCAACTGATGCACAATGATCCCTACACAACAATTTAAAAAGAAATAAAGTAGAAGCTCTCGCCCTGATGGGAGAGAATTCATAGTGATAGAATCCATTAAGAACAAAAACAGCAAATTAAAAAGAGGGATCACTGAAAATGCATGTTCAGTTGCCAAATACTTGATAAGGGACGAGGCTTTTCTTTTTTTTTTTTGTCTTTTTTTTGTCTTTTTTGCTATTTCTTTGGGCCATTCCCGTGGCAGGCATATGGAGGTTCCCAGGCTAGGGGTCAAATCAGAGCTGTAGCCGCCAGACTACGCCAGAGCCACAGCAACGCGGGATCCGAGCCGTGTCTACAACCTACACCACAGCTCACGGCAACGCTGGATCGTTAACCCACTGAGCAAGGGCAGGGACCGAACCCTCAACCTCATGGTTCCTAGTCGGATTCGTTAACTGCGCCACGACGGGAACTCAGGGGCTTTTCTTTGAGAATAAGTTCCAGCAATTAAAGTTCCTGCCTGACCACACCCAGGATGCATGTGACTTCCAGTTTTCAATGGAAACCCCCTTGTGAAGTAGCCTGAAGGCAAACATCTTACACTTGGGTGAATTTTTTTCCTCTGTCTTTTCAGGGGTCTCTTCCACCTCTGAAGTGACAAGAACCTTTTTTATACCCATTCACCTTTGCCAGGTCTTTTAAACGCATTCAATTTATGTTTCACAAAAGCAGTGTCTTTTTTTTTCCTTCTTGTCCTTATTTTTCATTAGTTTCCATAATAATTATTTTGTAATTACAATAACAAAATAACCAAATAACCGGGAGCAACAGGCTTAGGAGCAAACCTAGCTGACTCCTGCTGCCTATCATCATTGCAGTCATCCCGGGGAATATTTACAAAGTGTTCAGTGTGCGACCTGCGACCCACAATGTTCTAAGTACTCTACATACGTGAAGTCCCTTAATACCGAACAACAGGCGAGGTACTACTATGACCATCATTTTACAAATAAGGAAAGTGAGGCACAGGGAAGTTAGGAAACTTGCCTGAGCTCATACAACTAGTAAATGGCAGACTGAGAATTCAAATCCAGGTAGTCTGGTTCCAAGCTGGTGACTCTAACCACTAAAACTCCCTAAAACCAAATGGGTGAGAGTGTAGGTTGCTGGTGTTCTAGAACAGAGCTATCCAATGGAAGTTTCTGCAATGATGGAAATGAAATATACCTGGGCGGTCGAATTCAGTAATCACTAGTCACATGTGGCTACTGAGATTCAGAAACTGGATTTCTAATTTATTATATATATATATATGTGTGTATATATATATATATATTTATCTTTTAGGACCTCACCCACGGTATATGGAGGTTCCCAGGCTAGAGGTCCAATTGGAGCTGTAGCCACCGGCCTACGCCAGAGCCACAGCAATAGGGGATCCGAGCCACATCTGCGACCTACACCACAGCTCACGGCAATGCCAGATCCTTAACCCACTGAGCGAGGCCAGGGATCGAACCCCTGTCCTCATGGATGCTAGTCAGGTTCAATAACCACCGAGCCACGACAGGAACTCCAATTTAATTTTAATTAACTAAAATTCCAACAGTCACCTGTGGCCTGTGGCTATTATAATGGACAGCATAGCCTAGTCGTTAACTGAGAACACTCAGAAGGCCATGGGAATTAAACACAGGTTTTATAGTAAGAATGGCCTGTCAGCATCCATTATGCGGAGATTGGTTAAAAAGCTTCTACTGTATATTAACTCACATGGAAAGACACTCGTGATTAAAAGGAAAATATGAATTACAAAAAGTTAGATAAAGTATGTCTCATTATTTGATTAAAAAACCATGAAGAGAAAGACAGTAAATACATATAAAACTCTGGTTTCCTCCCAGTGGAGGGGATGGAGGACACTGCCGGCTGCCTTCGGTGGTGGGCGCTGCGTGCTGCCAGGACTATGGCCACTTCCCTCGCTTCCGCAGCAGCAGAAGCCCTCTGATGCTGGGAACATGGATATGCCCAGCTAAGAATGACATTCACCAGCCTTCCTCACAGACTAAAACGGATAATTTTTAATAGTTTACATCTGGCTGGGGCTTCTGGTGCTTTAAAGGGTGTCCTTGGCCTCCCTTCTATTTCTTCCTGCTTCAAGGAAGGACTGTTTGATTAGAGAGCCAGGAGCCCATTTGTGACAACAAGGTGACTATGAGCGTGCCAGCCATGTGACAAGGATGGGGAAGCAGAAAGATCTGGACTGTAGCACCGCCATGCCAGCAAGAGACTGCCTGTTTTAATGTTTTTTGAAAGAAAAAATAAATAACTTGTCTTATTTAAAACTCTGTTATCAGGAGTTCCCGTCGTGGCGCAGTGGTTAACGAATCCGACTAGGAACCATGAGGTTGCGGGGGGTTCGGTCCCTGCCCTTGCTCAGTGGGTTAAGGATCTGGCGTTGCCGTGAGCTGTGGTGTAGGTTGTAGACGCGGCTCGGATCCTGCGTTGCTGTGGCTCTGGCGTAGGCCGGCGGCTACAGCTCCGATTAGACCCCTAGCCTGGGAACCTCCATATGCCGCGGAAGCGGCCCAAAGAAATAGCAAAAAGACAATAAATAAATAAATAAATAAAACTCTGTTATCAGCAGTCAACACAATCCCTAACTGCCCAATCTACTCAGAGTCCATTCCTCCTACTCACAGAAAAACTCCCTTCCTAACAGAAACACAATTCTATTTCTGATTGGCCTGAAGATAATTTCACGCCCTGAATTAATAAAAAACCTGTTCAAGAACCAGGCCTAAGCCAACAAGGCATGGCACTGCCCTGGTGACGGGCAGTGGTTCAGGAATGGGCACATGACCCAATTCAGACCAATGACATTACAGGATTAGCATTCTGAGGGGGTCTGGGAAAAATTCTCACTCTTAGGATAACGGAAGAAGAGAGCATCTTCCTACTCCTTTAGTAGGTGCCATAAATGGATCTGGGGCCCAGAAATGCTACCCATATTTTGCTGTTGGCCTAGGATGAAGCCAACACCCCCGGGAGGGCGAAACCAAGAGAATCTCAGGGAAAGAAGCCTGAGACAGTGCAGTCTGTCCTACCACTGCAACAAGTACAAGTTACATGAGCCAAAAAAAATCCATGCTACAGAGAGATCATCATAGAGGCAATGGACTAGGTGCTAAGCGTTACTGAAATACTGTGCGAAAGGCAAATAAGTGAGGTCTTCCCAAGGGGTATGCCAAGTTGGGCACTGGGTTTTTAATATTTCTGTGCCTTTTTCATACCAGGCCTGATAAAGAAATTATTATACAGTAAATTACAAAATAGTGAGGGTTTTTGTTTTTGTTTTTTATTTTGTCTCTTTATGGCTGCACCTGCAGCATGTGGAGGTTCCCAGGCTAGGAGTCCAACTGGAGCTATAGCTGCTGGCCTACACCACAGACACAGCAACGCAGGATCCAGGCTGAGTCTGCAACCTACACCACAGCTCATGGCAACACACCAGATGCTTAACCCACTGAGTGGGGCCGGGAATCAAACCCCGCATCCTTATGGATGCTAGTCAGGTTCACTAACCACTGAGCCACGACGGGAATTCCTAACGGTGAGTTATTTTTGAATTTTTTTTTACTCTACAGGCTTTTGCAAAAAAAAAAAAAAAGTTACCGAATAATTGTACATGTTCCAAAAGTCTTGCAATAATTTAACAGCTGGCATATAAAGTTAAGTACTTACTACCTGTCAGGCCCTATGCTAGGTCCTTTATCTCATGCAAACCTCACAAAAGATAAGGAATTTTCCGTACATCCATTTTACATGTGAGGAAATGCTGAAGCTTAGAAGGAAAGGTTAAGTAACTTTTGCAAGAAGGAGAAAGAGCCAAGATTCAGACTCATGTCTAGAGGACTCCAGTGCCTCCTGACCATGACTTTGTACTGCTTCCTTTGGATCCCTAAGAGCACACTTGTGATTCGCCGAGACTGCACGACTGCAAAACCTGCTGTTCTCTTGACCTTCTAAGTATACGCTTCTCGTTACGACCACAAGACCCAGTTTTTTGGTTTGGAAAATACGGCCATGTGTACCACACACGACATGCAGAGATCACCAAGAACCACTGAATATTAAACTTTATGCACACAAGAAAGCAATAATTATATAGGTTTAACTGAAGTTGAAAATTAAGATTAGATCACCAACTCTTCTTTTCCACATTTCCTTTTGGTGGTAGGTAGGCGCACACAGCACGGAGGGTTAAGGAATTGGGAACAGGAGAAAAGGCGGATAACTCACCTTTATTAAGTCCCTTGTAGTGGCCTGGTTTTATAATGGTTAACTTTCAAACATCATGAGTTATTTCACAAAAAAGGGAACCAAGACTAAAAGATTTTACCCAAGGTCACCCTGATCTGCCTGAAATCCAAAGTCTTGTTCTTCCCACTATACAACTCTGCATTCTCTGCATTCCTATGAGTTGTAGCGTTTTCCAAATATTCGCTGAAATAAAAGAATGACTCAGAGCCATAGAAAAGCTACCTATTTTATGAGGCTCTCTGGGATTTTTTTCTTTTCATTTTTTGCTTTTTAGGCCACAGGTATGGCATATAGAAGTTTCCAGGCTAGGGGTTTAACTGGAGCTGCAGCTGCCAGCCTACACCACAGACAGCAACATGGAATCTGAGCCACATCTTTGACCTACACCACAGCTCATGGCAACGCTGGATTATTAACCCATTGAGCAAGGCCAGGGATTGAACCAGTGTCCTCGTGGATACTAGTTGGTTCATTACCACTGAGCCACAATAGGGACTCCTAGAGATACCATTTTAATTCAGTTTTCCTTTTAGTTATTTTCACTAATGGGCCTGAAAAGATCTAATGCCTCAGATTTTAACTTAAAAACACAGAGACAGATGTTATGTTTCAGAAAAACTAACTTAAAATTATCTACATAATTTTAGTATATCTATATATAAACTATAGTATATATACACTACATATACTACATACACTGTATAGCATATAGTGTACATATATATACATAGTATTTATTTGCTTAGGCAGCAATATATAATCAGTAAGCAGCAGACAGTAGAATGCTAGGCTTTGGTACAAGTATTCAAATGGAAACACCACCTAGTTTTGTTTTTGTTGTTGTTTTTAATTACCTGATGAATTGTATTACATTTATAGTTGTACAACAATCATCCAACCCAATTTTATAGGATTTCCATCCCAAACTCCCAGCCCATCCCCCTACCCCCCAACCTGTCTCCTTTGGAAACCATAAGTTTTTCAAAGTCTGTGAGTCAGTATCTGTTCTGCAAAGAAGTTCATTGTGTCCTTTTTTGAGATTCCACATGTAAGTGATAGCGTTTGATGTTGGTGTCTCATTGTCTGACTGACTTCACTTAGCATGATAATTTCTAGGTCCATCCATGTTGCTGCAAATGCCATTATTTCATTCCTTTTAATAGCTGAGTAATATTCCATTATGTATATGTACCACTTCTTCTTTATCCACTCCTCTGTCGATGGACATTTAAGTTGTTTCCATGTCTTGGCTATTGTATAGACTGCTGCAGTGAACATTGGAGTACATGTGTCTTTTCAAGTCAGGGTTTTCTCTGGATAGATGCCTAGGAGAGGGACTGCTGGATCAAATGGTAATTCTATTTTTAGTTTTCTAAGGAATCTCCATACTGTTTTCCACAGTGGTTGCAACAATTTACATTCCCACCAACAGTGCAATAGGGTTCCTTTTTCTCCACACCCTCTCCAGCACTTACTGTTTGTAGACTTTTTGATGATGGCCATTCTGGCTGGTGTAAGGTGGTACCTCAGAGTAGTTTTGATTTCTCTAATAGTTACTGATGTTGAACATCTTTTCATGTGTTTTTTGGCCATCTGCATGTCTTCTTTGGAGAACTGTCCGTTTAGATCTTCTGTCCATATTTTGATGGGGTTGTTTGTTTTTTGGTGTTGAGATGCAGAAGGTGCTTATAAATTCTGGAGATTAATCCCTTGTCAGTTGATTCATTTGCAAAGATTTTCTCCCATTCTGTGGGTTATCTTTTCATTTTGTTTAGGGTTTCCTTTGCTGTGCAGAAACTTTTAAGTTTAATTAAGTCCCACTGGTTTATTTTTGTATTTATCATCATTACTCTAGGAGGTGCATCTGAGAAGATGTTGCTGTTGTTTTATGTCGGAGAGTGTTTGGCCTGTGTTTTCCTCTGAAAGTTTTATAATCTGGTCTTATATCTGGGTCTTTAATCCATCTTGAGTTTATTTTTGTGTACAGTGTTAGGAAGTGTTCTAATTTCCTTCTTTTCCATGTGACCATCCAGTTTTCCCAGCACCACTTATTGAAGGGGTTGTCTTTTCTCCATTGTATATTCTTGCCTCCTTTGTCATAGATAAGTTGACTATAGGTGTGTGAGTTTAATTCTGGGCTTTCTATCCTGTTCCACTGGTCTATATTTCTGTCTTTGTGCCAGTACCATATAGTTTTGATGACTGTAGCTTTGTAGTATAGTGTGAAGCCAGGGAGCCTAATTCCTCTAACTCCATTTTAATTTTTCAGGATGTCTTTGGCTATCCCAAACAAACTTTAAAATACTTTGTTCGAGTTCTGTGAAAAATGTCCTTGGTAATTTGATAGGGATTGCATTGAAACTGTAGATTGCCTTGGGTGGTATAGTCATTTTGATAATACTGACACTTCCAATCCAAGAGCATGGTATGTCTTTCCATCTGTTTGTGTCACCTTTGATTTCTTTCATCAGTGTCTCACAGTTTTCAGAGTACAGGTCTTTTGTCTCTTTAGGTAGGTTTATTCCTAAGTATTTTATTCTTTTTGACGCGATGGTAAACAGGGTTGCTTCTTTCTGATCTTTCATTGCTGGTATATAGAAATGCAGTGATTTCTGTGTATTAATTTTGTATCCCACAACTTTGCCAAATGCATGGATGAGCGCTAACAGGTTTCTGGTAGTCTTTAGGATTCTCTAGGTATAGTATCATGTCATCCGCAAATAGTGATAGTTTTACTTCTTCCTTTCCAATCTGGATTTCTTTTACTTTCTGATTGCTGTGGCTAGGACTTTCAAAACTATCTTGAATAGTAGTGGCAAGAGCAGACATCCTTGTCTTGTTCCTGATCTCAGCGAGAATTCTTTCAGCTTTTCACCACTGAGAATGATGTCTGCTGTGGGTTTGTCATATATGGACTTCATTATGTAGAAGTAGGTTCCCTCTATGCCCACTTTCTGAAGGGATTTTATCAGAAATCAGTGTTGGATTTTGTCAAAGGCTTTTTCTGCATCTATTGAGAGGATCATATGGTTTTTACTCTCCAGTTTGTTAATGTGGTGTATGATTTGCAGATATTGAAGAATCCTTGTATCCCTGGGATAAATCCCACTTGATCATGACAGACAATCCTTTTAATGTACTGTTGGATTCAGTTTGCTAGTATTTTGTTGAGGATTTCTGCATCTATGTTCATCAGTGAAATTGGCCTGCAATTTTCTTTTTTTGTGGTATCTTTGCGTGGTTTTGGTATCAGGGTGATGGTGGCCTCATAGAATGAGTTTGCGAGTGTTCCTTCCTCTGCAGTTTTTTGGAATAGTTTCAGAAGGATAGGTGTTAGCTTTTCTCTAAATGTTTGATAGAATTCTCCTGTGAAGCCATCTGGTCCTGACTTTTGCTTGGTGCAAGTGTTTTAATCACAGTTTCAATTTCAGTACTTGTGATTAGTCTGTTCATCTTTTCTATTTCATCTTGGTTTAGTCTTGCAAGATTACACTTTTCTAAGAATTTGTCCATTTCTTCTAGGTTTTCCATTTTATTGGCATATAGTTGCATGTAGTAGTCTCTTATGATTCTTTGTATTTCTGTGATGTCCATTGTTACTTCTCCTTTTTCTTTTCTTATTTTATTGATTTGAGTCCTCTCTCTTTTTTTTCTTGATGAGTCTGGCTAAGGGTTTATCAATTTTGTTGATCTTTTCAAAGAACCAGCTTTTCGTTTCATTGATCTTTTCTATGGTTTTCTTCGTTTCTAAGAAACACCATCTAGTCTTAAAAGTACACTGGCTATGGAGAATCACTTTTTAAAGTCACCCAAATCTGCCTCATGTACAACTAAATGTTTTATCAAATTATTTATAAAAACTTAGAAATTGTCATTCTCCAGGGAGTTGAGACCCCCAAATAGAGAATTTACAGCACAGAATTAAGAAGGCTTTATTATCACTTTGATAAGAGTAAAATTAAAAACAAAAAAGAAGGCTTCATGAGCAAAACATTTTGCTCTGTTTCTTTGTTCATAAGGTATCATCTGCCTATATCTCCCCCAGATCCCACCATTTTCAGAGCTACACCAACTAGGTGCTAATCTCTAATATGTTTAACTATTAGTTGTCTCAAAACAAAGGAGACTGATAATCATTTTTTCAATGAGAGGGGTGTACCACCAATCCATATGGAAGCAAAGGCAGCAGCTGAAATGTGAAACTGTGCAGGGAGTATCAGGAGGCTTAACCAATCAACAATGTGAATCATATTTCAGAAATAACAGACATATAGATCAATGGAAGAGAGGAGAGCACCAAAAAATAAACCCACATGTATAGGATCAATTAACTGTACACAAAGGAGCCAAGAATATAATGGATAAAGGATAGTATCTTCAATAGGTTTGGGAAAAGTGGCAGCCACATGCAAAAGACTAAAACTTGACCACTTCTTACACCATACACAAAAATCAACTCAAAATCTATACGGCACAAGTGAACCTTGCCACAGAAAAGAAAATCATGGACTTGGAGAATAGAATCATGTTGCCAAGGGGGAGGGAGCAGGATGGATTGGGAACTTGGGGTTAATAGATGCAGACTATTGCTTTTGGAATGGATAAGCAATGACATCCTTCTGTGCAGCACTGGGAACTATATCTAGTCACTTATGATGGAGCATGATAATGTGAGAAAAAAGAATCTATACATGTATGTGTGACTGGGTCACCATGTTGTACAGTAGAAAACTGACAGAACCCTTTAAACCAGTTATAATGAAAAAAATCATTATATTAAAAAAATCAACTCAAAATGGATGAAAAACATGAACATAAGACCTGAAGCCATAAAACTCCTTGAATAAAACATAGGAGGCAAGCTCCTTGACATGAGTCTTGGCATCACCAAAGCAAAGGCAACAAAAGCGAAAGTAAACACATGGGATTACATCAAACTGAAAAACTTCCATGCAGCAACAGAAACCATCAACGAAATGAGAAGACAATCTACAGAATGGGAAAAATATTTTCAAATCATCTATCTGATAAAAGGTTAATTTCCAAGATATATAAAGAACTTATTCAACTCAAAAGAAAAACAAACGATCCAACTAAAAAAATGGGCAGAGGACTTGAATAGACATTTTCCAAAGAACACATACAAATGACCAACAGGTACATGAAAAGGTGTGCAACATCACTAATCATCAGGGAAATGCAAATCAAAACCACAGTGAGATATCACCTTACACCTGTTAGGACGGCTTTTGTGAAAAAACAGATAATAAGTGCTGGAAAGGACTTGGAGAAATGAGAATACTTATACACTATCAGTGAGAATGCAAACTTCTACAGTCTCTATGGAAAGCAGTGTGGAGGTTCCCCAAAAAACTAAAATTAGAACTAACCTATGATCTAGCAATTCCACTTCTGAGTATCTGCCCAAAAGAAAGGAAATGAAATCTCTATTTTGAAAAAAAAAGATCTGCAACCCCATGTGCATGGCGGCATTATTTCCAATAGCCAAGTCATAGAAACAACCTATGTATTTATCAACGGGTGAACAAATAAAGAAAAGGTGGTATATTTATACAATAGAATATTATTCAGCCATAAAAAGGAGATCCTATGATTTAAAACAGCATAGATGAATCCTGAGGGCATTATGCTAAGTGCAATTAGTCATACAGAGAAGGGCAAATACTGTATGATCTCCTTTATATGTGGACTCTAAAAAAACAAAACAAAACAAAAAAACATATTCACAGATGCAGAGAACAGACCAGTGGTTGCCAGAAACATGGGTGAAGGTGGTCAAAAGGCACAAGTTTCTAGTTAAAAGACTGGTAAATCATGGGGATATAATGTATAGCACGGTGACTACAGTTAAAAATACTCTATTGTATATTTGAAAGTTGCTAAGACAATAAATCTTCAAAGATCTCAGTACAAGGAAAATTTTTAAAAATGTAACTATGTGTGGTGATGGATGTTAACTAAACTTACTGTGGTAATCATTTTGCAATATATATATATATCGAATCATGTCACAGGCCTAAAACAAATACAGCGTAATATGTCAATTACGTCTCAATTTTAAAAAATCCTTGTAATCCAGCTTTAATCATTTAATCAATAAGGAGATGTTTAAAATATAAATTAAATTCATCATCCAAAAAGAAAGAAAAGAAGAAGAAATAATAATGGCAGCCAATATTTACTCAGGGGTTCTCACAAGCACGCACTATGTTAAGTGCTTTAACTGCATACTCAATCCTTACCACTGTATGTTGTAGGTACTATTATTAAAGCACTCACTCAACAACATATATTTATTCAGAATATTTCCAGGATATGGTAAAGTGTTGAAATTTGGCTCACCCACTTACTGGTTGATTCTGAGCAACTTATACTCTCTGACTCCATGGCCACCACCACCACCCCCCTGCTTTTTTTTTTTTTTTAATTTGGCTGTGCCCAGGGCATGCAGAAGTTCCTGGGCCAGGGACTGAACCTGAGCCACAGCAGTGAAAACGCTGAATCCTTAACTGCTAGGCCACCAGGGAACTCCAAAGTCTCCACAGCTTTATAATGTTAACTGTACACTATAATCCAAGGTCTGCCTTTCCTGGGGCCTGGTGGCTGCTGTTACTAAATACCCCACCCACTGATGTCAGGGCGGGAACAATACTAGGACTGCCTTTGCTACCACGCGGGCCTGGGATGTCTGGCGGCCCCTGCCCCACTCCTATGCCTCAGAAGCCAGCCCAGGGGCTGGTGGTTTCTCCACCCATCCAGTACTGACTTCCTTCTCCTTCCCAAACAACTCAAACTGATCAGACTCCAGCATGTCTTTAATGACACCAGTGGAATCATCTCCCCTACCTCAAGGATAACGAAGCATCAAAAATATCAGCCATGTATGAAAATTCCTGGAAGAGTTCACATTTATTCACGTATTCAACTTGAAGAGTAGAAGATTAGATCATTGGGGGTAATGCAATTCTGGTTAACTGGCAGTCACCCAAAAAATCCCTTAAATGAAATTCTAAAATAGATCGATACACGGCACTATTTTGTAAGTAGCAGATTTGAACATAATTGGATCCTTGAATGAGAAACTTGCTACATATCAGGGTGATCATCTAAACATTAGACCAACATGGTTTGGAATATAACCCCCAATAAGGAATATATTTCACATCATGGCTCACACATACATATAAAGAGCTGAAAAAAAAAGAGTTTTACAAAGAAAAGCTTATTCTTCCTGTATGATATACACTTTTCCCCACCTGTCCTTTCTACTCTTTTTTTCAATTAAAAAAATATGCTGGTCGAGTTCCCGTTGTGGCTCAGTGGTTAATCTGACTAGGAACCATGAGGTTGCGGGTTTAATCCCCAGCCTTGCTCAGTGGGTTAAAGATCCGGCGTTGCAGTGAGCTGTGGTGCAGGTCGCAGACTCGGCTCGGATCTGGCATTGCTGTGGCTCTGGCGTAGGCCAGTGGCTACAGTGCTGATTAGACCCCTAGCCTGGGAACCTCCATATGCCGCGGGTGCACTCCCAGAAAAGACAAAAAAAAAAAAAATATGCTGGAACTCCTCTCCCAAATAATTCCTCTACCAACTAATTCCCAACCAACTGTAGGGATCAACCTACAGTTTGAAAAGCACTGATATAGGCAGCCCTTCGCAGTGTGGTTTTGCCAACACCTAAGACCAACCCAGGAAAGCAATATTATAAGTAACCAGTACTGAACGGAGCATACAGATTTATTTTTAAAATATATTAAGCTGAATTATTAATAGCAGTTCTGCAAAGGCTTTCTTTAATCAGGAGACATGGGATTTAACAGAGCAATGACTTGGCATCAGGTACACCTGGATTCGTTTTGCAACCCCTAATGAAACAGTAGAGCTAGGCAATGACCAGTAACAGCTGCTAAAATCATTCTGTGAAAGGCTCATGAGAAACTTACAGAGGAATTGTGCTAACCAACACCTGAACCCAATGATCAATCCCGATGCCACACAAAGTGAGAACCAGCCTTTACTGCTTGCTGATGTGACACACGGCACTACCCATAAAGTGCAATGGCCAAAAAAAAAAAAAGAGGGATAGAGGAATACATTAAAGGGATATAAAAAGCCAAATCCAGAATGTGACTAGCTGTACAGAACGAATGACCTGATTCTCCCTCAACAAATAAAAGACAGGGAGGGTTGGGCGGCGGGGAGGACAGGTGAAATTGCTATGGATTACCAGAAATAATAGGTGGTCCTTGTTTTGATCCCAATTCAAACAAACCAAGTATAAAATGACATTTATGAGATAACTGAAGAAACTGAACACCAAATGGACTCTAGGTAATATTTAGGAATTACTACTGTTCATTTTCTTAGGTGTGATAATATTGTGATTATAGAGGAAAAAAGGGGGGGGGGAGGAAAATCCTTACCTCCAAGATGCATATTAAAGATTAAATGATATGATGTCTAGGATTTGCTTTAAAATAATCATAGGTGGGAGGAGAACAGGGGTTAGAGATCAAATAAAACTGACCCCAGGTTGGTACCTGCTGAAGCTGGGGTGTGAACATAAGGTATTTATACTTATACATCTTTCGTACTTTTGTGTATGTTTAAAACTTGCCATAAGAAGAAGCTGTAATAAAAAAAATTAAGAAAACCTGGATTCAAACTCCAGAATTTAGTAGCTGTAGGAGCTGGGCGGCTTCTTAAATCCTCTGGTCTTCAATTTCTCATCTGAAAATAGGAATGATAATCCCTATCTCATAGGATTGCTGGGAGGAGTGAAATGAGATCACAGGCTCACACTTTTAAGACATGTGGCTCTTAAAAGCTGCAAACGCTTACAAACAACAGTAAGCGCGCTCTCTGCGATGCTCTGGAAGAGAGAGACTGATTACAGGTTTGTGGGAGAAGAAACAGGTAATGAGCTGAATCCATTTGGACTCAAGAATTTTTGTTTTGCACTAATAGTAACCCATTAATAAGACACTGTTCCCTAGTACACTGTTGGGTGGGATTGTAAATTGGTGCAACCACTGTGGAAAACAGTATGCAGATTCCTCAGAAAACTGAAAACAGAACTACCATTTGATCCAGCAATCCCACTTCTGGGCATTTATCCAGAGAAAACCATGACTTGCAAAGACACATGTACTCCCAATGTTCATTGCAGCACTATTTACAACAGCCAAGACATGGAAACAACCTAAATGTCCATCGACAGAGGAGTGGATAAAGAAGTGGTACATATACACAATGCAATATTACTCAGCCATTAAAAGGGATGAAATGCCAGCGTTTTTAGCAACATGGATGGACCTAGAAACTATCATGCTAAGTGAAGTCAGTCATACAATGAGACACCAACATCAAATGCTTTCACTGACATGTGGAATCTGAAAAAAGGACAGACTGAACTTTTTTGCAGAACAGATGCTGACTCACAGACTTTGAAAAACTTATGGTCTCCGGAGGAGACAGTTTGGGGGGTGGGGGGATGTGCTTGGGCTGTGGGATGGAAATCCTGTGAAATCAGATTGTTATGATCATTATACAACTACAGATGTGATAAATTCATTTGAGTAATAAAAATAATAATAATAAGACACTGCTCACTTTATTGGCCCCTTTCTCCCCAAAGGAGAGTGTCTAAGATATCTGCGATAAATTGAAGGTCTCTAATTTGAGCTGTTTATATTTCTTGTTTACATTCCCAATTATAATCCTACTAAAGGTAGAAAGCAAATTTACAGGAGACTGTGTTGTTAAGATAAAACCGAAAGCAATTAGGAATCAATGTAATCTAAATAGGACTTTGTTTAACATATTCCAGGTGCTTTGAGAAGAACAGATAGGGATCTTTCAGGGCTAATGCTTCATCTCAAACAAGAGGAAATTAGCAAGGGTTCAAGCCTAAGTAACACAAAGGGAAATTTGGCACTATATGGCTTCAGCTTGCAGAATAGGTGGGCAGGAGCCAGGGTGATCTTTCTATGCAGATCTGATTAAGTCATTTCCCCTCCTTTCAATGGTTTCCCTCCGCTTTCAGGAAAAAGACTCAACTCCTGAACAAAAAGGCTCAGGTGGCTCCCCACCCTTAGTTCCTTCCTCCTCCCCTGGGTTAAGCCCCTTCTCTCCACAGGCCCCCAAGGTTCATCCTCCACTCCTTTCTCCCTTACCTCTTAGTTGTCAACTCCTCCTGATTCTCCTGAAATGTCTCTCAAACCTGCACACCCCATTTCATTCCTGCTGCCACTGCCCTAGATCAGGTCTTTTTTTTTTTTTGCATTTTTTTAACCTTTACTTCCCCATCTGCCCATATAGAATATATCCTTATTGCTTTTTCTGATTGTGAAAGCCATTCATGCTCATAAAAAGAAAAATAAAGCAATAAGGAAAGGAATAAAAATCTCCCCATGATCTCACGACAGACAAAAAGAACTTATCTTTCTGGCACACTCATTATTCACAATAGCCAACAGGGGGAAGCAACCTAAATGTCCATCTACGAAATGGGTAAACAAAATGTGTTCATACATACAACATACATACAAAATGTGTATATCCATATAATGGGATTATTATTCAGCCTTAAAAAAGGAAGGAAATTCTGACATACGACCCAGACGAAACCTGAGGACATTGTTGTTAAGTGAAATAAGCCAACCACGAAAAAACAAATATTGCATGATTCCACTTACATGCAGTACCCAGGGTAGTCAAATTCATAGAAACAAAGTAGATGAAGGCTGACAGGTGCTAGAGGGAGGGGGAAATGTGGAGTTGTTTCAATGGGTATAAAGTTTCAGTTTTGCAAGATGAAAAAGTTCTGGAGGTTGACTGCACAACCATGTGAATATCCTTAACACTACTGAACTGTACACTTAAAAATGGTTAAGATAAATTTGATATTATGGGTATTTTAGGACAATTTAAAAAGCTGTTTTAAACAACTTGTCTTTCTAGAATAAATATAGATGTAGATGCCTAAAAAAACAAGAATAGAAACATACTGCAATCTATTTTTCGCACCTAACCATAGGATGTAAACATCTTTCCCATATATATAGTTCTTACCTCCTTTTTTAATGGCTGATAGTACCCATCACATGACTGCATTATAATTTAACCAGTCTGTTTTCAGTCTTTCAACATTATAAAAACATCATAGTCAACATCTTTGCATATTTTCTCATTCTGTCTCATAACAGACATCTGGTTTTTTTTACATGCCCTTCTTCTGGCATCAACACCCTGATTTCTCCCAAGGAAAAAAAAACCTTCTCCTCATGCAAACACCCATCCGGACCTATACCTCCTGACCTCTAGCCAACAGTTACTCTATTTTAAAGTTTATTCCTAGGTGTTTATTTTTCATGTTGCTATTGTCATCTCACCATTCCATTTTCTGACTATGACTGCTGGCATAAAGCTATGGTTTTTGCCTACCTTATGGTTTGCTTATTTTTAACTCGATTCCCTTGAATTTTCTCAGCAGATAATCATATCATATGTAAACAATCATAGCATTTAGGTAGTGACTAAGGGCAAATGCTCTGGGCTCAGGCAGACCTGGATTCAAATCCTGTGTGACCTTGGCCAAGCATTTTTATCTCAATTTCCTCAGCCATAAGCTGGGGATTACACTAGTGGCTATCTCCCAGAGTTGTTGTAAAAATCATCTTATCACCTGAGACCAGTGCATGGAGAGTGCTCGACACAGTATTAGTTCAATAAGTGTCCGATATCTGATGAGAAGGAACACATAACTTTCCATACGGACATCTTTTTTTTTTTTTTTCTGGTTGCATTACACATTATAAAAGGTGCAGTCCTTTTCAGCAATTAACTTGCTTTCCACGTCTCAAAATTAAAAAAAGAAAAAAAGATGCCATCAGATTCTTTGCAAAGGATCTGTGCTGTGGATCGCATCCACTCTCACAGTCTCTGGAAAGCTGTGCCATCGATTTTTCCCCTTCATCTGTACTTTCTCAGCCTCGCCCTCACTCGCTGGCTCTCTGCCATCAGCATTTAAATCTGTTCGTGTCTCTCTCCTGCTTAAAATGACTTCACCTGATTCCCCACTCTACAGCCTGCCTTCTCTCGCTTCCCTTCACAGCCACACTTCTTGGAGCTGCCTACACCGTCTTTACTTTCTCACATCCCACTCTCTCTCATCCCACTGACATATTACATTGAACCTTTGGAAGTTGCCGATATTATAGATTCCGCCCCCACCCTTTCACCAAATCTGCTCAATTAAAGCGCTTGGTGACCTCTATACTTACTTATGCAAAAGGCACATTTTAGCCTTTAACTTATTTCGCTTGAAATCTCGACAGCACCGTCCAGCAAAGTTGACCTCTTCCTTGAGCTTTCATTACTACACACTCTTAGCTTTTCTCCCACTTCTCTGGCCATTTTTTCCTGTGTAGTCTAAGTGAATGGTTCTGTCTAGAGTGTGCAACATAGTGGCCCTGAATGATCTGGGCCTTTTTTTCCCCCCCAAAAAAGTAAAATCTCCCTGAATGGGTCTCTTTCAATATTGATTAAATTCCACTTGTACTGGACTGCTTTTGTCTCCACAAAAGTACCTTTGAATATGTGTGGAATACATGCCACAAGGATATGGCATGTATTCCTTACTACTTAACACAGTGTCTGGCACACAGCAGACACTCAATAAATATTTTTTTTCAAGATGAAAAATATTTTTTTGCATAAATGAATAGCCGCAATGTGAAAAACAGCCTGGAGGAGTGATGAGACTGAGAAAACACAAAAAACCAAACCTCTGATCAAACACACACAATACATATTCATCACCTGATTTAAATCCTTTGGTGCGCCCCACTAGACCCCACAAAGAAGCCCAGATGCCTCAAAACTTACAAGGGCAACTGCATATCTGTCAAATACACCTAGCCAGACCACTTCCAATCGGTCTAACCAGGCTGTGAAATCCTTGCAAATGTCCAAGAAGTCTGCATTTTTCACCCCAAGACCTTGCACTGGCTGTTCTCTCTACCTAGAACAGAACGCACTCCACCAGCTTCATCTTCCAGCAGATACAAAGGCAGCCTTCATGTCTCATTTTGGAAGTCATCTTCTTTTGGAATCTCTCTTTGACCATTTTCCACAACCTCATCTCCACCTATTTGGGTGAACTGCCTTCTCTGCATATTCACAATCCCCTGTAAGTCAAAAATCAGAGCTGGAACCACAATGAATTCCTATTTATACGGTAAAACTGTGGAGTTCCCTGAGAACAAGATGTCTCATTCACTTTTTCACTCCTGGCCATCAGCCCAGGCCCTGGCACACAATACATGCTCAATGATGGACCTCCTAGTAGTAGTGGTAGTAATAATAAAAGCTCCCAAGGATTGAGGACTCACCTGCAAGAATTTGAAATCTAAATATACTTCATAATTACCGTCTAAGACAGGTGGTCTCATTATCCCCATTCTGCAGATGGGAAAACTGATACACAAAGAAATCAATCCTCTCTGGCCCCAGAGTCGCACAGAAGCACGTTCTCTATAGTTCCGAGTTATTCCTCGATCCCCAAATAAGAATGGCTTTTTAAAAAAACAAAACAAAAAAAACTTTCAAATCAGGCCAACAGCCCCCAAATAAACACCCCAAAGCGCTCTCCACACCAACGCCGAGGGTTAAAGGGCACGAGGGGGCGCCGCCCTGGCGCCGGCAGGGAGCTTAAAGGTCAGGCCCCCGTCTCCTTCCTTGGGGTCCCCAGACTCCCAGCCCCTCGCCTGCTGCGACGAGTCGACGCCGGGAGACGCGCGTTTGGGCCGCGACTACCCTCCCGGCCCCTGCTCACCTGCAGTGCAGCCGCCAGCCGAGCCCGGGCCACCGGCCCGCAGCGCCTCCCTCGGGCCGCCTGGCGCCGGCCGCGCTCAGCGGAGCACGTTGCCTTGGCAACCGGAGCTGCCGCTCTCCCGCGGCTGGCGCTACGGCGGCTCGGAGGGGACCAGGAGGCTTCGCGGCCCCGGCCGCAGCCCCCGAGCGGGCGGAGGAGAGAAAGCGGCTGGCAGTTGGGATTTTGAGTGGTGAGAAACCCAGGGTGGGGGCTGGCAGCCTGGAACTTGTCGCCGAGGGAAAAGAGAAGGAAACGTTGGGTGGAAAGGGGACAGCAGGGCAGGGGCAGGACTTGTGTTTCAGAGCCTGCCTGTGCCTCAGTTTCTCTCTCTGTCACCTGAGATGGAGACTATTCCGGGAAGATTTGGAGCCGCAGGCGGAAGCTCGCTAGACTGGGGATATTTAAAGCCGTGAAAACTGATGTGGGAGGGGTGGCACATGCCTCTCTCTCTAATTTCCAACTTGGTGGTGTGACAAAGAATTTTTTAAAAAATAAAAAACAAAAAAAACGTGTTTCTTTGGGCTGACAGTGAGCATGAGATCGTCAGATTTAATTTCAATATGAGAAAAAAATTACTTTAACACCAGCAGTTATATTTTCTGGAATAATCCTGCAGATAATATTGGAACATGAGCATAAAAGGTATTCATTGCTCCATTGTGTATGACAGCAAAAAGGCCGAGACCAGTCTAACCGTCCACCAACAATGGTTAGGTAAATTATGGTACATCCATAAAATGGATTGCCAAAAAAAAAAAAAATTAAGAGGGACTGAAATAGATGTAGATACAGTTTAGAATAGACTTATCTTCAAGCTACGCATACAGCCATTGACTGAAGGAAAAAAAAAAAAAAAAGCACAACCAAAAACTTAAGAATTTTGTTTTATCTGGCTGACGAAACTGAGGACTTAAGCCCAGGACACAGCCTCTCAGCTGGTTCTTAGAGACTATTCTGAAGAGATAAGGAAGGAACCAAAATATATGAGCTTTTGCAACAAAGATGACTGTTAATTAAAGAAAACCGGATGGCTCAAGTTAAGGAATTTAGAGCTTTTCTGTGTATAGGAGGATGCAAGATTCTGGGCTCACTGAAATCATTCCTTTGATAAGCACCTTATCTGTCTAGGACCAGTATCCTGCTTCTCTCCATCCGCAGTCCCTTCAGGGTGCACAGCTGGGGGTGACTATCTCCATCCTGAGTTCCCTCAGGGCTCACTGTGCCAAGTGGCTGTAGTGGTTTGATGGCTGCAAAGTCCTTTGTTTACTGCTATGGCAGGCAATATTTTTCACTGCACACAGCAAGAGTCTCCGGACTAGCCCTGTCGTTGCTTCTACTCTATCTTCCAACCCTGCCCCAGTCTTTTCTCCACTCAGTAGCCAAAATGATCCTCTTGAAATGTAAACATGATCACATCTTTCCCCTGTTTAAAAGCTTGAAGTGTGCTGAACAAAATCTGGAGTTACTATGGTCAACAATAGATCCGCAAGTGAACTACTGCCCTGGATACCTGTTCAGTCCCACCTCTCACCATTTTCTTCTCCATGCTCCAGCCACCAGGCTTTGAGGTTTCTAAGTTAAGCATCCTTCTATCTCAGGGCCTTTCCTCTTGCTGTTCCATGCTGGGACCACTCTTCTTCCAGATATCTCCATGACTTGCATCCTTACTTCCTTCAGATTTCTGTTCAAATGTCAAGTCTTCAAAAAGACCTGCCCTGACTACACTACTTAGAGTCGCAAGCACAGGGAACTATAGTCAATATTTTGTAATAACCTGAATGGGGGGAAAGAAACCTGAAAAAGAATATTTGTATGCGTGTAGCTGAATTGCTGTGCTGTATGTACACCTGAAACTAACATGATATTGTAAATCAACTGCACTTCTGTGAACCAGAGGTTGACACTTGCCATCACATGCCATCTGCCTCTACTTGGATTTAATCATGAGCCACTGCAGCTGCTGACCCGCAGCCCCCCCCCCCCCCCCCCCCCGCCCCCAAGCAGAGCGCAGGGTGAAAATCAGGAATGAAGCACTCTGTGCTCTGGGAAAACTGGAAGAACAGACCCTCAGAGAGTCAGATAGTTTCCGGAGAAGATTTTATGTGCCCAATTCTTGCATCTCCTCATACCTAGAAAAACACTAAAAGCCTTCGTGATGATGTCTGCTCCTTGTGACTGACAGGAGCCTTCAGGAGACCAGCAACAAACTTCTGTGATGTGTGTGCCTGGCTGCGTGCCCCTCCCCCTCCCCTTTATCACACATGTCCCGATAGTCACCGTTTCCTCTTTGGGCTCTAGTTAAGTGGACAAAACAAAGGATGTCACAGTCATCTGAGAATGCAGTCACCTCCAGCAGCCACCTCCAAGGATGAGCTGATGAGCCCCTAGAGCTGTGAAAACTCAGGATTATTGGCCCCAATAGCTGAGGTGCATATCAAAGGAAAGATTTCAGTGAGGCCAGACCTCTTTTGTTCCTGCTACCTGCCCTTTGTTGCAAAAACTCCTACACATCCTAGTTCCCCACCTCACCTCCCAGCAGAGTTTTTCTCAGAGCTACCTGAGATGCTGTCTCCTGGACTTATGTCCTAATGTTGCCCGAAATAAAACTTAACTCTCAACTTTCATTTTTTAAAAAAATGACACTTTGATAAAATAAATTAAAAAAAAATTAAGTAGCAGACCCCATCAATTCTGTCTTCTCTTCCATTTTATTTTTCTTCATAGCTTTTGTCAGTATCTGATGTAATTCTATATGTTTGTCACTTGTCTCCTTTCACTACTACAGCATAGATTCTTTTAAGGGCAAGCATTTTATTTGTTCCCTGTTGTTTTCTCAACAGTGGGAACAGTGCCTGGCACATAACAAGAGCTTGGTAAATATTTCCTGAATGAATGAAAAGTTAAGTGAAATAAGCAATGTGCAACCCCACATGGTTGGAATGCAACTGTGAGTAAAAAGAGTGTATGAGACATATATTGCTGGTATGTGCATACATGAACTCTGAAAAGAAATCTAGGAGATGGAGAAGAGTAAGCTAATACATTTTCACTGTAATTTTTTTTTTTTTTGTCTTTTTGCCATTTCTAGGGCCACTCCCACAACATATGGAGGTTGCCAGGCTAGGGGTCTAATCGGAGCTGTAGCCACCGGCCTACGCCACAGCCACAGCAAAGTGGGATCCGAGCTGTGTCTGCAACCTACACCACAGCTCAGGGCAAGGCTGGATCCTTAACCCACTGAGCAAGGCCAGCGATCGAACCCGCAACCTCATGGTTCCTAGTTGGATTCGTTAACCACTGAGCCACGATGGGAATTCCTGCACTGTATTTTTTGTTTGTTTTTTGTCTTTCTAGGGGCACACCTGTGGCATATGGATATTCCCAGGCTAGGGGTCAAATTGGAGCTGTAGCCACCATGCCACAGCCATGGCAACCCCCGATCGGAGCATCTGTGAACTGTGCCACAGCTTGTGGCAATGCTAGATCCTTAACCCTCTGAGCAAGGCCAGGGATCGAACCCGCATCCTCATAGATACTAGTTGGATTCTTAACCTGCTAAGCCACAATGGGAAGGCCCACTGTATGTTTTTTTATGCAGTATTTAAAAAAAAAAATCAAGTACATGCATTATCTTTTCAAACAATATATAGGAGTGTAGGTGATCAGATTATTCTACCCTTACATATGCCACTTTAGCATATGGAGAATTTCCAGCTGGAGATAACTGAGGAGACACAGAAAAGCTCTGTGCCCTCTCCCTATAAATGTCCCTTTGTGAAGGTGGCTCCCATCTCCTCTCAACCAGGAAGGCCAAAGTTAAACACAGCAGAAGCTAACCACAGGTGGAGTTCCCATTGTGGCACAGTGGTTAACGAATCCCACTAGGAACCATGAGGTTGCAGGTTCAATCCCTGGCCTTGCTCAGTGGGTTAAGGATTCGGCGTTGCCATGAGCTGTGGTGTGGGTCGCAGACGCAGCTCAGATCCCGCGTTGCTGTGGCTCTGGCGTAGGCCAGCAGCAACAGCTCGGATTAGACCCCTGGCCTGGGAACCTCCATATGCCGAGGGAGCAGCCCAAGAAATGGCAAAAAGACAAAAAAAAAGAAAAAGAAATTAACACAACACTGTAAATCTATACCTCAACGAAGTTTTTTAAAAAACCAACAAAAAACTGCATTTCCCATTGTGGCTCAGTAGGTTAAGAACCCAACTAGTATCCATGAGGATTCAGGTTTGATCCCTGACCTCCCCCAGCAGGTTAAGGATCGGGCGCTGCTACAAGCTGTGGCATAGGTTGCAGATGTGGCTCAGATCTGGCATTGCTATGGCTTTGGTATAGGCTGGCAGCTGCAGCTCTAATTCGAACCCTAGCCTGGGAACTTCCATATGCTGAGGTGCAGCCCTAAAAAGAAACAAAACAAAACAAAATTAAAGAAATAAATAAAATGTATTGCTCCTTGTCAGAATGGTATAAAAGCCTCCATGTCTAGCTGGTCTAATCACTGAACCGAAGATGGAAGGGGGAAATTTTTCCTCCTCTGCAGCGGGGAAGTTTTGACAATGTGAATATGGGAGGGGCTGCTTTGGGGAACAGTGAGCTCCCCACCCTGCTGAGGGATTCTTGCAGGAGGTGGGAAATTGAAGTAGGTGATCTCCAAGATCTGCTCTCCCTGACTTTGCCACTTAGATGAGTGAGGCACACTTAACTATTTAGGGTCAGAAACACCGAGAGATGGGAAGGGTCCCACCTTTGATAGGGCTAATGCTTGCAGGTCATAAAGTGAAATGTCCTTCAGCTGCCAGCTAGACCCAATGTTTTTTGCTGAACATAAACAAGGGCTCACAGAATACAAGCAAAGATCAGACAAGGCCACTCTGTATTCGCAGCAAGACATAGAGAAGGCCACTCTGAAACCACAAATTCGACTCAACATCCTCCTCTTCTGACTAACATGAGTAGGTCCTGCTTCTTTTTCAATGACATCTGGCCCTGCTTTAATTCTCCTACCTTATGGGTAAAATTAAGATAACAGATTACTGAATTGCCCCTGCTTCTTGACTGTGCCCAATTCAAAACTGTTCCCCACTTCCTTATACCCACCTTAGAGGTACCCAGCACAAACCCAAATATCCCACAGTAAGCTCTTCCCAACTCCCTCTTACCAAGACACTTCATGGCTTCTCTCTCAAATGTGTTCTCCCCGAATGAACAAGCTAAATAACTCTAATTCTTTTAGGCAGTGGGTATGTTCCTGGCAGAATTTGATCACAGGCTTTATCACAGTTTTGGCTTTTTTTCTGCCCAGTCCAATAATACCCAGGCAGGAGGAAGCAAGGACTTTAAGGGCTACCTGGAAGATTCAGTGGTCCTGAAACAACCTGACTTGGGCAGGTAGTTTGGGAGCTGAAAGAGAGAAGGATCCAGGTAGGAATTAGGATCACTTGAGTAATCCTTCCTCTGCCATCAGCCTTTTCTGTGGCTTTCAGCAAACCAGTTCGCTTGGAGTCTTTTTCCATTTTTGTACGACAAGTGTGAACTGGAGACTGGCCCCACCACCTGCCTCTACAAGGCTTGAATCATGAGCCACTGCAGCTGCTGACCTTCAACACCCCCTGAAAGGCGCTCAGGGTGGAGATCAGGAGGGAGGCACTCTATGCTCTGGGAAAACTGGCAGAATAGGTCTTCAGATAAATATTTTCAGATTTTATGAGTTCAATTCTTGCATCTCCTCATATCTAGAAAAGCACTAAAATCCTTCAGGGTGATATCTGCTCCTTTTGACTAGCAGCAACCTTCTGTAAAATGTGTGCTTGACTGCATGGACCTCCCCCTTCACCAAAATCACATTGACATCCCCCCCAACCCCCGACATCCCCCCGCCCCGCCCGGGGTCTTTGGAGCAGTTTTTCAGAGCTATCCGAAATGCTGCCTCCTGGGCTATCATCCTCGTTTTGCCCCAAATAAAACTTAAGTCTCAACTTTCAGGTTGTCCATATTTTTAAGTCGACAGAAGAGATTAGAATATATTTCTAAGGCTTCTTCCAACCTAAATAGTCTAGGATCCAAACTCTATAGGTTCTCATACTCCCATATAAATGTCCCCCTACACTAATCATTTGTATAACATTGTCATAATTGTCGCCCTATCTACATACCACCTGTTAATGTATGTAAGTAAATAAATTTTCAAAATTTTTTCTTTAAACAGACTCTTCATTTTTACTTAAATTTACAAAGGAAAATTCGAGTTCCCCGCCAAGGTGCAGTGCGTTAAGAACCTGACTGCAGGAGCTGGGGTTGCTGAGGAGGTGCAGGTTTGACCCCCAGCCTGGTGCAGTGGGTTAAAGGATTCAGCGCTGCCACACCTGGGGCTAGGATTTAATCTCTGGCCCAGAAACTCCATATGCTGCAGGTGCGGTGGCCATAAAAAGAAAAAAAAATTTACAAAGTAAAATTTACACCACTGTTCAAATGGAAACCAAGCATTGCTTGGTAAAAGTGGAAGAATTTCTACAAACACGCACATACACAAACTCTAAAACAAACAGTGTTATTTAACTTTGAATGTGGTTACCTTTTGATGAAATTGGAAGGAAGCCCTCACTCTGTTAAAAAGGGAGATAAGCAAATATTAGAAAAATGTTAAATACATATTGGTCTTAAATACTTTAATTTGAAACACTGCCTTTCAGTGTTAATGTACCACACATGCATTCTTAGATCCTTTCACTCACCTCAAATGGTTTCTACAGCCCACATTTTAAGAAAGAGTGCCCATCTTTCCTGCTTAATTTGGGCTCATCCTTCAGTTCTTAGACTAAATATAAATCCCTCAGATTACATACAAAGTCCTTCCAGGACTACTCCCCATCTAATTACCTTCTTACATAGAGGGCGTTAATAAACTTTTATTGAGCGAATTGTGCCTCATACTACTTTTTCATAGTTGGCATCACAACATATCATGGTCCTTTTCTGTTCAGTGCCAGCCTCTTCTTAAATTGGCCATAACTCCTTGAGCACTTCTCCACTCCACGTCTTGATGTAGTGGGCTCCCAGGGAATACAAAAGGGGCGGAGGAGTAAAACCTGCTCCTTCCGACACCAGTTTGGCTCCGCCTTCTCCCCCAGCCCCCGTCTGCCTTAGCCCCGCCTTCTCCTTCTACCAATGATAGGTGCCTTCTCGGTAGCGGCGAGAACGATGGGCGGGGCCACGTGATGACGCAGGCCGCACGTTTCCGGCCTGAGAAACCGTCGCGTTTCTTAGGAGACCCCTCAGCAGGGAGTTACCATCGCTCCAGGAGATTCTCGGTCGTCCACTTAGATAACCCGCGTCACCATGGGGGCTGTGCTGGGCGTCTTCTCCCTCGCCAGCTGGGTGAGTTCGGGGTCTGGTGTTTCCGTCGGACCGGTGGTGTGGGGAAGGGCGATAAGGCTCCCCAAGCCCAGCCCAGAACGGGCCTCGGCCCCAGGGACCCAGGGGTTGGAGGGGGTGGGGGTCGGCCCTGGGCTTCGGAGGGTATCAAGGGGTCCAGGATAAAATCTGCGATGCCCTGCGGCTGAGATCAGGCGGCTGGCCTTCTGGGTTTGTTGAGAAACCTAAGAGGCCAGACCTCCATTGTTTACAATTTCGAGTGCCCCGCCCCCGCGAGCCTTCCGGCCTCTGGGTTCCTCAGGAGCTGCTATGGGAGACGGAGTCCCGGAGGCCACGGCTCTCCGGTTCACTTCCAGGCTCCTTCTTAAGGTGGCGTCATTTGTTTGGGCGGTGAGGGGGCTTGAGTAATATTTTTATCCCACAGCACAAGGAGTATGTGACAGAGGTGGGATTTTAAGTTTCCGGCGCTAGGGAAAGAAGGCCTTGTGGATTATTGTTCAGAATTGGAAGTCATGGCCTGAACATTTTGGGACTTTGTACAAATCATTTCTTTCTGGCTTCCGTTAAGATGACAGTCACCCCTGCATTCCTCGCGTCAAGAAAATGAAGTGAATAAATGGATTGAATCACTTTGTAGATTGTAAGCGCCGTATTTTAGAAGAGAAACTTTAGAATCTGTGGAAGTGAATATGCTGAGTTCGCTCCTGCATTTGCTTTAGAGGAGCATGCTTGCTTAACATCATCATCTCCTTGTTTTTTAATTCCCCAACTGGCTTAATTGACCAAGGACTCAATCTCAGCTCATTCCACTTCGGTTTCTTAGAACAGAGTGTGATTTCCATCCCTTAAGGTTGTGGATCACATCAAAAGGACTATTCATCGTTTAAGGTCCTAGATTGCAGTGGCTTTCTGATTTTTTTTTTTTTGACCTTGGCTCAGAATAAGAAATAAATTTCACCTGGTAGATTTAATACACCCATTTAGACACAGATTTCATGCCCTCTACTGTACAACTTTCCCATCACATTTTTAAAAATCCTGGTCAATTGTTATTTACAGCCCACTAGTGGGTCAAGCTCACTATTTACAAGATAGATTTTTTTAACAAATGTTAAGAAAACCATTAAGGAGTGAATTGGTAATCTGAAACCTAAACACATTTTAAGTAATGTAAAGCTGAGATTTGAATTGATGCCATCAAAGCATTTCTATTTATAAACCACTTTTATATTTTATTAATTCCTTTTGTCCAGTAGGAACAGCAAGGAGTTCAGTATACTAGAGAATGGAATGAGTGAAGGGAAGAATAATAGAAAATGAAGTCAGAAAGGTAAAGGGGGAGTTCCCGTTGTGGCAACGAATCCAGCTAGGAACCATGAGGTGGCAGGTTCAATCCCTGGCCTCTCTCAGTGGGTTAAGGATCTGGCGTTGCCATGAGCTGTGGTGTAGGCCGAAGACATGGCTCAGATCTGGCGTGGCTGTGGCTGTGGTGGGCAGCTGTAGCTCTGATTAGACCCCTAGCCTGGGAACCTGCATATGCCACAGGTGTGGCCCCAAAAAAGCAAAAAAAAAAAAAAAAAAGAAAGAAAGAAAGGTAAAGGGAACCAAATCATGTAGATACCCATTGGCCAACTTAAGGACTTTTCTTCCATTCTCTATAGGTTACTGGTTTGGGCCCTATAGATTAAACTATAAAAAGATGAGTTAGCAAGAAAGAAAAGAAGTTATGTACTTGTCCAACCCATATACAGCAGGAGTTCTCAGTGATGAATACCTCAAAGGGGTCAGAATATAGGGCTTATTATATGCCTAACTTAACTGGGGGAGAAGGGGCAGAAAAGGGCTCTATGGGAAGAACAAATAGGTGTCTTTAGGAAAGACATGGTGGTTTAGGAGAGCAAATAAGAGATAAGAAAGTTTGTGATAATACTAGTTTATATGGGTGCAGAGGTCTTTTTGTCATCTTCATGCCCATAAAACTCCCTTGGAGAGAGAATTTATGGCAGTTGCTGCTGCTTTTAGATAAGAAAAACTCTGAGAAGGCGTTTTTTTGTGCATCTTTTGAATGACACGTTTTCATCTTAAAACGTATTTTTATTTTTATAATTTTTATTATTATTGTGTTGTCTGTTTAGGACCGCACCCACGGCATATGGAGGTTCCCCAGGCTAGGGGTTGAATCCAAGCTGTAGCTGCTGGCCTACACCACAACCACGGCAACACGGGATCCGAGCTGCATCTACGACCTACACCACACTCACAATAATGCCGGATCCTTAACAAACTGAGTGAGGCCAGGGCTCGACCTGTGTCCTCATGGATGCTGGTCAGATTCATTTCTGCCAAGCCACGGTGGGAACTCCTTAAAATAATTTTTATATTATTCTGGGTTCTGAATGGGTGGCTATAGCAGTGAGATAGGAACTAGTGCATTTCATCCAGGTGAGAGGTGATAGTAATGACTTGGATCAATGTGAGCTCTAAGGAGGCTATGAAAGTGTCAGATGCTGGATACATTTTGAGAATAGAGCTGATGTGATGACAAATGGAATCAGAGTTTTCGAAAAAGAAGACATCATGGAGTTCCCGTCGTGGCACAGTGGTTAACAAATCTGGCTAGGAACCATGAGGTTGCAGGTTCGATCCCTGGCCTTGCTCAGTGGGTTAAGGATCCGGCATTGCCATGAGCTGTGGTGTAGATCGCAGACGCGGCTCAGATCCCATGTTGCTGTGGCTCTGGCGTAGGCCGGTGGCTACAGCTCCGATTCGACCCCTAGCCTGGGAACCTCCACATACCATGGGAGCGGCCCAAGAAAAAGGCAAAAAAAAGACCAAAAAAAAAGAATAAAAATAAATAAATAAAAAAAAAGAAAAAGACGACATCAAGGATGACTTCAAGATTTTTGGCCTGGGCAACATAAAAAGTATGTTGCCCTGGGTCCTTGGACTCTTAAATCAATAGAAATTGATAAGAGGCCAGACAAGAATTTCAGGCGAGCAAGAGGGAGAGAAAACAAGTATCAGGTGCCCTTACTTGCACCCAGAGGCCCAGAGAGGGATGGGAGTGGCAGGCTGGTTCCTTAAATGATACAAGGGTCAGGGCAGATGGGTGGGGTGGGCAAGAGGGGTGGCTTAGGTGGTCTGCTCACCTCCTTGGTGGTGCTATGTGCAGGGATCCTGCCCACCTTTTTGTATCTTATTGCTCATGTGTACACTTATAGTCCCTTATAGTTTCTTTGTATTCTGTTGCTCAAGGGTTGGTCCAGGTGCAGGCACTCCCAGTAGAGTCCCAGGTCCTAGCCGGTCTCAAATAGAGTTGTTATTTACTGAGATAGGAAAGTGATGTATATGTAATAGGACAAGTTCATTCTACAGATTTCTTTTTATGGCTGCATCTGTGGTATATGGAAGTTCCCTGACTGGGGGTTGAATTGGAGCTGCAGCTGCATATGTGACCTGTACCTCAGCTTGTGGCAGTGCCAGATCCCCAACCCACTGAGCGAGTCCAGGGATTGAACTTGCATCCTCACAGACACTATTTCAGGTTCTTAACCTGCTGAGCTACAACGGGAACTCTTCATTCTGCAGACAGAGTACCTACTGTGTAAAGGTGCAAAAGATATAACACGAGTTGGTCCCCCGTCAAGGTACAAGGCAGTTACAAATAAGTAAGTAGGTATATTGGTTTTCCAGGACCGGAAAACAAAATACCACAAAGTGGGTGACTTAAATAACAGAACTCTATTGTTGCACAGTTTCGGAGGCTACAAGTCTGACTAAGGTGTCAGCACAGGTTGGTTCCTTCTGAGGTGGTGAGGGAGTCTCTGTTCCAGGCCTCTTCCTAGTTCCTGGTGGTTTGGTAGCAGTCTTCTATGTTCCTTGGTTTCTAGGTCTCCACGTCTTCATCTTCACATGATGTTCTCCCTGTGGTACATGTATGTGTCCGATTTCTCCTTTTTATGATGACATCAGCCATGTTTGATTAGGGGCCCACTCTTCCCTGGTGTAACATCATTTTACGTAATTACATCTGCAATGACCCTCTTTCCAAATAAGGTCACATCCTGAGGTATTGGGGATTCAGACTTCATAGGAATTTTGGAGGACACAGTTCAACCTATAGCAAACAGTAGGCAATTATCATTGGTTTATTTAATTGACTGGGGGAAAAACAGTGAAAGGGAGTCAGGAATGTGAGAGTGCAGACAGAATAAACCTGAAGCAATTAGTATCATTGTTTTTCGCTGTAAAATGCCTGTATTTCTGTCGGTGGCGGATACAGACTTCTCTTACCTTTGACCTAGATTATACTTAAGAATCGGAAGCTGACGCTGGGTGGTCAATTCCCATGGCTGTTGTGATTATGGATATTAATGGTTACTGGGAGTCCCTGCTATGAAAGGCATCATACTAGGTGCTACATATTCCTGACATCATCTCATAAAAAATTATTACTGGGGCCATACTGTAAAACCAGAATCCCCCAGCCTTTGCCTCTGCTGCTTATGAGGATTCTGAATTAGCCTGTCCTTGTAATGTGACTTAATAACGTCACCTGTGAAAGCAATGCAGGTGACTTCCTCATCAAGCATGTGAAGAATGACTCAAGTTATGTCCTATCATCTGGAATGCTCGTTAGGAAAGCATCAGCTGACCAAAGATCTAGGTTACTCTTTTTTAGAAATGATAAAGTTCACAGAATGTAAAATTAACCATTTTAAAGTGTGTAATTCAGTGACATTTAACACATTCACAGTGTTGTGCTATCATCGTATCTTTCTGGTTCCAAAGCATTTTCATCATCTCAAAGAGAAACTTGATACCCATGTAGCAGCCAGTTCTCTTCTTTCCAACCTCTTGAAACCACTAATGTGCTTTCTGTCTCTGGATTTACCCATTCTGGATATTTCCATTTGAATGAAATCATAAAATATGTGACCTTTGGTGTCTGGCTTTTTTCGTTAACATGATGTCTTCTAGGCTCACCCATGTTGTGCCAGGTAACATACTTCATTTTTATGGCTAAATATTCCATTTTGTGGCTATACCACATTTTACTTATTCACTCATCAGTTGACGGCCATTTGAGGTGTTTGTTTTTTGACAATTGTAGATAGTGCTGCTTTGAACATTCATGCTCAAGTTTTTGTTTAAATACCTGTTTCAGTTCTTTTGCATGTATATATAAAAGTAGAGTTGCTGGGTCATATGCTATTTCTGTTTAACTTTGAGGAATCTCTAGGTTACCTTAGAATGGAGCTAAATGTCTCTTGCTTTCATTATTTATAAGGGTGTCTATGTAATGTTGCCTTATTCTGTAATATCAGATTTGGTAGCTAGGATTCTCAGAAAACAGCAAGTGGAGTTAGGTTTCTGTTTTCCTTAGTATTAAGATAGATTGTTTTTATTTATTTATTTATTTATTGCTTTTTAGGGCTGCATCTGCAGCATATGGAGGTTCCCAGGCTAGGGGTTGAATTGGAGCTACAACTGCCAGCCTGCACCACAGCCACAGCAATGCCAGATCCGAGCCACATCTATGACGTACACCACAGCTCACGGCAACACTGGATCCTTAACCCACTGAGAGAGGCCAGGGATCGAACCCGCCACCTCATGGTTCCTAGTCAGATTCGTTTCCGCTGTGCCACAACGGAAACTCCAAGATAGATTGTTTTTAAATAAAATATGCTCTTTATGCGACCATAACTCACATTTATTGGGTTTTTACAATGTGTTAGGCACTGTGTTGAGTGTTATTTAATATAGCAGCATCTGAGAGAGGAAGATTCTGTTATTGAGTTTATTTTACAGATGGAGGAATAAGCTTAAATTAATATAATTTGTTGAGATAAAGTGGCAGAAATAATACTGATTCTAGAGCACTTCCTCCCAGCTGTAGAAGAAGCTATAAATCTGTTAGTTAAAACTCTCAGAGCTTGTATTTGGAACAACACCTGCCAGCTGCAGCTTTGTTTTGAGGTTCCCCTGTTGGAACTAGGCAACTATTTCAGATCCCAACCAATTCTGTTGTTAAACAAGAGCCCCTGCTTTTTGCCAACTTCACTTATAATTCTTGACAAATAACCTGCACAACTAACTGGTTTTATGATTTGGAACTTTACAAACATCTTTAATTATGTCGTGAGGAGGAAAACAATAAGTTTCTTAAATCCGTGCTTCTCATATGTGCAGTCCTAACCTCAAATAAATGCATCTTTATTTCAAAAAAACCCCAAAAAACAGAAAACCTCTCAAAGCTTGATTTGCCTCATCTTCTGTTCTGGATGTCACGAAGGAGCCCACTGAAGAAGGTCTCAAATGGCGATGATGTGCTTATTACAGGTTCCATGCCTTTGCGGTGGTGCATCCTGTTTGCTGTGTGGTTGCTGTCCCAACAGTAAGAATTCCACTCTGACTCGCCTCATCTATGCTTTCATTCTCTTCCTGGGCACTATTGTATGTTGTATCATGTTTCATGAAGGGGTGGAAACTCAGCTGAAGAAGGTAAGTAGAAGTAACAGTAGCCATAATGCGGTAGTTCTTTGTTATTATTTTCATATTTCACAAACTTTTAGTTGTAATTAATATTTATTTCTTCACTGTTAAGAAACTCATTCATTGGATTTGTTGGGATTTTTAGTTTTGGTTCTAGTCAAGACACAGAATATGAAGGTATTCGTCTTTTCCCAAAGTAAAGGTAGTCAAAAGGAACATCTTTAGTCTAACAACATTTAAACTAGACTAGCCCCTCACCTTTGGAAAGCGTGAGTTGTAGCATGAAAAGTCACGAGAAAATGCGAGGTCACCTCATCAGCAGACAAGAGTGAAAAAGAGAGCGCTTGACATTTTTTTCAAAATGTAACTTGTTTAGACTGTTTAGGGATAAGCTTGTAAGTGAAATGGAAGGCAAAGAGAAAAATCCCACAGGACAGTCTTGCAGTTGTTGACATGGTCAGTTTTATAAATCTGAGCTTTGCTGTGGTGGAATAGACTCTCTCTTTAAATGCGGATATTCCTATAGCATTAAAATTGCTTTTTCCAGATTCCTGGCTTCTGTGATGAAGGACTTAAAACCAAAGTGGCTGATATAAACATGGATAAAGATTGTGATGTGCTGGTTCGTTACAAAGCTGTATATCGAATCAACTTTGCCTTGGCCATCTTTTTCTTTGCTTTCTCTCTGTTAATGTTAAAAGTGAAAACGAGTAAAGATCCCAGAGCAGCGATACACAATGGGTATGTAGGAATTATTTATTCTTAACGTGTTATATGTTGATGTGGATCCTCCGATCAGCACTTAATGTTGCCATTTTTTTGTTTGTTTTTGTTACTTTTTTAATAGTTATTTCCCCAATACAATTTTCTTCTACTGTACAACATGGTGACCCAGTTACACATACATGCACACATTCTATTTTCTCACATTATCATGCTCCATCATAAGTGACTAGACATAGTTCCCAGTGCTGCACAGCAGGAGCTCATTGCTAATCCATTCCAAAGGCAATAGTTTGCATCTGTTAACCCCAAGCTCCCCAGCCACCCCACTCCCTCCCCCTCTCCCTGGGCAGCCACAAGTCTATTCTGCAAGTCCATGATTTTCTTTTCTGTGGAAAGGTTCATTTGTGCCATATATTAGATTCCAGATATAAGTGATATTATATGGTATTTGTCTTTTTCTTTCTGACTGACTTCACTCAGTATGAGAGTCTCTAGTTCCATCCATGTTGCTGCAAATGGCATTATTTCATTCTTTTTTATGGTTGAGTTCTATTCCGTTGTGTATATATACCACATCTTCCTAATCCAATCATCTGTCAATGGACATTTGAGTTGTTTCCATATCTTGGCTATTGTGAATAGAGCTGCAATGAACATGCGGGTGCACGTGTCTTTTTTAAGGAAAGTTTTGTCCAGATATGTGCCCAAGAGTGGGATTGCTGGGTCACATGGTAGTTCTATGTATAGATTTCTAAGGTATCTCCATAATGTTGCCATTTTGATGAAAGCAGTAGAGTATGTAAATTTGTGGCCCAGATGAATTTTTGACCTGTTATATATGGGAAATTTTGTGGGGTTTTTTTGCTTTTTAGGACCTCACCCAGGGCATGTGAAGATTCCCAGGCTAGGGATCTAATTAGAGCTGTAGCCGCCGGCCTACGCCACTACTACAGTAATGCAGGACCCGAGCTGCGTCTGCGACCTACACCACAGCTCATGGCAACGCCAGATCCTTAACCCACTAAGCGAGGCCAGGGATTGAACCCACATTCTCATGGTTCCTAATCGGATTCGTTTCCTCTGCGCCATGATGGGAACTCTGGGAAGTTGTTTTTCTGAACACCATTTTCAGTTGGAGCTCATACCACAGCAGTGATAATGCCAGATCCTTAACCTGCGGAACCATGAGAGAACCCAACTAGTATCCCTGAGGTTGCAGGTTTAATCCCTGGTCTCGCTCAGTGAGTTAAAGATCTGGCATTGTTACAAGCTGCAGTGTAGGTCGTAGATGTGGCTCAGATCTGGTGCTGCTGTGGCTGTGGCCTAGGCCAGCAGCTGCAGCTTCGATTCAGCCCCTAGCCTGGGAACTTCCATATGCCACAGGTATGGCTCTAAAAGAAACAGACTGGAAGCCAGGTTTAGTCCCAGCTTTGCCAGTGACAGACTCTATGACTGAGGGCAAGATATTTATGTTCAGTTGTTAATGAACCAGGTTCATTTGCCTGACGTGCAGCAAGCCAAACTGAGATGCTGACGTTTGCAGCAGAGCTGGAAGACAAATTTCCCATCTGCCTCCTTGAAGGCAAGAGGCTTTAGGTATTTATGGGATAAAGAAGCAGAGTAGTCTTAGGTTTGGGAAAAGGGGATTGCAGGTAAGGAAAAGGTGAGGTAATTCGTGTTCTGCGCAGGCATATCTGAGTTACATGCTTCTTAATAGGATATATGTTCAAAAATGGAAATGCTTAGCATAATCTGAGTGTGGAGTTTTTGGTACTCTGACATCGAAAAGCCATTCATTGAACACCTGTGCAGGCACCTTTAGGGTCAGTGTTCCCAGCCAGTCTTAGCCAGCTTGAATTGGACAAGAACTAACTCCCAGTTTTTGAAAAACAGCTTAGGCCTCCATTACTTTAGTGACCCATATGTCAGAGACTTAGAGGTGTGTTATTTTTAGGGTTGGTTAAAGAGTCTTATGATATATTATCTAGGTTATGTGAAGCTTGGAGGATATACAGTTGGGGGAAAAAAAAAAAAAAACAGTTGAGGTGAGTTTGCTCAGGGAAGGCAAGGCTACAAGCAGAGAGATTTTGGCTCAAGCTCTTTCCTTAGCACTTCTCTGTAAGACAAGCTCAGGGATTTCTCTCAGGCACCAGTTTCTGTTAACATGGGGCATGGTTTCAGGATGGGTTTTTTTTGGTCCTACAGGGCATGGTTTTACTATGTTGTAAAAGAAAGATTAGGTGCTTAACTTTTTTTTTTGCTATTTCTTTGGGCCGCTCCCACGGCATATGGAGGTTCCCAGGCTAGGGGTTGAATCGGAGCTGTAGCCGCCGGACTACGCCAGAGCCACAGCAACTCGGGATCTGAGCTGCGTCTGCAACCTACACCACAGCTCACGGCAACGTCGGATCGTTAACCCACTGAGCAAGGGCAGGGACCGAACCCACAACCTCATGGTTCCTAGTGGGATTCGTTAACCACTGCGCCACGAAGGGAACTCTGTGATTAACTTTTGATTAAGCAAGCAAATTGATTGCTCTATATTTGGCTAACATTGTTAGTTTATTTATTTATTTCATTTTTATTTTTTGTCTTTTGTCTTTTTATGGAGATTCCCAGAATAGGTCTAATCGGAGCTGTTGCCACCGGCCTACGCCACAGCCACAGCAATGCAGGATGTGAGCCGAGTCTGTGACCTACACCACAGCTCACAGCAACACCGGATCCTTAACCCCCTGAGCGAGGCCAGGGATCAAACCTGCAACCTCATGGTTCCTAGTGGGATTCGTTTCTGCTGTGCCACGATGGGAACGCCACATTGTTAGTTTAGAATGCTCCAGAATTCTAGAAAAATTCCTACGTTTAAGTGCTAAAAGTATAGAAACTCATGTTAAATGTTTTTTCTTGTGAATATGAATGATCTGGTCTCTGTGCTAATGTTCTTAAATTATGTGAAATGTTGAATGAAGTAGCTTCATATCAAATGAAGAAATGAGCCCAATCATGTTGGAAATGGGTAGGCTTTATTTTTGCATTTCAAAAATTTATTTTTCTCAGTGTAGAGGCAGAAGTTAGCATTTCATAAGTGCACTTTTATATTTTAATAGGTTTTGGTTCTTCAAAATTGCTGCCATTATTGGTATCATGGTTGGATCTTTCTATATCCCTGGGGGCCACTTCACCACAGGTATGGTTCACTGTTGGGGGGTTAACTATAACATATACAAACTCTACAAGTGATTGTGTTAAAGCTTCGTTTTTCATTATCGATTTTGCAGAACTGATAAATGAGATGGTCTCCAATTACCATGACTTGTTATTAAGATATTAGTTGGTTGATTAAAGCCAGGAGGCATTCAGCCCACTTCTCAGCTATTCTGGAACCATATATTAATTGTTTGCCAATATTTTAATCGTTTACCTTCTCACTTGGCAATACCAAGTTAATCAGAGAGCTTGTCAACACAAGGACTTGTAACCATACACTCCACCATCCCTGTCTTAAACTGCTTACTTATTATGACATCAAGTGACATCTGTGGATTTCCACTGTGATTTTTATCCCTGTAAGTAAAGGAAAAGGTTTATATCTTTTCCATTTGGAATGTCAGATCCTAGGCTCCCCTTGGCATAAGCTAGAACAAGTTTTAAAAGGTCTGAAACCCAGCAGAAGACTTCTCAGAGAATGCCTTTTGAATTTGGAATTGCAATAATCTTGCAAAACTGCTGGAGATAATATGCCTTTATCACCTCCTCTTACTTGAAATCTTTTTAGAATGTTTGGACAGTAATCTGAAATGTTACTCCTATAGTAAAGAATAACATTGTGCTTTTGATTTCGTAGCCTGGTTTATTACTGGCATGGTGGGGGCTGCCTTCTTCATCCTCATCCAGCTGGTGCTGTTGGTAGACTTTGCTCACTCTTGGAATGAATCATGGGTAAATAAGATGGAAGAAGGAAACCCAAGGTGCTGGTATGCTGGTAGGTATCTAAACCTCTATGAGAGCCACACTGTGTTAAACAGGGTGAAAATTGGTCTTCATTATAAAAGTTTGCTATTACAATAGTGGCCATTCATGTTCTGTTTCTTTTTTCTAGCTTTACTGTCTTTCACAAGCTTTTGTTACATCCTGTCAATCGTCTTTGTCGTATTGCTCTACTCATACTACACCAAACCCGATGGCTGCACAGAAAACAAGTTCTTCATCAGTTTTAATCTGATCCTTTGCGTTGTGGTTTCTATTATATCAATCCATCCAAAAATTCAGGTATGATTGTGACTTCTGCTTCTTCCTCCTGAGAAAGAATTTTTAATTAATGTGGAACTTGAAACCTAGGTAACCTTTTATATGACTTTATGTCCAAGTTTATCTACTTAAACATAATAAAGTCTTCATAATTGCAATGTAATCACTATAAAATGTGCCACTGAGCACCAGCATTATCATTAAATGAATAGTTTCCCTATTGTTTAAGGAAAAAACCAACTATGTAACTTGAGAATTTATAGTTCTTACACAGTTGTTTACATCACAACAGTGATTCTTATGAATCTTTAGCAAAGGTATTTTCGGAGAATTAAACTAGAAAAAATAATTGATTTTAATATTTAAAACAGAGCTTGTGCTCCTGAGTTTCATCATCTAAATACCATAAATACCATTAAATACCATATTTTGTTTTTATTTTTTCTCTTTTTTAGGGCTGCATGTGTGGCAAATGGAAGTTCCCAAGCTAGGGGTCAAATCGGAGCTGCAGCTGCCGGCTCCGTCACAGCCACAAGCCATCTCTGTGACCTAACCACAGCTCAGGGCAATGCCGGATCATAACCCACTGAGCAAGGCCAGGGATCGAGTCCGTGTCCTCATGGAGGATACTAGTTGGGTTCCGTACCACTGAGCCACAACAGGAACTCCCCATATTTTAAAAATTTATGGAGTTTTAGGAATTCCTGTTGTGGCTTAGAGGTAATGAACGCAACTAGTATCCACCATGAGGATGCAGGTTCAATCCCTGGCCTTGCTCAGTGCAGCCCTAAAGAGCAAAAAAAAACCTCATGGCGTTTTAGATATGAAATATGAAAAGAACATCTAGACATCACCTGTCCTTTTAAAAGTGAGAAAACTGAAGTTCCAGAGAAGTGATGGGTTACCTAGATAGTTGGTGACAGAGCTTAGCTTACATTTCCCTATATCAAGGGACTAGTAGTAAATTAAAGCCTTTGTATGCTACACAGGAAATTCTAGGATTATGAAATAAACTTGAGAACCAGTAGTACATGCTTCCTCTTTTTTGGTTCTTTTTCAAGTTAACTCAGACTGAAAAGTTGCTTGTCATCTTTCAGCTGTCAAGCAGAATCAGAAGGCTCTCAATTAATGACAATTCAATGAGTCCCAGAAAGTATACTGGGTTTTAGAAATTCAGCCCTTGTGGGAGTTCCTATTGTGGCTCAGCTGTAATGAACCCGACTAGTATCCATAAGTAGGTGGGTTTGATCCCCGGCCCAGCTCAGTGAGTTAAGGATTCGGTGTTGCTGTGATCTGCAGTGTAGATGCAGATGCAGCTCGGATCCCACGTTGCTGTGGTTGTGGCTGTGGCTGCCAACTTTAGCTCTGATTGGACCCCTAGCCTGGGAACTTCCATATGCTGCATGTGTGGCCCTTAAAAAAAGGAAAGAAAAGAAAAGAAAAAGAAATTCAGCCCTTGCCAGTCCTATGGCATTGTTTTCTTTTTGATTCCGTAGGAACACCAGCCTCGTTCTGGCCTCCTGCAGTCCTCTGTCATAACCCTCTACACCATATACCTCACATGGTCAGCCATGTCCAATGAACCTGGTAAGGGACATTCATTTGATAAAAAGAAAGTAAGCAATAACTCCTTTGGTGGGCACGAAAACTAGAGCTGGACCCCTCTAGACAAATGCACAAGCAAAAAATTCACTTAAATGTACAGTATTCATGATGCGTTTATAGATATTTACCTGTCAGGTTTTATTCCTCATGAATATTCATAGCTGTTCAGGGCTGACAGTCTAAAGGACCACAGTCCTTTATATAGCCTGGGCTTTTCCCAGACTCAGCCTAGTTGAGAACTGGACAAGGCAACATTGTTTTGGCCCTTTGGTAGAACTGTTTTAACTGAATTTTACTTTGCTGCTATAGGTTTCAGAAGAAACAGCTGCAGGAAATCTCCTTTTGTAGTCGTTAACGGATTATGTCTCAATAGGGTACTCTGTGGACTGGTTTTCAAGGAAAACCATTATTTGCAGACCTTCCAATGATGACTCAACTTATTTTTATTGTCTTCCTATGTAACTATATAGAAACAAAACCAGAGATAAATTCCTTGTGCTTTAAGCACAACTGTAGAATCAAAAAGATTTGCCAATTAAACTTCAAAACCAGTGAACTCGATTGACATTTATGAGATTTGACAGATACTTTGTTGTTGTAGTTTTTCTTTGTTTCTACAACTTTGAAGTTGTAGGTTGCAACACAGATGTGTTACTGACTGCCCAGTTATCGGTTCTCGAAAGCACAGCATTCTTATGGTTTAGCTCACCACTGAATGATGTGTAAGCACACCCGTCACATCCTTTGGGAACCAGGTGAGTTATCTCTGCAGATAATAGAAATTTCTCATTTTCAGATCAGTCCTGCAACCCTGGCCTGTTGAGCATCATTACACGCATGACCTCACCAACACTGGCTCCTCCTGGAAATGCAACTGCTGCAGTCCCTACCCCTGCTCCACCATCGCAGAGTGGGCCTTTTCTGAGTCGAGAGAATTTTATTGGGCTGATTGTCTTTGTTCTCTCCCTTTTGTATTCTAGGTAAGTAAAAAAGTACTTAGGACAAGATTCTTAGGAAGGTTAATAATAGAGTGAAGAAGCTATTTTGCTTTCAAAATGCAGTGTGAAGAATTTTGAAAATTTAACGTTTTTTTTAATTAAAATCCTTGACTTGCCGCAGTTACCACGCTGTGTACATTTCTTAAACTTAAGTAGGAGTTCCCGTCGTGGCGCAGTGGTTAACGAATCCCACTAGGAACCATGAGGTTGCGGGTTTGGTCCCTGCCCCTGCTCAGTGGGTTGACGATCCGGCGTTGCCGTGAGCTGTGGTGTAGGTTGCAGACGCGGCTCGGATCCGGCATTGCTGTGGCTCTGGCGTAGGCCGGTGGCTACAGCTCCGATTGGACCCCTAGCCCGGGAACCTCCATATGCCGCGGGAGCGGCCCAAGAAATAGCAACAACAACAACAACAACAACAACAGCAAAGACAAAAGACAAAAATAAATAAATAAATAAATAAATAAACTTAAGTAAATCCTCTCATCAAATAATTCCTCCCAAACTTATTAACAGATACCTTATCCTTTGTGTGGGAGGATAAAGCCCTTACCTGCCCCTAGATAACTAGAATAGTGGCTCTGAAAATTGGTTGGCGTATCTTTTTTTTTTAATCTTTATTTTCTGATCATTGTAAATAATATTTAAACAACTACAAAATTACATACATGAAATGATAAAGTCTATAGTTAATCCAAGACCCCAGATATAACCTATGTTAGCAGTTTGTACTCATTCTCCCACCCATTGTTTTTTTTGTTTGTTTTTTTTTGTCTTTTTGCTATTTCTTGGGCCGCTCCCGCGGCATATGGAGGTTCCCAGGCTAGGGGGTCTAATCAGAGCTGTAGCTGCCAGCCTACGCCAGAGCTACAGCAGCATGGGATCCCAGCCATGTCTGCAACATACACCACAGCTCACGGCAACGCCGGATCGTTAACCCACTGAGCAAGGGCAGGGACCGAACCCGCAACCTCATGGTTGGTTTCTAGTCGGATTCGTTAACCACTGCGCCACGACGGGAACTCCTCCCACCCACTTTTATTGATATTGTCTATATAATAGTATATGTTACTTTAATAATTTGAAAATGTGGAATAATGAAAATGGGCAAGGATATATTTATATAAGTTAATAGCACAAGTGAGAAAAGTGTAAAGTAGGAAATGAAATAGTCTTTCCTCTAAATTTACCTCTTCCATGGTGAACATTTTGGTACATACTATTTCGGGGCTTTTTTCATTTGCTAATACTTACTGTGTATTGATCTATCTGTATCTATATAATTATGTATGTTTTAGAAATAGTTACATGTATAATTTATATCATGATATGTAATTTTTGAAATAAATTAGGAATACACTATACAACAGTATAACAGTATATATACTGTTCTTAAATATGAATTTGTCAGTATAATTTGGACAGCTTTGCACATTACGTGTAGATTTACCCTTTCTTTTTTCTTTTTTTTAATGACTGCTTAAAATAGGAGTTGAGGAGTTCCCATCGTGGCGCAGTGGTTAACGAACCCGACTAGGAACCATGAGGTTTTGGGTTCGATCCCTGCCCTTGCTCAGTGGGTTAACGATCCGGCATTGCCATGAGCTGTGGTGTAGGTTGCAGACGCGGCTCGGATCCAGTGTTTCTGTGGCTCTGGCGTAGACTGGTGGCTACAGCTCCGATTGGACCCCTAGCCTGGGAACCTCCATATGCCGTGGGAGCGGCCCAAGAAAATGGCAAAAAGACAAAAAAAAAAAAAATAGGAGTTGACAGACTATAGCCCTTGGTCTGGCTTCCTATTTTTACAAGTAAAGTTTCGTTGGCACACACCACATTCATTTGTTCTCATACTGTCTGTGACTGCTTTTGTTTGTTTTCCTTTGATTACTGATCTTAGAGGAAAGCTTTTCGTCTTTCACTATTAAGTATGATGTTAGCCCTGAGTTTTTCATAGATGCCCTTTATCAGTTTGAAGAAGTTCTCTGTTTCTAGTTTGAGTTTTTATCATTGAAAAGTATCAGATTTTTTTTTTTTTTTGTCTTTTGACTTTTTTGTTGTTGTTGTTGTTGCTATTTCTTGGGCCGCTCCCGCGGCATATGGGGGTTCCCAGGCTAGGGGTTGAATCGGAGCTGTAGCCGCCCGACTACGCCAGAGCCACAGCATCTCGGGATCCGAGCCGCGTCTGCAGCCTACACCACAGCTCACGGCAACGCCGGATCGTTAACCCACTGAGCAAGGGCAGGGACCGAACCCGCAACCTCATGGTTCCTAGTTGGATTCGTTAACCACTGCACCACGACGGGAACTCCAAAAGTATCAGATTTTTGTCAAATGCTTTTTTTAATGTTTGTTGAGATGATCATCTGGGTTTTGTCTTTTATTTGTATGTACTTTTTTATTCAGTCATTTAACAAACTTTGAGCATCTGCTGTGTACTAGAAATGCATATATGACAAAGGCCGTTGTTGTCAAAAAGCTCTATGAATAGCGAGGAAGACAGGGATGGGAAATGATGTGCCAGAAAGAAGAGTAAGGAGCTGTGGGAATTTAATCCAGCCTAGCGATGGGATGACGTCAGAGAAGGCTTCCTAGGGGGCATGGCACGATCCGAGAATTAAAGGATGAGTACATTAACTGGGAGAAGGTTGGCAGTACATTGCACACACAGAAAAGGTGCTTGTGAAGTTCTAGAGGCAGACATTGAAAGCATAGTATGTTTGGGGGAACTCCTAGGCAGTTAAACCATCAAATCTTAACTGAGGAGAGTACTCTCTCTGTGTGTCTTGTGATGACAGGCGGCAGTTCAGAACTTCCAGCAGATCCTCGAGAAGCCCTTCACGCCGCAAAGCCAGGGCAGTTCAGGAATAGCCTTCATGTGTACAGGCCACTGACAGCATTTCATCCTCATGGTCCCTTTCTGACTTGTCTTGTTGGGATCACTTTCCAGCTTCCGCAATTCCACCAATAGCCAAGTAAATAAGCTGACCCTGTCGGGAAGTGACAGCGTGATCCTCCGAGATACAGCTGCCAATGGCGCCAGTGACGAGGAGGATGGGCGGCCCCGGAGGGCTGTGGACAACGAGCGAGAAGGGGTGCAGTACAGCTACTCCATGTTCCACTTCATGCTCTTCTCGGCTTCCCTCTACATCATGATGACCCTGACCAACTGGTACAGGTAGGAGGCAGAGACAGAGTCGAGGGAAGACCACTCAGCCCCTTCGGGTCACCTGTGAAATCTCCATCCATTGTCCTGACCTCAGAATCCCTTTCTTTTACCCACACAATGAAGTTGTGTTCAGTGCTCACTCTTCTGAAATACTTCTGACTTTTTCTCCTCTTGCGTTTAAGATCCATTTGGAATTCTTACAGTGAAAATCTTGGGGAGCTCTTCCAAACTTGAGTTGCTTGAGAGAGAAAATCATGATGTAAAGTGACTTGAGTTGTCTTTGTTCCCTGATTTTTCTGTCTGGAGATGGCCATATACTGAGTATTCTGGTCAAAGCAGTCATGTGGTAAGAAAGGAGAGTTTCAGGGTGGTCATGTCCATCTGGACTTCCACCAGTATGTAGAACAGCCAGATGTTCCTGAAGAACTCTTTGCAAGGAATAGTCGGGGTTCTTCACGTAGGCAAGGAGGTAAAAGCTGTTTGAGAGGCAGAGTCCCCTGCTCATAAAAACTGAAAAAAGCGTCTTAAGTCCCTCCTAGGAACTTAGCTGGGGAGTAGTGTCTGTCAAGTTTCAGTGGAGAATTTCTTAGCTTTTGCTGAGGGGCTGCTGAATGCTGAAACGAGGCTCCTTTACCTAACTCTCTGCTGTTTTCGCAGCCCTGACGCAAACTTCCAGAGCATGACCAGCAAGTGGCCGGCTGTGTGGGTCAAGATCAGCTCCAGCTGGGTCTGCCTCCTCCTCTACGTCTGGACCCTTGTGGCCCCACTCGTCCTCACCAATCGAGACTTCAGCTGAAGCCTGAGTGCCAAGGATGCCTCTGGAATTCATAAAGGTCTCCTTTGCTGAAAGCTCATACCCGTTTTACTTTCGCTTCAACTAAAATACTAAGCGAATGCTGTGCGAATAAGACTATATCCAAGTTTATATCTGAGGGCCAGATTGAATAATGCTTGATGCGGGATCAGAACTTTTCATTTATATCTATATTATGTTTATTTGTAAGGCTATAGAGCAAAAGGAACATTTTGCGTTTTACAGTGAACTACAGCTGTGCTGTGAAGAGAGTTCTTTATTAAGATTTGGAGGTTCCTACAACTTTGATTTAAAATGTGGGAGAGAAAAATGTTGCATATTTGAGGCCATCATTAATATATTTCTATTGTAGTATCCTTAAAAAGCAAAATAATTATAATGATGCTTTTCTATGACAGTTTTCCCCTGTGGAAGTCTTTACTTGTGTGATGCAGGCCTCTGTTCAGTCTTTAAACTCACAGTGCTTGGTGGAAGGAGTAAGTATGTGAGTCTTGGCACAGAAGAGGGGTTGATGATATGGCTGCTGCTTCTCCATCTTGAGTTTTTTCATTTACTTTTTATATACTACAGCATTGATGCTGCTTGATTCAAGCCTGTGGCTTTGCCAGAAATGTTAATTTCAATAAGTGCTTTGTATGTTTGGTTAAAGTGAAGATTCACTTGGGAAAACAGTGCGACTTTGGTCTCTGTAATTCTCGTTATCAGTATGTAAAAGTACAATGCATGTGAATTTATTATATTTGCACTATAAAAGTCTTTGATTAAAACAGAAAGATTAAGCTTTTAAGGCCCTTTCTTTAACAGCTTTTATGAGTTAGCAGCCATCCTATGTTTCGTAGACTTCTGTGGGCAGTCAGGTTTACCAAGCATCTAGCAGAATACTCCTCTTCCTTCTAAAACTTAAGGTCTGACTGGTGAGTAAGTTTTGAACTTATACTAAAAATTATACCAACTATCTTTTCTGGTGAGGACTCTTGGATAGATGAGAGATAAGACAAGCACCTTGGGAAACTTCTTCAAGAAAGGTAGCACAGAGGGTGGCAGAATGGTTCTTTCTTTTAGCGCCCTGTCAGGTGCTGGGATACAGCTTTGACCATGACAGACGTGAGCTCTGCCATCTTGGACTCAGAGTTTTCTGGAGGGTAAAGTGAGCTGACAGGTGATACAGTATGTTGTAATTAGTGCTATGATTTAGGAATTGCAGAGAACTCCCAGGAGTGATGCTGGGTAGGGGCAGGAGTCATGGTAGGCTTCTTGGAAAAAGTGCTGTCTAAGCCAAGAAGAGTTACAAGTTAGCTAATAAGTGAGAAACGGGGAAGTGGAATGGCACTGCTGAGGGTAGACTAGGCCGTGGTTAAGGGTTGGGAGATTTTTTTAAAAATAAGGTGTTCAGTAAAGCTGGCATGGGGAGCGGTTGGCAGGGACTAGGTCATTGGAGGGCTTTGTAAACCACACTGAAGAGTTTGGACCTTAAGTGAGGGCAGCAGGGAACGTATTCAGAGTGACATGGACAAATGGTATCTTCAGTCACTGCGCCTGATACATAGAGAAGAGATTTAGAGGGATGAGACCAGAGACAGTCCATATGAGATCTGAAACAGAAAAGTCAAAATGGAGATGGAGAAAAACTGACAGACAAGAGCTACTTAGTAATTAAAATTTTCAAATTGGCAACTGATGCGCTCTGGGGGAGAGGTAGATTCCTGAATGAGGCTGGTTTAATCGCCTGAGTCCATGGTGGTTCCATTGATACGGTGAGAAAAATAGGAAGGGGAGGAACAAGTTGTGCCAGAAGGAAGATGGAGATGGTCCCTAAGAATGGCCAAGGGAATGGGCTTGGGAGTTGGGCTCTTTGAGTTTGCAGACAGCTTTGTCATTTCCTATCAGCTAAACAGGTCAGTTAATATTTATTGAGTATATACTATACTTAATGACCTTGGGCAAATGATAAGCTATCTGAGCCTCAGTGTTTTCGGTTGAACAAAAGACAGCACCTAGTATATAAACTTGTTTAGAGAGTAAAGTCACTTTGTAAAAGTGTTGACCCCCTTTTAAGCCCTCAAGTGATAGCTGCTAATCTTAGTTTGGGCTAAAACGAGACTAGACAATAGTTAAAGGTCAGAGTTGTTCAGCCATAATCTAATGGAGGTTAGACTTGAGGTGTTTTTTTTTTTTACAGGATTAAACCCATGGGACATAGAGGAGACAATCTCAGTTGAGCTGTGGGTCAGGAAGCAGGACTTGATAGGAATTGTTTGAACTGCCACCTTTTAAACCAGTACTTTATGCTGTGGCACGGAGATAACGTTGCGGGGGATTTAGGGGACAGAGAGGGGAGGTACAGCACCTTACTTTGCTAGTATAAAGCAATCACTCCATTTTTCTTCAAGCAGAGCCAGCCAGATTAAGACTTTTAAAGGTCCGGAACTTCAAAAACATGACCATGTACCATTCCCCCACCTTATGTTCCTTAAACCAAAAGCAATACTAAGCTGTAAAATAAGTGTAACAAAGTCCAATAAAGTTTTTATTTTTTTTCTCATGATGATAACTTTGACCTAATTTGAAATAACAAAAATTCTCTTTAAAAACGAGGGGGCAGTGTCCCTGCTTTACTTGGTTATGCCCTAAGAATAAATTAAAGTTGGCCTGTTGCTAGGACACCTGGTATTTTACTCAGGACTCAAGTGAATTATACACATTGAGTGCTAAATTACATACCAGCATGAAAAAATTCAGGATTTTGAGTAAGCTCAAGATCATACTTTCAAGTAAGAAGTATTTTGAATCCTCAGACCTCATGGTGTCATCTGATTAGGAGAGTCACCTCGTGTCTCATGACCAGGAACAGACCTACCCACCACTTTCACAGATTGGGAGCCCTGGCTTTGAGGTCAGCAGTGTGCTCTAGGGATTCATCAAAGGCAGCAGCTGTGGCCGCCACTTTTACGTGCTTACAAGCTGGGAGAAAGCTTGTAGGCCCTTGCTGAATGTTCTCTTTCTAGGTTGCTCTTGCTAGGATGGGAAATAAAACTCTCTTGACAATCAAAGATGCTCCTAAAGAATGGTCATAGACCTGGTTTTCAGTGCTTTTGATGTTCTGGACCAAAACCATAACTCAGGTGTAATTTAAACCAGGACAGCCTTTTTGTCCATTACAAGTCCCCTGCTTGATTATGTTTTTCACACATTCAAGCTGAAGTGAGTATTCGATAATATGAGCTGTGCATTTGATCTCAGTGGATTGATGGCAGATAGCAGGCTTATGCCTACCGATGTCATGTTCATCTCTTTACACTTCGTCTATCCATCGTGTTACCTAGGAGATCAAATCAGACACCTACTGAGTGGTCTCCTAGTTACTGTTGGGTGACTCAAGCCACCTATGCCTAAATCCTCGGGTAAGGAAAAATAAGAGCCATCTCAGAATGGCATCTGGTACCAAGCAATGAGTAGACATTTGTCCCATTTTATAGATCAGACTGAGGTTTAGAAAGGTTAGTGTCTTGCCCACAGTTAGTAAGAGGCAAAGCAGAAAAACAAACCTAGGGCTTTCTTTTTTTTTTTTTTTCCCCCCCTCAATTAGACCCCAGTTTCCCTTGGCCTATTAGGATGTAGGCAATAAGATAAACTAGAAACTGTTTAGACACATGTAGGGGAACCAGTGAGGTCTCTAAACTACCCATCACTGATGAAGGAAAGTTAGTAGCTCCCTGAAGGCAGTAACTGCTATCTTCCTAGGTCACTGTATCCCAAGTGAGGGGCGTCTTACCAGGTAAGAGGGTGGGCATTTGGTTAAAAATTTTTTTCCAGAAAAAGTGGTACCCTAAAAGATTTTATATCCCTACCTTAAATATAATAACATGAAAGATTTGGGACCACTGATTATATGGGCGTGCTGACCCAGTCCTATATGAAGAGTGGGCACTGGGGAAAATGAAGAGGTGTTGTAGAAAAAAGCCAGAAAGTGCTGACTCATAACATTGAAAGTAACTCCCGTGGCTTGTAAAGTAACTTAAGTTGATCCCTATAATACTGTTATGAGGTAAAAAGGATTGGAGCCAGTAGCTGCAGTTTTTCCAAATATGAGAAATAGACTTGAGTTCAGATTCCTAAGAAAAGCTGACCTGGAGAGCTGGTATGTTGCAGCTTAAGTCCCTGCCTATTGCATCATCAGAAGCCAGCAGTAAGGATATGGCTATCCTGAGTGTTCTCAATCCACCCATCTCTAGCACACTACACCCACCACGGCGACCTAGCCTCTTCTCTGGGGAGACAGACGGGGGGCAGCTAAACAGTATGGGACCAGAGCTGATCAAGCCATGCCCTAGTCACCCCTCAAGGAGTGTGGAGTCACTCATAGGTGCTTCCAGAGTAAAATGTTCAACGACTTGGGTCTCAGAGGTTAAGAACTTGTGCTTTGTATTTCCCAAGAAATCAGAAAACAAGTTAGTTTTTACACTGACTTGGTTACCCTCTAAGTCCTCCCTTTTCCCCTCTCTAGTCTGTCTGGGGGGCTAACTGCACAGCCTGGCTCTGACCATCAGGAGGAAATAGTGCCCTCCCGTAAGACTGCCTGGCCTTGAATCCTAGTGCTACTTCTTGACTAAGCTGTGTGTCCTTGGGCAAGCTGCTTAACGTCTCTGTGCCTCACTTTTCTCCACGGGGACAATAATTTTATTGAGGGTCCTTGAGCCTTAAATGAGACTATGTATGTGAAGCGCCTAACACATGAGCACTCAGGAATTGTTAGCTATCAAGTCAAGGCCAGTCTGGGAAGTCCATCTGGGTCTTGCTAGAGGTTTGTGTATCACCTCTGTCACTGTGTGCCTCTAGCTGCACCTCCTTTCTTCACATCGGTGTCTCTCACTGCACACGATCTCCAGAGGCAGCCAGCCAGGGAACACACATGCCGCCGCAGTACTTCTGGCCCCACCAGGAAAGAGGCTCTGCCCGGGTCGTGGTGCACCGTGAATAAACCCTCAGAGCTTTTACCCCAAGCTGTTGTCACAGAGGAGCTCCACACGCACTTAACCTTACAGAGATTTTTATTATTTAAGACCCAGTCATGCATACTAAAAGTACATGTTTTCACCATTTTGACTTAGAAAATGCACTAGAAAAATAAACTTTTGATCGAAACAAACACTGAAGTAGATGAATCCACCACGTGTCCCCATACTTGAAGCCAAACTGAATTTCAGTTTGAAGCGAGGAATGCGACCAGTGGCTGAAATGGTGCCCCTGTCTGGTCACAAAGTTAGTCCACCTCTCACCCCTTCGGAGGGGGTGTCAGAGGCTCTTGGCCCCAGAGAAGTTTCAAGTGTTTCGTTTGTAACAGCTTCCCACCTGATATGCCGAGAGGCCAAGGCATATCCATCAGAATCCCAATGGCAGCTACTTAACTGCCCAACTAAACATGGCGCCAGTGAGATGAAAGGAAAAGCAGCTAATTGGCAAAGAGTCAATTGGTCACTAGCGTTGCCATCCACAAATCAGCCTGGGCCTTTCCATGGAGCAGACTCTATAAAAGAATATTTGACTCTGACATTGTTTATTATTTCTATTTCAAGCAGACCATTTCTGAGTCAGAGCAGAAGGGCATTTACTTGAGATTTACAAAATTCACAGATCCCAGGACTGAGGCGCATGAGCAGAACTGACACCTCTCCTGAACAGTCACTATGTTTCTATTTGGCATCTCCATATTCTCTGGCCACACGACAGCTACTTATTTTCCTTCCTAAATGAAAGAAGAGATTTCAAAGGAAAACTTTAAGGGAGTTCCCGTCTTGGTTCAGCAGGTTAAGAACCCAGCTGGTATCCATAAGGATGTGGGTTCGCTCCCTGGCCCTGCTCAGTGGGTTAAGGATCTGGTGTTGCTGTGGCTGTGGTGTAGGCTGGCAGCTGTAGCTCCGATTGAGTCTCTAGCCTGGGAACTTCCATATGCCACAGGTGTAGTCCCAAAAAAGCAAAAGGAAAAAAAAAACCTTAAAATGAGGTATTATAATAATGCCACAACAGTACTGGAGCTTTCACCTGCCCAAATGAAAAAGCAATCCTATGACTGATCTGAGAATCAGGGCATTTAAAGCAACTGCCCACCCAGGAAGAATTCTGAAAGGCTTAGTAGTTCATGGGAATTAAGAAAAAAATATCTCTCATTACCCTGACTCTATTTCTGGCAAAAAAGTATCTGAACTGAAATGTTGGGAAACCCTTAAGGACAGGTGGCTTCTTGTGAAAGCAGGATGAAGTATAGGGGAGCTAGAGCCACCTTTGCCAAGAGCAAGTAAGAAACACAGGAGGGCAAGCCAGGGTTGCATTTCTGGCTGTTTCTATAGATTTATCCAGCTTCTGCCCGTGAAGGGAGAATAGGATTCCAGGAAGAAGTATAGTATTCCACAATTTTGTTTAGAAAAGGAGGAAGACAATCTCCCACATCACCAGGCTGACAGATTCACTTGGAAGCTTTAGGTGTCAATTCATTCAGACCTAAATTCCCTAAAGAATAACCCAAATGGGGAAAAAACAAAACCTTCGATGTCAGGAACAAAGGGTTCAGAGCTCAAGAGTGTAGCTCCCCTTTGCCATATAGATGATTCAGGAGTGTTAAGTGGCTGATGCAAAGCCCCCTGGCAAAGTAAAGCTGACAGGTCTCCTGGTTTGCTGTTCTTCTCCCTTACCTACACCACACTACCCTGAATTTAAGGAAAAGGTAATTTTCAGGTGTTGGTGAAATGGGTCGGAACTTTTCCCTGAAGGAAAACCAGTGTTCTCTTACTTGCTCTATCACTGTGACCTCACTACTGAGCGAAGCTCCCGGATGCTCCTATGGGCTCCCCCCAATCCACTGGGGCAGTTTTACGCAGACACCTGGTCAAGCTGTGTGGAGACCGCCATGTTTCCCACCCATTGTGGTCTTGGTTTCCCAGCTTGATTCAAACCTCCTGATGTGCCAAAACCATTTGATCTCTCCAGAGCCAAAAGAAAACATAGCAGCTCCAGAAGGTAGACAAGCCCTGGCTCTGACTCCTTTCCGAAGCTGAATGAAATAGCTCCTTGATCCAACTGGAAACATCTGGGAAATGGGCAACATCCTTCCTGGTCTTTGAGAAATTTCTCTAGATGAGCTTGGTCATCCCTCTGTTAGGACACATGGACAAAGGCAATTTGGCCAGGAATGCAATGCACAGTTTAAACCTTGGAAACTTGGTGGGGCTCAATGATTCCTGTCTAACTGTTTTTTAACTCTGTCCTCTCTGGGACTTAAGAAAACCTCTAACCAGTTCTCCCATCCAGGCAGTTGGGTTCTGAACCCTCTGCTATAGCCATCCCAGTTGTCCTGTTTAGACCTTTCCAGCAGTGCTGGTCACATTATCATTGTCAGATGGGACTAGCAGCAGCCAAGGGTGTGCATTTTGACTTCCGGCCCAGCCAGGTCCCTAGAGCATCCAGGGTTATATCTGGTGAAAAGAGTTTTCCCTGGAATTGGTACTAACGAGGTAAGTAAGTTCCATCAACAACTTTCTCCAGACGTTTTAAAAAGTGCTAGAGAGTTGAACAGCTTATTAACAACTGACTGGCCTTTGAATTTCAGAGGACAGTTCTAGTCCTAACAGCCATCCACCTTGCCTGCTGGTCTAACAAATGCACAGAGAAGGTACATATACAACGTGTGGTACTTGTCACTTTTTAACACAATTTGCATGGAATGAATATGAAAGGAAATAGGTCAAAAGCCATCAGATGAATCACCTAATATGACGCTTGGGCTAAGGCTCATTTCTTGATAGGAAGGGTCTAAAGTGCCGAAATGCAGAACTAACATTCAGTCTGGCTGGACACAAGAAAGAGAAACTCAAGTGGGGTGGGGGGAGGGGGGGGTCCCAGAATAACTTCCCCTTGTGTTCATATTCAGAAGCCAGAATTTATGAACCCCAAGTAACTTAACCATCCATCATTGCCAAGTTTAAAATATATTGCCAGAGTCTCAGGGATGAAATATATTCATCCCAAGATCCTGGGCATCTCACGAAGGCCATCCTTTTCAAATTTAGTCTTCACCATGAAAAGAAAATTGGGTACTGCTGAGTCCCAGGAATATTCATGTTAGTTTCTTTAAAAGGTGGGACCAAAAAGTGACATATGCCTCTGGGAAAGGCCCATGCATACCACGAAAATCAGAAACCAGCCACTGGGACCTAGAGAGTCATCTTTCTAGGCAGGAAACCGCTATCTAATATTTAATAGATAACTAAATCAAATCCCAGAACCTCAGTAGCAGCCAAAAGGGCCCTGGGCATCACTTCATTCGGCCTCACTTTACAGATGAGAAAACAGAGGCCCACAGAGACTCGGTCTTATCCAGAGTCACACATCTGAGGCTGGGCCCAGGTCTCTCAATTCTTAGGCCAGAACTGTTTAAGCTCTGCAGACCTCCTGGCATCCAGGGTTTTAGGTACACAAAAATCTAGGATCATCTATGATTCTATTGAGAACCAGGACTAAGGCTTTATGGGTTTGGGAAAAACTTCAGTTCCTATTGCAAGATTCAACCCATAAATCCCAGAGGCGTGAGGTCCCTGGCTCCCAAACTTGATCAGGAGGTGCTGCTTCTGTCCTGGTGCTTGCATCGTTCAGTGAAGGTGCTGTCCAGCCCCAGTGATGGACCTTCGTCATGAAGTTTCTTGAGGCGCAACCGAGGTCTGTAGTTAGGGTTCACGTGACAGACACAAACTCCCACCATCTGTGTGGCCACCCTGCAGGCTGGGCCAAACTTTTCACGGCCAATCAGGCTGTTTTATCTTGGAACACAGGATCAGAGTGACTTTGGTCCTGGTTTTTCTTGCTCAGAGATGTAGAAGAATCACACACGGCTTCTAAATCAATGGCTATACACTGGGATTTCAAACATGTGGGATCACTGGGGGGAGCCTCATCCGGGTCCATTGAGAGGGACTCAGTAACCGAGGGCTCGCCCCACGGCTCACCTTGGGGCTCTACAGGCTTGGCTTCCAAGCTGCAGTTTAATTACAAGGAGCAAGACAATCCATGGCACCTCAAACTCCCCTTGTGCCTCTCCAGAGGGAGGGGGAAAGGTTTTAAGGATGGCGACATGCACGGGGCCTGGCTAATAGCAGGAGTACAGCTGTGATTTCACGGCCCGCGTGGAGTCATCACACGGCGCATCTGAACCCAGCGCCTCGGGCGCTGGGGCCTGGCCCAGAATGCTGTCACAGGGAGGGACCGGCTGGCAGAACTCCCTGACAAAGTCCTCCTCCGAGGCCAGCAGCACAGCGTTCCAGGCAGTGATGTCCAGCTCTCCAGCCGTGCCCCCGTACTCCTTGGGGAGGATGTTTCTTGGAAGGTTTGTATGGAGAGAGTTGAGGTCAGACCCGTGAAGGAAAAACTAAAGGAAATGAGATGAAAGCACACATGTCCTTAGGTTAATCAGCAACTTAGGAACCTTCACGGGAGGTGCTCAGACAAGTATCTGTTGAGTGAATAAAGGAACGGGTGATGCCACTCTACCCTTCTAGTTCTTTGAAAAGCTTGAGGACCCTCAATCCTCTTTTTCTTATAGGCCATGTCCTCTTGGCTGGTCCTTCAAAATACTTCCACGGAGTTCCTGTTGTGGCTCAGCAGGTGAAGAACCCAACATGGTGTCTGTCTGGCCTCGCTTGGTGGATTAAGGATCCAGCGTTGCCTTAAGCTGTGGTCACAGATGCGGCTCGGATCTGGCTTTGCTGTAGCTGTGGTGTAGGTTCCGGCCACAGCTCCAATTTGACCCCTAGCCTGAGAACTTCATGTGCCGTAGGTGCAGCCGTAAAAAGAAGGAAAAAAATCGAGAATTCTACCACTTCCCTGCCACTCAAATGGTACGAAGCCACCACCCCTTCTTAACCTGGCTTCCCACAATAGCTTCCTACTCTGTCTCCGTGCTCACGGCCTTGTCTCACCACAATCTGAGCTCTTTTCTATCTGAGATCTTTTCAATCTGAGATCTTTTCAAGTCAGATCAAGTCACTCCTCTAATATGCACAGCCTTGCAGGGCTCCTACCTCATACAGACCAAAAGCCAGAGTCCATACAATGGGCCACACAATGTGCCTGTTGCTTCTTGGCCTCTAGCTCCTCCCACATCTTCCCTGCTGCTCCTCCAGGCCTGCTCCCCACTCAAGGTCATGGGTTGCTGGTCCCCAAGGTAACTGTAAGGTTCACGGCCTCACCTCTTTCAAGTCTGTGCAAATGCCAGCTTCTCAATGATGCCACCTCTAAGTGCCCTACTGAATACCACCACCCCTTACCCCCTTCCAGCACTCGCTGTCCCTTTTCTCTGCTATATCTTTCTCCATAGCACTTAGCACGTCCTAATCCTCGCTAACATACATACCCTCCCCTGTCTGTGTCTCTAGAATGTAAACTTTTGGGGGACAGAGATTTTGGTCTGTTTTTTTTTTTTTTTTTGGTCTTTTTGCCATTTCTTGGGCCGCTCCTGTGGCATGTGGAGGTTCCCAAGTTAGGGGTCTAATCGGAGCTGTAGCCACCGGCCTACGCCAGAGCCACAGCAACGCCAGATCCGAGCCACGTCTGCAACCTACACCACAGCTCATGGCAACGCCGGATCCTTAACCCACTGAGCGAGGCCAGGGATCGAACCCGCAACCTCATGGTTCCTAGTTGGGTTCGTTAACCACTGAGCCACAACGGGAACTCCTAGCCTTTCTTAAATAGGAGTTAAACTAAAAACTCACCTATCTTGGAGTTCCCGTCGTGGCTCAGCAGAAACGAATCGGACTAGCATCTGTGAGGACACAGGTTCGATCCCTGGCCTCGCTCAGTGGGTTAAGGATCCAGTGTTGCCATGAGCTGTGGTGTAGGTTGCAGACACAGCTCGGATCCCACGTTGCTGTGGCTCTGGCGTAGGCTGGCGGCTACAGCTCCAATTCGACCCCTAGTCTGAGAACCTCCATATGCCGTGGGTGCAGTCCTAAAAAGACAAAACAAGACAAACACACCTTCACATATCTCATAAACCTTGAATTACTCCACAAACTTTACACAGCAAGACAACAATGAGGTAAACAGAAAGGCTTAAAATGGTATTTTTAAAGCCCAAGGAGCTGTCGTAAGAAATCATCATGAGTCTTTTTAACTACCTGCCCAATGACTACCCTTTTCCATGTCTTCTTCCACATAAAATACAATGTTGGTTCACAATGCCCAGGGCAGGATATTAAAAAGTCTAAATGATCACAGAGCAGGGAAGCTCCTACGATAAAAATCTTGGCTCTGCTCTCTCCACTGTCAAACATTATATTCTCATCAATTTCACCTTCCCCTCACAGAAAGGACTGTTCATTTATTTTATCTATAACCCTGTACTTTCCAAATTAGTCGTCCCAGGGCAAGAATAATAAACTAAGTTTACTGTTGTCGCAATAAATTTGTAGATGTCACCAAAAAAGAAGCACTAAAAAATTACAGTATCTTAGGTTGACAGAATCATTACTTACTCTGTTTGCTATTTTCTCCTTCAGAAATGGTTTTATGATGGCAAAAATGCCTTTAAATATTCGAGGTTCATTGACTACGTGGACTGCTTTTATCCGAATGGGGAAGCCGTCCTGTGGGGGAAGGGGAGGGGACGTTAGAACACGTGGAGCATCTGGAAACTCTGTTACCACCGCCTGCCTTCCCCATTTTCATCTTCATTTTTGGCCCCAACATCAGTCTGGTCTGATTCTCCTCATCTCCTCAAAGGCAGTACAAGTCTGGGCTAAACAGGAAGATGGGTCTCGGGACAGGGTCTTTCTTAGGACGAGAGCTGGGTTAGGAGAGAGTTAGGCAAACAAATGGAGAACTGGCTTTCTTGTGGCAAAAAAAAAAAAAAAAGTGATCTGGGAGTTCCTGTTGTGGCTCAGTGGGTAAAGAACCCGTCGTAGTATCCGAGAGGATGTGGGTTTGATCCCTGGCTTCGCTCAGTGGGTTAAGGATCCTGCACTGCCATGAGCATAGGTTGCAGGGCTTGGATCTGGCACAGCTATGGCTGTGGTATAGGCCAGCAGCTGCAGATGTGATTCAACCCCTAGCCTGGGAACCTCCATGTGCCACAGGAGCGGCCATAAAAAGAAAAAGAAAAAAAAAAGAAAAAATAGTGGTCTGAGCCTGTGTGCATGACCTAACAAATACCAGACCTTCTGGATCAGTGTTGCCCAAAGTGTATTTCTCAGGATGTTACTAGATGTGATGCAGTAGGCAACCAAGTCTGAGAAACAGTAGACTAAATACAGTCAAACAGCTTTCCTTACTTGCAGGACCATTCAGGGCTTTCCATATGCCTAGGTTTACAGTGAAATTCTTAAGAAAGGAACATGCTAGACTGCCATTTGGAACTATTTTTTGTCTCCCATCAACTTACTGGACTAGTTGATCCAAATGCATTATCCTGACACCTAGGTCTGCACAACATTTAGCAGAGGAATCCAAAGAAGAGCAGAAGCTAAGGAAAGCCAGAGTGTTGTCTCAAAGCCAGAATTCCCATTTCCAGCGAGACCAAGGTGACATTTACATCTTTAAGTAATCAGTTGAGGGCACTGTGGTGGCTCAAACACATGGTGGAGTTCAGTGAGAACTGGGGTATCACTGGTGCCTTACAGCTTACATAAGATAGCACCCATGAGCTGGGTCAGAAGAATGTGGGTCCAACCTGCCAGAGGTGGGAGATGTGGGCCAGCCTACAATGTGTACGTCTCGGTTTCCCCCTTTTCTTTCTTTTTTTTTTTAAGGGCTGCACCTGCGGCATATGGAGGTTCCCAGGCTAGGGGTCCAATCGGAGCTGTAGCCGCCGGCCTACGCCACAGCCACAGCAATGCAGGATCTGATCCGCATCTGCGACCTACACCACAGCTCACGGCAATGCCGTATCCCTAACCCACTGAACGAGGCCAGGGATAGAACCCACAACCTCATGGTTCCTAGTCGGATTCGTTAACCACTGCGCCACGACGGGAACGCCCTCAGTTTCCTCTTCTATCAACAAGGAAAAATAATTCTTGCCCTATCTCAGCAGATTCCCTGAAGGACTGAATAGCTTATAATTATTGTAAGAGTGCTTTACAGCAACAAGGATCTATTGTATAGCACAGGGAATTACAGCCATTTTTTAAATAATAATTCTGAATGGAGTATAACCTATAAAAATACTGAATCACTATGCTATACACCTTAAGCTACTATAATACTGTAAATTAACTATACTTCAATTTTTTTTTAAAAGGGCTTTGCATTTGCAAATCATCTCATACACTGAGATGTGTAAGGAACTTTATGGTTCCCAGAGACCTGTGTAAAGAACATGAGATGTGACTGCATCTGAACAAAACAGCCCAATAGGGCTTCATGTCCCCAGGTCCCACAGAAATAGGAAAGGCTCCATCACTTTGGCAGAAACACACTTTCTCAGTTTTACTTGTTGAGAATTTCTCTGCCTTTGGGACCAAGAAAAAAAAAATGCAGAAAGCATTTTTCTCGTTCTTGGACTTTTACCCTAAAGCTGATCTTGCCCAGAAACTACTGGAGACCCTGATGAGAATGAGTGGTGAACCGGACTTTTAAATTTCTTCCCATAAAGCTTTTGTATCTTCCTGATTGTGGGGAGGAGTGGGAAATGGGGTTTGCGGGTCATGTGGAATTGGAAGTAAATGGACAGCGCCCTGGGGAAGCCAAACAACCACGGGACAGGCACAAGATACATAGGGGCCATACCTGAAGGATGCCAATCACCTTTTTGGCAATAAAAGGGCCAAAATGAGATGCCTTGGATAAGCTCACTCCTTTGTAGTCTGCAAGAATGACAATTCCATTCACCTGGGTTTCTTCAGACTGGATGAGTTTTTCTAACGTCAGGTATGTGGCTCTGATGTTTTCGGTAATTGGATAGTTGCTTGGGATCCATCTGTCTAAGGTCATAAGAGATGGACAGTATATTACAGAAATGAATACAAACAAGTAGACACACTGGCTAAGACTTATTGCCATGCTAAAACTGTTGTTTAAAAATGGAAAGAATTCTACTACAGTGAATACTTAGGTCCTTAAGCAGTAGCTGATGTTTCTTAATTTGAAACACAGCATCACATTCTGGAACGGAAATACAATTGAGGACTGAAGTGGAAATGAACTCTGAAGTCAGATACACCTGGGGGTTTGATTCTTACTAGCTGTGTGACCTTGGGCAAATTACTTCCTCACTCTGGGCCTCATAAGTACATTGCCTCATAAGTAGAATTGGATATTAATACTTACCTTAATGGACATCTGTGCCTTTTTTTTTTTTTTTTGGTGCCTTCTGCCACTACATGTCCCCTTACCTTCGTACGACCACCCTGATTTTCCTTGGGGAACCACCTTTTCCCATGCTAGCTATACAGTTTGGGTAAACTGACTTCACTCCTATGTCCAGAGGTGGGCTTGGCCAATGAGTACTACATCCTCCTGGCCAGAGCACGTGATCCAAGCCAGGGCAAGCAGAACCATGGGCACGCAATTCTGTGACTGACCCTTTGGAAAGAGAAGACCTCCCATCCCTCTTGTAGTGAGTGGTGAGGCTGGAAGCTTGAGACTCAGGGACCCCATGAGGCAAGAGCTGGTCTGAGAATGAAACCCAGACCAAGGACAGCAGAGATGTGGATGGCTTTCTACTGCTGTAGTTTGAGCAAATCCGCCCTTCCAGGCTGGACGCTCCTTTAATGCTTCCCATGCACGCAAGGAGTCTTTCCCTCTTTGGAGAAAAGATGAAAATGTTAACTTTTGAGTGTTAACCACTATTCTCAAGACAATCCCACCAAGATCTGTGTGTCTCTTTCTTAGGAAGGTAAAACTCCACACACTTGCCACCAGTGGGACATGTAATACATGCAAAATTCCTATGAAAAAAACCTTTGTCTAAAAATTGTGCCAGCTTGCTGTTTAATGTTGGGCCAGTTAACTCTGCTTCTATAGAACTGGTTGTCATCCTTTCCAATCACTTATGTCTCAAAAGAGCTTATAAAAAGGCAAAGCCAGTACCTAGTTGAGAACAAAATCTGTCCCTTCCTCCTGCTAAAAAGTTGAGTTGGTGGGGAGAGGTCCAGATCTGCTCCAGACATATAGGGAAAAACTCATCTCACAAGCAAAGAGCTGAAACCACGCAAGCGAAGTGGCAAAACCAGTGCGGTAACATCTGACTGTTGTGTAATATTCCTATGAGCTGAGTAGAGAGGAGCAGCAGAAACATCTGTTGACAGGTTTGTAGATTTCTTGGTGCTCTGACATCTCCTCTGCATTGCTTATTTTAAAATTCACATCCTGTGATTCTGGAAAGTGCCTCAAACGGCAGATAAAGCAGTTACCCCTGTGCCTGGTACACAGTAAAGGCTCAAGAGAATTTGGTTTAGTCTCTCAAGAGGGTTTTGGTAAATGACTAAAGGAAATGGTACCGTGGGGTCTGAAGGCAGAGGGAGGGGGCTGGGAGCTTCCACCCCCCCATCAGATGTCCCTTCAAGAGGCAGAAGACGGCAGCCAGCGGGTTCTCATTTTCCCAGCGTGGTTGGGAAGAAAAACACAGCAATCTTACTTTCACATGTTTTTCTCATCTCTGCTCTGATGGAAAATGATGAGGTTGGGGGTGGAGTGAGTTATATAATGCATTTTGGTATCACGGAAGAGAAGAGGATGAAGAATCAGAAGGCTTGGGATCTAGGACCCCTGGGTCAACCAAAGAATGTTCCCACACGTTTCTAAATGCTTGGGGGGGGGGGAGGGGGGAGAGGAGCTGCCCCTGAGTGCTGTGTGCCAAAGAAATGTCAGCTGTCCTGAGCACCATCCTGCGGGGCTGAAATCAAAAAGTGGATCTAAAGTAAGCCCTCTCAGTGGCTTAAAGCAGAGGGAGGGAGAGGTGGGAGGAGGCACGTGGTAGGCAGCTACCTTTCCAGGCACCTGCCCAGCTCAGCCCCCCTCAGAGATATCCATACCTCACATGCTCACTGCAGCGTGATGCGGGGGGGCAGGGGGTGTGTCCTCACAGTCCTGCTTGTACCCTATGACCAGGGCCACTTTCCCAGCCCAACAGATTCTCATCCCTAGAAACCTGGAATGTGCTTCAAAGGAACTTAGGTGGGCAGCCAGGTACACCTGGGAGCTGAGGGGTGCCAGCTCTATCCGCGTGCACAAAGGGTACAGAAGCCAGTCTAGGGGCAGAAGTGTGAAGAAGATGGGTGAGGCAGCAAAGTGGTCCAGATTGATGGTCAGAAGCAGACACACGGAGGAGTTCCCATCAGGGCTCAGCAGTTAACAAACCCAACTAGGATCCACGAGGATTGGGTTCGATCCCTGGCCTTGCTCAGTGGGTTAAGGATCTGGTGTTGCTGGGAGCTGTAGGTCGCAGACACGGCTTGGATCTGGGGTTGCTGTTGCTGTGGCTATGGCACAGGCCAGCAGCTGTAGCTCCAACTGGTCCCCTAGCCTGGGAACCTCCATATGCTGCAGGGGTGGCTCTAAAAAGCAAAAAAAAAAAAAAAAAAAAAAAAAAAGAAAAGAAAAGAAAAGAAAAAGAAAAAGAAGAAGCAGAGACAGGGAGAATGGCCGTCTCAGGTCCTGCCAACTTAGTTCCTGAAGGTGAATTCTGGGTCTTGGCTCCAGGGCCCAGTGGGAGGTGTGTGCCTTCAGCTCTCAGGTGCTATGTTCCCGTCTCCTTCGACTAAATCCTCCCTTTTATCTTAAGCCAGGTACAGTAGGGCCTTGTCTTTTGATTGCCTTGTCCTCTTGCAATCAAAAGAGCCTTGACTGAGACCAGGAGGGGACAAATGTGAATCAGACGTGGGGGGCGGGCAGACACATTCCTACTAGGACACACACCCTGCCCTCCGTGACAGTGAGGCCAGTATACCTGGGCGGATGCAGAGGATGTGGCAGCCCCTGGGGTCGGTGTGGGGCAGCACGGTGAGGAATCCGGATGCCAGGACCTCTTTTAAGGCCGACGGCCTCAGGTTGTTGAAGACCTCGGGCCAGCTTCTCCGGCAGCTGTGGTAGTTGACCAGGAGCTGCAGGGCCCGGTCATAGTCAAACTTGCGGGCTCGGAGGAAGCGCAGCAGGAAGGCGTCCTCGAGGGAGGTGCCCAGATTGGGGTACTCCTTCCGCACCATGTCACGGAGGGCCTGGACATCGCGAAGTCTCCATTCCGGCTTCTCCTGCAGCTCCTCCCTGGCTTTGGCGACCAGCTCCTCGGTCAGCGAGCACACATAGCCAATGGGTGCAGGTGGCGGTGGCAGCGGCAGCTCATTCTCCGAAAGTGAGGCCGCAGAAGGGCTGGTTCGAAGAGAGTCACTTTCTTCTGACATGAGCTTCCAGGATCCCTGCAAAAACAGAAGCCCTGAGACAAGTGGGGAAAGCCCAGTGCTGCTCACTTCACATCCCAGGGCAGCACGAGGGACGTGGACAGGGACGTTTTTTGTTAAGCCAAGGACCGCAGAGCAGTGGAGTGAACTGGATCTGAACCACGTGCCCTGGCCCAACCCAGAATGTGAGAAGGTAGCTTCTCTGGAGGCCCCTAGGCCTTGCTCACAGACATACAAACTGAGGAAAAGATGCTTGACCTAACCCATAATTAAAGAGATGGGAACTGAAACACCTTTGAAATTCAGATTAGCCAAAATACAAAAACAGGTACTCTGGTATGCCTGCTGTTGGTGGGAGAACAAACTAACATAGCCTCTTTAGGGCAATTTATCAATATCTTATCAAGATTTCAGGAGTTCCCCTTGTGGCTCAGCAGTAACAAACCCAACGAGGACGCAGGTTCGATTCCTGGCCTCGATCGTTGGGTTAGGGATCCAGCATTGCAGTGAGCTGTGGTTTAGGTCGAAGACACTGCTTGGATCCTATGTTGCTGTGGCTGTGGTGTAGGCCGGCAGCTGCAGTTCCAACTCGACCTCTAGCCTGGGAACCTCCATGTGCCATGGGTGTGGTCCTACAAAGCAAAAAACAAAACAAAAACATTTTTTAAATGATACAAAACAAAAATAGACTCACAGACATGGAAAACGATCTAATGGCTACTAAAGGGGAAGGGGGAGAGGGATAAATTAGGAATTTGGGATTGACAGATACTACTATACATAAAATAGACAAACAACAAGGGCCTACTGCATATACATGTGAATGCATCTAAAATTTTTGGGAAAAGACACAAGAAAACTGTTAACCATGGTTCCCTTTAGGGAAGAGAAGTAGACAATTGGACATTTAAGGAGAGAGAGTTTTCACTACACTGTTAAATTTTTACATATACATGTGAGTTAGCATGGTGGCTGTGAAACTGAGCTGCTCAGCTATTCTGTGGTGGGTGGAGCTGCCGACCCTCTGGATCCACCATCCAGTGGATGCACACTTTCCAGACTGTCCCTGGCTAATGACAATGAAACCTAGGACTCTGTGAACAGGCAACTTTATCTCAAGAGCTCCCTATCAGCCTGGCTAAACCTTTTTTTTTTTTCTTTTTCTTTTTCTAGGGCCACACTTGCGGCATGTGGAGATTCCCAGGCTAGGGCTCTGATCAGAGCTGTAGTCACTGGCCTAAGCCAGGGCCACAGCAATGCAGGATCCGAGCTGTGTCTGTAGCTTACACCACAGCTCATGGCAACGCTGGATCCTTAACCCACTGAGCGAGGCCAGGGACCAAACCTGCAACCTCATGGTTCCTGGTTGGATTTTTTAACCACTGAGCCATGATGGGAACTCCTAATCCTTTTTTTTTTTTTTTTTTTTTTAAGGCCACATCTGTGGCATTTGGGAGTTCCCAGGCTAGGGGTCGAATTGGATCTGCAGCTATATGGCCTATGCCACAGTGATAGCAGTGCTGGATCTGAGCCACATCTGCAACCTGTGCCGCAGCTTGTGGCAAAAATCCTTAACCCGCTGAGCGAGGCCAGGGATCAAATGCTCATCTTCATGGATACCAGTAGGGTTCTTAACCTGCTGAACCACAACAGGAACTCCCAGCCTGGCTGAACCATTTGGGGGCCGCATTGCAGCCCAAGACCCCCTGCCCAAACCTCCTACATAGGGACTGGCCTCCAATCACTGTCTGAAGCTCTGCCTGATGTCTCCAGTTCCTCTCCTTTCTAAGTGTTGCCACCAATATATTTCTTGCATGTCTCATCTCATCCTGGTGTTGTGCTTCTTAGAAGACCTGAACACATGTATTGAATAAAACAAAACCAAACCAAACCCAAAATAGCATAGCTGCCTTGATATTCCTGAAATAAGGTCACAGCAGGCTGCCAGTTCCAAAGCCCAAGCTCTTGTCCATGGGTTGTCACTGTTCCCCCACTCTGAGCTCAACAAGGAAGGCAAGGATCATTTGGGGTCTCTGCACATAAGCCAGTCTCCCCAGAGGTCACAGCAGCCAGAGTGAGCAGGTCACCCCCTCTAACTTCTAGATCTGCCCACTGTTCACTACGTTCTAACCTCCAGCCCCACCCAAGCTTCTTTCACTTCCTCCCAAAGGTGGTTTTCTTGTCCTGTGCACATCCTGTTTCTTCTCACTAGCATGTTCTTCCTCCAGTTCTTCTGACCAATAACAATTGACCCTTCAGTCCCCATTAGATACCATTTCATTAATTCAACAAATATTGAGCACTTAGTAGGTAACAGGCCTTCTTCCAGGCACTGAAGGATATAGCAGTGAACAAATTTAAAAATCCTGCCTTCCCTGAGCTTAGATTTGAATTAAGGAGACAGACTATAGCAAAATAAACCACATAGTCTCCTAGAAGATGACGTGTGCTACAGAGAAAAATAAAGCAGGCAAGGGGTTGGATGAGCCTGGGGATAGGTGTTGCATTTTAGGTGGGGTGATCAGGGAAGTCCTCATCCAAGTGACGTGTGAGCACAGATGAAGGTGCAAGCCATGCAGGTCTCTCGGGGAAGAAAAAGTACAAAGCCTGAGGCAGGACCGTGCTGGATTTCCAAGGAACAGAGAGGAGGCCAGTATGGCAAGAGCCAAAAGCACAAGGCGGAGAATATTAGCAGAGGAATTTAGAGAGGATCTTGGCTTTGTAGGCCATGAAGAGCTTAGTTACTTTGAGTTTGGTGGGAGCCATGAAGAGTTTTGAGTAGAGTGACATGATCGGATTTAGATTTTAAAAGGATCAGTGGGCTGTCTTGAGAATGGACTATAACAGGATGAGGAAAGAAGCAAAGAGACCACTTAGAGGCTATTGCAATAACCCAGGTGAGGGATGATGGCTGAAGCAGGAAGGTTTCTCTGTCTCCAGGCTCCCAGTAGGAACCCCTCTCGCCCCCTGCAGGAGCTCTCCAGCATAGCATGTCTCTCACTGCTGTAATCGCATGTGATTTGTGTGCAACATCTACATCTGGCTTGTTCATCACCTTAAACACAGCACTTGAGGGTGTCAGACACAGAGTCTGCACTCCATAAATATTTGTTAAATGAGTTTAATCTGTTTGGCAGAGATATGCTGAGTGAGGAACAGATCAACAATTGTGCTTCATGGGACCCACCCTGACTTCTTTTCCTGGGAGTTGCCAGCAGATACCTATAATCCCAATCCAGCACTTAGCCAGGAGATGGACAGACTGCAGTGTCCATGGACTACAGGCCTAGGCTCCAAGTCCCTCTCCAGCAACTCTCCCACCTTCCCCCTTCTCAATGCACATTAAATGCCAGCCATAACAAACTAATGACCTACTATTCTTGGAACACCTCATGCATTTCTGATACCTCTGCCTGGAATTTCCTCACCTTGTTTGTTCCCAACCAGATAAATCATCACCTTCCAGGCCCAGCTTCAATGTCACCTACTCTGCCAAGCCTTCCTTGATTCCCCCAGGGTGACTCCCTCCAGTTTTCCACAGCACTGAGTTCCTTTTAGAACTGCAGTCCAGTATGCTATGTGCTTACCTAAAACTCCTCAGTTCCATCCATCCATACATTTATAAAATAACTATCGATCACCTAGTATGTCAGATACTGTGCTTATGGGTACTGGACACACAACAACGAACAATATAATTCTTTGCCTTATGAAGTTCAACTCACAGTGTAATTATGAAAAGAGATTGTATGTATTTGAACGCTTTATCATGAATCAAGCTCCCTGATAAGCACTTTACATCCATCTCTTGTTTACTCTTCACAATATCCGGTGACAGCACTCATACTGTTCCTATTTTACAAGGGGATAACTGGCCACTAGAATGTAAATTCCCACTTGCCTGCCACATTCACTGCTATCCCCAGTGCCTGACCTATGACGGTGTTCTGTAAATACTAGTGATGGATGATGTGACGTTCAATGCTCAAGGGTACACAGCAAATGAGGCAGAGCAAGGATGTATTTAGCCCCACACTGGGCTCTACACCGCATCTAGAGCGTCCTGTTTAATTTCCAGGGCTTCAGCAGTATCAAGCATTGAGCAGGACCCAGTCATAGGCTGGTGAATGAACTGAGGGATGGGTGCAATCACCATTTGATAGGGTGAAGCGGGGAATCTTCCTCACCCGGAGCTGTCATTTTTCGAGCATCACCCTCCTCCTCTCCCCAACCCACCTCAAGGAGAGGTCAGGAACCCATCGTTCCTGAAGCCAAGAGACCCCCAAGTCCTGTTCACAACCTTCCGAGGCCCCCCCACTTCCGGTTGTTACCCCTTCCCGTGTCCCCATTTCCTGGGGTCTCTCTCTACTCAGGTGCCCCATTACTGCTTATCCCTCCCTTTCAAGGGTCCCTCTCCCCGGCCCCCGGGGCACACGGGCTCGCGGGCACTCACCGGCCCGGCTACGGGGCGGAGCGCGGGTCAATCGGCAGCGGGAGCCTCGTCCGCAGCGTACACAGAAGCGACCCGCACTCCCTGCCCGGCCGGCCCGGCCGCTCGCCGGAAGTGACGTACATAGGGCGTGGGAAGGCGGCCGCGCCACTGTGAGTGCGCATGTGCGGTGTCTCCTGGCAGTCTTAGCTTTCGGTCCCCACCTGGTGGTCAGGAAGGCGGCGTGGGAGGTTCGGGGAGCGTGAGCAGCTTTGGCTAGGGTAGGTGGGGGAAGCTGCGGACCAGAGAAGCAAGGGAAGATGCTGTCGTTTTCTGAGAACAGATTACCAGGTACCTAGTAGTTTATATGTCATCTCGTTAAATCTTCAAATCAAATGCTACTGTTTTATGAAAGGAAAAACACAATCAATGAAGTATAGTGCTTCAAACCTGGACCCAGGGGTTAGCGGTCCAGGTTTCTTTCTACCAGAGCTGCCACCAGGACTGGCTGCTCCAGAGGGTAAGATTCCTCAGGGGACGTCTGTCTGCCTGTCTTTAGCCAAGTGACTGAGCAAGTTCCCATTCCCCCTCGGGCCTCAGTTTCCTCATCTATAACACGATTCTTGCTCTGGAATCCTTTTTTCTTTTTCTTTTTCTTTTCTTTTCTTTTTTTTTTTTTTTTGTCTTTTCTAGGGCCGCACCCGCGGCATATGGAGAGTCCCAGGCTAGGTGTCTAATCGGAGCTGTAGCCGCCGGCCCAGCCAGAGCCATAGCACCGCCAGATCTGAGCAGTGTCTGCGACCTACACGACAGCTTAAGGCAACGCCAGATCCTTAACCCACTGAGCAAGGCCGCAACCTCATGGTTCCTAGTCGGATTCATTAACCACTGCACCCCCACGGGAACTCCCTTGCTCTGGAATCTTGATCCAATAATTGTTTCCTGCTTTGAGGTTCATGAAGTCCCTTTCAGAAGTGGTAGCTTGAAAAAGGTTTTACTAGCCCCAGCCTCCAGTCGGTTAAAGTCCCCAGCACCACCATATATTTTGTGCAGCTACAAGTTTGACGCAATTTCCTAGGACCCTCGTTCAAGCAGAGTAATGCCAGTGTCTTGGTAATGACACTAAATCATTTCTGGAGAGAAATTCTGTGGTCTAGGAGAACTCAAGAGCCCAAAGGAGTACCCAAAAGGTGAACTTAAACAGTCTCTTCTTTTCCCTACCCTAGGGGCAAGAGGAGTCCCAGGGAGATGGGAACTGATGCCTATGGGCCACAAGAACACAGGCAGTTTCTGTCAGATGCTAGATTGAGGTCAGAGAGAATCCTGGAAGTCATGAGTTTTTATTCCTGCTCTGGCTCCACTACCTCTATTATAAAGTACCAAACATCAGTTAAATTTGAATTTCATGGAATTCCCACTGTGGGGCAGTGGGTTAAGAATTGACTGCAGTGGCTCTGGTCACTGTGGAGACATGGCTTCCATCCCAGGCCCTGGTGCAGTGGATTAAAGGATCCCAAGTAGGTTGAAGCTGTGGCTCAGGTTCAATCCCGGGCCCAGGAGCTTCCACATACCTTGGGTACAGCCATTAAAAAAAAAAAAAAATTTGAACTTCACACAAACAATTTTAAGATACAACCCTGGGATGCACTTATACTAAGAAATTGTTGTCTATCAGAAATTCAAATTTAACTGGGCATTGTGTGTTTTTGTTTTATTTTTTTCTCTAAATCTATGTATTAGTTTACTATTGCTTCTATAAAAAATTATTACACACTTAGTGGCTTGAAACAATGCACATTTATTCTTTTATAATTCTGCAGGTCAGAAGTCTAAAATCAAGGTGTTGGCAGGGATGTATTTTCTCTGAGGACTTCGGAGAGAAATCCATTTCCTTGTCTTTTTAGCTTCCAGAGACCACTTGCATTCCATAATTCAAGGTCCCTTCCTGGAATCACTTTAACCTCTTACTTCTGGTGTCACATCTACTGCTGGCTCTGATCTTCCCTCCTCCCTCTTTAAAAAGATTGTGATAAGAACATGACATGTGATTTACCCCCTTAACCAGTTTTTAAATGCACAGTACATTATTGTTGACTATAGATACAGTGTATTCCACCTCCCTCTTATAGGGACTTTCGTGGCTACACTGGGTTTACCCGGATAATCTAGGATAATCTTCCATCCCAAGACCTTAATTTAATCACATCTGCAAAGTACCTTTTACCATATCAGGTAAGATCCACAGGTTCCAGTGGATAGGACAAGGACATATTTGAGGTGCCAATATTTAGTCAACCACAATCTGTCATCCCTATTCCTAGCTATGTGACCTTGGCCAAGTCAAAGGCTCTTGTTCCCCATGGGCAAAAAGCTGACTAAATATGTTCATAAGAGGGAACACCTTGCCCCATGTAAGGCAAACAGTTTTTTTTGTTTGTTTGTTTGTTTATTTGCTTTTTAGGGCTGCACTCTTGGCATATGGAGGTTCTCAGGCTGGGGGTCTAATAGGAGCTACAGCTGCTGGGTTACACCACAGCCACAGCAACACAAGATCCGAGCTGCATCTGTGACCTACACCACAGCTCACAGCAATGCCGGATCTTTAACCCACTGAGTGAGGCCAGAGATTGAACCTGCAACCTCATGGTTCCTGGTCAGATTCATTTCCACTGCACCACAACAGGAACTCCAGGCAAACAATATTTTTATAAATGTAAAACATTTTAACATGCTTTAAGCTTTTGTAGCAAAAGGGCAAGGGATGACCCTGTCCAAACCATGTTGTCCCAGGCATTTGGGATAAACATCTTTCCTCAACCCAGGCCTACAACTGGTGGTTGCCAGAGGCCAGGTTGCAATACCAGATATTGCCAGCAGGGGGAGGAGAGTGCAGGTCTGAAACCTGGTTTCAGTGTCGGGGAGGGTTGAGAAGGGATTTGGAGATTTTCCAGAAGTCCCTGCCCCATCCTTCCACTGAGGCTCATGATGTTTGGTTCCTTCTGATGTTACATTTTATAGAATCCACTTACCTCAGGATTGGAAGAGTATCAGATATACAATAATAACATCAAAAAGTGTTTGTTTGTTTTTTTGAGGGAGTATATACTCCAGGCTTTCTGCTAAATAGGTTACTTGTATGATTTCAATTATGTCTCACCACAACTCTGTGAATAGCAAGCTAGGATTGTCCTATTTACAAATGAGGAAACTGGAACCCAGAAAGGGAAATGCACCTGCCTGGAAGCTTAAGATATTCATTGAAAGAGCTGGATCTGAGCCCACATCTGTATGACACTAAAGCCCTCGATTTTACTTTGTCTTAGAGGTCATGTAGACCTGCCTCTTTATTTTCACAGGTTAGGAAATAGGCTCTGAGAAGGAAAAGGAATTGCCTCGGGTCCCGTGATGACTCCATGGTTGAGTTGGGATTTGAACATCTAAGTTTCAACCTCGGACACTCAGAAGTAACAGACTTTGAACGACGCCTTGAAAAAGTCCATTTCTTCATGTGTCAAATGAGAGGTGGTGTCCATTGTGTAAGGGGTCCTTAGGCGAAGTCAGTGGAATGGCACATGCAGAATTCTGGTGCACTGACTCGTGAAATATCTGTTGATTGGTAATGACCACCCCATTGGAGAGCAGAAGGATCACCAGTTGGAAGGCAGTTGCCCTGCAAGGGCTGTAAACATCCTGCCCTCCTAGCTTCATCCAGTCTCTGAAGAAAATAAATCTGGGCATTGGCTAGGAGCTGGAGAAGCCTGAGCTGTCTCTGTTTTCAAGGCATGTGATTCTGAGCTCAGACAATCTTCTAGAACCAGCTTCAGTATTGATTCGAAGGTAAGGCTTTTTGGGATCGTACCATGGTATAGGACATTGTTTCTCAGTCTTGGCACTGTTGACATCTGGGGCTGGACAAGTCTTTCGTGGCAGTGGATTATGCCATCCTGTACATTGTAGGGTGTTTAATGGCATCCCTGGCCTCTACTCACTAGATGACAGAAGCATCCCACACTCACAATAGCGAAAGCCAAAAAAATCTCTCTAGACATTGCAAAATAGGCCCTGGGGGACAAAACTGCCCCCAGCTGAGAACTCTGGAAGGGGGAAGAAAGCTTTTGGTCAGAGAGACCTGAGTCTAAATCCTCTCTGTGTCTCTCGCCAGCTGCGTGACCTTGGAGCAGTTCTTTACCTCTCTCACCCTTGGTTTCTTCCACCATAAATTCTATTCTAACAGCTACCATTTGTCAAACACACTGAGCTCTTTACCTGGATAATCTCAGTGAAGTATCAATAAAAGAATCCTGAAGGGCCATTGACAGGTGGAAACAGGGAGGGAGGGAGGGAAACAGGGAAGAGTAGTGAACATTAAGCATCTTCTCTGTACCACGCAGGACAGCATCTCACATGTATGTGTCCTTTGTCACCTGCTGTGTGATGTTGGGCACTTCACCCTGGGGTTCAGTGTCCTCATCTGTAAAAATGACAGCAGGTGGGAATTCTGGTAGGATGAAGGCGGTGAAGCCCAGCATAGGTTTGATTCCTCCCCAATCCCCGCAAAGAAACGGAAGGTTAGAAATAGAACAGAAAATTCCATACATCTATTTACAACAAAAATAGATGACAAGGTATCTTCATGAGCTCCAGAAAACAGTGAATGAGGACCAATCCGCAATAGTTATGAGGCCTGTGTGCCACTGGGGCCGCTGTGAAGGGGACTTAAAAAGAAGCCACAAGGTCTCTGACAGACCTGAGAACTGGAGAAACCACAAACTGCAACATATGTTCCTGAGAAAGCGTGGGGTGGGGGTGGGGGGGTAGATCCGAGAACAGCAGCTGAAACGGGGGGGGATTTTGCCAACTCCTATTGTGGGTAAGGGTAAGGGGCCTGCCGTCAGGCCCAAGGTCTAATGGAGTTTAACTTCTTTGAATTCTTGAAATAACCACCAAGTCTTCCAGGACAGGCTTCATGATGAGGAGAAACTATTGGGAAGGGAATCAAAATTGTGCAGAATAGGGAAAGCAGACCTAAAAGAGAGAGAGAAGGGCTAGATGAAAGTGGGGATGGGGACCAGAGCCAGAAAACCTCAGAGACCAAGCCACATATAGATTAACAATATGTAGAATCAACAGAAGGGAGAGCTCTGCGGAGAGAGAAAAGCTATCTCCAACCAAGCCTCCTTCTAAGAGTTCCGAAAAACTAATCTCACATAAAAATGAGCAATGGATCCTGCGCTATAGCACTGGGAACTGTATCTGGTCACTTATGATGGAGCATGATCATGTGAGAAAAAAGAATGTATACATGTATGTGTGACTGGGTCACCTTGCTGTACTGTAGAAACTTGGCAGAACACTGTAAACCAGCTATGATGGGAAAAAATAAAATTAAAATAAAAGAAATGAGTAATGGAAAAGTATCAAAGTCAAATCCTGGGAATACATAATGACTATGAGGGAGGGAGACAGAGACAGAAGGTGTAAAATAACATCCCCGCAGAGAGTGAAACCATTCCAGAAAGACTTTTTTTTTTTTTTTTTTTTTGGGCTGCACCCATAGCATATGGAAGTTCCCAGGCTAGGGGCTGAATCAATGCTCTAGCCGCCAGCCTACACCACAGCCACAGCAACATGGCATCCAAGCCGTGTCTGCTACCACATCATAGCTCACGGCAACACTGGGTCCTTAAGCCACTAACCAAGGGCAGGGATTGAACTCGCATCCCTGTGAATACTAGTCAAGTTTGTTACTACTGGGCCACAATGGGAACTCCCAGAAAGACATTTTTTAGAAAGATTGAAACAGGTTAAAAGATATCAACACAATGATATGGCAAAAAAATAGCAACATAAATCAGAATTATAAGAATTAATGGAGTTCCCTTGTGGCACAGTAGGTTAAGGATCTCAGGTTGCTGCTGTGGCATGGGTTCGATCCCTGGCCTGGGAACTTCTGCATGCCATAGGTGAATCCAGAAACATTTAAAGATAAAAAAATAAAAATTTAGAAAAGTGGTGACAATTTATAAAAGAACTAAAGATAAAAGAAAAACTAGAAAATGAAAACTAAACTAAACGGAATATAAAAGCAAAAATGAAATCAGCAGGAGTTCCTGGCATGGCTTAGTGGTTAATGAACCTGACTAGCATCCATGAGGTTGTGGGTTCGATCCCTGGCCTTGCTCAGTGGGTTAAGCGTCTGGCATTGCCATGAGCTGTGGTGTAGGTCGAAGATGTGGCTCAGATCCCAAGTTGCTGTGGCTGTGGCATAGGCCAGCGGCTATAGCTCCGATTTGACCCCTAGCATAGGAACCTCGGAACCTCCATATACTGCAGTGCGGCCCTAAAAATACAAAAATAAAATAAAATCAGCAAATAGCGTTTTGAAATAAATAGGGGAAAGGTGTAATTTTTAAAAATGAAAATTAAAAGCAAAAGAATTTGAGAGGAAGTAACGTATATAGAAGATAAGCAATGAAAATCCGGCATGTGAATAACAGGAGTCATTGAAGGGAAATAGAATCAAAGCCGCGGAATACATCAGTGACCCGCCAGAATGACCAGTGTCCAGACACAGTTTGGTAAAATGACACATTTTTAAAGAGAAAAGAAAAATTCATATGGCATCTTGTGTATCTAGACAAAAGGAAATAAAATGAGGTTATCAACAGACTCTTCATCAGTGGTGCTTTCTGCCAGAAGAAAATGATATATGTTTAAGATAAAAGAAAAAATAAGTCAAAGGTAAAAACGGACTTTCTGTAAAGAACTATTCGCAGCTTTAAAGCACTCAGAGAGTACTTCATCCATGAGCCCTTCCGGAAGGGTCTTCTAGGGAGTGAGCTTCAGGACTGGTGAAGCCTTCAATATATATTTACTGGTAGAACTAAGGCTAAATGATGGTTAAAAGAGAGACGAGGAGTTCCCGTCGTGGTGCAGTGGTTAACGAATCCGACTAGGAACCATGAGGTTGCGGGTTCGGTCCCTGCCCTTGCTCAGTGGGTTAACGATCCGGCGTTGCCGTGAGCTGTGGTGTAGGTTGCAGACGCGGCTCGGATCCCGCGTTGCTGTGGCTCTGGCGTAGGCCGGTGGCTACAGCTCCGATTCAACCCCTAGCCTGGGAACCTCCATATGCCGTGGGAGCGGCCCAAGAAATAGCCACAACAACAACAACAACAACAAAAAAAGACAAAAAAAAAGAGAGATGAAGGGACTTCCCATTGTGGCTCAGCAGTCACGAATCTCAGTAGTATCCATGAGGATGCGGGTTCCATCGCTGCCCTCCTTCAGTGGGTTAGGGATCCAGCATTGCCGTGAGCTGTGGTGTAGGTCGCAGAGGTGGCTCAGATCCTGCATTGCTGTGGCATAGGCCAGCAGCTGCAGCTCTGATTCACCTGTAGCCTGAGGACCTCCATATGTCACAGTTGCAGCCCTAAAAGCCAAAAAAAAAAAAAAAAAAGGGCGAAAAAGAAAAAAAGCCTAAGATATGTAATGCCTCTATGCTCTAACAATCTAGCAATAGTATAGTCTCTCAGACTGGTGGAGAAAGGTCATGGTATTTCAGAAGTATTCAAATTGGCAATGATAGCTTTACTATAGTTATTCTGAGACTGTTGTATGTGTGAAGTGGGCTTATGCAAATCAGTAATTATAGAATCCTTCAATTTCATTATCTCCTGTGTCCTTGAAAACCAGAGTCTAAGAGTGGAAGAAGGGAGATACAGATGTCATATAGAAGGGGTTAATTAAAAGCCCTGTAATGCTCTATTTGCATTGGAAATACCAGTATGTGTTCAAGAGATAATTTATCTTTACTTTTTTTTTTTTAAGGGCTGCACCTGCAGTATATGGAAGTTCCCAGGTTAGGGGTCAAATTGGAGTTGCAGCTGCTGGCCTACACCACAGACCCAAGCCACGTCTGTAACCTATACCATAGCTTATGGCAATGCTGGATCTTTAACCCACTGAATGAGGCCAGGGATCGAACCCACACTTTCATGGATACTAGTCAGGTTCTTAACCCGCTGAGCCACAATGGGAACTCTGATAATTTATTTTTGAAAAGAAATGTATACGTATGTATGTATATACACATATACATATAGATACATACATACACATATATGTGAATATATACATATATATGTATATATAGTATATATATTTGTGTATATAAAATACCTAGTTCTATCTGCTAGAAAGGTCTAGAAACATTGACCAACCTAATAGTACCTACCACTCAGAGTCTAGTCTTGAAATGTCATTTTCTATATAAAAAAACAAAAGGACTTCCTGGGGAAATTGTTCATTCTAGATCCAGCAGCAGGAAATGTACAAGATAAGCCTGGAATATCTTGTCACATCAGATAACAAGGAAGCTATCAAAGGCTCTGGAGTTACATCCAAAGGACTTAGAAATTGACCTGAAGATGGGATAATTTCAGCTGCAGTCGATTGAAACTTATCAGATATGTTTCAGTCCCTGAGCTCATAATAATATTTGACAAAAACACCAACTGCTTCCCTTTGGAGGGTGGCACTGAAACAAGTACACTGCCTTTCTTGTGTTTACTACCAGGGGACCAAATAATGGATTAAGGAAAGTATCGTCTTATGAAATCATTACAACTAATACATGAAAACAAAATGATGCAATATGGCCATTTGGCAACTTGCAGTGTGTTAATGTATCTATAGAGCCATTTTACACAATAGCAGCTAACATCAAAAAAAGAGAGCAAAACTCCAGCCATGTAGGTTCTTCTTGATAAAAGAACGCAGAACCACCTATAATCATGCCAACAGAATGGAACCTGGGTCTGATCCAGCTGCCAATTTGCAAGAAATGAAGAGGTCAAAGGGCCATGATGGACTATGCTATGAGGATGCAATTGACAAAATCCAGACTTTGAGGAACTCTACAGGTCAAGCAGCCTCAGTTCTTCCACAGGTGAACTGCAAGGGAAAGAAGGAGATATAGAGGGAAACTGGATTGAAAGAGGTTTAAAAGACCTATCAATTTTTTCCTTTCTTCAGGCTCTCCAAGGAGGGCATGATGCCTACTCACCTTTTGTTTTGTTTTGTTTTTAGGGCTACACCAGCGGCATATGGAGGTTCCCAGGCTAGGGGTTGAATCAAAGCCACAGCTGCTGGCCTCCATCACAGCCACAGCAATGAGGGATCCGAGCCAGGTGTTCGACCTACACCGCAGCTCACAGCAATGCCAGATCTTTAACCACTGAGCAAGGCCAGGAATCGAACCCACGTTCTCCTGGATTCTAGTCAGGTTTGTTACCACTGAGCCATGACAGGAACTCCTCAAGTTTTTTAAAAATGGGGAAGACTAAACTTTAACATCTAGGGATGCACACAGAGATGATTACACTATTAAGAAATGCAAGAATATAATTACTATAAAAGTCAGGTGAATGGTTACTTTTGGTGGGGAGGGACGGTGATCAGGATGGGGTACATGGAGGGCCCCCTGGGGTGGCTTGCAAAGTTCTGTTCTGTGACCCAGGTGGAGCTTGCAAAGGTATTTTCTTTGAGATAACTCACTAACCTACAATTTTAATTTGTATGATTTTCTGCCTCTGTAGTTTGTTTTACAATATAAAGGTTTTTGCAAATGAAAACAGAAGCACCTCCCTCACTGTGTGTGTGGATATGTGTACATTTACACATCCGTGAATATATGGCTTCTGGGAGCACCAGGTGCACCATAGGTACTCAATAAATATGAGTTCCCATCCCTCTTATTCCTGTCACACACCCTTATCGGTGGGATTTCAGTGCTATTACTAACTTGAGTGACTATTCAAAAATAATCAATGCTTATTGGAGTTCCCTGGTGGCCTAGCAGTTAAAGATCTGGCATTGTCACTGCTGTGGCGTGGGTTCGACCCCTGGCCCAAGAACTTCCACCTGCCACATATGTGGCCAAAAAAAATAATAATAATAAAAATAAAAATAAACAGTTAATGCTTATCAAGTGATTATGATGTGCCAGGCACTGTTCCCGGCATGACTGTTGGAAGCACAGGCTGTCCTCTTCCAGGGGCCCTGGGTCCCAGCCGGGCTGAAGCACTTCCAAAACCAGGCCTAGAATGGTGAGGGGACAAGGAGGAGTGGACACGTCACACCCCTGCCCCCACTAGTACCAGCCTACGAGCCTGCCCAGCCCAGCCTCCCTTGTATTGACATCCAGCAGTTAAAGATCTGGCATTGTCACTGCTGTGGCGTGGGTTCGACCCCTGGCCCAAGAACTTCCACCTGCCACATATGTGGCCAAAAAAAAAATAATAATAAAAATAAAAATAAACAGTTAATGCTTATCAAGTGATTATGATGTGCCAGGCACTGTTCCCAATCCATCTAATCCAACTGAACCCTCATAAGCCTATCATTGTTATTCCCATTTCACAGAGGAGAAACCTGAGATGCGAAAGGTTTTCCATGGCCACAGGGAAGGTGATAGAGCAGCCTGCTTTTGAGCTCCCCATGACGCTCACCCACTATATGTATACCTTACTGTTTTCTGTTTGTTTGTGCTAATAACCCACCCCAGCCCCTGGCACTCATTAGCTGGATCTCACAATGATCCTGGAAGGTAGAAGTACTCGTTTGTGTGCACTTGGCAGATGGGAACTCGCAGGGGTGAAGGAACTTGCCCAAAGTAAATGGCCGAGCCGGGGGTTTGAATTGTGGATGGGGAGGGTTCATACCCTGCCCTGTGATTCTAAAGAACGAAGTGTTCCAGGCCTTTAAACTGGTGCTCACCTGATGGATCTGTCTGACCCGGTCTCAGGTCATGGGTTGCCCAGCCAACCATCTGGAGCCTGACAAGGATCCAGACCGAGGCCTGGAGAAGCCAGGGGCTTGGCAAGTGCCAGGCATGCCTGACCCCATCTCGTGGGGGTCACACAAAGTTTGTGACCTATGGGCCCGGTGAGCCAGAGACTTCTGTTTCTCTGCGTGCCAAGCCTTTTGCTCATAATCCTCAGAATCAGGACCCAGAATAGAGCTGATCACCTCTCTGAGCTTGAGATAAAGATGTGCCCTGGGCTAGCTTTGTGGATTTCCAAGAAGAGGTGAGAGCCCAGCTGTGTTGTTTTAGTCACACATTGATTTTCTAACCTGAGTCAGCATGACTGTTGGAAGCACAGGCTGTCCTCTTCCAGGGGCCCTGGGTCCCAGCCGGGCTGAAGCACTTCCAAAACCAGGCCTAGAATGGTGAGGGGACAAGGAGGAGTGGACACGTCACACCCCTGCCCCCACTAGTACCAGCCTACGAGCCTGCCCAGCCCAGCCTCCCTTGTATTGACATCCAGCAGACAGAGTTCCTGCCACATGCCAGGCTCTGTGCTAAGCACTTCATATCTATTCACCCACCTAATCTCGCAGAGATGCCGTCTTTAGGATTGGGGCTCTCATGAGTCCATTTGACAGGTGAGAAAGCTGAGACCCAGAGAGGCAAAATCACATGGAAACTGCCTCACAAAGATGAAGTTGCTGGTCCCTGGCTGTGGAATCCAAGAGTCAGATCCAGCAACACTCTGGAGATTCACTCAGCCTTTACAACAACCCAGTTAGATAAGTATTGTCACCTCCATGAAGATGTGTAAAAACTGAGGCTCAGGGAGGTGGATGTAACTGGTACAGTGTTTCTAGAAAATTCTTCTGTGACAGCCAATGATCATGATTCAAGTCCAAAGTTCACAACTGCTAAAATTTGGCTGCAGTCACTGGAAACCCTGTATGTATGACTACCTCCACATTCACCCACGTTCTCCTGTGATGGGAAGAAGGAGCTAGGAGTTTTCTGGAAAGGGTAGAGTAGGGTGATGGGTGCTCCTCTGGGGGAGGTGACTGTTTGGCCCTGTGGTCCGATGTGAGCACAGGGGAGAGGCTGGGAGAAATGGGCCACAGGGCTGCACTGGGGAAGGAGTCCAAGAGCATGGTGTGCCGAGGTGAGGCCACACTCCCAGATGCTTCAGGGCAAAGTCTGCTCAAGTGTTTCCCATGGACCAGCACCTGCTAGGAGCCAACTTGAGCCCCGCCCCAGAGGGCCTCATGGCAGGGTGGGGGGCGGGGGCTTGGTGCTGGTGGTGGCGGCAGCAGAAAGCTGCAGTTGGGTGTCACATTCCTAAGGCCTGAGGAAGGAGTTGCTAGGGACCCCCAGGAAGAGAGGTGTACCCACCAAGGTCAAGAGTGAGAAAGTCCTGCACAATGGCCATTTCCATGAGCCATTTCGGGTGACCCTCGAAAGAAAGGGGCAGCTTTAAATGTCTGCTGGGCACAGAGAGCTCAGAGCCAGCCAGGATGGTGGCAGATCAAATGAGACCCTCCTCTCCTTTCACTGTCTCTACCTAGCCCCCTCGGCCCCACCTGTCAGGGAGGGGAGGAGAAGGGGAGGCGCCACCCCCACCATCTTCCCTGTGGCTACAGTGGGGCCGCCGCCTGAAGCAAGACCCAGATAGGCAATGGGAGAAGGTCTAAACCCAAATCAGCCTGGGCGTTTTGACTGGTAGCTTAACTGGACATTCTAATTGCTGAATTAATATTGCATTTGCAACCTAAAGTGACCATAGAACTATTTCTTGAGAGTGAGCTAAAAGGTAATGGAGATGAGTTTTCACCCCATGGCAGGGAAACCATCTCTCCACTGAATATGTTTGATTGTATTTTGTCTTTTTAGGGCCACACCCGTGGCATATGGAAGTTCCCAGGCTGGGGGTCGAATCAGAGCTGCAGATGTAGACCTACAGCACAGCCACAGCGACGCGGGATCTGAGCCACGTCTGTGACCTACCCTGCAGCTCATGGCAATGCTGGATCCTTAACCCACTGAGCGAGGCCAGGGATCAAACCCGCATCCTTGTGGATCCCAGTTGGGTTCATTAACTCTTACTTACAATGGGAACTCCCACTGAATGCATTTTTTTTTTTTTTTGGTCTTTTTGCCATTTCTTGGGCCACTCCCATGGCATATGGAGGTTCCCAGGCTAGGAGTCCAATTGGAGCTGTAGCCACTGGCCTATGCCAGAACCACAGCAACACAGGATCCGAGCCGCATCTGGAACCTATACCACAGCTCATGGCAACACCGGATCCTTAACCCACGGAGCAAGGCCAGGGATCGAACCCACAACCTCATGGTTCCTAGTCGGGTTTGTTAACCACTGAGCCACAATGGGAACTCCAAAATGGCCACCTTTTATGAGGCACTTACTGTTTGCTAGTCTCTGTATGTGCTAGTTCACTATATGTTACCTTTCAAGGCTAACACGATCATCTCCATTTTATAAAACAAGAAAACTGAGGCTCAGAAAGTCTAATGTCCTTGGGGTCCACATGTTAAAAAAAAAAAATCCAAAAACTAGTGTGTCTAGAACCGCTGAAATGTAAAAGACTCATCGTAGCAACTGGAGCTCCTGCACTGCTGGTGGAAATGCAAGATGGTACAACTACTTTGCAAAGTTTCTTAAAAAGTTAAATATACACTTACACGACCCAGCAGCCACACTCCTAGGTATTTACCCAAGAGTAAGGAAGGCATTCGTGAACTCAAAGACAAACACATGTGTTCTTAGCAGCTTTATTTACAATAGCCAAAAACAAAAACCAAACGAAAAAACTGGGGAAAAAAATGTCCATCCCCAGGGAAATGGGATATATATGTTTTAGTTTGTTTATCCCATTTCCCTGGGGATGGACAGTCACAAGGTACCACCTTCAGGAAGCCTTCCTGTCCCCTCCAAGGAGAACTGTGGGTTTTTTTGGAAACTACACCCCCTGTGGCTTCAGCCCACACTGCCCTCCTACCTGCCTTCCGGGTTTGTCAGTGGCTCCTTTCTCCGAGCACTGGAACCTTCTCTTGTGTCTTCCCCCATGTTGTCCTCCAAACATGCTGGTGGAGGGCCCGGCACCCGAATCAGAGGGACCTGGGTTTGAATCCCAGCTTGGCCATTTACACCAACCGTCTGACCTTGGATAGTTCCTTTACCTTTTTGACCTTCAGCTTCCTCATCTGAATACTAACAGACCCTACCTCACGATTGCCTCCGGCATCAAATGAGAGATAGTTCATGTTAAACAATTAGCATAGGGCCCGGTGTGTAATAAAGCACTCAATAAATGTTAACTGCTATTGATCTTCACCTGCGCAGAGGCTGCTGACTGTTTAAGTTTCTCAGCCTTTGAATTAAGTACTTACCGCCCCAGCTATATTTACTGACATGGAAAAATGCCCAAAGCATACTCTTGAGAGGAAAAAGAGCAGGCTACAAAGCAACATATGCCTCACGGATCACTTTAAAGATTAAAGGAAAAAAATGGACATGTATCTCTTAGCATGGTGCCTGCACACATGAAGAGCTCGCTGAAAGCTAGTTATGGGAGTTCCCATCATGGCTCAGTGGTTAACGAAGCCGACTAGCATCCATGAGAACATGGGTTCGATCCCTGGTCTCGATCAGTGGGTTAAGGATCTGGCGTTGCTGTGAGCTGTGGTGTTGGTTGTAGACGTGGCTCAGATCCCGAGTGGCTGGGGTGTAGGCCAGCCACTGCAGCTCTGATTCAACCCCTAGCCTGGGAACCTCCATGTGCTGTAGGTGCGACCCTAAAAAGACAAAATAAAAAGAAAAGAAAAAAGAAAGCTACTTATGATTATTATTAATGTGAAGCATTTTTGTAGCCCAGCCAATGCTACTTTCAAATATTATCGTGTGAGTTCCTGTGAAGTGAGGTGATGTTTGTGATTACGCTTTGACAGTGAGTCAGAGCAAACCCATGCATTCCCTTCTCTACTTTCCTTCTGACTTACTTCAGGGGGCTGTTGTGGGCATGGCTGAAGTTGGACTTGGACCCCTTGTCTGATGTGGATTCTGGTACTTTCTTCTGTGGTCCTGGAGCAAAAGCAAAGCACTGCCCTTTAGAAATGAGACTCCAACCTTGGATAAAGGGTATTTTTTGCAGTAACAGAAGTGCTATGACAATATGTAGACCCGTGAGGGCGCTCCAATCAATCTGCAGTGGAGAAATTACAGAGGGAGTGATAATAAAAGCTGAACGCAGCTATTACATTTAACAATGGCTTCCACTTACTGCGGTTTTACTATGAGCTCCTAAAATGTGCTAAGAGACTCGCAGACTTAATCTCATTTTATTCTTCCAAACACCACATCAGTTAGATACTATTACCAAAGAGTTTAAAGATAGGACATATTGCTCTTTAGAATTTTAAAAATATTTTTATGGAGTCACAATTAACAAATCTTGTAAAATGTGCAAATACTAAGTGTACAGCTTCATGAATTGTTTCAAGTGTACATACACAGGTGACCCCCACCCAGATCAAGATATAAAGTTTTTTGTTTTCTTTTTTTTTTCTTTTTGTCTTTTTGCCATTTCTTGGGCTGCTCCCACGGCATATGGAGGTTTCCAGGCTAGGGGTCTAATCAGAGCTGTAGCCGCTGGCCTACACCAGAGCCACAGCAACGCGGGATCCAAGTCGCATCTGTACCCTCACCACAGCCCAGAGCAACTCCGGATCCTTAACCCACTGAGCAAGGCCAGGGATCAAACCCGCAACCTCATTGTTCCCAGTTGGATTCCTTAACCACTGAGCCACGACGGGAACTCCTAAAAATTTTTCTAATACTCTTTCCACTCACCTCCACTCACACCCAAGGCAACTGCTACCTCGACTCTTATTGCCATTTATTCATTTTGTCTGTTTTTGAACTTCATATAAATGAAGTCATACATGTATAATATTTAGGGTTGTCAGGTCTAGCACATAAAAATCTAGAATTCCAGTTAAATTCGAATTTCTGATTTATTCTAAAAAAATTCATTGTTTATCTGAAATTCAGATTTAACTGAATATCCTATGTATTATCTAGCTACTCAAGTAGTCTTTTCTGCCTGATTTCTTTTACTGTAGTTGTGAGATTCACACACGTTGTTTTGGTTATTGATAACTTACTCTTTTACATTGCTGTGTAGTATTCCATTCCATGAGTATAAATATATATAACAACATATTTATTTATTTTCTACTGTTGAGAGGAAGGGAGGGTTACTCTTAGAAAGGCAGCATAGATAATGTTAAGCAGTGCATTCTGGCATCAAAGACCTGAGTGATTTTTTTTTTTTTTTGTCTTTTTAGGCCTGCAGCCACAGCATATGGAGGTTCCCAGGCTAGGGGTCCAATCACAGCTATAGTTGCCGGCCTACACCACAGCCACAGCAATGCAGGATATGAGCCGATTCTGCAACCTACACCATAGCTCATGGCAACACCAGATCCTTAACCCACTGAGCAAGGCCAGGGATCAAACCTGCAACCTTATGGTCCCTAGTCAGATTTGTTTTCACTGCACCATGACTGGAACTCCAAAAAGAGTTTTTAGAAAGTGATAAATGTATAAAATTTATGTACAAATGCCATTGTTTTTTTCTTTTTATGTTGCCATAGATTTAAGTCATTCATTCAACAATATTTTTTGAGCACCTGCTATGCACCAGGCACTGTTTTAGGCCTTGAAGGGACACGATGAGCACAACAGCCAGCGCTTCTGCCATTATGAAATACACATTCTTGAGGCGCTCCTGTTGGTATTTGCCTACCTGTACTTTATCTGAACTTCTCATTAGTTACATGAAATGATGTCTGACAGGCACTTAGCATGGAGCCTCAGAGGCATTACTGTTCCAGAAACAACAGCTGTTAGCCAGGAAGTAGCAGTCTCTGTGGCAATAGAGTGTAATGGGGCTCAGCTGCCCCATTTTACAGATGAGAAAACTGATGCTCAGGGAGGTTAAGGAGCTGGCCTGGGGTGGCACAGTAGGACTGGCAGAACAGTAATTCCGTGTCATGTCTTCCTTGCTCCAAAACCCTCCTGGATTTCTCAGTGCTGGTTTCTCAGTCTTGAACTCTGCCGCTGGAGTCCAGGTGTTAGAGGTTCAAGTCCCAGAGTTTGCCTACGACCCAGGGCCATTTATTTGCTGTGTGTGAGCCCTAGTTTCTACACCTCTGCGCAGGATTGCCTCAGGGATCTGCAGAAAGCTCTTGGGGGCAGATATAGGCAGAGAAGGAACAGCCTGTGAAGGGATGTAGTGGGGATCTCCAGTAGAGGGGAGGCTTTTGATTTTGTTTCATTTTTTATTTATTTCATTTTATTTTTTCAGGCCTCACCTGCCGCACACAGAAGTTCCCAGGCTAGGGGTCGAATGAGAGCTGCAGCTGCTAGCCTACGCCACAGCCACAGCAACGCCAGATCCGAGCCGCCACACTTGCAACCTATGCCGCAGCCTGCGGCAACACCAGGTCCTTAACTCACTGAGTGAGGCCAGGGATCGAACTTGCATCCTCATGGACACTAGTCAGATTCTTGAGCCACAGTAGGAACTCCTGTTTTGTTTTTTAATTGAAGTATAGCTGATTTACAATTTTGTGCCAATTTTTGCTATGGGAGGAGGTTTTTGAATGTGTAAAACTGCTCAAGCCTTAAATTAACAGCTTTCTTACGTTAACGAGCATAAAGACATGGGAAGATGCCTAGAATGTCTTGTTGAGTATATTTGAAAACCCAGTTCTAAAACCACAAGCTGGTTTAGCTTGTATGTTCCGAGCATGTGTGAAAAGGACTCACTGAGCCGTCACCTAGGCAGCAGCACTTCCTCTGAGTGGGTGCTGTCCTCGGTGCTCTGAAAATGCTTGCTTCCTTTAATGCTCCTAACGGCCCTGGGTGGAAGGTGCTGCCTTAGACCGTTGTGCAGGTCTAGAAACTGAGGCAGGAGGAGTCACGCTCTTGAGGCTGCCCAGGTGGCTTGCAGCTGCCGCCTGGATCCTTTCACTTTGGCCTCAGAGGTTGTGCCCTTGACCCCTTAGCTCTGCTACCTCTACTGAAGGCTATTTTTCTCTGGGCAGTAAAACTTCAGTGTTTTGAACTTTCTTCTTTACGCTTCTTCGCATTACTTGAACTTTGATGATATGTAAATTTTGTTTTTATAAAAACAACACTAGGAGTTCCTATTGTGGCTCAGCAGTTAACACGGTATCCATAGAACGCAGGTTTAATCCCTGGCCTCGCTCAGTGATTTAAGGATCTGGCGTTGCCATGAACTATGGGTATAGATATGGCTTAGATCCCACATTGCTATGGCTGTGGTGTAGGCTGGCAGCTGCAGCTCTGATTCGACCCCTAGCTTGGGAACTTTATATGCTGCAGGTGCAGCCCTAAAAAGACAAAAAAAAAAAAAAAAAATCCCACTACCGTAGGGTTCTAAAGTGGGTTTTTGATGTCTTTAAGAATTAGCTGTGACATAGAGAACAGACTTGTGGTTGCCGAGGGGGAAGGACTGAGATGGATGGGGAGTTTGGGGTTAGTAGACACAAACGATTACATTTGAAATAGAAAAGCAAGAAGCCCTACTGTACAGCACAGGGAACTATATCCAGTCTCTTGGGCTAGACCATAATGGAAGATAATATGAAAAAGGGAATGTGTATATATATATATATATATATATATATATATATATATATATGGCTGGGTCACTTTGCTGTGCAGCAGAAAGTGGCACAACATTATAAATCAACTATACTTTAATTTTTAAAAGTTAGATCACTTCCACCACCACCACCACCAACAGAGAATTAGCTGTGAACACTTGTAGGGACAGGCCAATCCCCATTTTTTTTTGTGGTGGAGAGACCACAGTCCAGCTCTGACATCCCCCCGCCCCAGGGCACTCTGTGACTCTGGACAAGTCACGATGTCTAGTTACCACCTTCCTCCCAGCAAGGCTTGCAGCATGTAGTAGGGCCTCTGTAAACATCCACTCCTGCAGTGCCCCCTGGATCTCGCTCCACCTCTAGCATCTACTCCCTGCCATCCCCTGGGGCCCCCCAAATTAGTGAATGAACCACATCACCATAAAGTGCTAATAGTTTCTAAGTTTTTAAAAAGGCAGGTGGCAAGAGATATAAGCCCCAACCAGATGAATGACTAATGGGATGGGGGGGGCGTGGCCATTGGAGAGCCACAGAAATCGATGCCTAGGCTGGTAGGAGAGTGGCTCAAGCCTCACCCCACGAAGGGGCTGCTGGGAATTTTCTGCCCATGACCCCACTTGTAACCCCAGTTCCTATCACCCCAGCCTCAAAAAGGCTGGGCCCACAGAGCCATAAATTCCTACTATCATTAGACAGTATCTCTATAGCTCGGGCTGTTTGCCAGGAGCCCTACAATTATTTTTTATCACTTACGAGTCCTATAATAATTTTTTATCACTTTTTTTCCTCACAGCAGCCTTGTAAACAGGGCTAGTTTCATTCTCTTTTGGTTTGGAGTTGGGGAGGAATCCAGCTTCCAGAGGGTCTCAGGGAATTTGAGTGGGTCAGGATTTGAACTCACAGACTTTTGGGGGCTAAGCTGGGGCTTTGTGTGAGGCCAGAGGCCTGGGAGAATTGGGAGGTGGAAACCTGGAGCCATTGAGAGCCAGGGAAAGGCTTTAGGCTTGGCTACTTCCAAAGCTGTGTGACCACAGAAAGTCACTCAACCTCCCTGGTGCCTTTCTTCATCAGTAAATGATGAAGTAATAATAATACCTAACTCATAAGTTAGTACATACAGGTGCTCAAACACTCTTGGATTCTATTTAACCTTGAGTTAGGACCTAGATTCTAAACTGAGACCCTGGCCTACTGGATGCCTTGGGCAAGTCTCTTGCCCTCTCTGAGCCTCAGATTTCTCATCTGTAAAATGGGCATTATCTTGCCTGCTTCACACCCTGGCCCTCAGATCCCTAGTCCCATCAGACTGTCCTTCTTCAGGTCCTCAAACCACCGTCCATTTCCTCTCTTTGGAACTGAGCTCAACCCTCCCACCCCCAGATTTGCCTGGTTAATTCTCCGTTATCATCCTGTATGTCCTTTCTTCTCCCCCCAGCCCCGCTTCTTTTCTTTACTTATTCAATAACTGTATATTGAGGACCTACTATGTGTCAGGACTATGCTAAGTGATAGATAAGACAAGCAAAATCCCTATCCTTATAAAGGGGACATAGACAGTAACCTAAAAAGAGATCAAAACAAAACAAAAACCAGGACAATTACGAACTGTATTAAACACCTCATAAAGGAGAATTAGAGCATCTCAAGAGGAGATAACTGGGAAAGGTGGCTTTCCAGAAAGGCCTGTCCAAGGAGACACTTCTGTTTAAATTAATAACTTCGCAGTTCCCTTGTGACTCAGTGGGTTAAGGAAGGATCTGTCATCGTCACTGCTGTGGCTTGGGTTGCTGCTATGGCATGGGTTCGATCCCTGGCCCAGGAACTTCCACATGCTGCAAGTGCAGCCAAAAAGAAAAAAATAAGAATTTATTTGAGTCTGCACTGGGCTCAAAATTCAAGCAGTGCACAACGTCACCCAGTCACAAGTGCTTCTCCCTGTCATCCCCCCTGTCCCCAGCTTTGCAGTCCTCCCTCAGAGAGGCCCCTGTGCTGCCCGTTTCTTGGAAGTGGATGACATTCGTGGTGACGTCCGAATTGCAAGAACCAGCAGCCACTTGAAGAAGTGAGAGGAGTCCAGGCAGAGGGAACAACAAGAGCAAAGGCCCTGAGCTGGGCCAGTGTGATGGGGGAGCGGGGAGCAGAGGCGATCACGGGTGGGGCCTGGGGGGCCGTGGGAAGGAATTTGGATGTTACTCTCTGTGGCCTGGGTACAACTTTCGAGTTGGGGTAGCATAGGCGTAAGCATCTTCTGATTTGTGTTTTATAAAAACACGCTGGGGAGAATTGATGTAGGGGCCTGAGAGGGGCCAGGAGATCAGTGCAGTGGGGACTCTGGAGCTGGAGACGGCAAAGGTCAGGACCAGGCTGGGGAACGGAGGCCGTGAGGAGGGATCCAGCTGGGGGCTTTGGGAGCCGGGTGGAGAGCAGTGAGGGTCCCGGCCCCAGGCTAGGATGGTACTTCGCCACCATCAGCTGTCTCATCTTTGTGATTACTGGATTAACTTGCACCCTTGTAACCTGGCACAGAGTGGGTGCTTGGGACAAGTTTGCTGAAGAGACGACTGGGATGAAAGGCCCTTTGTAAATGGAGACACACCCTTTGAGAACTGGCTGCTGAGGCCTCCAGCCTGCCCCACCCCTTTCTGTGGGCACTCCCTTCCCACCATTCCTGCCTGTGAATCACCCCCAACCCATCTTGCCATTTGGAGATTGTTTCTGATAGGCAGAATCATTTTTATTTTATTTTATATCATTTGCACCTGCGGCATGCAAATGTTCCTGGGCCAGGCATCCACTCTGTGCCACGGCAGCGACTGCAGCCCCTTTCAGGGATGATGCCAGATCCTTAACCTGCTTGCCACCAGGAACTCCTGATAGGCAGAATTTTAGAACCTCAGCCTTAAGGTTCTCATATTTTCTTAGCTGTGAAACCCTTTTCCCATATATAGAAATTTATTTTATAATTTCAAACAGCCAAGAAGTTGGGTAAAAGAGATGCACAAAGCAGACGTGATTCTCAGCATAGATAGTATCACGTAAGACAATCATCAAGAAAAATTAGGCTGGGGGTTCCCATTGTGGCTCAGCAGCTTCAGAACCCAACATAGTGTCCATGAAGATGCAGGTTCACACCCTGCCCTGGCTCAGAAAGTTAAGGGTCTGGCCTCGCCACAAGTCGTGGCGTAGGTGGTAGATGCAGCTCAGATCCGGTGTTGCTGTGGCTGTGGCGTAGGCCGGCAGTTGCAGCTCTGATTCGACTCCGTAGTCTGGAAACTTCCATATGCAGCCAGTGCAGCATAAAAAGAAAAAAAAAAAAGAAAAATGAGGGTGTTTTATTAAACATCACAGTTTCAAATGAGGGCATCCCCGACAACTGCGTTCTTTCCATTTACCCAACAAAGAACTATCAGGGGCTTCCTGCAGGGAAGCCCAGACTCCAGATACAGTTATTTCAGCATTTGGTTTCCTTTGTATCCACATGCAATCCTGCTTCATCCAGAGAAATATTTCCAAACAGTTTAAGTCTGTATATGTTTTTTCCCCCCAAATTTTATATAATTAAAAATATACAACATACATTAAAAAATAAAAAAAGGGAGTTCCCGTCGTGGTGCAGTGGTTAACGAATCCGACTAGGAACCATGAGGTTGTGGGTTCGGTCCCTGCCCTTGCTCAGTGGGTTAACGATCCGGTGTTGCCGTGAGCTGTGGTGTAGGTCGCAGACGCGGCTCGGATCCCAAGTTGCTGTGGCTCTGTCGTAGGCCTGCGGCTACAGCTCCGATTCAACCCCTAGCCTGGGAACCTCCATGTGCCACGGGAGCGGCCCAAGAAATAGCAACAGCAACAACAACAACAACAACAACAAAAAAGATAAAAAGACAAAAAAAAAGAAAAGAAAAAAAAAAAGCACCAAGCCTAAAGGGACAGCTCAGTAATCATCACAAAGGGAACACCACCGTGTCCCTGGCACCCAGATGAAGATGGGGACCCCAGCCAGTTCCTAGAAGTCGCCTTTGTGCTCTCTCCAGTCACTCACAACCCACCCCTGTCAAAAGGAACCACGGTCTTGTCTCCTAACAACCTCAGTTATTTTGGTCTATTGTTGAACCTTATGGAAATGGACTACAGGATGTATTTGTTTATGTCTGGTTTATGCTTGTGAGATTTATCCATATTTTTATAGCTAGGGTTCATTCATTCTTATTTCTGTAGGGCGTTCCATTGTATAAATATACCACAATTTCAAATAGTGATTTTTTTTTTTTCTTTTAGCAGCTCACTGTGGGATAGCAGGCATGAACTAAGTTTGCTGAAAGATAAGTTTTGTTTTCTGCATGTAGTGTCTTCGTTGGTGTTACAGATGACTGTCTGGCTTCTCTTGGAAGATCTGGGCCCCCGATTTCAAGGGCCTAGAGTTGAGTCCTGGCTGTCCCTTCTCAGCGATGCATTCCATTCCTATTTTGCCACAGTCCCCACCACGCCCCTTTGCACAGGCCCACCTCACTCACCAACATTGCCCACTTGGCCCAGTAACCATTGGAGTCCTCCACTCCAGCTTTAATTCAGCAGAGGTGGCCCCCAAATGCTTTATTCTGTGGTCTACCCAACAGGTAGATCGGGCAGCCCAAGTTAGCATATCAGTTGTCTCCACTGGGTTAAAGTTTGGAATGCATATGTGAATGCTCAAAACATTATGATGATCATTATTACTGTCTCAAAAACCGTTCAAAAATATATTTCCATTACTATCATTATTACTACCTTTTCAATAGTTCTTTTAAAATATATAGTTGACCCTTGAACAACATGGTTCTGAACTGCGTGGATCTACTTATACATGAATTTTTTTTCCATGATAAATACTGCAGTGCTGGTTGAATCTGTGGATGCAGAACTGTGGATATTGGAGAAGCCAGGGCTGTAGAGGAACCTCTTGTAAGGAGGACCGAGTAGGAGTTAAAGTATATTTTTGACTATATGGAGGGTGGGTGCCCATAACCCCCACTTTGGTCAGGGTCCACTGTATTCCAATGTAGAATAGAGGTCGTAATTAAATATGGACCCAGATGACTTAGAAATCAAATCCTGGCTCTATTACTCAGGGGCTGTGTGGCCTCAAGTAATTATGGTACCTCTCTGTGCCACTGTAAAAAGAGGATATTAGTATTTACCTCACCAAGTTCTCGTGAAGATTGAATGAGTTTAAATGGCTTACAAAGTCATAATAAATATTCAACATATGCTAGCTTTTTTCTGTTTTTAAAATTTTGTGGGCAGGCGAATCATCTGATCACAGGGGAAATTGCCCAGGTTCCCTGGGTCGTGTTTAGCCCCTGAGTCTAGTCCCTTGTTGTCTACATCTTATTTTAAGACATTGTGGAAGGATTTCTTGGCTCAGTTGGCAAATGTCTGCTGACATCCTCCTACTGGGGCTGTGTGGTAAATGACACTGAGACCCTGCCCTGAAAGACTCAAGTCTGGTGGGGGATCCAGCTCACCAGAGTCTCTCCTCCCTGTCCTGTTGATGATCTGAGGGCAGAGACTGGGTCTTTCATCATTTTTCCATCAAGAGGAAGCCCACTGCAAGCATGTAAGCGAATAGACCACCCCACAAGCACAGAGAGGGCAGCAGGTATCTAGAAGCCCCAGATATGAACTGTCAGGGTCCAGGCAGGGAGCAGCTGGAATCTCAGAGGTCTAAATCAGGGTTTCTCCACCTCAGCACCATTAACAGTTAGGCCTGAAAGCTCTATGTTGGGGAGGGGAGCTGGTTTGTGCACTGAAAGATGTTTAGCAGCATCCCTGGCCTCCACCCATTAGGTGCCAGCAGCGCCCCCACACCACTCGTGACAGCTAAAAATGTCTTCAGACATTGCCAGATATCCCCTAAGATGCAAGATCATTCCAGTTTGAGGACCACTGGCCTAACTGAAGCACATTTAATAAAGAGAGCATTACAGAGGTGTGGGCTGGCTAAGGGAATCTTCAAGGAATAGTGAAGCACCCAGGAACTAGAAATGTGGGGGGCTGTTATCATCCCCAGTCCTGAAGGAGTGAGAGAGGGAACAGTGTCACTGCTCCTGGAAGGAGCTGGAACCGTGGAAGTGAGACCATGGAGAAATCGGCCCCTGCCAAGAATAAAGCAAAACAGGGAGGGGGCAGGTGGCATAAACACCCCCACTTTTCTCCCTCATCCTGCTCTTTAATCTCCTGTTGGCTCCTCCCCTTGGCAGAATCCAACGAGAAGTCAGGAGGAAGGGGTGCCTTCTGGGGCACAGAGCAGGGAGATGAGGGTATGTGGAGGTGGTGGACGAACAGAGAGTAACCATCACGGGGAGACTGCAACAGACACTGGACATTTGAGTGCAGTCTTGTAACTTGCGTAGGAGTTTTCCAGATAGAGCAAACCAGGAAAGGGTATTTCAGCCAGAGGGAACAGCATGTACAAAAGCATGGAGTTGCAAAATAGCCTGGCTCCCTTAATTGTTTATTTAATCGTGATTGTTTGTTTGATTGATTGACTCTGTTCCATGTGCACTGGGTGAAAATAAAACATTCAAAAGGTACAAAAGGGCATAAAATTTAAAGCAGGTCTTCCTCCTACCCCTGACCCCAACTCACCTCCCAAAAGCCATCTTTCTCTTCAGTCTCTTCTCACTTCTAGAAATAGTCAGTGCAAATACTAGCCCATAATGTATATGATATATATCACAAACTCCTGATTTGACTTAATTTCACTGATGTTTGTGGAGCCCCTACTGTGTGCAGAGAAATGAGCAGAGAGCTCTGGCCTTGAAATCTAAGCCCAACCCTTTACTGAACACTGAGTGGTTTAGGCACATCACTCTCAGCTTCCTACTTCCTCCTCCAAAAAAGGAGTTAACCTCCAAGGGTCCTCTGAGCTCTGCCCACAGTTGTATTGTTCAACTGATGTTTTGTGGATTAAATGGAATTAAAGCCGAACCACTGGAGTTCCCGTTGTGGCTCAGTGGTAACGAAACTGACTAGTTTCCATGAGGACGTGGGTTTGATCCCTGGCCTCACTCAGTGGGTTAGGGATCCAGTGTTGCCATGAGCTGTGGTGTAGGTCGCAGACATGGCTCAGATCCTGCATTGCTGTGGTTGTAGTGTAGGCCTGCAGCTGCAGCTCTGATTCGACCCCTAGCCTGGGAACTTCCATATGCCATGGGTGTGGCGCTAAAAAGACAGAAAAAAAATGAAAAAAGCTGAACATGGCAAGGAGCAAATTGTAGTACAGGAGCACACATAAACCTTGGGTCTCTCTCAGGCCCATGTATTGTCATTTTGTGGAGATGAGTGAGGTTTCTGTCTCCAAAGATCTGCTCTTATTTAAGCCAACACAATAGTTGTCTAGGAGGAGAACGCTGATAATATAACCTTGAGAGTGGGCTAGGTTGGGAGCAGGTTGGCTCCAACCAACTGGGTGGCACTTGGCTTGGCTCAGACCTGCCCAGGCAAGACCAGACCCCGCCTGGCTACCTCTAGTTGGTGTCCACCACTCTTGGGGGAGTTTAAGACAAGAAGGAGGAGCTGGGAGCCTGATGGCCAGCTGGTAAACATTATGGTGCCTGGAAGCAAACACCAAATCTGAGCACCACATGCCCAAGTAGAAGCCCAGAAGCCAGAACAACCCAGGTCACCAGGAGCAGATAACAGGGCTGTTCCTTACCTCTGCTCTTCCATTCTGCTCTCTCTTGTCATCCTAAGACTTGGTTCTTTCCTGACAATGCCTGTATGTCCAGCACTTGGGGCCAAGGGGTGTACCATGGATGGACCACTTGCCTTGTTCTAAGTGCTGACCACACACCAGCTCTCACCTCCTGCCTACTCTGCAAGGAAAGTATTAATGATTCCCCACTTTCCAAACAATGAAAACTGAGGCTCAGAAAGGAGAGATGATGTGAGATTGGGGATTGTAAACATACAGTGATACCAACAGGCATTTTGTGTGGAAGAATTATGGGGTTTTGAGCAACAGAATCAGAGAATCTTAGAATCACAAAGTCTGGGAGTCCTGGAGTCTCAGGTTACCGGTATAATCCACAGCACCCATCTGTTCGCCACACTGCAGATGAAACCTCTCTCTTGGGCCCATCTCCCATCCATTCAGGCCTCTTCTTCTCTCACCTGGAGTCTTGTTCCAGCCTCCTCCTCGGTCTCTCCTCTTTCCAAACCCGCAAGCAGCAACCAGAAGTGCTTTTCTAAACTCTAAGCAGACTGTGTCACTCTTCCTCTTAAAACCCTTCATTGACTCCCCTTTGCCCTCAGGATAAAGTTCAAACTCCTTGACATGGTTTACTAGGTCCTCTGTCATCTGGCCATAGTCTCTTGCTGCTCTGCCTCTCTCCGGCATCCCCCCCCCCCAACTCTGTACCAACTCAAATGGACCTTGGTTAAATTCACCAGATATGCCACGTGGCCTCTTTCCTCCAGCTGCTGGACCTTCCCACTTGGACCACAGTGTACACCCCTTTCCTCTGGGTGGGATATTCGCTCTCTCTTTCTCCCTAGCTCCTTCGGGAAGCCATTTCTGCCCACACCCCTCCCAAAGAGGCTGGGTTGGTACCTCCTTCCCCGCCCCCACCCACAGTTCCTTTGCCCACCTGCCTGATGGACCATAGATGCCCATATGCTGGCCTGTGTCCCTATCTGCTCGTGACCCAAAGGAGGGCAGACACAGGGGGTGTCTTTTCTCTACTGAACCCCAAGCTCTGGACATTGTGCCTGATAGAGAAGAGTTTCTGAACAAAGATATGTATTAATAAATGAGTCACAATATGTCAGAATCATAGAATCTCAAAATCTTAGAATCATGGACTTGGTGAAACAGGAACCTAAAATCTCAGAGTCATATGATTGTAAATGTAGAGAGTACTAGAAACACAGAAACCAAGACGCCCAGAAGCTTAGGATCTCAAGGTTGGAAGAATTCTCATATAGACACCTTGTCCAAGGATAGTTAATGGAGTAGGAAGAGTCTCGATTGTACCCTTCTACAGTCTTGAGTTTATATTTTTATGTGTATGTATATAATATTACATGTATGCCTCTCAAATATTTATTTCTATGTGTCCTTCTGTGTTTATTCAACACCTAACTTATTTATTAACCAGTATTTATTGAGCACATACTATGTAGCAGACGCTGTACTGGGCAACTATATTTTATCTATGTCTGCCTAACATATTATCCCAATTTATTTTATCTTTGTTGTTGTTGTTGTTGTTGTTTAGGGCTGCATCTGTGGCATGTGAACGTTCCCAGGCTAGGGGTTGAATCAGAGCTACGGCTGCCAGCCTATGCCACAGCCACAGCAAGTGGGATCCAAGCTGTCTCTGTGACTTACAGCACAGCTCTTGGCAATGCCGGATCCTTCAATCCACTGAGCGAGGCCAGGCATCGAACCCACGTCCTCATGGATACTAGTTGAATTTGTTACCACTGAGCCATAACAGGAACTCCCCAAATTATACCAATTTAAAACGGCAACCATTTCTTATCTCGCAGTTTCTGTGTGGTAGGACTTCAGGGGTGGCTTAGCTGGATGGTCTGGCTTAGGGTCTCTCATGGGGTTGTGGCCAAAGGGTCAGCCAGGGCCACGCTTACCTGAAGGCTTGACTGTGGCTGGAAGACCCACTTCCGAAATGGCTTGCTCACATGCCTAGCAGTTGACGGGAGGCTTCAGCCCCTCCCCATGTGGACCCCACCACAGGGCGGCTTGAGTGTCCTTACCACATGGCTGCTGGCTTCCTCTGAGCAGGTGATCCAAGATGGCGAAATGGAGGCCACTAAGCCTTTTATAACCTAGCCTTGAAAGTCACACTCCTTAGCTTCCACAGAATCCCAGTGATCACACAGGACTGCCCTGTTCGGTTTGGGAGAGGACTACATGCCTGGGTGAATTCCAGGGAGGGGGGTTCCTTGGGGGCCATCCTGGAGGCTGGCTACCGCCGCAGCGTTCAGTCTGACCACAGTCTAGAGTCTGTGCAGAAAGGATAGAGGACGATAAAAAGTCAATGTACAAAAAATAACTTCAGATAGTTGTCAGCACAGTGACGAAAATCAAAGAGGACAATAAGTTAGAGCAGGGGTCAGCAACTTACGATCAGTGGCCAAATCTGGCCTACTGCCTGCATTTGTAAATAAAGTTTTATTGGAACTTAGCCGTGCCCATTCGCTTACACACTGTTTATGGCCGTCGTCACGCTGCAACGGCAGATTTAAGTTGTTCTAACAGAGACCAAATGGCCTGCAAAGCCTCATGGATTTAGCTAAGTTGGTCAGAGGAGGCCACTCCAAGTGGCAACATGTGAGCAGAGAAATGAATGGTTCAAAGGAAGTGGCCATGGGAAGAGCTGGGAAAGGAATGTTCCAGAAGAAAGGGAACATTGGGGTAAAGGCTGCAAAGCTGTGAAGTGAGAACAGCTTTGGTGTGTTGAGGAACAGAGGGGAGGCCAAGGGAGCCAGAATGGAGTGACCAAGGGGCAGAATAGTAGGAGATGACCTCAGAGAAGTGGTCAGGAGCTGCTTCAGATAGGGTCTTGGGGGCCCAGTGAGGGGCTTGAATTTTGTTCTAGGAATGAGGGGAAACCATTGCAGGGTTTTAAGAGGGAGAGGTAGGATCTGATGGGTGGGGGAGGTGACTCCTGTAGTTTGGCCCCACCCCTGAGGAGAGCAGCGCCTCCGCTGCCCGCCTCAATGCCACTGTCCCAGAACTTGTTGGCCTTAACCAGGACCGGGTGAAGGCCTTTGGCGTTTCTGCTTGACTACATGTTCAGGACTCAGCAAACTCTCTGGCCAGAAAGTTCTTTCTTTTGACCCACTTAGAGTCCTTGCTCTCTTATCCCAGCCTGCCTCCTCTGGAACTAGGAAATCTGTGAAGTTGGAAAGAGCATTTGATTTTGAGCCCCGGATTCCAGACTCTTCCCTGATGCTGACTCACCGATGACCGTGAGAGAATCAGGCAACCCTGCTGGGCCTTAGTTTCCTCATCTGTAAAATAAGGTGAGAGTCCCGTCTGCTTGGGGCAAGACGGGTGATTAAAGGTGAGGTTGTGCTGGACACATGCCCCACGGTCCTAGGGAGAGTCCAAGAAAGTGTGATGCCGGATTAGGGTGGGCTTGACCAGGCCAGGCTCGCTGACCTGGGAGATGGGTAATAGGGGCTGTTGGTCCACTGGGCAAAAAGCTTCCTGCAAACGTTCTCCTGCTTAAATTTTGAACAGCCGGGAAGCTTACTGCCTTCTAGAGCCCTTTGTGTCGGCAGGCTGGAGTTGTTTGTGGGCAAAACCTTTGGGGGAGATGGGAAATCAGTGTTTATGTACAAGTCAGCCTTGGGTATTAGAAAGAGCACAGGATCTTTCTAAGAAGCCCGGCCCCACCACTTATGTGCCCCATGCCCTCTGTGTCCTTAGTTTTTTCATTTAAGAAATGGGTAGAATCCAACCTAAGATGCTTCAATTGTTAACAGGCACTAGCATTTTGTGTACCATCAAGAAGAACACACCATGACAAGTTATGACATGGTGCTTTCTTGTCTCTTAGAATTTTTATTTTTAATTTAATTTAATTTTATTTCATTTGGCTTTTTTTTGCCTTTTCTAGAGCCGCTCCCGTGGCATATGGAGGTTCCCAGGCTAGGGGTCTAATCGGAGCTGTAGCTGCCGGCCTACACCAGAGCCACAGCAACACAGGATCCGAGCCACGTCTGTGACCTACACCACAGCTCACGGCAACACCAGATCCTTAATGCATTGAGCAAGGCCAGGGATCGAACTTGCAACCCCATGGTTCCTAGTTGGATTCGTTAACCACTGCGCCATGATGGGAACTCCTAGAATTTTTATTTTATGTTCCTTTAAAGAGCTCTGAGACTTACTGAGACATTGTTTTTAAAATCATACAGCACTCTTGTGCATAAATGTAAAGGAAAATAGAAGTGATTATTTCACTTATATTTGGGAGTTCTGGAAGTTCTAAAACTTCTTCCGAGTCAGCATCCAGCTCAACTAGATGTCTTTTCCACCCAGAATCTCCCTTGTCCGTGTTTTTTCATGCAACGCTGTCCTCCATACTGCTAGAAGGTTTGGTCACGCACCATTTTTTGAAAGAATGGTCCACTACGGCCTCCAGCACCAACACACCTACTCTGATTCGGCAGGTTTGACCCTGGTCCTTTCTCTCTCTTATCAGAAGGTTTTCATGAAACAACCAGGACTCGAGTCCCTCCCTCAAAATGGTCCTTAAATTGTTTGTGAGGAAATACACAGGAGATGCAGTTGACCAGTCAGGCCACCAGAACTAATGACCAGACCAACCAAACCAGTTATGGCCGCCACCCCATTTAACCAAGTGTGATTGTAGGATGCTGTCCATTTAAAGACACATCTTTTTTTTTTTTTTTTTGGTGTTTTTAGGGCCGTACCCACAGCATATGGAAGTTCCCAGGCTAGGGGTCGAAACGGAGCTGTAGCCGCCGGCCTACACCACAGCCACAGCAACTCATGATCTGAGCCGCATCTGTGACCTACACCACAGCTCATGGCAATGCTGGATCCTTAACCCACTGAGTGAGGCCAGGGATCAAACCTGCATCCTCATAGATACTAGTCGGGCTCGTTACCACTGAGCCATAACGGGAACTCCTAAAGACACGTCTTAATGTCAAAGATACAGTGTGGAAAAAAGGTGCATTGTAGAATTTTAAAAATATCCCAATCACTGCCGCCTCTCGGAGTTTGCAGGGTTGAAGGGTGGGAAGTGTGGGATGGGCTCTGCAGGGGCTGCCCCTCGGCATTGCTCAACTGTCCCCTGACTCTCGAGGCCCTGGGCATCGCCCTTCCACAGCCGCTCGAGTTTATGGCGACAATCGCTGCCGCTGCCAGACGTGATCTCAAAGCCATAAAGTCTTTTACGGTTTCACTCTCCCCCTGAGATAAGCCCGAGGAGCCCTTCTCAAGGCCGGGGAGCAATCTCAGAGCCGCAGGGGGAGGGGCAGGCATTGCACAAGTCGGGAAATGGCACAGGTTTTATGGCCCCGACTTCTCTAAAAAGACCACGTTCTCATATCCTCAGTTTGAACCTGCTGGCAACACCTCAGCACCTGGGGCCCAGTGATACTCATTCATTTGTTCATTTATTTGTTCCCTCATTCGTTCATTCACTCGACCAGCAGGAAACACAGTTTGGGGCACACCACCCAGATGGTCTGATGCAGCCAGGGCAGATCACGTCATCTCACCTGTAAAACAAGAGCAGTTCCTTTAACTTACTTCCTAGCTCATAGGTTCGGCTGCATAAGACAAGGAGTGCCCTTGGCACATAGTAGGCCCACAGTCAACTTCGCCGTACTCCCTCTCCCTCGCCATTGACATCCGTCTCATCTGTTCTTGCTTCCTTTCCCCTCTCCAAGCTGGGAGCTGGACGGTGAAGTGCCCCAGAGTGAAGGCCCGCCCACGTCTCTCTGCTGCCTACGCTCCCTCTTAAATGGGCTCAAGGAACTCTTTGGCCTTTTTTTTTCTTTCCTTAAAAAAAAAAAAATTAAAGTGTTTTCAAAGAGTTTTATTGAAGTATAGTAGTTTTGCAACATTGCGATAATTTCTGCAGTGCCACAAAGAGGCTCAGTTATCCATGTGCACACATCCATTCTCTTTTGGATTCTTTTCCCAGACAGATGATCACAGCATGTTGGGTAGAGTTCCCTGTGCTGTATTATGCAGCAGGTCCTGTTGGCCAGTCGTTCCACATACCTCAGTGTGCATATGCCAATCCCTAACCCCCAGCCATCCCTCCCTACCCCCTCTCGTCTCCCTTGGTAACCATAAGTTTTTCAGTCTGTGAGTCTGTTTCTGTTCTTTTGTGTCCTTTTTTAAGATTCCACATATAAGTGATATCACATGATGTTTTGTCTTTCACTGTCTGATTGACTTCACTTGGTATATAATCTCTAGGTCCATCCATGTTGCTGAAAATGGCATTATTTCATCCTTTTTATGGCTGAAAAAAAATTAAGGTGTGATTTCCATGTTCTAACACCCACCCTTTTCAATGTGTGGCTCTACCGATTTTGGACAAATGTATATGGTGATGTGACCCCCACCATAGTCAAGATACAGAATATTTCCACCTCCCCAAGGCCCGTCACCTATGCCCTTCTGTGTGACCCCCACCCCAGCCCTAGTCCCTGGCACCTGCCTTTTCCAGAATACCCTATAGATGGAATCATAGCATGTGCAGCTTTGGGGGTCTGACTTCTTGCACTCAGAATGCTGCATTTGCCATCCAGCTTGCTTGATCAGTAGTCCTCTGCTTTTTCTTGCTGAGCAGTGTTTGGCTTTCAAATCACATCTATACTTGTGACCTGGCCTTTTCAGATGGGGTTCTCTGCCTAGGGTCTTACACAGCTGAGGTCAAGGGCTGAGTTCCTATCTGGGGAGAGATCTGCTTCCAGCCTTGTTCATGTTGTTGCCTGAATTCAGTTCTTCATGCCAGTTGGACTGAGGTTACCATTTCCTAGCTGGTTGTCAATTAGGGGGGTCACTCTCAGCTTCCAGAGGATTGCCAGCATTCCTTGCCACGTGGTCCCCTCTGTCTTCGAAGCCAGCCACGGAGAATCTACATTGACTCCCTCTCCTGCTTCTAATTTTATTGGCCAGGAAGAGCCCAGACCCACCTCTAAGGACTCGCCTGATTAGGGAAGGCCCACCAACATTAACCTCTAATATCACGAAGTCATTGGTGCGGGACTTTCATTACATCTGCAGGATCCCATCACAACAGCACCCAGGTTCATGTCTGATTGACTAATCTAAAGACAGTGTGTATAGACCGTGGGTAGGAGTATTAGAATTCTGCCTGCAACACTGCTGTAGTCCACGCTGCCATTGTGTCCCCCCTGAACCAGCTTGAAGACAAGCTGCCATTGTCTTCTCCCCAGAAGACCACCCTGGGCTCTTCTGCTCCCACTCTTGTTTCATGTAGTCCGTTCTCTACACAGCAGAGAGTGACCTTTTAAGAACATGAATCTGGAGGTCCCTGGTGCCCTAGTGGTTAAGGATCCGGCATTGTCACTGCTGTGGCAAGGGTTCAATCCCTGGCCCAGGCAAACAAACAGTCATGAATCAGATCACATCATCTCCCTATAAAAATGTCTAAGAGTTTCCCGTTTCACCAAAAATGAAGTCAGTGACTTTTCTCTTGGCCTAGAAGGCCCCCCTGGTCCTTCCTCTGCCCATCCCGACTTCATATTCTCCCAGTCTGCTCCCGCCACACTGAGCACTGTGCTCAGCCTCCAAAATGCTCAGCTGGCTCCCACCTCGGAGCTTTTACACTTGCATTCCCACCACCTGGCCTGCCTCCCCCACCCCCTACACCCAGCTCTGCAGGACTAGCTCCTTCTCAGCTTCAGATCTCAGCCCAGATTCTCCTCCTCAGGGAGGCCCTCCCTGAACTCCCAATATAATGTTATCCCATCCTTAGCATTTTCAAAGTAACCTATTTTGTTATTTTTATTTCATGTTCACACTTTCACAATACCTTGTTTTACTTTTAAGAACTTGATTGGGAGCTCCCGTCATGGCTAAGTGATTAACAAACCCGACTAATATCCATGAAGACGCAGGTTTGATCCTTGGCCTCACTCAGTGGGTTAAAGATCTGGTGTTGCTGTGAGCTGTGGTGTAGGTCACAGACGCGGCTCGGCTCTGGCATTGCTGTGGCTGTGGCGTAGGCTGGTAGCTGCAGCTCTGATTCGACCCCTAGCCTGGGAACCTCCATAGGCTGCAGGTGTGGCCTTAAAAACCAGAAAAAAAAAAAAAAAGGAAAAAAATGGGGAAAAAAGAACTTGATCATTTGCGAGTCTGACTGGAGTATTTGAAATTATCTTTATTTATTCAAACGTTGTCTGCCTGCTCCCTCTAGTCAGGAACTTTGCCTTGCTCATCTGTGTACCCTGGTACCCAGAGAAGGGCACCGCACAGAATGGGCTCCCACTGAATCCTTGTCGAGTGGGTGAAGGAATGAATGGACGTCTTTTGGATCAGGCCCCTCCTCTGCATCCCTCCTTCCTCCGTTGGTTCAGACCTCACCTTCGCTCACCTGCTCCAGCACATGACCATCTTCACCCATCTCCCCGCTTACAGTCCCACCACGTCCAACCCATCTTCCAGGAAGCTGCCAGAATGACCCTTTAAAAATGCAGATCTGGGAGGTCTTACTGTGGCTCAGCAAGTTAAGGACCTGACATTGTCTCTCTGGCCTTGGGTTCTTTGAGGACACAGGTTCGATCCCTGGCCTCGCTCCGTGGGTTAAGGATCTGGCATTGCTGTGAGCTGTGGTGTAGGTTGCAGATGAGGCTCAGAGCCGATTTGGCTATGGCTGTGGTGTAGGCCAGCGGCTATAGCTCTGATTCGACCCCTGGCCCGGGAACTTCCATATGCTGCAGGTGTGGCCATAAAAAGACCACACACACAAAAAAATACGGATCTGGCCATAGCCTTCCCCTCGTTTCTAATCTCCAGTGCTTTTCTGTTTCCCCAGAAGAATTTCTGGTTGCCCAGTGTTTGAGGCCCCCGCCACCCGGGCCTGACCAGCCATGGCATGCTTCTAGGTGTGGGTTGAGGACGTCAGTGGCATGCTGAGGGATTTTTAGAGCTACACAGGAATGGCACTGAGTGACATTGTCACCAAAGCCCGTCTCTTTACAGGTCTTACTTCCTTCCAAAAACTCTGCAGAGAAAGTTCTCCATTGGATAGCATGTGCCTTTCACATCTCTCTAAATGCTTGTCAGCTTCGCATTGGAAGAAGAAAGAGCAGAGCTTTCCCTGGGCAATCCTATCTGGCTCCACCTTAAAAACATTGTTTTCTTTTCACTCTAATTTTGCAGTCACCTATTTATAGCAAGTGACACTGCTTTCCCATTTAGGTCAGTGGTCCGTGTAAGGAGAATGTTCACGAATTGATTTAAAGAAAAACCATAAATAAGGGAAGGTGCAGTGGTACTTGGTGTGGACAGGAGCAGGGGGTGTGGACTATGACTGCAGCTTGGGGCTCCCTCGTCTCCATCCTCCCTCTCATCCACGGGCTGCGCTTCCTCTGCCAGCCCTGACTTCCTGCTCCATCCCTCGCCTCAGCCACAAATGCATGTCTGTCTGACTATTGCTTCTGAATCCTCCAGCTAGTGAGACTTTCCCAGACTGCAGTCACCACCACCCCCCAAACTACCATCTCCCCCACTGTCTCTTTTGCTCCTTTGACTCTAAACATTCAACTGTTTGAAATTTTTCTCTCTTCAAGTGATAATTGTAAACTTTAAGAGGGAGGCACCTCATGGTATTGCTTCTCCATAACCCCCAGGATGCTTTGGCACAAGGCTTTGCCCATCAATATTTGTCAAATGATGAGCTTTCCGTGGTTCACACAACCTCTGTGCTCGCCACACAGTGATTGAGTCATCTGCGTCCTCCCCTGTCCCATCTTGGTGGCCCCTGGAGTCAGAAAATGGGCGTTTGGGTCTCAGCTCTTGGGCCAGCAATGGACATTGGACAAGTCCCTTCCTCATTTGTAAAACTGAACAGCAAGAATACCAGACTCGGGCAGTTGTTGTGGGGATTAAATTATGTCCAGCAATGTTTGCCATAGAGGCTGTCAATAAATGTGGTCCTTGGAAACAGGATCTGGTTTTAGCTCCACCATCATCAAACAGCTTCATAGGATCCCATGATTCAGGTCTCTTAGATCATGCCTTGGAATTTACGTGTGAAACACTGATTGGAGAAATATAGGACAAAGGTGATCTGGGTTCCACAAAAGAGAAAGTAGGGCGATCCCACCAGTTTGGGGTGATAGGTCGTTCATGCTGCGTGAAACTTCCCTTGGATCCTCATTCAGCCGTCACCCAGAGTCCCTCCTTCTCCTTCCTGTTTATTGAGCAGAGAGGCTCCATTTGGGATAAAGAAATAAAAGCATCTAGTATCATGGCTTGGGAAGCAGTCTTTGCAGGGACGGAGGCGAATCCCCGATTCTTAGTGAGGCCATGTGGTTTGGTAGAAGCATGGGTTCAAGTCCTGGTTCGACTGCTCCCTGGCTCTGTGCCCTGGACAAGTTCCTTCATCTCGATAAACCTCAGTTTCGTTATCTCTAAAATGGGAATAATTGGATGTGCTGTTTGTCATGTTGTTTGGGAACTAAAATGGAAACCAAACTTGCAGCTCTGGCCACCCACGCAGAGATTTGAGATTAACTGGGGCAAAGGGCTGATGAGGTGGAGGAGCCAAGGCCAGAGGGATTTATGGCAGCCCAGGGTTTATGGTTTTGATACAGATTGATTAAGCACATTCTAGGACCGCAATAGCCTCCTTTGGCCCCCACCCCCATGTCCATGCTGGCAGCAGCATGGACAAAGCTTCTGTTGCAACATTATGCAGATTATTTCCTGGTGCACAGGAGTGGAGGGAAGGCATGAGGGACGATGGGGGTGGCCCAGGGATCAGGCAGGCAGCTAGGGTGTGCTTTTGAGGATGGAGAATTTAATGGTTAGCTTCTCAGTAGACGGGGCCATACTCAGGGAGCCCCCCAGTTGGGCACTCTGTACACCTCATATGCACGGCAGTTCTCATAGCTGCTATGATCTCATTCAGTTCAATCCTGACAACACCCCCGGAGGAAGGTATCATTTCTGTTTTACAGATGAGGCTCAGAGAGGTGGAATGACCTGACAGGTTACATCAATCACTGAGCTGTGTGACTCCCAGGCCAGAACTTCTGTCACTTCCCTTTGGGAAGTGAAAAAGGTCACTCTGCTTTACCCTCATCTTCGAGTATCACCACACCTAGGCATCCACCATCCAGTCATCAGCAAGCCCCATCCACATATCACTGAATGCTGTGGTGTGCTGGTGAATTTTTAACAACTGGTCCATCAGGAGAAGTCTTGAGTTGCAGTGTTTGCCACTTCTTGTGGTGTAAATGCTCCCACAGCTGCTATCAATGTGGCATCGCTGAACACAGAGTTGGAAAGAGCAGCTAAAAACTGTGTCTCACAAGCCATCTCCAACACACCCCTAAGTGAAAGCAAGGCTGTGGTCTCTGGTGGCCAAGGCACAAGGCTGTCCTCCTAGGTTATCAAGGGAAAGGACCAAGGAATTACCAACCTGGCTGGAGATTCTCAAGTGCATCCCTGCTTTTATTCTTTTAAAAACCACTGCTCGCTTCTGTGACATTTCCCTATGCTTACTTGTCCCCTGTTGCTGGCAGGTTGACCCACTTCCCTGGAAGTGACCCAGAATAGGGTTTCATCTTGGACCCTGATGGTAAAGACAGACCCTTGGAACCTCTTGCCATTCTTCTAGATCTTTCCATCATCTCTTATCCCTCCCACACTCTATCTACTAAGTAGTTGGAATCAAGAGACCAGATTTGATTCCCACCTTTCAAGGAAAATTGCTTCCCCTGAGCCTCAGTTTCCTCATCTGTAAAGAGGGAGGTAATAACATTTACCCTTCATCCCTTGATGTGAAGGTTAACGAACCATTAATGGCTGTGAAAGCATCTTGCCTATTATAAAGAACTACCCGATTATTCTCATTATTTCTAACACCTGAAGGGGGAAATAAAAGACACCCATCCAAGATCTTAGAAAACATACGCGCCATTTATTTTGTTTTATAAACTTTTGTTAAAACACATAAGAGTAAGAAATGTTTTTTGCTTCCTTGCCCCATTGGGCGGCAGTGACGGGCTCAGGGGATGCACAGAACCCAATGGCATTCACACCCACAGGAAGATGCTGATCAGTCTGGTGGGATGCAGCCCACTTCCAGAATTGCTTGATGTGAATATCAGAATCCATGACAATCAGGGCAAATCACAGAGCAATCTGGTGATCATAATTGGTTTGGTCATCACAAGAAATCAAGGAGCACCCATTTCCGACGCTCTGCTCCCCTTTATCCACTCTTGGGAGAGCTGTGTAGATTCTGGAAGCTGCTGAGAGCTGCCTAGGGAAGGGGTGGTCTCAGTGAAGGAATTACAGGGTCTGTGCTTGCCTTCCCAACCCTCTTTTTGTCTACTAGATCTTATGTTTCAGGACCACGACTCGGGTAGTGGAAAAAAATTTTTTTCTCCAATGTGGTGTCGTGTCCTCAATAAATTCTCTTTGTTTTGTGTTCCCTGCATTGCAATAAAATTGTGAAAGTAGAAAGGATTTTTCCTCCAGGGAGGTTGATTTGGGCCTGAGAACTGGCTCCCTGGCTCAGAAGATCGCTGCCTTCAAAACCACTGCTATCCCACTCCCCTCTATGGGAAATTCTTATCTCAGCTTTATTCCCACGACAGACAGAGGCCTGGGAGACATTCTAGCAGGGTTGGAGGCAGGGGCAAGCAAAGAGTGGGAATGACAAGGACCAGGGTGATTCCAGCTTCTCTGCCTTGCCCCCAGCCAGTCTGAGTGCCCTGGCTGGGATTTCTGGGGAAGTGCCCCAGGAGTGAGGGGTGGCTGAGGTTGGCCAGGTTACCTTGCCCAGGGGGACATTCTCTCCTGCAACTGGGGCCTTAGCTTGGTGGAGAGGCAGCAATTGCTCTAGGACCCAGTACCCTTCACACCACCTTCACAAAGAGAAACGAGCATTAATGGTGGGATTTGAGGGCACTGGGGTGTGGCCCCCCCATCCATTCAGAAGGGTCAGCTTGAGGGGGTGGGTAGGTAGTCAGTCTGACTGTTTAGTCTCCCACCTAAGCACAGGTCCAGTTCTGGGACACATCTCTTTAATTCCCACTGGACAGTGGCATTTTCCAGAATTTTCCCCAGGCCTCCAAAATTCTGCATGGATGAGGTGCTAGCTGTTCCATCCTGGGGTTTAATGGTTCCAGAAGGGACCCTGAGTGATGGTCCCCAGCACAGGTCTCAAACCCAGTCCTTCTTACCTCGCTCCTATCCCCGCCCTAGCCATCCCATTTCCAAAATACCAGGTCACATTGGTCAATCTCCCAATGGACCACTAAATGCCCCTTCCCCAGATGTAGGGAGTGAAGAGAGAAAAGGGGTACAGGAGCCATGAATTCTCCTTGTTTATCAGCAAACAGGATTCTGGACCCCAACTGGATTCTAGTGCAGCCTCAGGCCAATCTTAGTTCCGAGTGTGGGCAGGGGTCCTGGAAAGAACGAGGCTTTGGCTTCTAAGGCAGGAAGTCCCTTAACTTAATCACAGTGAGGGCAGAAGGGCCTTTTCAAGGGACATGTTCGGCCAGGTGTAGAGCTCCTGATCCAGGCAGACCTGGCACCTCTCTTGACTTGGTCACTTACTAGCTGTCTGAGTTCCATAAAAATGATTTAACCTCTAAGATCTCCATTCCACCTTCGGTAATGATCTCTGGGTAGTAGGGAGGATGAGAGGAGATGGTGCACATCAAGGGCCTGGAGACAGTGCCAGGAGGAAGCAGGAGACAGGCCCTGTGGGATAGTTGCTCCCAGGTATCACTCTGAGAGTCCCCCATCTGCCTCCTCTATCCCCAGCTTCATCTCTCTCACCTGGATGACCTCATTAGGCCCCATCTGATCTCCCCACTCCCTCCCAAACTTCCAACCTATGTAGGACGGCTGTCTTCAGCTTCTGAAAGCTCAGCTCACTGTACATCCCTCCCCAGCTACTCAGCCTGGGAACCCAGGTCGCCATGCCTCCATCTGGCATTCAAGGCGGTCCAGCATGCCCACTCTGCTCCAGGCAGCCCCATCTTTCATCACCTCCCTCCACACCCTCCTTCTGACCCCCCAGGCCTGGCCCAGGCTGTTTGCTCCTCCTTAGAACATCCTGTCTCACCTGCTGCATCAGCAGGAATCCAGCCCTTCCCCAAAGGCCTGGCACCTAGCCTGCCCCTTTCTGGATGCCTTCTTGGACCACCCCCAGCCCTCTGGGTCCCAGTGGCAACTGTCCACCTTGGACTGTTCTCTCCCTGTTGGCAGCCTGTAGGGATCATCTCTCTGACTCAGAGAATCCATCCAAGTCCCCGAAGATGGGTTAGAGGAGAAACTGCATCTTCTTTCTCAACAACCTCCTGCACTCTGCCTAGCCCCCGTCAGTGCTTTAACAGTGCTCCCAGGATGGCTGGGGAGTTGTCTGCAAGTCTTTCTCAACCTCTGGAGAGGAGGCTTTGGAGAAATGAACAGGGCTGGGGAGGGTGATGGTGGCAAGAGGAGAGGAGCCTTGGCGGCTGGGGCAGCAGCATAGGGATGGGTGAGGTGCTGCCGTCTGACCCAGCCTAGACGTGCTCTGTGTCTGACACAAGGGCAGAACGTGGGGCAAAGTCCCAGTCTGAGTGGGAGGGAGCCATGTTTAATCAAGGTCCCCTGTTGTCTCCAGGCAGCAGTCCTTTGGGGGTGAAGAAATTGGGGTGAAGAACGGGGAAGGCAGTGGCTTTGGCAGGAGAAAAGTTGTCCAAGGCAGCAGAGCACTTTCCAGCAGGGGGCTCCCCAAGTCACAGCCCCATCATCCCAAGCAGGTGGTGAAGGGTGGCATTGGCGGGTGGCCCATGGCCTGAGTTCTAGGGCCTCACCCTTTCCACTACCACTCTGGGACTGGCCCTGTTGTCACAGCTTTCTTCACTGTGACCAAGTGACCCTCAGGGGCTGTCTGAGGGGGCTGGGGGGTCATCAGAGCCCCCGGCCCCCTGGTGACTTGCTAGATGACTTCCTGCTTGGTGATGGTCGGCTGTGGGATTGCAGAGGGGGGCTTGACGATGGTGGCGATGGCTCCTGGCAGGAGCTTGTAGGGCTCAGACCCCGAGCCACCTGGCGGCGAGGGCTGTGGAGTCTCAGGGGTGGCTGGAGGGATAGAGAGACAGACAAGGGCTGCTCAGAATTCCAGCCTTTTGAGGAGTAAACGAAGAGTCCTGGGAAAGTTCTCCCCCTCTCTGAGACTTTGTTTCCTTCCTCTTGTACAGAGAATTAGACAAGATATCTCTAAGGTCTCCTACAGCCTAACCCTTCTGAGTCCCAGGTCACAAAGTCTGAGTTCCCTGAGATCTGGAAGCCTGTGACTGGGCCCAGGTCCCTACAACACCCATCTTCTCCACCACTTGACGTGGAGACTTTGCAGCTGCTTCTCCCAAACCAGGGCCCAGGGTCGTATGACAGGAACACCCTTTCTTGGAGAAAAAGAGCAGCAGTAGATGAGACCCAAGGGTCTGGCTAACTGGCTCAAAAAATACCATTTCTTTGATATTTAGGTAGATGAGTGTCAGAAACTAATGGCCCCACTCCAACTACAAGTTCAGAAAGTAAATTTGACCAAGACATACTTGGCCACCTTTATTAAATGGCCACCCTTCTCAAAGCACAGTCTCAATGACATGCCATCTCATTGGAGTGCACCACCACGTCCCAGTGACAAGCGACGAAGAACTTTGGCCCGTGACAAACATACTCTTGGGCGATTTCCCCTCAGAGGGCGTCTAGCCCAGTGGGGGTCCTTAGCCAGTGAGAGCCTCACCCAGTTGTCTAATAGCCTTTCCCAGTTTCATGGAAGAATTTGACCTAGAGGACATCCCCTGATGGAGTTCTCACCCCAGTGGACCTCCTCCCCCAAGTGGGCCGCCTCCCTCGGTCCAGGTTGTCAATCGCCTCACTGTATCAACAGCCTTAGCAAGTGGACAGACTCACTCCTCCTTCCCTACCCCGGAGCCCAGAGAACTGTTTTAACCCATTTCCCATCTTCTAGACCCAGCTGTCTCCAGATTCCCACGTAGGCCCCAACCTCACCCCTTCCTGGGTAGAGCCGAAGTTGCCCACCTGCCTGCCCTCTGGGCCGGGGCCACTCACACATCTGTCCGTTGCTGAGGTGAGCAGGCATTGTGTTGGCAACAATGACATTGGTGCCCATGTGTTCCTGCATCAGGTGAGGGTGCAGGGGGTGGTGGGCATGAGGTGCATCACTGGAGGACCCTGCAGGCAGAGGAGGTACTCAGTGAGGATGGAGAGTCTGCGATAAGGGCCACAGGCCTTGAGGCACCATCTTCCTCAAGTCTGGCCAAGAAGCCTACCCATCCAACACCAATGGGGCCTGTTGGGTTCTAGTTTCTGGGTTAGTGAATTCCCATCCACGGGCTCCCTGAAGATACTGAGAGGACCAACAAACCAAGAGAACAAAAGTGATTTGAAAGAAACAAGGAGCATATAAGGAAGCTGTGAGATCATTTAAATATTGCAATAAGTAGTGTGTTGATTGCATGTTAATACAATGGCTCCCAAATTTCCTTGGTATGTAAGTCCTTCAACCATCCTGTCCCAACTCACCTTTCAGCCTCATCCCCCATACCTTTAGCCCAACTGACCTACTTATAGCATCTCTATGTCCTCTGTACTTTCCTAGCTCTGTGCTTTTTTTTCTTTTTTGCTTTTTAGGGCACACCCACAGCGTAGAAGTTTCCCAGGCTTGGGGTTGAATCGGATCTGTAGCCAGTGGCCTACACCACAGCCACAGCAATGCAGGATCCAAGCTGCATCTGCGACCTACATCATAGCTCAGGCCAACACCAGATCCTTAACCCACTGAGCAAGGCCAGGGATTGAACCCACAACCTCATGGTTACTACCAGTCGGGTTCGTTTCTGCTGCACCGCAGTAGGAACTCCCTAGCTCTGTGCTTTTGCTCCTGTGGTGCTTCCACTGAATATACCTTCTCTACCCCAGTGTCTACAAGTCCAAATTCCAGCTCACATATTTCCTCCTTTGGGAAGCCTCTCCTGAATCTTCCCATTCCAGTAGCAAGTAAACCACTCCTTCCTTGGAATGCTCATAGTTATTTATCTGTAACCCAGCTTTTGGAACAACCCCTCTGTCTGTGAGCATTACAATTGCAGGTGTATTTTTCATCTCTCTTTGAGGTCCTAGCAAAGTGTCTGGAACACAGTAACTGCTTCAAAAAATGTGTCAGTGAATGATGATACCATATATCTAGGGTATGGTTTGATAATAAGCTATAGTTACTAATATGCAATGATAGAATTTTAGGGCTTGTAAGGGGTCTCTGAAGTACACCTGTTTCAATGATAACTATCACTTATTGAGCACCTATTATATACCAGGTATTGTTTTATGGCACTTTTCATGTTTGACATAATTTAATACAACAATCCTGAGTGTGGGGTATCATTATTAACCCATTCTACAAATGAGATTACAGGGCCCCAAAAGACTATTTATCTTACCCAAGTTTATCTGGCAACAGAGCACAAGCTCTTTCCTGAGCCTGATCTCAGTGACACCTGCTTCATTACGACCCCATATTCACAGGGTCAAAGTGAGAATGAAATAAGTTACCAGATGACAGTGGGTTTCAGCTGGGGGTGATTTGGGCCCCGCAGAGAACCTTCAACAATATCTGAATATTTGTCACCACTGAAGGAGGGCTGCTGGCATCTCACGGTAGAGGCCAGGCATGTGGCTACACAAGGTACAGAACAGCCCCCTCAGCCAAGAATCAACCAGTCCCACATACCCGCTGAGATTGAGAAGCCTTGCCCTTGGCCATACCACCACCAGAAACTGCATCACCTCCAGAATCTTGAGTTCCAGCATCCTCAGTTCCATCCTGCCTCCGCCCCTTCCCGCTCACTTCCTTCAGCCCTGCCCATGGAGGCTGTCAGTTCCCTGACCCTCACCTTTCACAATCTGTTACCATTGTTACTTTCTGTTTAGTCCAGCCAAGGTCCCCGGGCCCATCATTATAATCGCTCCCTTGCAGTCATGCTCAACTCTCTCCCGGCTCTCCTTCTTAGCAAAACATTTCCAAAGGGCAGCCTACTCTTGTCCCCATTTCCCAACTCGCTCACCCTGGAACACCCCCAGTCTGGTTTCCTTTCCCACGATCTTCTGACACTGCTCATAATTCAGTTGCCAAGAGCCTCCAGGTCGCCAGTCCAGTGGACGGCTCCTTCCCTCCCCTGTGGAATTTAACACCATGAAATGCTCTGTCCCCACTAAAACACACTCTTTTCTTGGACTCTGGGACTTTCCCCGGCTTTGCTCCTGTCTCCCTGGCTGGTCTCCCTCCATCTCCTTTTGTGGCACCTCAGTTTTGGGACACCACGAAGTTGCCTCATCCTCAACTTTGGGCTTATTTGAGCAACAGACTCAAACATCCAACTGCCTCCTGGATAACTCAGCTTGGATATCTAACAGTCCTCTTGAGCCTAACTAAAGTCGAAAATGGATCTCTTGGTTCATCCCTTATCTCCCCGCAGCCACCCCCAGGCTTAGACTGTTTTTCTCTCAATCTTCTCCATCTCAGTAAATTACTCTCCTACCATCCTGTTCCTCAAAGCAAAAATGTAGGTTTCATTCTGACCTCTTCCCCTCCCCCTCACTGCCCAATCTGATCAATCTGCAAATCCTGTGGGTTCATCCTCCAAAGAGATGTTCAGATTTATCTCAGTCCAGGCCTCCTGTCCTTCCCCTGCTTGGAGATGGTAACGTTTCTCAGGGTCTCCTGTCTCTGCCCTCCTGAAATTCACTTTCTAGTCGATTTAAACAATCAGGATAGTTTAAAACATTAGTCTGATTTTCACTCTTCTTACAATAGTTGCAGTGAAAATTAAATGCGAACTTCTGACCTTAGCCTCCAAGACTATGTTTATGATGTGGTTTCTGCCCCATCTCCATCTTCATCTCATGCAGCTCCTCCCATCTCGCAACCTTATCTTTCTTTTCTTTTTCTTTTTTATTAAAGGATAATTGACTTAAATGTTGTGTCAGTTTCTGCTGCACAGTAAAATGACCCAGTCATACAAATATACACATCCCCTTTCTTATGTTATCTTCCATCATGGTCTATCCCAGGAGACTGGATAGAGTTCCCTGTGCTGTACAGCAGGACCTCCTTGCTTATCCACTCTAAATGCAACGGTTTGCATCTATGAACCCCAAACTCTCTGTCCATCCCACTCCCTCCTCCTCATAGTTCTTGAACACACAAACCTCCCCTGCTTCAGGGCCTTTTGCACTAGTTACCCCTGCTCCCTGCTCAGAATGTTTCTCTTTTTTTTGTTTTTGTTTTTGTCTTTTTTGTCTTTTCCAGGGCCACACCTGCGGCATATGGAGGTTCCCAGGCTAGGGGTCGAATCGGAGCTGTATCCGCCGGCCTACGCCAGAGTCACAGCAACGTGGGATCCGAGCCACACCTGCAACCTACACCACAGCTCATAGCAACGCGGGATCCTTAACCCACTGAGTGAGGCCAGGGATCGAACCCGCAACCTCATGGTTCCTAGTCGGATTCGTTAACCACTGAGCCACGAAGGGAACTCCCTCTCTTGGGTTTTAAATGTGTCTTTCCTTCCATCAGGTCCTCAGCATAAAAGTCATCACTTCAGAGAGGTCTTCCTTGGCCAGCCTATCTAAAGAGGCCCCTTTTCAGTTATACTCTAATCATATTACCAGGTTATTTCAAAGTCTGCAGCTGCCTTCTTTATTATCTACTTGATTATCATCTGTTTCCACAAGCGTTTAAACACAGTGGCACATGCACACGTGCACTCGTGCACACACACACACACACATACACTCATACACACACTCATATGCAACCTCCATGAAGACACAACCTTGTTCTCTGCTGAACTTCCAGCATTTAGAACAGTGACTGGAACAGGCTAGCTTCTCAGTGACTGAATAAACAGACCATTGTCCCCATTTTCCTGATGAGGAAACTGAGGCTCAGACAGGTAACAGCGTTTGCCCAAAGCTACAGAGCGAAGAAGTGATGGAGCTGAGAGGTGAACCCAGGTCCGCTTGAGGCTTATCCCTTGACGAGAGCCTGCCCACCCCACCCACCTCTCAGGGCCCCCTGGGCCCGACACCCACCTCCCAGCAGCATCTCCTGCAGCAGGTTGTCAATCTTGGCCATGCCAAAGAGCTTGATGAACTGGATCTGCTCGATCATCTGCCAGGTGATGCTCTGTAGGGTGGGCAGCAGCAGCAGCAGCTCGCCGAAGCGGCCGCGCGAGTCGTACTGGCGGTCGTTGATGTAATCCTCCAGGCTCACCTGCACCTGGGAACGCAGCCTCTTGATCTTGCCCGGGTCGCTCAACCCCTTGGCGTCTGCAACAGAAGGGATCACGCAAGGGGTGGGGCGCAGCTGGAGCATCTGGGGAGGTGGGACCCAGGTGTCCCCTTACTCCTGGGGCCCTGATGGGGAGACCTCATGGCCCAAGGTCACAGAGGGAGTCCTCAGCAGTGCCAGGATGAGGATTCTGGATCCTCAAGAAGCAGGGTACACTAGGGAAAATTGTAGCTTCCTGGACTCAGGCAAAAAAGAGTTTTCTGTCACATTTTTTAAGACGCAGACCTGGGAGAGGGGAGGGCAGGGTGGAGGGCAGGACTGCAGGAACACACCCAAAAGGGAACCTGGCAACCTCCTCATTTTACAGAGGGGGAAACCTAGGGGGAAACCGAGGCAGGGAGCAAGCTCCAGGTCACACAGCCGCTTGTCGCCTGCGCCATGATGTGGAATTAAGGGTTCCTGACTCTCCGTTCAAGTCCCACCGTCCAGACCTCAGCACGTGCTGCTTCTGCTGCATAAGAATAGTCTCCCCTCTCCCCTGCTCCCTTGCCTGTGTCATCTTGGGGTCTCAGCATAATTGATGCTTCCTCCAGGAAGCCTCCTCTGTTCCACCCTCCCAAGTCTGAACTCTAAGTGTCCATCTTGTCCCCAGATTTCTGCGGCTCTTCCATCACTGCTGACCACAGAGGATGTAATTGTCTCTTCTGCTAGACTCTGAGCTGTCTACAGGCAGGCACACGTCCCTTCTGTCCTTTTAAACCCACCGTCTAGCACCATGTGTTGTCAGTATTTGCTGAATAGATAACTAGATGAAGGGATGGGTACCTGGATAGAAGGATGAGCGAATGAAAAAATAGTCAGTGGATACATTCTAGAGCCTTAACCTAGAAGGTGATTCAAGTGGTCACCCAGTAATTAACCTCCATGAAGGAGGTCACACATTTAACTCCTCTTTTATGGATGAAATAAATAGCAGAAAGAGAATTTTACCCACATTTCCAGCCCAGGGCTCTCTCTCCTGCGCCATGTTTGTGCATTCTTTCGTTCAGTTAGGAAACATCTATTGAGCGCCACCAACATGCCTGGCTCTGTCTGAAGTCGCCTGCCCCCTCCAGGGCAGGTTGCTGACTTTGACCAGGCATCAGGAATCCTGCACGTTGTACTGAGCCGTTGCTATCTGACCAGCCCCGTGTGGAGCACTGGGGGAAAACAGCCTGGGCCAGGCTCTTGAGGAGACTAGAACTAGAGATCTTAGCCCCTCAAGAAGTGAGGAAGAGCGTGTGGTAGGTAGGAACATGAGCTGGAGAGCTGGATGGTCGGAAGTTCACATCCAAGCTGTGCCATTTCCTGATTGTGTGACCTTGGGCAAGTTCACCAATCTCCCTGGGACTCAGTTTTCTTATCTATGAAATGGGGGTAATAACAATTCCTACCTCACAGGTACCGTGTTGCAAGTAACAAGTGAGATAACCTACATGGAGCACTGAGAATGGTGAGTGCTCCATCGACGGTGCTCATTTGCTCTCCATCACTGTTATTACTAGAGGCCCCCTCCAAGCAGGGAGGGCCTGGCACTAAGGACAGTGCCTGGCAGGCAGTAGGTCCTCTCTAACATGGAAGGAGAGAAGCAAGCAAGCAGGCTTTTGGAGCCCAGATGTCTTGACATTATGAAGTGAAATCAGGCTTTGCACGAAGGCAGAACTACAATGAGCTTGTGTGAAAATGCAGGTGGAGGGGTTCCCTGGTGGCCTAGTGGGTTGAGGATCTGGCATTATCACTGCTGTGGTGCAGGTTCAATCCCTGGCCCAGGAACTTCCATGTGCCATGGGCACAACAACAACAACCAAAAAAACAAACAAAAATGCAGGTGGAAAGTCAGTAGATGGAATGGGGAGAGTGGGGAAGCAATATTTTCATCCTGCTAATGCAGGGTTAGGAGATACTGCCTACAGTTGATAGGACAAAAAATAAAAGCATAAGCCATGACATTATAAAGGCAATCAGTAGAGATACTGAAATAGCAAGAAAAATATATTAGGGGGATGGGGGAGAAAAGATGGGAGTGTGATAAAGAAAAGTGCGGTCCTCAACCATCATAGGAGGAACAACTATGTTCTGAAACAGATAAATCAAGAACTAGAAGGCTTGGCATTTTATTTAGAGCTGGAGAGGTCACTGCCAGAGGAACAGGAAAAGTAAGCGGAAATTGTGGAGCTCCCACTGCGGCTCTGCAGTAATGAACCCAACTAGCATCCATGAGGATGAGGGTTCAATCCCTGGCCCTGCTCAGTGGGTGAGGGATTTGGCATTGCCATGAGCTGTGGTGTAGGTCTCGGATGCAGCTTGGATCTGGCGCTGCTGTGGCTGTAGTATAGGCCAGCAGGTGCAGCTCTGATTTGACCCCTCGCCTGGGAACTTCCATGTGCCACAGGTGTGGCCCTAAAAAGACAAAAAAGAAAAAAAGGGAATCGGAAATTGTTTCCTTTGAGGAGGAGATTCTGGACAGGAAAAGTGGGGTGGGGAGTATTTCGATTTCAAGTATGCGTCGGGTTTTTTGGTTTTTTTTTGGTTTTTTGGTTTGGTTTTGTTTTGTTTCTTTTTGGCTGCACCTGCGGCATTTGGAAGTTCCCAGGCGAGGGATCAAACCCTCACCACAGCTGTGACCTGCACCATAGCTGTGGCAATGAGGAATACTTAATCCACTGTGCCGTCAGGGAACTTCGTGTAGATTTTTTTTTTTGTTGTCTTTTTTGTTGTTGTTGTTGTTGCTATTTCTTGGGCCGCTCCCGCGGCATATGGAGGTTCCCAGGCTAGGGGTCGAATCGGAGCCGTAGCCACCGGCCTACACCAGAGCCACAGCAACGCTGGATCCGAGCCGCGTCTGCAACCTACACCACAGCTCACGGCAACGCCGGATCGTTAACCCACTGAGCAAGGGCAGGGACCGAACCCGCAACCTCATGGTTCCTAGTCGGATTCGTTAACCACTGAGCCACGATGGGAACTCCTAGATATTATTTTGATTTAAAAATTTTTGAGAGGAGTTCCCCTCGTGGCTCAGTGGTTAAAGAACCCAACTATTAACCGTGAGGTTGCGGCTTCGATCCCTGGCCTCACTCAGTGGGTTAAGGATCTGACATTGCTGTGAGAGGTGGCTTGGATACTGTGTTGCTGTGGCTGTGGTGCAGGTCAACAGCTGTAGCTCCGCTTGGACCCCTAGCCTGGGAACCTCCATATGCCACAGGTGCAGCCCTAAAAAGACAAAAGGAGAAAAAAGAAGGGGGTAGAAAGTAAGGAGCAGAAAGTGGAGAGGAAAAGAAAGGAGGATAAGGTGGGAAAGAAAAAAACCAAGCCTCTGGAGTAAATGCGCCCTGTCAAGTCATATCAGCCTTAATGTTCCTCATCTGTTAAATGGAGCTAATAAGAATGGCCTCTCCTGGTTGTTGTACTAAAGAGATGAGGTGGTAAACCTGGGGTATGTACCCCAGTAGGAGGAGTTTGATAGGGCATCTGGAGCATCAGGGGGAGGTGGCAGGTGGGGGTAGTACCTGGGTCAAAGAAGATGATGGCTTTGAGGCAGGCGTACTCATTGTCATCGACCTGCAGCTCCTGAAAGGGCAGCACCAGCTCATCCAGGATGCGCACAGACACCCGGTTCATTTCTGCCAGCTCCGGGCAGTGCCGAGGGATGATGTAGTCATTGCCTGGATGGGTTGGGAAGGTGAGGGCATGGGTGGACCCCTTCCTCTAGCTTTGGACTGGCCCTGCCCTTTGCAGCAATGAACTAGTGCCCATGGGAGGACTGTAGGGACTGTCACACCCATTTTACAGATGAGGAAGATGAGGCCCAGATGAAAGGAATGAATTGCTTGAAATCCCTGGACTGGATGGGGAGTCTGGCTTCCTGGGACCCCTTTTGCATCACCCAAGCTCCATTCTCCAGTGTGGCAACAGACCCACGAGACTGTTGACATTCAAGGCCACTGGAGAGGCATAAAAGTACTGAGGATAAGGGCTAAGATTCTGAAACTAGACTGCCTGGGTAGAATCCTGCTTCTACCACTGACCAGTCAGATGTAATTGGATAAATTACTTTCTGTGCCTCCATTTTTCTTCCATCTGTAAGATGGGGATGAATTATAGACTTCTCATAGGGCTGTCGTATTAAAGGAGGTAATATTTGTAAAGTACTCAGACTAGGGCCCATGATGTGTCCTATATAAGCATGTAAAATAGTGAACGAACATGCTTTGAAGGGCTCGGTGACATAGGCTTGGGGGTTTGTGCCATTCCTGGCTGCCTTTTTCTCTGACTCCAACAAGCGCATCAGAATGCATAGGTTATTACAGATCTGACCTCGACTGTGCTCTAATTTAATGCTGGGGGATTTAATTCCTTGCGTTCATATTTCCTTGCATCTAAGTGGGGTGTTCAGTTAAGAATACTGAGGACAGACCCATTCTTGATCTGTCGCCCTTGCCCCTGCACAGCTGTGTTAATGTCCCATGCCTGGGTGTGCTCCGCATTGGGCATGCCCTCTGTGGAACCCTGGCTGGGCAGACAGCATCCTCACCTAGAAGCAGAACATCCTTAAACACCATAGAGCGCTTGGTGGCTCCCAGCAGCAGGTGCTCACCGGCGTGGGCTCTGAGCAGGGCCACCTGAAAGAGAGAAGGAATGGCGTCTGGGGTTGGCATCCCTGGGAAGGCCTCTCCTGGCCAACTCAGTGACCTTGGGCAAGTCAGCTTCTTGCCTTTACCTGCCTGAACTGTAAAACCAAAGGATGCTGATTATCGAACCCTTGCAGGCACCATGCAGACTTCTGTCACTCACCCCAGTGCCTTTCTGATCGAGAGACAGAAGACCTGGATTCAAACGCCCAGCTCTTTGACTGCCTTGCTGCGTGACCTTGGGCAAATCACTCTTTCTTACCAAGCCTCAGTCCCCGTATCCAATGCTACCCAGCCTCCTAGGTTTCAATGGGGTGGTGTCCAAAACGAATGAAGACGCAAACAACTTGGAAGGTGGTTCGTGGGGCGGTGTTGACAGACACGGGGCATTCATTGGAGGGCAACCCCCTCCCCCCACTTGTGCTTCATTCATATTGGACAAGGTGAGCTCCTTATGCACCACGAGTGGGGAGCTGGGAAGCCTTCTGGCCCTGGGTCCAGCCCCCTAACATGGCACCTGTTCTGGGGGGTGGGGGTGAGGATGTTAATGATTGTCCTGTGTTACTGTCCACCCATCACTGCTCTCTGAGAATGCTCTGAGCCCCGGCCAGGGAGGTTTGGGTGGGAAATCGAGGTTAACAATTGCTCAGCTTGGGGGGATCTTCTTGCCCTGCCGAGCCTCTGGGAAGGCACAGGAGGGATTAAATATTAATGCAGACTCTCCAACAGAGGGGACCAGGGCCAGAACATAAGGAACAGGGGAGAAGGCAGGGGCAGCTCGGCCAAGATCCCTGTCCTGTCATCCTTCCCAAAGCAGAGAGGAGTCCGTGTGAGAGGATGTGTGACCTAGCCCGTGTCGGGGTGAGGGCCAGCCAAACCAGTGTTCTCACAGCATGTCCCATCATGGCCTACGCGTATTGTTCCAGGAGAGCCTGGGCATCAGAGCGCTTTGAGGAGCCCTGGGCTCCCAAAGGTCAACAGCTGACTTCCTTGCCTGCGAGGTTCTCAAAACTTTAATAGACAGACGTGTAGCTGATCTTTTGTACAACTGTGCAAAGCAGAGAAGCAGATGCACCAGGAACTGGTGTCTGCAACACTGTCCCTGGGGGCCCCAGCTTCCCTCACAGCTGAGAAAGGGACCCAGTCCTGCTCCTCTTTCCCAAACAAGGAAAATGTCTACAGAGGCCTGGAGTGCCCTGGGCAGGAGCTACCATTTGCAGTATCTCAGAAATTCCCTTGTCCTCAGCTCACACCTCTCAGCACCCCCCCCCCCCCCCCGGCCCCTTTCCCCTGGGATGTCTTTGGTATTCCAAAGAATGTACTTTTTTTTTTTTTCTTTTATGGGCTGCACCTGCTGCATATGGAAGTTCCCAGGCTAGGAGTCAAATTGGAGCTGCAGCTGCCGGCCTACGTCATAGCCACAGCTGCGCCAGATCTGAGCCACCTCTATGACCTCTGCCACAGCTCAGGGCAACGCCAGATCCTTAACCCACTGAGCGAGGCCAGGGATCGAACCTGCATCCTCATGGACACTATGTCAGGTCCTTAACTGACTGAGCCACACATAGCAGGAACTCCCAAAGAACATACTTTGGGAAATACAAGGCTGGGCTAAACCATCTTGGTGGGATACAAGGTGACATCTAGGGAGCCCCCTGTGGCCCGGGACCCTGCAGGTGCCCCAGTACATGCTTTATGCTTTTCAAGTGGTATTGACCTCAATCCTCCCAACAACTTTCCGAAGCGGATATTACAGGTCCCACTTTACAGATGAGAAAACAGAGGCTCAGAGAGAGGAAGTCATTTGTCCAAGATCCCATAGAACATGTACCTTAGAGCCAGGGCTCAAGCCCAAATCTCCAGATCCCTGTCCCTGAGCCCCTGCCAACATCCTCCCCTGGAGAGCTGACTGGGGCAGCAGCGAAGGGGCGACTTGCCTGGACTTTGAAGCTTGCCTGCCTGTTCCAATGCTGGCTGCATGACCTTGAGCGAGTTACTTAATCTCTCCATTCCCCAGTTTCCTCCCCATGAGAGGGTCATCATAATAGTATTCACCCCTTAGTGTTGTTGGAAGGATTAAATGAACTAATGTTTGTAAAGTGATTTAAACAGCTCCGGGCACATATGAGCACTTTGTGTGTGTGTGTGTAAGTACACTCAAATCAGTCCAAGGCTGTATCCCGGTGGGCCGGCAGCACCCACCTGCCCAGGGCCTGCACGGCCCACAGTCCACGTCCATCCTCACCTGGTCGTCCAGGGGGAGCTCACAGAAAGCTGGGATGTACTTGGCCCACTCGACGAGCACCAGCAGCTGCTCCTTCATGGACTCGCACACATCTGCGATGCTGGCGATCTTCTTCGCCCGGATGTCCCCGTTGATTCCAGAGACAGGGGAGGTGATCTGGGGCAGATGGAGGAAAATGCTGGGGACGACCGGGCCCTCTCTATGTAGTTGGTGCCCTGCACCGAGCCCCCGCCCCAGGCAGTTTCCCTCTCTGGCAAAGAGGTGCTGGACTATGGGTGCCTTCTCAGCTCTGAAGGAGGCTCAGGGAAACCCGAGAGGGAGGACGCCGAGGGGGAGTTCGGAGAGGAGGGCTGTCTCTGGGCCCCTACCTGCCACCTGCCCCCTTCGTCCTCCTCCACCAACTCCTTAGAACCCTAACGGACCCCTCAGCCCTAGAAGGGAAGCAGGGCAAAAATCCTCATTGGATAAGTGAAGAAAGCCCTCTCCAGAGAGGTCCTGTGACTTGCCCAAGGTCACACAGCAAGGGATTGGCTGAGGCCCGGTTTGCTGCTCTGTCCACTTGTCCACTCGTCTGCTCTCTCAAGACTAAGTGATCTCAGGCCCTCAGTGAGAGCAAAAACTGCTTGGCTTCCAAGGTGCAGGCCCCGCAGGACCCGACCCCCCCCCCCCAGCACCAGATGTGGGTTCGAATCTTTGCCACTAAACTGGCTGCATGACCCTGGACTCAGGTTTCCCCTGCATGATATCCAAGGGTCCTTCCATCTGTTGCTCCAGAGCTTGGCAGGGCAGGACAGGGATGGAGCTGAGATTCTCTTTTGGAGCCAGAGATCCCCAGGTGGGTGGAGGGTCCCCCGGTACCTGCTGGGACAGGACCTCAGCCTGCAGGAGCGCGTTGATGGAGGGCAGGCTGCTATCCTCGTAGCTTGACCTGCGAGTGCTGATCCGGTCCCGTTCGTTCTGGACGGCTGGGAGGAGGCAGAGAGAGGTGAGGGGGGTGGAGGGCAGGTGGGGAAGAGGGGGTCTTTGAGACAGGAGATGGGGGGTGGCTGAGGAGCACAGGGAGAGTTAAACCCAGAGAAAAGTACTGCAGGGCTGTCCTGGAACAAAGGAAGCACAATTGAGGGTGGGAGTTGGGGGATGGGGGTGTTCAGGGGACAGAGCTCTGATCAGCATGTGGGAATGAGGGGAGATGGAAGAACTCGCCAAGGGTCACAACTGTCCCCACCCATGCATTGGGGTGACTGTGGGAATGATCCACCCATCATGGGAGGCATGCAAGGTAGTGATGACTTGGCAGAGGGCTTAAGGGGGGGGGGTCTTGAGCATTGAAGAGAGGAGCTAAGTAACAGGCTTTCAGGCTCTGTTTTGGAAAAGGGTCCGTTTCCTTCCAGATGAACGTGTAAAACAGGCAGAACGAATTGCTCCAGGTGACCTGGAGATGGGCAAGGATTCCCAAGTTTGGAAGCAGAAGCCCTTGACGGGGGGCTGAGGGGGGGAATCTGGAGGCACCACCCGCCCTGGTGGTCTCAGCCACCGCAGGAAGTGCACATGTTCTAGAGTAATCTCAGAGATGGCTCAGGAAGGCTCTGGCTCTCTCCTGCCCCACCCCCGGGCTCCTTCCCAGGAACTCAGAGATACAGGTCATCTGTCCACCAGGGCCCCGCCTGCTGCATGTCCCCCTCCCAGTCAGCCCTGGTCTAAGATGCAAGATGGTTCCTCTGCTGCCCTGACCCTGTCCCTTGGAGCCTGGGAGGCCTCATTGTGGAGTGACGCTTCGCTGAATCTGGGAGGAGGGAGGACGAGGTGGGAGGAGACCGGGCTTCCTTTCTGTCTGCATGCTGGCGCCGGTCACATCCTGCCTCTGGGCCTCTATAAGCTTTTCCCTTCCAAACCTGCTCCTCTGAGTCTTTCCCACCTCAGAACAGGCAGGTTTATTCTTCCTCCCAGCCTGGGAGTCCTGCTGTTCATCTCTTTCTTTCACCCTCCCCCGAGGCTCACACCCCAAATGCTGTCCAAGCAAAGTCCCTCTGCGGCTCCCACTCGGGCTGGGCCCTGGAGTAGTTCAGACCCTCCTCACTGGTCCCTTTGTTTCTGGCCTTGCTCCTGCGGGCTGCCCACCTCGCAGAAGACAAAGGGATCCGGTAAAACCCACCTCAGGTCTCACCCCTCCTCTGCTCAAAACCGGGGCCTCCCTGTCTCGTGTGGGGTGAAATCACACCTCCTCGCGGTGGACTCTCCCCTCTCACTTCTACTCTCTCTGCCCATCAAACCTGCTTCCCTGCTGTTCCTGGGACTCTGGGACTCCACCACTCTGCCTCAGAGACTTCGCCGCTGCTGTTCCTGCTGCCTGGAATCCCCTCCACTCCCCTGAGCTAAGCTGCTACTTCTGTCTTTACTCGTGTCTGCGCGCCAGTGTCACCTTCTCAGAGACACCCTCTCTGACCACCCTGTGCGCAGCACCATCCTCCCCGCAGGCTTTCTCCTGCTTGACTTTGCTTCTTGGTCCTGATTCTCTGTTCCTTTCTTTCTTTTTTTTTGTCTTTTTTTTTTGTTGTTGTTGTTGCTATTTCTTGGGCCGCTCCCACGGCATATGGAGGTTCCCAGGCTAGGGGTTGAATCGGAGCTGTAGCCACCGGCCTACGCCAGAGCCACAGACGCGGGATCCGAGCCGCGTCTGCAACCTACACCACAGCTCACGGCAACGCCGGATCGTTAACCCACTGAGCAAGGGCAGGGACCGAACCCGCAACCTCATGGTTCCTAGTCGGATTCGTTAACCACTGCGCCACGACGGGAACTCCCTCTGTTCCTTTCTTCACTCTCCATCTCGCTAAGGAAAGCTCCAGAAAGCCAGAACATCATCTCTCTTGTCCATTACTGTAGTTCCAGTGACTAGAATGGAGCCCAGTGCACAGTGGGTGCTCAATAAATATCAGATGAGCGGCTGAAAGAAGGTGCTGGATGAGACAGCCTCTGATTCTTAGGCAAGTCTTACGTCCTTTTTCTCAGTGGAAACTGACATCCCCGCTAAGGAACTCTCTCTCGAATTCACACATTGTTGCAATGAGAATGAAAGTCAGTGTAAAGGGTACCTCGGGGTTGGTGGGCTATAACAGAGGTCCCAAGGTGGGAAATCTCCTCTCTGCAGACCCAGTGCCCGGACAGAGCCGGCTCCCAGCTCAGCTCCCTTGCAGAGCCCCGCCCCACCCACGACACCCCTCCCACAGCTGCCAGCCCGCACCCACAGGGCGCCAAGTGGCGGCTGGCCTAAGAAAAGGGCTGCAGTCAGCAGCTGGGGATTGGGCTTCTCAAGGTTAGGCAGGCCTTATCAGTGCCCGGCGCGAGCTCAGTCACGGAATGATGTTTTCCAAATGTTTGCTCAGTATTAGCAGGGTCGGGGACCTAATGTAACTTCTATTGAATATTAACCGGCCCAGGCAGAGGCGGAGAGGAGGACGAGCCTGTCTTCCGAGAGAACCCCTGAGTGGGGGGCCTTGGGGGGCTGGGCCGGGGTTCCCAGGAAGGGCCCATCAGACGGCCCCTGGTGTGCCACCAACTTGTACCTCCTGCATGTCTGGCCCTGCTTCCTGGGCTGGGTTTCGGATCCCGGGGGCTGGACATTTGTCCTGAGTCAGCCAGCGGAGGCCCAGGTAGGTGTACAGGAAAGAATGTGTGGCCTGCTGCTGGGCCCTCTGACCCCTGGGTTTCTCTCCCCACCATGGGGGTCTCTGTTCTTTGAGGAAACCCACTTCTGACCACTCTGGAATATCCTCTGACCAAACTTAGAAGACCTTGAGCCTTTTCCTATGGTTGAGAGGAAGTTTCAGGAATCTATACCAAGAAGGTACCCCCAAGGCCATCTCTCCTATTTTTCATCCAGGGACTTTGGTGTCTGTTCAGCTCTGGGGAGCCTGAGCTCTAGTCCTGACTGTCACACCCACCCCCCCGACCCAATTCCATCACCTCTCTGGCCTCAACGACCCCATCTGCAAAACGGGGGGTTGGGGAGGGTCGATGACCTTGTGTGCATCCAACTGGTCTGTAAATGCTATGTTTGCAGCCCATGGTTCCCCATCCTCAGGGACAGCTGAGTTTTAATCCCCAGATCTTGCAGAGGCCATTGAGGGAGAGAAATAAAACTGGTCTCCACATTTCCGATCACTGGGGCTTCCATCGAGACTTTCTCTCTTGGCCTTGAAAACCTCCCCAAGGCCGAGGACGGGTGTTGGGTCTCTGAATCTTAGGTAGAGCTAGGAATGCCCTTCCTTCCCAGCGCCTGACCATAGTAACGATGGAACACTTCGCTGCCCCAGCCTGTTCTCAAAGCAGCCAAGCAACTGCATGTGTCATGATCTCCCAGTTAACCCGAGCCTATAAATAAGCATCCACCTTTACTAGCCCACAGTCACTGGCCATCGGCCAATTCGCCTGTCCTCCTAGTGTAATTCTACTTTCTCTGAGAGAGGAAGCAATCGGCTATTTTCAAGGCTAAGTTAAGGCAGAATGGCTAGGGGTGGGCATGGGGGGCCTTCCAGGGGCCAGGATCTGGGACTGATGCCTCTATGGCAGCTCAGTGGGAGGACCAGGGAACAAATACACTTGACTGGTAGGCGGTGTGTACTCGTGCAGGTGGACCAGTGAGCGTATAGCTAGACTGACAGAGCTGGAAGGGATCGTTATCCACCACTGTTATTTTATAGATGTGAACACGAGCCCAGATGAGGCAGAAACTTCCCTGAAGTGACCCCCGTGAAAGGGACTCTGGCTGTTTAACAAGAGACATCTAGAAAGACCAACCAGATGCAGGACCAGGCCACCTACAACCTGGGAAGGTAGCCATCTGCTCAGGTGAGTTGCCAAACTTTCTCCAGCCTGCCTGTCACAGGGCCTGGAATTTGAACACAAAGATTCATTCTCTCAAAGCTAAAATCTGATGCCATCATGGTAAGAGAATCAGTGGTTCTTAGAACCCTAGACTGTGTGGCCCCTAGACTGTGGCTCTTAGTCTTTTTCTTGCCTCCGGCTGTTCACACACGTACATCACATTCCCATTTATGACATTTCTCATTCCACAAGGTCGTTCTCAACTTCAAGGTGAGAGTGGCTCAATCCCACTGAAAACAGGGTAGGGGAGAGAAGGCGGGCACTTGCCCTTCAAGAAAGGCCCTCTGTGACCTTGAGAACTGCTGCGGTCTGAGTGAGAGAGTCATGGCGCTGTGGGCAGGAGGGGGCTTGGGGACCACCCACCCCTGCATCAGGACCACAGGCCCGGCTTTCCCAACAGGGCTCATGAACTCAAAACCCACAAGATATAACCCAGAGAGGGAGGCAGAGAAAACAGGGGCTCAGAGGTAGAGTCGGGGAGGGGACACGGCCAAAGCCAAGTTCCCCTCCTTTCTAATTGTCCCAGGGAAGGCTAGGTCTCAGGATCCTGCTGTGGGGTGGGGTGGGGTGTGTGTGTGTTTGTACAGAACTAGACCAAGGGTTTTGGCTGGTGTGCCACGGCAGCAGGCTGGAAGTGAAGGTCTGGAGGCCAGTCTCAGGGCTGGGAAAGCAGAGTGGAGCAGAGGAGACAAAGAGATTTGAAAGCGCGCTCAGGTTACTCAGAGAAACAGTTAAAAGACGTTTACTTCCTGAGCTTGGGCTGAAAAACTTTTAAATGTTCTTGGGGTCTGGAGGGCCTTGGAGACCACACCGAGGTATTGTCCAAACAGCAGTGAATTCGAATCCAGAGCTCTGGGTTCAAACCTGGGAGCTTGTTTTGAGCAGCTGTGGGGCCTTGGGAAAGTTGCTGAGCCATCCTGGGCCTCAGTTCCCTCGTCCATGAAAAGGGGGGTGGGGGAGTTGAAAATGTGCCAGCCACACAGAGTTGTCGTGAGAATGGAAAGCCCAGCCAGGTAATCAGTGTCTGCTGGTGGCAGGAGGCCGGGAGAGACCCGAATAAATGATGTGCCCCACTGTCCCCACTGCACCCAGGGAGAGTCTGGTACCTTGTTCCCATTCCCTGAAATGTGAGAACCCTGGATCACCTGATACCCAAGAACAAAGACTGAGGAACTGGGGTGCCTGTTCCCGGGACAGGAGGCTCAGGAACAGCGCCCGCACCCTGCCCCCATTCACATTTTTGCTGATTCTGGGTGGTGGGTCCATGGATATTTATAACCCTGTTCTCCACACTCCTCCTGATGGTGGAAATAGTGCGTTAAGAAAAAACCCCCAGCTCGCTTGCCTCGTGGCGGTGACGGCAGGCAGGGGTGGTGGCGCTGGGAACCTGAGTAGCTAGCTGAAAGTGGGAGCTTATCTCTTGGAATCTTTCTCAAGACCAAGCCCAGCCCCTCCCTATGGTCAGACTTTCAGGCCCTCCCTCCTCTCAGCCATTAGCCAGTGTCCTGGGGCCTGTCACCAAGTCATAAAATTGTAGTCGCTGTTGTAAATGGCTGTCAGGAGTTTGCGGGCGCAGGTGGGGCAGCGGGGTGGACGGGGGAGGGCCGAGGCTCACCTTCCTTCTTCATGCCAGCCCGGAAGCACTTCTTGAGCCTGCAGTAGCGGCACTGGTTCCTCTTGTCTTTGTCCACCACGCACTGCCGACTAAATCTGGGGAGGGCTTTGGATGGTTGGTTGGAGAAGGGACCTCCCTCCCTCTCCCGGGACTGAGCTAGAATCCTGGCTGGCTCCTTGAGCCCCCTGCCCCCCTGCCTCCTTGCCCAAACCCATCATCCCAGGAGTTCTTACGCTAACCAACCAGGAGCTGGAAAGGCCCTGTGCACGCCAGGAGTTCAACCCTGCCCCACTAAACAGAGAAACAGGCTCAGAGAGGTGACAATGGCCTCAGATCACTCAGCTGCAAGTCCAGGGCACTGCTGTTTCCACTACATCCCATGACCGCCCAGAGTGAGCTCCTGGTTATGGATCAGAATCAATACTCGGTCCACATAAGCTGCTTTCTGGAGGGGGCTGAGAAGTAGAGGCAGGACCCACAGTGGTTAGGGATGGGGAGTCCACCCAGGCCCTGCCATTGATTCAAGCTGGGTGACCTTGGGCACATTCCTAGTCCCCTCCAAGCCACGACTTCCTCATCTATAAGATGAGAAGAACAGTGGTAACCAGGGTAGAGGGGTGTTGACTGGTGAAAATGGGATCACACCCAAATGGGCCTTGGCAGAGTATCGTTCATAGTAAGTGCTCATAACTGACAGCTGCTATTATTTTATTATCGTGTCACCTAGAATGAGAGATGCTCTCGAAGAGAGAGCTCAAGGGTCTTGAGAGAGGTGGGAAGACCTGGGATCAGACCCTGGGGGACATCAGCCCAAATATGCCCATTTCCCAGCTGGAGAAATCGAGGGTCCTCACCTGCAGGAGTACATGTGGTTCTTCCTCACACTCCTCCGAAAGAAGCCCTTGCAGCCATCACAGCTCGAGGCCCCGTAGTGTTTGCCTGTGGCCCGGTCCCCACAGATGGCACACAAGGCGCTGACACCCAGGCTGTTGGGCGCATTGAGGTTGGCACCTTCTGATGGGGATGTGTCTGTACCAGAAAAGAAAAGAGTGAGGACGCAGGAGGAGCAGCACGTCACCTCCTGGAGGCCTTGCTCTCTTGGTGGTTTAAATTCAGAAACCAATATGCCGCATCGTGGGGGTCTCCCCAGGGCTTCAGCCTCAGCTAGACCCACATGCTGCTCCTACTCCCTCAAAGACCTCGGGCGGGCCCCAGAGCATTTTGGAACCTCCGTTTTGCATCTGTAACTTATGGATGGTTGTGACATTGACTTTGCAGCGTTGTTATGAGGGTCTGCTCTTCTCCATGGCAGAGACCTCTAGCCCCAGCTTTCTCTGGGAAGTGACAAACACCTGGCTGGCTCCTAGGATGCATCCAACCCTTATAGACCCCGATTGACAGGGCAGAGGGGGCTGTGGGGAGGGGGCTGTGTTCCCCCAGCATCTGCCCAGAGCCTCTCTGGGTGACCAGGACTGGGTGGGTCTCAGCTTGGCACCCAGGGGCCTGCAAACTCCCCCAGGGAACAGAAAGACATACATCAAGGACAATGGCTTCTTTGTCCTCCTGGGAGGATCATGTCAAGGATCTGGGCATCCCTGCAAAAGCTGCTGCATCCACATAAATGTGAGGAGGGGGAGAAGAGGCAGGTGGCTGGGGTCCTGGCTGCTAGTGCTGCCACTAACTCTCCTGTCACCTTGGGCAAGTTCCTTTTCCTTGTTTCAATTTCCCCTGGGCCTCAGTTTCCCTAACTATAAAAGAGGGCAGTTTGACCGGTCCAATTTATTTTTCAATTCTTAAAGAATTTTCAGCAGCCAAACCCTCTTTTTTGTAAGTGAATCTTCTGCCAAGGAAGATGACAAACACTATGAACCATCTTTCCGGAAAAATGTCCGCGTACACAAACCACACAAAGTCAAAAACACACACGCAATGTCATAGAAACTCCGCATCCGACCTTGAATTCCTAGGGAACATCTAGCTGAGAAGTGGAGAGGGGAACAGGGCTGTAGGTCAGAGCCCAAACTCCGTAGCCCTTTTGCCAGGGCGAAATCCCAGCTCGCCCTCTTCTTAGCCGTGTGGCCTTGGCCATGTTAGTTTACCTCTCCACATCTTCATTTCCCCAGTTATAAAATGGGAAACGAAATAATCCCTAGGGCTGTTATGAAGATTCAGTGAATCAGTCTATGGGAAGCGCTTGGCACGTATCGGCATTTGTGAAATGTAAACTTTCCTGCTGAAGACAACGCCGGGAGCAGATGACGTCCAGCCTCCATGCCCAAGCAGCCACCCCGCCACATCTCATTTCTGCAGTGGCTTGGCTGAACCTCTCCTAGCCTCCCGAGGGTGCCCAGGAGCGCGGCCCCCTCCACTTGGTGAATTATTCCTGGAGATGGGGGTAATTGTTAAACTGTGCTGGTGCCCTTTCTCCCTGAGCCTTGCCTCCTCCAAACCCCGGGAGGGCTTGACCCCACAACTAAGGCAGAGGCTGGGGGAAGGGGCTCCCGTATCCTGGGCAGGATAGGCTGGGTGCTGCCAAGTATGTCATCCCACCCCCAGGTTAGCTGATGGCCCCCATTCTCCAGGGGACAATGTCAAGTCTCGGAGAGGACAGGACTGGCCCAGAGCCATCACATGACTGTTAAGTAGAGGAGCTAGATTTGTGGTCCAGGGGTACAGGCCAGTGCTGTCCTCCCTCGTTGTGGTGTCTGTTGGGGTGTCTCATAAACAAGGACCCCCTGCTGCTTCTGAGTCGGGGGAGGGAGACAGGTGGGGGGCTATCCCTGGAGGCTTTGAGCTACCAGCCCAGGATGTCTGCAGAACATAAGCCCAACTCTCAGTCCACTTCAACCCTCAGTCCAGTGGGGAATGTAGATCTTCCTACAGATGCTCAGAGTTCCTGAGAAGACTCACGTGGGGCCAGGACCAGTTATCCGTGCTAAGCACATGGGTGCCTTATCTATTGAATCCTCTGGTTAGCCCAGGGAGGCAGGTGCTGTGATTTATTCCCATTTTACAGAGGGGAAAACTGAGGCTCAGAGAATAGCTTGGCAAATTCACACTGGTAGGAAGGATCTATGCCAGAATATGAACCCAGATCTTTCTGGCTCCAGAGCTGGAGGCTCTCCTGTCTTCAGCACACCCAGTAAGGAGCTTGCCCTCTGCCTCGGGAACACACAGCTCCCAGGAGCTAGAGGCGCATGCTCTGAAGGGTGATGGGGCCGGGCCCAGGGAGCAGTCCAGGGCTGGGCGGTGGCCTGGTATAGCAGCACACCTTGTCCCTCTGGGTTCACACACACCCTGCCTCGTGCAGCGGCGTCTTATTTACCATTTCCTGCATCTTTTCCCCTCACTGCCCTCACGTGATCCGCGGACACTCCTCAGAGCCGGCCGGCCAGCGGGCCTCCAGTGACTTAGCCCATTTTGTAGAGGATTCAGGAGAGGAGAGGCAACATACCCAAGGTCACACAGTGAGCGGATGGCCGGGGTAGGTGAGCAGCTGGTGAGACTGACCAAGGGCAGGGCAGACGCCTCTTTCTGGCTGAGCTGAGCTGACCCGAGTTCTGTAGCCCTCGGCTGAAGCCACGGGGCCATGGAAGGAAGGCAGGTGGGAGGCTGACCTCGGCCAGCTGCCCCCTCTCCTCTGAGGCTGGCCTGCGACCAGTTAAGTCCTGGTGTCCTGGCTTCCCAGGCCTCCTCCCTCCCTCCATCTCCTTGTGGAGACCTCCCCCCCCGCCCTGACCCCGCTCTCAGATGTGCCCTCGGTGATAGGGGAGCAGACGTATAAACCCGGGGAGAGACACACAGGCGACACAATCTGCTCTGAGTCAAATGGACATGTTGCTGATGTGAATTGCGTTGTCCAATGGCCGTCCTGCCCATCAGGTCTATACAGTCATGTGTGCGCTGGAGAGTGCTGATGCACATGCGTACACAAGCAGTACAAACAGAGGCACAAGATGACAGGATGCCCAAATGGGACACACGTCCAGGAAGCCTGGGGCACCCAAGACAACCCACATCCACAGCATAGGTGTGCAAACATGCACAGACAGTTGTACACACACTCGTCACCGCTCCTGGACCTAAGCAACAAACACAGGCGTCCTCAGAGACATCAACAAACACAGACCTGCTCAGTGAACAAATGAGAATAAAAACGAATGCAGAACACACACACATACGTACACACAGGGGAACACAGATGTGCAAATGGATTCCCATAGACACACATTTGCAATATAGTCCACTGCCCACCCACATGCATATGTGGAAACTCATACATGCAAGCCCAGAGGAGGTCATGATCACACACACACACACACACACACACACACACACACACACACAACTGCTGATCTGTCTCATTTAGCAGAACCTCTCTAAGTGGGGCTTCTCTCCCAAAAAGTCCCAAAGACACCCTGAAACACAGTTGTGCTCCATCCACCATCTCTGGGGACAGGACATACCTTGCCATTTCTCAGCACCTGGGCCTAAGGGGTTCAGGAAGGGGCCAGGTTGGGCCAATGCCTGGAGCAGGATGCCAAGAGGAAGCTCACCATCACTTTCCCACCCCCACAGGCTGAGCGGGAAGAGCTTTGGTAACAGGGTCACCCTATCTGGGCATATTTGCTTTTCCTGGCAACACCTGGGCTCAGCTATGGGACCACCGGGCTCGTCTGTCATTCTCCTCCCAGCCCCAAACTGAGCGCTACAGACTCGCTCCCATCCCTGGGCAGACCTGCCCCCAGCGGGCGCACCTGGACACGGCCGCCCCCACCTACCATTGCCCATGGTCAACACCTGCACATTCTCAAATTCCAGGGTGGTGTAGGCTGGGTCCAGCGCAGCACTGTAGTCGGCCATGTCCATGTCGACCAGGGTTTTGGAGAGGCGCATCCTCCCCTCTCCACACCTCGGCCACTTGCCCTGCCCAGGATGTCCACCCCGGAGGCTCTGGGCCGAGCCCCGGCCCCCGCCCTCCGCCCTCCCACTGCCTCCTCCCAGGTGCCCCCTCCGCCTTCCTGGGTTTCAAACCGTCCTCTGGGAGGATCTGCCGGGAGTCCTGGCCTAGCCTCTCCGAAGGGGTGGAGGCTCTGCGGGGAGGGGTGGGGGTTAATGGTTAATCGGCTCCCCCACTGGTGGACGGGCTGGGCGGGGCTGCAGGGATTGGGCTGTTTGTTGGTTTCTGGCTGACACCCGGGGGTGCTATTACAATGGATGGGGCCCAATATTGTGTTATCAATTCTGTAAGATGGGCACTAAGTCACCAGTGCTCATTTGACCCTGACTCAGCCACCCTCCATGTCACCGTCACCCCACGTCAGGCTGACTAACATATACCCTCGGACCCTGACAGCCCACCTCCACGATGCCCTAATTCAGTAACCTCCCAAATCTTTGACGTCTGCCCTCAATGCTCTTGCAGGGATAAAGCTGCCTCCTGGCTCAGAAATCAAACATGTAAATCCAGGCCCCAGATACCAATCTTCTAGATCTCATTCTGGGAGCTTCCTTCCAGTTTCCTGCCTCACCTGGGAACAGGAAGGACTGAGAGGGCCAGACTCCTGACCGCTTCTCCTCCCCTGCTCCCCATGACTCTTCTCTGGCCTCCACCAGCCCCCACAGCGCCCAGCTGCTCAGGCCCAGACAGACTCCATCTCCCTGTCACCTCCTCCTGTTCTCCTCCCCCACCCCCACCCCCCAGAACAGGCCGAGACAAGGCTTCCAGCCCCACAGAGCTGGATTAACATTCAGGCGCCTAGCACCTGCTAATCGTGACTTTGGGTAAATGATTCTCCTCTCTGAGCCTCAGTTTCCTCTTGTAGAAAATGCACAATCAACTTCAAAGGGTGGCCTGAGTATTAAATGAGATGGCACTAGGAAAACAGCAGGTGGTGCCTCGTAAGCATCCATCCCCCTTCTCCTCCACGCCCCGATCTCGCTGGGGAAGTAAGGTCACAAGGTAGACGTGGAAAGTGCAGGCCACAGTGGAAGGACCTGGGACTCCAGAGACCTGGGAGCCTGTCTTCTGCTGGCCGGAAGGGCCAGGCAGGGGGATTTGGTTACAAGAATGGGTGAATTAGCGAGTGAGAGGGTGAGTGAGTTGAAGACTGAGCAAATTAATATGCAAGGACGGGAATTGATGAGCAGGTGAATTACTGCAAGTGTGAATGAATGAGTGAATGAGGAAATGAGTGGGTGAAGGAAGAAGTGGGCAAATTGGTGGGAGAGGCAGCCAGTGTTTGGGGGTGTGGAGGCGGCCTCTGCATATTCTCCCAACTATCAGTAGCCCTTTCTCTGCCCCATGCCGATCTGTTCTCCTCCCTCCACCTTCCTCCTGGAGCTGAGATATCTGGGGAGGGGAGTTGGGGGGAGAAGTTGTTCTGGAGAAGAAGAGAGACTGAATTTGGCTTCAGGAAACCTGGGTTTAGGAACTACCTCTATCACTATTCGGATGACATTGTTTAACTCACATCTCTCTAAGGGCCTCAACTTTCCCATCTGTAAATTGGAGTGAAGATCCTGGGCCAGTTGTTTGCTAATCAGGACAAGACCCTAAGGAGTTCCCGTCATGGCGCAGTGGAAACGAATCCGACTAGGAACCATGAGGTTTTGGGTTTGATCCCTGGCCTTGCTCAGTTGGTTAAGGATCTGGCATTGCCACGAGCTGTGGTGTAGGTCGCAGATGCAGCTTGGATCCCATGTTGCTGTGGCTCTGGCGTAGGCCAGCAGCTACAGCTCTGATTGGACCCCTAGCCTGGGAAGCTCCATATGCTGCGAGTGCAGTGCAGCCCTAAAAGGACAAAAGACCAAAAAAAAAAAAAAAAAAGGCAAGACCCTGAGAGAGAGAGGGAGGAAGATTCTACAACGGTCTTTTTTTTTTTTTTTTCCTTTTTATAGTCACACCTGCAGCAAATGGAAGCTCCCAGGCTAGGGGTCGAATCGGAGCTGCCGCCGCCAGCCTACACCACAGCCACAGCAACACCAGATCTGAGCTGCATCTGTGACCTACCGCCGCAGCTCATGGCAATGTCAGATCCTTAACCCACTGAGCAGGGCCAGGGATCAAACCCGCATCCTCACAGACACAATGTTCGGTTCTCAGCCTGCTGAGTCACAGTGGGAACTCCTTCACATGGGTCTGATGGAGAAACTTCAACTCCTGGAGGTTCCCTCCGGCGCTTTGCCAGGGACATCTGAGCCCGGCTCCAGCAGCCTTGGAGTAAGGCTGAGTTTGGCGGGAGACCCGACTAAGGGGTAAACATGGAGGAGAAGGAGGGGCAGCCCTGGGACAGGCCCCCAGTGCTGGTTCTGGGTGCTGCCACCTGTCTGACACCTGTGACCAGCCACACACAAGCCTACACACACAGAGTCTCATTGAGTCAAGGGGCACAGCTCTGTATTTTGAAAAGTGGGAGAGTTCCCGTTGTGGCTCAGCAGTAATGAACCTGACTAGTACCCATGAGGATGCAGGTTCAATCCCTGACCTTGCTCAGTGCATTAAGCCATGAGCTGTGGTGTTGGTCGCAGATGCAGCACGGATCCTGTGTTGATGTGGCTGCAGCATAGGCCAGCAGCTACAGTTCGGATTCGACCCCTAGCCTGGGAACTTCCATAGGCCACAAGTGTGGCCCTAAAAAGAAAAACGAACAAACAAAAAAAACCCCCAAAAAATCCAAAAATAAAGGAAAAGAAAAGAAAAGTAGGATTGTTGGTATGTCAAAGTTTAGTCAGCAACAGAAATAATTTTTCAGTCTCTATAGTTGGCATCTTAGATGAATTAAATAAGGTCAGTGATCAACTAGGGTCAGCCATGCCATGCCACCTGCATGCCTGTTACACGTAAGAACGGCACACAATAAGCTACTCCGTACACAAATTGTGACATACGTGCTTTACCAAATGCACAACCCACATGACCCCACTGCCTGTGAGGCATGTTCCAGAAACTTATTTCATACCCCATCCATGTCCCACCAATCACAATCTACCCCATAAGTAAATCTACCCACCTATGAACTAGAACTCGCATCGTCTATTACATACACAACTCACCCAGCTCTTAGCTGACCCCAAACAGTATCTTTAATTACACATCCCTCATGTAAATGACCGGCCGCTTCTAAGGTCCGCTGGCTCTGTGGTGTCAGGCATGTTACTTCAAAGCCTCAGTTTCTCCTTCCAGAAAATGGGCCTAACTCGAAGTTTCTTGTGAAGAGGAAATGAGATAATATTACAAAGCTTTTAGCCCTTCTCCTCACCTGCCCCAACACTGCCCCACCCTTAAAAAATAAACCACAGACCTTGAAATCGGAAAGACCTGGGTCAAAAGTCAGACACCGCCAAACTGTGTGACCCCAGGTTCCAGCTCCCCCAGCCTTCATTTTGGCATCATGTGGGTTGATGCCTTTTCTATGGGGACAGTGTGGGCATTAAGTGACCGAGTGTAGGCACACAGTGCCACAGCAGTGGCTGCTGTCCTCAGTGGTTGACTCCTTGACCTTGGCCTCAGAATCAGTTGGAAGCAGGATCCCCACACAGGAGAACTCCAGGGACAGCTCGTCCAGCCCTGAGCAAACCCTGGCCTCTGGGCCATTCACCCTGCAGCCCTTCTTCATCTCTGCCCTGCCCCTCCCTCCCAGGGCTGTCAGACCCCAGTTCAACCTGCTCCAGCTCCAAGGGGCTAATGGAGAGGCCTCAAGCTCACCTGCAGGTCCCACTCATTCCTGTTGTAGATGGAGAAGCAGGGGCCTCGAGAAGGGAGGGAGGGGTGTTTTGATAGCACTGCCCGGGGTAGCCAGGGGTCGGGCAGGGGCGGCCGCAGACCCACCTATGGGCTGGGTGCTCAAGCCTCTGGCGTGGACGGTAGTTAAAGAAGCTGGGGCTCTGGACCAGGTGATCTTTCTTCTTCTTTTTGTCTTTTTAGGGCCGTACCCGAGGCACATGGAAGTTTCTAGGCTAGGGGTTGGATCAGAGCTGTAGTTGCCAGCCTACACCGCAGCCACAGCAATGCTGGATTCTTAACCCACTCATCAAGGCCAGGGATTGAACCCATGTCCTCATGGATACTAGTTGGGTTTGTTACTGCTGAGCCATGGTGGGAACTCCAGGTGATTTTTCTTCTAAATTACAATAATGGCTAATGTTTCTGGAGGGACTCTGTGCCAGACCTGCTGCTGAGAACCTTCCGCTCTTCTCAGTTTATCTGTCCTGCTTTGTACCTGAGAAAAATGAGGCTCAGAGAGGTGAAGTGACTTGCCTAAGGCCATACAGATGTCGTGGCGGGGGAGGGCGGCTGTCATTTGAACTTGGGTCTGACTCCAGAGCTTGAGGGCTTCACCCCCTCCCATGCTGCCTCCCTCCTGGAACCCCGGAAAGAACCCCGAAATTCTAGAGCGCTGGCGTCTGCTGGTTCTGTCATCACCTTACTGCAGGGGAGTTCAGGCGTCTGAGAAGCCAAGGAGCCTGTCCCCAGGCATGTGCAAGTTCAGAGGCATCCTCCAGACACCGGCTGCCCCCAGCCGCCTTGAGTCTTCACCTCCCCACTATCGCCTGTCTCTCCTCCCACACCCACCACCAAGGGAGCAGGTGCAGGGAACCTGGGACTTATCAAGACAGAGAACAAAAGTCGTGGGGGAAAGAAGCCAAGAGCCATCTCCACACTGGGGTAGGGCCCTTCAGTTTCGCCCCTTTGAAATTTCAAATTCCAGTTTGTGGACAAAGTCCTAACTTTCTCACAATATAGGTCCCCAACCACTGACCAAACTCCAGTCCAGGCAGCCAGCAGGCCCAGGGCTGGTGTGGCCTGGCCGCTTCCTTTGGCAGCTCTCAAAGTCTAGGGGGAGGGGTCCTGGGCCCACCGGGGTCCATCAGGCCATCCCTGCGGCCCCACCTGAGAGGACAGCCCTCTTCATGGAGCTGGGATCTGATACTGGCTGGTGCCGACAGCAGACGCCAGGTAGGCCCCTGCCCTGTCCTGGGCATCTTCTCGCCCCCTGGAGCTCCTAAAACATGGCTCATTCCACCCTCCTTATCCTGGGTGCAAGCCAGGCCACGGTGGCTTAATCCGATCATGACCTCATAGGACTTCAAGGCCGGGATAAGGGTGTCTCAACCAACCCATCCATTTGGCAGATAGAGATACTGAGACCCCCAGGGGAGTGGCCGCTGTAGGCTGCACCTGGGAGAGAGACCCAGGGCCCCTGACTGGGCCCTGAGGATGGCAGATGCATGCTCCAAGCCAGGCCGAGGCAGCGGGGCGGTGGAGGTGGGGGGACATTGGCCCTGACCGGAAGACCACTAGCTTGGTGAGGTCCCCTTTGCTTCATCACAGCCCTCAAGGGTCCTGGCAGTGCTTCCGACAGACCCCAGCGGGGGAATGTCTGATCGCTAAGTGACTGATGGCCATTCCCCAGGATGCCATGGAAGTACTTCCGAGAGGAAGATGAGGAAGCTCGGGGCTGAAGGCCAGTGGGTTTGGAAGGAAACATTTATGTGGTTAACTGATAACTAAGCCCCATCCTTGGGCCCCTGGAAGCTTCCTTCCTCCCTCTCCTCAGCATGATTAAGACGAACTTACCTACCTGCTAATCATTGCTGAACCTGTTGATTTTGCCTTAAAAAATTAACTGGGCATGAGTTTGCGGTTTGCTTCACCCCTAACCCTGCAAAGCAAAGGCCTGGGTGGGCAAGAGGCCGCCGTGTTATGCAAGAGGCCGTTGGCCTCCCCGCACACGGCCAGCGCCTCCTCCGCTGCTCTCCAGAGTCAACAGTCTGCTTGTTTCCCTGCTCTGGGTCCTGAGCAAATTTGCTGTGTTGCCAAAGAGAGATAAAAGCCACTGGGGGAGAGTGTTCCAAACGGGGATGCAAAGCGGCAGCTTTGAGCTTGGGGTCCTAGAATCCTGCAGTGTCAGAGCCAGGAGAGCCCTTTAGGAGGATGCGGCCTGGGGCCTTTCAGACTAGGTTCTGAGGTCCCAGGAGCCAAAGGGGTGTAAGCACAGGCACTGCTTCACCCAGAGGGCACCGTTCCTTAGCATTTCCTTTGAGAATGGAGCTGGCTGCTGCTAAGGAGAGCCAGAAAATCACTGGTCCAGCTCAGTGCCCTTGCTCATTGCACAGATGGGGAGCTGGAGGCCGGAGCGGGGCAATGACTCGTCCAGGGACAGAAGGTCACCGGGTGTCCTGAGTCTCCAGCTAGGCTGGGCAGACAGGAGTTGTCTCTGGGACTCAGTGATGTGTTCTGGATGTTAGTGAACAAGATGGTACCAAAAAGGCCTCCTCGGCTGTTCACCCTCCCTCCCAGGGCCGGAAGCAGAGCCATGCCTCAGAGCTGCCAGATGGCCCAAGTCAGGGAGTCGGGGGCAGAGAGGGGTCTCACCCAGCCCTGTGTCCTGTGGGCCTTCTGAGAAGCAGCCACGAGCTGCAAACCAGAGGCCTAGAGTTATAACCCATCTCAGCCATGTTCTCTCTCTGGAGGCCTCTGGCTACAGAAAAAGATGCAGGGCCCTGCCCTGACTCTCTTGACCTCTCTGAGCCTCAGTTTTCTTACCTGTAAATTGGGAGTAAGCATACCTAACTCGGAGGGTCGGCATGAGGATGAAATGGAGTAGGATATATGCCGTGATAACCCTGGCCAGTGTTTATAAAGCTGTTCTGAGGGCTTTCCATGTGTTGACTCATTTGTCCTCACAACCTCTCTGTGACGTAAGGCAGTGTTTTTTTCTTTTCTTTTTTTCAGGAATTATGATATTTAAGTTATTTAGTTGACTCATCAGTTATATTAGTTTCAGGCATACAACACAGTGATTCAATACTGTTGTAAATTACATACCATACCAAGTTTTTATAAGGGGCAGTGTGTTTATCACGATCTTATAGACCTGGGGCATGGAGGGGTTGAGTCATAACACAGCTTGTAAGAAGCAAGAGCTGGGATTCCAACCTGAACCCTCTAGTTCCAGAGTCTGTGCTCCTAACTCCAGGCCATCCTGTCCTCCCCTGCCCCTCCAGGGCTGGCACACAGTAAGTGCTCACTGAAAAATGGCCAGTAGGATGATAACATAAGCTCCATCCCAAGGCCCAGGTGGGCAGTGTGTATGGCCTGGGAGGGCTGGAAGGTGGGAGGAAGAAGACCTATCTCTGGGCTGGAGTGGTCAGGGAGGGACTCCTGGAGAAGGCAGCATCCTGGGCAGAGGGGACATCTGGCAGCGGAGAGCAGGATGGGTGAGGGTGAAAGGGCATGGAGGCCACCTCTCTGGCTGGAGAGCAGGGCATGATGGGAGTTGCTGACTGCAAGGCTTAAGGGTAGGCTAGAGAGTCTGGGCCAGAGAATGATCGGGAAGAAAGCCAGGAGGACTTGGGCCTCCCTGCAGGCTGCCTTCTGCCAGGTAACTTGTGACTTCTGGGTGAGGCCATTGCTGTTCTCCTGTGTATGTTCCCCCCTACTGGTTACATTCCTGATTTCATCAACAGAAGTGACTTTGGGAGTTAGATGGGGTCTGCTCAGCCCCTGCTGGGTCTGAAGGATCACAGGGCACCTTGCCTTGCCCAGGCCCTGGTCTTCGGGTGAGGGATGAACCCACAGCCCAGGAATCACCCTTGGTCGTCCCCATATTCTTGTTATGAAGGGCACCAGAAATCTGCCTAGAGGTCACTAGAGATGGAGTGTTTGGGATCCTGAGACTCAGGCAGGCCAGGGCTCCCGTGTACGGTTGTATAAGTTGTTCACTGCACAAAGGTTCTCCTGTTAAGGGGGCAAATGGAGATGGAAATCCAGCCATGTTTCCACTTACCCAGCCAATTGCCCATGGAGATTTGCCTGCCCAGTAGGGGGCACCATTCACTTATTTTCACAAAGGATCCATATGAGCCCTGTCCCAACTCTGCTTCCAGCCACTGTGTGACCTTGGGCAAGGTCATTTCCCTCCTGGGCCTTGTTTTCCCATTTGAAAAGTTGTCTAGCATCAAGCAAAGACTCAGTCCTGATGGTGACCTTTAAAAAAAATAATAATAATAATGCCCAGGCCCTATCATAGTCCAATGATCAAATCTTAGGGTGGGGTGAGTGCTAGCTATGAGGTTTTTTGTCTTTGTTTTTGTTTTCTTTTCATGGTTGTGCCTGTAGCATATAAGTTCCCGGGCCAGGGGCTGAATCAGAGCTACAGCTGGGGCCCATGCCACAGCACACCAGATCTGAGCCACGTCTACAACCTACACCCCAGCATACAGCAATGCAGGATCCTTAACCCAGTGAGCCAGGCCAATGCTGGATCCTTAACCCGGTGAGCCAGGCCAATGCTGGATCCTTAACCCGGTGAGCCAGGCCAGGAATTGAACCTGCATCCTCACAGAGACAGCGTCGGGTCTTTAACCTGCTGAGCCACAATGGGAACTCCTATGGGTGTTTTTTAAAGTTCCCACGTGGGAGTTCCCTGGTGGCTCAGTGCTTAAGGACCCAGTGTTGTCACTGCTGTGGCTCTGGTTACTGCTGTGGCAAGAGTTCAGTGACTGGTGTGGGCAATTCTGTATGCTGTGGGCTCAGCCAAAACAAAACAGAAAGGTACAAAATCTATGTCTATATGTGATCTGAATTTCATAAAACAAATATCTGTAAATATAGCAAATAAAAACAAAGGATTTTTTTTTTTTAAAGTTTCCAAGTGCTCCTGATATGCAACCAAGGTTGAGACCCATTGTAGGAGGACTTGAAATATAGGGCTGGAAAGACTCAGGTGTACATCTAAGTTCTTCACCTTCCTAGTTGCAACTTCATGGAGGCTCCATTTCCCCATCTGTAGAATGGGACCAGTGATAATTTCCTCATAAGGTCAGAATGGGAGTTCCTGTCGTGGCACAGTGAAAACGAATCTGACTAGGAACCATGACGTTGCGAGTTCAATCCCTGGCCTCGCTCAGTGGGTTAAGTATCTGGTGTTGCCATGAGCTGTGGTGTAGGCCCACAGCTGTAGTTCCGATTAGACCCCTAGCCCGGGAACCTCTATACGCTGTGGGTGTGGCCCTAAAAAAAAGCAAAATAATAATAAGGTCAGAATGCCAGATCAGACAGTGCTTGGTGGGCATGTAGGGAGCTCCTGACTCTTGGTCTCAATGACTTATTTTGCTATTGGCAAAATGAAATTGGCTGAAAATAAAACACTCCTCCAGGTCAAGGATTCAGAGACTTGGAGTCAGGCTTCCTCTGTTCCTGTGTCGAGTCCTGGTACATGGGTCTCCATCTTGCCTGCCTACCTGTCAGACTAGTGCAGTATGAGCGATGATTCTTATGGTTTGATATTTGACCCAGTCTGCTAAATAACTTAAATTTAGTTTTTTGGGGTTTTTTTGTTTTGTTTTTTTGGGTTTTTTTTGTCTTTTTGCCTTTTCTTGGACCGCTCCCGCGGCATATGGAGGTTCCCAGGCTAGGGGCCGAATCGGAGCTGTAGCCACTGGCCTACGCCAGAGCCACAGCAACGCGGGATCCGAGCCGCATCTGCGACCTACACCACAGCTCACGGCAACGCCGGATCACTAATCCACTGAGCAAGGGCAGGGACCGAACCTGCAACCTCATGGTTCCTAGTTGGATTCGTTAACCACTGAGCCACGATGGGAACTCCTTAAATTTAGTTTTGAATCAGCTCTACAGTCACATGATTCAAAAATCAAAACCATATAGAAGGTGCACTTGAGGAGCCTTGCGTCCCCCCCCACCACCTCCTGCCCACCAGTCTGCCCCCGTCTTCACCATAGCCGACCACTCCTCTTAACTTTCCTCTGCAGACCAGGCAGCATGCGAGATCATCCGGCATCATCCCCCACAGCTTAAACTATTCGGCATCTTGCCTTATCCACTTAATCGCCTAACCTGGAGATTTTTTTCCATATTGATTGAAAGCAGGCTTGCCCTAGCAATGGAGAGCAAGCTCTTGGCCCCACCCCCGACAGGTGAGGAAACTGAGGCTCAAACTGCTGAGTCAAGAGCGTTTGAACTATTGCTACTTTGCTCCAGAGCCAGTGTTTGTTCCCCTGCCCCGGTGTGGCCTTCCTGGAAGCCTGGTCCAGAGAGCCTTGGAGCCTGGCCTAAATCTCTCACTGCAGCCCTGGCAGGGATGGGGGTGCAGGGGGGCTGGGGCTGGGCTTTCAGGACCCCCACTGAGTCCGGGCCCTGAATCTCAGAGGGGCTGAAGCGTGGAACAAAAAAAACATCCATAGTCATCCAGATAGTAACCCAGTAAGGGGATGTCCCCTAGATGGGACAGTTAGGGCCTGGTGGCCATGCCCTCCAGTGCAGTGGAGCCTGCCAGGAATATTCTGGCAGCCTCAGACCCTGAAGGTGGTGGGGGAGGGGAGGGAGAGGTGGGGAGGGAAGGCAAACGTGGCTGATGGGACAGACCCAGGGGAGGGGAGACTGAGGGGACCCCATTCCCGGAGGTGAGGAAGGGGGTTTGGGGTTCATGGCAGAGAGGGCAGTGACATTTTAACCAAATGCTTTCTGCTCAGGCAACCTCAGGGCTCCCTCTGGATTCCTGACCTGCTTCAGCTCACTGACGCACTGACTTTGGACAAGACACTTACCCACCCTGGGCCTCAGTTTCCCCAGTGCAAAAGAAAGGAGATTAGGCAGCCGGCCTTTTGTTACCTTGGTGCACCCCTAGGAGACTCTGTGAGGCTCCCCTTGCCTTGTTAAGGGAATCTGGACCTTGCCTGGATCAAAATGGGGTCTGCCCATCAAGGCCCTGGAGTGACAGCGTCTCTACACGGCTCCAAGATCTGGACTCCTCCCCCTGGTCCTGTGTCTCTCTCCCGCCACCTCATCCTCCTCTCCAGGTAGAGGCGGAGTCAGGGTCATACCTGGGGGGTCCCGGGGGAAGCCCTGGCCCCAGTCTGACATCCTCCTCCCGGTGCTATGGGGTCGCATACCTCTTCATCCTTGAGGGAGCTCCCGCAGCCACTCTGGCACCCGAGACCCTGTGAGGGCTGCCGGGCAGAGTTAATCTCTTAATACTGGTCACAATGAGATTTCAGAGATGGAGGGAGGCGGTCTCCATGGAAACTAGAGACCAGCCCAGGACCCATGCAAGGAATTAGCCACAGGGCTCAGTATGGGACTCCTAGAGACCCAACCCAAATAAGAGACACAGTGACCTGAATTCCCAGGTCCTGCTCCATCCCTCCTGCTAGCTCTCCAGAGGGCTTGGGACAAACCATACCCCTCATACAGCCTCAGTGTTCTCTTGCGAAACTGGATTGAGCCACCCTCACAGGGAGAGCCCTATCACCCTTCTGGGCCTCAGCTTCTTCATTCTCCAATTGGAGTTATAATCCTTAACCTGGGGGCTTTTCTGGAAGATTCAGGCTTCGGAGTCTGCCAGACCTGAGTTCGTAGCTAGGCCTTTCCCACTCAGCCTGTAAACCTAGGCCAGACATTTCACTCCTCCCAGCCTCAGTTTCCTCATCTATACAATGGGCACAGTCACGATTGTGCCTGACTGGTAGGTACTGATGCCCAGTAGCTGTGAGCCTCCTTCCCACCCCTTTCTGACTGCACATTTGCCCTCCACCCCAGCCACTTGTAGCTTTCAGGATCCAGTAAGTAGCCCCTGCCTTGTCTCTGGCCTTTGCACAAGCTTCTGTCTAGAGCACCTGTCAAACCTCTCTCTTCACCTCCTCATCCTCCAAGTCCCACCTTAGTCATCTTCCTCCAGGCATTCCTGCTGTATCAGGCAGATCAGGGCTCCCCCTTGGAGCTCCCACAGCCCCCATGTTTGGCATCATCAAAGTTTAATCAAATGGTGGTTACTGGTTGTTTGTCTGCCTCCTCCCTTGGACCGTGACTCCTTTTACCCTTAAAGTTCCAGGACCCAGCTGGCACTCAGTATATTGAGTTGGATGAATGAATGAAGAAATTTGTCCATCCAGTCATTCAACATTTATCCAGCACATTCCATGTGCACTGCTGTGGGTGCTGGAGATACAGCAGTGAATAGGTAAGACCCCCTGCTCGACAGGGTTGCAGTTTTACCAAACAAAATCACAGGATGCCCAACCAACTTCGAATTTCAGGTAAACAACGAATAATTCTTTGAATACAAGTATGTACCAAATAACACATGGTACATACTTACTCTTTTAAAAATTCCTGTTGTTTATCTCTAATTCAAATGTAACTGGGCATTCTGCATTGGGTCTGGCCACTGTATTGTCTCCCTTACAGAACTTGTATCTTGGTGGGGAGGTGCGGAGGAAATAGACAGTGAGGAAGTAAATCAATAAAAGAATTTCAAATAGTGGTTAAGTGCAGTGAAGACAATGACAGCACAATGTGATAGCGACTGCGGATGGAAGGGGCCATCTGTGGATAAGGTGATCACCAGCTGGTAGCCTTTACCTTCGTGGGACAGGTCTAAGCTCCAGTGAAATGCTACTTTGGAAAAGTCCTTTGAGGCTCTTAAAGGGAGTGGAGGCTGTAAAACTTGACACAGGGCTCAGAGGCGAGCAGAGGGCTCAGCCGGGGGTCGCTGCGGAGTCTCACTTGACAGATTCCGTAATTTTACGGTTCGATCTGGGCCTTCATAAACTTTCAGGAACTCGCAGCCCCACTCCCTCCGTCAGCCAAAGTTCCTTTGCGGGGCTGAAAGCCGGAGGAAGGGGCCAAACGGGCTGTGAAGAGAAGCGTAGCCACCTCGGCCGGAGCTGGGAGCTCTGTCACCGTCCCCCCGCCCCTACCCCACCACCCTTGTCCCTGGTGGGACCCAGGGCTCAGGTCCGAACCCGCGGTGCGCACAGCGGGTGGCCCTGCTGGAGGTAGCGGCTCCGAGGCGCCCCAACGCAGCGCTTTGCGTGTCCTGGGCTCCTCCTAGTGGTCAACACAGGAACTGGCGTATAGAAACTTTTAAATAACTACGCGGGCTTCACCAATCACAGAGGTCGTATTGTAATCCCACCAATCAGAGGCCCAGACAACCTATGATTCTCTAAACTCCGCGGAAGGCAATTGACATGATCACCAATCACAACTCGCTGGGTTTAGTCATGGACGAGCTAACTTTCCTCCAATCACACACCAGCACATGGTTACGACGCCAATCAGAACGCAATATCTAAAAACAGGCTCCCTAAAGCGGGTACCGCGCGGCAATTAACATCATCTAGGAAATTTTTGTTCCCAACCTTCCGTCGCAACGTGCAAGCACCTCTAGGGAGAGTGCCAGGCTTTGTGCGGGCTGCATGTGGAAGCCCATGTTTGCATTCAGGGGTATTTATATATCTTAGCAGTTATTGATAGATCATTAAATATCCTCCTCCCCTATAAAAATTTGTATGTGGGTCCAGGAGAATGGGGAGCATGACCTTTGGAATTAAACACACTTGGAAATTGGAGTCCATTTACTAGCTTTGAAGTAGGACAATATCTACGTTAGTTGTCTGTAATCCATCAGCTCACCCCCATCTCAGTTATTCAAGCCAAAATCCTAGGATTTTTGTGAACTTCCTCCTATTCCTCCCACCTAATCAGAAAATCCAGTTCTTGCCACTTCCAACAGTATCTCAAATTTTCACCTTTTTCATCTCCACCACAGCCAGCCTCGACCCCGTCACCATCCTCTCTCTAGGTCTGCAAAATTATTTTCAGTCTTTTATCCTGCTGCTCTGGAACTTCTACCACTCACTCTACACTCAGGGGCAAGGGATGATTTTCTACAGACAGATTGGATCAGGTGCCTCCCTTACACTGTTCCAGCTTTCTGTGCATTTATACTAAAACTCATAAAATTCAGAACTCCTATGGACTGTGAGGCCTGCATGACATTGCTTCAATAGCCTTACATTTCCAACCTATTTTATTCCACTCATTCCCATCCTAGTGGCTCCAGCCACTCTGGGCTTCCCCCACCCCCTCTTCCTGTCTCAGGTCCTCTGCACATTCTTTTCTGGTTGCCTGGAAAATGGTTCCTTGGTTCTTTGCATGGCTAGCAAATAAAGATCTTTTGGATCTCCGCTTAATTGTCTTGGAGGACTCTTCTATGTATTTAGATAGATTCTCCACATCCTTCACCCCTTTATTCTCTGTCCCTGTACCTGTTTTTTCTTCTTACCACTTCTCACAGTGTGAAATTACACATATTTCAGTTTATTTGTATATCTCATTCTATCTCCTCCACCCCCATGGAGGAGATGATCCTTGTCTGTTGTGTTTCCCAGGGTAGATCCCACATCTTGAACGGTTTAAAAGCAAACATATAACAAGTGCTTAATAGATATTTGTTGGATGAATGACTGAAGAGATTTGGGGGGAGAAACTGATATCATGTACATGAAGTGCTTAGTACATAGTATGTATTCAATGAAAAGGATTCCATGCTTACAGAGAAGTAAAATAAAAAGAAGAGATTAAAAATCACATTTGTTCCTATGTTTGTAGACTCTTAATTGTTGACCAGAATTTCTCGACCTTGGCACTATTGACATTTGAGGCTGGATAATTCCTTGTAATGGAAGGGGATGTCCTATGTATTATAGGATGCTTGGCAGCAACTCTGGAATCCACCCACTAGCACCTGTTCCTGACCCCCAAGGTATGACAACCCACATTATCTCCAGGTATTTCCAAATGCCCCCCCCCCCGGGGGAGGGTCTCAAAGTCACTCCCCATTAAAAACCACCATGTTAGGCCTCTAGCATTATGGAAATTTTCTGCCCAAAAATCAGCGGTTCTCAAATTTCAATGACCATAGGACTCATCTAACAAAAATTCCGATGCCTCAGGTCCCACCCACCTCCAGGTTCCAGGGTCAACAGCTAACCCAGTACATGTTTAATGAACTTTCAGGTGCTTCTGATTCAGGAAGCCCTCAGGAAAACGCCTCCAGGAAGTCTCCCTGATAGCCTGATAACCAAACACTGTGTAAGACTCCCTACCAACCTGGACCCTATCCTTGAATTCCTTTCCTTTCTGATTACCCTTCGCTGGATATGTTTTCAGAGTAGTGGCAGAACCAAATCCTCGCTCAGCCAAAGCCCAAACTGCCACATCTACCTTCAGGGAAGAAACAAAAGCTGAACCACAGGGTCCAGCTAAAACCTCTTATGAAATGAAGGCACCTCAACCAAAGGAATCCTGAGTCACCGCCTGCGAGGAGAATCAACCTAATGGTGTTGCCAGGCTGTCTTCCCCTGGTGGACCAGAGTGCCTTTCTGAGAACAGGAGCCAAAGGCCGCTTGGGAGGGTTGGCTTTAGTGGTCAGACAGAGCTTTCCAGACCCATCTTTCAGGCTCCTTGACTCATAATCTACCTGTGGGCTGACTTTTCCTTCTCCCTCTTTTCAGCACCTGGCAAGATTACACTTTCTTGCTGCCTTTGAAGTTAAATGTGACCATGTGACTGGTCTCAGCCAATGAAATGTGATCAGAAACAATCAGCATCACACCTGGGCAGAAGCTTTAAGAGTCAGTGCCGTGGTTGGTATGGAAGCAAATGGAAATCTGCAGTCATGAGGACAAGGACAGGGACAAGCCGACTCATGTTAGTAGGGTAAGTGAGGGATAAATAACCACTGAGTTAAGCCATTAAGACTTGAGGCTTTTTTTTTTTTTTTTAATTGCAGTGTTGCCTTTCCTGACATGACTGAGTGTGGTCTTTTCAAGGTTTCACTGACTTTCCTATGACCATGATGATTTTCAGCGTATCTGAAAACCACCTGTTCTATTACTTAACATTTTACTGACACCAACTCACTTATTTTTACTTAGATTTAATGTAAAAGGAACGTTATTACCTCCAAATCAAACACCAGTGTCACAAGTAGAAAGCAAGGGGAAAATAAGCAGAATAAAATAAATTGTTTTATGTTCTGAATTAATACTGTTGCCTTTCAAGCCTCTGGGCCCTGGGTCTCTTCTCTCTTTGCTTAAAAAAAAAGAGGAGGAGGGAGTTCCCGTCGTGGCGCAGTGGTTAACGAATCCGACTAGTGAACCATGAGGTTGCGGGTTCGGTCCCTGCCCTTGCTCAGTGGGTTAAGGATCCGGCGTTGCCGTGAGCTGTGGTGTAGGTTGCAGACGCGGCTCGGATCCCGCGTTGCTGTGGCTCTGGCGTAGGCCGGTGGCTGCAGCTCCGATTCAACCCCTAGCCTGGGAACCTCCATATGCCGAGGGAGCAGCCCAAGAAATAGCAACAACAACAACGAAAGAAAAAAAAAAAGAGGAGGACAGTTCTGTGTGTCAATCTTTTGGGCGCCCAAAGCTGACTGAGATCATCAGATGTTTAGAGGAAGCCCCGTATGGAGGCTGGAGAGCACCAATTCTGACTTTCTGGGCTCAAATTCTGGTTCTGCCCTGGACTGGCTGTGTGACCTTCGTCGAGTTCCTTAACTGTTCTGTGACTGCTTCCTCATTTGCAAAATAGGGATGACAATGACGTGTATGTCTTTGGGTTGCTGTGGGGTTATTTCTGTCAATACAGAGAAAAGGCTTAGAATTCTGCCTGGCATGGAGTACCTGCACAGGGGTTGACAATAAACTAATGGCAGGATCAAGATCAGGTGGGTTTGGAGAAATGTTTGAACTCAATGAAGAAGAAAGAAAAATCCTCGGTGTTGGCCAAAAATAAGTCACCTGGACAGTTGGATGGGCAGGAGAATGCCTCAGCAGCAGGTGACATGATGAAGTTCTAGAGGTTTTACTTGGCAGCAGCTGCCTGAACCTCTAACCCAGCCCCACGTGCCATTAGTGAAGACCTAGTGCTGTGGGAAAAAAACAAAACAATGGAGTTCCTGTTGTGGCCCAGCGGTAATGAACCCAATCAGTAGCCATCAGGATGTAAGTTTGATCCCTGGCCTTGCTCAGTGGGTCGGGGATCCAGTGTTGCCTTGAGCTGTGGTGTAGGTTGCAGATGTGGCTCAGATCCCGTGTTGCTGTAGCTGTGGGTGTAGCCTGGCAAATGCAGCTCCAATTCGACTCTTACCCTGGGAATTTCCATATGCTGCAGGTGCAGCCCTAAAAAAAAAAAAAAAAAAGGTATAGTGCTCCAGTCCAAGGCGCTAGGAAGCCCACTGGATACATGAACCATACACGAAAAGTTGTGTTTGAATCGAAGTTTAATAGAAACACTCACCATACCCTTTAGAGAATAACTGAAAGATCCAAAAGAATTCTGGGATGATTGTTGGAGAAGAGGAAGGGGCAGTGTAGCAACAAGGTTGCCCACTGTGGCAGAGGCTGCAGTTTGTCCTGTATTATGTAGTCTTCCTGTCTTCCTTTGTAATAGAACCTCCAATTTTCACTTGAGCACATGGATGCCCCCTCAAAACACTTATTTCAAGCTTCCCACAAAGCTAAGTGAGGCTAGGCGTTCCTGCTGTGGCGCAGTGGGGTAAGGATCCAGCATTGCCGAAGCTCAGATTCAATCCCTGGCCTGGGAACGTCCATATGCTGCAGGTGTGGCCATTTAAAAAAAAAAAAAAGCTAAGTGAGACCACGTGACTATGTCCTAGCCAATGAAGTATAATCAGAAATGTAACGTGGCAGCTTCCAGAAACTTTTCTTGAAAGAAAAGCTAGAAGAGGAAACTTGACTTTCACTCCTTTTTCTTCTTTGTCGCTTGCTCCATCTTTCTGCTAGTAACATGGCTGTGTGGTTGGAGCTCTGGCAGCCACCTTGAACCATGAGGATGAGGCCCTCACAGAGGTAGAAGGAACCTGGGTTCTTAAGCACTGCCTTGGAGAAGAGCCACCATCCTAACCTTAGGTTGCCTACCCCTGGACCTTTATAAAACTGAGAAATAATCTATCTTGTATAAACTACTGCTATTTTACATCTCAGCTACTCATAGGCAGACTAAACCCTATTTAAAATACCCATTAATACTGCTTCTGTTTGATATTTTACTAGAGACCCAAGCAATACAATAAGTTAAGAAATTAAGGGAGTTCCCGTTGTAGCTCAGCAGGTTACAAACCCAAGTAGTATCCATGGGGATATGAGTTCCATCTCAGGCCTCGCTCGGTGGGTTAAGGATCTGGCATTGGGGTGAGCTGTGGTATAGGTCACAGAAGCAGCTCAGATCCCACATTGCTGTGGCTGTGGCGTAGGCTGGCAGCTGCAGCTCCAATTAGACCCCTAGCCTGGGAACTTTATGCTGCAGGTGAGGCATTGCCCCCCCCCCAATTACTTATGATAGCAACAGCAGTTATTGCTAGGATAATTTTTTTTTTCTTGTCTTTTTGCCTTTTTGTTTTAGGGCTGCTCCCGTGGCATATGGAAGTTCCCAGGCTAGGGATCTAATCGGAGCTGTGGCTGCCAGCCTACGCCACAGCCACAGCAACGCGGGATCCGAGCCGCATCTGTGACCTACACCACAGCTCACGGCAACGCCGGATCCTTAACCCACTGAGCAAGGCCGGGGATCGAACCCACAACCTCATGGTTCCTAGTCAGATTCGTTAACCACTGAACCATGACGGGAACTCCTGCTAGGATAATCTAACAAAAGACCTTTATGTATTAAAATTGGCTAACCTTATTTTGAAAAAACATAAGCCAACCTATATAAATGAAGACCTATATAAATGTACCATGTTCAGAAAGAAGGCTTTCTGAAAATTAATCCAGGGAAACTTCATTAAAATGAAGTCAGAAGCCCAGAAGGGGGAGCTGTCATGCATGTGTTACTGGATGTCAGTACATATTCCAACAGGAAGACCTATACCTTACATCTCTGGAAGGAAGCGACGCTATCTTACTATTGGCAGCAGGAGGAAGAAGGATTTTCTACTTGCTTGGCAACAGCTCAGCCAATAACTCAGCTAATGAAACATCACTGTGCTTCAAACTCCCAGTTTCCTCTGATGGACTGTTTATAGCAGCTCATCCCAGCTTCCCGCTCTCCTCTATAAAAGAGTTTTCTCTCCTTTGCTTTCTCAAACTTGCATGAGGTTCACCGTCGTTGCTTGTCCTAAATTGCATTTCTTTGGTGCTCCCAAATAAACCTGGTTTTGCTGGTAAAAATAACTGGCTATTTTGCTGTCTTAGGTTGTCAGATTCATTATGCAGAGATGATAGTTCTTCCCAAATTAGCCAATACATTCAATGTAATTTCAATTAGAAGATCAACAGCACAAAGCCACTTAGCACAGTACTTGGAAAATTGCAAGCAATTGAAATACAGAGTTTCCTTTAGTGAAATTCAGTGGAGACAAATTGGCCATTGGCTTCCAAACTCGTCCTGTCCTGTTCAGTCTCATCTTAAAATGTATGTAAATGAGCAAAGAGAACATTTTTTAAAAAATTATAATAGGAGGACATGCTCTCTAATACAGAAAATTATAATTTCACTGTCTAGTGTTCTAATCACTAGCCGCGGGTGGCAATTGAGCATTTGAAACATGGCTAGTTCAAACTGAGATGTGCTGTAAGTGTAAAATCCACATTGTATTTTGAAGACCTAGTATATAAAAGAAGAAAAATAGCTCATGAATTATTTTTATTGATACTGAAATAGTATTTCAGCTATAGTAGGTTGAATAAACTATTATTAAATAATTTTAACTATTTCCTTTTTTGTTTTCTTTTTGGCCACACCCACAGCATATGGAAGTTCCCAGGATGGGATGGCATTTAAGCCTCAGCTGCCACCTACACCACAGCTGCATCAACGTGAGCCTCAACAGCAACCTGAGCCGCCACAGAGACAATGCTGGATCCTTAACCCACTGTACCACAGCAGGAAATCCTTTTAGACTTTTAAAAAATTAAATATGGAGTTCCCGTCGTGGCGCAGTGGTTAACGAATCCGACTAGGAACCATGAGGTTGCGGGTTCGATCCCTGGCCTTGCTCAGTGGGTTAAGGATCCGGCGTTGCCATGAGCTGTGGTGTAGGTCACAGATGCGGCTCGGATCCCGCGTTGCTGTGGCTCTGGCATAGGCCGGTGGCTACAGCTTCGATTGGACCCCTAGCCTGGGAACCTCCATATGTCGCGGGAGCGGCCCAAGAAATAGCAAAAAAGACCAAAAAAAAAAAACACACAAAAAATTAAATGTCATAGGAGTTCCCGTGGTGGCTCTGTGGGTTACAAACCCAGCTAGTATCCATGAGGATGTGGGTTCCATCCCTGGCTTCGCTCAATGGGTCAGGGACCCGGCGTTGCTGTGGCTGTGGTGTAGCCTGGCAGCTACAGCTCCGATTCAACCCCTAGCCTGGGATCTTCCATATGCACGGGTGCAGCCCTGGAAAAAAAAAATTAAATGATTCCCTTTCCTATTTTCTTTTCATTGTTTCAATGTAGCTACTAGAGATAAGTAGAACAGTGTAGGGAGCCTAGAAAAAGATCTACATGTGTTTGAAAATGGGAGGAGACAAGGAGTTCCCATTGTGGCACAGTGGAAAGGAATCTGACAAGTAACCATGAGGTTGTGGGTTAGATCCCTGGCCTTGCTCAGTGGGTAAAGGATCCAGCGTTGCTGTAGGCTATGGTGTAGGTCGCAGACGCAGCTCAGATCCTGTGTTGCTGTGGCCCTGGCGTAGGCCATCAGCTGTAGCTCCCATTTGACCCCTAGCTTGGGAACCTCCATATGCTGCAGGGGTGGCTCTAAAAAGCAAAAAAAAAAAAAAAAAAAAGAGGAGACAAAAGTGATGGTATTACATATCAGTCAAGAAAGGATGTCCTAGTCAGTAAATTGTTTGGGCCAGTTGGTAATCCATATGAAGAAAAATGTAATGGCATCTCTCTTTTATTCCACAAAAATCAATTCCTGTGGAATAAAGACCTATGCATGAGGAATAAAACTTTAAAAATTATAGAAAACATTTAGCCTAATATCTTTATGCTTTCAGGGCCCTAAAAGAAGCAAAAATCATAAAGCAGAAAGGAAAAGTTTACTAAATGTAATGACCTTATTTATAATTTGACTACCTCACAATTGTAAACTTCTATACAACAAAAGATATTCTAAAGAGACTAAAAAGGCAAACCCCAGACTGATTAAAGGTATATTCCACTAATAAAATGAGAAAAGGATCTGTATCAAGAATAAATAATTCCCTCAAATTGTTAAGAAAAGATAAATAATGCAGTAGCAGAATGGGCAAAGAGTATGAACACGCATACTCGCAGAGGAAATTCAAATGGAAAAAGGAACTCATCTCTCTCTAGCAATGTGGGGAAATGCAAATTCTCATTTTCCATTCATCATCTTTCAGAGTCAAATGCAGATGAAAATGTGGAGCAACCAGAACTAGACGCTCCTGATGAAGTGGTAGTTGGTGGGCAAGATAGAGCCATGTACCAATAACTCATCAAAGCGAAGACGCCCATCGTCTGAGATCCAGAAATTCCAGTCCTGCACATTATCCCAGAGACGCTCTCACCCACAGGTATGTGAATGTTCTTTGTAGCAGTGTTTAAAATAGTGAAAAATCAGAAACACCTCCATTGGCCAAAACTGGAATAAATATCCTTGGGATGTTCATTGACAGCTTTTTATTTTATTTTATTGTCTTTTTGCCATTTCTTGGGCCGCTCCCTCGGCATATGGAGGTTCCCAGGCTAGGGGTCCAATCGAAGCTGTAGCCACCAGCCTACACTACAGCCACAGCAACACCAGATCTGAGCCGAGTCCGAGACCTACACCACAGCTCACGGCAATGCCGGATCCTTAACCCACTGAGCAAGGCCAGGGATCAAACCTGAAACCTCATGCTTCCTAGTCAGATTCTTAACCACTGAGCCACGACAGGAACTCCCATTGACAGCTTTTTAAATGAGTGCCCTAGTGTGGCTTGTCCCAAAAATAATAGGAAGTTGCTGAAGGATACATATGACATTTGAATAAGTTTTCCAGACATGCAAAATCATATTATATCTAGTTTATGTAGAATAAAAGTATAAAAACATGGCTAGCAAAGAGCAACAGCAAATATTTATGGGGGGGTCACCTCTGAGAAGGGTGACAGAGCAATGGCATCAGGAAGGAGTATAAGTGGGGGTTCAAGTCTAAGTGGAATGTTTCATTTCTCATTAAAACAAACAAAAAAATGAACCTAGTGAAAATATGGTCCTGCATGTAGGATTTGACAAAACCAAATGTTGGATACATCAGTGTTCAGGGTATTAGTCTCTCTGCTTTGCTGTAATATTAGGAAACATGATACATTTTAACTTTTTTTAATGAACTATAGTTCATTTGCAATATTGCATTAATATATATATTTTTTTGTCTTTTTGCCTTTTCTTGGGCCGCTCCCGCGGCATATGGAGTTTCCCAGGCTAGGGGTCTAATCGGAGCTGTAGCTGCCAGCCTATGCCAGAGCCACAGCAACTCGGGATCCGAGCCGCGTCTGCAACCTACACCACAGCTCACGGCAACGCCGGATCGTTAACCCACTGAGCAAGGCCAGGGACCGAACCCGCAACCTCATGGTTCCTAGTCGGATTCGTTAACCACTGCGCCACGACGGGAACTCTGCATTAATATTTTTAAAGGAGATGGTGAAAAAAAATTAACTGTCTTTCTAAATACCAGCAAGACAATCAGTAACACAATTTTAAAAATCATGCTATTTAAAACATCTAAGGGAGTTCCCGTTGTGACACAGCAGAAACTAATCGACTAGAAACCATGAGGATGCGGGCTTGATCCCTGGCCTCATTCAGTGGGTTAAGGATCTGGCGTTGCCGTGAGCTGTGGTGTAGGTCGCAGACAGGCTCAGATCCGGTGTGGCTGTGGCATAGGCCGGTGGCAACAGCTCCAATTATACCCCTAGCCTGGGAACCTCCATGTGCCGCAGGTGCAGCCCTAAAACAAAACAAAACAAAACAAAACAAAAAATCTATAGGGAGTTCCCATCATGGCTCAGTGATAACAAACCTGACTAGGATCCATGAGGATGCAGGTTCGATCCCTGGCCTTGCTTAGTGGGTTAAGGATCTGGCATTGCCATGAGCTAAGGTGTAGGTCACAGGCGCAGTCTGAATCCTGCATTGCTGTAGCTGTGGTGTAGACAGGCAGCTACAGCTCTGATTTGAGCCCTAGCCTGGGAAGTTCCATATGCCATGCGTGAGGCCCTAAGAAGACAAAAAGTAAAAAAAAAAAAAAAATCTATACAATTTTTTTTTTCTTAAATCTAGGATTGTAAGAAGCTGTAGGATTTCTTTGTTTAGGGGCAGGGAGTGCTTTAATGGGTGTTCATGCTTTCAGGGGGCTCTGCGATGCCCCAGTATGAACACATGGGAGGCCTCTCTTGGAGTGCCCAAGGCATCGTCCTGTGTTAGGAGCTCTGAGGAGTTCTCTGATAATGAAATTTATACACCTTTCTTTAGTCCAGCATTTTTCTTTTCTTTTCTTTCTTTTTTCTTCCTCCCTTCCTCCCTCCCCCTTCCTTCTTCCTTCCTTCTTTTCTTTTGATGGCAGTGCCTGCAGCATATGGACGTTCCCAGGCTCAGGGTTGAATTGGAGCTGCAGTTAGTTGCAGGCCTAGGCCACAGCCGCAGCAACACTGGATCCGAGCTGCATCTGTGACCTATGCCACAGCTTGTAGCAATCCTTAACCCACTGGGCGAGGCCAGGGATCAAACCCACATCCTCATGGGCACTAGTTGGGTTCTTAACCCACTGAGCCAAAACAGGAACTCCCAGTCCAGCATTTTTCAGACATTGCAGAATAGAATCCTTCTTGTCTGAGTGGCCTTGCCTTGGGAAAGGCTGACCTAGTCACCTCCAAGTTGCCTTCCAGTCCTCACTGTCAGCATTCTAGTCCTGGCTCTGCCACTCACTTGCTGGATGACTTTGGCCAAATCATCTTTCCTCTCGGGGCCTCAGTTAATTAAGATGTTTATTAAATGGGTGTGTGAAGTTTCGACTCCAAGACCTCTTACCTGTTTCCAGCTCAAAAACCCCCTCTCTGGAGCCCAGACCTAGGATGACATTTCCACTCAATTTTATTCGTCTTCCCTCAGTTAATTTTTAATGACTTAACTGCAGCAGGCGCATGGTAGAATAATTACAAAAATGCCCAGCAGTGAAATGAAAAAGAATTCAATTGACTCCACCTGCCGATGTAGGCCCTTTTTTGAAAGATATGATGCTTGCCAGCATTTATGGAATACATATGTCCAAAGTCTGTGCTAGAATAAAATTGTTCTTACCCTCAGTTTATAGATGAGGAGACTGAGGGTCAGAGAGGTAAAGTCACCTGTCCAAGGTCACACAGCTTGCGGAGCTCTAACCCAAGTCTTTCTGACTCTGCAGCACAAATTCCCAGCCACTACCAGATAAGGCCTCCCTCCCTTCAACACTACAAGATTCCCTTTCCTCTTGGCTCCTGAAGTCCTTCAGAATCCTCTCCTCTCAGAGGAGCGATGGGTGGATATTAATCTCCTCCAAAAAAGTCAGCACCTTCACTGTAGAAGGACCTGTGTCACTTCCCCAAACTCAGTCTACCTTATCTCTAGAAAAATTATGACTTGCCCTGAGAAGGGGAAAAAAAAAATTAATCCTCTCCCCACCCCAACTCCACCCCCCAAATCATAGGATTGGGAGGTAAATTCACAGGCTGGAGACAGAAGAATGAGTGTGTAATTAACTTTCAAATTGACTATTGTTTTATGTGAACGTCTGATAAGGAAAACACAATGGCTGCCAGATGAGGGCTGGGAGGTGAGATTTCCCAGTGTAGAATTCTAGAAGACAGGTCTTGAGTTCTAGAGCCTGGGCCTCCTGACAGGCAGGCAACAAGGGTGGGGACACCAGAGATAACTGTGAGCTGGAGAGGAGACCCAGGTCGGGACACCAGCCCAAGATGTTTGGCTAGAACTGGTCTAGTCCAAATGGGAAACAGAGGCAGGATGAGTTAGCAGCGAACTTGATCATTGCTATAGAATCCAAGGGGCTAGAGCTGCAGTGTCCAACAGAAATAGAATGTGAACCACATGTGCCATTTAAAATGTCATAGTAGTCACATTTAAAAACAAATCTAGGAGTTCCCGTTGTGGTTCAGTGGGATAAGAACCTGATACAGTGTCCATGAGGTTGCGGGTTTGATCCCTGGCCTCGCTCAGTGGGTGAAGGACCCTGTGTTGCTACAAGCAGAGGCATAGGTCACAGATGCAGCTCAGATCTGGCATTGCTGTGGTTGTGGCATAGGCCTGCAGTGGCAACTCCAATTTGACCCCTAGCCCAGGAACTTCCATATGCTGCAGGTGTGGCAGTAAAAAGAAAAAAAAAAAGTAAATCTATGAAATAGGAAATCGTGTGCACAAATAATGAGCTTTCCCTTGGTTTTAGCAATCAGGGGTCCTAAACTCAAGTGTCCTCAATGCCCAAATAGATAATACAGATATGTAAAACAGAGAAAGTGTAAGCAAATTTCACTGTTTCCTATAAGGAAATTAACACAGCAAACATATGGTCTATATCTATTAATCTAACATTAGTGTAGAACACTAAGGAATGGTGGAGACTGTGGCAAGTTAGAGAAAGCATGCCCAGTCTAAATTAACTCCAGTGACCTTTTGTCTCATGGGTATGGGAGGGGTCAGTGTTGCTAGAACTTCTGACTTTTTGAAAGAGGCTGGAAATTGGGATTTTTAAAGGTTAACAGTCAATTGAAGTGGTTTGTGTGTGTGTCTTTTTTTTTTTTTTTTTTTTTTTTAGGACTGCACCCACAGCATATGGAGGTTCCCAGGCTAGGGGTCAAATTGGAGCCACTGCTGCTGGCCCCAGCCACAGCAGTGCCAGATCCTTCCCACATCCACAACCTCTACCACAGCTTGTGGCAATGCCGGATCCTTTAACCCACTGAGTAAGGCCAAGGATTGAACCTGCATCTTCATAGATACTAGTCAGGTTCTTAACCCACTGAGCCACAGTGGGAACTCCAATTAAATTTAATTTAAAAGCAAAACTGAGTGGTCTGGGTCTCAACCTCTGATCTCCTTTAAACTCTTGGCTGTGTTTTAGAGGAAACTAAGGAAAGAAACTGTTTCCTTTAGAGGAGGAAACTGAGGTTCAAAGTGGTTAAATATTTTCCCAACTCACAGCAAAGACAAAGAACTGGCTCTTTGGGTCATTTTTGCTACTTCCTCTAATAACCAATGTTGATTTTTCACTATTCTTATTGAGAATTTACTAGGTGCCAGGTTCTTTGCTGAAAATTTGACGCCATGAAGGAAGTACTATTTATGATGCCAGATTTAGAGATGGGAAACCAAGGCTCAGAAAGGGGGAGTGATTGCCTAAGATCCCCCTGTGAGGCTTGAACCTGGGTCTAAGTTTAATTCTAAGACTTTTGCTGAAGAACCTCAGAACCCAGGAGCCTGGTGGTTTTCACCCTGGGGCTACTTTGAAGGGCCAGGGGCTGTGGGGTGGGCAGCATCCTGTACCCACCCCCCTTTCTTCAACCCAGGTGTGCCTGTTGTGTCCCTCCTGAGAACCGACTTTCAGTAAGATCTGGTTTGAAGAAAGAATGCCACTGCCATTTTTTTTTTTTTTTAAGTTTGAAAACCACTGATGAACCCACAGTCTCTTGACTGAGAGGAGAGGAAACTGAGGCCCAGAAGTGGCAAATGCCTGAGGTCCCTCTACAAGCCAGCACCAGACCAGGACCAGAGTTGGGTTCTGGAGACCAGGCCTGGCCGGCAAAGCTGCCCACTATGTGCGCCAGGGCCTTCCTCCAGCCCCTCCGGGCTCTGGCCAGGGAAGGGCCAACTGCTCTCTCTGTGTCTCACCACCTCCTCCTCCTTTCCTCATGCCTGTTTGGATAACTTTTCGACCTGTTCCTTCACAAGTGCTCTCTGAGGTGTGGCTGCCTCTGCTGCTTGTCCCAGGGAATCCAAGGGCCTTGGCCATGTGACGGCCCAGGCCTGGCCAGTCCCGTGGCAGACAGTTGTCAAACAGTGGCTGTCTGTGTAGAGGGAGGTCTGTTTACCCAGGGCAGGGCCCAGGCAGAGGCTACAGCTTCCTCCCCACATCATTGGCCCATCCTGCCCCTCAGTGGACTGACTCAGCTGTCCCCTCTGTATTTGCTCATTCCACAAATATTTATGGAGCGCCTACTGTGTGCCAAACACCATTCTGTGAGCAAGACGGCCAGATTCTCTGCTCTGATGGAACTCACATTGTAGTGGAAGAGACAGATGATAAACAGATCAGTGAATTCACAATTCCAGAGCTGGAGAGGATAATAGGATGGATAGCCCTGGCTGGAGGAGGGGCAGTCTTAGATTGGGTGGTCAAGGAAGGCCCTTCTGAGTGGGGAACATCTGAGCAGAACCAAACGAAGAGAAGAAATCAGTTACTGGAACATCTGGAGGAAGGGTGTTCCTGGCAGAAGGAACAGCAAGTACAAAGGCCCTGGGGCAGGGATTTTAAGTGCAATTGTGTCCTGAACTTCTCCTCTAACTTATAACTCTGCCTTTTCTCTCTGTTGCTTTCTATCCCAGGACTCTCATTTTCAAGTACAGTTGAGAGTGTTGAAACGGTGTTTATTTAATTAAATGGTGTTTAGTTATTCCCTTTTCCTTTTTAAGAGCTTTGGAAAAAAATTTTTGTCGAAGCTATGTAAGTACACAATTGAAAAAAATCAAATACTTCTACAAAGCAGATAATAAATAGTGGCAGTTGCCCACCCACTCTTTCCTGAACCTGATTCCCATTACTCAGCGGCAACCACTAGCAGCTATTGTAGCTGCATTTTTCCCCCTCCCAGTGTTTTCCTCTATATTTCTAAATAGCGTGCTTATACCGCTACTTCTTGATTTTTTTCAGTCTTAGGTGTAATGGGTTAATTTGCTAATAGGAAAGATGCTATGAACTATTTTCTAATTTGGAGATAAGCTGATATTCATCGTTTCATTTGCTTAACCACAGTATTATTACCCCCGTTCACAGCTGATGGAGTCCGTGCATGAACCAAGGCCTCTCCATGCGGTATCTCCACCTTTACAGTATCCTTACAAGGTAGGTAGGTGTTAGCCAACATGACAATGCTGCTGTCACTTGAAATCCACTGGAATTGGTTGCATTTATAGAAAAGCATTGTACCCATTCCCTTGATCTGGAGAGGTGATCAGACCAAGAATTATTCACAGTATTTTCTGAGGAGGACCTGGAGCCCAAAGCGATAAAGGAAAAGCCACCTATCACAGTGGGGTGGTTAAAATAAAACCCAACTTCCAGCCAAGACGGAAGGAGCCAGGGTCCCTCTGTGAAGGAGATAAACTCGTCTATCTTACATTTGGAGTTTGTTTATTATGCCAGCTAGTATTGTCCTTACTAATACAATGCCCGGGTCTGTGTGTAGGTTATTTAACCTCTTCGTTACCTCTTCTGAGAAATGTATATGATGACAACACCTACTCAGTGGGCAGTTGTAAGGATTAAAGGAAGTAATTTTTTTGTTTGTTTTGTTTTTTAGTCTTTTTGCCTTTTCTAGGGCCACTCCTGAGGCATATGGAAGTTCCGAGGCTAGGGGTCTAATTGGAGCTGTAGCCACCGGCCTACGACAGAGCAACAGCAACTCAGAATCCGAGGCGCGTCTGTGACCTACACCACAGCTCACGGCAATGCCGGATCCTTAACCCACTGAGCAAGGCCAGGGATCAAACCCACAACCTCGTGGTTTTCTGTGTCTGTAGACTTTGTTTTGTGAGTAAGTTCATTTGTATCATTTGTTAAGATTCTACATATAAGTGATATCGTATGATATTTGTCTTTCTGTTACTGCCTTATTTCACTTAGTATGATAATCTCTAGGTCCATCCATGTTGCTGCAAATGACATTATTTCATTCTCTTTTGTGGCTGAGTAGTATTCCGTTGAACATGTGCACCACACGTCTTTATCCAGTCCCTCTGTCTGTGGACATTTTTGTTGCTTTAAAAGGAAGTAATTTTTTTAACTTTTTATTTTTTTTGTCTTTTGTCTTTTGTCTTTTCAGGGCTCCACCCACAGCATATGGAGGTTCCCAGGCCAGGGGTCCCGTTGGAGCTACAGCTGCTGGCCTACACCACAGCCACAGCAAGGTGGGATCCTTAACCCACGGAGCAAGGCCAGGGATAGAACCCACAACCTCATGGTTACCAGTCGGGTTCATTAACCACTGAGCCACTACGGGAACTCCCAAAAGGAAGTAATTTTTGTGAAGTATTTAGAACAGTGCCTGGCCCATCATAAGTACTATATAAGAGATAAAATAAACCAGAGTTGGAGAATGAATATGTCAGGACCCAAATCTCTGTCTTCTGATGCCAAGTTCAGTATTTGACTCTAGAGCCCCAGGCATTTGCATTCCTCTTTGTGATCTTTATCATATTTGCCCACCACCTGTATCTTAATTTTTTGTAATTATTTACTTGCTAATTTTCTTTCTTTTGAAGACATACATTAATTTTTAAGGATATTTTATATTAGTGCTTGAATATGCTAGTTATAATTTTTTTCTAACCCGCAGTAAAACACATTCAATAAGATTTAAAAGTGTTTTTCCATGGACTACCCAAAATCAGTCCTTGTTCCCTGTGGGGATACTTAAGGAAAAGTAATCTATTTTTAGGTCTATAAAGAACCTTTGGGAACATTCTGTCCAGTGGCTTTTAAACCCTTTTGACCATGACCCTCAGTAAGTAATACATTTCATGTCACATACTTTATATACGGTGGCAATAAAAGTTGTAGTCAAAACATAGACTCCGGAGCCTGCCTGGGTTGGAATCTTCATCACCTCTTAATGCGTTTGTTACTTTCACTGAGTGACTCAATTTCTCTGTGCCTCCATTTCCTCATCTATAAAAGCGTATAAATAAGAGCCCCCCTACCTCACAGGGTCATTGTGAAGATAAGGTGTTAATATGTGTACAGCCCTAGTACGTGATCTCTAAATTGTTGGTATCATCACAACCTCACACACATCCATAAGCATATAGAATGAACAAAACTTTCACATGAAAAATTTACTCTGACTACATGAGATGTACCAGGATGTTTTCTATTCTGTTTTACTTCACGTAAAAACGTGCTTGTCTGGAGTTCCCGTCATGGCTCAGTGGTTAACGAATCCGACTAGGAACCATGAGGTTGCGGGTTCGATCCCTGGCCTTGCTCAGTGGGTTAAGGATCCAGCGTTGTAGGTCGAAGACGTGGCTCGGAACCCAAGTTGCTGTGGCTCTGGCATAGGCCGGCAGCTACAGCTCTGATTCAACCCCTAGCCTGGGAACCTCCATATGCCGCAGGAGCGGCCCTAGAAAAGGCAAAAAGACAAAAAAGAAACAAAAAAACAGCAACAAAAAACAGTGCTTGTCTTTGTAAAATTTTACTAGTCTATTTGTGATTTATGATTCAAAGAAAAGGCAAGAAGTGAAAGAAATTAGTTGATTACATGAACAGCAAATGTGCTGAAATTACTTTGCCCAGCACAGTGAGGGTACATTAGCAGATCTGGGGTCTCTAATATCTTGGGCCCTGCAGATCTATGATTTCTAGTGAGGACTGTTGAATTGTACTCTAGGAATCATATATATCTTAAAACCAAAAATATGTGCTTCAAAGCCTTTAAAAAATATATTCAATGTATTTCTCAATATGCAAGAGTCAGCAAATTATACCCCCTGAGCCAAATCTGGCTCACTGCCCATATTTATAAATAAAGTTTTATTGAAACATTCATATATTTATTGTCTGTGGCTGCTTTTGTGCTACAAAAGCAGAGCTGAGTAATTGCTACAGATCCCATCTGGCCTGCAAAGCCTAAAATATTTACTCTCTGGCCTTTCATAGAAAAAGGTTGCCAACTCCTGTAATAAAGTTATAATTTAAAACCCTTAAGTTATATGCTATATGTATTATATTCTATCCATAAGGTAGAAAATTTTAACAATTTTGTGTCCCCCAACATTTTACCTTAAAAAATTTCAAGCCCACGAAAGCTGCAAAGAATAATCCAGTGAGCACCAAAGTATCTTTTTTTTTTTCTTTGTCTTTCTGTCTTTTCCAGGGCTGCACCCTCAGCGTGTGGACGTTCCCAGGCTAGGGGTCTAGTCAGAGCTGTAGCCACTGGCCTGCACCACAGCTACAACAACGCCAGATCCAAGCCGTGTCTGTGGCCTACACCACAGCTCCCGGCAACGCCAGATCCTTAACCTACTGAGCAAGGCCAGGGATTGAACTCGCAACCTCATGGTTCCTAGTCAGATTCGTTAACCACTGAGCCATGACAGGAACTCCCGAAGTATCCTTTATCTAGATTCACCAACTGGTGGCTTTCTGCCATATTTGTTTTATCACTATCTGTATTTCTCTGTGCTTTTAATTAGAATATTTAGTGTAAAACATTGTATACTTACATATGTTATACATATCTGAGGATGTGTGAGCATGGCCCGTGGCAGAGGTAGTTAACTGTGTACCAACAAATTCATTCCTCCTTCCATGGTTTAGAACTATTCCTGGGAAACAGCTGCCCCTCTCGGGACCACGTAATCCAGAGTCCTTTGCATTTGGCCCAGGCCACGTGACTAGTTCTGACCAGTAGAATGTGAATAGAAACGATAAATATCACTCTGGGCCAGGGCCGCTTCTGGGGTGTCTGGGTGACCATGGACAGAGGTAAGTCAAGTTCTAACTTACATTTTAGGTTGGTTGGTTTGTTCCAACAGGTAGTATCGCCCTAACTGATACAACCTGATAAATTGCTTGACCTGGTCATGGGTCAAGATTGCAGTTTGAAACGCACTAATCTGGTTCTCTGGTTCTCTAAACATTTCTGAACCATGGAGTTCTTTCATTAAACGTTTTGATCAAAAGTCAAAATGGAACTTCTCTGGTTGAACCAGAGTTGTGGGGTTGGGGAGGCTAGGAGCCTGGTCTGTTTGAATATCACCCCTCACCCCCCCCACCACTGGCCTCAGAGTGAACCCTCAGGCATCTTTCCTGACTCCTAGGGCTCCAGTGAATATTGAGGATGAGCACCGAGCCAGGCATTGGCCTTTATTTCTCAGAAGAAGAGGCAGGAAGCCAGTAGGAGAGGAACTTGACTGAGGTCACGAGCAGCTGCCTGGGGCCAGAGCCATTTCTCAGGGCTGTGGCCAAGGCAGGTCTGGTCCCCCTCTTTCCATGCCTCCATTTGCTCCAGACAAGCCAGGCCTCTAAGAACAGACCTCAGGCATCAAGAGGGCATCTGAAGGCTTGGAACTAAGCTTTGTCCAGCCAAGCAGTTAGAGCCTGGAACCAGTTACATATTCATTTCTGTTTGTTCCACAATAGCTGAAAAACACCTAGCACATAGGAAGCATTCAGCCTCTCTCACATAGTAGGTATAATAACAACAGCAGTGCTTAAAATTTCCATAGCACTTTCTAGTGCTAGACACACAACACTTCACAGACACTAACCTCATTTAATTCTCACAACTCTACAAAGTAGATGCTATTGGGAGTTCCCATAGTGGCTCAGACTAGTAACCCTGACGTTGTGGGTTCAATCCCTGACCTCGCTCAGTGGGTTATGGATCTGGTATTGCCGTGAGCTGTGGTGTAGTTGGCTGACGTGGCTCAGATGCCACGTTGCTGTGGCTGTGGCATAGGCCTGCAGCTGTAGCTCTGATTTAGCCCCTAGCCTGGTAACTTCCATATGCCACAGGTGCAGCCTAAAAAGCAAAAAACAAAACAACATAAATGCTATTATTAATCACCCCATTTGACAGATGAAGAAACTGAGACACAGAAAATTAATTCACCCAAAGCCACATGTCCAGTAGGTGGCAACTTGAGCCTACAGTCTGATTCCAGAGTCTGAGCTGCTCACCAGCATGTTTTACAGCCTCAGATGCTATTTGTAAGAGCTGACAGTGTAGCTAAAAGAATGAAGATTTGATGCCAGACAGACTAGATCTTAATCCCTTGTTGGGTGATGTAGGGAAACTTACTTAACAATTCTGAATCTCAGTTTCCCTGTTTAAGACGTGGGAATAATACTTTCCAGCTTGATGCATTATTGCATAGATTAAAAGAGAGAAAACCTATACAGTAGCCAGCATCCTGCCCACTATATAGGAGCAGCTTATATGGAAATAAATTTCTTTTCTCTTCAGAGGTCCACCTTTATGCTAGAGGCATATGAGTCAGAAAAAAATGGAAAGCATAGTTCCTGCACTTAAGCATCTCATAATCTTTTTAGGAACAAGATAAATCATCTATGAAATAATCAGAAAAGTTCCGAGGTACATTTAGTAAAGGATGGAATTAATTGCAAATGTTAAAAGTTAGTGCAGTTTATGGCCAGACTCTGGACCTGTGCAGCTGCTGCAGCCCCCCTCCACCCTGACTCCTGGCTGACTCCTGCTAAGCCTTCAGGTTTCAGCTTAGATATGAGTTTACTCCTCCAGGGTCAAGAGGTCCCTGACCCATTCTCCTTCACAAAGTCCCTTTGTGCTCCCATAGTGTCCTATCCACCCATGTCACGGCATTCTGTCTTTGATTGTTACTGTTTTGTCTGTCTACCACCCCACCAGACCAGATGCTCTCCAAGACCTGAAGCTGTACTTGATTTTCCTGCATCCCCTAGTGCCCAGGAGAATGCCTTGCATGCCATGAGCCCCCAGTGGTCACTTGTTGAAGAAATGGACAGGCAAACAATGATTAATGAATGCAGAAGGCTTCAGGGTATCCATAACCTCCCTTTATAAAATGGGACAAAAATAAGGCAATGGTTTCTGACCTCCAGCTGCCCCAATCACTGAAGGAACTTAACCAAGTAAAGATTCTTGGAATCATCCCAGGAGATTCTGATACACCAGGTCTGGAGTGGAGCCCCCAAAGATGTCAGCTGAAGAAAGTTTCTCTTAGGCAGCCGGATTTACACACTGTTAAACCATAGGGCCTGAAATCAAGCCGAGGTGGGATGAGAAGATGACGTGGACCGTGGGGAGAGGGTGAGGGAGACTGTATTTTGGGGAATGGAAAGAGGGAACAGCCATGCCTGGTGTGTGACATAGTCCCGTAGATGACCAGCATCTGGGGCTTCACCCAACTTTGGGCTCATCAGCCCTTTAGGGAGACAAAGCACTTTATAGTTTATGATACCTTTTCTCCTTCTTGAGCTCATGGAATCCTCACAACAGTTCATTTGATAGATGAAGAAACTGATCAGAGATCTGCGCAAAGTGCCCGGCATTGCACAGCTCTAAGTGGGAAAGCCACTTAACAAAACTGCCTCTGACAACAGCCTCCAATCTGGCTTGAGGCTGATGCCATTAGTCAAAGGAACTAGGCCTATGTCCCCAGGAAAAATCAGGCTTAACTGACACTCAGAAGCAGTTATATTGCCCTGAAGGAGGATTGTTGACCAGTGGCCAAGTCACCCCCTGTCCCTTACAGGTACTGCTGTCCCAGCCCAGCCCATCTCCATCCATCCATCCATACATCTGTCTTTTTATCCATCCACTCACACATCACCTCTTTCATCCGTCCATCCATCCATCCGTCAAAGCAGGCATCTTTCCAGTTACTCATTCATCCACTTACCATATCCATTCACATTTCTCCATCCATCCCATCCATCCATCTTCTTATTCATTCATTCATTAAATAAACTTCCATCAAATTCTACATGGGACTAGGCCCTGTGGTAACCTAGAGTCTAACAAAAAGAACCAGACAAACATAGACCTCACCCTCAAGGAGATTTGAGATGCTTATACAAGTAACAAATTCCCTAAGGGCCAAAATAAAGAATCAATGGAAGCTTGCTAAAGGCAAAACAAGGGCAGGAAAATAACAAAGCCAAGAATTACGTTAGCACAGAGATACACACACTATAGCATCTTATCCTCACAGTGGCTAAAGGCACCATCTCATTGCTGCTGAACCAAATGCTAGAACCCAGAGCAAATACAACAACACAAGAGCCACAGTATACTCAGTGGTGGCAGATCCTGCCCAACAGCTATTCCCGCTTCCTTATGACATGGCAGGAGACCTTTTCGGTGGGCACAACTGACAGGAGGTATGCTACTAGCATCTATTCAGTCGAAGCCAGGAAAGCTGCTCAACATCCCACGTTGTGCAGGACAATCTCCTTACTGCAAAGAATTATCCAAGCCAAAATATCAATAGTGTCAAAGTTGAGGAACCTTTCAGAAGAGAACCCGAATTTGATTTGCAGCAGCATTGTGCCAGACCCTAAGAAAAGACCATCCTTGGGAAAGTGCTGGCTTTCCCATTTCTTTCCACTAGACACTTCCTAGCTTTTCTTGAATTAAGGAAGCTTGCTGGGAGGTTTCTGGGAAATTTTTCTTTTAGAGAATCAAGTGCTTCCAGGAAAACCCATTCCAGCTTCATACACTTAAGTGCAAACATGATGCCTGATGCTGTGACAGCCACCTTGGGTCTGTAATGGGACAAATCAACAACCAAAAGCCAACACAATGAGGATGGCAGAGAAGGGGGAAGGGAAGAGCATGGACCTGGCTGACAAGGCTGACCAGTGTCATAGGGCTCTTTCTTCCTTTTTTATTTTGTCTTTTTAGGGCCTCACCCCGGCATGTGGAGGTTCCCAGGCTAGGGGTCTAATCGGAGCTATAGCTGCCGGCCTATGCCAGAGCCACAGCAACGCCAGATCCAAGCTGCATCTTCGACCTACACCACCGCTCATGGCAATGCTGGACCCTTAACTCACTGAGCGGGGCCAGGGATCGAACCCTCAACCTCCTGGTTCCTAGTCAAATTCGTTTCCTCTGTGCCATGACGGGAACTCCAGGGCTCTTCCTTAAAACCTGCCTCAATTCATTCATCCAACAGTGAATTCTGTGCACTTATTCTGTGAGCACTGAGCACTTATTCTGGGTGAGTCACTGTGTGAGACATGCAGGGCTGAACAAGGCATTGAAGTCTGTGGCCTCATGGAGTTTAGAGTCTAGTGGGGAAGAGAGACGTGACAACGTACATGACAGTTTGATCAGAGCAGTGATGAGAACTACAAAGCAGAGTCCAGTGTGCCATGGATGCCCTGCAAGTCCAGGGAAGGGCCGAGTTCACCGTTACCACCACACCAAAGATCAGCTCATTAAAGACCATCCTACCGGGTGCAAAACCTGAGACCGCAGTTGCGATTTTTTTTGTGCTTACTCTGTGTCAGGTGCCATTCCAAGCACTTGTGTATTAACTCATGCCATCCTAACCACAACCCTGGCCTCCATCGCCTCTCCTAAGGCTCTGCTATGAACCGCGTTTCTCACCCAGCAACGTACCTCTGCAATTGCAACCTTTATAGTTTATTATCCCAATTTCAATTGAAAATCCCAGAAAAAGGGATTTTACTCAAAGCCCTTATTATTTTTTTCTAATCAGAAAGCGCATCTTTCCCAGAGCCTCCCAGCAGACTTCCCTAGTTTAATTTACAGATGAGACTCAGAGAAGAGTAAGCCACAGAGCTTTAAGAAAGAAAGAAAAAAAGGCAGATTCAGAATACTAACCCAGGTTTATTTAAAAAGCCTGGTCTTTTGCCCAGTATCACACACACACACACACAAACACAATGCCAGGCTGTCCCAGGATATCAGTGTTCTTTTGTTGTTGGTGATGCATCCTGCACATCTGGCCGCGAGAGCGCTCCTTCCTCTGCCTACCCAAGGGTCAGGACCAGTGGACTATATCAGCTTAAAGTCAGGTGATTTTTTTCATTTTTTTGTCTTTTTTTTTTTTTTTTTTTTGCTATTTCTTTGGGCCGCTCCCGCGGCATATGGAGGTTCCCAGGCTAGGGGTCCAATCGGAGCTGTAGCCACTGGCCTACGCCAGAGCCACAGCAACGCCAGATCCGAGCCACATCTGCAACCTACACCACAGCTCACGGCAACGCCGGACCCTTAACCCACTGAGCAAGGGCAGGGACCGAACCCGCAACCTCATGGTTCCTAGTCGGATTCGTTAACCACTGCGCCACCACGGGAACTCCCAGGTGATTTTTTTCAAAGCAATCTTTAGTTTTCTCTTCTACCCTTGGAGTGAATCATGTTTTTTATCCGAAACAACTGTTTTCAGAATTACATGAATTTATAGGCACTGAACATCCATCACCCACCCACCTGTCCATCCATCCACTCATCCATCCACTCATCCATCCCCGCCTGACTTTTTGGGAGATGAGTCTTCCCCCGGCCACCGGGTCAGCCAGGTCTCACAGTTGTGTTTTAACCTTGGATGTAGCAGCTCAGTCATGCCCAGCCCTCTAGCCATGCTATCTCCTCCAACCACCGCCCCCTGTGAGATAGGTCCTGTTGTTCTCTCCACTTTACAGATGAGGAAATAGATTTGAAGACGGGAAGTGAGTTGCCCAAGGTCACACAGCTGGTGTGTGGATAGGTCCCCAGGCTGTTATTGGTTCTGATATTCCCACGGAATCACATACTGCTGCTAGATGATGGGTCAGAGAAAGAAGCTTTCCTGGACTAGTCAGGAGACCGGTCCCTGGTTCATTGAGGCCATCTGTCCTCAGCTAATGATGATATTAAGTCATATTTATGGAGTTCCAACAATGTGAGTGGCACAGAGGGTTTACACCCGGCTTTCCTGTAGTCATGCAAGAAGCACCTAAGACACCCTATGTCCACCTCAGGGAGAAGGCAAGCAAGGCACGGAAGTGATGAGTAATTTCTCTAAAGTCACAGAACAAGAGCCAAGAAACACTGGATTCCAGAGGCCACGCTCTGCGCATGCGTGTGATTTAAATCCGTTTAAAAAATGCACCTAAGTTTTGAAAATCCAAAATATGCAAAAAAACAAAAAAAAAACACATTCTCTTGAACCTCCCTCCTCAGAAACAAAACTCTGTGACCAGTCTCTTCATGTCCTTCCACTAATTTTCTATGCAAATACAAACATGTGTGTACATACATATGCATATATCTGTTCTGTTATCAGAAATGCAATATGCTATACACTCTTCAGCTTCCTTTTTTCACAGAATGCACTTGGAGGTCCTTCCCTCTCGGCACACAGCTCTGCATGGTTTTTTCCTTCAACAATGGGATAGCATTCCTACCTAAAGAGGCATGTGCTTTATTTACCCATCCTCCACTGCAGGATGTCGGGGTTACTTCCTGCCTGGGAATTACCCCAGAAGCAGAGCCCCAGCCCTTCCCCATCAGTAACACACTCTTTCCTTCCCCAGCATCTAAGTTTCACATAGCAAAGATCCTTCTCATTTTCCAACGCCCCACACTGGGCGTTGCTTTGTATGGCTTCCCCTTGCGGAATTATCCTCAGCTGACGGCCCTGTGAGAGAGGCCGGCCCCCTCGCCCCTCAGCTCCCATCCCACCTAGACCAGGAGCCAGCTCTGCCCCTGAGGCCCAGCAGGCTTCTCTGCGGGCTTCCCCACAGCGAAGTGGGGGTGAGGCTTCCAGCCCCACCTTTTGTAGACTTTCAGAAGGACCCCTGGGATGCACCCTGGGCCAGCAAGTGAGCCCAGCCCCTACTCTGGGCGGCGGCCCCTGCTAGCACTTCCCAAACCGGATCCTCCGTGCCCCCATTTAGGAGTTTAGTGAAGCCCGTCACATGCCTTCCCTGGGCTTCCTACCATTCTGGAGATGCCCCTAGATGGTCTTGGGGGCCCCTAGGAAACACATAGAGGGGCGTCCCATATTCTCTCAAACTTGATGGTGGTCTCACCATGTCCAGTCTTCCCGCCAAGCCCCAGTTGCAGACCCCACTCACCATAGGGACTCTCCACCGGAGCCCCGAGGGGCACGTTCACACTGACCATGGCCGAGCCCGCCCAGCCGGAGACCCGGGGGCATGGAGGAGCCGGGGCCCCACACGCAAAGGCAGCGGGAGCCAGTCCACCAGGAAGGCAGTGAGTGCAGCCAGCTGCCACCGCCTGGTTATCTTATTGATTCTTCTAATCACCCAAGGTGGGTGGATACGTTAAAGAGTAACCAGTCACTTAGGGAACCTGCGGCTGGGGACTGTCACTGTCTCCATGGCAATGACAACCTGGCCAGACCAGAGGTCCACTCAGGCCCCAGTCCTACACTCTGGGGTTGGGGGCTCCTGGAGCCAGATGTAGGGTATACTAGCCCCCTGACCCCCAACTCGAGGGAAAAGACTGGCCAGGAGGGGATGGAGAGGTGAGAGTCCAACATGGGTTGGGTTTTATGGCTCCAAACAATGGTGTGGCATGAGACAGGAGGGAGGGGCAGAGGGGAAAAGGAGGAAGCTGGGGGGCAGTATTTATGGAGCGCCTACTGGATGCTGGGAGTTGCATACAGGCATTGCCACTTTTAAATTGAAGCTTGAGGAGTTCCCATTGTGGCTCAGCAGGTTAAGAACCCGACTAGTATCCGTGAGAATGCAGTTTCATCCCTGGCCTCGATCAGTGGGTTAAGGATCTGGTCGTGAGCTGTGGTGTAGGTCACAGCTATGGCTTGGGTCTGGGTTGCTGTGGCTGTGGTGTAGGCCGGCACCTGCAGCTCTGATTCAACCCATAGTAGCCTGAGAACCTCCATATGCCGCAGGTGCGGCCCTTAAAGAAAAGAAATTAAAGCTTAGGATGAAGAAATTGAGACACAGAAGTTGTTTGCCTGGAGTCTCTCAGCTTAGAATTACAACCCACGTTCTTCCTTTCATCTAACTGTATTTATTGAGCACCTACTGTATACCAGGCTAGGCTCCAGTGATAGAGACATGACCAAAGTAGACATTACCTCTGCACACTTGCGGACGAATAAAGGAGATGGGCATTAATCAGTTAACGTTAAAGATGTTCTTCAGGAGTTCCCGTCGTGGCGCAGTGGTTAACGAACCCAACTAGGAACCATGAGGTTGCGGGTTCGGTCCCTGGCCTTGCTCAGTGGGTTAAGGATCCGGCATTGCCGTGAGCTGTGGTGTAGGTTGCAGACGCGGCTCGGATCTGGCGTTGCTGTGGCTCTGGCGTAGGGCGGTGGCTACAGCTCCGATTAGACCCCTAGCCTGGGAACCTCCATATGCCGCAGGAGTGGCCCAAGAAATAGCAAAAAGACCAAAAAAAAAAAAAGATGTTCTTCAAAGATACTATTGCAAAGATACAATTACAGAGAGTGAGCACTGCGAGGAATGGAGAAACACAGGTCTGATTCCAGGCTTGAAGGTCAAAGGCACTCTGCCTGCTCCCTCCACTGGTCTATTGGTCTCCTTCATCACCCAGCGGAGTCTACTGCTGAACTCTGCCTTCTGGCCTCAGGATGCAGAACCATCCTGCATCTTAGAAGCCTTGCATACGAGACTGCCATCTGGCCTTTTGGGGAATAATCCCATTTCTTTTACCCCAGTGTTGGGTCTCACCGCCTGATTTGGGATTCTGAGCTCAAGGTCTTTTGTCATATTGGGGTGACTCAGATGAGGAGCAGTAAAATGTGGGACTCGGAAAAGTCAGAAAACTTCAGCTCTACCACCATCTTGCTTCATGGTTTGGGGTCCACTATTGCATTTCCATAGTAAAAACTACCTCTGTGTTGCTCCACTTCTGAAATAGCCCCTTGATCTGTTCCTCTCTATTCAGTCTCTTTTTCCAGTGTTCTTGCTCAGCCACCTCAAGGGCTTGTCCCCTGTTGGTGGACACTGGGCTTGTCTCTGGTCCTTTCTTCTATTTCCTCCCTACCCGTTGTACCTTCCTGTCGTCTTTTTCTCCTGTCCCGTTTGAAGCCCATGGTCCATCATCTTAGTTTCTCCCTTGCTTCTCTTTCAGTTCCTTTCCTTCTAACCACTTGACAAAAACCCAAGCCTGGATACATCTAAGTACCTTGCTTTCTTCATGCCTACATGCCAGCAGCCGATCACTGTGAGAGAAACCAAATTATTTAGGTGAATCTCTGGGGCCACCAGAGATTCACGACGTATGGCTTTACACTGCCTGGAGCTTCTGCCCTGTTCCTCTTCTCCTTGCTTGTCTATTTTCTACCTCTATTTCAGGTCTTTTCTCTCCTCAAACCTTTTCCATCTCATTCTCAACAAGGATGGGACTTGACCTTCTTCATGGACGAAGAAGGACCTTAAACCTGGACCAGCCTCAACTCCCCACAGAAATTCACTTGTGTTTGCACTCTGCTCACCTCCTTCCCTCCACTCGGGTCTGCACCCTGCCTCTTCCCATTATTCAGCAGCTGCACGTGACCATGTGTGCGTTCTCCCATATACTCAACCTCTCCCTCTTTCGACTTTAAAAATCAACTTTATTGAGGTATAATCTACATATAATAAAATGTATCCTTTTTTAGGTGCCTAGTTTTATGAGTTTCGAGGAATGTATACACCCATGTAACTATAACCTTAACTTAGGTACAGAAACCTTCCATCACCCACAGATGTTTCCTTTACTCCTCTGTGATTGATCCCACCGCCTCCCCTGACCTCTCCCACTCCCAACAACTGCTGATATGCTTCCTGCCACTCTAGATTAGATTTGTTTCTTCTAGAATGTCCTAGAAATAGGATCAGATGGCATTTACTCTTGTGTTTGGCTTTTTTACTCCACACATTCGTGAGATTCACTTATGCTCATGTCCTTTTTTCTTGCTGAGTAGTATTCCACTGAATTGGCTATATTGCAATTTGTGCATCCTTTCACCTGGTAATGGATGGTGGGGTTGTCTCCAGTTTGGGACAGTTATGAATTAAGCAGTTATGTACATTCATGGAGAAGTCTTTGTATAGACCTGTGTTTTCATTTCTCTTGGGTAAATCTCTAGGAAAGGAATTGCTGGTTGATATGGTATGTATACGTTTAGTTTATAAGAAACTCTAGAACTTCCCAGCGTGGCTCAGCAGAAAGGAATCAAACCGGTATCCATGAGGATGTAGGTTCAATCCCTGGCCTCGCTCAGTGGGTAAAGGATCCAGCATTGCTGTGAGCTGTGGTGTAGGTTGCCATTGTGGGCTCAGATCTGGCATTGCTGTGGCTGTGGCATAGCCTGGTGGCTACAACTCTGATTTGACCCCTAGCCTGGGAACCTCCATAAGCCGCAGGTATGGCCCTAAAAAGGCAAACATAAAAAACAAAAAGCCCTCCAAAACCATTGTCCAAAGTGGTCCTACCATTTTGCATCCCTGCCCGAAGCGTAGGAGAACTCCTATTTACTTGACATCCTTGTCACTATTGGCTGTTGTCAATCTTTTTAACTTTAACCATGTGATGTGATCTTTCCTCTTGCTTTTGTTTGCTTTAGTTTTATAAATGAAGCAAGTAATACATTCATGTGCTTAAAATGAAAACTGTAAAAACAGCATATAGTGAAAAATAAGCCTTCCTCCTACCTTAGTCTCCACATCGCTCAATATTGAACTTTTCAATATTTGTTTAAATATTTGTTTAATATTAATATTCTTAATTTGTTTAAATATTAATATTCATAATTAATATTCCCAGAAATTATGTACCTATGCGCTATTATGGACTAAACTGCATCCTCCCAAAATTTGTATGTTGAAGATCTAACCCCCAGTGTGACTGTATTTGAGGATAAGGCCTTTATGGCAGTGATTAAAATTGAATGATTAAATTAGGTCATAAGGGTGGGGTCCTGATCCAATAGGATCAGTGTCCTTCTAAGAAGAGTCATGAGAGCTCCCTCTCTCTGTGCCACATGAAGACACAGTGACAAGGTGGTTCACAAACAAGGAAGGGAGCCCTCACCAGAACCCAACTATACTGACACCCTGAGCTCAGGCTTCCAGCCTCCAGAACTGGGGAAAGTTTTTTCTCTTGGTGAAGCCACCCAGATATGGTATTTTGTTATGGCAGCCCAAGCAGACTAAGACATACACACATGTCAATGCATAGAAATACATGGAAACATATTAAACGCACTCTCCTGCCACTTCCTTTCCCCCCCTTGGTTTCTAGGGCTCTATACCAGCGTATCTGCCTCGTTCTTTTGAGGGGCTACATATTGTATGAATGGCCCATAAGTGATTTTACTAGTGTCCTATTGCTGGATACTTCAGTTGTTTCCAGGCTTTTTCTACTACAAACAGTGAATGCCTTCATAAACTTCAAATGTCCTGACCCACATGTGAGGAGTATATCTGTGGGACAAGTTTCTAGAAGCCGAGTCCTATCAATATTGAAATGTGCTACGATACCTTCTTTATTACAGAACTAATCTTCCCTCTATAGCTTCCTTTCTCATCTCAGCAGAGACATTACCTCTCTCCTTCCTCTCAATGTTGAACTTTTTTTTTTCCATCTTTTTGTCTTTTTAGGGCCACACCTGCGGCATATGGAGGTCCCCAGGCTAGGGGTCGAATCAGAGCAGTAGCTGCTGGCCTACACCACAGCCAGAGTGAGGTACAAGCTGTGTCTTTGACCTATACCACTTTGACCTACTCCAAATCCTTAATCTACTGAGCAAGACTGGGGATCAAACCTGTGTCCTCATGGATACTAGTTGGGTTTGTTAACCACTGAGGCACGGCAGGAACTCCTCTTGATGTTGAACTTTGAAAGTAGCTGTCTACACTAGCGCCAGATACTGTTTCAAGTGCTTTCATGTATTCACATATTTAATGCCTTGAAGGACCTCATGGGGCAGATACAATTGGAGTCCCCATTTATAGGTGACACTACAGCTCAACTTACCCAACCAAGCACACTCGGCCACAGAGTTGAATTTGTTCCGAGGCAGTCTGGCTCCAGATTCTGCGCTCCCAACCCTCTCGGTTGGTGAATGTGTGAGTGAATGAGCAATCAGAGGAGATGGGGGTTGAAGAGCTTCAAAAAGGATGAAATATTACAGAGGTTTGCAAATTGCTTCAGATTTCTTGCAGCAAAATTCCCGACTTCAGTTGGAACAGCCGCTTAAGCAAGCCAGGCCACTGCCTGAGTTCCAGGCTCCAGATCTGTGGGGGCCAAGTCAGGGCAAACGCAGGCCTGCCCACCTGGCTTGTTTCTCCTTTGACAGTTTCAGAAATGGAGAACCCAGGAGGTCATGTGGAATCCCTCGTGGCACTTTTTGCTTAATCATCTCTACATTTGCCCAGTCCCTGAGTTCCTCCCTTATTGGCTGAGAGGCAGGAGAGTAAATGGGTTAAGACATTGGGCTTTGGAGTCATTCAGAGCATATTCAAACCCAGCTTCTATGGCCTCAGTTTTTATGTCTATAAAATGGGCACGAGAGCCATACCTACTTCTTAGGATAATTTCATAAGATTCAGAGTGTATTGGGAGTTCCCATCATGGCTCAGTGGTAATGAATCCAACTAGTGTCCATGAAGATGAGGGTTCGATCCCTGGCTTCAGTCGGTGGGTTAAGGATCTAGTGTTGCTGTGAGCTGTGGTGTGGGTTACAGACATAGCTTGGATCCTGTGTTTCTGTGTCTGTGCCAGCAGCTGCAGCTCTGATTTGACCCCTAGCCTGGGAACTTCCAAATGCTGGCAGGTGTAACCCTAAAAAGAAAATAAAATTTCCAGAACATTTGGGGAATTTGGCATAGGATTGGCAAACCTTTTTTCCCCAGTATAAGGACATTAATAATTTTTTTAAAAAATCTAACATTTATTATCATCATTGTGTCGTAAATGAAAGGATGTTTTAAAATCCACCTCCTCCACCCCCCAAATAAGTAGGAAGCATATCATCTAATAATGACCTCAGAACAGTGTCCTTGTGGAGTTCCCATCGTGGCTCAGTGGTTAACGAATCCGACTAGGAACCATGAGGTTTTGGGTTTGATCCCTGGCCTTGCTCAGTGGGTTAAGGATCCGGTGTTGCCGTGAGCTGTGGTGTAGGTCTCAGACTCGGCTCAGATCTGGCGTTGCTGTGGCTGTAGTGTAGGCTGGCGGCTGCAGCTCTGATTGGACCCCTAGCCTGGGAATCTCCATATGCCGCGGGAGCAGCCCTAGAAAAGGCAAAAAAAAAAAAAAGAAAGAAAAGAAAAAAAGAATGGTGTCCTTGTTTCTCTTATTCAGGCATCTCCAGCATTTGGATCTGGGCCCTTATGCAAAGCTCATTTTTCTCGGCTGTGGAGTGGAGGGATGCTAGGCCTGGTGCAAGGGAGGGGCCGAGGGGCAGGGCCCCCCTCCCCTGGTCTTCCTCCTGAGCTGGTTTCCCCTCACTCCATCTCCCCTGCTCCATTTCCCTCCCTCCTCTTTTGTCCCTCCTGAGAGCTGAGACAGAGATCAGAAGGAGCCACTGTGCAGGATCTCAAAGGTCTTTATTGGGGGCGGAGGGGGGACCCTGGTGATAGCACGGGGGGGGTGGGGGGCAGGGTAGCCCAGGTGGGAAGGATCAAGAAAGAAGCAAACCCACTTGGTCCAGGACCTTGTGGAGACTCTGGGGAAAGGGGCCTGTTTTCCATCCTGTCCTTTGGAGCGGAGCTCTCTCCAGCCGGGCAGGGAGTGAGCCCCAGCTGGAGGGCAAGGTCTGAGGGAGAGATTTTACTATCTCCGGAGACAAAAGGACTTTTGTGTGTTTTGATAACTGGGAGGGGTGGGGTGGGGAGAGGGGAAAGGGTTTATGGGAATGAGAATGAAATTCCTCAGGGGATATAAAGAGGGAGAGAGAGAGAGAGAGAGAGAGAGAGAGAGAGAGAGAGACAGGGATAGAGCCTACAAGGAGATGACAGAGGCAAGACCAGAGAGTGAGAAGTGAAAAAGCCCAGCTTTGGCTTTTGTCTCTCAGTTCTAAGCATTCCGAGAGGTGTCTGCACAGCCAGAAGGGGTTGTCAGAGCCTGAGCCTCCCCCTGGGTGCCTTTGCAGACAAGCTGTGTAGCTCTCAGCAAGGCCACCCCTTCACGAAGCCTCAGTATGCCCATCTATAAAAGGGGTGCCTGGTCTCTGCAGTGGTTCCAGTAACATGCAGGGAGGGTGGAGTGTCCACAAGCTGATTTCAGTTATTTTTCAAAAACTTGAACCCCAAATGGTCCCAACTCAGAGAGAGAGAGGGAGACCATAGGTCCTCAAAGGCTACCCAGGAGCTGGGTGGCTATTATTGGATGAATCAAGGGAGGTGATAGGATGAAGATGATTTAATAAATACTTTTTATTGGATGGACAAAGACTTTTGGGTTTGAGGCCTGAGAGTCACAGAACTGCTGCCACTGCTCCTTCCAGCCCTGACTCTCTGAGAACCGAGTCAATGAAAGCTGCAGACCACTGCAGTTCCTGTTGTGACTCAGCGGGTTACAAATTTGACTAGTATCCATGAAGATGGGGGTTTGATCCCCGGCCTCGCTCAGTGGGTGAAGGATTTGGCATTGCCGTCAGCTATGGTGTAGGTCACAGACGCAGCTCAGGTCCCACGTTGCTGTGACTGTGGTGTAAGCTGGCAGCTGCAGCTCTGACTTGATCCCACACCTGGGAACCTCCGTACGCTGCAGGCACAACCCTAAAAAACAAAACAAAACAAAAAAAGATGCAGGTTTTTTTCCCAAAAGCTGGAGGAAAAAAAAAATGTAACAGGTAAGAAGGAAGGCGGGGAGGTCATTTTGTTCTGGCACATGCTGGACATTCAGGAAATGGGATCAGGTGGGAAAGTTCGGATTGGTAGAGCGAGCCCAGCTCAGGTCCTTTGAAAAAAAATTCCTTGACCCGCTCTTTGGGAAGGGACTTTTGGAGAGTCAGGACCAGCAGGAGGGCCAGCCAGAGCCCAGAGAAGATTCAGAACCACAGGAGCTTGTTGGATTTGAGCCCCGAGAAGCACATGTTGCTGTTGCAGCTGCCCTGGTAGCTGGGAGGGCAGGCGGAGCACGGCCTCCCCGTCTTGTACGGCGCCTCACCGATCCAGTTGCCCCTGGAAGAGAAAACGTCCCAGAGAGGCGGGGTTGGGGGACCATGACATAAGCCACCTTCACACAGGTTTCCAAATCTCAGCCCTGCCCCTGACTGGCCTTGTGACCAAGTCACACCTGCAAGCCTCAGTTTCTTTGTCTGTAAAACCAAGGGAAGACTTGCCTTCCACACGGGGATGCAGCGTTAAGACATAACGATGGAGCCCTGTGCTCGTGCCCTGAGCGCCTGCCTGACTTGGCAGAGATGCGACCCTCAGGAAAGGCTGATTCTCTCATTCCTTCCACCCCACCCCCACCAAGCGGCACAAACCCCTCCCCTCCCCATCACTGCCATACACCCCCCAACATACACTCCCCTTCCCAAATAGGCAGATCTGAGGTGTTTTTTGTTTTTTGTTTTTTTTGCCTTTTTAGGGCAGCACCCGAAGCATATGGAAGTTCCCAGGCTAGTGGTTGCATCTTGGAGCTGTAGCTGCCAGCCTACACCACAGCCACAGCAACGCGGGATCCAGCTGAGTCTGCAACTTAACACCACAGCTCATAGAAATGCCCGATCCTTAACCCACTGAGCAAGGCCAGTGATTGAACCCGTGTCCTCATGGATACTAGTTGGGTTCATTAACTGCTGAGCCACAATGGGAACTCCCAGATCTGAGTTCTGGTCCTCGATTCTGCCACCTGCCAGCTGCTGCCCAATCAACTACCTCATTTTTTGCGCCTTGATTTTGTTCTCTGAATAAAATAAATGAATGAAATGGTGTCCATGAAAATTATGTGAAAACATTTTGCAAGAGTGGTATGCAAATGAAAGCTAGAATAATTAAGAATACTGAATGTCATTTAATTATGGGGGATGGAGCCATGAAACCTCCTTGTGGCCCTTGCTGTACATTTATTTCTTCAACAGCCTTTTCCCAAATTCATCCTACCTGCTCCTGAGTTAATCCTCTCAAGGAACCACAGCCTTTGGGGAAGGGGTATAGGGAGCCATGCTCAAAGGTTACTGAGAAAACATTTTGGAAATAGTGGTGATAATTGTACAAACATTGTGAGTGTACTTAATGCTGAGTTACATACTTTAAAATAGTTAAAATGAAAATTTTATGTTATATATATTTTACCATGATTGAAGAAAATGAATAGTATATTATACGAAAACACATTGAATTGGACACTTCAAGTGGTTAAGTTGGGGAGTTCCCTGGTGGCTCAGTGGGTTAAGGACCTTATGTTTTCACTGCTGTTGGATTCCTGGCCTGGGAACTTCTCCATGATGCTGGCACAGCCAAAAAACAAATAAGTTGTATAGTATGTGAATTATATTAAAACTGTGTATTTTTTAAAAAAAGAATAAACCTTCATCATATCATTCTCCTGCTCAAGAATTTTTAGTGGCTTCTCATTGCCTGTGCAGGGGTTGGCAAACTTTTTAGGTAAAGGGCCAGATAATAAATATTTTAGTCTGTGTGGGCCAGATGTCTTTATTGCATGAAAGAAGTCCTAGACAATATGTAAACAAATAGTGTGGCTGTGTTTCAATAAAACTTTATTTACAAAAGTAGGCAGCAGGCCAGATTTGGGGTGTGGGCTATTGTTTGTTGGCCCCTAGCTTATGAATCCCATCTACAGCTTTCATTAGGCCCTCCAGGCTGCTGTAGCAGCGCATGGATCCAGCTTCTCACAGCCCTCTTCACCATCCCAGTCCGCAGGTTTCTCTTTTTCTCCCCCTTTGTCTTCTCAAGACCTCAAATCACTCCCCCAACCCTTGCTCAGGGCTGCCTAATAATCTCACCACTGGCAATTGTGTTAGTTATCTTTGCAAGTCCCCTGCCTCATTTTCTCACACATCAAACACTCTTTGCGGGCAGAGGTGGAGTCTTTTTTCCTCCAAAAGTGATTGTTGAATGACTGTAAGTAAAGTCAACCGAAGTGCTTAGAAAAGTATGTAAATCTGGTTTCATATGGATTCATTCATTCATTCAACAAACACTTCAAGAACATCTCTCAGGCATCAGGATTTGTGTTGGATGCTAGGAGTCCACAGTTTTAAAAAGGTGCTCCCTGAAGTTTGGGGGCAGGGCATGTCAGTGGTGGTGACACCAGGGGGTGATGGAATAAAAGTCATTCTTTGTTTAACCACTTGGAAAAAAGTTCAGCTTAAAAAAAAAAAAAGTTTTGAAATCACTGTAGTAAAAGTATATCAGAATGAATCAGATCTATTTCCTGTCTTCAAAGACTTTATAACCGAGTTATAATCCTGGCCATGATTTATTTAGAATGTAGTCTGGGCAACTATGGACCATGATCCTCTGTGAAGCAGGTAACATTAGTCCTGTTTTGAAAGAGGGAAAGAAAAAAGAAAAAAAAAAAGCGTTCCCTTCGTGGCTCAGTGGAAACAAATCTGACTAGCATCCATGAGGTGGCAGATTCAATCCCTGGCCTCGCTCAGTGGGTTAAGGATCTGGTGTTGCTGTGGCTATGGCGTAGCAGTGGCTACAGCTCCGATGATTGAACCCCCAGTCTGGAAACCTCCATATGCCGTGGGTGCAGCCCTGAAAAAAAGATTAAAAAAAAAAAAAAGAGATTGAGACCCATGAGCATGAAACGACTTAGCCAGGGCCTGTGGTCTGTGTGTGGTAGAGCTGGGAATCAAACCCAGGCCTAGTAATAATAAGAACCAACATGCATCCCAAACTTCTTTTGAGCCCGGAGCTGTTACGTGGGTCAACTCACTAAATGCTCTCAACAATTCTCTAAGTAGATACCATTTTGTTCCCGTTTCGCAGATGAAGAAACAGGCATGGAGACGTTAAGTAAAATCACAAATTCAAACCCAGTCTGGATTCTAGAGCCTAAAAATCCTAATAACGATGTGGTTAAGGGTCAATGCTTCAAAAATCCAACAGGTTAGCAAACAAGTTGGAATGGTTCCCTGAGCTGTTTCTCAAGGAATTTGCTTTGTGGCATTTTTCTAGGTCTAATAAAGCTGGGCTGCACTATGACACTTTGTCCATAGATGTCTCCATCTCACAAACAAATATCCTGACTCGAGAATTGGGGTTCCAGCTGCCAGTGACTTCCAGAACATCAGGATGGTACAGTTGGCAGAACATGAAACCAAAAGACTTGTGTTTTAAACAGCTCTGCTTTGTGACTTTTGGTAAATCACCTCTCCGAGCCTCCATTTCTTAATCTGTAAAAAGGGAAAATATTTTCCCAGTGTCCTTCCCTTTTTCCTTTCTTCTTTCTTTCATCTCTTCAGTGAGAAAATAAGGGGAAATTATGTTGGAAATGATCAAGGGCTATGAGAGACTATAAGGCAGTAATCGTATAATTTTGAAACTCTAAATGTCATATATACATAGAATTTGTTCTTGTTTTTGTATGAGGATCTGTAATATTTGCAAGTTTGCATACTATAAAGGTAGTTGGGACCTTTCATTCCCCTTTCTCTGTGTTTCCAAGGGACTTGAGTGGGAAGACTGCTCTTGATCTTTCTCCCACCAAGCTGGCTGGAGAGTCTGGCAGAAGCTGCCTCTTGTACCCTTCCTCTTTCCTATGGGATCTGCCTGCCTGCAGGGAGCATGCATTCTTCTTTTTTTTTAGAGCCACACCTGTTGCACATGGAGGTTCCCAGGCTGGGGGTTGAATTGGAGCTGCAGCTGCCGGTCTACACCACAGCCACAGCAATTCAGGATCCAAGCTGCATCTGCAACTTACATCACAGCTCACGGCAATGCCGGATCATTAACCCACTGGGCAAGGCCCAGGATCGAACCCAAATCCTCATGGATACTAGTTGGGTTCATGACCGCTGAGCCACAATGGGAACTCTGGATCTTGCATGCTTGGTTGCTCTGTTTCTTGTGGGACGCTTAGAGGGGCTGGCACTGCACTTAGAAGAAGAGGCCTGTGGTTGTCCAGTGTTGCCAGTTGATGCATGTGAAGGTCTAATTCAACAGTGAGAGATCTGCAAGCCCACGTGCCTGGCAGATCTCAGCTACATTCTTTACTATTGGTTTCATCTGTGAGGCTGCCTATCCACCCACCCTGGTCCTCTGTCCATCTCCTAATTGATTCTGAAACTTCAATTAAGTAAAGATAAAGAATTCTTAATTATATCTCTAAAACTACCGAATTGCATGGTATTAAGTTTCCTTAGAATGGAGGAGGGCAGGGGGTCCTGCGTGTTTTCATTTTCTGAGAATTTTGGTCACTGCACCTCAGGGTCCACCCTCCCACCCCAGAGCTCCCTCTGCCACAGAGCTGCACTCACTTAATGGCGTAGTTGCAGACCAGGTACACAGCCTGGCGCCAGGTGCTGCCCCAAACGTTGATGCTGCCACAGGTGTGGATGGCACAGCCCAGCCGATTGGAAGATGCCCACACCATCTGAGGAGGGACAAAGACAAGGGAGTCTGTGAGGACTCGGGGCTGGAAGGCTCCTGAGCTTGCCTCATGCAGGGTGGATGCATTAGATGAGGTTTATCCTGGGGGAGGCTCTGTCTCAAGGTGAAGGGAAGGCATATTGTACTATGATGTTTCTCAAACCTTTTTTTTTTAACTACAATCAACAGTAAGGAATAAATTTTTTATTGTTACCCAGTGTGCCAACACACACACACACACACCCCTATACACAATTGGAACAAATGTTTTCTGAACCAATATTTAATCTTATCCTGCATGACATATGCTAATATTTTCTATACCATTCTATTATATTTCTTTTTTTTTCTCCCTAATGACCAATAAAATCATTATTGAAAATCATTATTTCGTTGGAAGTTAAAACACAAACTTTGAACTTAAACAGCCTCGGATCAGAATCTCAATATCACGAGCTGTGTGACTTTGACCAACTCACTTAACTACTCTGTGCTTCAGTTTCTTCTTTGGGAAAATGGAGGTAATATCTCATGGTTGTCAGGAAGGACATCTGATTTAGGCCTATACTTCCTAGACAGTCTCGAATTTCAATTTTTTAATTTACTGCAAATGAGTCATAGAATGATTGGCAGGCCTGAAAGAAGACATTTGCCCTGCAATTGAAAGTTTCTGTCCTATTTCTCACAACATTATACTGTGTTGTATTTTTATGTGTAGTAAGTGGTTACATATTCAATATTAGCACTCAAGATATATATACTACAATTTTTTGTGATCTTATTCTGGCATTTCTCTTTTAAGGATAGCTTTAGAAATTGACACGTTGTAAAGCAACGATACTTTAACAAGAAAAACAATTTTCAAAGCCTTAGAAAACAGAAAATAATAGAAAATATAGAAAATATTTGGACCTATTGAAATCAAAAGCACTCTTGAACTTGTCAGATCATACATCTCCACTTTGGGGTCAAACAACATCGTTTGCCAACTAAGACACATAAACCAAGATCCAGTTCAGCTCAATTTGGCGAACGCACAACTTTCCAGAAATGGGCTCATTATATAAAAGGAAGTCCATGGGGGCCTCTATTTCATTTCTAATTTCCTTTCCACCACACTCTTTTCTTTCTGAGGTAGAGGATTTGTTTTCCCATCAGCCCTTCATCCCTGGGGTTACCTGGGTATAGTGAGAGCAGACAGGCCCACTGCAGCGCCAGGGGCAGCGTGGGGTACAGTCCTTTGGGGCTGGAAACAAGTAATGCCGCTTCTCCTCGGACCAAGACTTCACGAGATCCACTATGGAGCGGTACCTGGGGAGGCACAGAAGGTGGAAGAAAAATCTCCCCCCAAGGTGCTTGGTGACCTGTTGCAAGACTGCGTGCAGGAAGGGCAGAGGCCCACTCACCGGCCGGAATGGATGGAGAGGTTCTGGCCCACATATCTCATCAGCTGTGAGGGTCCATGGGCCCAAATGCACTGGGAGGCCCAGGCCTCAGCAGACCTGGCCAGCCGCTCATCCCAGACCTGGGAAGAAGACAGGTCATGAAGCTCCCCTGGGGGAAAACCATCATCTCAACAGTGTCTAGAGATGTGCATATCACAGTACCAGGACTGCCCCGTCTCCTCGGAACCCCTCGAGAAATGCACTTGATAAATGAGAACTCAAAGAAGGCCCGGGACTTCAAAGTCAACAGCAAGTCCATGCAGAGCCGGGATCCACACCTAAGTCTCTGACTCCTTCCTAGACGGATGCTTTTTTCCCCTCACTGGACTTCAAACCTGGGGCTCTTCGCTCTGAGTGAGGCCCCAGGATACTGGCCCAGGAGTTTCCAGCCGTCCCTAGAGGTGACTGAGCCCAGGGTGATGGGGAGGAAATGGATTTTTGGGGGGTTTTCCTTATTGTATTTTTTTTTCTTTCTTTCTTTTTTGGCTGCCCTGTGGCATATGGAGTTCCTGGGCCAGGGATCTGAGCCAAGCTGCCTTGGGAACCACACTGCACCTGCAGCAATGCAGGATCCTTTAACCCAGTGTACTGGGCGGGAATCAAACCTGCGTCCTGGCACTGCAGAGATGCCACAAATCCCACTGCGCCGCAGCGGGAACACCAACACTGAAAATGTTTAATTCAAGGGTTTTTTTTTTTTTTTTTGAATAGTGAAAACATGCACAAATTTAATATGTACGATATTGAAGGAGGAAATGTTTATTCTATACTTATCCCTCCAGCCGCCTTGACCTGGAGGCAGCCATCACTGCGAGTTTCTTGATCCTGTTCAGAAATACTCTACACCTGCAAGCATATTATGTATACATATATGTTTATATATATTACATATACATGCATGTTTATATATCATATATAAATATATAATATTCTATATAGTATATAGAATAATTATATATATATATAAATTTTTTGGACAAATGGCAGGACGCCAGACATTCTGTTTGGCTCCTTGCTCTTTTCACTTAACCAGGTAAGTGGAGATACGATGGGTTATCTCAGTGATGGGTCCATATCAGTACATAGAACATACCCTCCTTATCTTTCTTAACAGCTTCTTAATTTTCCAATGTATGAATGCCCCAAGTTTTCCTTGAAAAAATACTAGTTCCCTTCCACTCCGACTTCCCAGGATTCCGAGATGTTATTGGTTCATTCATTTCATCTGTTCATTCAGCAAATATTGAACAAGGACTCAGAGTCTAGCAAGGAAATGAGATGTTAAACAATCATTACAATCGCGGGTGTGAGAATGTGGGCGGACCTGGACTTTCTGGAGCTGTAGGAGAGAAGGGGCTCCTGGAGCAAGGGATGTTTAGCCAGATACCTGTCCTGTGGGCCAAAGCCACGAGTGAAGAAATGGGGGCCCCCAAAGAGGGGTCCAGACATCTCCCCAGGGTTGCGGAACTCGTCCCTTTTTAGGAAAAACAGAAATGTTTCCTTCATGCCACGAAGGGGCGAGCTGAGGGAACGGGATGCAGACATCAAACCCACACTCACGGACCCTCCCCAGGGTCCCTGGGGAGCCGCCCGGCTCTCTCGGTTCCATAATGCATGCAATAATTAAACACCTGTTGTGGGGAGGGCCTTGCACTCACGGCTGGCGCTCAATAAATGTGTCATTGTTTGAAAACCGAAGGGCCTTCTACGTGCCAGTCGCTGCGTTAATCAATAGATGAGTCAGTTAATGAACAAATAGACGGCACCCCCATCTCTAGCTGCCTGCCCACCCCTCCCAGTACCTTATTGCTACCTGGCGTCGTATGATACATAAATTTTGTGGTTGATCTTTGTTTTCTATCCTCTCCTCTAAAATGGAAGCTCTGGGAGGAGTCCTCATCCATCCTGTTCTTGACACTGTTCACAGGGCTTAACGTGGTGCCTGGCTCCCAGCCGGGGCTGGTCCATAAGTGAATGGACATATTATGAAAGTATAAGAATTTGCAAGGTGATGAGCACGTATTTGTCTCAGTGGGGGGGCGGGCTGCCAATCTTCTTCCCTAAAGAAGTCAGCAGGTGGGCTCGAAGCCCATCTCTCCAGGCTAGTTTGGGACAATGGTCCGGGGGGAGGGGCCGTGATAAGGAGAAAGGTTCCCTCCTCCACTCTGGGAGCCTGGCGTGTGGGGGGTGGAGTGAAAGCCCCCGGTTCTGCCTCTTTGAAGGAAGACAACCCAGCTTCCTTGGCTGGTTGGTTGCTATTTCGCCTCAGCCTGAGACCCCCTGCCTCGCTTCCACCCAGGTCCCAGTCCCCACCGCTGCAAATTCTACCTCCACAGGCTTGCTGAGGACAAGCGGGGGTGTGTCCAGCAAGCCCCTGAGGCCAAGAGACAACATAGAAAGCTCCAGCTACGCACTCCCCTGCAGGTCCCCCGAGGGAAGCCAGAATTCTTGGAAAAGGTATTGTGTTGGTTAAGACGACAAGCTTAGCAGCTGGCAGATGCAGGTTGGAAGCCCAACTGGATGACCTTCAGCAAATGAATTCTCTACAGCTTGATTTATTTGGAGCAAGGAGGTAATACCCACTTTGAAGAAAAAGGAGGACCCTGCGGCTTAGGGGTAGAGCCTGGCACACAGTAGATGCTCCATAAATCGCAGCCCTCTGGTGCTGCCTCCAGAAAGGAGCAATATAATGGCCTTAGTTTTCTCATCTGTAAAATGGACAAATTCCTGCCCTTTTCCCGGGCCCCGGATGCTAGTGAGGGCAGGCTCATGAATGGTCCAGCCCATCTGGGACACGCTGAGTTGGTGTTTGCCAGAAGGGGCCCCAGGGAAGGCACGGGGACTCACCATATATTCCATGTTGGCGGCGGGTGGGTGCACGCTGGCCCGGATGTGGTTGTGATAATCCAATAAGGCATTCATGTCCCGGGCAGAGATGTGGCGCTTCCGCCGGTACCGGGGCACCCCCAGGCCACTCAGAGACCTCACAGCTGGGCCCTCGGTCTGGGCCACTGCCAGGGTGGCATTGGGCATCAAGGCGTTCATTGTCTGGCCTGCCCAGAAGAGCAGACCTGCCAGGCCCACGGTGCCAGGCAGCAGGGGCATAGCTGGCTGGAGGGGTCACACGTCTGCCTTGTGCAGTCAGCGCCGGCTGCCTGGATGGGGCGGGCAGGAGGGCACCAAACCCTGAGTGCTCTCCAGCATTCCCACCCCAGAGGATGCTAACTATTGGGAACTTGGCAAAGACCTCCAGACTCAGCTCTGGCCCAGCAGCACAACACCTCGTCCTTCCCACTCCAGTGGACTGAGTGGCTAGGGCAATGGGAAGAAATGCCCAGACAGAGAGGCTACATTTGGACCAGGCCCTGCGGTGAGATGATGCTGCCTCTTCAAAGCCAGGGCTCCATCCCCCCAGCCCAGGAGGCAGGACCCCAGTCCTCCCCAGCCTGGGCACCCTCTTCACCAGTCCTGTTTGAAGTGGACTCCATCGGTGCCCTCAGAGGGGGAGCGCCCACCTTCCCCAAGGCAGAGTGCAGGGGCCCTCTTGTCCCTGAGTTGCTACAATTTGGGGCTTGAGAGCAAGACACAGAAGGAACCAGAAAGCAAGTGAAAGAGGCAGAAAGAAAGAAAAAATGAGCAACAGAGAAAAAGCAAACAAGGGAGCTGCAAAGATGTTCGGAAAAAAGAGATGCCGAGAAAAGGCATGAAAGAAATAAAAAGGTAGGAAGATGCAGAGAGAATGAGAGGCGATGACAGGGGCAAAAAAGAGAAGGAATGTGGGAGCAACAGAAAGAAAGGTAGAGAAAGAGGAAAAAGCAGAGAAGATGCAGAGAGAAATAAGCGAGCCAGAGAGAGGCATCCCGGAGGCGCGTACCCAGGATGGGCAGCCCAGGCGGGTGGCAGGAGGCGGCTGAGGAGTCAGGGGACCTCTGCAGGCACCCTGGCCCCGCCTGGCAGCACGGCGACTTTAACGGTCCCCCAGGAGCTGATGGCATCTGACGTCCCAGCCCCACAGCCCCCTCCCCTTCCAGCCAGGCCAGACTTGGCCAGGAGGCTCCGCCTGCTGGTTTGTGGGCTCTTCTCTCCCGCCCTCTCCCGCCACTGCTGTTCCACCTGGAGTGTGTGCACGGCTGGGGCTGAGCTGCTGGGCAGGACAGGGATGGGGTCATGGCAGGGATTCCAGGACCAAATACCATCTCCCCTGCGGAGACCCCAGATCCGGAGGCTTCTCTCTGCCTCCTGGACCCCAATATCATGGCCACCTTGCACCCAGTATTTTCTGTTTTCCCCTCGAAGCCCTTTGGCCCCAGAGTTGGTGGTGTTCAAATGGCCCCATCGAACGAGCCCAGCTGAGTGAGTGCTTGACACGTGCAAGCTCAGCCAGCCCTCAGAAGCAGATACGATCGCTCCCCGTTTTATAGATGAAGAAAATGATCCCCAAAGAAGAGAAGGAGCAGCCCAAAGTCAAGCCAGCTTGTCTGCAATAGACCCAGGATTCAAACCCAACTCTAAGCCCAGGGCCTTGCTAATACGTAAAAAGGAGGCCATTTCTCTAACCAAACTAAATATAAATGCATAGAGCAAAAAGCCTATGAGAAAATTCACTGGGACTCAAACATAGCACCAGGTAGCCTAATTTATTAAGGCCATGGTTCTGGGTTCAAATTTCCATTATTTTGTTTTGTTTGTTTGTTGTTTTGGGGGGTTTGTTTTGTTTTTTGGGGTTTTTTTGCTTTTTAGGGCCACACCTGTGGCATATGGAGGTTCCCAGGCTAGGGGTCTAATCGGAGCTGTAGCCGCTGGCCTATCCCAGAGCCACAGCAACGTGGGATCCGAGCTGCATCTGTGACCTACACCACAGCTCCCGGCAACACAAATCCTTAACCCAGTGAGCAAGGCCAGGGATCGAACCTGTAGCCTCATGGATACTAGTCAGATTCATTACTGCTGAGCCATGGTTTTTTTGGTTTTGGGGGGTTATTTGGTTGTTCTTTTTTAAAAAAATTTCTTTTCTTCACTCACTAACTGGGTATCCTGGGGCGGGTTACTCAATCATGTGTGCCTTCCCTGTAAAATAGGAGAAATCATGGACCCTACCTTATAGCAGTGATGCCAGGATTAGATGACTTCACATTTGTGAAGCACTGAGTGTATGCTTGAGTGCACATGTGTACTTGTCTGTATTTATGCGATAGGTGCGTGGGCACATGTGGACATATGCATGAGGAATCGTGTGTCCCATAGATGTGTGCAGATACATACATGACCATGCAGATGTCTGTACCAGTGTGCATACTTGCGTAACTGTGCTGTTGTATGTAATGTGTACAAACACACATGTACATGCATATGGTTTCTGTGTCATATGTATGTATGCACAGCTACATGTGTGAACATGCATGTGTGTGTGTGTGTGTGTGTGTGTGTGTGTGGTCCGAGGCCCTTTGGTCTCTGAGTTGCTGGACTTCTGGGTTAAGAAGGAGTTTTATTCTCTCTTCTCTCAATACTTGTACTCGCCACAAATAGCAATTGATGCTTTTGCAACGGGAAGGAACAAACTTACAAGAAAGATGTTATATAAAAAAGCCAAAGTTGAAGCTTTTGTAATCCTTCCACCTCCTCTTCCAGCGACTTCTGAGAATCCCTAGGCAGAACCCAGTCTCGGGGTACCAAGCTGAGCCCTGGCCCAGGTGGCCATACAGGGCTGGGGGCTGGGACTGGGCTGCTGGAGCTGGGTCCTCCCCAGACGCATGGAATTCCCACCCCAGGCAGCCGCCCAGCCTCAGCCTCCACAGCCCAGACAGTGCCTGCTGCCAAAGCACACACCTTCCCGCTGGAGCAGCTTCCCCAGCCCAGGCGCTGACTGCTGGACGCTGGCAGAGGTGAGGCAGACAGAGGCAGTGGGGGTTGGGGGCTGCTGACCCCAACCTCTACAGGGCTTTGTCATCACGCCAGACGGACGAAAGGGACTGCCTCTGATCTAGCCCCTTCCCTGCCTCCTGTATGCTGTGTGTCCTGGGGCCAGTCCCTGTCCTTCTCTGGGCCACTGGAGCAACAGAACTAAGGGCTTTTCTGCCCAAGGTGGGCTGGGATCCACGACATACCAGGGGGAACTGTGCAGCCCAGAGGAGCTGAAACAAACAGCTTTAGTACTGACGAACTCAGGGGTGTCAGTGATTATACCCCACGCTCTCAGAATGCTTCACACAGACCTCTCCCATGTACCCGGCACTTGCAATGGTCCAGAGCGTTACATCCATGACTCACTTGGTCCTCAGAGCTGCCTTTGAGGCAGCAACCCCACCCATGGACAGATGGGGACACAGAACCTTAGTGATTTGTGCCAGGGACTGAAGCTTGTTTGTGTGGTAACTGGGGTTTTGGCGGTAAACATTCTTGCACATTAACAGAATGCACACGCAGCTGCTGTGCACACAACACACGCACACACACACACACACATACACACACATTTGTACGCACATACTCACACATGCATACCCTCCTCCCACAAATCACAGAGGCAGCTGGTTCCCCCAGCCCCTCCAATCCTTTTTGCTGGACTTTCCCTGTGCCCTCGCATAAACATACAGAACCCCATCTTTACACACTTAATCTTATTAATGCAAATAAGCAGTATGTATTTGATCTTATCTCAATGCTCAGAAGTGTGTCAAGCCCTTTCCTAGATGAGGTCATTCAATCTTCAGAACAACCCTATCAGGTCAGTACTGCTATTGTCATCATATCCATTGTTCTATATGTGAGGAAAGTGAGACACACAGGAGTGAGTCGTTGGCCTAGGGTGACACAGTCAGTGGGTGTCAGAAGTGGGATGGGCATCCGGGCAGCCTGGTCACGTTGCCTCTCCCCAGAGACAGGCAGACAGACAGACATCTGAGGAAGGCACAGCCAGGTATACAATCACCACCTCCTACCCACGTGTTCACCATCCACGGAAACCCAGAGAATTGCAGTGGCGGCAAAGCATACAGGGACACCCCCCCCCCCAGCCACTCTACTAGGTAGGACCTTTCCTGTTGTCCTCGTTCCCAGGTCACTTCCGTAGGTTGCCTGTGGGTAAAAATGTTAGGGATGGAGACGAGAATGGCTCAGAGTAACGCCCTGGACTGTGATCTCATTCTAGGGTCATACATTTTCTCGCCCCTGGATTTCATCACACTGAATTCAGCTCTTGCGTCATCCCTACCCCCCACTAGAATGCTCTCTGGTCTTAGATAAGCGAAGAGGAAGTTCTTCTAGAGAGCAGTAATATTTGAGGCAATATACCTCAGTGACCTAACATTGCTGGCTCTGGATCCAGACAGCCTAGGTTCATGGCTTACTAGCTGTGTGACAGTGGGCAACTTACTTAACCTTCCTGGGCCTTGGTTTCTCATCTATAAAGTGGGCCTGCCTTATGGCATTGTTGTGAGGATGAAATGAATTAATACACTTGACCCGATGCCTGAGTAAGCATTAAATGTTAGTTATAATAATAGCTAATAATAACAGAAATACTCGCAGTTACCATTTATTTAGCACACACTAGGTGCCAGGCACTAAATGCTGTAGGGGTGTGGTCTCATTTAAATTTTAATCCAGGAGTTCCCGTTGTGGCGCAGCGGTTAACGCCGACTAGGAACCATGAGGTTGCAGGTTCGATCCCTGCCCTTGCTCAGTGGGTTAACGATCCGGCATTGCCGTGAGCTGTGGTGTAGGTCGCAGACGCGGCTCGGATCCCGCGTTGCTGTGGCTCTGGCGTGGGCTGGCGGCTACAGCTCCGATTAGACCCCTAGCCTGGGAACCTCCATGTGCTGCAGGAGCGGCCCAAGAAATGGCAAAAAGACCAAAAAATATATATATATATTTTTTTAATCCAGTTTTATGGATTAGGCAGCCGGATGTCCATTCAACAGAGGAGGAAGTGGAAATTCGGAGAGGTTAAGTGCCGAGACCAGCTCAGCAGGATGGGGCTGAAGAGCGAGTGCTGTGAAACTTAAGGAAAAAAGTTAACATAAAACAAGACACAGAGACATTTATCTTAAGTAAAGGTGGGAACCGGGGGACTCAAGGTCTCAGGGACCAAGAGCCCTGCCTCAAGAAACCACACTGCTTTGATTGTGCTCTTGAGGATGACGTCAAGTGAGAAGGGGGTTGTAGGTGCAGGATATAGGGTTTTTTTAAGTTATTTTAAAAGTCACATAGCCAGTTGCTGATTAAGCTTTTATTCTGGCCTTTAGGCATTTAACAATCATTAGCATTTGAGGAAGCTTGGGATAGCATCTAGAGAATCACCCTTGTGCTTTCTGCAGCAACCCGGAGTGCCTAGGTTTGCACCTCGGTTCTCCTTGCTAATGCATATCCTGCTAACAACCCCTCATAAACCCCTTGGGGCCATGAGGCTCCTTTTTCTTTTATTCTTAAGACGACGTATCCTGCACGTATCTTGCTGTGCAAATGGCATGCCAATCTGCACAGGTCCGGTGTGCCTAGACCAACGCATTAAGTCCACATTCAGCTGACCCTATGAATAATTTATGCTTTTAGGTCTTTGTTCTTAAGCTTAAGTCATTTACCAGCACTGCGACTGTTTTCCAAGCAGGAAGATAGGGTAAAGTAAAGCAGGACAAGATGGAGTTTTCAGCAAAGAAGGCTAAGAAAACATTGGAGAAACATGTCTCATGACAGTTAAGTACCTCGCCCAAGTTGACACAGCTAATCCCAGTGGAAACTGGATTCCAATGTCAGGTCTTTGATTCTTACCCCAGTGTTCTTTCACCCAGTAAAGTTGCTTTTAAGAGATGACATTGGGAGTTCCCTGGTGGCTCAATGGGTTAAGGACCCAGCATTGTCACTGATGTGACTTGGGTCACTGCTGTGGTGCAGGTTCAATTTCTGGTCTGGGAACCTTTTCATACCATGGGCACAGCAAAAAGAGAGAGAGAGAGACTGTGTTGCAGCACTATCTAATAGTAGCCAAGTCATAGAAGCCCTAAATGTCCATCAGCAGATGAATGGATAAAGAAGATATGGAATATTACTCAGCCATAAAAAAGAATAAAATAATGCCATTTGCAGCAACCTGGATGGACCTAGAGATGATCACACTAAGTGAGGTAAATCAGGCAGAGAAAGACAAATATCATGTAATATATGGTCTCTCATTTTTAAAAATGATACAAATGAACTTGTTTACAAAACAGAAACAGACTCACAGATCTCGAAATCAAACTTACAGTTACCAAAGGAAAATATGGAGGGAAGGGATAAATTAGGAGTTTGGGATTAACATATACACATTACTAGATATAAAATCGGTTATTAGCAAGGACCTACTGTATTGCTCAGGGAACTCTAGTCAATGTTAGGTAATGACTTCTATGGGAAAAGAATCCGAAAAAGAATGAATATATAAATAGGTAAAACTGTACACCTGAAACTAACACAACAATGTAAACTGACCATACTCCTATAAGAAAGAAGAGACTGTGTTGTACAACGCAAGGAATGTGACCAATATTTTATAATAACTATAAATGCAGTACAAGCTTTAAAAATTGACTCACTTCTGTAATTTTTATAATATTGTATATCAACTGTACTTCAATTTTTAAAAAAAGAAATAAAAAGGAAGAGACTGTGGGACAGGAACCTTGGTGCTTGAGAGAGGAGACAGAGAGTTGAAAGGTTCTTGGAGATCTTCCAAGTCATTCCCTCATTTGCCAGTCGAGGAAAGAGGTTCAGAGTGGGTAAGTGGTTTGTGCAAGGTCACACAGCAACTGGCAGGCTCAGAACTGCAGCCCAGATATGTATCATTCCAAATCCAAGCAAAGGAGAGGGGAGCTGGAGGGAAGGGAGCACATATGAAAAACAAAAGTGGTGATCCAGGCTCTTCAAAACTCTTCAGGTCAAATGCTAGAGATTCTCCCAAAAGATAAATAGTAAGAAAATGAAAGAGATGGAAATCAGTACACTCTAAAGATGTACTTTTTTAAAAAATGAGAGTTGCAACATTTATTTCAGATTCTGTCTTGTTTTGTTTTGTTTCTTTTTTTGCCACACCCGCAGCATGTGGAAGTTCCCAGGCTAGGGATCGAACCTGCACCACAGTGGCAACCAAAGCCACAGCAGTGAAAATGCAGGAGCCTTAACCCACTAGGCCATCAGAGAACTCCCTACATTTTATTTTATTTGGGGACATTTTTTCATGGACTCTACTGTTTAGGGATGCACACTTGGGTGGCAAAATTAAAAAGAACAAAAAGAAATCCTATAAAAGTCACGCCGTGATTGGGGTGGGACATTTAAGGGCCTCTATTTTTTGATCTGACTGGTAGTTACAAGGTTCCTTATTGAGTTCCATGTTTGTTTTATGTAACTTTTGCATTTATATATTTTTTTACAATAAAAAAGTCTTAAAAATAACAGCAGTGACACCATCCGTCAGTTACCACCCTAACCCTGCTTGAGGGTTTTAAGCTTCTTTCAACAGTTGAGGATGTGAGGTTCAAAAGAGGAGGCAACTTCCTTATGATCACACAGCAAATAATTCCAAGAGCCAGCACTTGACTCCTGTGGTTGGTGTGACACTGAAGCACAGTGGTGTTTGGGCTGCTGGTGGTGGTTCCTAACCCAGCAAGGGGGAGCTGGAGAGGTCTCGCCACAGATTCAGAGACACCCACTCCTCCAAAAAGGAAGCACACCCTGAAGTCCCTCTGGGTCCCCAGGTCTGACTCCTGCTCTCTCTGCACCCAATAAGCCATGTCACCCCTTTGGCAAGTTACCCAGAGGGAGGCAGGATGGCCTAGTAGTGAGCAAGGGACCTGAGCTATGGCTTCAGGTTGGGGACCCCGCTCTGGGGACCTGAGGCTAGTCATGCACCCTTGCCGAGCCTCAGTTTCCTCATCTGTGTAATGGGAGCAGTAAATAGGCGCTACATTATTTGGCGATTATGATAAATTCAGTGAGATATGGGAAGTATGAGCGCGCAAGACAAGTTTGTTCAGGGTTAGTTATTAACATCTCCAAGCAAACACCGTGTGACTCCATTGACAAGACACTCAAGAACAGGCAACACTAATTTGATGAAAGTCAGAGCAGGGGCTGCTTTGATGGGTACTGACTGAGGGCGGGGCATGAGGGAGTTCCTCCTGAGGGTGCTGTATCTGTTTTATATTTCCATCCAGGTGATGATTACATGGGTGCGTGTATGTACAAATTCACCTAGCTCTATGGTGAAGATTTGGGGACTTTAAGTTATACTTTAATAAAAGTTTATAGTTAGAGATGGTTTTAAAAATCTTTTGTTTGGAGTTCCTGTCGTGGCTCAGTGGTTAACGAATCTAAGAACCATGAGGTTGCGGGTTTGATCCCTGGCCTTGCTCAGTGGGTTAAGGATCCGGTGTTGCCGTGAGCTGTGGTGTAGGTCGCAGATGAGGCTCGGATCCCGAGTTGCTGTGGCTCTGGCGTAGGCCTGCGGCTACAGCTCCAATTAGACCACTAGCCTGGGAACCTCCGCATGCTGCAGGAGCAGCCCTGGAAAAGGCAAAAAGACAAAACAAACAAACAAACAAAAAACTTTGTTTAATTTATCTTTTTTAATTTTTATGTTTTTTTAGGGCCACACCTGAGTATGGACGTTCCCAGGCTAGGGGTCAAATCTTGGAGCTGTGCCAGCCTACACCACAGCCACAGCAACGCAGGATCTGAGCCTTGTCTTTGACCTACCCCACAGATCCTTAACCCACTGAGCAAGGCCAGGGATCGAACCCGTGTCCTCATGGATGCCACCCGGGTTCATGACCGCTGCGCCACCACGGGAACTTCTCTTCGTTTAATTTAAAAGAGTTCTTTCAACAAGTATAAAATTAAAATCTGACACAGGAAAAAAACTCCCAACCAACAGAAATATACCATTTTGGTCTCCTCGTCACATACTTCCTACCCAATACACATAAATATCCTCCCCAATACACCCGCTAAAACCCTCAACACTGCACACACAGCCAAAGACCCTGACACTGACAGGAAAAGAAGTCGCCGTCCAATAGAGCAGACATACCTGCACTCCCACTCAAGCCCACAACACATCCATCTTTTATTATAGATGCTTTTCCTCTCTGGCTGCGTGGCAAACACACCTCACATGCAAACACACAAACAGAGACACACACAAACCAAACCCACAGACCGAACTGACTCGGTAGGCAGATTTGTGAGTCAGACAGACACGGGTGGGGGTTTTGGGCCCACCACTTCCTCACTGGAACCTGGGGCAAGTCATGTAATTTCTCTGACCCTCAGTTTCCTGATCTGCAGAATGGTCCCAGTAAGATCTTCACTCATGAAATAAAATCAAAAGGAAGGGAGTTCCCGCTGTGATACAGCATGTCTCTGCGGATCCCCAGCCCAGCACAGTGGGTTAAGGATCCAGTGTTGCTACAGCTGTGGCCTAGGTCATAGCTCCGACTCAGAAGCTCACCTGGGAGCTTCCATATGCCTTGGGGGTGGCTGAAAAATAATAAATAAATAAATAAATAATAAATAAATATTAAAAAGGAATGAGTTCCCGTCGTGGCTCAGCAGTTGGTGAACCCGAATAGCATCAGGAGGACGTGGGTTTGATCCCTGGCCTTAATCAGTGGGTTAAGGATCCGGCGTTGCCGTGAGCTGTGGTGTAGGTCGAAGACACAGCTCAGATCTGATGTTGCTGTTGCTGTGGCTGTGGTGTAGGCTGGCAGCTACAGCTCCAATTCAACCCCTAGCCTGGGAACCTCCATATGCTGTGGGTGTGGCCCTAAAAAGTCAAAAAGACCACCACCAACAAAAAAAAGACCATGAGCAAAAAAACTTATTGAGGGAAGTAGCTGTGTCATCCGTCTCTGTATCCTTAATGACTCACACCACATCGTTATTAGTAAACTCACATGTGTTGTCAATTCTCACCAAATTTTAGATTCAACACCATCCCAACCAAAATTCCAACAAGGTTTCTGGAAGAAGTTGGCAAGCTGATTCTGAATTTTATGTGGGAGCGTCATGGCCCAAGAATTTTCAAGACACTCCATTAGTCATAGGATTAGTAATACGCGATGATCAAGAAGAAAACAGAAAAGTGGGGGGAGGGTGAAGCTGGGGCATACGAGTGAGCCAAGGGGGACAGCAGTACAAGGAGGGGGGACAGCACAGGTGAAGGCCCTGAGGCTGGAGGGAATTGGATGTATTTGAAGAACTGAGAAAAGCAGGTTAGGGAAGACGAGAGGGGACGGGGGGAAGAGGTGGTGGATGGATGGGGGCCCAGGTGACCCGAGGCCATTTTTGAAGCCTGGAGGCCTAGAATGCCCCTGGCAGCTGCAGAGCTGGTGAGGGCCTCCGATTCTCCTTTGCTTTGCCCAGTGCCCAGTCCTGGTGCCCTACTGGGGGGTAGGGCGGTGGGGGATGAGAGGGAGGCAGGGAGACTAGACCAGGCTTAGCCCTTTGGGGCAACGGGAGCATCACACCTCAGGATGTCCTCCGAGCAGCAGATTTCCTGCAGACTCTCAGAACCCTGACACTAGAGGGGTGCCCCTGAGGGGTCCCTCTCCATCCTCCCCCTCGCAGTAAGCACGCTGAGCAGGGTGTTCTCAGCGGTTGAGCCAGGGGGCCCCTCATGCTCCTGGGTGTCAGAGAAGACGAGCCCCCTTCCCCAAAGGCTAGGCGAAGAGGAGTGGGCTGGAGGGTGGGCTGGTCCAGCGCGCCGAACCCCAGGGAAGCGCCCGGTGCACGGCGCCCTGGCCCAGCCATCCCGGCCCACAGCGGCCAGGGGTCAAGGCCATGCCCTGGGCGGGGGCCGCCGTCAGAGGACTGGAGAATCCTTCTGGTCCAGCCCAGACAGCTGCAAGGCCAGGTGTGGCCGCGGAATTTGCTGTGTCGCAGGACACAGCAGCTGGAGCGGAAAAGCCTCAGCGTCAGCGCCCCCTCCTCGCCACCGCTCGCGCCCCACATTCCTGCGCGGGGCGCGGAGCAGGGCCACATCCAGGCGCCCAACCCGAAGGATTCGACGGGGCGGGGGCAGCAAGGGACCCGCGGACCCTCTGGGACTCCTCGCTGCTTAGTGGCATGAGAACTGGGCCAGACCGCCCACCTGTTAAATGGGGACGGGACACTTGGCTTTACCTATTTCTTAGGCTACCCTGAGCTGCCAAAGACGAGCATCTTTTTTGCAGAGGCGATTCCCGTGCGCCTGATACCCGGCCAATAAGGTTTCACCTGTCAGGGAAATAAAGCTGGCAGGACACCGTTCTTATTTTTCAGGTGAAAGAGAAATGACTTGCCCTCGTCACACAGGTAATGAACTCTTGAATCTAGACTGGAACCCATGTCTGTCTGACTGTATTTTTAACCAACATGCGACGTGGCCTCTAAATCCTATCAACCGTGGGTAAACTTTGTTGTGACCACGTGGCCGTTACTTTTGGCAGTCAGGTGAGGTCAGACCTGGGAGGTCGTGAGGGCCCGTGGTTAAGTGCTTTGCCCTGTGAGGCCCACTGACCCTAGTTTGAATCCCACCCCTGCTGCATTGCTAGCTGTGTGACCTTGGTTAAGTTTCTTTGCCTCTCTGTGCCTGTGTGTTTCCGTTTATAGGATGGAGTGGTCACAGTCCCCAACTGTGTGGTTGTGAGAAGGAAAAGAGTCAAGTACAGGTGCCACTCTGGCACCTGGTTGAGGCTCAATATGTTATAAATCAATGTTATGTCAATAAAAAACAGAAACAAACAAAACAACTAGCTAGATGTTTAAACTAGAAAAATAGAAAATTTAATTCATGTTTAACTCAAGTTTAAGAAGGGGGGCATTCAACTGCTCTGTAAGAAAAGCTGGATTCTGTGCTATAATGTGAAGAGAAAAACTGCCCCCCCCAAAAAGGCTAAAAAAAAATGTTTTTAGAATCTGAAAAATATGTATATGTGTATGACTGAATCACTTTGCTGTACACTTGAAACTAACACCCTAATAAAAATAAATAAATATTCATTTATTCATTACACCTTAATAAAAATAAATATTAGATTCATTACACCTTAATAAAAATAAACATTAAAAACAAAACGTTGTAGATTCATTACACCTTAATGAAAATAAATAAATATTAAAAACAAAGCTTGTTCTCAGAACCTAGGTTTTTTGGGGTTTTTTTTGTCTTTTTGTTGTTGTTGTTGCTATTTCTTGGGCCGCTCCCGCGGCATATGGAGGTTCCCAGGCTAGGGGTTGAATCGGAGCTGTAGCCACCGGCCTACACCAGAGCCACAGCAACGCGGGATCCGAGCCGCGTCTGCAACCTACACCACAGCTCACGGCAACGCCGGATCGTTAACCCACTGAGCAAGGCCAGGGACCGAACCCGCAACCTCATGGTTCCTAGTCGGATTTGTTAACCACTGCGCCACGACGGGAACTCCAGAACCTAGGTATTTTATTCCCAGTATTCACAGTGTGATGTTCCTTTTTTTTTTTTGGATACTGTTTCTTAAATCGTGAAAAATAACAAATGTATGAGACTTATAAAATATATATTTTAGTGAATATTTTCAAAGCCAATATCTCTGTGACTGTCCTCAAGGAATAAACCAGCACATGGACTACACCCCCCAAAACCCTCTGATCCCAGTGCCTCCCTCTGTCCTACAGGTAACGGCGATACTGAGGGTAGGACACTCATTTCCTTGCTCTCACCCCTAGTTTTGCCAACACTCTTTCAGGTTAAAAAAAGCCCCCACCTTCCAAGCCTCAGCCCTGTGACTGCTTCAGAGATGAGGGTCTGGGGTCTGCAGGTTACAGGGGCCAGAGGAGAAAGCAGGCCGATTCTCAAGGCTGCTGGGGGTGGCACAGGGTCCCTGGCAGCCCCTCCGGCCGCTCTCCCTGTGGCCCGAAGATGAGCAAAGCCAGATCCCTGCCCCACTGCGTCAGCCCTTCTGACCCTGTGCCCAAATGGGCCCAGAGGACGGGTGCCTGGCGTGGTGTGTTGGGGGCGCCGCCAGTAGATTTAACCCGCTTCCCAGTTAGGCAGTCAGGCAGCCTGGCCTCGGGCAGCTGCTGGCTTGGCTCAGCTGTCTCACCCTAGGGAGTGGCTAGCCGTCTCCTCTGGCCAGAGGGAGAGGTGGCCAGAGGTTAAGGATGGGGGAGGCAGTGCAGAGAAGAGCTCAGAAGGAAGGAATTGGTGCTGGAGGAATATTTCTGCTCTCTGGCCAGGAGCTGGGGACAAAGAGGGCTGCCTGCTGCCCTTCCTGCCAAACCGGGAATGAATTATTTCACACACACCAGCCAACAAGAAAGCACCTGCTGGTTGCTCTTCCTGGAATGACTGCTTCCCACTGTTCCCCTGGCCACCCCGTCGGCTAGTCCTTCAGACCTTAGCTTGGACAGAAATCATCTCTTCCAAGAACTCCTCCCTGACCCTTCCCTGATCCTACAGGGGCCTCGCCTCACGGCCCAAGCACCCTCTGTTTAACCCATTAGCATTCTACCGCTGCATCTTTTCAAGACTTTATGGACCAGAAACTCCTTTCACGGTGATACAATCTTGGGAACCCTTTACTATCAAAAAAAATTTCATGGTTTCTTATTTTCGGTTGTTTCTCTTCTTTTTATATCAGAAGTTTAAATTTTAAAATAAATTCCTTTACATCAGCATATTAATAATTATTCTTTAATTTAACAAAATAAAAATAATTTCTCGGAGTGCTTAGTAGGTGCTAGACATGGTTCTAAATACTTGGGATGCATTAATGAACAAAACAGACAATGTTCCCTAGCCTCTAAGGCTGATATTCAAGGAGAAGGGACAGAAAAATAAGTAAGTTATAAAGTATATATTTTTTAATTTAATTTTTGTTTTATATTGGAATGCAGTTGATTTACAATGTTGTGTTAGTTTATAAAGAACATTTTTAGTTAGTACAGCCACTATGGAAAACAGTATGGAGGTACCTTAGAAAACGATACATAGAACTACCATATGACCCAGCAATCCCACTCTTGGGCATATATTCAGACAAAACTCTCCTTGAAAAAGACACATGCACCTGCATGTTCACTGCAGCACTATTCACAATAACCAAGACATGGAAACAACCTAAATGTCCATCAACAGATGATTGGATTAGGAAGATGCAGTATGTATATACAAAGGAATACTACTCAGCCATACAAAAGAACAAAATAATGCCATGTGCAGCAACATGGATGGAATTAGAGATTCTCATACTAAGTGAAGCAAGTCAGAAAGAGAAAGACATACCATATGATATCACTTATATCTGGAATCTAATATATGGCGCAAATGAACCTTGCCACAGAAAATCATGGATTTGGAGAACAGACTCATGGTTGCCAAGAGGGAGGGGGAGGGAGTGGGATGGACTGGGAACTTGGGGTTAATAGATGCAGACTATTGCCTTTAGAATGGATAAGCAATGAGATCTTGCTGTGTAGCACTGGGAATTGTATCTAGTCACTTATAATGGAGCATGATAATGTGAGAAAAACGATTGTATACTTGTATGTGTAACTGGGTCACCATGCTGTACAGTAGAAATAAACCAGCTATAATGAAAAAAAATAAAAATCATTATATAAAAAATTAAATTTAATTTAAAAAAGGACATTTTTAAAAGAATCTTTGAAGATACTCCTACTCCATAAAGACCTCCTGCGTTTTGCTTTTAATCAAGTGATGCAGGCCAATTTACCTTAAAACAGACCAAGATCGGAGTTCCCGTCGTGGCGCAGTGGTTAACGAATCCGACTAGGAACCATGAGGTTGCGGGTTCGGTCCCTGGCCTTGCTCAGTGGGTTAACGATCCGGCGTTGCCGTGAGCTGTGGTGTAGGTTGCAGATGCGGCTCGGATCCTGCGTTGCTGTGGCTCTGGCGTAGGCTGGCAGCCACAGCTCTGATTCGACCCCTAGCCTGGGAAACTCCATATGCCACGGGAGCGGCCCAAGAAATGGCAAAAAAATAAATAAATAAATAAATAAACAAAAACCCTTTGAAATGTTAAAAAAAAAAAAAAAAAACCAGACCAAGATCAATGTCAAAATAAAGATTCCTTTTTCTAGTGGAAACACACACTTTTTTGTATTGTTCCCTGGAAGAATTTAATTATGAATCAGTGACATTGTAATGTAATATGGTTATAAGAAAGAAAAATTCTTTATGAGAAGGCAGCTAAAGCTTACATTTTCTTTTATTTCATCTGTAGTTAACATATATTCATGTTGAACCTAGCCAAAGCCCAATTGTAGCCTCAGATGATTTCTCTGCAACCATTCACAAATTTAGCAATTTTACATTTTTCAAAGAACTCAAGTGGCTCAGTGGTTAACAAATCCAACTGGGAACCATGAGATTGTGGGTTCGATCCCTGGCCTTCCTCAGTGGGTTAAGGATCCGGCGTTGCCGTGAACTGTGGTGTAGATCACAGACGCAGCTCGGATCGCCCGTTGCTATGGCTTAGTGTAGGCCAGCAGCTACAGCTCCGATTAGACCCCTAGCCTGGGAACCTCCGTATGCCTCGGGTGTGGCCCTAGAAAAGACAAAACAAACAAAAAAACACACTCAAGCCACTATCAAAATAAGAAGACAAGGAAAAGTGATTCTCAAAAGATTCAAAAAGCACGTTTATTTGTCCAAGAGAAACTCTGACTTCAAGACAAATTCTATAACATCCAAACTCTTGCAACAAAAGTGACAGACATGTGGGGTTTCCTTATGAAATTACATTTAGCTTTCAATAAGAAAACGTTACTTTTTTGGTAACAGACATATTTTTGGTTCTAGGTCTCCATTTCTGTAGTAAACATGAAGCCCTGTGCTTGTAAAGCCTGAGCCTAAGAAACCTAAAATATAAAATTCTGAGTGAAGGTCAAAATTATGACAATCTGATTGAAAAGTTTTAAATTATATGAGATGAATTTGTAGTGATTTAGTTGAAAGTGCTTCTCAGTATGTATCAAATTTTCTTTTTATGAATAGCTGAAAACGGACTTTTTAAAAAAGAAATGAATCTCACTCACCAGTATTTCAAACTAACCTTTTGACTTCCATGTCTAAATCGGTCATTCTTTCTTCATGTACTCGTTGAGAAAGTTCATTAACAAGAAATTCATCTAGGAGTTCCCGTCGTGGCGCAGTGGTTAACGAATCCGACTAGCATCCATGAGGATGTGGGTTTGGTCCCTGGCCTCACTCAGTGGGTTAAGGATCCGGCGTTGCTGTAAGCTGTGGTGTAGATCCGAGACATGGTTCTGATCCAGTGTGACTGTGGCTGTGGCTGTGGCCTAGTGGCAGCTGCGACTCCAATTTGACCCCTAGCCTGGGAACTTCCATATGCCATGGGCACAGCCTTAAAAAGACAAAAAAAAAAAAAAGAAAAGAAAAGAAAAGAAAAGAAAGAAATTCATCTACTCCTTGGTTATTCAGCGGTTCATTTCCCATAGCGGAGGCAGGAAAGATGCTTGATTCTTACCCTTTATTGTCTAGTTGTCAAAATAATGAGTTGATTTCTCCAAAGATGCCCATTACCTTTTTATTTTTTGTTTTTTGGTCTTTTGGTGGCCACACCCACAGCATATGGAAGTTCCCAGGCAAGGGGTCAAAAAGGAGCTGTGGCTGCCAGCTTACACCACAGCCTCAGCAACGCCAGGTTCAAGCTGCATCTGTGACATACACAATAGCTTGCGGCAACACCAGATCCTTAACCTACTGATCGAGGCCTGGGAGCGAACCTGCGTCCTCATGGATACTAGTTGGATTCGTTACAGAGGAGCCATCATGAGAACCCCTGCCCATTACTTTTTTAAGTACCACTATGAACCTCTGGATTTAAACATATATGTGGTTTCATCCACTGCAGTTATTATTCTTATTCAGGCTCAAACTTTCTCATCTTTGGCCTTATGGGAGCCTTTCTAATTGGCTTCTGTGTCCTCCTGAAATGATCTTAGCAGTCTTTGCTAGCTTATGGCTTCCTTGCTTTCCGGTTTGACAAGATGGCCCAGCCTCATCTGGCCTCAAACCTAAAAAATGGTTTGCTTTTTTAACAGCGGTAAATCTACAGTCATTAAGGAAACTTATATATCCAGAACACTGGAGGTCTTAATATCTAGTTCAATGCTTGGTGCATAGCAAATAGTAGGTGTTGGTTGGCTGAATAAATTAATAATGATTACCTTCACTAGATTTTAAGTTTCTTGAGGCCAGAGGCCATATACTTCAAATATTTGTTGAATAAATAAATGAAGGAATGAAATCCAACAATTAGGTGATACCACTGAAGTCTCAGGCAGGGCAGAGTCCTAATATTTGTGGTCTTTTATCTCCCTCTGGTGGGGAAGGCCAAGGCATGGTCCTCCAATGCCCTAAAATCTTCTAGTGAATTGTTTTTCAAACTACAGATCCCTACGCATTAATGAGTGGTAAAATCAATTCAATGGGCCATGACCAGTATTTTTAAAAAACTGAATTTATAATTGAATAGAAAATATCAGATGGAGTTCCCATTGTGACTCAGTGGTTAATGAGTCTGATTAGGAACCATGAGGTTTTGGGTTCAATCCCTGGCCTTGCTCAGTGGGTTAAGGATCCGGCGTTGCCGTGAGCTGTGGTGTAGGGCAGACACGGCTCGGATCTGGCGTTGCTGTGGCTCTGGCATAGGCCAGCAGCAACAGCTCCGATTAGAGCCCTAGCCTGGGAACCTCCATATGCCATGGGTGCGGCCCTAAGAAAATATCAGAGTGCCTCACACATAGTATAGGCAAATTCTGTCACAAATTGTCATAAAACTATATTTTATAGCTGTATCTATATACTTAGTAGCATATATATTCACTTATGCTACATATATATTTTTATATGTGTATCAGATCATAACCAGTGATTTGTTGATAAGTATTTAACAACTATCTCTCTAGGGGAAAATTATATATGTACATAAGTGTATTATGAATTTCTCTTACTATAAAGAATGTGGAGCACATAATTTAAAAAAAATATATATGCAAATACTCTTTACTGTATAATGAATTGATTCTCCCAGAATGCTTTTACTGAATTTGCTGGAGTTTTGCATCCATAGTCAACTCACAGTTTCAATTCAACCATGTTTTGAATAATGGAGTTGTGGAAGTTCCCGTCGTGGCTCAGTGGTTAACGAATCTGACTAGGAACCATGAGGTTGCAGGTTCGATCCCTGGCCTCGCTCAGTGGTTTAAGGATCTGGCGTTGCCGTGAGCTATGGTGTAGATCAAAGACGCAGCTAGGATCCTTCATTGCTGTGGCTCTGGTATAGGCCAGAAGCTACAGCTCCAATTAGACCCCTAGCCTGGGAACCTCCATATGCTGTGGGAGTGGCCCTAGAAAAGGCAAAAAGACAAAAAGAAAGAAAGAAAGAAAGAAAAATGGAGTTGCATCTTGGTCTAGACGATCAACAAAGCAAGTAAAGCCCTGATTTTAGCATCTGCCATTTACCTTAGTGTAAATACTCTCACCAGGGCTGGTTTCCAGCTGCAAAAGTAACCAATGAAGACACAGTTGGGAAGAATTGCACAATGACATACTATACAACAGATGTAAGCAACTCCAAGGGCATGGTGAATAGTGCAACAGAGTAAAATAATTAATAAATGATGAGTTTTGAGTATTTGTTTTGTTTTGTTTTTGCTTTTTAGGGCCACACCCAGGGCATATGGAGCTGTAGCTGGGCTAGGGGTCAAATTGGGACTGTAGCTACTGGCCTACACCACAGCCACAGCAACGTAGGATCCGAGCCACAGCAACACTGGATCCTTAATCCACTGAGCGAGGCCAGGGATCGAACCTGCATCCTGATGGATGCTAGTCAGATTCACTAACCACTGAGCCATGACAGGAACGCCTTCTTTTGTGTTTAACTGTTCTCTTATATAATGTGATTTTTAAATAACAGCTTTAACAATCGGTCTGCAGAATTTAACAATTTGTTCTCATGGGCTTGTATGAATCTGTTCCAGCACACAGCTGCACTCACGTATTTCTTAATATGGGTTGAAGTTTGAAAAAAAATGAAAACTTCTCTAGACTTACAATTTTTCAGGTCTGGGTTTAATCCAGTCGTCAAAAATCAGGAATGAAGTTGTAGAGTCTCAAATAGAACATACGTGCTTCCTTTCTACAGAAATACAAATCCTGGCATTCCCTGGTGGTTCAGTGGGTTAAGCGTCACTGCAGTAGCTCGGGTCACTGCTGTGGCACAGGTTCTATCATTGGCCCCACAACTTTCACATTCCCCAGGTGTAGTCTGTGTGTGTGTGTGTGTGTGTGTATACAAATCCTGAAAGTTTCAGGAGGTACATTTTTGATAGTTCCTCTGGGTAACGTCTGGAGTTCCTGTCACCCAGCACCCTTTCCCCTTTTCTTGGGGTGGGGGATCAGCATCTGGATTTTCATGGGGGGGGGGCACTTGGCTGATAATGTCCAGCCTACCTCCCTGTTCTTTTTTTTTTTTTTTTGTCTTTTGTCTGTTTTGGGCTGCACCCACAGCATATGGAGGTTCCCAGGCTAGGGGTCGAATCAGAGCTACATTTGCCGGCCTACACCACAGCCACAGCAATGCCAGATCTGAGCCGCGTCTGTGACCTACACCACGGCTCACGGCAATGCCAGATCCTTAACCCATTGAGTGAGGCCAGGGATCGAACCTGCATCCTCATGGATATTAGTTGGGTTTGTTAACCACTGAGCCACGACAGAAACTCCCCTCCTTCTTAACCATTATGCAGCTTGCTATTATTTGGCTACCTGACAATCTTTAGGGGATAGAGATGGTTTCAGGTGCTATTCACAATCTGCCTTCACAATTAAAATATTTTCAGCTGTGTGGCTTTTATCCCCAACCATGGAAAACCAAATTAGTATAATTACCACTACATTTGCTTTTTTAAAAAATGGTATTGAAGTTGATTAACATTTGCTTTTCTAAATCTAACTCTTTGAAGATCCAGACATCTTGCTACATAAAAATTACGATCAGATAAATGCAATTTACAGATATGAGGATCATCTTGAGATGGTTTTAAGGAATTAATACTTTCACTCTTACTAATTGATTGACTCTCTGCATGAGAGAATTTAAACATCAATCTATCACAGGCATAAATCAGGCAAGTGTTTCCCAAAGTACGGTAGCTATCCCTGGACAGTGACATGAAATTACTTTAGGCAGCTGGAGATGATCAATATTTCAATAGAAATGTCTTTTTTTTGTTTGCTTTTTAGGGCCGCATGTGCGGCACATGGAAGTTTCCAATCTAGGGGTCCAATAGGAGCTACTGCTGTGGGCCTATGGCACAGCAGGATCCGAGATGCATCTGCAACCTACACCACAGCTCACAGCAACGCCAGATCCTTAACCCACTGAACAAGGCCAGGGATCGACCCACACCCTCGTGGATCTTAGCCGGGTTCGTTAACCGCTGAGCCACAAAGGGAACTCCAGAAATGTCATTTTTGTAACAGAAGAAATACAGCTGGCACATAGAATCTATTATTCTATGGGTATTTCTGCTTGGGAGTCTATAAGTATTTCAGTTTTAAATGTGTATTGTCTAAAGAAAAGTGTGAAGAAATAATAGTACTGGTGGTGTATGGACATGGCAGAAACAGTTCAAGTGGATACAGGGGGTTGAAGGGTGATACCCCCCCGCCCCCCCCCCGCTCCACGCGCCAAAGGACACATCAAAGTCTTAATCCCTGGGAATATGACCTTATTTGGAAATAAAGTCTTTGCACATGTAATGAAGGATCTCATGAAGTGATTATTTTGGATTTTGAGTGGACCCTAAATCCAGTGACGAGTGTCCTTATAATAGATGGAAGGAGAGAAGACACACAGACACACAGAAGGGAGAAGACCATGGGAAGAAAGAAGTAGAGATTGGAGTGATGCAGCCATAAGCCAAGGATGCCCAGGACTGCCTGCAGCCACTGGAAGAGAGCCATGGCAGGTCTCCTTCTAGGAGCCTCCAGAAGGAACCAATCCCATCGACAGCTTGATTTCAGACTTCTGGCCTCCAGAATTGCCAGAGAATATATTTCTGTTGGTTTAAGCCAACACGTTTCTGGCAACTTGTTATGGCAGTCCTAGAAAATTAATACAGTGGCAAAGAAATGCCTCAAGGTTGGGAAACACTGAATTACACACCCAACCAGACCAGGGGATGAGAAGGTTTAACTCTGTGATAAATAAGTAACTGAGTCATCAACACCCTCATCTTATCGTCATTAACCCTCAGCATCCAGCATTTTCGCTCAATACAAGTATGTGGTTGTTTTGAAGGTGAAAATAAATCCAATAATTTTAAATGTAAATACGATGATTTTATGCATGTATATTCTCATGCAACTGTTTCTAGACACCACAATGAACCCTGAGTTCATAAATTAACTCTTGGGAAAGGCGATCTCCTCTTGTCTCTTCATTTTACAGATGAGAAAACGAAAGAGGCTGAGACCACTGCCCCAGCTCCTACAACAAAACGTTTATTCTTCCTTACCTCCAGCAAATATTCCCAAAAACTCTTTTTCTTCGATCAGAGCAAGGCATAGAGGCTGAGGTTCAAACCTGCCTTACCGGGATGGAGCTAAGGTGATTTTCGGGGAGGTGATTTTGAGTGAAGAGAAAGCGACGAATTTGGAGTCAAGCGCGCTGCAGAGGCCGCCGGTGGCCAGGAGGGGGAGCGCGCGGGCTCCAGAACGCGCACCCTCCTCAAGGGCGGGGCCTGAGAGCAGCGCGCATGCGCCCAAAGGGAGGTGGGGCCGCCGGCCGGGACGAAGGGCAAGACGGTGGCCGAGAAGGCACGGGTCGGCGGACGGTGGCCGAAGAGGTCGGGCATGGAGCACTTGGAGCGCTGCGCGTGGGTCCTCAGGGGAACACTGGTGCGGGCGGCTGTGCGGCGATACCTGCCCTGGGCCCTGGCAGCCTCCATGCTGGCGGGCTCCCTCCTCAAGGAACTCTCACCGCTGCCCGAGAGCTATCTCAGCAACAAACGCAACGTCCTCAACGTGTGAGTGTGCCCCGGGTTTCCCCTGTCCCCGCCGTAGCTACCGCTGTCGCCTTGCCCAGACAGCTGGGTGTTGGCTGCCCTGATGACGAGTCATTGGAAGGGGAGGTCCTTCTCCCCATCGTGACAGCAGCGTCTGCACGCGGGTCGCGATGGAGGGACCCCGAAATAGCTAGTGTCACCAGCAAGTCGCGTTTGCACACCAAACAAGACAGTCTGAGCTGACTGGGCAAGGGTGACGGGCAAGGAGGTGTGTGTGTCTGTGTGTGTGTAGGGGTGGGAGGTGGCAAGAGGGGATGAACCAGCTTCCCACCCCCACCCCGATTTCCTTTGGGTTTAGGGGTTGGCCGCTGCCCTGGGGAACATGCCACGTCTCTCCTGCCTGCCGGCATCAGACGCTGTGCCTCTGCCCTAAGTCCAGTTATTACCCCCTACACCCCCAGCGTGACAGAATCCCATCACACCTGGGTAGGGTAGAAAGACCTGCCCTTCCCCCCACCCCCTATCCTAGCCTGTGACAACCCCGCTCCAAGATAGTGTCACAGGAGTGGAACCCTCGTCTATGACCTTTCCCCTGAATCTGCATGGATCTTCTCAAGCCACTCAAAGTTCCTGGCAGTGGCCCAGGAACACAATCCCAGCCGGGTTCTTTGAGATTTCTTAAGTCTACTCACCCCCTCCTTTAAAAAAAAAAAAAAAAAAAGCCTCTTGGATTTTAAGGTTATTGACAACAACACTGTTGGAATAGTAAAGGGAGATTCTGAAAGATAAAAATTCTCCCTTGATGTGAGTTTTTTCTCTTCAGGGTTATGGTGTCTGCAGCATCTCCCAAAAGTCAGTCCAATTTTGGTTATCTGCTTAAAACCCTGGTTTCTCTCTCCAGCAGCTTCATCGAATACCTGACAGGTCATGGCTCTGGCCAGTTCCCTGCATATCAGTCCCAGGGAAGATTTTAGCGACAGGCTCTTGGGTAGTGTCTGAGACATTTTTGGAACCCAAGAAAGAGGCCTTCTGTCCTTGGCCCGCCTTCCTCCCCCACTTACGAGGCTGGGCTGAGAACAGATTATGAAAGTGGTCATGGCCCCACGTCTCTTGCATGTGTGTTCGGTGCAGCTGGTCCCCAGGTCAGCCGCCTTTGATAAGTGCAGGGGAGGCAGACAAGGCCGTTGCTGCTTGATCTGGCCTGGGCGATGCTGGAAGCTGAGCACCCTGATAAAGTCCCTGTGGTTTGCAGGTTGCTATGGATTCTGGTGTTCTCTTTCATACCTCTGTGCTGGTTAACTGATGAAAGGGAACTAGTGAATCCTTGGCTCTGGAAGGGATTTTAAGAATCGATTAGGGGAGTTCCCATCATGGCTCGGTGGTAAAGAACTGGACTAGTATCCATGAGGACTCGGGTTCGATCCCTGGCCTTGCTCATTGGGTTAAGGATCTGGTGTTGCCATGAGCTGTGGTGTAGGCCACAGATGTGACTCGGATCTGACATTGCTGTGGCTGTGGTGTAGGCTGGCAGCTACAACTCTGATTTGACCTCTAGCCTGGGAACCTCCGTATGCTGTGAGTGCGGCCCTAAAAAGACCAACAACAACAACAACAAAAGAATCGATTGGTCCCCCAATTCTATTCAGCATTTGAGGAAACAGAGGCCTAGAGAAGTGTGGTGATAATCAGAGTCAGGGTTCAAACCTGGGTCTTCCAGCATGAAGTGAGCTCTCTCTGACCATTTCTACCTCGTAGGAAAAAGAGCTTTGGTGTAGACAAAGCCCGGGCTTTGGGGCTGGCCAAATGTTGGTTTAATCTGCGCGTACTGATCGTGTGAGTGTGACTCTGGGCAAGTTACTGAACTAGTCTTTATCTGTAATATGCAACAAATGACACCTTCCTCCCAGGGTGACAGCGAGTGCTCTAGGGGAAAGTGGATGCACGTGAGAGCTCTATTTTTACTTTCCTGAGCAAACAGCATAGTGCTTAAGGTCAGAGACTTGGAGTTCCCTGGTGGTGCAGCAGGTAAGGATCCCGTGTCATCACTACTGTGGTTCGAGTTGCTGCTGTGGCACAGTTGCAGTCCCTGGCATGGGAAATTCCACATACCACAAGCACGGCCCCCAAAATAAAAATCTAAAAAGATTATAGACCCTGGATTTGAATCTCAGCTCCACCACCACTCATGACCTCCACTTTGGGCATGAAGCTTCTCTGTGCCTCAGCTTTCTTATCTGTAAGATGGAGATTATAGCAGAAACTACCTCCGAGAGGTGTATGAGGATTAAATGGTACCCTTATTTAGTAGGCGGCCTTGTGGTCTAATGCTTTTATCACCTTTTCTCATTTTCCCCTCCCTTGAGAGTCGAGAAACCTGAGGCATGCCATTTATTCCCTCTTGGCCAGGCCCCTTCTCCTCACTTCCACTTTCCTCCTCTGCCAGGTATTTTGTCAAAGTGGCCTGGGCCTGGACCTTCTGTCTCCTCCTGCCTTTCATCGCCCTCACCAACTACCACCTGACAGGCAAGGCTGGCCTGGTCCTGCGGCGGCTGAGCACCCTGCTCGTGGGCACGGCCATCTGGTACGTGTGCACAGCCATCTTCTCCAACGTGGAGCACTACACGGGCAGCTGCTACCAGTCGCCAGCCCTGGAGGGGGTGAGAAACGAGCCCCTGAGTAAGCAGCAGTGCCACGGGCAAGGAGGCTTCTGGCACGGCTTTGACATCTCCGGCCACTCCTTCCTGCTGACCTTCTGCGCCCTCATGATTGTGGAGGAGATGGCCGTGCTGCACGAGGTGAAGACGGACCGAAGCCACTGCCTCCACGTGGCCATCACCGCCCTGGTGGTCGCCCTGGGCTTCCTGACCTTCATCTGGGTGTGGATGTTCCTGTGCACGGCCGTTTACTTCCACAACTTGTCCCAGAAAGTGTTTGGCACCCTGTTCGGGCTACTGGGCTGGTACGGGACATACGGGTTCTGGTATCTGAAATCCTTTTCCCCCGGCCTTCCTCCCCAGAGCTGTAGTTCGAACTTGAAGCAAGACAGTTATAAGAGATAAAAGAGGCGCACAAGGGATGACAGCAGGACAGTGGCTAATAGATCTTTCCATTTTTCTTCGTTACAGGACTAAATTATTGATCCTGCTTCCGTGAGGAAGCTTACCAGGCAGTTTTGGTGGGCGGCGGGGGCGTCTGGGGAGCGAGGTCAGGCCCCCGACTGTTCTTGGTGACATTACCCTGTGTCACAAGCACCGCCGTTCCCAGTCAGGCACTTTGCGTCCCCGGCAAGACTTGACCTTAATCTGGAACATCCTTTTTGTCCCTAGAGGGCCAAGCTCGGGCTCAGCGGGAGGACAGAATCAGGAAAGCCTCTATTGTGGGCTGAAGGGGGCGGCCAGGGCCTCAGGACTCTGCCGCCACCAGACTCTCCCTGATTCTTGTCTTCTCCGTTAATGGCTGTTAAAGCTGTAGTTTAACAGTATTTCCCTCTGATCAGTTCTGCACAAGCATTTGTTTCCAGCAGGATCCTTTATAAAACAGCCAACCGCCTGAAAGACTCACTCTGGTTGTACTATTTGTTTCATTTGTGGAATGTCAAATATTGCAACTGGCTTGTGATTAGCTACCCAAACAGTTAAACTGGAGTGCCTCTGCGACGGAGTATTGGATAATTTTTTATGTAATGAACACTGATAATTTCCTGTCTATGTTGTTTATTATCTGTCGGTTTCTGGAGCAATAAGGTTACTACCCTCCCCCTTCTATTTTGAGTGAATGCTCTATGGTTTTTAATGACAACTGTGGCATTTGTTCTTTGTTGACAAAACTCCTGAAAAAAACTCACAACTCCAGTGCTGCATTTTGGCACATGTGTAGATTGCTCTGAGGGTTTTTTAGAACACTAATTTACCCTTTTTTTTAATAAACCGAACTCTTGGCTTATGGTATTTAATTCAAGCTCATAGGGCTGTTTTCTCTGTTAAGTATAAAGCCGGAAAGCGGACATTTTAATAACTTGATGAATTTTAAGCTGAGTCAGAGTAATTTTGCACAATGCATATTTGCACTGAAACTGTCCTGACCACATGTCAGTGGTGTAGATGGAACAATTCTTCAGAGTCATATGGGAATAAGTCTTCTGTCCGTTGCTGTAGCCCAAGGTGCTTTTACCTCCTGGGCAAGATTGCGAGAAGGAAGTCCGAAGTGGAGGAAAATATCCTTGCTTCTGATGGCAAGAAGCCAGCCTGTTGGCAAAAGTGCCCCTGTTAAGTGGTGGCCTGACTTTGGCCCCACCCTCCTCTTCCTTGGCCCACCACCAGAACCCAACCACACTTGTGCGTGTTCACCTGGCCTTGAACTCCACCTCTTCCTTCCCCTTTGCAACATTTGTCCATTTCCAGCCTTGGCCTTGTGTGGCCCTCGCCGTGAGTGTGCCTGTCCCCTCCACCCCACGAAGGCCCAGTTACCGCTCTGAGATAAGGTACTCCTTGCCCCTTTCTGGCTGTCTCCTTACACCTTTCAAGCCCAGCCCCTTGCATTTTGGATAATCATCCTGGAAGCTTCTTTGATGCCCCTCCTACCCCCAGCCAAGGCTGGTAATGGCATTAACTGATAAGCACTACATTTGACTGGCTTAACTCAAGCTTAGGTTGTTAGAAGCTTGAGGTCTCGAAAATCTTGAGTGTAAATTGTATTGCGTGTAAAGATGTACTTAAAATCTGTAGTTCATATCCCATCCCCACAGGTTAACCTGTGCCCATCAAAATGTAAGGTGTGATGATGTCGTACCCAAAGATGGCAGAAACACCTGGCAGTGAGGTTTTAGCCGTGTCACCATGGTGCTCGGGGAGCGTTGGCAAGATGTGATGAGCCCCAGGAGACTTGTTCAGCCCTCAGGATTTTAGGTCCATAAACAGGGTGGAGTCAGGGTGGGGTGGGTGCAGGGGCTTGTTGAAGGGATTGAGAGCTCTCCTGAGTTTCAGGTTCAGCACCGGAAGGCCACAGGCTCAAGGTGACCCAGAACTTCATTTGCCACACTTAAGTCTGCAGACGCTTCTGCAGATCCGATTCAGGCTCGGCATTAAATTATCCTGTGGAAAGCATCCATTACCGAATCTTACGTATTGATTAGTCTTCTGCCACTTCCCGTTCAGTCTTAGCACCTTTGCCCGACTCCTGGGAACATGCTCTCAGTCTCTACGTGAGACAGCATGGCACGGCTGAAAGGGTTGAGGTTTAGGCAAACGAGAGATGTGGGTCCAAGTCTTGTCACCAGGACTGGGCGCTCTCTGACTCTGGGCAAGCCTCAGTTTCCCGTCTGTAAAAAGGAGATGGTTCTGTCAGGATTAAGGGAAGTGACACATGTCAGATGCCCGGCACTTGTGCTGCAGGTAATAATCCTGCCTCCCTTTTCCTCACTAAGCCTTAGAGCTTCTAGGCTCCTCCAGAGAAGGCAGGGAGACGAACATCTTTTGAGCGTCATTTGGGGTGGGGTGGGGTCCTGCTGAAATAGCCTTGTGTTGTCTTTGAAAGGTGTCTGTTCCCCAGGTGCTGAACAAGAGGCTTTTGAGGGCATCTGTGATCACAGGTACGGCCGTGCTTGTTCTGCCTTTCTGTGTTGAGGTTCATTCAGCGGCACCTCATTTTCCACGTGCATCTGTCATCGTCTGAGTACCAGATTGTATTTAGAGACTGGCTCTTGCCACTGTTATGTACACATATGGAGCGTGTGTGTAAACAGGCAAACTAAGTAAACTGGAGATAATGAAATCCCACATGCCTGTGTCTCGTGTGTTCTTTTCTGAAACCCTTAATTCCGAACCGGGCGAGCTGAGCCCGCTTTATGAAAGGAGGGTAACTCTTAGTGGAGCTATTCATTGTCTATAGGGCATCTCAAGGCTGTTGTCATTCTTATTTTTTTTCTCCCAAGTCCTGTTACTAAGGATCTGTTCAGTCCTGTATTTCTTAGCCTGATTTACTCCTTCCCTCTGTGCCACGTCCGTGTCTCAGAATCCTGAGACCTGGATCAGCCAGATTGGGGAGCAGTTTTCTTGGCAGAAAGAAGAGAGGTTAAGCCGTGTGGGAGTAACTCAGCAGTTACAAAGTTCATTCAAATGAGGGCATTTGTGAAAATGCCTTGTCACCTTGGAGGCCTATACATGTGTAAGGACTTTTCGTACTTTTTAGTGCCCACTCCTTTGTCCACCGGACCTGCGTGGCCCCCACAGGTCATGTCTGTTGAAAGCTTGGTGGCTCCAGGGTTTGAAGCCCCTCACACTGAGGAACTTGCCTATTCAGATTCCATCAGCAGCACCAAACCCTCTTGAGCTTGTATTGTGAGCCAGGAGCTGGGGCAGGATTACCAACACCCTCCGTCCTGGCGTTTGTGCTCTGAAGTCCACCCATTCCAAAGTGAAGGCATGTGCCAGGGTCACAGAGGTGCACTTGCTGCATCTGTGCATTTGAGGAATGGTCGTCCTGTGGAGAAGATGCCTAAGGAACCAGCAACCACCAAAAGCGTTCTGAGTGCTGGCTGGGGTCAGGGCCTGGGGACAGCAGGGGACAACCAGCTGCCCTGGGGAGTTGCGGAATATTTCCACAGTACATGGTTCTTTGGGGTCTCGGAGGATGAGGAGGAGTTCAAGCAGTCAGGCAAAGAACAGGACCCAAGGACAACGTGAGACCAGCAGAGCAGATGTGCTGCCATGATTTTCATTCAGATACCCCTTCTCAAGAAACCTAACTTGTCCCTCACGTTCAAGAGCAAGAGACTGAAGAAAGGCAGACTGAGAGGACTGCCAGTGGAGGTCTTGGATGCGCCCTCCTCTCACATAAAGAGCACACGGCTACAAGTGTGAATACTGGCTTTGAGCTGGTTCCCACCCCTCCTTTTTCTTCTTTCCTGTGTGCCCTTGAATAAGTCACTCGACATTTCTGGGTCTCACTGTCCTTACCTGATAAATGAGGGGCCGGGACTGGTTAACCTCGCTGACTCTTCTACGCTATTCTGTTTCCCTGCCTGCTTGATGAAAAGTTCTTGCCTGGAGTTCCTCTGTGGCTCAGTGGGTTAAGAACCTGACCTAGTGTCTGTGAGGATGTGGGTTCAATCCCTGGCCTTTCTCAGTGGGTTAAGGATCCAGTGTTGCCACAAGATGCAGTGTAGGCTGCCAGCTGCATCTCTGATTCAGCCCTTAGCCCGGGAACTTCCATATGCCACACGTGCAGCCTTTGAAAAGAAAAGTTCTTCCCAAGCTGGTTATGACTTTTATTTAAGGAAAACAACATGAAAAGACACTCCCACTCAGCTGGCTCCCCGGTGAGTGACGGGGGAACCGACCTCTGGGTGCCCTTTGTCACAGCTCTGCTTTTCTCTGCATTGACAGCCTAATGCTGTTCAGACCTAACTGCCTGGCTTCATAGGAGGGGCTTCCTGGACATGGGGAGTGGAATCTAGTTCCCAGAGGGATGCCTTACAGAAGGCTTTTTTAAAAAACCTTTTAAAAATCCAACCAGTGTCAATGTCTATCAAGGAGAAGGTAGGTTCTGTTAAGAGAAACCCAGTGCAGCAGAGTCACCTTCAGGAATTGCCCAGAACCCCTCATACAGTTTCAGGGGAGTTGAGCACAGACACCAGGTCCTCCCTACCCTGGAGAGAGGGGAGAGGGTAGCTTGATCCCACATGATTAGATGGAAAGCTTGTCATATTCAAACTTAAAATGTACAGACCCAACAATCTCAGTCTAGGGGTTTAGGCTACAGAAAGGCTTGTAGACGTGGGCAAAGAGAAGTACAAAGATTTGATTGCAGCTTATTTGTGATAGTGAAACATTGTCACGATTTCTCTAGCTGTTGCCAGTCGCTTAAATAAACTATGGTAACACTATGTCAGGAGTATAGTTCAGTCACTACCAAGTCTAAATGGTGTTACATTTAGCATGGATTCTAGATGCAGAAAGACTGTGTGTTCATGCTGACTAGAAAGTACTTAAGCTGTGTGCCCTCGGTCAAGTCAGACTCTGAGCCTGTGCAGTGCACGGCTCTGATCTGGCAGTGCTATGGCTGCAGCTCCGATTTGACCCCTAGCCTGGGAACTTCCAAATGCCGTGGGTGTGGCCCTTAAAAAAAAAATCAAGAAAGAGAAACCCCACACATGTCAGAGGTTTTTTTTGTTTTTTTTGTTTTTTGTTTTTTTTTTTTTGGTCTTTTCAGGGCTGCACCCGTGGCATATGGTGGTTCCCAGGCTAGGTGTCTAATCGGAGCTCCCGCCGCCAGCCTACGGCACAGCCACAGCAACACCAGATCCGAGCCAAGTCTGCAACCTACACCACAGCTCAAGGCAATGCCGGATCCTTAACCCACTGAGCGAGGCCAGGGATCGAATCTGCAACCTCATGGTTCCTAGTCGGATTCGTTTCCACTGCGCCATGACAGGAACTCACAGAGTTTTAATTTTTATTGATTCAGAGATAGCTGAAATGTACAGTCGAGAAAGGTGAAAGGCCTTGTCCCATTGATCTCTGCAATGAAGGGAGTCTCCGAGACTGCAGTCTGGTTCCAAGGTTAAGCTGGGGGTGGGGGAGAGTGAGAGAGCTGTTTTCCAGAAGAGCTGAAGGGAAGGAGCATCCATGTATCTGTGCAGTCCTTTCAGTCAAGGTGAAGCAGGTCCTGCTGTTTGAGGTGCTGTCCACTCACAGGTAAGCTAAGGGCTGCCTGACTGGTTTCCAGGCTGCTTATTTGGGGGACTGGCCCAGGAGCCTTATCACGAAGGCTTGCCTCTTGGCCTGTCTTCTCTGCCAGGGTGTGGCTCCCCCGGGTGTGTGTCTGAGGGCCTAGGAGGTGAGTAGGTGGGGGAGCCTGGGAGCCGCCCCCGATTAGTGTCTTAATTTCTGGAGCAAAGGTATTCAGACCCCGCCTGAGCAAGCTGCTGTCACTCTTTCCCAACTCCACTCTCATGCCTTTTTGCCTTCCACTGCATTTCCTGAGCCTATCTCAGCTCCCAGGGGCCCTTGCACTGCTGGGGAGCGAAGCCAAGCTGAACGGGTTGTGGCGTAAACTGACTCTTCTCTGGGGTTATTAGAAGATTTGGACTGGATCAAGCAGACTGCATTCAAATCCTGCCTAACAATCCCTCAACTGTGTGATCTTAGGCAAGTTACTTAGCTTCTCTGGGCTTGTTACTCCACTATTAAATAAGGATGATACTTTCTACCTCACTGGTCCTTGAATAGCTTCATGAAACCATGGCCAGGAAAATATGTTAGCTTTAAAATGTTGGGCACCTATGAGGGCTGCTTATTATTGAAAAGATGTACTTTGCATGGTGAATGTTTTTCAGAAGCCTGGGCACTGTCATTTCTCCATGTCCCAGTAACCCTGAAATGTCTTGGTATCATTAATATAATTTTTTTCTTTTCTGGCTGCACCTGAGACACATGGATTTGATCCCTGGTCCATGGAAGTTCCTGGACCAGGGATCAAATCCAAGCCACAGCTGCAACCTCAGCAACGCAGATCTTTAACCCACTGCACGGGGCTGAGGACTGAACCTGCGCTGCCACAGAGATGCCACAGTGGGAACTCCATTAATATAATCTTTCAAATGTAGGATTGACTAAAATTAATAACAACTAGCATTTGTTCTAGTGCCTGGTGACATTTTTACTGTATTATCTCAACTGTAGTTCCCAACAGCCTAGGCCATAGAGAAAACAAGAAGGCTTTGGCTTCATCCCAGCTCTGCCACTGTAATTAATCAGCTATTGCAGGAATAATGCTTTGTAAGAGACCACTCCAAAACCACCTGATGGTTTACGACAGCAAATGCTTAACTAGCTGCAGCTCTGCTGATGTGGGCTGGCCTCAGCGGGTGAGCTCTGCTCTAGGCAGTGGGCCAGCTGGGCTTGGTTCCAGGGCACTAGCTGGGCTCAGGTCTGCTCTACTTTCATTCTAAGGTCCGGATGAACAGGCAGCAGCTACCTGAAGCCTATTATCATGATGAACACGGAGGCACCCGAGCCTAAGCCAAACCACATGGCACAGAGGTTTAAAGCTTCTGTGTCCATCACACCCTTCCACTAGCACTCTCTCTACCGGCCCAAGCTGGTCACATGGGCAAGCCCCACCCTGATGGAGCAGGGAATAAACTCGCGTCAGTGGGAGGTGCTACAGAGTCACATGGCAAGGGCTGTGGATGTATAATCCTGTTAGGGAATTCGGTGATCCAGTCTACCCCTTGTACCTTGGGTGCTTAACTCTGAGCCTCTGTTTCCTCATCAGTGAAACATAAAAAGCTACGCTTTACCAAGTTAGAAATACTTGATGTGAATTTCCTACTTAGTACCTCAAGGATGGCAGCTATTATTATTATCAGTTCTGTTTAGAGATGAGAAAACTGAGGGCTTTAGGGAATGTGGGTCCAGGTTGCTAGGGAAGGACCAAACAGGTCTTTGGAGATATGGTGGAATGAATTGGGCAATTGAGTCTGTGACTTTGGCAGGGAGCAACCAATGAGATGAAGAAAATAGGACCTTCAGTGGCCCTCACCGTCCTCCCCAACAGGCTTCTTTCTATGAATGCTGAAGAGTCCTTAACAGTGTTAACGTTGGGGGTGTCCATTACCGCAGCCCTGGTAGTGGTGGCATCTGTCTTCCCACCTTGACTGAACTCTGGTAGCCCCACGTCCTCTCCATCTCTGCATCCATCTATTATCTATCCATCTATGGCTCCTTATGGAAGGCTCAGCAACTGATGGATTCTGAGTAAATGTTTGCATGTTGACACTTGTCCTCACCCGAGGTGCTCTCCATGACATTCCGAGAGACAGAATGGGACCAGGGAAGGGACTCTTGGCATTAGCCTCACTCTTGGTGGGATCCTGGCCAAACCCGACACAGGCCCATCCAAGGCCTCTGTTTCCCCAGGTGTAGATCAGGCAGGTGGGGGTTCCTGAAGTCTGAGTCTGCGGTTCTCTCCAGAAGTCTGCCTGGGCCTCTTCTCAGTCACGTGACTCCTGACATCAGAGGCTGCTCACTGCCCACCAAGATCTGGTCTCTCCTTCCTTTACAATAGGCTGCCCAACCAGAGACTACATGTCCCAGTCTCCTTTGCAAATGGGTGAGGCCCTGTAATTAAATTCTTAACCTTGGAATATGAGTGGAGGTCACACGACCCTCTTACAAGTCTGGGCTTAAAATATTGGACATGTGCTCTAACATCCTCCCTGTCCTTTCCCATCAGAGAAAAATCTGATTTCTCCAGCTCAAGCCCTGGGCGCCCCCCAAAAACCATCAGTCATCTCTTCCTTCTCTCCATAAATGAAATGGTCAAAACATTAGTTAACAGTCAGGAGAGCTGTGCCCTCCTGCAGCCCTGAGTTTGAACATCGTGTCTCTACCCCTCTGGCCCCAGCCTTTGGAAATGAGAGCCAGAGGGACCATGCACGTTTAGAAATGAACAGCAGCTGCTCCTCCTGGATGCTTTATTGGGGGCTTTCAGTGGTTTCTAAGCATGGGCAGCAGTGACACCCAGACCCTCTCCCACCATGCAAAAGGCACAGGGAAATGAGAGGCCACCAGGGCGGGCTGCATGGAGGCAGAGACCCCCTGCATGGCGAGTGATGGGGAAGGTAGGCGTTAATGGGGATGGCTCTGGCAGAGGCTGGAGGAGAGACCTGCGGGCCATCCACCTCCAGACCCACCCTGCACCAGGGCCAGGGCTGAGCTTCCGGGGGGAAGGTCAACATGGGTTCTTTCCTGAAAAGTCCCTTTCACGTGGTAGGAAAACTCCAGGAGGGAAGAGGAGGACAGACGCTGCCTTTAGGGACTTCCGATAAGTGCCACACCACACCCGACGACCAGATCGGGAGGGGAGTGGGAGGGGTGTGCTCACGGCGTCGGTCCCAGACACGGCCTGCGGTTGGATGTCACTGCCTTGACTCGGGTCAGTGCTGTCTCGGTTTAAGTCCAGGAGGAGAATGAAGCCCCTTCGGATCTGTGGGGGCCTCCCGCGGGGTCTCCGAGTCTCCAGCCCCACCCGGAGGTACCGCTTAGAAGAGTCTTCACATTGGCTTTGTCCTGTGGAAGTTCCCTGGGCAAGAGGGAAGGGGAGGCGAGGGGTCAGGTCCTCCGAGCCCCCGGCCCCTCCCAGAATCTGGGCTTGGGGGGTGACATGGCCTGGGACTCACCTCAGATCCTAACAGTCCCCACAGTTCCATCTTGAGACCTTGAATCGAAAAGAAAGGCATTCGTGTTTTTGTTTGTTTCTCTCTCTCTCCCACTCACTTTCTCTCCTTCAGTAGAGCCATGGCCTCAACTCACGGCGTTGACAACATCTACTCCTAAACTATGGAAGGTTTTCACACTGACGACAGAGTTACTCCGAACAAGGGCTGGGAGGGGCTGTCCGAGTGTTCGGGAGACGGTGTGTTACCGAGAGCTTGCCGGGGATCACACAGCACAGAGACACCGACAGTCAAGACACCAAGCCCGGGGCCTGGTTTAGATGTATTTTTTCTTGAGGTACCAGTAGGCAAAGTAGCCCATCCCACCCAGGGAGCCCATGAGGAAGGACGCCCCAAAGAAAGATGGGGGTTTCCGCTTGACCAGCCGGAACGCATTGGGGATGACAGCGGACAGCAGTGTGGTGTGGATGTCGCCGAGGACTTTCCGGAAGGCAAAGCGTTTCTGGACGCGCTCGAAGAAGGACTGCAGGTTGGGCCGGCTGCCGTCCTCCCAGTATTTCTTGGACAGTCCCAGGAATTTGAGGCGGTGCAGGGTGGCCCCCAGGAGGACATCGGCGAGGGTGAAGGCACAGCCGCAGAGCCACAGCTCACATTTCTGCCCTAGAGTGGAAGGGAGAGATGAGGGCGGGACGGGAGGGGCCTTCCCCACCCCACCCCCAGTTAAGGCCTCTGCCTGCCTGCCCGGGTCACCCACTCCTGCACTCTTTAATGAATTTTGCCATCTGCATACACTACCTCTATTATTATTTTTTCTCTAAGTCAACTGACTTATTAAGTACAAGCATATGCATTTAAACCTTGGACTCATATCCCACTACCCGTTTTTCAGCTCCACTTGTGTGTCCACTATGCATTGCAACCGCGTCCAGAACTGAATTCTATTTTTTTTGGGGGGGGGGGTTCTTTTTAGGACCACACCTGTGGCACATGGAGGTTCCTAGGCTAGGGGTCAAATCAGAACTGTAGCTGCAACCACAGCAACACTAGAACCAAGCCATGTCTGTGACCGACACCACAGCTCACGGCAACACTGGATCCTTAACCCACTGGGCGAGGCCAGGGATCAAACCTGCGTCATTAGGGAAGCTAATCAGATTCGTTTCCACTGAGCCACAATGGGAACTCCCAGAACTGAATTCTTGATTGTCACCCGCAAACCCACCACATTCATCCCCATGTCAGTAACAGCACCTCCATCCTTCCAGCAACTCAGGCCAAGAGCCTCATGCTATGTCGAATTCTTCTCTCTTTTCCACATCCCTCCATCAACTTTATTTTCAAAATACATCCAAAGTTTGATGTTACCTCCACCGTTACCATCCTGGTCCTAACAGTCGTTAGCTTCTGCCCTTGACTCCCAGGGTCTATTCCCAGCACAGCAGCCAGAGGGAGCCTACTAAAACCTAAGTCAGATCATGTCCTTCTCTCTGGTCCAAGTCCTCTAATGGCCCCCTGTCACGGTCAGAATAAAAGCTGAAGCCCTTCCACTGGCCTGGAGGTCCTAGGTGATCTGGCCCCCAGGGATTTCAGACCCAGCATTCTGCTTTGCTCCCCCCTGCCCCACTCTTCTTCAACCACACCTGTCTCCTTGCAGTTCCTCATTCGAGGCAATTCCCACCTCAGGACCTTTGCACCGGCTGTTCCCTCTGCCTGGAACACTGTTCCCCCACAGACCTACAGGGCTTATTACTCCTCCACCTCTTCAGGTCTTTGCTCAGAAGCCACTGTCTCAGGGGGGCTTTGCTGACCATCCAGTTAAAATTGAAACCCCAATCCCAGAGTCAGTCGCTGTCCTCCTCCTCTGCTTTGTTTTCCTCCATACAGTTTATCCTCATTATTCCACCATATATTGTACAGGCTTATTTTGTTTATTGTCTGTCATCCTCTACTTGAATGGAAACACCACGAGGGCAGGAATCTGGGACTGTCTTGTTGACAGCTGTATCCCCTGCACCTTAGAAGGGTGCCTTGGCTCACTAAATCTTTATTTAATGAGTGATGAGTCAAACAAAGAAACTGTATCCTTAACTGTATCATTTGTCATAAACTATGTACAATGGTAAAAGTACATATAATAAAAACAAAACAAAAGCTATTAAATTCCAGCCTGTCTCTGGCGGCACTGGTTCGATCCCTGGTCCAGTATGGTGTGTTAAGCATTCAGCATTGCTGAAGCTGTGATGTAGACAGGTCACAGTTATGGTTCGAATTGGATCCCTGGCCTGGGAACTTCCATACGATGAGGGTGAAGCCAAAAAAAAAAAAAAATCTCTGAGCCCAAGACTTCTTTTGTTTCTTTGTTTGAAGAAAGGGGCAGATATTAACACAATCTCTTTATAGGAGTTAAATACTAGCATCATACTGATACTGTTTCATATAATCAAAAATAATAATTCCCATGTGGTTTTGCATTATTTATCATCATGGTCATAGGCCATCTAAAATTAGTCTGCAGGAGATCCCCAGTGGCCCAGCTATTAAGGATTTGGTATTGTCACTGCCGTGGCTCAGGTTCAATCCCTGGCCCAGGAATTTATGCATGCCATGGGTGTGGCCACCATAAATAAAATAAATAAATAAAATCAACTTAGTCTGCATATTTAGGAAACACTTCCTTTGGGCAACCTGATTCCCCCAGATGTTTAGACTTGAAATTCTGAAGCCTCTCTGGTCTCCTTTACCACCTCTTTGCTCAAAAATCCTAAATTCTCCAAGTTCCTATTGTCGTGCAGCAGAAACCAACACGACTAGTATCCATGAGGATGCAAGTTCGATCCCTGGCCTCAATCAGTTGGTTAAGGATCCGGCGTTGCCGTGAACTGTGGCGTAGGTCACAGACGCAGCTGGGATCTGGCATGGCTGTGGCTGTGGTGTAGGAAGGGACTGGGAACTTCCATATGCCTCAGGTGCAGCCGTAAGAAGAAAAAAAAAATCCTAAATTCTTCCCACTGACTACATGGTAATGTCCAAATTCCTTTGCCTGGTTTTTAAACCCTTTCAGTAGTTAAATTAGCTCCAGTGTATTTCTCTGCCCTTGACTTCTCAGAAATTGCCCACCTGCCCGTTGTTCCCCCCCAAGCAAGGCACGCCCATTTCAGCCTCTGGGTCTTTGCCCTGGCTGTACCCCAGGCCTGGAATGCGCTCCCCTCCCTCTCCACTTCTGTGAAGTCTGCTTTCTTAGGAGGCTTGCTTCTACCCCTTTGAAGAGGTGTTCCTTGCAGCTCAGAAATTCCATGGATCAAATGCCCTCCATCCTCAAAGCCCAAGCCTCCCCCTTTCAGCAGCATGTGCTGGACATGAAGATAAGACACAATGTCTTCCTTTAAGAGGCTCATGGGAGGAGGAGCTAAAGTGTAAGGAAGGTTCTAATCAGAAGTTTGTTCTTGGAGTTCCTATTGTGGCTCAGCGTGTTAAGAACCCAACAGTCTCCATGAAGATGCGGGTTCCATCCCTGGCCTTGCTCAGTGGGTTAAGGATCCAGCGTTGTCGTGAGCTGCGGTGTAGGTTGCAGATGTGGCTTGGACCTAGTGTTGCTATGGTTGTGGTGCAGGCTGGCGGCTACAGCTCCAATTTGACCCCTAGCCTGGGAACTTCCATGTGCCACAGGGGCAGCCCTAAAAAGAAAAGAAAAACCAAATTTGTTCTTGATAATGGAAACTTCCAGATGCCCATTAGACGTCTAAGGGGAGCTGCTGTGTGGGCAGCTGGAGGGTCAGGTGCGTGGCCTCAGCATGGAGGTGGAAGGGCATCATCAAGGGTGTGAGTGGAGACAGAGCTAAGGACAGGACCCAGGACTGAGAGCTGGGGCTTCAAGATTTAGACGCCAGGCAAAAGAAGCCACCCGCAAAGGAGCATGAGAAAGAGCAGCCTGTGAGGTGAGAGAGGACCCTGGAGTGTGTGGTGTCCTGGAAGCCTAGACGAGAAAGTGTTCCAAGGAGAGAGTGCTCAGCTGGGTTCAGGCGCTGTGCGGAAGTCACAGAAAAGGAGGCTGAGAACGGGCGACTGCACTTGGTGCCTGGCGACCTTGGCAAGAACAGCTGGAGAAGATGCTGACGACGGAAGCCTGGTTGGAGGGAGTCCAAGAGAGAAAGGGAGGAGAGGAACTGCAGGCGGTGAGGAAAGGTCACCCTTTCCAGGAGTTTTGTTGTAATGGGAAGGATCTATGGGTAACATGAGACGAGTCAAGAAGGTTTTTGTAAGTTGGGAGGAAAAAAGCAGCGCCTGGATGTAGGTTGGTGTACAGCTTCCATCTGACCCCTAGCAGCCGGGGAACTTCCATATGCCGCAGGTACAGCTGTACCCCGGAGGGGAAGTGATGCTACAGGAGAGAGTGGGGAGAATGACTGATGCGGTGTCCTTGAGTAGATGGGCGTGGGTGGCCTCAAGGACACAAGGGAAGGGACTGGGTTTAGCTTGTTCAAGAACAGTGCATCCTTGGTAACAAGGGGGGCACCATCTTTCAACCAATCTAAGTTGCCACCAAATGTAAGACATCCACCCAAGAGAGAACAAGTGATGCCAATTAAACTACTGAGTGTGGGCAACCTTCCAACTTCAGAGATGTTGAGATGTAATTCATCTTGGAATCAATAAAATGCAGTGTATATACGGGCACTAAAGCTGGAGGGAGGGTAGTTAGGGGGCAGTTGGGAGTGAGGATGTAAGAGAAGCAGCTGGAGAGCAGAGGAAATAGGAGAGGTATTTAGCAGCTGGGGGAGGCCTAGGGCAGCAGGAAAGCCACCTAAGGCTAGTGACTGTGAATTCCAAGTGAGACCAGCCAGCATCCTTGTGTGTCTCTCCAGCCACACTTAGCTTCCCAGGTACAGGCACTGAATAGGTGGAGAGTTGGGTTTAAGTAGGTCTGGGGTTTTTCAAAGTATGAGGAAGCAAGAGAGGGTCGAAGAGTCAGAGGTGCAGGCAGGGGGTGCTGACAACAATGGATCAGGGAGTCACCACCAAGTCAGGAGAGAGTGAGATCCCGATGGGGTGAAGGAGAGCAGCAGGATGCAGGACCAAGGGATGGAAGTCCCCGGGGACACACTGGATGAGTGCAGACAGATTTGGGAACAGGACCAAGGACTAAGCCCTGCCTGGGGCACTCCCAGGTTTAGATTTTGGGCAACCAGAGAAACCAGTTAAGGTACAGGAGAGGGCACAGCCGGGGTGGTGAGAGATGGACCAGGAGAGTGTGGTGTAATTTCTTTAATCTGCACAACAATCCTAGCATATAGGTGCTATTACTATCCCTATTTTATAGGTGAGGAAACTGAGGCACAGAGAGGTTAAGAAAGTTAGTAGAAGCTGCACAGCTAGTAAGTGGCAGAGCAGAGTGTGGATTTGAACCCAGGCCATCTGGTTCCAGAGTCTGTGCTTGTATCCACTCCATTAAGCTGCTTTTTCCCATGTGCAAATATGCACATATATCAGTCTTCACAGACACACAGGCTTTTTTTTTCTTTTTTTTTTTTTGTCTTTTTGCCATTTCTTGGGCCGCTCCTGCGGCATATGGAGGTTCCCAGACTAGGGGTCTAATCGGAGCTGTAGCCACTGCCCTACGCCAGAGCCATAGCAATGCAGGATCCAAGCCACATCTGCAACCTACACCACAGCTCACGGCAACGCCAGATCCTTAACCCACTGAGCAAGGCCAGGGATCGAACCCACAGCCTCATGGTTCCTAGTCAGAGTTGGTTCCGCTGCACCACGACAGGAACTCCATGCAAACTCCTTTCAATGGGTGCATTTTTATGTGGGTCTCTGTGGGTGGACCTGTGTGCCTGCAGCCTGTTTGATGTGTATGTTTACCCATGTGAACGCCTGCTCAAATCCACATAGCTGGTGGCGTAGTGGCACGCAGAGAGCCAGCTGCTCAAAGGGGCCGCCGTGTGCATGCAGTGGGGGGATCACTGCAGGCACGAGTGAAGTGGGCGCCCATGTGCATTTGGTGTTGGCCTGCAGGCAGATGTTCAGGAGCGTGTGTGACTCCTGAAGACTGTCCATTCCTATGTTTGTTTGGAGGCAGACACTGCTAGCCGGGACCACGTACGTCTGTGAACATGGTAGCTCTCTGGCCATGTCACTGGAGGGCCTGACCCCTTTGGCTCCTCCTCCCGCAGCTGTGAGTTCCCTTCACTAAGCCACAGCCCTCACGAGCCTTCTCCAATTCTCCCAGCTGAATCTGCTGGAGGCAGTCACCCTGACCAGTTACGCTTTCAATTCCTGACCACAAAGCCCAGGAGGGCCAGCAGTGCTACCCGGCTCCTGGAACAGGTTCTGGATGCTTCCCCACCCCCCTGCGGAGATGACCGCACATCTTTCATCTTCTCTCATGCCTGTTGGTTCTCTCAGCTAATGTCGACACCTCACGCTCCATTCAGAAAACAGGAGCCTTCAGACACGAAAGTCCACCCCCAACCATGAGACCCACAACCCCAGGCCCGTGCATTTGCCACCCGCTGACACAGGCTGTGATGCACCTACACGAAAGCCAGGCCCCCGTGGTGCTCCACACCCCTCCACCGCTGCACTTCCTCCCTTCCCCATGCTGCTCTGTGCCCCAGGAGGCTGACTTAGATCCTCTGATGTGCCCTCTGGCTCCAGTGGGGTTTGGCCAATGGGAAACAGAGGCCAGAGATAGGATGGTGGGACCTATTTAGGACCTTATATATGTTTGTGCTTGAGGCCTCAGCTGTGAAACACTGGAAGAGCCAGCCACTTGATCTCTCCCAGCCTCCGCTTCCTCATCTGGAGAACGCACATGCCTTTAGCTGTCATAGGTAATAAACCAGTAAGTTCTAGGCACTGTGCTGAGGGCTTTTTAAGAGTTCAGCAACTTGGCGATAAGGTTTTATTCATTTATTTATTTATTTTGCTTTTTAGGGCTGTGCCTTCGGCATATGGAGGTTCCCAGGCCAGGGGTCGAGTCAGAGCTGCAGCTGTCAGCCGACACCACAGCCACAGCAACGCAGGGTCCGAGCCATGTCTGTGACCTACACCACAGCTCATGGCAGTGCCAGATCCCCAACCCACTGAGCGAGGCCAGGGATCGAACCCGCAACCTCGTGGATACTAGTTGGACTCATTTCTGCTGCGCCACAATGGGAACTCCAGAGGCAAGGTTTTAGATTGCACTATTATCATCCTGTTCCACAGATGAGGAAACTGAGGCTCCCATAGGGAAAGGAACTTGTCCACGTCATGCAGTACAGGCAGCAAAGCTCAACTCTGACTGCGAACCCGTCTTTTAGAACACTGCGCTCCACGACCTTCCCACGTGCACAAATGTCTGTGTGCGTGTGTGAAGTGTGAGCACAGCAGTGCATGTTGCATGTTGTATGGGTCCCGCAAATTTTCACTGTTGGGGAGATCAGACTGATAGCCCACCAGAAACACAGCAAAATGGGAAAGTTCAGAATGAAATGTGAAGAAGGGTGGTGGCAAAGACGGTGTGTGGATGAAAAAAGGAGCAGAGATGTATGGAGAGGGCACTCCAGGCTGGAAGAGTGGCAGGAGCAAAGGCACAGAGGTGGGAATAGAGCTGGCAGGCTCAGGATCCAGAGAAGAGAGGCGCTTGAGAAGAGAGTCAAGGTCAGAGAGTCCAGGTGAGCCTAGATGTCTGACCACAGTGTGAAGGAGCCAAAATACATCCTTCACCGGGGGAAAGGTGAGACGGTGTGGTGAGTAGTAGTCACTACCACCTTTTTTTTTTTTTTTTTTTTTAACTTGTTTGGCCACCCAGCGGCACATGGAGTTCCCAGGCCAGGGGTTAGATCTGAACTGCAGTTGTGACCTACGAGGCATCTGCAGCAAGGTGGGATCATTTAACCCACTGTGCCGGGCCATGGATTGAACCTGCATCCTGGCGCTGCAGAGATGCTGCTGATCCCACTGTGCCACAGTAGGAATTCCACCATCGTCATCTTCAATAAGCTTTTTAAAAATACCAACTATGTGTTAAGCGCTAATCTAGGCACTCTACACATATTATTTCATGCAATCTCTCAACATCTCTCTGAATGAGGTCTTATTAATATCCCCATATTATAGATGGGGAACTGAAGTCCAGGGAAGTGAACCACCTAACCCAGGGTCATTCAACTAGCAAGCGGCCAAGCTAGGACTTAAACCGAGATCTTGCTGATGCCATGACCCATGCTCTTAACCACCTAGATGGTCCTTTGAGATCTTTAGGGAAAAAGATGCTGGGACCATCATGGACAGGGTGGGCTGGATGGACTCCAGCACCCACCTACCCCAGAACTGGCACCCACCCTCGTTCTCAAGCTTCCTCTTCTCCAGCTCAGCCTCGATCTGGTCCAGCACCATGGCCAGCTCCCCGAGGATCTTCTTCAGGTAGCTCACATCATCGTGCTCCAGGATCTTGGCCTGGGGACAGGACAGGCAGGGGCTAGAGGAGCTGAGTTGGCCTCAGTAGAGCAGGAATGATCAGAGATTGAAGAATCTTGGTTCAACCCCCTCCTTCTGCAAACCCAAACTATCCCCTCGAGTGTATAGGATACCCCACTACTACAAAGCATCCTCAGCTGGTGCTCACAACAGTCCTGTGAGCTTGGCTCTCCTAGCCAGATCCCTCTCATGGGCTGGGACATTCGTCCACCAGTCGCTGTGAGCGTTGGCCAATAGTGGCTCACAGCTGCCCCTTCTCCAGAGAACTGCTCCCAGCCAATGAGGAGCTTCCCAGAAACACCTGCAAATACTTGGGTCAATGACTGGCTGATAGAGGGGTATAAAAATCTGTCCCTCTGTCTCTGGGTGGATCAACTTTGTGGCAGCATTTATGCTCCGAAGCTTCCTATGGTATCAGGTGAACTTGGCCCCTTCCTTATTCTAATCCATCTTTACTGCGTTCTCCTTAGAGCCCTCCCTCAACCCCAGACTTACCCAAAAACCTCTGTCCAGTGCTCTGCTCTTAGGGACACAACCTAAGACATGAGGAAAGTGAAGCTCCAGGGGGACAGTGACTCGCTCAAGGACAAGAAGCCAGTACATGACAGAGGAGAGAGGACTGGAAAAGCAGGGCAGTGGTTTTCCCATTTTATGCCATGGGCTGATTCTCTGCTTAGAACCAGCTTCTCCCAGTTCTAATTTTCCACGGAAAAGATGGTGGGAAATGGGAATGAGCAGGCCTGGAGGTACTCACCATGAGCTTCTTCTGTTTAGAAAGGTAGGGCTCAGAGAGCTGGGGCTCCTCTTCATGGTCCAGTTTCATGAGGTCCGTGGTGGCGTTGGCTAAATGTCCTGGGGAGAGAACAGGGAAGGTCCTGTTCTTGTGATACTTGGCGCTCCTCCCTTCCCTTCGCCCACCCGACTTGGAACAGGTCCCGTTCACATGCTAGTCTGGGAAGTAACAATATCAACAGACATAACTAGTAGACACTATGTCCCTACAGGCTGGGACCTCTGGATGGATAAGATGCCATCCTGCCCTAGGTTCAGGCTAGTGGGACAGACAGACCCCTAAGAGATGCCTCTGACACAGCACGATCAATCTCTAATGAAGAGTGAAAAGAATGCTAAGGGACCCAGAGGGCCACCTGCCTAGGACATAGGTGTCAAGAAACCTCACTGAGGAAGAGACTCTAGGGGATGATTCATGTCTGCCAGACATGAATATCACCCTAAACCTGGACAAACTCATATTTCAGTGAATATCTCCCCAACCCCTTTCTGAGGTGAAGAAATGGGCTCAGAGACACTAAATAACATGCCACACTAGTAAAGGACAAGTGGATTTTGAGCCTGGATCTGTCTGATGTTCACTCACTAACCCACAAGGAAAAACTTGTTTAATGCAGAAAATCCCACATAACTATGAGACCTTGGTGTCTCGAACTGTCTGATTCTGGTAAGGCAATGTCCCTGAAGATTTAGATGGTACACTGACCATCTTTCCTGGAAAAACTGGCCCTCTTTTTTGGCCACACCCACAGTACACGGAAGTTCCTGGCCCAGGGACTGAACCTGTGCCACAGCAGTGACCCCAGCCACTGCAGTAGCAACGCTGGATCCTTAACCCACTGTACCACAAGGGAACTCCAAACTGACCTTTTAGAGATGCCAAAAAGGCCAGGATGATGGAATGTGAGTCAATAATGGAACTCAAGGCAGCACCTTGAGAATTACCCTTTTTTCTATTTTTCCTTTTTAGGGCCGTACCCATGACATATGGAGGTTCTCTGCCAGCCTACACCACAGCCACCGCAACATCAGATCCGAGCTATGTCTGTAACCTACACCATAGCTCACAGCAATGCCAGATCCTTAACCCCTCAGTGATGCCAGGGATCGAACTTCATGGTTCCTAGTCAGATTCGTTTCTGCTGCACCATGATGGGAACTCCGAGAATTATTATTATTATTTTGTCTTTTTGTCTTTTCTAGGGTCGCACCCACGGCATATGGAGGTTCCCAGGCTAGGGATCTAATTGGAGCTGTGGCTGCTAGCCTACGCCAGGGCCACAGCAACGTGGGATCCGAGCCGCATCTGCAACCTACACCAACAGCTCATGGCAACATCAGATCCTTAACCCACAGAGTGAGGCCAGGGACCAAACCCGCAACCTCACGGTTCCTAGTCGGATTAGTTAACCACTGAGCCATGATGGGAATGCCCCGAGAATTATTCTTAATGGGAGAGAAGAAGTGTTCTGTAATCTAATTTTGAAAATCTAACTGTTTAAGTTGTGGGTTTTACAAGACGAGGGAAAAATATTAAGTGGGATGAGATCCTGAGGTCTGTTCCATGATTGAGGCAGGATTTCTCCAGAATTCCTAGCCAGTAGGTCTGGGACCTGGTGGCTCAGATGTGTGGTGGTACCCAAACCTAGTCTGACCTCTCTCCTGGGCCCCACTTCCACTTGGACATCTCTTTGGCTCCTCAAACTCATCCTGATGCAACCAGCCTCCTCATCTTCTCTGCTCCATCAGCTAGCTCCTCGTCTGCATTGTCCCCAAAATGCAGCACCCTTGTCCCACACTAAGCCAAGCCAAGGGCCTGGGGGCTGTCCTCAAGCCTGCCTTCTCCCTCCTCCCCAAACTAAACGTGTCCCAGGTCCTGTTGATTTTCCTATTTAATCTTTCCCATGTTTAACTTCTTTTCACGGTTCTGACTCTGCTTTTGTTCAGGGACTGCCACCACCCCCCTTAATCTCTTGCTTGGATGATGTGACCCACCCTGTCACCTGCACTCTCACCCCTCCAAGCCCTTCTCCCTACTTCTGCCAAAGAGATCTTCCTTGGACACACACTTGGCCATATACTCCCTGCTGAAAACCCACCTCTTGCTCTCATGGCCCTTGAGTAATGCAATTTGCTTTAGAAGACCCACCGGGATCACCTCTTCTTCCCTTACCAAATCCATCTTCCACTGAGTTTGCCCAACTGTGCCTGGCCCTAGGCGGTAACGTTTCAGCCACTCCAAATGCTTGACACTCTCTGAATGGGCCAGATCATCCCAAACCTCTGGTCTTCGCTCACACTCCTTCCTGGAATGGCCTTCTCCTGTATTCCTGAAAATTGCTTTCCAGATCCAGCTCAAGATCACCTCTTCTGTAAGCCCTTCCTGATCCTCTAGGAGGTCTGACCACTCAATCTCTCTGTCCTCCAGAGTACACTGTACATATTTCCACCTGAGAGAGCAAACACATTCATCAGAGCTGCCACTGCCCTAATCCATTCACACTGTAGTCTGTGTATAAAGTACCCCTGGACTTGGGCCGTGTAAAACCTATACTGTTGCACATGGAGATTTTGATGCTAATGTGCTTATCTCTGGATGTATATGTCTTCCACTAGGATTTAAGTTTCTGGAGAGCAATGGCTATCTCAGACTATTTCTGTTCCCTTAAAACCCAGCAGAGGCTTGGCATAGAAAAGGAGTTGTGTGTTGAATGAATGAATGAATGAATGAATGAATGGAATGAGTGCATTGATGAGTGACTGCAATTGTTCAGCTTCTGTCCCCTGAGGTTTCGCTATCCACCACTCCATCTCCTGGCCTGATCCCAGTAAGCATATTCCCAGGTCTTTCAGCTTTGGGGCTATATTAAGTCTCATTGATGTTTTATGAGTTTGAAGGTCAAGTACAGCATCTTCTTTCTTGCCAGTCACCCAGGGCCGCCCGTGTGGCTCTCTTCAAACCCCAGGAGGCAGACCAGGCCAAGGAAAGATCTTGGACGAATTGGGATGGGAGTGGTCACTGCAGGATGACTTCAGCATCCTCTGATTTCCTTCCTCTTCCCCTAGTTGGGCTGGAGCCTTGAGATCCTCTTGCCCCCAACCAAGACACTTCTAGACACTTTCAAATGGCTCAGAAAAGGAGCAGCACCTCCAAGCTTCGAGAATCACTTAGGGACTCCCTCCACCTAGTCCAGGCCACCATTATTGCTCATGACAGCCACTACCCCCTACCTGCCCAACCCACTCGTCTCTGGTTGAATGATCTTTGTGAAATGAAGATGTGATCACGTCACTTTCTGTTCCTCCACTGTTCTTTGGGTAAAATTCCAGTTCTGCCAGCCCTATTCCCCAGACTCACACCACAACCACACATACCCCTACTGGGCTACACTTCAACCACACTGAGCCTCCTGCAGCTCCCCGAACACACCCTGCCCTCCCCTACCCCTGAACCCAAAAGGATTCTCCCTTTCCAACTCCTGGTCATCCTTGGATATTGCTGCATTCCAGAAGCCTTCCACGACTCCAGAGAGTGGGATGGGCATCTTCTCTGGCCTCAGAGCCTCTGTGGGCCCCTTATCACAATAACAATCGGTACTAGGTTGGAAAAACTTAAATCAATTTGTTTTGAACAGGTTATACACCCACACTTGTTTGAAAATTCAAACAATATTACAGTGAAAAGTAAATCTCTCCCCTCTCAATCTGCAGCCCATCGGTCTGCTCTCCCAGTCTTTCCCCTGCATCCTTCCAGAAATACTCATCATGTTTGCAAACACCTATGTATCCATTTGACCTCCTTTTAAATACATTAATGATAGCATACTAGATGCATTTTTTGCCCTTCACTTTCTTTTTACTAATATATCTTAGAAAGCATCCCATATGCCTATTTTTTTTAAAGATCTGCATAGTATTCCGTTGTCTGTAAGGACTGTAATATATTCACCCAGTCGCCGAATCATGGACACAGCTGGGTTATTTCGCCCCCTCTTGCTATTACCACCTATGCTGCAATGCATGTCCTTGTACCTACTTCTTTGGGGTACACATGCAAGTGTGACTGCAGGACAATCTCCAAAGTGTGGGCCTTTTTACATCTGGTACAGAGCATCAGACTGCCCTCCTAAGGGGTTCAAATTTATTAGTCCTGCACTATAATAACCAGATTATTTGTATTTTTGCTTCCACAAAACTGTGACCCTGGGAGAGTAGAAGCTGTGACTGTGTCCATCTGTCCCCAGCCCCCTGTCCAGGGCCCAGGTCATAAAGGACCTCATAAATGATGTTGACTTAATGGGGATAGGACAACATAGATAAATTCGGAGTCTTGTTCAAGGGCACGCTAAAGGGATGAAATTGAATTCCACAACCTGCCCCCCTTCAGACATGTCCCTCATTCCTTTCAGATGGAGGAAGTGACCATTTACTGAGCATCTATTATGTATCAGCATGCTTCATCTGTGTATAGGACCCCATGGGGGTCTGCAGAGAGCCTGGGCCAAAGTCTGTAAACAGTTGGTTTTTTTTGTTTTTGTTTTTGTTTTTGTTTTTTGTCTTTTTGCCATTTCCTGGGCTGCTCCCGCAGCATATGGAGGTTCCCAGGCTAGGGGTCTAATCCGAGCTGTAGCCGCTGGCCTACGCCACAGCCACAGCAACGAGGGATTCAAGCCGCATCTGCTACCTACACCACAGCTCACGGCAACGCCGGATCGTTAACCCACTGAGCAAGGGCAGGGACCGAACCCGCAACCTCATGGTTCCTAGTCGGATTCGTTAACCACTGAGCCACGTCAGGAACTCCTGTAAACAGTTGTTGATGGATGGTCTGATTTAATCCCACCCTCACTTACTGAGATCTGAAAAATGAAAGGATAAAGGAGGCCATGAGCAAGTTCAGGCTGGCAGTTAGGACAGTATATGGGGGATGCTTGAATCAGAACTCAGAAACCCCACTGCGGCCTTGCAGTATCTGGGCAACCCTCTTGCTGATACCAGCCCTGATGTCACTCAGTGTCCTGGGCTGGGATGCCTATGGGAGGAATTCCCAGCTCCCGTGGACAGACAAGCCTCTGGGGGGACGGATAGCCCTGTAGCCTCTGTATGGGATGGCAGGACAAGAGGAGGGGCAGGAGAAGAGGATGAGAGAGGGAGAGAGACCTATTCAGTTTGATTCAGGGTGAATGAGATGGAAAGCGAGAAAGAGAGAGACCCAGGGAGAGAGACAAAGAGCTGAACAGAGAGACACAGGGATGGAGAGAGAGACAGAGGCAGAGAGATATCTATGAGGAAGAGAAAAGAAGGAGAAAAAGAAGAGGAGTTCCCGTCGTGGCGTGGTGGCTAACGAATCCGACTAGGAACCATGAAGTTGCGGGTTCGGTCCCTGCCCTTGCTCAGTGGGTTAAGGGTCCAGCGTTGCCGTGAGCTGTGGTGTAGGTTGCAGACGTGGCTCGGATCCCGCGTTGCTGTGGCTCTGGCGTAGGCCGGTGGCTACAGCTCCGATTCGACCCCTAGCCTGGGAACCTCCATATGCCGCAGGAGCGGCCCAAAGAAATAGCAAAAAGACAAAAAAAAAAAAAAAGATGGGATATTTTGAACATCAAAAAAAAAAAAGAAGAAGAAATAAAGGGAAGAAAGGGAGTAAGAGACAGGAATGGAGGAGGGAAAAAATAAATAAATAAACGGAGGAGATGAGCAAAGACGGGGTTACCAAAGGGCCCTGCAGCTTGGACCCCAAGCCCCAGCACTCACTGCGGATCTCGGCCGTGGCGTACTTGGGGATCATGGAGTCGGTGGTGAGCTCTGGGTGCAGGATGCAGCCGTGCGTGTAGGCGTCCATGGGCAGCGCGTCCAGCAGCTCACGGTACTGCAGCACCCGTGCGTGCTGCGGGCTGCCGGCCTCTGGCATCAGCGCCACCACGTGATCTGTGGGGCACAGCTGGGGCTGGGTGGTGGGTGGTGGCCAGAGGGCCCTGTCTCCGGCCTCCCGCCGCCCCTGATTCCGGGACGCCAGCTTCTGGCCCCCATCCCCCAACCTCAGCATCCTGGAACCCTGAAATGCTAGAGGTTCAGGGCCACCCCCTTTCCTTGCCCTGAGATAAAGTCCCCATCAGGCCAACAGGGGACCCTAGGGGTCCCGCCAGCCTACTTCTCACTGCCCTGCCAGGCTGTCCCCTGAGGGGCAGCTCCTCACCTGCCCAGGCTTGTTGCCAAGTGGGCCTCTAGGCCTAGTGTCACCAGACTTGAAGAGAACCTGGAAATCTGGATGTCTGAAACAACACACCTTCATTTTTTTAAATGTTGGCAACTACTTCATATTCTTTTAGAACAGTGCATGTCTGGGCCCTGACCCCCTCTCAGCAGCCTCTGCAGCCTCTGCCATGGGCACTGAGCTCCTGAACTTGAACAAGGCCAGAGGGAGGGGGAGGCCTTGGTGTTCCCGGGGTTCTAGGCCTTGCTCATGTCTGGCCTTGCTCCTGTCTGCCAAGTTCTGGGGCATCCGGGCCCATGTCAGTGGGTTTCCTGGAGTATGTGGTCTCGACTATGCTTACAGGGTTTCAGGGGGCTGGGCCCTGTCTGTGGGGACTTAAAAGGGGGTCTGGGTCCTGAGGGGCACCTGAGGGCCTGGGTCCAAGCCTGTGACTTCAGCGTTCTTGGAGGAGGCTGTAGCCCCAGCGCCGCGGGGCAGGTGGAGGAGGGTGGAAAGAGACGCTGGGCCTTGCCCTTCCCCTGAGTCCTGGGAGAGGGGGAAATCTCTGGGGTCCCTAGGGCTCTGCGGCCACGCTCTGCGGTTCCTGGAGGCCACCGGAGCCCTTCCGGGAGCCCCGTAGTTCCTCTCACGGGAGCCCGGGCCTAGGGCGCGTTTCCCAGGTTTCCCCAGGTTCCGGGGCGCCGTCTGGGCCTTTGAGGCCGCCGTACCTCCTGTGAACGTGCGCTCCACGTAGTCGATGATCTGGTCATAGTCGCTGATGATGTTGTCGCGGTGGATAATGACCGGCACCTCCTCGCCCAGGTTGAGCCGCATGAACCAGGGCTCCTTGTGCTCGCTCTGCGGCAGGCTCACGTCCCGCTCCTCACACGCCAGGCCCTTCTCGGCGATCACCAGCCGCACCTGCAGGCGCCAGGGTCAGAGCGGGGAAGGCGGGAAGGCGGGCGGACACAGGGGGGACCCTCTGCCCGGGTGGGGCAGGGCGTGTGGGGAGGGAGGTCAGAACTCACACACTGGAGGGGATGCTGTTGCCTCCAGCCCAGTCCTGGGCCCCCGGGGTGCGAGAGGGGGGATACCTCCCGGGGGTCTGGTGGCTGATGATGAGAGGAACACAGCTCTGCGCCAGGGACAAGGGGTAGAGCTGCCTGGTGGTTACAGGGGCGGGTGGCACAGCTGGACATACCTGGGATAGGATTTCTAGCTCTGCTGTGTGAGTTTGGGCAGATTCTTTTCCCTTTCTGGGCTTCAGGGCTTTTTAGTTGCAGAGGGAAGTATTAATAATAGTATCAACACTGTGTCTGGTACATAGATGGCACTCAGTTCATGATTCTCATTGTCATTGTTGTACTTTCAGCCTGGCCTCCAAACATGGACCTGGCCAGGGAAATTTGCCGAAATTCTTATCATCCTCACAATCAACAGCTAAATTTCTCAAAATATTTAAGAAACAAAATGAAATGAAAAATAATTTGCCAACATCAGCCTAGCCCTTTATTGCCCCAAACTCCTACCCATCTGGTCGGATGCTCACAATAGCCTTCCAGAGAAAGGCAGAGCAGGGACTGTGTCCCTGTTTTTCTTGATGAGAAGGAAAGCCCAGAGAGGGCAACTAACTTATCCAGAGTCACACAGCCAATGTAGCAGTAGACCTAAAACTAGAAGCAATGGTTCCTGACTCGGAGATCAGTGTTCTCCGCCCTAGGGGCTCCTTCCAGGGAGTCCTAAGCCTGCCCCCTCCTAAGTCTTTCCTTAATGTCCAGGGGGCTCTAGATGAACATTTGAGCTTGTAGGCACTAATGGACAGCCTTGAGGCCAGACAGGCTCCTGACCCAGCCTAATAGTTCCGGGCTGGAAGATGGTTAATGATCACTTAGCCTAACTGACCCCTGCCTGTGCATTGAGACTCAGAAAGGCTATACTTGTCCAAGGTCCTCCAGCAAAAGGATGGCAAGCGCCACTCCTGTATGCTCTTCCCTACTTCCAGCTCCAGCCCAGGAGGAAGGAGGACACCCCGGAGAGAGGCAAAGACCTATTCTCTATAAGCATCCATGGGCCCTATACATACCTAGGTGGTAGCCCCTAAGCCTATGCATCCCCAGCCTCCCTCCCAGATGCCAGAGGTTAAGCTCCCAGGGGAGGCAGCATGATATTATGGTCAAAATATGGGGCTGGGTCCCAGACCATGTCAGTTCAAATCCCTGTGCTAACATTTGATTGCTGGGTGACTTGGCTTTACAAGTAGCTTTACATTTATGTGCCTCGGTTACCTCACCTGTTCAATGAGAATCCCGCTAGCAATTCCCTCAAAGGGTTATACGAGGATTAAAATCATCAGTCCTGGGGCGTTCCCTTCACAGCTCAGTGGTTAATGAACCCGACTAGGATCCATGAGGATGTGTGTACGACCCCTGGCCTCGCTCAGTGGGTTAAGCACCTGGCATGGCCATGAGCTGTGGTGTGGGTCGCAGACGCGGCTCAAATCCCGCATTGCTGTGGCTGTGATGTAGGCCGGCAGCTGCAGCTCTGGTTCGACCCCTAGCCTGGGAACTTCCATATGCTGTGGGTGTGGCCATAAAAAAGCAAAATCAGTCAATCAATAAAAAATAAATTCATTAGTCCCTGCGGAACAGTGCCTGGCATACAGTAGGGGGTAATGTGTCTTGGCAACTTGCATTAGACTAGGTTTTGGGGGCAGGTAGACCTGGACTTGAAGCTTGGCTCTGTGGCTCGTATGCTCTGTGACTTTGGACAAATCACTTGACCTCTCTGATTCTTAGTTTCTGCGAAATAAGGAATGTAATCCACTCTTTCAGGGCTGGCAGGTGGTTGAGATGGAATGATGTCAGTAAGGTCCCAGAGTCATGGGAGGTTAGTACATGGGTTCCAATATCACTAATATCACACACACACACACACACACACACACACACACACTGCCCTGCACTCCTGGCTGATGTCTTAGAGTACTTCAGGCCCCACCCTCACAGCTAACATGAACAGCCCCTTCTGTTTGATGGGCTGTGGGGAGGGAGAGGTGATTAGTCCCTGAACCCCCAGCCCTCATCCTCAGACTGACTGCTCCACAAAAGCAGGTCCTGCTGGTGGGGACTGGGAGGCAGGGACTCAAGTCCTCAGTCTGGCTCTGCCATGGAAACACTGTGTGACCTTAGAGCTATCACTGCCCCTTCCTGAGCCTCCTTTTAATTATTAGTAAAATAAGGGGCGGGACTCCATGTTCACTGAGTGGCCCTGCAGCCCTGCTGCGAGCGAGCAGACTCCACATTCAGATCAGCCAGGGTGGAGGGCTGGCTCCATCCTCCTCAGCAGTAGGTGGGAACTGCTGGTTTGAAGAGGTGGGAGGGACTGTGGCAGAGTGAGAAGGGGGTGGGGGGCAGGGGGTGATATCTATTGGGTCCAGGTGTGTGTGTGTGTGTGCGCCTGTGTCTGAGCGTGAGTGGCACTTTTGTCTGTGCATACGTGTGCACGAGGGTGGGTGTATATGGATGCGTGTACAGATATTCGAGTATTATGTATGTGCACGTGTGTGTGAATGCAGATATGAGTGTGAGTGTATGTGTGTGTGGTTGTGAGTGGGCATGAGCGAGAGTGTGCATATGTGTGTATTTGAGTTCATAGATGGTGCCTCTGCCCTGGAGGAGCCCCAAGCAGTCGAGGCCGGAGTTCTGCTAGGACCAAACCCTGCTCACCCTGAAATCCTTCTGCCAGGCTCTGCTTCACCATCCAGCCTCTGGGTCAAGCTGGGCTCTCCGAATGGATGGAAACAGAAACTAAATCAGGCCTTTGCCCTTGACAGGTCCAGACGTTTGGCCTTCTATCCTGGCAGGGCATCTGCTGTCAGGGACCACTCCCTCAGTCCTGCCCTTGGACTCCAGTGAGGGTGCTTGGGGGCGGGGGGCTGCTCTTTAGAGGCACAACAGTCCTGCTCGGAGCTGCTTCGGGGTCATGCCGGCAGGCAGCCAAGGAGACTTTCTCTCCTTTAACTGAGCTGCAGGCCAGAGCCGTGTGCCATCCTGTGGGGGAGGGGTGTGGGGGAGGAAGCCAGGCCCAGGGGAGAGGCTTGCAGCCTCCAAGGCCATCTGCCATCTCTGCCTCCTGGAGGCTGGTTCAGACTTACGCGGTCACCGCTCAGTGTGACTGGACATCAGCCATCTCTGGGCAGATGATCTCCCCTGTGGGTGCCTGAAATTCACCCACTGGTGCTTCATTGTCATGGTTAGGCACTGTCCCCCCTCACCTAGCCCCTTGTATGAGAAAACTGTGATGGGCTGCGTTGGTGTCTCTCCAACCATTTAGTTGCTGTGTGACTTTGTAAAAGACACTTAGAGTCTCTGAGCCTTAGTTTATTTATCTCAGACTCAATAAGCTTTATTTCATAGAGCAGTTTTAGGCTTCCAGAATCAAAGGCCTTTTTTAATGCACCATCTTATGACTTACAAATGCACCACTTTTCAACACTTATTTATTGAGGGCCTCCTCTGTGCCAGATCTTGTTCTAAGTGCTGGTCCTGCCCTCAGAGAGCGGACATCCTAGTGAGGGCAGACAGGTGATAAGCAGTTAAAATGAGATGGTGTATCAAAAGATAGTGAGTTCACTGGAAAAAAAAGAAAAAAATAGAGCAAAAAGGGGGTTGCAGAATTGGGGGTGCCAGGACATCTGGGAGACAGGTGGCGATTTTAAATAGGGCGATCCACGGGGGCAGGCCTCTCTGAGAAGGTGACATTTGAGCAAAAAATGAAGTGAGGGAGTAATCCACACAGCGATCGGAGGAAGAGAGTTCCAGGCAGCGGGGACAGCCAGTGCGAAGGGCCTGAGGCGGGAGCATGTCAGACATGTTTGAAAAATAATGAGGAGGGTGATGTGGCTGCAGCAGGATGGATGGGGAGGCAGGGGAGAGGCGGTCCGAAGGGAGCGTGCACCGCGGCTTTTCACTGAGACTCCCAGACCCAGGGGTCTGTGCGTACATGGAGGGAGTCCTTGAACTGGGACAATTACAGGTTTATTTTCAGTCATCTCAAGCTGACACTTAGCACTGTCTCCAATTATGCGTGTAGGCGACAAAGCATGGTGGTGTTTGCAGTGCCTGTAATATTGTCACCACTAGCGCTCAGATATTTTCATCACCTCACCGTCGTGGCAGTGACACCCACCACGACTTCAACATTACGGCAGTTATCACTCCTGCCCCTAGATCGTATAACATGATGGGTTAATACAGAAACTCATATTATTATGTAACGAATTTGTTTTGAAAATATGTCAGTAGCTGTACTTCTTTTTTTTTTTCTTTTTCTTTTTAGGGCTGCACCCGTGGCACAGGGAGGCCCCCAAGCTAGGGGTCCAATCAGAGCTGTAGCCACCGGCCTAACCCACAGCCACAGCAACGCGGGATCTGAGCCATGTCTGCGACCCACACCACAGCCCATGGCGATGCCATATCCTCAACTCACCAAGCAAGGCCAGGTATTGAACCAAAACCTCATGGTTCCCAGCCAGACCCGCCTCCACTGCACCACAACGGGGACTCCTGGTTTCCCTCCTAATCTAATGATCCTATGTATTTTATGTTATTCAGTTGAAAGCATTATTCTGAGAAAAGTCCACAGGCTTCCCCCGATTGCTGAGGGCTCCATGACCCAAACACGGTTAGATGCTGCAGTGGGGCCTGAGGCCATTGTGAGGACTCTGGCTTCTTTCTGGAGGAACTTGGGAGCCACTGCAGGCTGCCGAGCAAAGGAGTGGCGAGATGTGTATGTAGTTCTCGCCTGTGGACCTCCTGGGCGTGGGGGTGGGGTGGTGAACGGTCAAGTGCAGCATGGACAGGGCTGGAGGGCCTGTCCTTTTCAAGAGCTAGAAAAGCAAGGCCAGGGTGACAGGTAGAGGTCCTTTGCTCCCCTTCCTCCATGTCAGGGAGGGCCCTCTGGGAAATACTCTGTGTGCAGGGAAGGCCCTTCAGGACTGATGGGAAGGAAGGCAGTGCATCCGCTAAGCTCCTGCTGTGTGCCAGACACTTAACACATGTCCATGTCCTCTCAGTCCCCCAGGAGTCCTGAAGGGTAGGATGTAAAAGTCCCCTTTTCCAGATGACAGTGTTGGGGCCCAGAGAGGTGAAGTGACTTGTCCAAGGTCACACAGCCAGTAAGCATTCAAGAGAAAACTAGAACCCAGGACCATCTGACTGCAGAGTGCATGTGCTTTCCACCAGGTTACATGGCCTCAAGAACCCACTATGGGCCTCCGGGCAAGGGGAGGGCCCTGGCAGGAGAGGCAGGAGAATGGTAGGCTGCCTTAGAGACTTGGCACAAATGGATTGCAGTGGGTGGTCCCATCCCTGACTAAGGGGCCACCTTAGTGCTGAGCTCACGCTGAATAACAACTATTCTGGAGGCTCCCGGGGAGACGGTGATGGAAGGGACCACCCCCTGCCCCTCCCCTGTCCAGTCCTGGCCACTGGGACCTGGCTCCTGAAGTTCTGGATAGGAGAAGATTCTGGCATCTGGAGGCCAGTCTGATTCATTCCCAAACCCCCAGCCACTTGCACAGAGCCTGGCATGCAGGGGGTGTTCCGCGCTCATCTCTAGAATTTATGGACGAGAGTCAGCATGACCTTGGTTAACTCCAACCCCTCCTTTACCTGGCACTTTAGTGATCTCATAACACCCATTATTTTTTATTTTATTTATTAAATTTTTAATTTTTTTTTTGTCTTTCTTGTCTTTTTAGGGCTGCACCAGCGGCATATGGAAGTGCCCAGGCTAGGGGTCACATCAGAGCTGTAGCCGCCAGTCTACACCAAAGCCAGAGCAACACGGGATCTGAGCTGCGTCTGCGACCTACACCACAGTTCACGGCAATGCCAGATCCTTAACCCACTGAGCGAGGCCAGGGATTGAACCCACATCCTCATAGATGCTAGTTGGGCTCATTAACCATTGAGCCACAATGAAAACTCCTCATAACACCCATTATTAACAGAGCCTTGACACCGTGCCAGGCACTGCTCTCGGCGATTCTGTGCATAGTGTCTTTTCACCATCCCAATAGCCCTCCGAGGAAGGTACTGCCATTAGCTCCATTTTACAGATTATAAACTGAGGCTTTGGGGAGGCTCAGCGACCTGCCAAAACACTCCATGATGAATTATTGGGGAAGGTGGCTCTCCTGCTGGGCACTGTCTATACTTTAAACTGAGAACTACTCAAGGGGGGATGGGTGGACCAGCATCATCAGCATCACCTGGTAGCCTATTAGGAGGCCACCTCTTTGGTCCCACTCCAGGGCTCCTGAATCACAATCTCTGGAGTGGGACCCAGTATCCTGTGCTTGAACCAGAACCGTATGCTCAAGCCTGAGTAGTGCCAGTCCAGAACACTAAACTATGTCGGCTTGTCAGCAGTCCTCTCCGTAACCCTGAGAAGGGGTTGTGATTAGAAGAAATAGGTATTATTGTTATTATCATTCCCTTTTCCAGATAATGAAACAGCCTGGATCAAGAATTAAACCAGATAGTCTGGTTACAAGGCCCTTTCTCTTTACGGAGTCTGTTTCTCCATCTGGAAATCGAGTGAGTGGAACAAAAGGATCTCTCAGGGAGAAGAGAGGTCAAAGGGTCAGGCAAGGGTTGATGCTTAGGCCCCAGCTGGACCCGTGGCTGGGACCTGGCCATGGTGCTGAATCCATGTCCCACAGACAGCACAGCCACCCAGGGTGGGAGATTGCGCCCCTAGAGGCGCCCTGTCTTACAGGTGCAGTACCCAGACCTCACCCCCAGGAAGCGGGAACCCTGATAACTCAACATCGGGCTCAATTCCCAACTGCCTTTTAGCTCCCCTGGGTCTGAGAAGAGACCATGCAGCCCTCTGCGCCTTTAAGAGCAAAAAACACAAGATCTTATGGGCCGAGCTGAGCTGGGTTGAGGAGATGGGTTAACTCCTTCCTTCTCAGCTCAAGATTAGGGGGTGGGTTGGGGGGAGGGTTAGGGACAGACGCTTCAAGACCCAGAGGAATGCCCCCGGCCAGGCAGAGGAGTAGAGGAGCCTTGACCTGAAGGCCCAAGGTAGCCGGGACAGCAGCGCGGGGGGAGGACCTGCAATAGGACTCTCGGGGCTGGAAGCTGGACCCCAGGAAGCGCTCCTTCCCCTCCCCGCAGCAGCCGCCCCCTCCAACAGGCCGCCTTCCCAGCGGTGCCCATTTCCTTGCCCTTGCCTTTGTCTCTCTTCTCAGCCCCCCAACCTACTGGGTCTTTCTGGGAGGGAAAAAGGCAGAATGGATGTGCCTAGCATTAGGGACGGTGCTCCTGGGGCCCAAGACAAGGGCCCGTCACCTCCTGGGAGAGCAGCCCAGCATCCCCCGTTCTCTGGGCCCCCCAAACCCCAGATTCTACCCTCCAGTCTCACCAGGTCTTCAGACCCCTTCAACCCTCGCCGGCCCCCTCCCCCAAGGCTCCTAGCCGCCGGCAGCACCCCGGCTCCCCTGCTCCCTCCGCGCTCTACCTTCTGCGAGCTGAAGGACTGGGTCCAGTGGTACAGAACCAGGCTCTCCTTGGGCCAATGGGCGTGGCTGGCCGCGGCGGGTGCGTCGGGAGCCTCGACCAGCTTGGCCGCATCGCTCTCCAGCGCCGAGATGGGCCACCAGCTGCAGTTGGTGGGGGTCAGGTTGTTGGGGGTCGCCATGACAGCCCGAAAGCGGAGGGAGGAAAGAGGGAGGCTCCGGCGGGTGGCGGCGGCTCTCTCGCCCAGCATCACATGGCCTCGCCGAGCCTGCCCCTCTCCTTCGCTCCCTCCCGCCCTCCCTTCCCCGTGAATGTCATTACTCACTGGAGTGGGGGAGGGGGAGGGGGATCCCGGGAGCTCCTTCCCTCCTCCTCCTCCTGCTGCTCCTCCTCCCCTCCTTGGCCCGCACCGGAAAAGCCGCCGCCAGTCCTCTGTCAGACTTGGTGGAAGGGTGTTAGGCGCCCCAGGGAAGAGGCCCATGCCCCCCAATAGCTCCAATCTGGCCTGCCACCTAAGAGAAGATTCCACCATTATAAACGCATTCTGCCTCTCAATCTTCTAAAAGGCAAATAGGAAACTGGCGTTATAGAAATCCATCCCTGTTTTTGTACATTAGTGTCTGGAAATACCTTGTCTCTCTTTGAAGCTGTTATTTTCTAACCTTTTTCCTGGAGGACCCTTTTCCAGAAGGGAACAAAGATGATTTATTGAACACTTACATAGCACGGACTCCTGTGCGTCCAGGCACTGTCCTAAGGGCTTGACGACCATCAATTCATTTAACCCTTGCAATAACCTATTAGCCTCATTTTACAGAGGAGGAAACTGAGGCACGGAGAGGGTACGCAACCTTACCCAGGGTCACCTAGCTAATAAGTGGTGGAGCTGAAATTCGAACCCAGGCTGACTGGCTCCAGAGTCTGCACTTTCAGCCATAAGGTCATAACATGACATTCATCTAAACGACAGCACAGCAAGCATTTATCAGCCCAAGCGCTGGACATGCATCATCTCATCTGATCTGCACAGTAATCATTTTTCCCAGAGGAGGGAGGTGAGGCTCAGAGATGTCAGTTCATTGGTCCAAGGTCACATCTTCACCCTTGGAGAGAGGCATGACTAGAGGAACCTGCAGTGCCTTTGCTGTCACTTAGTTTATCTTAAACATTCATGGGAACATTACATAAAGTCCCTTAATATAGCCTTGCTGACCTTGCTATAATGTTTTATTTATCATTGAGCAAATAGATGGTACCAGGAAAATAAGCTTCTCAGTTTGTTCCTTCACCCCCACCCCACATCATGCTACCAAGGACTCCTGGTCCCATCATCATCGCCCCAGACCAATGAGCACGGCTCTGGCGCAACCAGTGTTCTTCCTTCTACCAGATAACAAAAGTTCTGTGGCTCATGGGTTTCCCTTTTTGCTTTGGTTGCCAGGAAGCTTGGAGCCGCATTCCAGTTGCCACATCAGCCTCCCTAGTTCAGCAAATGCTCTCTTCATGAAATTTTTATTTCATCCTCAAGATGTTTCATTCATCATTTGATTTTGCGAAAAAGGACATGGTGTGTCTTGGGGGAAAATTCAAATATCTGTGAAATCAGGGAAATAAGACCTTAGAAACTGGATCAATGTGGAAAAGCTGGGTCCCTGTCTGTATCTTTGACCTGAATGCATCCAGAGAGGCTGACTCAGAGCAATCACACTGAAATATGTACTATTTATCTCAACAAATCTTAATTGTACAAACACTGTGTGCAAAACTTTTTGAGGCAAAGTGATAAGACAAACTGGCCCGCTCTTTGCATGTTTTACTTAGCAATGCATCTTGGAAAGAGTTTTCTATCAGCAAAATTTCTTTCCATACTTTATAACAGGCCACACTGAATGTATGCACCACAAAATGATGGATATACATGCTGTTCCAGTCTTTTGTTATAAAAACAATGTTGTGGTGAATATCCTTATTCATATATACTTGTACATGTATTTGAGGATAATCTGTATGATAAATTTCTAGAAGTGGAATTGTTGGATCGAAGAATATGTCTTTGCCAAAGTTTCCTCTGAAAAGCCTGTACCAATTCATACTTCCCACTAACAACCTACAAAAGTGCTTCTCTACATTCCTGCCAATACAGCATATTTTTAACTTTTTTTTTTCTTTTCTCTGGGTGAAAAAATGGTATCTCATAGTTTTTATTTGCTTTTCTTTTTTGACATTTTATTATAAAAAAACTCAAACATGTGAAACAGCAAAGAAAAGAGCTCCACAAACACCCATGTATCTATCATCTAGATAGAATCATTGCCAAAATTCTACCATATTTGTTTAATTGGGGGGTGTGAGGACCTGAAGTATTTTGAAATAAGTTATTAGATAGGGTATTTCATCCACTAAATACTTCAGAGTTACTTTATATCTAACACAGGTCATTTTCTTAAATGAGACAATACCATTCCCCCCCCCTTTTTTTTTTTTTTTGCTTTTTAGGGCTGCACCCACAGCATATGGAGGTTCCCAGGCTGGGGGTCTAATCTGAGCCACAGCTGCCAGCTTACGCCACAGCCACGGCAATGCCAGATCTGCGCTGCGTCTGCGACCTACACCACAGCTCATGGCAATGCCGGAGCCTTAACCCACTGAATGAGGTCAGGGATTGAACCTGTGTCCTCATGGATACTAGTCAGATTTGTTTCCCCTGAGCCACAACAGGAACTCCCGGATTGCAGTGTCCTTCAACTTGTCGCACTTCCCACCTCCAACCCCTGTATTTCTTTAAACTAGAACTTAGATCTAAAGGATAGATCAGGTTCAGCTTAAACGTTTTGAGGTCAAGCGTTTAATGAACACCGTCGTGGGTGGTCCTGTGTGTTTTATCAGGCCTCACATCAGCAGTTCTGAGATGTCTTGATGTCCCACCATGAATGATGCCAAGTTTGATTCCTGGGTTAAGGTGGTGACTACATCTCTCTTCATGTCTATTTTCCCTCTTCCCACCAGAACCTGTGGGGAATCCAGTTCCTCACCCGTGAATCATCCTTGACTGAATCAATTATTAAGCACTGAACAGTGATTTCCTAATGTTTTCCTTTCATCTGCATGTATCAGCTGACATTCTTCATTTGAACTTCATTAATTATGAGTGAAATTGATTCTCTTCTCAACTGTTTAAAAGCCATTTAAATTTCTTTCCCAGCGAGTTGTCTGTGTTTCCGTGGGGACCTGGGCAAGTGTGGCACAGCGTGATGAGTTCTTACTCTGGAGCAGGAATGAGGGGTTGTGCTAGAGCCAGGAAGGGACATCCGGCACACCCCGCCCCGCCGAGGCACCAGACATGCCAAGGGAGGCTCTCAGGAGCTCGCGGCTGTCAGTGTGGGTTCCTCCAAAGCAGACTTGAGACAGGAATTGAAGGAGAAGCAGCTGATATGGGAGATGAAGGAAATCCTGGAGGCAAGTGGGGAAATGAGACAGGAGAAGTGGTCAAAGAAGGCGTGGCATCAAGCAGGTTAGCACTCTGAGCGGCTGGAGCTTAATCCCGTGGGGAAATTTTGAGGTCAGGGTAAAGCACTTTTATCCACCAGAGGGAGAGAGTGGGGGTATTTATATACCAAGTTCAGTCTGTCATTGCTTAAGCTTGCTCCTTGGAGGCGTGTTCATCGCCAGCACTTCAGGTCTGCCTTGCCGTTGGCAGAACGGGTCCCCTGGGATCACAAAAATCCCTCAGGTAATACATGTGGGTGCTGCCAGCTGGGGTGAGCCAGCGTGCACTGAAATGTAAAAGTGAGCACACAGGGAGGGCACCACTAACTTTTGTGCAGAGACCTTTAAGCGGAGGCTTTAAGGCTGAGGAGGCATGAGCCTACTGAAGAGAAGATGGGGAGAGGGGTGCATGCTCTGGGCAGAGAGGACAGCAGGTGCCAAGGCCCAGAGGTGAGGGCCAGAGTGGTGAGTCTGAGGGACTTGTATACTTGAACTTTCAGGCGGCTGGCGGCAGAGGTGAGAGATGAGGCTGAGTGGTCTCATCTGCCAGGTCTGTCCAGCCATTGTTAGGAGTTATCACATCATAGGGCTGAGGGCACCAGGGAGTCGCTGGAAAGTTTTATGCAGGAAAATAAGGACCGTTTGGGTTCTAGAAATCTGAAAAAGCCTGAAGTGTACATACCGACCTTCCAGGGTATTATTCCACACTGGGGGCCAAATGTGCTCTGCCAGTGATGGGATTCCTGCCCTTCTTCCGTGACGACTAGGGATGGGCGTGGCCACAAAGAGGTTGCCCTTGAATGTGAACTCAGGGCACAGTGAGACAGGGAATCTTGGACCCACTGTTATAAATATATATGTGATTATAAAAACAGCTCTGAGCGTTTTCCGTGCACCAGATACTGTGCTAAGCACCTTAGAGTCATTACCTCAGTTGAGGTGATATTGTGATTCTGATAACATGGATGCGGAAAACTGATGCTCAGGTGGATGGAGTTATTATTAGACCAAAGTCATGAGCTAACAAACAGGCACGTCCATAGCGAATAGAATTCTGAGTGTCCAGACAATAAGGGATTAGAAAAATAAATTAGACTCTATCCTTACTATGGGACAATTTATAATTCATTAAATGAGGAAGGTTACGATTAAAAAACAAGTTACAATTATATGTTACCATAACATTTCCGTTTAGCTTAGGTTACTATAAATGTGAAAAGAAAAAAAAAGCAGATCACCAAGTGTGTAAAATTTTCAATTTTAAAAATATAATATTAAAAGTGGTGATGTGGTTAGATTGAGCTGAGATGAGCCAGGGGCAAGAGAGATGATGAGTGATTTTTTTTTTCTTCTTCTTAATTGGATTTTCTCGTTTTCCTAACATTATGGACTGAATTGCATCCAAAATTCGTATGTTGGAGTTCCCTGTTGACTCAGTGGGTTAAGGGTCTGATGTTGTCACTGCTGTGGAGCAGGTTCAGTCCCTGGCCCCAGAACTTCCACATGCCATGGGCACGGCCAAAAAAATTCCTGTGTTGAAGCTCTAACCTGCAATGTGATTGTATTTGGAAATAGAATCTTTAAGGAAGTAATTAAGGTTAAATGAGGTCATAAGGGTGGGGCCCGAACCCACTGGGACTCATGTCTCCTAAGAGGAAGAGACACCAGGAAGTTTCCTTTGGTGCAGCGGGTTAAGGATCCGGCATCTCCACCGCTGTGGCGCAGGTCGCAACCTCGGAATAGGTTCGATCCCTGGCATGGGAACTTCCACAAGCCGTGGGTGCTGCCAAAAAAAAAAGGGGTGAGGAGAGACACCAGAGACCTCTCCTTCCTCTTTTGAGCACCAAGGGAAGGCCATGTGAGGACATAGGCAGTGAAAAGGAAACCATCTAAAAGCCAGAAGAGAAGTCTCATCAGAAACAAAACCTGTCTGGCCCCTGAGCTTGGACCTTCAGCTTCCAGAACTGTGAGAAGATATACTTCTGTTGTTTAAGCCACCCAATTTGTGGTATTTTATTGTGACAGCCAAAGCAGATTAATATAGCTACAATAGAAGTGCATTATTTGTATCTTTTATTTTTTATTTTATTATTATTTTTGTTTTTTAGGGCTGCACTTGAGACATATGGAAATTCCCAGGCTATGGGTTGAATAGGAACCACAACTGCCAGCCTACACCACAGCCACAGCAATGCAGGATCTGAGCCATGTCTGCGACCTACACCACAGCTCAGGGCAACGCCAGATCCTTAACCCACTGAGCAAGGCCAGGGATCGAACCCCATCCTCATGGATACTAGTCAGGTTCATTTCTGCTGCGCCACAATGGGAACTCCTGTACCTTTTAAAAAGAACTCAAAATTGATTTTTAAAAAAGATACTTCTTGATTTCCCCTTACTCCTGGGGCAAAGCTGGTCTTGGTCCCTGCACTACAGCAAAAAGGGGAGGAATTCACATGGTCTTCTCACTGCTCTTTAGCCAGACACTTTACAAGGGTCCTATAAGAAAAAGAGTCTTATCGTTCACACTTGACAGATGGGGCCAGCAAACAGGAAACGCCTGGCCTCATATCACCACTCAGGAAGCAGCAGAGCTGGGGGTGGGATCTGGGTCTACCTGACCCCAAGACACACCTGAGTTCTTTTCTCCTCATACAACTGCCTCCATAAGAGATGCTGCATTGGTCACTGTCAGGGGTGGGGTAGGGATGGGCGCCCTCTTTCAACCTGTAAGGATCACTCAGGAGAGGAGTTCCCGTAGTGGCGCAGTGGAAACGAATCCGACTAGGAACCATGAGGTTTCGGGTTCGATCCCTGGCCTTGCTCGGTGGGTTAAGGATCCGGTGTTGCCGTGAGCTGTGGTGTAGGTCACAGATGTGGCTTGGATCTGACATTGCTGTGGCTCTGGCATAGGCTGGCAGCAATAGCTCCCATTAGACCCCTAGCCTGGGAATCTCCATATGCTGCGGGTGCAGCCCTAAAAGGACAAAATACAAAAAAAAAAAAAAAAAGGATCACTCAGGAGAGTGCTTTCAAGAAGCTTCCAAGTTCTGGGTAGGATGAATGGTTCTCCGGGCAGTTAGAAGTTGCCTGAAGGAATTCACCATGAGAAATCCTAACAGCAAATGCTTCTAACACTTACCTCTGTTACATCAGGGCTTGCTGACTTGGGAAGCTGCAGAGATCAGGGAGATGCCGTAAATGCCATAAATATGAGGCCGACCAGGTGTGAACCCACAGGGTATGGTGGAGACTGTGGGAATCATAGACCATGTGTTCCACCCTCCGAGCAGCTGCTTCTGGCTCCAGCCAATTACCACCCTCCTGGAATGCAGAACCGGTTGCCAGTTATTCTGGGTTTTCAAGAACCTAGATGTGCAGATGTTTGTGTGAAGTAGCTCATTTCAGAATTTTTTGATCATTTTTTTTATTTTTTATTTTATTTTTATTTTTTTGCCTTTTTGCCACTTCTTGGGCCGCTCCCAGGGCATATGGAGGTTCCCAGGCTAGGGGTCGAATCGGAGCTGTAGCCACCGGCCTACGCCAGAGCCACAGCAACGCGGGATCCGAGCCGCATCTGCAACCTACACCACAGCTCACGGCAACGCCGGATCATTAACCCACTGAGCAAGGGCAGGGACCGAACCCGCAACCTCATGGTTCCTAGTCGGATTCGTTAACCACTGCGCCACGACGGGAACTCCTGATCTTTTTTTTTTTTTTTAAAGGAAAGAAAAGCACACTGAGGCAGGCGTAACAAAACATACTTGTGAGTCAGAGCTAAGCCCTCATAGAGAAAGTTTGCACCCTCTGCTTTTGATAATTTAATTTTTGCCCCAATCCTGGAGGCAGTGTATCGGTTAATATAGCACTGGCCACTGCAACAGCTCAACTGCCAAATCACAGTGACCTTCCACAATGGAAGTTTATGTTCTCACTCACATTAAGTCCAATTAGCAGCAGGTGGGGAGAGGGGTTCTGTCAACCTTCCTTTGTGGCTCCTAAGATCACCCAGCATTGGTACCTGATGGGCTGAGGGTGAAGAGAGAGCAGAGGACCAGGAGAGCATGTCTCACTTGGCCCACACTCCACTGTGGCCGCCCCACTCAAGTACAAAGCAGAGCTGGCTCTGTAAGTCCCTGGCCTATGGCAGCCACTTTCCAACAACTCTATCCTCTGGAAAGATACACACATCTTGACTCCCCTCCTCAGGCAGTTACTATCATCTCCATTTTATCGATGGAGATACGAATCTCAGAGAGGCTAAGTGACCTGCGAGAAGTCACACAGCCAGAAGCACCATCTTTCTGACTCCAACTCAAGGATTTTTTTTTTTCTGTCTTTTTGCCATTTCTTGGGCCACTCCTGAGGCATAGGGAGGTTCCCAGGCTAGGGGTCTTTGGAGCTGTAGCCGCTGGCCTACACCAGAGCCACAGCAACTCGGGATCCAAGCCGAGTCTTCAACCCACACCATAGCTCACGGCAACGCCGGATCCTTATCCCCCTGAGCAAGGCCAGGGATCAAACCCACAACCTCATGGTTCCTAGTCAGGTTCGTTAACCACTGAGCCACGATGGGAACTCCTCAGGGATCTTTTTTCTGCCTTAACGTTTCCCCAGCTTGCCATCTCCTGAGCATCGTTTGTGAAACAGGCTTCCGGGCCTCACCTCCAACCTTGACTGTTTAGGGGAGAGTTCAGTAACCTGTACTCCCATTGAGACTCCCAAGAGGATTCTTATATCAGGTTCCACTCTATGGGCTGCCCCCTCAGATTATCTGGGGAACTCTGTGAAATGTTAATCTCTGGACTCCAACCCCCTAGAAATTCTCATTCAGCTGGTCTGCGGGGAGGGGCCCTGACTTCAATACATTGTAAAGTCTCGGGTGACTCTGATGTGCCGCCAGGACTTAGAAGCACTGCCTCTGGTCCCCAGCCAAACTGGGCCGGTCATCAGAGTCACGGGGGGGAGACTAAAGTAGCAAGAGAGAGAGGGAGGGAGGAAGATCAAGTGAGTCCTGACCCTGGGAATAAGCATTTAAAAAAATTCTTCAAATGATTCTAATGTGCAGCCCAGGTTGAGACCTACTGAGTAAATGGACCAGAAGATTCTGATTCAGGGATTTCCTGTCGTGGCTCAGCGGAAATGAATCTGACTAGTGTCCATGAGGACACAGGTTCAATCCCTGGCCTTGCTCAGTGGGTTAAGGATCCTGTGTTGCAGTGAGCTATGGTGTAGTTTGCATATGCGGCTCGGATCTGGGATTACTGTGGCTGTGGTGTAGGCCAGTGGCTACAGCTCTGATTTGACCCCTAGCCTGGGAACCTTCATGTGCTGCCAGTGCAGCCCTAAAAAAAAAAATAATAAAAAAAAAAAGATTCTGATTCAGTAGGTTTGGGACAAGCCAAACTTTCCATATTTTTAAATTTCCTCCAGTAGTCTGCGATTCTACTGCCCTAGGGCTTTGCTACTCAGGGTGTGGTCTGAAGTGTCAGCATAATCACCAGGAGCTTGTAAGAAGTACAGAATCTCAGGCCCTCCCTTAGACCTACTGAGTCAAAATCCACAACTTCAACTCCCAGGGGATCAGCACACACACGAGTGGGAGAGGCGCTGCTCTAAGGCACAGGGGCTTTTTGCTGGGAGGACAACAGATCAATCTTCCAATCAGGGCTGACTCAGCTTCTCTCCCATCCCTTCTCACCTCCTCTTGAGGCTGCAGAACCTTTTCTAGTGTCCCCAGCATAGTCCGTCCTCAAAGGCCTGAGCCTCATGGCCCCCACGCTGTGGCCATCTGTTCATGGATGCGTTATTGGGAGGTCTGGGCATGCGCACAGGTTGATGACACAACAGGGGGCTGCAGGGAGGGACATCACAGGCACTGGGCACTGACTTGAGGACAGGACCTTGGGATTGGGTGCTTCCCCTGAAGACAATCTCTTTCAATTTGCAGGTTGGAGAAGAGAACAGACTTGTTTTGGGAGGGTCTCAGACCAATCAGAGGAAGTTATAGGGATGGAGACTGCAGTTCAATAGAAGGAAACATTTCAAGGGAAGGGACTGAAGCAAGGATAGGAAGCTTCTTGTTCCTGGAAGAGACCAAGCAGAAGTTGGATGGCCTTCAATCAGGGGTACCTGGAGGCAACATCTGGATTGGATGTGAGCTTGAAGGAGGCTTCTACTTGAGGCTGAAACATGCAGGGCCCCCCAAAAGCAGGGAGGCTGGGTCAGGAGGTAAGAAGAGCAACATAATCCAGGGTTCCTCTGTGCCCATCAGTCTTAAAGGCAGTTTGGCTAAACACAGACTGTGTATGCAGTCATCTCCAAGTGGGTCTCCACTAGTTTGAAAGCATGAGGTCAGTGGCTGGGCTTCCCGTGGGGTCCAGAGCACCTGGCACAGGGTCTGGCATATAATAGCAGCTGTCCAGTAATTGTTAGCTTAAATGTAAATGATTAAAAATGAGCATTAGTCCTTTGTCTATGAATGATAAATTTTGGGCACTCCTTTTGTGCCCTATAAAGCATTTTTATCAGGTTTTCAAACTGTGTTTTTCTTGTTTTCTCATTAAGTTCTTTTTTTTTTTTTTGGCCATGCCCACGGCATGTGGAGGTTCCCAGGCCAGGGATTGAACCCTTACCACAGCAGTGACAACATCAGGTCCTTAACCTGCTAGGCTAGCAGCTGTAGCTCCAGTATTGAACTTCCATATGCCACAGGTGTGGCTGTAAAAAGGGGAAAATTTTTTTTAAATAAAAAAAGAACCTCTTATCTGGAAGGATCCCAGCAACATGGTCTCTGGATAGGTGGATTAGGAGTGTTCTCTAGGAAGTACTTTTTGCTAAGCTGTATCTTCTGATTTTGTTTTTTTCTGTTCTGAGCATCTATTACTTTTGAAGAAGAAAAACTAACCAGAAGGAACTGGACTGGTTCTAAACTTGATTTTAAATCTCTAATTTACTTTAGCCAGCTTTATGTAATTGACAGTGTTTTTATTTGAGAAAATTGCACATTGGAAAAGAGCAAATGCTTCCAATAACCAATGAGCAAGGAAGCTGAGGCCCAAAGAAGTAAAGGGACTTATGTGTCCCAGAGAAACAGCCAGGCAGGAGCAGGACTCAGGCCCTGACTCGAGAATGGGTGTTCGCCCCTCACATCACACACTCCCTGCCTTCCTTCTAGGAACCTCTTGCAACTCTCCCTCTCTCGCCAAGTCAGCAACGCGGGGGAGTCTCAGGCATCCATGGCCTCATAGGCTGGACACTGCATCCCACTGTGTGGATGGATGGACGTGTGTGGATTCCAGAGATTGGAGAGAGCCGTTTAGATCAGGCAGCCTCACATCTGCCTTTGCTTCCTGTAAAACCCCTGGCTGCAGTCCTGCCCGCCGGCCCCAGGCCACTTCCTATTGCCAACTATGAAAGTCTGCTATGGGGCGATCTGCAAAGGCTGCAGGCAAGCCTATACCGCTTCTGCCACATGGGACATTTTCTTGGGAGGATCCAGCTAAGACCGATGCGTACTCCATGGCCATTGCCTCTAGGCTGGTCCTGCCATGCTGGGCCAGGCTTGGGATGGGGCTGTACACCTTTTCCATTTGGACAGGACCCTGTGGAGGGAATGTGAGCATGTTTCTGCTGCATCAGAGCCAATGCCAGCAGCCCCAGGGGCTTGGCTCACCATGATGGCGCCAGATTCACAGGGTACATGGATCTCAGGTTTCACAGCTGAGCCTGAGGATTTCTTTTCTTTCTTTTTCTTTCTTTTTTTTTTTTTCTGACATCTGGGCAGATGAATCCATGGCAGGTGTTCTGGGGGCCCCAAGGTCAGCCTGGGGTACGTTTTGTCTTAGAGCTCTGGTCTGTGGTGATGAAGGTCTCTGGGCTAGAATGATTGCTGGGGTGGCTCTTGGGTCTGGGTGTATGCTGGGAGGTACTTTGGAAGAGCAATCAAGAAACTCTAAAGGCAGAGGAGAGGGGACTTGAACCTGAAATATTAACGGCTTCTCAAAGCCTACAATTGAGGATTTCTTGCTACACCTTATCAGGGAAAAATAAGCAGGCCTGCAATTACATGATCAAATCTGAAAAACAGATTGCATACGAATCTTCAGAGAGGTATAGACTTAAAAAAAAACCATTAATGGCTTTTCCAAAAAATGCCAAAAATATTACATGTTCATTATAACAAACTCAAATAATACATTAAGGAAGAAGTAAAGCCTTTCTCCTGCAGAAGTGCAAAATGAAATACGGTATCATTTTTCAAGCTACCAAATTGGCAAGATTAAAAAGAATGGTGAGAGTTCCCATTGTGGCTCAGCAGTAACGAAGCTGACTAGTAACCATGAGGTTGTGGGTTTGATCCCTGGCCTCTCTCAGTGCGTTAAGGATCTGGCATTGCCATGAGCTGTGGTGTAGGCCACAGACGCAGCTCAGATCTGGCCCTGCTGTGGTTGTGGTGTAGGCCAGCAGCTATAGCTCCGATTAGACTCCTAGCCTGGGCACCTCCATACGCCGCGGGTGCAGCCCTAAATAAAACAATAAATAAATAACAAATAAATAAATACATACATAAAAAGAATGGCAGTGGATTTCCCTGGTGGCCTAGCAATTAAGGATCCATCGTTATCACTGCCATGGCTTGGGTTTGATCCCTGGCCCAGGAACTTCTGCATGCCACAGGCGCTGCCCTAAATAAGTAAACGAGTCTGTACGTCAAAAAGAATGACAATATCCAGCACTGGCAAAGTGTAGGCCAGGTTTTTCAATCTCGGCACAATTGACATGGCTTAAGGGGTTCCTTGTGCCTCACACTTTAAAATCCCCAAGGTACCATCATATGCCCATCTCATCAGATCCTCAAAGTAATTCTTCTAAGTTGGCAGAGAGAGGTAGTTATCTCCATCTTGCAGATGGAGAAACTGAGCCTCAGAGTCCAATGACTTGCCCAGGAGCTGACCAGGAGAAATTGGGGGTGGGGGGGGGCTCTTGTAACCATGAACCTAATCTTCTTGCCCTGCACTCGCACTCTTCCTGGGGCCTCTACTCCTTCAGTGTCTCCTCAGCTCCTATTCCTTCAACCAAAGCTGGCACTCATCGCCCAGAGTAAGGCTCACCTCCTGGCTCGCCTTTGTTGAAGGCATCGAGCTTTAGGAAGAGCAGGGATGAGCAGGGATTTAAGGTCTGACCTTGTCACTCTCCAGCTCAACAAGTGGCTTGGCCTCTCTGGGCCTCATCTGTAAAATGGAGATGAACATACTTAGCTCCCGGAGTTGTTTTGAGGATCCAAGCAATTACGTGTGTGAACGCATTTTGTAAAATATAACTGACTTAGCAACAGTAGTTCATTTTAACAAAACTCTCATTCTGTGGGGTTAGAATAACACTGCTAGGCTATCTGCAAATAAGAGCTGTACGTTGAATGGAAATCAGAATTTGAAATATGGCAGAAAGATGGGCGGCTATGTTGAGAAGGTCACCTGCAGAGCCCAGATGATGGGTCAGTCCATCTCCGCTTGTACCTTACCTGAGCCAGGTTCCTTTGGAGCCCGTTACTGGGTCTGGGGACCTGCGCTGTCCCCAGGGAGAGATGCCACAGGCTAAACATCTGAGGGCAGGGGGAAGAGGGGATCAAGAAAACCCAGTTACCAGCACCCTGGGTTGTGTTTCTACCCACAGGAAAATGGACCAGGCAGGAAGCAAGTTAACATATCCATCCTGGGTTTATGGGACTGCCCAGTTAATTTACTAGCATTATAAAAAGTAATGTATGGGAGGTCCCGCTGTGGCGCAAGGGATCGGTGATGTCTTGGGAGCGCTGGGACGTAGGTTCCATCCCTGGCATGGCACAGTGCGTTAAGGAACTGGCGTTGCCACAGGTGCAGCTTAGGCTGAAACTGTGGCTCAGATCTGATCCCTGGTCCAGGAACTGCATATGCCTCAGGGCAGCCAAAAAAGGGGGAAAAAGTAATTATGTAGAAGCACCACAGGCGTGGGACTGTCTCCTGCCATCCCACTGAAATGTGATAAATACAAGTGACCTTGTAAAGGACTGGCAGCCACAACAAGCAGACTTAACCAAGCTCATCTCACTGCTGGAGAGCGTGTAGGGAGGTGGGCCTGAGTGTGTGAACCTTTCTTTCAGACAGTTTCCTGGTGCATTACCGGAGACTTTAAACAGTTCGTATCTTCTCATTCAGGGGTTCCAGGTGTCAAATTTTACTCCAGGTAAATAGACACACGTTTTATGTGTGTATATATACACACACAAACAGAATTTTCAGCACAGAATCCTTCTTTTAAAAATATTCTTGTGTTTATTCAAGTGTGATATACATACCAGAAAGTGCACATGTCCTAAGAGCACAGCTTGATGAATTTTCACATGTTAGATGGTACCCATGGACCCAGCACTCAGATCAGGAACCTGCATGTTATCAGCATCCCAGACGGCCCCTCTCCTGCACTCTTCCAGTCACTTCTCTCCCCTTCGTCCACACAACCTCAGTACTCCCCCCACTTTTTTTTAGGGCCACACCTGTGGCATACGGAGGTTCCCAAGCTAGGCGTCAAATCGGAGCTACAGCTGCTAGTCTATACCACAGCCACAGCAACTCAAGATCCAAGCCACTCCCTCGACCTACACCACAGCTCATGGTAGTGCCGGATCCCTGACTCCCTGAGCGGAGCCATGGATCAAACCCACATCATGGATACTAGTTGGATTTGTTTCTGCTGCGCCACAACGGGAACTCCAATACTGACTTTTAACAGCATAGGATTAGTTCTATTTTTACACTTCATATAAGTGGAATCATACTCTTTTTCAGAGTTCTTTTTTTTGGTCTTTTTTTTTTTGCCATTTCTTGGGCTGCTCCCACGGCATATGGAGGTTCCCAGGCCAGGGGTTGAATCAGAGCTGTAGCTGCCGGCCTACACCAGAGCCACAGCAACGCGGGATCCCAGCCGTGTCTGCAACCTACACCACAGCTCACAGCAACACTGGATCCTTAACCCACTGAGCAAGGCCAGGGATCGAACCCAAAACCTCATGGTTCCTAGTCGGATTCGTTAACCACTGAGCCACGACAGGAACTCCCAGAGTTCTTTGTTATAGCAAATATATGCACATACAACACACACACACACACACACACACACACACACACACACAACTGTCCAAAAATAAAGAATGGTTAACTACAGAAGAAATGATGGATATATTTAAGTAGACTAGAATTGTCATTAAAATTATGTTTTTGAGGAATATTTTTTGACATGGAAGATGCTTATAGTAATGAAAAAAGCAGAATATAAAACTCACACAGTTTATCAGCAAATAAAATACACACACTTAATAACAATAATAATAGCAGCAGTTAGACACTCTCGGGAGCCAGGCAACGTCCTATTGCATCACTCACTCGATTTCTCTGAGGGGGCTCCTATCATTAGCCCCATTTTTCAGAGCAGTACATGGAGGCACAGGGGCTCCAGCGTCCAAGGCCACACAGCAGGGTGAGCTTGGTGAGGTGGGACTTCTACCAGAGCCAGCCCAGCTCTTAGGCACTTTGCGACCCCACGACAAAATGCTGGCAGTGGTCACTCCCGTGCTGGTAGTTGGGGAGAAGCTCTGACAACGGCTACTGGGCCACCCAGGGCTTCTCTCCTGAGAACCTGAATCTCATGCAGAGGGACACGGAGGGGTACAGATGTGTGGCAACCGGTAGCAGTGCCCCCAGAGAGGCTGCCTGAGAACTCCTGTCGCCTGGGAGTGGCTCCGTCCCCAGTCTGAGGAGGCCTGGCTGTTGAGCATTCCCTTCTGTGGAGGGAGCTTTCTGATGTCCTTCCAGTAAATTCCTTCTCCGCTCCAGCAGGTCCGGGTGGATTTCTCTCTGGCACAGGCTCATTCGGAAAGTGAGTGAGGCGAGAAGGTGGCTCGGTGAGGCCTGCGGCCTGCAGAGCGCAGGAGAGGGGTCTGGGGAAGAGATGGAGGGGCTGAGAGGACTGGGCTCCAGGACCAGGAGCCAGAAGGGGAGGGAGCTGAGGAGGGCCCGCACCCACGGTCAGACTGGTGCTGGAAACTCAAGCAAGGGAAGAACAGAGAAAGGGAGCGGCTGGATTAGGCAGCAAGGAAGTCCCTTCTGCCCTTCTGTGGCCAGAAGCGTGTCACTGGGGGTGACAGTCTGGTTGCAGCAGACTGAAGAATGAGGCTCCTAGAGGAGTCGCTAACTATGGTTCTAACAGGGAGAAAAGGATAGGAGGTTAGGGGAAACCCAGGTAAAAGGGGACTTTGTGGGTTTGGGTGTTTTTTCATTTTTTAAAAAGTTATTTTTATTTTTCTGCTTTTTTTTTTCAGGGCCGTACCCACCGCATATGGAGGTTCCCAGGCTAGGGGCCTAATTGGTGCTACAGCCACCGGCCTATGCCACAGCCATGCCAGACCTGAGCCTTCTCTGTGACAGCAATGCCAGATCCTTAACCCACTGAGCAAGGCCAGGGATCGAACCTGAAACCTCATGGATCCTAGTCGGATTTGTTTCTGCTGCGTCACGACAGGAACTCCCCTTAATTTTTTTTTTTAAATAAGAGAAGACATGATGTTTGCATGTACAGAAAAAATGGTGCAAGTGTCCCAAGAAGGTGCTAGAGAGACAGCAGCCAAGGTGACGTCACAGTGGGAACTGGTGTTGGAGGGAAGACCTTCCAAGGAGGAGGGAGGAGGGGAGAGTGGCTGTAGAGACAGGAAGCGACGAAAGGACAGAGGACAAGAGTTCAGAGGGCGTCTGAGGACACAGGCGCATTTGTGTGTGTGTGTGTGAAATCTTTCCCTTTTGCCTCAGGCAGAGTAAGAAGCTTTTGAATTATAGGTAAACGTCAACACTTGAGAGGGCAGATGGGAAGAATTGAAAAATTCTTGGGAGTTAAGGCCAAGCCAAGAAACTGTGACACAGCAGCTCAAAGACAGAATAAGCTGAAGATCCTTATCAAGACACAGCTTCGTTCGGATTTCAAAAACCAAATGCAGCCATTGTGAAGTTAGCAAATATACTAAGTATGACAGCTTAGAGGCTTAGCTCAATAGCTTCGGAGCCAGGCTCTTTAAACCTGCTGCTACTGTGGTTTTGTGTAGGTAAAACACTGACAGGACTCAAAAAATGGAACACAAGGTCCACTTTGCAAGGACTGGCTGCCTGGCCATTCTCTGAACTCTTCTCTTGGTGTCCTGTACATCTTTTCAGTGTTTCCTTATGCAGACACAAATAATACAAATATGTGTATTCTTAGCTTGCATCTTTTTTTTTTTTTGGTCTTTTTGCCTTTTCTAGGGCTGCTCCCGCAGCATATGGAGGTTCCCAGGCTAGGGGTCTAATTGGAGCTGTAGCCGCTGGCCTACACCACAGCCACAGCCACGCTGGATCCGAGCTGAGTCTGTGACGTACACCACAGCTCACAGCAACACCGGGTCCTCAACTCACTGAGCGAGGCCAGGGATCAAACCCACAACCTCATGGTTCCTGGTCAGATTCGTTAACCACTGCGCCACGACAGGAACTCCTTTCTTTTGTTTTTTTTTTTTTTAATCCACTGTATCTCAGCGACCTTGCCTTGGTCCAGAGAGGGTCCTGTTTTCAGCTACACAGTATTTCAGTGTGGGGCTACACAGTTTGTGTGCCCGGTCTTTACAGACGGACACCTGGGTTGTTTCTGATCTTTTGCTGTTACAGACAATGCTACAATAGCTAACCTTTCACACAGATACTTGTCATTTCTTATTTTTTGCAGTATCTGAGGGAGCCTGTTGCCTACTGCCTCACCTCCTCCCTCCAGCCCCACCAGATATGCTGGTCAAACTTTTGAGATTGTTGCCAATCAGAGAGCTTAAAATTGTTATCTCTGTGCAATTTTAACAAGCACTCATCTTTTCATATGTTTAAGGGCCATTTGTATTTTTTTTCCTGTCACCTACCTGTTCATGTCCTTTGCTCATTCTCTCTTTTTTTGCTGTTGCAAAAGTTCTTAACCTGGGGTCTTTTTCATAGGGTCTCATGACTCAGATAAGGTTAAGGAAAGGGGGAAAAAGAACAGTCATCCTAATCCAATGCATATCTTATGGTATACAGAGGTTTTTTTTTTTTTTTTTTTTAGTTTTAAAAAACATTTTATTGAAGTTTAATACATATACATAAAAGTATACCTATACTATGTGTCATAGCTTCATGAATTTTCACAAACTGAATACCTCCTATTGTCAACATCACATCAAGAAACAGAATATTACCAGCAACTGAGCAGCTGCTCTGAATAATCCCTTTCAGTCCTCACCATTTATAGATTCTTTTCTTCTATCCCTTTACTACTTGATTCAGTTCCTTGGCTTTATATCCTCCTGTCATTATATAGTTTAAATTGCAGAGGTGAATGAAAATTTGAGCAATTTGAGCTAGAAGGCAAGTGATTCACTAACACTGGCTGCTCAACAGCATTAACCCACTTGAAAACCCACTCTACTGTGTGAGGGGCTGCATGCCTCTGCGGTCCCACGGCTCCCCCTGCTGGTGATCAGTAGTAAAGCCTCCCATTCCCTCTCTGGGTTCTTGAGGACTGAAATTGCCGCAGACCTAGCCTGAACCTTGTGCACAGACTTATCGCGGCGTCCCAAAGTCCCCATTCTGCTAGCCAATATTTGAGGAAGGCAACTATCGAATAACAAACCATAATAGCTTTGAGGCTATGAATAGAATGACAGCAAAGAGCAGTTAATCTCCACTTCTCCAACTCTTGCCTGTTCCTCCCAAACAAGAGACAGTTGTGAAAGGTTCTGCTGCTAAAATCAACTGTCAAAGGGGCCAACAACCCCTAGTTACGGTTCTCAAAAGCCAGTGGGCAATTGTAATTATTTACTGAGCAAGATGACTGACCACCTCCCTCACTCACTCCATTCTGCTGTGGACCCAGTGCTGGGTACCAGGGACACAAGGTGCAGCTCCGCCTGAGATGGAGAAGTGTGAGGACTGCTATGGAGGCACTCAGCGAAGGCGCACGTAACCTACATATGCAGGGGGAGCAGGGGCTGCGGGGCAAAATAAGGGAAGGTTGGGGGAAATGTGCTTCTTGCCTGCTAGAAGCTTAGAATTTAGCTGGAAACACAAGAAATGTATGTGCAAAAGGCTAAAAAACAATTTGAAGTACCTGGCATCCCAAGTGACATAATTCTGCAGTCCTAGATATGTGAAGAGGCCCTGGGCTGACAAAGCTGACCGGTGCTATTAGAGCGAGAAGCTAGGGGCCCTTCAGTGGTGCTGAGGGGAAAGAAAAGATGTCCAGGAAGCCCACAGGCTGAGGGGGTCTTGTGGAAGGAAAGAGGGGAAGGGTCATCCAGGATAGGAACTTAGGGTTGCAGATCCAAGAACTCTGCCATGTCTAACATATGGAGATTCCCAGTATCCAAACTCAAGGGCGTGGTCTCAATAAACACTGACTGATGACCTAGGACCAACTAGCCCATGAGCTTCTCAAGGGTTTCTGCACCGCCCTGGGCAAGCAGCAGGTACTCACCAAGGACGGTGGAAAGGACAGGACGGAACTGAGGACATGAAAGGCACCGCGGTCCCACAGCAGAGCAGAGCCGACTAGGGCATAACTCTCTTTACTCACCATCTTCCAATATGACTGACACCCATGGAATTCCCATCACTTCACTCCTTTGATAACAGAAAGAGTTGTGTAGCAGGGTAATTGTTTGGATTAAAAACATTTAAATAGTTTCTTGCCTATAGTGAATGCCCAGACGCTTTCATTTGACCAATAAATACCAAGTGCCAACTTGGTGCCAAGCGAGAGTTTTGGCCCTGGGGATAGACTGTATTTTCAACAACTCTAAGACATTATCATTTTAAAGACTCACCATTTATTGTAGGTCCAATTAAGAAAGAAAACCATGCTACGGATAAAATTAGGACACACTGTTGATCACAAGATGTATCCACATTTTCAGAGTGCTGAATTGTGGGAAAATGTGCATCTTAGATTCAGGGGGAAAAACACTGATAAACAAGATCCAAGGTCTGGGTCCCCAGGTAGCTTCTTTTCTAGTGAGGAGAGTGATAATGAATATACATTGTCCACTAGTGACAAACGCTTCAATGACAGATAAAGCCAAGTAAAGGGATACAGTGTGAGGCTGGGGGCTCCGGTGGCCCAGGAAGGCCCTTTTGGGGAATTTTTTGTTTCATAGTCCCCATTTTATTATTTTTTAAATTGAAGTATAGTTGATTATGTTTCAGGTGTATAGCAAAGTGAGTCAGTTATATGTGTATATCTATATATATTCGTTTTCAGATTCTTTTCCATTATGACAAGATACCGAAGTATAGCACCAACTGGCACAACACTGTAAATCAACTATATCATTTTTTTTTAAGGGCCAAACCTGTAACATGCGGAGAGTCCCAGGCTAGGGGCCTAATCCGAGCCACAGATGCTGGCCTACACCACAGCCACAGCCACAGCAATGCCAGATCCTACAGCAACCTACACCATAGCTCATGGCAACATCAGAGCCTTAACCCACTAAGCAAGGCCAGGGATCGAACCGGCAACCTCGTGTTTCCTAGTCAGATTCATTTCCGCTGCACCATGACAAGAACGCCTTTAATTTTTAAAAAGATCGTGAATATAGTTCCCTGAGCTGTAAGTAGGTCTTTATTTATTTTACATATAATAGTGTGTATCTGCTAATCTCAAATACCTAATTTATCCCTCTTCCCCCTTTTGGTAACCATAAGTTTGTTTTCTATGTCTGAGTCTACTTCTGTTTTGTAAATAAGTTCATCTGTAATGACTTTTTAGAGTCCACATATAAGTGCTATCATATAATACATGTCTTTGACTTAATTCATTTAGTATGATAAGGGGTTTCCGTAGTGTAGTGGTTATCACATTTAGTATAATTTCTGGGTTCACCCATGTTGTTGCAAATGGCTGAGTAGTATTCCATTGTGTGTTCCATTTCTTTTTTTCTTTTTGGCTGTGGCATGCAGTGACTTAATGTGAGACCTCAGATCCCAGACCAGATTTTGAACCTGGGCCATTGTGGTAAAAGGGCCAAATCCTAACTACTAGACCACCAGGGAACTCTCAATGCTACATCTTCTTTATCCATTCATCTGATGATGGACATTCCCGCTGGAGAATTGAAATGAAAAGAAACTTGCATGAAGAGGTGAGGTGTGGGTGAACAATGTTCCAAGCTGGAAGAACAACAAATACAAAAAAACCTGGGAGGGAAGTAAGTCTAGTGAGTTCCAGGACAGGCAAGAGAGGTGTAGTTGGATCACAGTCCCAAACCTGCCCAAACTCTGGGCAGCCAATTTTCTCAAGCCCAACAGTATCTCCCAGGTAGAAGTGGGCATCTGTGGTCTAGTCAGGATGTGCAAGTGGTGGAGGGGCTGAGGATAAGGAAGCCGGTGTCACTCTGTGATTAGGAAGGTGAGTGGAGTCAGACGCCTAGATCTGAATCCCAGTTCTGCCATTTATAAGCTGTGTAACTGTGGGCAAGTTACCTAACTGTTCTGAGCTTAGTTTCCTTAGCTGTAAAATGGACATGCTAAAAGCACCTGTTTGCTGTGGCTGTTATGGAGGCTGGTAACAGCTCCAATTAGGCCCCTGGCCTGGGAAGTTCCATATGCCGGGGGGTGCAGCCCTAAAAAGGACAAAAAGACTAAATAGATAAATAAAATAAAATTAAAAAATAAAAAATAAATAAAATCAGAAGTTATCTTCCTATATAAATTGATTGTTTTTGCAGTCTAATTTGATGGAATGAATTCTCTATTCAATCACTTAGAAAGTACATGTAACAAGAAGGACGTACACTGTTAAAGGCATTTTACAGCTACCACAGCTTTCCGATTAAATGGCATCACTGTGTGCATTAAGTTGATAAATGCCAAGTCAATTTCCTGAATATAAAATCTCCACATAGGTTCAGGGCTTTTTCTGTGGCTGGAAAGATCCTGTGCTGCTGGTGTAGGAGGCAGGTCTGGCTTTGTTCCCACACATCACATGCTTTGTGGCTTCTGTCTCTCATTCTAAGTCATGAGGTGTCAAACAGTGAATCAGGCCTACATACGACTTGGAATTTCAGGCCACATCAGGGGGTGTGAGTTAGCAGACTTTCTTCCCCAGAGGTTCGCCTTCCAAATACTCCCTGAGTAATGAGCCACATCCTCGGAAAGCATCCAGCTTTACCACAGAGACACGCGTACCTAAAAGGAAGCCTGGAGTTTCTGTCGTGGCACAGTGGTTAGCGAATCTGACTAGGAACCATGAGGTTGCGGGTTTGATTCCTGGCCTTGCTCAGTGGGTTAAGGATCCAGCGTTGCCTCGGGCTGTGGTGTAGGAGTTGCTATGGCTCTGGCGTAGGCCAGCGTCTACAGCTCTGATTAGATCCCTAGCCTAGGAACCTCCATGTGCCGCGGGAAGCAGCCCTAGAAAAGGAAAAAAGACCAAAAATAAATAAATAAATAAAATAAAAGGAAGCCTCTTAAAACTTTAGTTTTTAGTATTTAATGCCATCATAGATGGAAATGAGGTAAAATGAAGCATGCACCAAAACTATACACAGCACCTACTCACCTCCAGAATTCAACTCAACTAGATACAGTCCCTGCCTTCAAGGTTGTGTGGTTTTATCTGAAGCAGTATTTTTGACTAACAGCTTAAAAACATGTATTTGGTCTTAATGAAATTCACTTGGCAACTTCTGAGGGGAAAAAAAAATGCATCATATTTTCCTGCTTCTTATTCTAAGATATACTGAGAGATGGTAAGCAGTGGACTGCCAGGCTTTTGAGACTGTTTAAATCCTGATTCGGTCACTTCCTAGCACTGTGTGACACAGAATAAGGGAGCTAGAACAAGCTAATATCTGAATCCCAGTCATCCTCATCTGTTGTGTAAAATTACAGGAATATTAAATGTGCAAACACGTGCATGGTTGCTGCATAGAAGCGGGGAGCCATCATTAGAATTTGGTTTGATGTTGGGACTTAACAATTAACAGGTTTCTTTCATCCCTTGTCAGTTACTGAGCCCCTGGTATGAACAAGGAGGATTTAAAAAGTTACCCAGGGCCCAAGACATGCTTTAACAATCTTATAAAATAACCTGTAGATTCCATCCCCAGACATGGGCCAGGCATTCCAAAGTCTGGCTATAGTTAAGTTGAACATACCAAGCTATTTTCAGCAGCCTATCCCATTAGGTGATTACAGCTAAGGTACTGGGGAGTGGGAGGGTCCAGTTTTGGTTCAAGTGACAACCTCACACAAAGGTTGGCCAGAACCAACTCGAGCCCATTTTACTGAGGAAGAGCATCTTTTCCCACAAAGCTCTGAGAAGTGGGGACGTGGAACTGGGGCGTGGTGAGTGAGCTGGTGTTGGAGGGAGTGGCAGCCGTTGCTCAGCCCATCCCTTCTCTGTCTGCCATCCAAGCAACCATCGGAGTCCTACAAAAGAAAAAGATCCCTAAAAATTACCTGCTTAGGTGAACTGCCCAAACCTTTTTGCAAAATTTGGTATGCCTGTGCACGTCTCTGTCGAGGCGGCCTACAATTCTCACCAGATTCTCAACGGAGTCCATGCCTGAAAACAACGACATGTGCTGAAGCAGTCCAACGTCCTCATTTAACAGAATGGAGAAAACCAGAGAGGGAAATGCAGCTGCCTCAAGTCAAACAACAAGGGTATTTTGTCAACGCATTTCAGTTCCAATTTCGGCCTCGTGTTCACGGTACTAGCTGTGTCGGATTCCTCCTTGCTTTTCTGCAGCCCTGGGGGATCCCCGGGAGGCGAAGGCTGGTGTTCGAGCCCCAGCGATACCGCAGGCAAGTCCAGATTCGGGCATTCAGGAGACTCGCGCGGAGCGTTCAGAGGTGGCTCCGTTGCGTAAAGATCCACCCACCTGGGCCTCACCCCGCGGAATTCCGTAGCCTTGTTGACTCCAGGTAGCGCTCCAAGCACAGGGAGACCGCAGAAAATCGAGGTGGCTCCGTGACAGCGAAAAACAACCCCACTCACCCAGTCACTCACCTGACCAAGAGAAGGAAGCAGGCAGGCCCCAGAAAGCCATCCCCAGCAAACTCTTTGAGAACGGAGGAGCGAGTGAAGAGAATAACAGGAAGTGGTGTCAGGCGCACGTGTTTTGAGAGGGGCCGGTGCAAGGCGTTTGAGAGGCGCGGCCACAGCTCCGCGCCTGCGCAGTCGCTGCCTGCCGCGCTGCCGAGTCACGGGGGGGTGGAGCAGCGCGAACAGGGGGCGGGGGGCGTGCCCGAGTGACGCAGGCGCAGAGCGACTCCGGAGGAGCGGGCCGCCCCCTCCGCGGGTTTAGATCCGGGTCAGTCAGGCGCGACGATCGGGGAGAGACGATCTGAACTGACGAGACTGGCTCACCGGAGCGACCCTGCCGCGAGGAGGTGAGTGCCCAGACTTGACAGAGAAGCTCCGTAGCACCGCGTCTCGGCCTCGAGGCCCGGCCTGGCCGCGGGCAGCCGCCTCTGAGCCCTCTCGCGTCGCGTCGCGTCGTCCCCCGGCTCTGGCTGGCTGGGCCCAGCCGGGCCTGCGCCTCTCCGCGCTCCGTCCGCCGCCGCGGCCTGGCACTATCCGAGCCCCGCTCTCTTCGCCCCTTCCCGCCTCCGCGACCCCCGCCCCGCGCCTCCGCCCTCTCCCGCCTGGCCGTAGCTTCCCCTTTTCGCCCTCCTCGGCAGCCCTTTGCCCCTTCCCGCCCTTTTCCGCGCCCCAGTCTCGTTGGCTGCCGCTTCGGCTTTGCTCCCTCCTCCTCCTCCTGCATCCCTTGCCCCTCGGCCCTACTGTATCCTCTCCTTTTGGCCCGGAGAGTATCCTCAGGGGGCGACTTCCAGCTGCAGGACCTCGGGCGGGCAGAGCTAAGGCCCTGGACAGCTCCCCGCTCTCCGAACCCCTCAGGTTCTGAGCCTCCCTCTCCCCAAATCCTGTTGAACCACGACCGATCCACTTTCTGGGTGAGAAGAATTAACATCGGGCTCTAGTACCGAGAGTTTAGGGAGTTGAGTGGGTAGAAGAGACACCCGGGTCGATTGTTTGAACCTAGTTTTATTTGCGCCTTGCAGAGTTGCTGGATTCGGTTTTCTTTCCCGAACTCCACGCTTCCTGGTGGGTTGGGAAATTTTCTAAATATTTTAACATTGTGATGACACTCTTACGCGCAGATCTTTTATTGATCGTTCTCAGGTCTTTTCAGGGTCCTGGAAATTTGGATCTAGGCCTGACGTTCGAAGAGGTCTCGGTTAAAACTGCAAGATGTAAATAAGATTGTGACCCATAGCTTTTGTTGACAATCAGAGAAAATCAGGAATTTGCCCTTTTGATGAAGGAACTTAGAATAATTTTGGTTTTTTTTTGAAAGGCTAGGGAAAATCCGAGGCCCCATGTTATTTGACTTAAGGTAATTTCTAATAGGCCTTTTAAAAAGTTTGATCTTTGAGGGGGATCGTTCAATTTCAAGAAATTAGTGTAGTAAAAAACGGCAGAAATCCATTCCACAAATTTATGAATTTATCAGTGAAGAAGGGCAAAACGATACATGTTTCACTGAGTTAGTTGTTCAGCTCTTGATTTGAGTGAATGGGAGGCCGGGAATAGGGCGGAGCATAATAAGCCTTTTTGTAATTACGAACATGTTATGATTTAGCTCTTCAGGTCATGCCTAAGATTCACCTTTGCTCTGGGTTAATATAATTGAGGGAAAAGGTGAGTCATCAGAATGTTGAAAGTCTCAAAATAGTTTAGATGGAATGTCATTCCTAATGTTTTAGTCTGTGCCAGTTTTATTTTGGTCTGTTTTGGTTGTTAAATGATGGATCTTTTAATGTGTCAAGAAAGTTTTAGTGTGTCAGCTAGGTTTGTATTAACATCTAGAGTTAGGACTATATAATTAAAAGTTCCATATCGGGGCGCAAAACGTCTTAGTGCAGTGTTAGGGCAAGAATGAGATTCTAGGCCTGATGTCAGGTTTATCCTTGTATCCCTAAGCACCCAGTCTAGTGCTAAAGCATATAGTAGGAATTCTGTCAATACTAGTAGATGTGATGTGTTCTGATCTCCAGAGAGGCCAGAAGAAAGTTTGTGTGGGGTCTGCAGAGATGGGTAGACTGGCTCAGATGATTTCACTCCATAAGGGCCAAGAGCCTGAGCTTTTGACTAACTGGTCCAAAAGTAATTGAGGAAAATTAATAAATAAAATAAAAACTTTATTTTAGTTCTGCCAGCAGGAAGAATTTGTTTACAGCCTACAGATGTCACCCTTTTAGATGCTGTGGCGCTTCAAAAGTAATAGAATATGTGATTTTTGCTCACCCCTCTCCCCAGGCATATGGGACATTGTGTAACTGGGAGAGAATCCTCCTCTAAATCCAGAAGGATTAGGAACCAGTAAAATATGGAATTGATAATGTTTCCTCAAATTGATGTACTGATTAAATAAACTAGCAAAATATATGCGGGGAGTGTATTTCAAATTTTTGTCTTAAGAAGTTGAGGTGAAAGCTAGCTGGATTCTTTTGAGACTGTTTTTAGTGCTCTCCGGAGAGATCTGCCTAAAACACCTTCTATGTATAATAAATAACCAAATAGTCTTGATTCCTTGCTTCTTAATTCTGCCCCTGATACTACATGTTTACATTATATCAAACATATTATGACACCCTGACCTTTGGAATATTAGAGGTATCACAATAAGATAAAATCCACCCTTGAAAAATGAGCACATATGGAATCAGAGAGAATCCAAGGAGCCATAGAAAGGTTCTGCTCACTGAGAGTGCCTGGGCGGGGGAGGTTCGGGTGGGGAGGGGGGGTGGTTCAGGGGGTAGCAGGTTAGAAATAGAGAATGTGAGGTGAATTCTTTGCTTCAAAAATTCCTCATCTTATACTTTTTGTTTTACTTTTTATCTTTCTGATTCCCTGTGATGTGTTATAGATACTAATTTGTTTTTTTGTTCAGGATTTGATATTAACAAATTTTTTACCTTGAGTAAAAAAATCGGGAGACAGAGTCAAAGAATTTGTTAACATCTCTATTGTGTCTCTCGTTGCTGTGCTTGGTCTCCCTTCCTCTTTCTTTTGTTTAAGGATAAAAATCAGGGTGGAAAAAATGGAGAACTTTGGTTACTCAATCTAGTTGATTAAGTAAAGAGTATTTAAAGGAGCATCTATAGAACAATAATTTTGAATTTTTAAAAATTTCCTACCCCTTTTAGCTAATTTTAGGTTTGTTTTTGAGTTGCAAGTACAGTTCATCGATACTTTCTTTTGAAATAAATTATTCAAAGCTATAAAGTAAACAGAGGTACCAACCTTATAGGTAGAGTGTGGGACATTCAGTGAAACATGTTTATAATCCTGCTTTAACAATGGTAATTAATATATTGATATCTGGGTGTGAATATTAATGTGAGTATAAATATTGATATCTGGGTCAGGATTGCTCTGGAGGAGCGCTGTCATGTTTCATGAACGTTATTCTTATCTGAAATGTTTAGAGTTAGATGAGACAAATACTTGGTAACATTTCAGATCAGTGTCCTAAGGTTGAGCTTTCTTCTTAGACTTCTGATGCAAAGGTCATTTTTTTCTATACTTTTCTAGACTTCTACAATTGGAGAGATTTCCCCTCATGTTAAAAAGTATACTTAAACACAGATTGGGTGATGCAGTTTTCAACACTCTATTAATGGGATATTGCCATCAAGTATTTATACAGTTTAAATTTCATCGTAATAAATACACATTTCTTGTATCATTTCATTTGTCTCCTCTTAAGAAGTAAAAGCTACAGTTTCCTAATCATATACATTGAAACTTTCTTTTAGAAATAGAAATTTTGCTTTTTTTCTACGTAACAAGCAATGGTAGTATCAGGAATATAGGTTTTAACAAAAGGTGTACTTTAAACCCCACTTTGCTCACTTTATTTATTTATTTTTTTTCAGTATTAACGGTAACATCCATAGTAGTGTAAAAACTTTCACAATGAAATCTGAAGCCAAGGATGGAGAGGAGGAGAGTCTACAAACCGCTTTCAAGAAGTTAAGAGTGGATGCATCAGGGTAATTAAATATGGAATATATTATTGGGGGTTTGTTTACTATATTTAAACAGACATTTCCTCAAGGGAGCCCGCTCTTTTCTAAAATTTCTCTTTCTTTGTAGAAGGTGTAAATGTTAATTGTGACATTTTACCAAGTTCTGTATGGTATTGTTTTACTTATAAAAGAAATTCTTCTGTTAAATTTTGAAAAGTAGCTGCTCATTTTTACTCCAAGGTTGGGGGTTTTCTTTAACTTTGAAAAGAATTCCTCCTGCCTCTTTTTAATCAGACATTATTAGGCAGTGTCCCATCAGTTCCTCCTGCATCTCTAGGGAATCACTGTTTTTCACTAAAAGTGAGTTGGCTCAATAGGGGTGTCTGCAGACATTGTAGATTTCATGGACTCTGGTTGCTGAGCCGATCACTATGGAAACCTCTATTCATTAGGGTTCTGTCACTGAGATCAATATTCTTGAACCCTTTGGCCAAACTAATTAGGGCACCTGCAGACCAGCTGCTGTCTGAATGTTAATATTTCACCCTTTGCAAAATGTGTATGGAGGACTCTTTTCATGCCATTCTTTGCCCCAGACTAGAAGAAATCTCAAATTGTTAATGGATGTAAGAATATTTCATTTCATGAATGGAAACCAAACACTCCACAACAAGGAATAATAATAATTGCTAAAATTTATTATTTATTTGCTATGTCAAAGACACTGGCGTAAGTACTCTGTACACATCATCTAATCCTCACTACCAACTTAGAAGATAATACTGCAGAGTATACGATCCAGTTTTCAGAGGAGCTGCAGATGAATTAAATCACTTGGAAAAGGTCACGTTGGCAAGAAGTAGTAGAGCCAGGATTTGATCCCAGACAATTTATGTCTGGAACCTGTGCTCTTAACTGTTCCTTTATATGGTACCTTGAAAAGATAGCATGAAGAAATACATTCAGTACCTGGCACGTAGTAAAATTAAATAGATGTTAGTTGTTAAAGCTGTTTATTGCTCGTACTATTTTTGTACTATCAAAAGATTTATACTAACAGATATGCACAGTAGCTGTTACATGTCCTTCTGTTTGCTTCCGTGATCCTTCAAATAAGTATCTTTTCCTAGTGGTTTTTCCAGTATAGTTATCTTGCCATTAGAATTAATCAGTACTTTATAAGCTATTTTGGTGAAACAGAAACAAAAGAGAGAAACAAATAGTTCCAGATTGTAGTCGTAGTGTATTCCTTTGTGATTTGAGGTATAGAAAAAAAAAATTTTATTAGGAAAATACTAAAAATGTATAAATGTATAAAACATTTAAATCCTTTAGTGTATAAATTTATGTAAGTAACTTTTGATAAACTTCTTTCTTGGTGTTTTAAGAAGTTGGAACATAACATTTAAGTATTTCCGTCCCCCTAAAAATTACTTGGAACGTAAAAAAAAACTTTTATAAATATCTGTACAATATGTGGTCAAACATTATATATTTGAGGCATGTGATCTACTTTGAGTAAAATATAGAAAGAGAAGGAGCAGTGGAGAACATTTGAGAAAACCAAATAAATAAGAGTACAAGGAGTGAGTCATTACTGTGACTCAGCAGAATAACCCTGGTGTAGTGTACCATACATTTCTAGTTGTTTCATATTGTTGCTGATTTACAAATGCAACTCCTGAGGTACTGACTCATAAACTAACCAAGCCTTACCAGGAATTTAATATGATCCTGTTTAACAGGTTTTTGACTCCTAATGGTATTTGTCTTATCAGGACAAATCTCTGTTTATTGTAAAACAATATAGTCTTTTTTATCAGAGTATAAAATAGTACATGCTTATTATGGATAAATGACAAAAAAAAGGATAAAAAAGGAAGTTAAAAAAAATCACAATTTACCATTACCACTGTTAATATCTAGATCATCTGTAATAGCACTGTAGACTTTTTATTGCATATTTGATATCATAATATATGTACAAGTGTTTATGCTGTTTTCTCTTAATGTTGTGAGCACACTGAATTTTTAATAAATTCCTAGTATTCCATTGTACAGATCGACCCTAATTTATATAGTATAGTATTTTCTATTATTAGACATTTAGGTAATTCTGTTTTTATTTTAAATTATATTTCAGTGAATTTTTTTTTTTTTTTTTTTACTTAGTAGATTGTCTCTTTCTAAAGGGTATTTATCAGTACCACAACATATACAGTAGGAGCCTGTGTCAGTGTGTGTGTGTGTGTATATTGAAAAGGAGTTCCCTGGTGACCTAGCGGATAAAAGACCCGACATTGTCACTTCTGTGGCATAGGTTCAATCCCCGGCCTGGGAACTTCTGCATACTGCAGTATTAGCCAAAAAAACAAGGTCCGAAAGAATTTAACATTAAATGTTAATGTCGGTGGTCTCTGGTGGTTGTGAGATTATAGATTATTTTTCTCTCTTTTAAGTTTTTTTTTATCTTCTTCTCTGGGAACCCATACGATTTGTGTAATTTTAAACCGCAGAGATTTAACTGAGTAATATTTTATTTCAGGTTTATTAATTGTAAAAATTAGAGTATTTTTCTAGAAGTTGTGAACTATTTGAAAAAGTATTCATTTTCAAGTTAGATTGAGTCCCCTCAAGTTTCTGCTCCTAAACTTAGTTTCCACGGCTCTAGTTTGCCCGCATAAATGGTTAGTGTCGTTAGCATTCTCCCTGGACATAAGGCCTGATCTGCCCCAGATAAACAGCCCGAAGGTCTATTTATATCCCACTGCTGGTTACACTTAAGAATCATTCTTTGGCTTATGATTTTGCAACTGTGAACTCTTCGGGATCCTCCAAATTTGATTTTGGAAGAAAATTTATACTAAAAGCTGAGAAATTTTTGAGAAACCCAAACTAGAAAGACAATAACAGTATTGATTCAAACTGCATTTGGGTTGGGAGAACAATAAGATCCTCCTTGCGCGGTTTTCTAAGCAGTAAACTTTGTTCTTGTCTTCAGGTCCATAGCATCTCTGTCTGTTGGAGAAGGCACGAGTGTGAGAGCATCAGTCAGAACAGCAGCAGATGATACAAAACTGAAAACCACATGTGTATCTAAAGACAGTTGGCACGGGTAAGAGCGTCTCACTGCAGTTGATTTTTATCCTAACACCTTAAAATATTATTGGATTTTCTTTCCTGAGTATCCAGAAAAGAGTATGTTATGATGTAGAACCCAAGACGCACCAATTAAAGAAGATCCTTTCTCCTCATAGTGAAATTGCTGAGACTTGCTGTGTGGCCTGGTTCGTAATCACTTTTTATGAATGTTCTATGTGTTTGAGAAGAAGGGCTCTTCTCTAGTCATTTTTACTTTCTGTGTATGTCCATTAAGCTTTTAAATGTATTATTTGGATCTTTTTTCAAATAATTTTTTGTGGGGGTCAGCTTGACCTGTTAATAATGGAGAGGGTTTTGTTGAAATGTTCTCCACTGGGTTGCATCTGTCTATTTTTCCGGTAATTTCTGTATTGCTTTATGTGTTTTAAAGCTGTTTTGTTAGGCTCGTGTAGCCTAGGTACATGTCAGTTTCGAATGTTTTCTTCCTGGTGAATTGAGACTTATTCTAACAGTGACCTTCTTAATCCCTCATGATGACTTTTGTTTTGAAGTCTGTTTTGTCTGGAATTAATATAGCTAATACAGTTGTCTTTTAGTATTTGCCTAGTATATCTTTTTCTGTTTTCAATCATTCTGTGTTTCAAAAATTTAGGTGTGTCCCACATAAATATGTATGGCTTGGCTTGTTTTGTTTTATTCAATCTGATAATCTTTTTTTAATGCTGACTTTAATGTCTTTACACTTATTTTGATTACATGGACTTGTTTCTACTCTTATTTTATGCTTTTGGTCCTGCTTTTTTCTTTTTCTCTTTCTTCCCACTGCCCCTCTCCTTACCACCTTTTAAAGAGTTGTCTGAAATATGTTGGTTTTTCTCCCTACCATTTTTCATTCTGTTGGTTTGGAATTTGTTTACTGTTTCAGTTCTTTTAGCAGTCAGCCTCGAAATTTTACAATATGTGCTTTTAGAACGGTTTTGCTCTGACTTCCTGACTTCCATTTTGTGGTTCCCCGATATTTTTGTCCTGTCATTTATTTTTACTCTCACAATTTCAGTTTTATTTAACCTACTTTATTTAAATTTGGGTGTTTAGATACATCTCATTTACAGTTTCTTTACTCTCACCATTCTTTCATCTCAGATCTTCCACATAGGATCTCCCTCTTCCTAAAGTACTTCCCTCAGAAGTTCCTTTGATAAAAGTCTGTTGTGAGTAAGTAGGGCCTCTGTCTTAGTTCTCCACCTGGAATAAATTTGAATGGTGCCCCCTGGAGTTGTGTACATCATATTCTACTGGTACATACATTTGGATTTGATTTACCTGAAAGTCTTTATTTCATCCTTGTTCTTGAAATTATACCTGGTACGATATACCTGAAATCATAGTTTTAATTTTTTTTTTTTTATGGCCAACCAAGTGCATATAGAAGTTTTGGGGCTATGGGTCAAATGTGGTCCTATGCCACAGCCATAGCAACACCAAATCCCAGCTGAGCCTGCGACCTACACCATGACTCATGGCAGTGCTGGATCCTTAATCCTCTGAGTGAGGCCAGGGATTGAACCTGCATCCTCATGGATACTAGTTGGATTCTTAACCCACTGAGCCACAGTGGGAACTCCTCATCGTTTTAATTGACAGTTATTTTCTCTTAGCACTTGAAGATATTATTCATTGTCTTCTGGCTTCCATGTTGAAAACCTCCTTTCAAACTAATTGTTCTTTTGGAAATAATCTATTTAGTGTCTAGCTGCTTTTAAGGTGTTCCTGTTGTTTGAGATAGTCTGCAGTTTGTTTTATTGCTTTTAGTTTTCTTGCTTTAGCATGCTTCCTGTATCTGTAGCTTCTCTTAGCGCATCAATTCAGAAAATTTCTCAGCCATCATCTTGTTTTCCATTCTCTATATTCTTTCTTTCAGAGACTCCAGACTCTTTATTCTGTCTTTCATGTCGCTTAACTCTTACATTTTTCTAAATCTCTGTGTGTTGGCTTCTAGGTCAAGGATTGGCAAACTTTTTTGTAAAGGGTCAGATAATAAGTATTTTTGGCTTTGGGGACCAAGAGGTGAAATGGAAAGATACTATGTAGATACTTAAAAAGTTCGAGAACTCCTGCCTTGTTTGCTGGATGTGCAGCATCCTGGCTGGTGGACACACTTTGTGTTCAGTTGCTGAGACAATCTTGGGATGAAACGACCAGCCTGGTGGCAGTGCCAGGGTCAGCTCTACTTTCTGTCTCAGTGGCACCCACATTCCAGCACACCCTTCCCTCCTCCTGACAAACTGAGATTCTACCTCTTAGTAAGCAGCACCTGCCCACAGCAGAGCCCCAGCATGTAGCCAGCGCAGGCCCTGGGCAGGGGTGTGATATGCACATCTGCTGGCCAGGCGGGCAGGCAAAGGGAAGGGAGAGGAGAACAGGGGTGGGGTGGGGGGGCACACAATTCTAGCCCCATAGGAGCAGTGTCCGTGAGCTGTACAAAAACAGATAGGGGGCCAGATTTGATCCACAAACTGCAGTTTGCTGACCCCTGTTGTAAATAATTCAAATTTATCCTCCAGTTCAGTATTTCTTTTTTTGAGCTGTATGTATTCTGTTGTTAGGCCCATCTCGTTAGTTTAATTTCAGGTATAAAGTTTTAAAAATACTTTTTGGTTTTGTTTTCAAATTTGCTTGGCAGTTTTGAGTCTTTTTTTCTTCAATTCTTATTTAAATATTCTATAAAAAGTTATATAGTGTGTCTGATAATTTCTAATATCTGAAAACTTCCAGGTGTCTAAATATGTGTTTCTCCTGTTTCCAGTGATAGAAATAAATCCTGAATCTGCCACTCTGTTGAGTAATTAGCATAGTGGCCATGAGTAGCATTAGCCCCACGGTGGTTCTGAAGCTGCTGTATTCAGGGCCCAGAGCACAACACTGAGTTTTTACAGCGTCATTCTAAGTTGTCTGTGCAGGGCACTTCCCCAGACCCACTGGTCAGAGATTCCCAAGCCAGGGGTTGGGACAGGGCAGGCATGTGTTCTGCACCAGATGTTTAAAGAAATGCAATTTAAAACTACCCTTTACCTCTCCAGTTTCTATAGCTTGTTAATAAGGATGTTGGGGGTGTTCCTGTCGTGGCTAGGTGGTTAACGAATCCAACTAGAAACCATGAGGTTTCGAGTTCGATCCTTGGCCTCGATCAGTGAGTTGAGGATCCGGCATTGCCGTGAGCTGTGGTGTTGGTCACAGACGAGGCTCAGATCCCGCATTGCTGTGGCTCTGACATAGGCTGGCAGCTACAGCTCCGATTCGACCCCTAGCCTGGGAACCTCCAAATGCCGCCAGTGCAGCCCTAGAAAAGACAAAAAAAAAAACCAAGCCAAAAAGGGAAAATTTTCATGTGTGATGACACACAAGAGAGAAATAAAAAAAAAAAAAAGGGTATGTTGGAGTTCTCATTGTGGTGCAACGGAAACAAATCTGACGAGTAACCATGAGGTTGCGGGTTCGATCCTTGGCCTTGCTCAGTGGGTTAGGATTCAGCATTGCCACGAGCTGTGGTGTAGGTTGCAGACGAGGTTTGGCTACTATGTGGCTGTGGCAGAGGCCAGCAAGTATAGCTCCAATTTGACCCCTAGCCTGGGAAGCTTCATATGCTGCAAAGTTTTTGAGACACAGAGACTCAGCAGCTTGAAAATGGAGGTAGGCACATTCTTTAGGGGAGACTTACATAGACTCATAAACCAGAGAGGCGGCAAATTTCCAGCTATCTTAAGGAATCTCTTTAGGAGAGCTCTGTATCCCACCGTCTTCTTGTGCATTTTTCCCTCTTAGGTCTACAAGGAAGTCTTCACGAGGAGCAGTGAGAACCCAGCGTCGTCGACGATCCAAGTCTCCTGTCCTTCATCCTCCGAAGTTTATACATTGCAGTACAATAGCTGCTGCTTCCAGCTGCCAGCTCAAGCACAAGAGCCAGACTGACTCCTCTGATGGCAGCAGCGGGCTGGGAATTTCACCTCCTAAAGAGTTCAGTACAGGAGAATGCTCACCTTCTCTCGATTCTAACCACACAGGGGCGGTTGTCGAGCCTTTGAGAACCTCGGTTCCAAGGCTCCCATCAGAGAGTAAGGAGGAAGACTCCTCTGATGTCCCTCAAGTCTCCCAAGCAAGTCTCAAGGCCAATGATCTCTCTGACTTTCAGTCTGTTTCCAGGCTAAACCAGGGCAAGCCATGTACATGCGTAGGCAAGGAGTGCCAGTGTCAGAGGTGGCATGATATGGAGGTGTATTCCTTTTCAGGCCTGCAGAACGTCCCTCCCTTGGCCCCAGAGCGAAGATCCACGCTTGAGGACTACTCTCAGTCGCTTCACACAAGAACTCTGTCTGGCTCTCCCCGCTCCTGTTCTGAGCAAGCCCGGGTCTACGTGGATGACGTGACCATCGAGGACCTGTCAGGCTACATGGAATATTACCTGTATATTCCCAAGAAAATGTCCCACATGGCCGAAATGATGTACACCTGAGAGCAGGAAGCTGATTACTGTGCTTCAAACCAATGAAGGGTTGTCCGAGAGATTTAGTTAACGGCAGACCTTCCGGCCACTTGGTGTGAGAAGACATCTCCTTCTGCTCACTGTGCTTGCAATAAAAACTTTTCTTGGCATCTCAGTTAATTTCATTCTTTAAACTTACTCTTCTCGAGTTCTTACATACCCACCAAGGCAAGCAGATCAGCGAAAAATCCCTCTCATTTAGAACATCCCCGCCCCCATGTTCCATGGGGATGAAGAAATTGCTTGACTGGTAGCAGTGGGTCTGTGGTGAAAGCCTTTATAAAACTGCACTTTTTCAGATCGGTTTAAGATTTGGGTGCCAAGAACAATGGAATGTGGCTTTGAAACTGGACTGCACACTTGTCATGCTGTAGCTGCCAGCCCAGAATATTAGAAGTTACGTGACCGGTTTAAACCATCTCTGATTTAACGCAAGATTTATTGTGTCTTAAAAGGTTTCCTATGTTTTTGTTAAGCCAGAGATCTAAGGTTTAGATTCAATATGAATAAACTAGCTGGTCTGCCCTATTGTTTGAGAGAATCATTAACCATCAATTCATAAACCCCTGCTGGTGCTCTTCACCCTGAGGCATGTTACATGAAGTTTCTTAAGTGAGAAGCAGCGACTTGGAATGGGCTGCTTCAGCTGGAGGGAGGGGGTGTGATGTTTGAAACCACTCGGTGTCCAGTCTCCGGCATCTTAGTATACGTGGCATGTTTCAGTCACTTTCGATGTAGCTCTCATTCCTCGGTTCCACATGTTCTGGGTGGATCCTTTATTTTTCTGCATTGCTCTCCCACCCCAGCAACTCCCAAAGAGAATTTCATACATGCCGTATCCTGTATTTAATGGCCAGCCCTCCCAAAGTTCCCTTCAAAGTTTGGTTAAAAAAAACAAAAACAAGCCCGTCCTCAGTTTCAGCTGGAGCAAACCCTCTTTTCCAAGTGGCTCCAAAGTGAATTTTACATATGCCATGAAACTTTGTTTTTTTGTTTGTTTGTTTGTTTGCTTTTTAGGGCCTAACCTGCATCATATGGAGGTTCCCAGGCTAGGGGTCTAATCGGAACCACAGCTGCTGGCCTACACCACAGCCACAGCAACAGCAGATCCGAGCCACGTCTGTGACCTACACCACAGCTCACGGCAACACTGGATCCTTAACCCACTGAGCAAGGCCAGGGATTGAATCTGCAACCTCATGGTTCCTAGTCAGATTTGTCTCCGCTGCACCACGATGGGCACTCCCATGTATGCCATGTAACTTTTAATCCAGACCATCTTAAGCATACCTGTCACATTTCGTGAAAACTTGTCCAGCCATTTCAATGTCATAGTAACAGGGTTTGTTTTACTTTTATGTAGATTACAGAATAGGTTTTACTCTACTAAAACACCCCACAGACTGTAGGGTTGATTCAAGATGGTGGGGTCTGGGCTTCATAAATGTGTCACTTGTGCTTGGGAGAGGTGGGAAGGGTATTACTGGAAAATCCCTGAACTTAAGTGGTGACAGACCCCAGCCAGTTACTAGTTTAATAACGGACTTAGTAATATCTGAGGGTCTGATCGTAGTGAGGGTGCCTCGCCACCACGGCGTTAGACACTGACAGAAGGCGCACTGTTTCGGATCTCTAAGGCTGCTGTTCTGAAACTTCCTGGTTTCAGGACTCTTACTTACCCTTACATATTAAGGATCTCAAAGAGCTGTTTATGTGGCTTATATTTATCAATACTTACCATATTAGGAAGTAAGAAATTTTAAAAAATACTCATTTAAAAATAATCCACAAATCCATTTATGTTAAAATAAGTAATACTTTTAATTGGAAAATAACTTATCCAAAACTAATATTTAGTAAGAAGAGCGGCATTGTTTTACATTTTTACAAATCTCTTTAATGTTGGGCTTAATAGAAAACAGCTAGATTCTCATCTGCATTCAATCCCTTGTGATGTCACATGTCATGTGACTTGGAAAACTACACTTGTGAGAGACTAAGCATGAAAAAGGCAAATACTATGTTCTTTGAGATCCACTAACCTAGAACATTTAAGAGCTTCTGGTTGTAAAGGTAACTGCCACCCCACCCTGACTTCCACAACCAGTGTTTTGTTTCACCTTTCTTCCTAGAGAGAGGTGGAGCAAACTGGGCTGAACATGTTACTTGAAGTAGGATGGTTCTTAAATTGCTTAAGTCCTTTTTAGTGTGCTTTTCAAACCAGTGGCCCAGTTATTCAATTCTGCACATAAGCAGAACTGTCACCAGAGAATGATGAGTGATGCACAGTCCTCTTATGCAAAGTTCTTAGGGGTGTCAGGATTGAAAGGACAAAGTTCCAATGGCCGAGTAACCCGTTGACAAAATCCAAACTTGGATGAAAGCTTAGTTTTCCAGATTTGCAGGAATGAGGTATAAGCATTTACATCTTAGTCAAAATCAATATGCATCTTTTTTTTAAGATTTTTTTTTTCCTCTCACTATAGTTGATTTACAGTGTTCTTCTGTATTAGGGCCACACCCGAGGCACACAGAAGTTCCCAGGCTAGGGGTCAAATGAGAGCTGCAGCTGCAGGCTTGCACCACAGCCACAGCAACGCAGGATCCGAGCTGCATCTGTGACCTACACCACAGCTCACTGCAATGCCAGATCCTTAACCCACTGAGCAAGGCCAGGGATGGAACCTGCATCCTCACAGACTAGCTGGATTCATTACTGCTGAGCCACAAGGGAAACTCCAAAACATGAATCTTGAAGCCCTAAATTACTCCGCTAAACCCAGTCGGGCCAATTTTAATATGTCTCCCTGATGGGAACATTTGATTTTTTTGTGAGTGCAACTTATAGAACCAATGTTAGTCAAGTGCATCCTGAAAAGTGGATTCAGATTGTGGCTTGAGAAATTTTTACTCTTGATGTTTTGGAAAGTAGCATCCTGATGTGTCCCTTTATTGAATAACTCTTCATTGAACACTCATTCGGCAAATATATCAAGTGCCTACGATGCAGCGGGCACACTATCCTAGGAGCTGGGAATAGAACAACATCACATCCTCGGTGGAGAAGATGCTATGGAGAGAGGATTGAGAGACAGTAAGGGCTGGGGCAGGGGGAGGAGTAGCTATTTTATTTGGGATGGTCAGAGAAGCTTCTGTGAGGAGGTGACCTTTGAGCAGAGATCTGAAGAAAGGGAGGGAGCCATGTGGATAGTTGGGGGAAGAGCCTCTTGGCAGAAGAACAGACAGATGGCTGGCTTAGAGCAGGCGAGGCCACAGAGGCATGGGTTGGGCAGACCGTGGAGGTGCTCATTTTAAAGATTTTGACCCGGAGGAGATAGGGAACCTTTGGAGGGGGGTTGGAGGAGAGATGTATCAGACTTGTCTTTTAGAAAGAGCACCGGCTGTTCTGTAGACAAAGAGGGGAGCTGGGGGAGGGGAAGGGAGACAGGCTACTGCCATACACCAGGCAGTATCTCCCAGTGGCTCAGACTCCTGACAGTGCAGGAGAAAAGAAGTATTCTGAAGTTATTCTGAAGGTAGAGCTGAAGGGATTTGCTGATGGATATAGGGTGTGAGAGAACAACTGGGGTTAAGAATGACTCCAAAGCTTTCTGGAAACTTGGCTGGAGGAGCAGATCTGGGAGGAGACTGGGAGTTTGGTTTTGATCTTGGCAAGTCGGAGGTGCTTGTGAAATATCATGGAGAGATCAAGTCAGCAGTTGGATATGCGACTAAAGATCAGGAGAGGAGTTCCCGTCGTGGCGCAGCGGAAACAAATCCAACTAGGAACCATGAGGTTTCGGATTCGATTCCTGGCCTCGCTCAGTGGGTTCAGGATCCGGCGTTGCTGTGAGCTGTGGTGTCGGTCGCAGATGCGGCTCGGATCTGGCGTTGCTGTGGCTTTGATGTAGGCTGGCAGCTACAGCTCCGATTAGACCCCTAGCCTGGGAATGTCCATAGGCCTCGAGGGCAGCCCTAAAAGGACAAAAGACAAAACAAAATAAGATCAGGAGAGAGATATCTCCTGAAGATAGAAATTTAGGAGCCATCAGGAGGCAGGTGGTAATGAAAGCTACCTGGGAAGTAAATGTAGATAATTGGTTGAAGGGCCAAGCTCTGGGCCATTTCCAAGGTGTAGATTTCAGGGGAATGAGGAAGAACTAGCAAGACTTGAGTAGGAGCAGCTGGTGAGGCTGAAGCAGAACCAAGAGCCAAGCCCTGGAAATCGAGAGAAAACACTGCTCCAGAAGGGGGTTGTCAGTTGCCACTGACACAGTGTGGAGAAGGAAAGATGAGGACACAGAGATGAGCCGGAGTGCCAGGTAGCACTAAGGAAGCGTTCGCCTTTTTTTTTTTTTTTGGAATGAAGGTGACCTTTGCCACAAAGGGCTCTTAATTTGGGGGAGGAGCCCTAGCATGTCCGAAGCCACCTAATTCAGCCAGGTAACTTGTCTGAGGAGATGAGGCTTCTTCAGCTGAGTCTTCTATGGCTGGAAAGGAACCCAAGTGGCTTTCTGTGTGCTGTTTTTTCTCAGTCCCTTCCTCTCCACCTGCCCCCACCCCTGCCAGGAAGCTGTCACGCTTGAGAAGTCAAGAAAGAAACAGAGTAATGTATTGGGGAAATAAAAATAAAGAAAAAAGAAACAGAGGAAGCAAGCGACTGCCCCCCTCTGACTAAAGAAAAGAACCATAGAGCAAGGCAAGATCTGAGAGAAAGAGAGAATGGGAGAGCTACCTTTAAAAACAGTTTAAAATTCGTTCCAATTTTAGTACGTTGCCTTTGGTCTGAAGAACTTGGTTTTCCTAAGAAAGTCTGTGGTAATATGCCTGTGGCCACAAGGGGTCTCACTTTTCCTGCAACACGCTGGTTTAATGGCCAATGCCAAAAAGCGGTGAGACCAAGTCAGGCAAAAACTTTACTTCCAACTTTTAAGAATTCAGAGTGTCCCTTTACCAATAACATACTTTATCCATTTAAAAAGGGGAAAACCACAGGGTAAACAAGTATCAGGAAGAGAAAGCGCTGCAGTGTCAAGTCAATATTTAGGGGTTGATTCGTCCATCTTTAGTGACTATTTTACTAAGTATGATAGTTTGAACAGCAGCTTATCATACGAGGATAATATTAATAAGAGCTAACATTTTTTAGGTGTCTAGTGTGTTTTAAGCCTTTTTACAGCATTAACTCACCTAATTGTCACCAAGCCTTTATAAAGCAGATACTATTATCCTTACTACCAAGAATCCTTTGAGACAGGTATTTTACAGACCTAGAGAACTTGTGGCTTAGAGAAATTAACAGTTGGTCCAAGGTCACACAGCTGGTGAGGGGCAGAACTGGGATTTGAACATAGATCCTACCCCGCAACTAGCTACCCTACAATAGCCAGTAATGTGGGGATGCATACATTTGGACATTATTAAGAAACCATGTCTTAATTTGAAAACATACAGTGGTTCTTAGTCAAGAGTGAGAGTCAGATTCATCTGAAGAGCTTTGCAAAAGAATGCAAGTGCCCAAACCTTCTCCCAGGACAATCTAATTCGGGAGATTGCGGATGGGGTGGGATTCTGTTTAAGTTCCACGGTGATTCTTACCTGTATTTTCCCTCGATAGGGGACCACCGTAGGGAGCTGGGTGGATGACCAGTGGTTACGTTTATGCAGGCAGAACAACGTGCTGGGACACAGTAGCCACCCAGCCTTAGAACAGGATTAGGGTGATTTGCTCGGCATTTAACTACAAAGGATATTGAACTCAAACTCCTCTGGCTTCCAGTTTGAGATGCTCTTTCCTTTCGCCTGGAGAGCAGAGCTGGAAAGAAATGTGCAATTTCCCAAAGACCAGTCAGAAGTGGCAACAGCAGAACTCTCTAGGGCCAGCATTGAGGTCTTCTCAGGAGTGAATCGGGCAAGCAGACTGTCAGTCAACCTGCTGGGGTAGTGGAGGGTGGGGACGGTGAGTCAAAACCTAGATGATAACATGGTTTCTTAATAATGTCCAAATGTATGCATCCCCATATTACTGGCTATTGTAGGGTAGCTAGTTGCGGGGTAGGATCTATGTTCAAATCCTTTCTCCACTGCTATTTGCTATCAGTCAGCTTGGCAAACAGCAATAGTTAGAGCTCTGAGGCTGGGTGTTCCTACCTGGGCTCTTTAATGCTGGGGGCTGTGAACAACGAAGGAACCAAGGGGTAAGAACTGGGATCGTGGCTCAGCGGTTAACGAACCCAACTAGAATCCGTGAGGACGCAGGTTCGATCCCTGGCCTCATCCAGTGGGTTAAGGATCTGGCATTGCCATGAGCTGTGGTGTAGGTCGCAGATGCTGCTCAGATCTAGCATTGCCGTGGCTTCAGTGTAGGCCATCGGCTACAGCTCTGATTAGACCCCCAGCCTGGGGAGCCACCAAATATCACAGGTTCAGCCCTAAAAAAAAAGAAAAAGAACTGGGATCATCTGGGGTTTAAGGAAGAGAACCTTTCTATTTTTTTATTTTTTATTTTTGTCTTTTTGGGGCCACACCCATGGCATATGGAAGTTCCCAGACTAGGGGTCAAATTGGAGCTGTAGCTGCTGGCCTACACCATAGCCGCAGCAACGCCAGATCCAAGCAGCATCTGCGACCTACACAGCTCATGGCAATGCCAGATCCTTAACCCACTGAGGGAGGCCAGGGATCAAACCTGCATCCTCATGGATACTAGTCAGGTTTGTTACCACTGAGCCATGATGGGAACTCCCTATTATTATTATTTTTTTTTTTTTCCTTTTTACAGCCACACCTGCAGCATGTGGAAGTTCTTGGGCTAGGGGTTGAATCAGAGCTGCAGCTGTTGGCCTACACCACAGCCACAGCAATGCCAGATCCAAACCACATCTGCAACCCACACAGCAGCTTTCAGCAACGCTGGATCCTTATGCCTCTGAGTGAAGCCAGGGATGGAACCCGCATCCTCACAGACACCATGTCAGGTTTTTAACCCACTGAGCCACAATGGAAACTCCTCTATGAATTTCCTAAAAAAGAATACATCTTCTGGGAGTTCCTGTCATGGCTCAGTGGTTAACGAATCCGACTAGGAACCATGAGGTTGCAGGTTCGATCCCAGGTCTTGCTCAGTGGGTTAAGGATCCAGGGTTGCCGTGAGTTATGGTGTAGGTTGCAGACACGGCTCGGATCCCACATGGCTGTGGCTCTGGGGTAGGCCGGTGGCTACAGCTCTGATTAGACCCCTAGCCTGGGAACCTCCATATGCCGCGGGAGCAGCCCCAGAAAAGGCAAAAAGACAAAAAAAAAAAAAAAGGGTACATCTTCCGTGGTGACTTTAAGTGGCCTAAGTCGCCATGGGATTTGGAGGATGACACATAAGTTTGAAGTCACATAATAATAGTCTAATATTCTTAAGTGCCTTCTGTGCTGACTTTTTTGGTGATTTTTATCCTCCCCTCCAGTGTCTCTGTCTCTGTCTCTGTCTCTCTCTCTCACACACACACACACAGAGCTTCCAGTTCTTGGTGGCGCCCACCTTTCCCAGAATGACTCCGTGTTTCTGTTAACCCTGGGCTCAGTTGGGATTTCCAGTCTTTATCCTTGGCCATCAACCTCTTGTCATGGAGATTTATGTGTCTCTTTCATTGGAGTTTGGTGGGAAGTGGAGTGCCTGGTGAGGTCCCTTTGCTCTTGACCCTGCCCCCAAGAGCTTTCTAAAGTCTGGACTCCCAGGCTCTTAGGACACCACAGCAAAAGAGAGCTTGCAAAGGGAATTAAAAAAAAAAAAAAAAACCCAATCCTTGAGTTTTTCCAAGACGGCCTCATTCCAGGACAACCAGCAATGCTGTCTTAGACCTAGAGGAGGCGGGCAGGTTCCTGGCCCCTTGGAAGAAAGAGAAGCAGTGGTCTGTGCTTCTTGCACTGGCTTTTTTCTGGGGTTTTGAAAGGGTTGGGGGTGGGAGGGAATCTGGGGTTGTGCTAGACTCAGATTCCACTTTATCTTCCCCACTCCGTTTCCAGAGCCTCACCTCTCTTCCTGAGTTCACTCCTCTGCTTTCAAAGGCCTATGTGAACCCATGGCCCGTTCCTTTCTCTTTAGGTCACCAGATTCCTTTATGGGGTTGGCAGTGCTGCTCTGGCCCTGGGTCCCGTCAGGGCATGTGAGTGGTGCCGGGGCTGAGATTTGCTAGCCTCTGGGCTCTAGGGGATTTTAAGTGTCCCAGGACTGGGTGTTCTGCTGGTCTTGCTCTCGCCTCCTGGCCTGCAGACGCCAGGGACCAGGAAGGTGGAAGAGAAGAAAAGCCACCAAATGGCCCCAGCTGCCCACACTTAGTTCCCAACTTCCCTTCCTGATCCCTCCAGCCACTCCCTGAGGCTGAAGCGCCAGCCGGGTTTGAAACACCCCTCCCTCTTTGAAGGAGGCTGGGCCGGCCAGGGGGTTATTTTGGGAGCAGCTTCTGAGATCCAATGGCCTTGTTAGGGCAACACTGACCTTTCCATCCCGGGAGGAGGGCAGGATTGGAGAGGGGCGGGGCAGGGGCGGGGGATCACAGCCCCGCACACCCACGGGGGTGGAGGAGAAGGGGGCCAGCGGGCTGCAAGAATTCAGCCTCGGGCTGGGGGCTGACACCCAGGAGGAATTTCTCCTCTGGAAAACTGGCCTGGGGACCCCTCCGCCCCAGCCCTTTCACTGTGCTTCTTAAAGGGATCGCGCCGGTTTTGCTGTGGCTCCATGGAAGCCAGGTTTGGGACGCTCCGTGGAGACTCTGAACCTTTCCTTCCTGCTTCCTCCCCAGCTGGCAGCCTTCCTCTGGCTGAGTGAGTGGGGGCCTCCCAGGCATGGCACTGACCAGCCGACCCAGTGCTGACTTGGCTCCTGGGCGCCTTCAGCCTCCGGTGGCATCTTGCTTACCCCCTCCTGGGGTGCGGCGGTGGTGAGTTGGGGGGACCCAGCCCTGAGCTGCTTGGAGGAGTCGCTGGCACCCCCATCGCCCTCTCCCCCCAAAAGCTGGAGGACGGTGAGGCGGTCAGGGGCTATGATGAGATGAGCGGGGGCCGCTTTGACTTTGATGATGGCGGGTCGTACTGCGGGGGCTGGGAGGGGGGGAAGGCCCACGGCCACGGACTGTGCACGGGCCCCAAGGGCCAGGGCGAATACTCGGGCTCCTGGAACTTTGGCTTTGAAGTGGCTGGCGTCTACACCTGGCCCAGCGGAAACACCTTCGAGGGATACTGGAGCCAGGGCAAACGGCACGGGCTGGGCATAGAGACCAAGGGACGCTGGCTCTACAAGGGCGAGTGGACGCACGGCTTCAAGGGCCGCTATGGAACCCGGCAGAGCAGCAGCAGCGGTGCCAAGTATGAGGGAACTTGGAACAATGGCCTGCAGGACGGCTATGGCACCGAGACCTATGCCGATGGAGGTGAGCCCAGCCTGAGGCTGGCGGGCCTGAGGCTGGCGGACCTGGGGCAGGGGCCAGGCAGGGTGAGGAAGATGGGTGGAGGGTGGGAAGAGCCAGGGGTAGGAGGGCACAGAATCAGAGGGGCTGGGATGTAATTTGTTGTGTGGAATCGGGCAAGCGGCTCCACCTCTCTTGGCATTCAGCTCCTTGTTAGTAAAGGTGGGGCCCATTATGGGGCTGTTGAGAGGATTGGCAGGAGGGCTTAGTACAAGGCCTGCCATAGAAATACACATTCTAGACACATTCAGTAAGATGCTACAGCCACTCTTGCATGCTCGGTGTACAAACACACTCCAGAAGAGTTGGTGTCTGATGTCAACGTTGCCATGAAATTTATTTTCAATCGACAGACTGTGAAGTGTTCATCCATTCATTCATCCATCCATTCCCCCACATTCCATCCATCCATCCACCTATCCATCCACCCACCCACTCATTCATCCAACAATCCATCCATCCATCTATTCAAGGGCCTTTTTTGTTCAGTGCATGTCTCTGTATTACCACTTATCCACCAGCATTGTAAAAAGAGTTGGATATAAAGAGGAATAAGGTACAGCCCAGGGATTCAAAAGATAGGCTTGTAAACAAACAATCGTACACCAGAATTCCCAGTGCTGTGGCAGAAAAGAGACGTCAGAATTGAGGAAGGCAGGGACTGCTTTAGAGGAGGTGACATCTGAGCTAAATTTTGATGGGAAAATTGTGAAGTGTGTAGAGAGCTAGTGGCCTCAGGTGCAGGATGGACTCTTGACGGAGCTACCGATTGCTTCTGGATGATAACAGTGTTTCTGTGGCACAAGAGGGGCTACACAGCCCTGGCTGGAATTGGACAAGATCTGGTTCCAAGTCTCCTAAGTTTTCAGCGACCTCGAGCTGTTTGTAGAAGCTCGGCAAGTCAGTGCAATTCAGTTCACCAGCTGCTTATGCTGGACACTGCGCTAGGCACTGGGGACGAGCAGAGAGCAAACCTCAGATTCTCCAGTTATGAAACGGAGATAATCCCCCAGCGCTGGCCAGGCATCAGTCACCTATGTAAAGTGGTGCGTAGGACGCTCTTGCTGAAAGTTCCTTCCCTCCTTCCCTCTCCCCTCTCCGCACACTGAGGGGTGTGTGTGCTGAGGGCCATGTGTGAGTCACAGGGACACACATTTCTGGGAACTACAGGCTGATGTCCCAGGATGTCTAAAACAGGGGAAGCCCATTCATTCATTTGTAAAGCATCAGCTCTGTGTCCGGCACCATCCCACAGTGAGTCCCGGGGCGGGGGCAGTGAACATGCAAAGTCCTCTGGGAGTGCCCTGTCTGGTGGAGAAGGCAGAGCTCAGCTGGAAAACAGAGATCTGTGCCATTTCCAGAAGTTACTAGGGTTATGAAAAAATAGCCCAGAAGGAAGAGGGTGATGGGGGCTAGATCCTCCATCTACTGCTGGATGGGGTGGCCTGGGGGGTCGGGTGAAGGGGGCTAGAGAGGGCAGACCGCAGGCAGAGGGAATGGCCAGTGCAAGGGCTCCGAGGCAGGACTGGGCTTGGCCCATGTGAGGAATAGTAAGAGTGCCAGGGCGGCGGGAATGCAGTGAATGAGAGGAACGGGCTGCCAGGTTGCGGGTGTGGGCCGGGTCATGTAGATTTGCAGGGCCCTGGTAATTGGGAGGCTTGCCCCCTGGTTTGTCAGAAGTCCAGACTCTTCGCCCAAAATAAGAGGGTCCCACATCTGGGAGCCTGGAAGCTTTAGAGGTCCTCTCTCCCCAGTGCAACTCTCCAAAATTAGATGTGGCCACTGCTTCGGAAAATCTCTTTAATCAACCTGTCATCGGTTCCCCCAGGGTTTGTTAAGGACCTGCCCTTTGCCCCCTCCTGGGTAAGTGCTGAGGGGAATGTGGGCGAATGAGATCCTGTGATCAGGAACCACTGGGAGTCTGGCAGCCCTGGATCATGACCCTGCCCCTATCGCATTATTTAGTCTCTTGGAGCCTTAGTTTCCTTCCATCCCTAAAATGGACTAATACTCATCTCTCCTAAGACGTCTCATGGGGTGATTGTGTAGTGGCTCTTTATTACTATTAACTATCATTCATTTATTCAATACATATTTATTGAGTGATGATTAGGAAGCCAGCACTACAGTACACTGGGGGTGTGTGTGGGGGGGGGGGGAGTGTCGAAATGAATGGGATGGAAAGGTCCCTGCCTTCCAGAGACTCTAACACATTGTGTTGGGTGCTGCACTGGGATGTGCCGGGGACTCAGGGAGCAAGAAGCTGGCAGCTAAGCAGACTGAGGCATTCAGGAGGGCTTCCTGGAGTCAGTGGCAAGCCCAGCTCTGAAGTTCGGAGGAAGCCAGGTGACAGGGATGGAGGCCAAGGGAGACCAATGTGCAAAGACTCTGTGGTCCAAAGCTTGTGGTCCTGCGGAGATCAAGCTGAAACTCCCATCTCACCCCCAGTTTTGAGAAGTAGTGATCCGAGTGATACTATTATCCCCTTTTCTCCGCTCCCTGCCTTACCTGGCAGTTCAATGTTACAGGTGTCTGGCTGCCCAGACCAAAGAAAAGAGTAGATTTCCAAACTGGAGGTGTTGGTCCTTTCCTAGGTGGCAAAATAAATGGAGTGGGTCATGACCTGCATTTTTTTAAATGAAAGAATAGAATAGAACAGAATGGAACAGAATAGAACCTATCCAAGTGTTTCATAGAGATAAGATCAGGTATTGTTTCCTGACAGGTTCATTCAGTTGGAGATACATGTATTGTGTGTGTATCACAATGTTTGTGTTTATGTGCGGGTCATGACTCAAGTATATATATATATATTTTTGTTTGTTTGTTTGTTTTTGTTTTTTTGGTCTTTTTAGGGCCGCACCTGTGGCACATGGAGGTTCCCAGGCTAGGGGTCCAATTGGAACTGCAGCCGCCGGCCTACACCACAGCCACAGCAACCTTGGATCCCCAACCCACTGAGCGAGGCCAGGGATGGAACCCACAACTTCATGGTCCCTAGTCGGATTCGTTAACCACTGAGCCACGACGGGAACTCCACAAGTATATTTTCTTACTGCAGGTCATGGTCAAAAAAGTTGGAATATCACTGTTGTAAAGTGACTTGACCTGACATCTTCATGGAAAGCCCTGCCATTCCTAAATCCACAGACCCTCCCTGTCGCTTTGGCTGGGCTTAAACTCTCCAGTTCTCTGGTGGTCAAGGTAAAGGAGCTCCAACCTCCCAGACTCTGTCCTAAGCCTCCTGGCACCCTTCCCCCCACCCCTATAACCTGGATTCCTCCCCTGGCCATATATAGCAAAGCTAAAAATAGCTACTGACTTAAAGCCCAAAGCCAGCACACAGCTGACCCCTAAGTAATGTGCCATGTGGCTGCCTGGCGGTTCCCACCCCAGAGACCCACTGACTCCAGGACTAGAAAGGGGCTACTAGTGATCTTTGCTTTCCGAGGACCTTGCCCTAGGCCTGAGCCTTGGCCTCAGATGCCCATACATGGCCCCAAACTGCAAGCAAGGTGTGTGCCTGTGTACAGGGACTATCTGTGTTTTTCTGGGAGCTGTTTCCTCCAAGAGCTAGAGGATTCTGCAAGTAATCTGGTGCTCAAATCTGTTCCAGAACCACGGATCTAGCCCACCAACCCCCTCCCCAAAATGCACAGTGGGAAAAACCAAGCCCAAGGTTAACTTCTTTTCATACAGCTCGTGATAATTATGGCACCATTTTTGGAGGACAAACGGCTGTGCCTGGTGCTGATCTTGGCTCCTAACATGTTGAGTTATTTAAACTTTCACAACAACCAGATGGGGAAACTCTTATTACCCCTATTTTATGGACAAGGAAACTGAAACAGAAAATTTAAGCATTCTCTCTCACGGTCTTCTAGCTGAGAAAAGGCAGAGGTAGAATTTGATCATCATAAGTGATAATTAAATTTTTGTTTGTTGTCTTTTTTTAGGGCCGAACCTGAGGCATATGGAGGTTCCCAGGCTAGGGGTCAAGTCAGAGCTGTAGCCACTGGCCTATATCACAGCTCACAGCAATGCCGGATCCTTAACCCACTGAGAGAGGCCAGGGATCAAACCTGCGTCCTCATGGATACTAGTAAGATTCATTTCTGCCGAGCCACAAGGGGAACTCCAAATATTTTATATTATAAATATTTTGATGAATGACAATAGTGAAAAACAATCAAGACTGGCTACTCAATTTAGGGGACATGGTACAAACTGAAAATGTGGGGCCCTTCAAAATCATTCAGAATTTCAAGATGGGGACAACAGAGCAATGAGGTGTGGAGCCCTTCTAAGCGCAGGGTCCTGGGTGACGGCAGGGGTTGAATGGCCGTGAAGTTGGCTTTGACAGCAGCAACAAATGTCTCCACCATCAGTGGAGTCTTTGCTAGTTTCTGCCAAGCTCTGCGATAATAGTAATAGCCGTTTCTACCATTTATGGAGTTTTTGCTAGTCTTTATATATTAGGCTCTGTGCTAGGAATTGTACAGTATTATGTTATTTTGGCTTCTTCTTCTCCTTCTCCTTCTCCTTCTTCCCATGGCGTGTGGAAGTTCTTGAGCCATTGCAGCGACCCGAGCCACTGCAGTGACAACACCAGATCCTTAACCCACCATGCCACAAGGGAACTCCCTATTTAGGCTTCTTCACAGTCCTCTCATCACTCCACCAGTGATGCTCAAGACCTATGTATTTAGTTCTTTTAATTTCACTCAGCAGTGTTTTTGCGTTCTCAATAACTGGCACATCTTTTGTTTCTGTTTTTGTTTTTTTAAATGAGAAGCATTTCTCCTCCTTATATGTTATTGGCTATGTAGATTTAAGTTTCAAGTTCTTTTTATAAGACTAGAACTTAACATTTAAAACATTGAGGGTTTTTGCATAGTTTATAAGAATTTAACAGAGATTTGGAAATTTTTAAATGCACTCCCTTTGTGACACAGTTAAATTCAGCCTTCTTTAAACACCAACCCAATATTTCCATTAACATACTACTTATATCAATAAGTAATAAAATATAATTTATTAATGTAACACATTATAATCATATACATCTTATTCATTATAAATTCATTTTTTCAGATGGATTTTTTTTTTTTTTTTTTTAGAGTCACACCTGAGGCATATGGAGGTTCCCAGGCTAGGGGTCTAATCGGAGCTCAGCTGCTGACCTACACCACAGCCACAGCAACACCAGATCCAAGCAGCGTCTGCGACCTATGCCACAGCTCATGGCAACGCCAGAACCTTAACCCTCTGAGCCAGGCCAGGGATCAAACCCGCAACCTCATGGTTCTTTGTCGGATTCGTTTCCACTGTGCCACAGCAGGAACTCCTGTTCAGATGAAAATATTTTAACAAATTAAAAAGTCTAATATAGCAGATTCTAAGAAAGTTAAACACCTTTAAAAGGAGATAAAAAGCAAACTACCCCAGGAGTTCCCATGTGGCTCAGCGGGTTAAAGATATGGCATGGTCACTGCTGTGGCATGAGTTCAATCCCTGGCCCTGTAACTTCCACAAGCCTCAGGTGCAGTGGCCAGAAGACATACATACAAACCACCACAACTGCAAAAATTATGACCTCACATTAAACCAAATTAAAAGCCCTAATACACAGGCTGAATTTTTTTTTTTTTTTGGTCTTTTGTCTTTTGTTGTTGTTGTTGTTGTTGTTGTTAACAGGCTGAATTTTAAGTGTCCTTGTTTTGAACATAAAGACATGAATCCTTTTATGTATATTTTTTGAGTGAAATTAACAAGTATTTTATATTCTTATGCTATTGTAAATGGCATTTTTTTGTCTTTTTTTTTTTTTTTTAGTGCTGTATCCACATATGGAAAGTCCCTGGCTAGGGGCTGAATTGGAGCTGCAGCTCCTGGCTTTGCCACAGCCACAGCAACGCCAGATCTGAGCCTCGCCTGTGACCTACACCACAGCTCATGGCAATGCTGGATCCTTAACCCACTGAACAAGGCCAGGGATCAAGCCCAAATCCTCATGGATACTAGTCAGGTTCATTACCACTGAGCCATGACGGGAACTCCCTGTAAATGACATTTTAAATTTAATTTTTCTAATTGTTCATGGCTAGGTTATATACATATAATTGTTTTTGGATTTCAGTTTTCATTCCTTTCACCTTGCTTATTAATTTCTTAGTTTTGGTGTTTTGTGGTTTTTTGTTTTTTTTTTGTTTTGTTTTGGTTTTGGTTTTCAGATATAAAAGGAATGTCCTTTAATTTGAAATTTCTGGATTGCTATTAAACTCAAGGGTAGAAGCCCTAAGAGAAGCTTAGGGACTAAAGGAGACATGTGTTACTTAAGCACGTGGGGCTTAGCATGGTCAGGTTGGGGGCCAAATCCCAGAGGTACTGCTTCTTAATTCTATGAATGTGGGCATATCATGTGGCCTCTTTCATCTTCCATTCTCTTTTTCCCATTGGGGATGTCAAATGTCTCCCTCAAGATGGAGTTCCTGTTGTGGTTCAGTGGTGATGAATCCGACTATATCCATGAGGGCACAGGTTCAATCCCTGGCCCCACTCAGCAGGCTAAGGATCCCTCGTTGCAGTGAGCTGTGGTGTAGGTCACGGATGAGGTTGGATCCTGTGTTGCTGTGGCTGTGGCGTAGGCTGGCAGCTGAAGCTCGGATTCAACCCCTAGCCTGGGAACTTCTATATGCAGTGCGTACGGCCCTAAAAAGACCAAACAAGACAAAACAAAATGAAAACAAAATCAAAACCAAAAAAACCCTAAATCTCCCTCAAAAACCCTCCTACACTGTTGGTAGGAATGCAAACTGATACAACCACTATGGAGAACAGTATGGCGGTGCCGCAGAAAACTGAATATAAATGGCAAAAAAAAAAAAAAAAAAAGGATGGCAATATGATCCAGCAATCCCACAATTCAAAATGATACATGTACCTGTATGTTCACAGCAGTGCTATTCATAATAGCCAAGACATGAAAACAAACTAAATGTCCATCAACAGAGGAATGGATTAACAAGATGTGGTATAGGGAGTTCCCGTCATGGCTCAATCGTAATGAACCTGACTAGGATCCATGAGGATGAGGGTTCAATCCCTGACTCCAATCAGTGGGTCAAAGATCCAGCGTTGCTGTGAGCTGTAGTGTAGGTCACACACAAGGCTCAGATCCTGCATTGTTGTGGCTGTGGTGCAAGCCGGCAGCTATAGCTCTGATTTGACCCCTAGCTTGGGAACACTTCCATGTGCCTTGAGTGTGGCCCTAAAAATAAAGCAAAAAGAAAAAGATGTGGTACATATACACAGTGGAGTATGGAGGACTACTCAGCTATAAAAAAGAATAAAATATGCTATTTGCAGCAACATGGATGCAGCTAGAGATTATCATGGTAAATGAAGTTAGGTCAGAAAGAGAAAGACAAATGCACTATGATATCACTTGTATGTGGAATCTAAAATATGGCACAGATGATCCTATCGACAGAACAGAAACAGACTCACAGACATGGAGAACAGACTTGAGGTTTCCAAGGGGGAGGGAGGGGGAGGGAAGGGGAGGGATGGGGAGTTTGGGGTTAGTAGATGCAAACTATTGCATTTAGAGTGGATAAGCAAGGAGGTCCTGCTGTACAGCACAGGGAACTATATCCAGGCTCGGGACAGACCATGATGGAAGATAACATAAGAAAGGGGATGTTGGAGTTCCCCTCGTGGTGCAGTGGTTGGCGAATCCGACTAGGAACCATGGGGTTGCGGGTTCGATCCCTGGCCTTGCTCAGTAGGTTAAGGGTCTGGCGTTGCCCTGAGCTGTGGTGTAGGTTGCAGACGCAGCTCGGATCCCGCGTTGCTGTGGCTCTGGCGTAGGCCGGTGGCTACAGCTCCGATTAGACCACTACTAGCCTGGAAACCTCCATATGCCGTGGGTGCGGCCCTAGAAAAGGTAAAAAGGACAAAAAAAGAAAAAAAAGAAAGGGCGTGTATATATATATATGTATGACCAGATCAATTTGCTCTACAGAAATTGGCACAACATTCTAAACCAACTATATTTTGATTTTTAAAAAAGGAAAAAAAAAACCTATATAATTTCATCCTCATCCATTCTGAAATTTAACTGTAGCAAATAGCCAGTTGAAAGAAATGGTGATTAAAAGGAATTCTAATTCAGAAAATAAATAAATTAAAATAAAGACACCTTATTTAATAATAATAATAATAATAATAATAAAAACTCCCTCAAAATATGGTTGAAACACAAAGTGAGATCATCCAGGAAAAGGGTTTAGCAGGGCGGGCCTGGCCCAGAAGAAATGATGAAACATATATTCTCTCTTCTGTGTTTCCTTCACAGTCCAGACTAATTCCGAACAGCCTGAACCACAGCTGCCTCTGTTTGGAGGAGAGTATTTCAGCACAAAATCTAGCTTTGATTTTGGGCTTTTGATTTTGGAGCACTTAATAAGCCAAGCCTTTGATTTGCTTAGCTCTGCCTCGGGTCCTGCCTGTGTAGACGGAACCCATGTCGGGCACGACTCCGTTTCAAATGTAGTATCAGCATAATTTAACCTCATGTTGAAAATCTCACATCCCAGTTCACAGCCAGGGGTCAGCATGACAGCTGGCTAAGCTGCTGTCACCACGGCTTCCTGGTGTTTATCTGGGACCCCAGGGGAGCAGGGGGCCCCTCAGTAAGACCGGGAAGCGGCTGTGATTAGTCTCTCTTCTCTGTGGCCTTGCTTTCTGGGATACATGTGTCCAGTTGGCCAAAGCTCCCCAGACGTGCCCCTGTCCAAGGCTAGGCCCTTGGGATTCATCGAGCTGGCTTGTTTCCAGGGTCTGCTAACACTATGTCCCCAGCAGCTGTTCCCTGGGCCAGCTCTGGCAGCCACACCTTTGAGAGGCATGTCCAGTCTCCTATTCAGAGGGCCCTGGTTGAGGGCAGGGTAGGGAGGGAAAGAGACAGGCTTGCTTCCTGCCACGCACCAAGGCTGGCCCTGTTCTCTCTCTTCCCAAGCTGGAGCCTCCGAGTAGGCAGGTGTTAGGCCTGGTCACGACTGGGACCCCGACTTTCTCCTGCAGAGCTGAGCTTTTGCAGGCCCAGACCTGACTGGCAAAAATCCTCAAGGAGCATCCAGGGGCAGTGGGAACTCCAGAACCCCCCTGCCCCCGCCCCACTCCGGGCAAGGAGTGAGCACCTTGCTCCTGAAGTATTCAAGCAGGTGCTGCTGACCACTGTCTGGACCATGTAAATGGGGGCCACTCAGTGAGGCCTGCAGGTGGTCCCCAGCCTACAGGACCTGCTCTGTGTGGCATGCACAATGTTTGTCTTCCTTTGATTTGTTTACTTATTTTTTGTCTTTTTAGGGCCGCACCTGCAGCATATGGAAGTTCCCAGGCTGGGGATCGAGTAGGAGCTGTAGCTGCCGGCCTAGGGCACAGCCATAGCAATGCGGGAATCCTTTAACCCGATGAATAAGGCCAGGGATCGAACCCGGGTCCTCGTGGATATTAGTCGGGTTTGTTACCACTGAGCCATGACGGGACCTCCTCTTCCTTTTGTTTTTTATTTAAATTTGGACCCTTTATGGATACCATCTAACAAAGCGATCACGTCTCACATCATTGATGACAGGACAACGTGACAATCAGGACCCTCAGTGGGACATATAGAGGACATATATTATATTTCTGCCAGGAAGGTGTAGAGAGGGGATAAGCTCACGCAGAGCCTGGGAGGGCATTGTAAGAATCTGGCTTTTACCCCAAGAAAATGGGGCAATAAAAGTGAGCTGGTCTGACTTTGTTTAAAGGAGTTCCTTTGGCTTCTGTGTTGAGAGACTGGGGGCCAGGAGGCGGTGCAGGAGGAGGAGAAGCAGGGAGATGAATCATTGTGTTCCTTGCAATGATACAGGTGAGATGTGATGGTGGCTTGGGCCACCGTCTGTCACAGCAAGAGGAGGAGAGAGGGTTGAACTCCACCCTCTGAACTTCAGCCCTCAAAGGGTTGAACTCTGGGGCTATTTCAAAGGTAGAGCCGATAGGCTGGGCTGGTAGATGGCACGGGGAGAGTGAGAGAAAGAGGAGCCGAGGAAGCTTCCAAGACTTTGGCCTGAGCCACAAGGGATGGTGTTGCTCTGAGCTGAGATGGGATGAGGGTTTGAAGAGGGAAGGTCAAGAGCTCTGTGTTGGAAACCGAGGGTGAGCGGTGCCAGTTAGACATGCCAGGTGGGCATGAGGGTTGGGGACAGCCTGCACACAGACAGGGAGGCCAGAACCCCCAGTGGGAGGGTCTGAACCCAGGCCTTCTCCCCTCGATCCCTTTTGCCTCCCCCACACTCAATTATTTCCAGCTTCCAAGGGCCTTGGTGTTGCCAAGCTGACCCAGGGCCTGGCAAAGATGCTTCCCCCCCAGGGCCCAGGATGGTCAGCATCCAGCAGGGTCACTTGATTAATCCCCTGCTTCTTGTGCAAGCTGGGGGAACAGCCTCTACGTGTGGGGGTGGTGGAACCCTGCAGGCTGTGGTGACTTGTCAGATACCCACTGCAACCTGACCCTGATCCCCGGGGCTCGTCACACATGCGGCCAGCTCTTCCCTACGGGTGATCCTGGGAAACTGGAGACAGTGGCGCTTTGATGGGAGGTGGCATCGAGGGGCCATGGGAGGGGACTTTGAGCCAGAAGCACAAGGCCTTGGGATTGTTGCAGGGAAAATGGAATGTGCCCTTGATTTTCTCACCCAGAGGGACGGGGTGAATTCATTAGACCAGGCCACGAAATGCTATAACCATTAAAAAGACAGAGGCAGAACTGTACTTCAGTGAAAAACAATGTTTTTTGGAGTTCCCGTCATGGCTCAGTGGCTCCCGACTAGCATCCGTGAGGACGCAGGTTTGATCCCTGGCCTTGCTCAGTGGGCTAAGGAGTGTTGCTGTGAGCTGTGGTGTAGGTCTTGAACGTGGCTTGGATCCCAAGTTGCTGTGGCTCAGGTGTAGGCCGACAGCTATAGCTCGGATTCGACCCCTAGCCTGGGAACTTCCATATGCTGCAGGTACAGCCCTGAAAAGACAATAAATAAATAAATAAATAAATAAATTATTTTAAGAGAGGAAACAAAGAAAAAGAGATAGATTTCCTATACTCCTATGGAAAGGAATCTAAGGCATTTTAAGTGAACAAGAGCCACTGGACAGAGAGTTACAGAGGGCATACTGTGTTTGAGGCAGCGTTCTCATGGAGGGGAGAGTGGTAGGGTGGGGAACGGTTAATCGTTTAGTCTATTTCTGCTTTGTATAGGCTTTTAAATAAGTAGAAAAAGTCCTAGAAGAACCAAAATTGTTAACAGGGATAACTCCTGTTGAGACAGTACAGGAGTTTTTATTTTTAAATACTTCTTTTTCTTTACATTTCATGCAATGAGCATATGCAATTTTTTAAAAAGGGCCCTCCTTCCAGCACATAAACAATGTTTATATGCCAACATGCTAGGAAGCCTTCAGGGTACAAAAAGAATTTGGGGGCTCTAAGCAGAGGCCCCCAGAATCTAGGCTCACATCCCAAACCATCTCCCTTTCTTCTATCCCACTCTGGGGTATTCAGCTCTTCAAGGCAAGGCAGGATTGGAAGGGCAAGCAAGACAAGTGATCTGTTCTTTAGTCCCAGCTGAGCTACTGCCTGGCTGTGTGGCCTTGGGCAGGTCCCTCTACCTCTCTGTGCCTAAGCTTCCTCCCCTGCATAATGAGAGGGCTGAGCCATGACTTCCTGGAGGTAAGTCGATTTTTCTCATACGCAACGCCAGGTACTTGACTGTGGCTGCCTGCAGGGAAACGTGGTGAGGGGAGACTGCGCCGCCATAGTAGGATTCAGCATCATGATCGATTAGCAATGTCTGCTGTGGACACAGGATGGAGAAGAGGTAGCCCAGGCAACAGATGACTTGTTACCTTGAACTAGATGGTCTTCAAGGTCCACCCCAGCTGCACCCTTCTTGGGATTGTAAGGTTCTCACCCCCAGGATAAGTTTGTCCGTGACCGTGTTTCGCATGTGCAGATATCAGCAACGTGACCTTCAGTGTTAGATACAGGGCGCTGGCACTAGCTCTGACTGGTGCATGACAGCCCATTGATAAGTGTCCGGGAATTTTGCAAGCTGGCTGTTCAACTGTTGGTAGCTTCGCTGGCCACAGTGGGAATATTTAAATGATGGAAACCGGCCAACTCTTTGCTTTTCCAAAGAGTTTTTAAACGGGTATACCACCAACAGTGTGCTAATAGGAAATGCCCTTCTCGCCTTCTCATCCAGATTTAGGGCAACCAACCCTCTGGGTTTGCCTGGGAACTGTCCTGGTTTTAGTACTGAAAGTACTAGGGTTTCTTGGGAAAACTCCTCAATGTCAGGCACACATGATGGGTCACCCCGCAACCCTTCCCCAGGCAGTGAAGGCAGCCAACATTGGTTGAGAGTCTGAGGTCTCTGCTACTCTCTGAATACTCACAGCAGCCCTGCAAGGAAACTTGCTTTGCTTCCTCTGCTGAGCGGAGACAAGACTCAAAGAGGACTTGTCCGGGGCCACGTCTGCATGCCCTCATGTGACAGTATCTGCTGTTTGTCTTCTATGGGCCAGGCATCACCCTGGGGGCTGGAGATGCCATGGTGAGCAAGGCAGTCTTTGCCTTTTGGGGGGGCTGCATCTGCGGCATGAGGAAGTTCTCAGTCCAGGGATCAAACCTGCAGCACAGCAGCAACGCAAGCCGCTGCAGTGACAACACAGGATCCTTAACGCACTGTGCCACAAGGGAACTCTGAGCAAGGCAGTCTTGGTCCCTGCCCCTGTTCTCGCAATAGACCAGCTTCAGATGGTTATTTAATTACAACACGGGATAAATAACTAGAAGAGCAAGTAGAAGGGTTTATGAGCTGATAAGGGGCGAACCTAGTCTGGTCTGGTAGTCAGAGAAGACTTCCTTGAGGAAGTGATCTCAGCCTTAAGGCTTAGATCTCAAGGATGGGTGACACTCCTGCCACACTGGGCCAGACAAAGGGACTATCAGGTGCAAAGGCTCGGAGGTGGGAACAGAACCTCTGTGTTCAAGAAAAGGTGGCAGCACAGAGAGGGAGAGGGAGAGCGAGGTAGATGAGGCCGGAGGGTCGGCAGGGCCCAGGTCATGGGTCACAACGAGGAATCTGAATTTCATCCTTACAGCAGATGCCACTGGGCTCCCTCAGACACCCTGAAGGAACAGGGTCCTTATTCCCCCAGCTGCCAGGAGTATTGGCAGCTGATGGCTCATAGCTGGGCATAGCCCTCTGTCAAAGGGAGGTTCCTTCTTCTGGGGGAAACCCATAGTTAATGGCTTGTTGACAGGTGCAAGGACCGAGCTTTCTTGCTTTAGTTTTGGACAACTCTGAAGGGCCATGGCGCTCCAAGATCCCCATGGGATCCACTGACGCCTTGGTTGCAACTGTTTAACCTTTTCCTCTTATTGAAGCCTGCTTCCTATCTTACAGATGTTTGTCCCAAGAGCCCCGCCCCTCCATCCCCCACTAAATGCTATCTCAGTCTCAGAATATATTTCCTAGAGACCCAAGACAGTCCTCTCTCAAGGTACTGGGAAGCCACCTCAGGGTTTTAAGTGGGGCAACCTGCTCAGAACTGCATCTTAAAAAGGAGGTGACTTTTTAAGGGTGCAGCAAAGGGTGGACTGAAGTGGGTATCAGGGAGGCAGAGACCAGGGAAGATGCTGTTGTACTCAACTAGGGAGAATCGGTCAATCAGCCTGGACTAGGGGGGGCGGGGTGGAGAGAAAGGGAAGCTGAGGGGCTTAAAGAGATATGCAGACGTCTGTTCCCAAAGTCCAAGCATTTTCCATTATTCTTTGCTGGCCCCGAAGGTGTCTCAGGCTTGACTGCTCTCTCTGGGACACAGGGTCCATGGTCTTTATCAAGGTGGGTTAGAACTAAGCTAGGATTGGGTCCCCTATACTCAGGAGCATCTGTGTGGGTGTCTACGGTGTGGGCATGTGTGTTCATCGCCCTGTGCATTCGTGGTTTACCTGGGCTGATTTGGGGACAAGAGCCATGACCCCTGGATTCTCTGATGCTCACTCCCCTACCTGCTACGCTCCATCTTAAACCTTGTCTGAAATCTGTTGACGATGCTTCCATGGTCCTGATCAAAGATCTTGGGCCAACACCTAAGACTATATCAGAACTTGGAGAAGGACCGGGGATGGCTGCTGGACTAAATAGACAGGATAGAGATAAGAGAGTGGCCATAGGTGGTAAGAAGTGATAAGATTTTGGAGGGAGGAAGGTGGCCTGGGTAGGATTCTGAAGGAGGTGGCTTTGAAAGTGGGCTTCAGTGGATTTGGGGAGACAAAACTGAGACGGCGAGCTGGGACCAGGTCCATGAAGATATTGGACTATCAGGGAAGGACTTCCACGGGCAGTGGGGACCCTGGAGCGGAGCCAGTCCAGATTCCTTTCTCTCCAGCTCTGTTCAGTCCCCTAGGGACACTGACATTGGACCTTAGTTTCCTAGAAACGGCCATTGGCCAGAGGGAAGGATGTTCTCAGTGTCCATTCTGTATTTGGAGGCAGAATCCCTGATCTGACCCGCAGGTCTCTCCTCTGTCTGAAAGTGGACTCCGGGTTTCCCACACTCCCTGTGGGTTTCTGAAATGGTCATGCTTTCTTCAGAGCTGAGATTTGGGTGAGACCTTCCAAACCTTTAACTTGTCAGGGATGTTCTCAGATTCCTAGAGGTGCAGAGGCGAAAGCACTGGTCAGGATGCTTGGGTGATCATGAGCAAGTTATTTAAGTGTTTAGTTTTAATTTTCCCAGCTGGAAAATTAGAATGCTAATACCTGTATCTCTTAGGATACTCTTTTTCTGTCTGCAAGTAAAGAGAAGTCTCACTCCAAATGACTTAAACTAGCACTTTCCAATAGAAATAGAATGTAGGCGCCAAATGTAATTTAAAATATCCTAATAGCCACATTTAAAAAGGTGAAATTATTTTTAATCACATCTTTTATTTAACCCATTATCCAAAACATTATCATTGCCACATACAATTGATATATAGTTATTAGTGAGATATTTTACATTTTTTTGGCACTAAATCTTTTAATTTTGGTGCTCAGTAATCACCTACATCTAGTGGATACCATATTGAACTGCATGGTTTAAACCACAGGAATAGTTCTAATCTCATGCAAACAAGAATCCAGAGGCAAGGAAGTCTCAGGATTGGTCAATTTGGAGGCTCAAGAGTATAAGCAATAACACAGGTTCCTGCCACCTTTTTGTTCTGCCATCCACAAAGTTTTGTTCAGTTTTGTTCTTAGCTAGCTCTCCTCATGGTCCCAAGATGGCTGCCGCAGCACCAAGAATCATGTCCATATGCAACAACATCCAGCAGAAAGAGAGGGTAGGTTTCTTTGCACGTATTTCTTTATAAGAACTCTTTCTTGTCTCCCTTGCCCCACCCCTCTAGCTGACTTACTTTTGGGTCTCAATTCCAGATTTCATCACATGCTCATGTCTAATCCAGTCATTGGCATGGTGGATAGACTTGAATGCTTGGCTTAGAGCAATCAGGATGTGCCCCTGGACTGGGGGACCTTTCTCTGAGTTATATGGGAGGAATGCTGGATCCTGGGACAAAATTGAGGCTCTATTAGCAATGAGGACAATTGCAACAACCAAGCAAGGGTAGCTGAACAGCACCTGCTCCCCTGACCCCACCAGGGTAAAAGGATGTGAGCCTTAAGGTTGTTTCCCAAAGTGGGTTCCATGGAACACTAATGCAGACAGATGTTCTGCAGGAAGGGTCTTATTATTAAATAGCATCACCTCACAGAGATTCACAGTCCTTATGAGCATTTTAGGAGTTCTGACACAAGTCCCACGGTTAGGAAAACTTTCATTGAATTTAATCTCACACTGTCTTCACTTCGGAATTGTTTTTCTTTCTTCCATGATAAGTTCACACCATTTTGAGAAATACATTTTTGAAGATCCTGCCTTAGTGGATTATTAGGTTGTACAGCAGAGGACATCTTTATGCCTCCACTTTAGCACCTTGTGGTGGGAACTGAATGACCAGCACCAATCATGCTGGGGAAATTCCTCCAGGCCAGATGGAGGAAAGAGCCCCCAGGGGCTCAGGCCACAAGCATCCCTTTCCTGAGAAATAATAAAAAGTTCAGGGAGTTCCCGTTGTGGCACAATGGAAATGAATCCAACTAGTATCCACGAGGATTCGGGTTTGATCCCTGGCCTCTATCAGTGGGTTAAGGAGCTGGCATTGCTGTGAGCTATGGTGTAGGTCTCAGACACGGTTGTGGCTGTGGTGTAAGGCGGCAGCTTCGGCTCTGATTTGACCCCTAGCCTGGGGACTTCCATATGTCACAGGTGTGACCTTAAAAAAAAAAGTAGAAAAATAAAAAATAAATAAAATGTTAGTGAGAACAAAGAAAGATTTTTTAAATGCGTCACATACCTTATAATTTATTTTAATTTATAGCATATAGAGAATGTATAAATATTCAATCTTTTTCATTCACTAATCTTTTGATGGCAATGGGGTTTCTGCTTTGCATTCCCAAAACATATCATCTACAATTTCCAGTTTCTGTTAGTTTCTTTAAAATAGAGCAAGAACCTAAGGACACTCGCAAAGCAGACTGAGTGTGGAAAATGTCTAGATTTTAATAATTTTGTTCCAATCTTTTATAGTTACCCTGTTCACAGCAAATGTGAGGGTGACTTTAAAGGGACTCTCTTTTCTGAACATCCCAAAGCATCCAGCTTGTTTTCAGAGAAGTAAAACTTTCTTTTTCTGTATGCTCATCGTCCATGGGTTTAGAGAACAAATATTAATAAATCATGACATTTCAATAATGAGTGCCATGGAAGTAAACAGGTTTGGGAACAGTCTTAAATAAACACACGTGGGAACAGAGGCATGGATTTGCTAGAGCGTAGGCTACCGGCCGGGCACCTCAGGGTGCCAAGGGCATCAGTCAGCAGGTTTTAGAACAGTGGATAGAGCATGCTGGTTAACTGGAGGTCAACAGAGAGTTTTTACAACTCTCACCCTAGGATGTGCATTAGAATCATTTAGTGCTTGGGAGTTCCCGTCATGGCTCAGTGTAACAAACCTGACTAGTATCTGTGAGGACAAGGGTTCAATCCCTGGCCTCACTCAGTGGGTTAAGGATCCACTGTTGCTGTGGCTGTGGTGTAGGCCAGCAGCTGCAGCTCCGATTCAACACGTAGCCTGGGAGTTCCCGTCGTCCCGCAGTGGTTAATGAATCCAGCTGAGAACCATGAGGTTTTGGGTTCCATCCCTGGCCTTGCTCAGTGGGTTAAGGATATGGCGTTGCCGTGAGCTGCGGTGTAGGTCGCAGGTGAGGCTTGGATCCCGTGTTGCTGTGGCTGTGGTGTAGGCCGGCAGCAACAGCTCCGATTTGACTCCTAGCCTAGGAACCTCCATGTGCCGTGGGAGCGGCCCTAGAAAAGGCTAAAGGACAAAAAACCACCACCAACAACAACAACAAATACTTAGCCTGTGAACTTTCATATGCCGCAGGTGCAGCCCTAAAAAGACCAAAAAAAAAAAAAAAATCATTTAGAGCTTTAAAAAATTCCAGTATCCACATCAATTAAGTCGGGAGTGGATCTTATACTATAGATACAGCTTCCAGAAACTACTCTGTCCTGTGTGTCTTAGGGCACACAGAAGCAAGTCTTACTGATGAACAGACAGACCGCCGCATGTTCTTTCTCCCAAGGACAGCAATTCCGAGGCCTCCCCGACTAAGAGGTGTCCCTAAACCAGCGAAAGCTGGACATCCCAGGACACAAGCCTGCTTTCTCACAAGCACACAGACTTAGGCAGAAAACCCCAGCTGCTCCCATTCTCTCCCTCTGTCCTCTCTGGCTCCTCTTCATCTTCCCAGTTAATCCTTTCTGGGCCAGCTCTTCTGAGCAAAGACTCTGACCTGCCAAAACACAAGCCTACTGAGCACTCGCTATGTGCTAGCTGCCTCCCATAGAGTTCACTTAATCTTTGGTCAACCAACCCTCCCCTGCCACCCAAGGCTTGGACTGTCATCTCTCTGGACACACTGCTGGAGCTGTCTATCTCTGTGATGACTGATTAAATCCAGTCTATCTCTGGCTCTAGACTCCAAGCCCCTTGTGGGCAGGGATACATCTATTTCTTCACACGGCATGCCCAGCACCTGGCCTTGGTAGGAAAGGCTTAAGGTGAACAAACAATCGTAATTATGTAGCTGCCAGTGAATGCAGGGTCCATGGCAAATACTTGCCGATGCAAAGAACAAACGAAAAACCATACAAAGTCCATGGCATTGCCTCCATTTCATAGGACAACTGAGACTAACTGCGCTTCAATAACTTATGCATGTTTTAGAACAATCTCGTGTCAGAGTTAAGGTTAAACCCAGGTTACTTTGCCATTGTGGCTCAATGGCAACGAGCCCGACAGGTATTCATGAAGATGTGAGTTCAATCCCTGGCCTCACTCAGCGGGTTAAGGATCCAGTGTTGCCGTGGGCTGTGGTGCAGGTTGCAGACATGGCTTAGATCCGGCGTTGCTGTGGCTGTGGTGTAGGTCAGCAGCTGTAGCTCTGATTCGACCCCTAGCCAGGGAACTTCCATATGCCACAGGTTCGGCCCTAAAAAATAAAAAAGCAAAACCAAACCAAAACAAAGAAAACAAAACCCAGGTTACTTTATAATAAATCAGAAGGGGGAACTTCAGGGAGAAGGTGATATTCAGGTATTATTAAACTCAGGAGCCTGGTCTCTAGACGAGGACAGCATTTACCATGGTCACAGCTGTCACCAGCCTTTTATAAATATCCTAAGAACTCCCAGAGTTTGAACTCCTGGACTTAGACATGAATGCACCTGGCAGCCACCACCAGTCCCTACTAGCACTGAGGGAAAAGGGAAGATGTGGTTCCTACCCCTGGAAGAACAGAAGATGCTCACAGATTCATCACGTGTTTACCAAGGGCTTCCTGAGGCCTGGGTACTGGGATCGATGCTGAGATCACAGCCAATAAGCTAGAGGTGATTCTTCCCTCTTGGTAGAAAAGGCTTAAGGAGAACAAAGGATCATAATAATTATTTAGCTGGCATCGCACACAGTGCCCAGAAGTACTGGGCTGTATGACATCATGTGGCAGTACTCAGGGGGTAGGTTGAAGATATCATCTTGGATGAAGCCAGAATTAAGCTGAAGCTTGAACTATCTGTAGAAGTTGTCCAGGGGAGGAGAGAGGAGAAGAGCATGCCAAGAAGAGGTGAGGAAGCATGTGCAAAGGCCCTGGGGTAGGAAGGTGCGTGTGACTTGAGAGCTGCTCAGGATGAGTCAGGATTTTTGGGTCTTGTTGGCTGCTGAGAATCCTGGTCCTTACCCTGCAGGCGTGGGAAGCCCTGTAATGCCTACAAGTCCAAGTGAGGGGACCGTCTCAGAGGGTAACAGGAGGCATTTCCTTACATAGCCCCTCTCACCAGATGCTGTGGGTGGGTCCTTATCTCCCTCTTCGGATGCATTCTTCCTGTCCCCAGAGAGAGCTGTCTTGTCTTAGAGAGAGTCAGGCAGGGGATGGCCCAGCACTTGGCTTTTTCCCCCTTCCCAGGGCTCTGTCCCTCCCAGCCTCCCCTGGGTGTCTGTGCCTCTTCCACTTGCTTGTAAGTTTCCTAATATAGCCTGGCTGTTTCCTCCCCAACTGGAGGCCAAGAGCTGCTCTCCTGTTGCGATCTCAGTTTTTCTTGGGGTTAAAGGGGCCACGTCAGCCCATCTCAGGGCCAAAGTGAAGCTAAAGGTAGACTGGTTGATTTAATTTCACAAACTCGTGCACTCCAGAGATCAGCTGTCTTCTTTCTTTCCTCTGGTTTACCATCGTCTCTGCTCTGTTCTTGCCTATTTCCCCCTTTCATATTTTTTCTTCTTTCATCTGAGACTTCTGGAAGGTGCACAGCTAGATGTGGATGAGATTTTGGGCTCTGTGCATTTATTAGTTGTGTCATCATGGTGAGTCTTGTAGGAACTATTCAGTAACTCTCTGGTCATTTTCGCAGACCTGTTTTCAGATCAGCAGACCAGAAAGAAGCCAGTTATAAAAAGCATACTACTCATTCATTTAACAAGTATTTATTGAGTACTTATTTGGTTCTAAGTACTACGGATGCAGCAGTGAACAAAAAAGAATGGAATCCCTGCCTTTATGGAGCTTGCAGTAAGGGAGATGGTCAATAAACAACAACAAAAAAAGCAAAATATATATAATATTAGATATGCTATGAAGAAAAAAGCAAAGAAGGGAAATAAAAAAAAAAAAGCCAAACTTGGGAGTTCCTACTGTGGCACAGTGGGTTAAGAATCCAATTGCAGGGGCTTGGGTCGCTGAGGAGGTGCAGGTTTAATCCCTGGCCTGGCACAGTGGGTTAAAGGATCTGTGTAGGTCACAGCTGTGACTTAGATTCAATCCCTGGCCTGGGATCTTCCACGTGCTGCGGGTGTGGCCATAAAATTAAAAAAAAAAAAAAAAACCTTGGGTGGGGGGTATAACTTTAAATCGGGTGGTCAGGTGACATTTGAGTAAAGGCATGAAGATGGTGAGGGAGCGAGCCAGGCAGATACCTGGAGGAAGAATATTCTAGGCAAAGGGAACAGCAGATGCAGAGACCCTGAGGCAGGGGCGTGGCTAGTGTGTGGGAGGAACAGCAAGGAGCCTCTGTGGCTAAAGCGAAATGAGGGAAAGGGGAGAATGGGAGGAGGTGAGGACAGAGGAGTGATGGGAGAGAGCAGAAAGGGTCTTGTGGGTCCCTAACGACTTGCGCTTTTCTTCCGAAGAAGAAGGGGCAGAGCAGTGTCGTGATCTGATGTGTTACATGCGAACAGAACTCCTCTGATTGGTGTGTTAAGAACAGATGGAGGAGAACAAGGGCGAAAGCAGCCACCGGGACAGTCTGGGTGAGAGATGATGGTGGCTCCAATTACCACCTAGTAGCAGTGCGGGTGGGGAGAAGGGGCAAGAGTCTAGGTTCACATAGAAAGTAGAGCTGATCGGATTTCCTGAAGGATGTTTGCAAGCCACTGTGCTGGTTGAGGTTTCTTTTTCTTTTTCTTTTTCCCCTTAAAAGTTTGTGTATTTATCTATTTATTTATTTTGTATTTTAGGGTTGCTCCCGTGGCATACGGAAGTTCCCAGACTAGGGGTCCAATCAGAGCTGTAGCCACCAGCCTACGCCAGAGCCGCAGCAAGCTGGGATCTGAGCAGCGTCTGCCACCTACACCACAGCTCATGGCAACCCCGGATCCTTAGCCCACTGAGCAAGGCCAGGGATCGAACTCGCATCCTCATGGATGCTAATCGGGATCGTTAACCACTGAGCCATGACGGGAACTCCTCCTTAAAAGTTTATTTATGGCAAATTCTTTATCAACTTTGCAACTTTATTTCCATGCAATAAAATACATTTTAGGCATACAGTCTTGATAAATGTCTACACCTGTATAACCACCAGCACAGTCCGGGTATAGAGCATTTCTATCCACCCGGAAAGTTCCCTCGTGCTGCTGTGTAGTGGATCCCCCCTAGCAGTTACCCTCTGGTAACCTTGGATCTGCTTTCTGTCACCATAGGTTAGTTCTTTCCAGGCTTTCATGTCATTGGAATCTTATGATTTGGTCCCAGCTTCATTCCCCTGGGATGTTTTTGAGATCTTGGGGTGGGTATCAGGAACCTGCTACTTTTTACGGCTGACTAGTATTCCCTTGTGTGCCTGACTACAATTTATCCATTTCCCAGTTGATGGACATTTGGGTCGTTGCCATCTTCTCTTGTCTCCTTTTTTTAATCTTCCCGAAAATGCCAGAAAGCAGACATTATTTTCCCACTTTCCAGGTGAGGAAATTGAGAATCAGAAGAAGTAGCGTGTCCAAGGTTCCTCAGCTTCGATGATGTTTAAAACCAGTTTATCTCTGTCTCCATGTTTCTGTCCCCTGGCCTCCTACGCAACGTGGCCTCATGTGGACGAGTTTGCAAAATGGAACATAATAGTTTTCTATCTCCCGCCTCCTCACTTTTCTGTCCTTCGCACCACACTTTTTTTTTCTTTTTTAAAGATTTTCATTTTTCGGTCGTAGCTGGTTTACAGTGTTCTGTCAATTTTCTACTGTACAGCAAGGTGACCCAGTCACACATATACATATACATTCTTTTTTTATTTTTACTTTATTTTTTTTTATGCACCACACTCTTCTTTCCCTCGTCTCTGCATTTGCCACAGAATCCCATTTTCCCACTTCCTCAGCTTGAATCAGACTTCAGTTCAAACCCCAGTTCTGCTCCTTCCTTGCTGTGTGACTTTGGGCAAATCACATAACCTCTCTGAACATTAATCCACCTATGAAAAGGGGATCATATCTGCACCTTCCTTTGTGAGATCATGCCCAATGCTCTCCTCTCTCTCCAACTCTCTCTGTTCCTCTTTGGCCCTTTAATAGTTGGTGTTCCACGATCACTGGTTTGTTCTGGTTGGTCACTGAAGGGAGGTCAGAGCTACTGTCCCTCTGACCCCTGTTCTACCTGCTGTCCTGAGGGGCTAGAAGCACCAGAGACCCTCCCCCAAATTAAAGCAGAATTTCAGGTGGTAAGGCCCAGGGATTTTATTTTTAGTTTCTCATATGCAGCCAGGATTGAAAACCGTGGGCTCAGAGTTTTGGGCATCAGAGAGACTTGAACTTGGATCCTGCTTCCTTAGTCAAGTCACTTAATTTCTCAGGCCACCAACTTCCTCTCCTGTAAATGAGCATCCGAGTGGCACCCCCTCACAGGACTGTTGAGGGGGTAAGCAAGCCCCTGTGCTGTCCCTGGCCCCTGGATGGGGGCTCTTCATGCACAAAGGGCTGGGGGTGGGGTAGCAGCGGAACCCTGATCTGGAGCAGCCTGTGCTGGGAGGGACCAGGCTGTGCGGACTCATGTGGGCTCGTTGTTCTCTGCCTCCAGAGTCATGATGCCCTGATTCCTAGAAGACCGGTGTCTCAAAGTGAGGCCAGCAGACCTTAGAAAGCCTCGACTCCAGCACGTCATTGACTAACAGGGCAACTGAGGCCATAAGAAGGGAAGGGAGTTGCCCAAGGTCACACAGTGAGATGGCCTTTCTGGACAGGTTCAAGCCAGTCAATCAGCAAATGTTTCTGACTCACCTCTAAGTGCCAGGCCTTGTCCCAGGTGCTGGGGATTCATCAGAGAACAAAACAGGAAAGATCCCTGTACCCATGAAGCTTCCCTTCCAGCAGGGGACGAAAAGCAATAAGTAAATAAATATCACATGAATTATGTTAGAAGGTGAAAAATACAATAGAACAAAAGTAAAAGTAGACCATGATATCTAGGTGCTGGTGAGGACACAGGCAGATTGTAATTTTAAATAGGGCTGTCAGGGAGGCCTCACCGAGCAAAGACTTAAGGATATCGGGAGGGAAAGAGTTCCAGGCAGAGGGAACAGCCAGTGCAAAGGTCCCAGTGGGAGCATGCTTGTTGCGTTGACCCCAGGAGTGACTTACTAGCCATTCTGGATATTTGCTAGGAAGCCATTTGGTTTTTTGGTGAATCGGATAATGTATCAGCTTGTGTTTAAAACAAAGACTCTAAATGCCGCTCTCACTTTAGCGAGCATGGTGTGCCAGGCACTGTTCTATATACTAAGGGCACAAAGACGATGGCAGAGAAATGGTGCTGCTGGGGAGAGAGAGAGACCCAAAAGGTGGAATGCCATGTGTGGGTTAGAGGAGGGGTGATGAGTTGGGGATGGCTGTGTAACATCTGGTGGCATCTGTCTCCAAGGTGACACGTAGAGCTGCAGAGGGGAAGAAGTTGGGGATATGCATGGAGGAGTCAGTAGGACACAGATGGCAGTTATAAAAACACCAGATGGAAAGCTCCGGTTGCGGCTCAGTGGTAACGAGCCCAACTAGTATCCATGAGGATGTGGGTTCGATCCCTAGCCTCGCTCAGTGGTTAAGGATCCGGTGTTGCTGTAAGCTGTGGTGTAGGTCAAAGATGTGGCTCGGATCCAGAGTTGCTGTGGCTGTGGTCCAGGCTGGCACCTGAAGCTCCAATTTGACCCCAGCCTGGGAACTTCCATATGCCACGATTGCGGCCCTGTAAAGAAAACAACAACAACAACAACAACAACAAAAAAACCCCACCAGATGATGCCATCAGCCAGGGAGGATGGGAAGGAGGTTTTGGATAGAGCCCTGGTGAGCACAGCCTATTAGCCTGTTAGGCTGGGGGTGGAATACGAAGATACTTTGCCAGCTTTGTTTCAGCTCGTTCCTGCAACTCAGGTGACCTCACGCACTAACCCAACTCTGTTAGAATCACAATATCACATACGTATCTTTCTCTTCAGATATTAACTCATTTTTCTGTGATATTAACACATTCAAACCTCCAACAACTTTATAAGATACGAAGCAACCGTTATCAATTTGATGGGTGAGAAAGCTGAAGCACAGAGAGGTTAAGTCACTTGCGCAAGGTTACACAGCGAGCAAGGGCAGAGGCAGGATTTGGACCCACCAGCCTGGCTCCAGAGTCTGTGCTCCTAACCAACACTCTGAGCTGCCTCTCTATCCATGTCACGGCCACATACATGGACTCTTGTTCCCAGGAGCTCATGTGTTCACATTCATGGCCATGCAAGGCCTTCTGGCTGATATCTCCTTGTACACGTCACTATCCTGCACACACGTGGATGTACATGGTTTCAGTGTCATTAATACCCACAACCTCACACACTCAGCCCTGAGTGTCTCACATTACTTTATACTTTAACATTTGTGTACTCAGATGTCACCTCCACTAGGCACTCACTCCAGTGTATACACACCACATGATACACTCATGAGCCACATAGTCAAAAGACACTGACACACCTGCCCGTAACGGTCTTCCCTACACACGGCCTTGCACAACCCGCACTGGCCCAGGCTCTCCAACAATCACACCACTATTCGAACTCACCGTTTTATCCATTCACGACCTTGGACATTCACTTCGTCTTGCACACTAGGATAACCATGCACACTCACTGAACCTCACACACCAACAGAGCCTTGCCTGCTCTCAAGTTTGCACTTTCTGATCCTCTAACAGTCTTGCACCCCCACTCAACTTTGCCTTTCTTGCACACTCAAGACCTTGAATACTCTCATAACCTTATACACATTCCATGATGACATGTTCATGTGATTCAGTTACCCTCTGTGCGCACACTGCCTTGCACACTCATGTGTCCACATGCTCCTGCTGCTGTGCACACTCACATACATGCAATAGTCACATTACTGCACAAACTCACTCTTACCCACTCACCCTCTGGTACGCTCATTCTCTCTTGTGTGGTTCCAAATCTGTGCACACTCGCTTAACACTCACCTGCTCACACAACTTCACATTTAAAATGGGCTCCCTCAACCTCACCCTATTTTGCACACTAAAGACACAGGCTTGCTCCCAGCAACAGAAACTCCTTTTGTCCTGTCCCCTTGTGTTCTGGCACACTCATTTAACCCCACGCCCTCCCGAGGCCTCACCTGGTTCCAAACTTCCCACACTCACGCTGTGCGGGACTCCATCTTGCACACTTGTGACCCTGCCACGTCCCCACCAACGGAAATATGCACACCACTGGCCAGCTCCCAGTTTGCACGCGTTGTTCTTGCACGCGTTTGTTCTTGCATGCTCACGCAACCTCACACCCTTGGAGCCTCGCTGGCTTTGGTAAGCCGGGACTCCCTGGCCCCCGATGGCCTGGCCCATTGCGTCGGGCACCCCCGGGGGAGGCCCCCATCGGGCAGCCCCACTGACACGCCCTTCTCCTCGCCCGCAGGGACGTACCAAGGCCAGTTCACCAACGGCATGCGCCACGGCTACGGCGTGCGCCAGAGCGTGCCCTACGGGATGGCCGTGGTGGTGCGCTCGCCCCTGCGCACGTCGCTCTCGTCCCTGCGCAGCGAGCACAGCAACGGCACGGTGGCCCCGGACTCGCCCACCTCGCCGGCCGCCGACGGCCCCACGCTGCCCGCGCCGGCCATCCCGCGCGGCGGCTTCGCGCTCAGCCTCCTGGCCAACGCCGACGCGGCGGCGCGGGCGGCCAAGGGCGGCGGCCTGTTCCAGCGGGGCGCGCTGCTGGGGAAGCTGCGCCGCGCCGAGTCGCGCACGTCCCTGGGCAGTCAGCGCAGCCGCGTCAGCTTCCTCAAGAGCGACCTCAGCTCGGGCGCCAGCGACGCCGCGTCCACCGCCAGCCTGGGCGAGGGCGCCGACGAGGCCGCGCCCTTCGAGGCCGACATCGACGCCACCACCACCGAGACCTACATGGGCGAGTGGAAGAACGACAAGCGCTCGGGCTTCGGCGTGAGCGAGCGCTCCAGCGGCCTCCGCTACGAGGGCGAGTGGCTAGACAACCTGCGCCACGGCTACGGCTGCACCACGCTGCCCGACGGCCACCGTGAGGAGGGCAAGTACCGCCACAACGTGCTGGTCAAGGGCACCAAGCGCCGCGTGCTGCCGCTCAAGAGCGGCAAGGTCCGCCAAAAGGTGGAGCACAGCGTGGAGGGCGCCCAGCGCGCCGCCGCCATAGCGCGCCAGAAGGCCGAGATCGCCGCCTCCAGGTAGGACCCGGGCTGTGCCCCACTCGCGGAAGGGGTCCTGGGGCAGGGCGACCTGGGAGGCCCCATTTTTGCTTCTTTTACCGTCAAAGAGCTTCCCCGCGACTCTGTTTAGAAGGTTCATTGCAAGGGCTTGTGGATCGGATGTCGTCCATCCATCGTCCATCCATCAGCCATACACTCCATTCCTCCCATCCACCCATTCACCCAGTCGCTCCATACACTTAACCTTTACATTCCCCCGCCCTTTCTAATATCAACCTGAGCAACCATCTCTCTGCCCAACTATCCACCCCACTCTCCCAGCTGCTTAACTTTCTGTTTACTCCTTAACCTCCCTGTCACCAAACAACCACCCAGTCAATTCATCCATTCCCCCAACCCCTTCATTCACCTACCTAACTCCGCTGGTACCGCCTGAGCATACCCCGCCATCACCCAGTTCCTCTATCCATCCAACCACCCATTCTGCCCAACCATTTCTTCACCCACCCATTCAACTTTCCATCTTCTTACCTATTTGACCATGTAGTCACCTACCCATCCATTCACCCAACTATTCATCCAGCCACCCAGACACCTGTTCAATCACCCACCACCCCCTCATCCCTAGCACCCACACTCACTCAATTTCTCCCATCCTGAACCACCACCCACCCTAACATTCAACTAGGCATCCATTCATTCAACTACCTTCATTCACCCAGTTACCTCCATTTATCCAGCCACCCTATCTCCCAACCATATTTCCATCCACTGAAACAACATCCACTTCAACCCACCTAACCAGTCATCCAACCATCCATCCATCATCCATCCATTCAGCCAACTTCATCTCCCAACCATTCTTACAACCAACAATCCATCCATGCTTTAGTTATTCACTAAACCACCTCCACCCATCCATTCGCCAGTCCTGCATCCATCCACCCGCTATCCATTCAGCACCTATCCTTTCAGCCATATTCATACCCCTCAATGTCTTCTCCTTGTACTTCAGGTAAAGTTCTAATGGTGCTTCAAACACGTGTAACACCTGTTGTGTGCATGGCACTACTTTAAGTGGTTGAAAATATTGACGTTGTATGTTCTTGGCTAAATTAACCTCAGGTGTCTCATCTATAAAAATGGGGTGGGTCTGAGAGTTAAGAAACATAGTGTGGGAGTTCCTGTTGTGGCTCAGCGGTAACGAACTGACTAGTATCCGTCAGGATGCAAGTGCAATCCCTGGCCTTGCTCAGTGGGTTAAAGATCCGATGTTGCTGTGAGCTGTGGTGTAGGTCGCAGACAAGGCTCAGATCTGGCGTAGCTGTGGCTGTGGTGTCGGCTGGCGGCTATAGTTCTAAATCAACCCCTAGCCTGGGAACTTCCATGTGCTATGTGTGCGGTTCTAAAAAGACAAAGAAAGAAAGAGAGTGGGGGTGCAGTGGTTCCCAGTCCTATCGTGGGATGAGTTCCCTGGGAAGCAAATGGAGATGGAGATTAGTGTGCACCAAGTCACGGGAGTACCCTCAGGATCAACCCTTGTCAGGAGGGCAAGAAGGCAGGATTGGGCAGAGGGCTGGGTTTCCGGGCAGTCTCCACCCTGCCTCACCCGACCACAAGGGGTGCCCTGCAGTCGAGATGACCTTCAGAGTTGTCCCAAGTTGAAGTGAGGGAGCTGGATTTTTACATTCTCTGCATTGCATGTGGGCTCATCTTCAGAAAAGGGCATGACCTGGAGCTGGATGGCTCTTCTCAGCCAAGGGCAGTCCCCGGACAGGACTGACAGCGGGCAGCCCTCTGAGCAACTGGGTTGGGGGCAGAGGGAGGGGAGAAATAAATCCTCGGTTTTTTGGTTTATTTTGTTTTTTCTTTTTAGAGCTGTACATGCAGCATATGGAAGTGGCCAGGCTAGGAGTCGAATCAGAGCTGGAGCTGCTGGCCTACACCACAGCCACAGCAACACGGGATCCAAGCTGCATCTGTGACCTACATCACAGCTCAAGGCAACACTGGATCCTTAGCCCGATGAGCGAGGCCAGGGATTGAACTCTCATCCTCGTGGATACTAGTCGGGTTTGTTACCACTGAGCTACAACAGGAACTCCCAACCCTTGGTTCTGAAGGGGAAACTGAGTAGCACATCACAATATCCGTTACAGTTCTGGACACATCGCAAGGGCCCCTAAAGTAGTACCAGTCGCTGAATTCATTTTACAGATGTGGAAACTGAGGCCCATGGAAAGAAGACAACATACTTTAGACCACTTGGCAGACAAGTGAGAGAACCAGGGCTTTCTGATTCCAAAACTTTAACCAACACATCTTCTGTCTCTAAATTTTGTAAACTTTAAATTGCCATGTATGTTTTTGTTTTGTTTTTCTGTCTTTTTTTTTTAAATCTTTTTAGCCCCCCCCCCCCGTGGCAAATGGAGGTTCCTAGGCTAGGGGCCTAATTGGAGCTGCAGCTGCCGGCCTGTGTCACAGCCATGGCAATGCCAGATCCAAGCCACATCTGTAACCTACACCACAGCTTTCAGCAATGCTGGATCCTCAACCCACTGAGCGAGGCCAGGGATCGAACCCACAACCTCATGGTTCCTAGTCAGATTCAGTACCTCTGCACCACAACGGGAACTCCATGCCATGTATGTTTGAGTAGTTAGTATCATTAAGGGAGACAGAATGTATAAGTAATTTTCTTAAGATTTCTTGGTTGGGGCAGAGCCAGGCTTGTGACCAGGTCATCGTATAATTTAATGTCCAAATCTTTGGATACTTTTATCAGTAAAAGAGGGCAATTTTTCTTTTTCTTTTTTTTTTTTTTTTTTTTGCTTTTTAGGACTGCACCCGTAGCATATGCAAGTTCCCAGGCTAGGGGTGGAATTGGAGCTGCAGCTGCCACCTTATGGCACAGCCACAGCAACTTGGGATCTGAGCTGCGTCTGTGACCTACACCACAGCTCCCGGCAATGCCAGATTCTTAGCCCACTGAGTGAGGCCAGGGATTGAGCCCGAATCCTCATGGATACTAGTTGGGTTTGTTACTACTGAGCCACAATAGGAACTACAAAAGGGGGGTGCTTTTTAAAAATAATACTGTTATGTTAGAAAAATTTTAGCTTTACTGAAAAGTTGCAAAAATACTATAGAGAGCTCCCATATACTCTCCGCCTAGATTAGAGAAATCTGTTAACTTCTTTTATTACAGTAATATATTAATCAAAGCCAACATTCATACCTTACTGTTAAACTCCAGACTTTTCAAACCTGGTTTCTGGTAGGTTTTTCTGCTGTAAATCTACTATTTTCCCCTTTCCATAATTTAATCTTTGGAATCCAGATGTTAAGTTTGGCCCACACTCAGGGAAGGAGAAGGGTTTGGAATTAAGCTCTACCTTTTGGAAGCATAAGTATCCACACACATTATTTGCATGGGAGATTTGTCTCTTCTTTCAAAGGGAACATTTTAAAATTATGATGCCTAGGAGTTCCCACTGTGGCACAGTGGGTTAATGATCCAGCTTATCTCTGTAGAGGTGCCAGATTGACCTCTGGCCTGGTGCAGTTGGGTTAGGGATCCAGCGTTTCTGCAGCTGTGCATTGGATGCAGCTCTGGCTTGGATTCGATCCCTGGTCTAGAAACTTCCATAGGCTATGGGAGTGGTTGAAAAAGAAAAAGATAAAATTATGATGCCAAGTGTATATAGTTATGACAGGCAAAAGCTAGGACTGTCTTGGGCCACCAAGACACAGTCCCAACACAGTCTGTTGGGACACAACAGAGCTTAGATTAGGTAAGAGCTTAAGCTCTTGATTTGGAAGAAAGACCAGGAGTTGGAATTCTGGCTTTTCTACTGAATTGCTGTGTGACCTCGCCCAAGTTGCTTCACCACTCTGAACCCTGGATCTTGTTCCTCTCTAGGGTAGTTTTGGGGAGTAGATGAGCTATGCCTGTAAGATGCCTAGCACAGAGCAACCAGCAGTAAAAGCAGTCTTTGCTATCACTTAACGTGTTCACATTTAAAGGTGGGGAGATGGAAGTTCAGAGAGAAGGAGAGAGTTCCCCAAGCTCTCCCCTGCTGGGGGCCAAATTTTGCCCCTTTCCCTACCCTCCTTGTCCTTCCTGCCAAGCCTATGCCCTTGAGCAGGTGTTGAGCGCCCTCCAAGAAAGCTGCTGGGCCCATGGCCCGACACTGCATCTCTGGAGGGAGAAGGTGGTGCCAGCTCCCTGCACGCAGTGCCACCGGGAGGGGAGTGAGGGGAGATCTGGATTCCTTATCCTGGGTGCCTTCGGGGCTGGTGCCATGTGGGGGGCGGCTGCCTGGCTCGGTTTTCAGCTCAGATTGAATTTCCAATTAAGGGAATCTCTGAGTTAGGAGGAAAAGCAGGGTTGTCTCTCTCCTGGGGGCTTTGATGAGTAATCAGGCTGCAGGGAGCAGAAAGCCTCCCCGGCGCTCCTCGGCCCAGGCCGGCATGGGTTTCTCTCCATCGTGGCCTCAGCTCCCTGCCCTGGGCTTTCATGGAACTTGTCAGCTCCAAGTCTAGGATCAGGACAGCTTTCCCAGTGAGGAGGGAGAACGCGGAGCTGTCGCATCCCCGAAAACGGGCTATGGATTGAAAAAGATTCTAGATCTGCTCTGTCCAACACGGTGCCACTGGCCATATGTGCCTGTCGAGCTCTGGAAATGTGACTGATGTGAAACGTGATGTGTTGTACGTGTGAAACGGACACTGAATTTTAAAGAGTTAGTAAGAAAAGCATGTAGCGTAACTTAGTAAAAATTTTGATATTGATTACAGGTTGATTATATTTTAGATAGAGTAGGTTAGAGAAAATATTATTGTCATTAATTTCACTTGGTTCTTGGAACTTTTTTGAATGTGGCTACTAGAAAAGTAAAAACAATCACATATGTGTCTCACGTTATGTTTTTCTTGGACACTGTTGCTCTGGATCCATTCAGGGCCCTAAAGAGACAGTCTAACTCCTTCACTGACCGGACGGGAAAACTGAGGTACAGAAAGGGACAAAGAGACACCCATAGCCACTAAGCGATCAAGGGGGAACTAGCTTCATAGTTTCTAATTTTGTGGCTACAAACTCTTTTTGTAGCGCCTTTTAAGGTCCTGGGCCGTGGAGGGAAGCTGGGATGTTCTAACCTCTTCTGGTTGTCATGCCAACACCCTGATAAATGGCTCCCTTCTGGAAGGAGCACAAGGAGTAGGGCTTTGGCTCTGCCTCTTGCTGGCTTAACTTGTCTTCCCTCCAGACTTGAATTCTCTCAGGTCTAAGGGGAGCATAATCATATCTACCTTGAAACGTTTTCACGAGGGTTCAATCAGACACTGTGCACACAGCGCTCAGCACGGGGCTGGAAGCAGGAGGCGGCTCAGCAAATGTTAGTTGCTGTTGTCGTTGTCTAGGTTTCTCCTTAACCCTAACCCTAACCCTAACCCTAACCCTAACCCTAAACCCTAACCCTAAACCCTAACCCTAACCCTAACCCTAAACCCTAACCCTAAACCCTAACCCTAACCCTAACAATCCAAGTATTGTTGTCGTCTTGCTCCCGCAGCAGAGGCAGGGGCCGCCTGCGGGAGTTCTCAGCTGCCCCAGGGTGTGAGGTTTGGAACATTTCAGGTTTTGGACGAGGATGGCATCAGGGCGGCCCTGGAGACAGGGTCCCTTCAATGAGTCTGTCCTCTGCTCCTCCTCCTCCACCCCCAGATTGATCCTGGAAGTTCCCAAGTTGAGCACAGGGTTGGAGTTGGCTTTGAGAGTTGCTGGGAGGTGAATTTCTCCGGTGAGCAGTAGCTAAGATCTTGGACAGACCCAGGTTTGAATCTGGGTTCAGCTTCTTCCAAGCTGTGTGACCTTAAGCGAGTTACCTCACCTCTCTGTGCCTCACTTTCCCTATCAGTCACATGGGAATGATATTCATTCTCTTTCCAAGTATTGTTGCAGAGAGCAAAAGAAATAGCCCATGTAAAGGGCCTTTGCTTTGAAGGCGTGCAAGGAGGTGTACGCTGTTATAATGAGTCAGGTGTTATTCCCTACTGATCTGAGTCTCTCTTGAGAGTGAGGTCTCCCTAAGGGAAGGCTCTGTCTTCTCTCCCAGTTCCTACAACTGTTTCCCAAACTGGCATCTTCTGCAAGCCACCATCGCAATTTTTGCTACAACCATGTCTCATGTATCATGTAAATCAACTTACTAAAAATATGAACAGTTATTGAAAAGGAAGACTTTTGGAGTTCCCACTGTGGCTCAGTAGGTTAAGAACCTGACACTGTCTCAGTGAGGATGCGGGTTCAATCCCCGGCCTTGTTCATTGGGTTAAGGATCCAGCATTGCTGCAAGCTGCAACGGAAGTTGCAGATGTGGCTTGGATCTGGCGTGGCTCTGGCTGTGGCATAGACTGGCAGCTCTAGCTCCAATTCGACCCCTAGCCTGGGGACTTCCATATGCCGCAGGTGTGGCCATTAAAGAAATAAAGAAAGAAAGAGGAAGACTTTTGACTCACTGTTGAAAATGAGGGACCCACATCATGGGGAATTCTGACAACAGAATGATATTATTCAAGTCTGAAGTCAAACTACTAATGTCACAGGTGCAGAACCTAATGTCTGCTCTCTTTGTGCTAAATGAAGACATTGACAAGAGATGGATAGGTCTGGAAGATCTGTAGGCACCTGACCAAAGTTTGTCCTTGAGCAACAATAAGAATGGGTCTGATGCTATTTCACGCTGTGGCTTCACATCTGCCAGGGTTCATTTCCAGCACCTCTAGAGCGAGCATGCAGACCACCCTGGGGGGAGATGCTGACCCTGGAACTAGGTCTAGGCTAGGTCCAGGTAATTGCCCATGTGGAGCCTGTTTAATTTTTATTTAACAAGGGTCCAAGGCAGCCTAGAGCCAGGTAAGGATGGGCTATGAATGCCAGGTTATGGAGTTTTGAACTTACTACGCAGTCGGCACTGTTCTAAATGCTTAGCTAAATTCTCGCATCTAATTCTAACCATGGCACATAGAGATTTTAAAAACAATCCTTATTTCTAGGAGCCAGAAGGATTCTCAGTACCTTACATATGTTGACTGACTTAATCCTCACAACAGCCCCATGAGGAAGGTATTGTTATTACCATTTTACAGATGAGGAAACTGAGGCACAGATAGTTTAAGCATCTCAAGGAAAATCATTCCTCTGAGTAACGGCAGAGTGGGGAGTTAAGACCTCAGAGCCAAGAGACCTGGTTCTAGAATGCTCTGAGCCATGATCTGACCTTTGGCTGGTTTTCCTTTGCAAATGTTGATTAGTGCTGACTCTTGGGCCAGGCTTGTGCGTGGGCACTAGATACTCAGTGCATCAGTACGGCCAGCATCCTCTGGGGACTCACAGCCTAGTGTCCAAGACAGACTGGGATTTGACAGTCAAGTGATGGGTTTGAGGGACACGTGAGCAAAGGATAAGTAACTACCCCGGAGGTGGCCTGAGAGACTCCCTGAAGGTGGGTGGCAGGTGACTTTGCTTGGGAGTTTGCCAGATGGAGGCCAGGGAGAGAAAGGTCATTCCAGGTAGAGCCACGGAGGCAGGAACGTGTGTGGTGTATTTTGGGAGCTGTGACTCATTGGCAGGGCTGGTGTTGGTGGGGAAGGAGATTAGAGATGGGGCTGGGAAGGCAGCCTAGAGCCAGGTGAGGATGGGCTATGAATGCCAGGTTACGGAGTTTTGAACTTACTATGCAGTCAGCACCGTTCTAAATGCTTAGCTAAATTCTCGCATCTAATTCTAACCGTGGCACATAGAGATTTTAAAAACATGCTCCGGGAGTTCCCGTCATGGCTCAGTGGTTAACGAATCCGACTAGGAACTACAAGGTTGTGGGTTTGATCCCTGAGCAAGGTGCTCAGTGAGTTAAGGATCCAGCGTTGCCATGAGCTGTGGTGTAGGTCGCAGACGCGGCTTGGATCCCATCTGTGCTGTTGGCTGGCAGCAACAGCTCCGATTAGACACCCTAGCCTGGGAATATGCCACGGATGGGGCCCTAAAAAGACAAAAAAATAAAAAATAATAAAGTAAAAACATGCTCTAAGTCACACAGCTAGTCAATGACAGACCTATGATTCTGGCCCAGAGGCTGTCATCTTATCCACGACAGCTCCTACCGTTTCAGATACGGTGAACTTCTCTTTTGTTCTTCCTCCCCATTGTTCAGACTAACATGGTTGCTAACATTTAAGGGAATTCAAAAACAACGAAAGATAAAAAGCGGAGTTCCCGTCGTGGCGCAGTGGTTAATGAATCCGACTAGGAACCATGAGGTTGCGGGTTCGGTCCCTGCCCTTGCTCAGTGGGTTAACAATCCGGCGTTGCCGTGAGCTGTGGTGTAGGTTGCAGACGCGACTCGGATCCAGCGTTGCTGTGGCTCTGGCGTAGGCCTGTGGCTACAGCTCCGATGAGACCCCTAGCCTGGGAACTTCCATATGCCACAGAAGCGGCCCAAAGAAATAGCAAAAAAAAGACAAAAAACAAAACAAAAACAAAAAACAAAACAAAACAAAACAAAAAAACAACGAAAGATAAAAAGGAAGAAAACCCCTCTCCCATGTCCACCTCTGTCCCACCTCTGAAGGAACCACTGTTAACAGTTACCGTATAGCATCCTTCTATCTACCTGTTCCAGTTTGTGCTTTTTTGTGTGTTCCCCCCCCCCCCCACTGGGACTACCTGCATTGCTCTTCAGCATCTTAATATGTTTTGAGACTTTTTCAGCTTATGTACACACTGCCTTAATCTTTTCAATAGTGGCATAATATTCCATAGTTTGTGTGTATCATGATTTATTTCACCAGCTCTCTCCATGGATTTCGAAACCAATTTCACGAGGCTGCAGTGAACATTCTTGGACACGTACTTTTGTTCATGGAGCTGGTTAAAGGGATGGCTCAGCCAGGTGCCTTTCCTAGCAGAGATAGTCAAGCATCCTGGGAATGCACTGGAAATATAAAGCCATTAGCCCAGGGCCTTGCAAGGGACTGACTCTTGAGGTTCACGTTCAAAATGTAAATTCAGTGGTCTCTCCCCTGACAAGGTCTGTGACACCTTGGATTAGGTATCATTATCACGAGGGTGGATCAACACAGACAAGCAAAAGTCCAAATCTCCCTTGTCTGTTCAGCAGATATTTAAGAGTAATTATTGCAAGATGTGCCTGGTCACTCACCGGCTGGGGTGCCCCCATGTCTCTGCCTGTCCTTGCCTGCACAGATCTGCACTTATGGGCTACATTCCTAGAAGTGGAATGGCTGAATCAAAAAGAATGTGTGTTTTCATCATTATCAGAACCCCATTTAATCTCCAAAAGGGTTGCAACAAATTTATGACCGCCCCCCTACAATGCACACGAGGGCAGTTTTCCTCACACCCTTGCCAACACCGTGATTATCATTCTTTTGCATTTTTGCCAAATTCTTTGAGGGCAGTCAGGTGTTCCATGAACCCAGCCATCACTGTCACCTGCCTGGGACCACAGAGGCCAAAGTTTTCCCTTGTTCTGTTTCTGGCTCACCTCCCGAGATTCCTGGATATGGCTTCCATCAAGGGGGGTTAAACTCCCAGAAGGTGGCCTCAAAATGTTGGGAAGTCCCCCCACCAGCCCCAGATTCCTGCTCTCCATCATATCCTTCCTTTAACAGTTGCCAGCTGGACAAAATCCCTTTGCTCCCAGAGACCGAAGACGAGGATGAATGGAATTTCCTGAGTTGTCAGAGTTGGAGTCTCATGATATACACGAGGCAGCTGTGACGCTCAGGCCGGCCTCTGAGGCGAGGGGTCTGGGGAGCTAGAGGATCTTGTCTGGGTCCCTGGCAGCTGGGAGGTGTGCAGACTCTGGGGCAGTGTGTTTGGGGGGAGCCAGGACTTCTGAGCCTGGAGAGGGGAGAAGTAGAGAAATGACAGTGTAATTCTCACCGGTCCTTGGAAAAAGCTGGTCAGAGAATGCAGCCCAATGTGCTCATTTCACAGATGGAGAAACTGAGGCCTGGAAAGGGACAGTGACGTAGGGTCAGAGCAGAGAGAGGAGCGTGCCAGCGGGCAGAGTGTGGGAGGCTATCCTGAGACCTTGGCTGGTTTCTGGATCCCATTAAATAGAGCAGCCAGGACGAGGACAGGTCTCTGGGAGGTGGAGAGGGAAGTTTTATCTCCCCCACCCCCAGCCCTATAAACTGTGCTTTCCTTCCAACTCCAGAACCTTTCCAGCTTGATTTTCCAGCCTCAGTAGCAGTCAGAGAACAGACCAACAGCCCCCACCTTTGGGAGAAAAATGCCTTTTCCTCCAATGCCAGGGTTTCCCCATGTCCCAGCGAAAGGCCCGGCTCATCACGGAAAGCCAGTGCTTAGCCCTGACCATGGTACCTGAGCTGAACCTCAGAAGCACCAGGGACTCAGGGGGCGTGGCCAGAAGGGCTGGACACAGGGTATTGGGGTAACAGTGACAGTAAGAATAATAGTGGTGGCTGCTCGAGGGCCCAGACTCAAGGTCAGGCTGCCTGGGTCCTAGTCCCGGACATTGGCTAGCCTTAGTCTTCCCCCTAAACTTTCTGTCCTGTTTCTTCACCTTTCAGATGAGTCATGTGGGATATATGAGAGGATCCAGTGCTCAGGATGGGGCCTGGCACAGGTCAGTGCCCCGTTCTCCACACCCCAGGTGCCAGGCTCTGTGCTAATTCCTTTATATGCATCATCTCATTTAATCCCCATGAAGGACATGCTATTTGTTATTAACCCATTTCACAGGTGAGGAAATTAGCCCCAAGTCCCCACATCCCTGGCACAACAAGGCTTCGAATGCCCTGATCCGGACTCAAACCCTCCTTAACTGCTATTGGAAGAGGACATCTTTGAGCTCTAACATGTCAGGTTACTGTCCTGCCAGTCTAAGATTCTGTGCCTTGACCTTGGTGCCTAGCAATACTTTTTGTGTGGCTGAGCGATTGGAAGCATGGGGAGCTGGGGAAATTGAAGTTCGAATCCTGCCCTTGTCCTTCCTGCATATGTGATGTCCTTAGTCTTCCCTGGGCCTCACTTTCCTCATCTGTAGAATGGGGACAGTATCAGCCCTGCCTCCCAGGTTGTGGTGAGGACTAAATGAGATGATGGGAGTTCCTGCTGTGGCTCAGCGGGTGAAGAACCTGACATAGGGTCTGTGAGGATGTAGGTTCCATCCCTGGCCTCTCTCAGTGGGTTAAGAATCCAGTGTGGCTGCAAGCTGTGGTGTAGGTCACAGATGCAGCTCAGATCCCGCATTGCTGTGGCTGTGGCGTAGGCTGGCAGCTGCAGCTCCTATTCAACCCCTAGCCTGGGAACCTCCATAGGCTGCAAGTGTGGCCCTAAAAAGACAAAAAATAATAGACGATGGGTGAGAGGATTCGACATGGTCTTGGTGCTCAGGAAAGAGAGGCATCATCAGTTTTATCGTCGTTCTTCTCACCTGAGACTCAGGCGAGTGGAACTCAGAGAAACCAGCAGGCTCTTCCTCCAAGCTTCATCCTTCCCCAAGCACAGGCTCTTTCACCCCCTGGGTTTCCAGAGCGCAGGCCAACTTCCACTTCCTAAGTCCACAGCTGCAAGTCCCTGCCATTGGGAGAGGAGTTAAAAATAAAGCCCACCCTTCAAATCCTTCAAGTAAACACCCAGCTGGATAAAAATAGCACCTTTGCAACAGGTCTTCAGAGCCAGGCTGGGCTTGAGGGATGGGAATGGGCGAGGCTGGTTCTCTTGGACAGGCAGATGGGGGCCAGGTCTCCACATCAGCCTGCCTTGTAGCCTCTGAGCCTCTGGGCCTGAGGGCCAACCAGGGCCCCTAAGTGTCTCCAGCCGCTTCTCTCCAGCCCAGTGCTGGCCACCAGCCCCTCTCGCTGCTCCACTGTAAGGGCCCTAGGTATGCTCTTCGCTCCTCTTCCTGCCCTAAACTCTCCACACAACAGCTCAAGTGAGATTTTATTTTATTTATTTTTATTTTTTTAATTTTTTTTTGTCTTTTTGCCTTTTCTAGGGCCGCTCCCATGGCACATGGAGATTCCCAGGCTAGGGGTCGAATCGGAGCTGTAGCCACCGGCCTACGCCACAGCCACAGCAACGCAGGATCCGAGCCGCGTCTGCAACCTACACCACAGCTCACGGCAACGCCGGATCCTTAGCCCACTGGGCAAGGCCAGGGCTTGAACCTGCAACCTCATGGTTCCTAGTCAGATTCGTTAACCATTGAGCCACGACGGGAACTCCTCGAGTGAGATTTTAAATATGTAAGCCTGAGCACACCACTCTGGTAAGAAGCAAAACCTCCGTGGGGTCTTCAGTTTGGTTCTCCCTGAAAGCAGAGCCCGAGATAAGGATTTGGGTGCAGGAGGTTGATTTGGGAAGGGATGCCAGGAAGGAGGGGGTGAGAGGAAGTGAGGGGGTGGCGTGAGACCGGGAAGAAGGAAAAGCCTGTGTAAATGGGTGTTATGGAAGCATCATGGCAGCCCCCGGGCCTGGGTGGGGCTGGGACCCCGACACAGAAGCCCCCCGAGATGGTGGACCTGGAGGTTGCGGGCGGGTAGGTTGGCAAAGCACTACCCACTGGCTCCCGTCCCCCAGTCACTGAAGATGTCCCTGGGGGCATAAATCCCCCGCACTGCTGGGTGTGCTTGCACTTGGGGTGGAGGGTGAGCAGGGGCTTCCTGCAGCGTTGAGAGAAGGCTCTGGGCAGAATGTGGGAAGTCGTGCTTGGGTGGGACACTGGCAGTGCCAGGGGATTCGTGGAACTGCGATTCCCCTACGTGGAACTGTCCTGCAGAGCTGTGGGTGAAATGAGGGGTAGACTGAGGAGGTGTCATGTGGCCATCAGGAGTGTCTGTCCTTGGGAGAAATTTCAGATGCCCGTCTCTGGTCCCCAAGACACCCTGCCTGTCTGGCTTGACCTTACCTCCCCAGCCCCATCTCACACTGCTCTCCCCATCACTCACCTCCAGCCTCAGTTCTTCCAAAGGGCCATTCTCTTCCCTGCCCATGGTCCTTTGCCCATGCTGTTCCATGGGCCTAAAATGCTTTTCCCTTACTCTTGACCTTGCTAACACCTTCTGGTTGATCAGGCCTCACTCCGCTCAAATGCTTCTTCCTCGGGGGAAGCTCTGAGCACCCTTGCGGCCTGGGTTCCCTGTTTTATGTTCCCTGTGTGCCCTGGCCTCAGCTGACACTCCCAACACTATCCTTACTCTTTCTCTCTTCCATGCTACTCCATACACCCCCAGAAGATGTGCCCCTACTTACTGTGGTCGCTACCGGGTCCCAGCCCATATGTGAGGCTCAGGAAGCGATGCTGAGGTCTCTAGCATCCCAGAAAGGGAGGCACCCTCCATTCCAGGCAGCTAAGCCATCATACACATTCAACAAATCTTTATGAGCACCTACTATGTGCCAGGGAGTGTTCTAGATTCTTGGGGAAGAAAACCTAAAGATCCTAGCTTTCATGGTGTTTCCATTCTACCTGGGAAGACAGACAGCACAAGGAGAGATGATAAATCCATTTTACAGCACGTGGGAGGGGGCAGGTTGCCTTTCTACATACGTGACATGATGGAGTTGAACAAGTTAGCCAAGGGGAACCGAGGGAAGAGCAGCCCAGCGGAGGGCAGAGCCAGGAAAAACCTCCAAGGTGGGCATGTGCCTGGAATGCTCTAGAAGCATCAGGGAGGCTGACGTGGACCGAGAGAGGACCATTGTATAAAAGGCCAGAGAGCGTGTCGGGGGTGGGATGAGGACAGGTCATCCCACCACGGTGGGAGCCACTAAGCCACATGTGGCAATTTAAATGGAAATTAGTTGAAATTAGATCAATTAAAAGAGTCATTCTTCAGGTGCAGTAGCCACCTGTCCAAGCCCTGGTAGACATGGCCTTGGTGGGGCCTGCAGGTCATTGTAGGGCAGCAACCTTGCCCATACATAACTGTGCACCCGTCCTGGGGTCCTTTCCTCACCTCTCAAAGTGGGTATGATTGAAGCATGCGGGGCCGTTTGGCCCAGCCCAGCCCATGTCAGCATGCCCTTCCCATCAGCCTTGCCAGACAGCCCTTCGGTCACAGCTTCCTTGTCTCCAGGTACAAGACACTCACCACCTAGTGAGCCAGTCCAGGACAGCTTTGGCTTTTAGTCTTGTTCAAACATGAAGCCTGCCCGGCTCCTCTCTAGCTTCGATTTGTTGGTCCCCGTTCTGCCTCTAGGGATTGTCTGGGTTAGAACCATGCTTGGCTGCAGGTAACAGAACCTGTCTTAGCCACTGGGCTCATCTGCTCACAGGGGATCAGAGAAGTGGTACGAGGCTGACGTGGCAGCTCCAAGATGCCCCCAGGGACCCACCTCCCTCTGTCTTACCCTCCCACTCCCCTTAGAAGGTGGCTCTGTCCTCTTGCTCAAGGATGACCACTGTGCCCCTGGCTTCACCTCCAGGTCCCAGGGCAGAGGTCGGGATGCAAGGGCATCTCTTGATGGGGAAGGAAGCCCACCTGAGGACTTGCGGCTCCTTCTCCAGAGCAGGTCCCGTGGCCTTCCCTAGGTGCCAGGATCTAGGAAGGTGATTTTTTTTTTTCCTTTTATGGTCATACTTGTGGTATATGGAAGTTCCTGGGCTAGGGGTTGAATCAGAGCTGCAGGTACAGCCTACACCATAGCCACAGCAACACTGGATCTGAGCTGCATCTGTGACCTGCATGACAGCTTGTGGCAATGCTGGATACTTAACCCACTGAGTGAGGCCAAGAATATCGAACCCACATCCCCGCAGACACTATGTCAGGTTCTTAACCCACTGAGCCACAACGGGAACTCCTGGGAAGAATATTTTTAGCTGGACACATTGCTTTCTTGAACAAGATCAGGCTTCTGGAAGTTCCCATTGTGGCTCAGCAGTAACAAATCTGACTAGTATCCATGAGGATGCAGGTTCGATCCCTGGCCTCCCTCGATAGGTTAAGGATCTGGCATTGCTGTGAGCTGTGGTGTAGGTTGCAGATGTGACTTGGATCCAACATGGTTGTGACTGTGGTATTAGGCCAGCAGCTGTGGCTCCAAGCCTGGGAACTTCCATATGCCATGGGTACAGCCCTAAAAAGAAAAAAAAAAAGAAAAAAGGAGGCTTCTGTTAGGATTAAAGATGGAGAGCATGGATATTCGGTGAGCAGTTAGCAATAGCTGCCCTGAACGTTCCTGTAGATGTGAAGGCTGTCATTTTAACACCTTTGAGAGCCTTCTCTGGTCTGAACATCTCCAGTCCCTTGCTTCAGCCGCTGACTTCACATCTTGTCACTTTCTCCGTTTGCCAGGTGGAGAGACAGGGGCGCAGATAGCATTTGGGGATCCGGAGCCCAGGTGTGGGGGTCAGAGAACACTGTTTCCTTCATCAGGTCACTTCCCTGGGCCTCGGTTTCCCCAGCTGTGCAATGCGGTGGAAATTAAATCAGTGCCTCCTGGTGACGGGGTGGTGAGAGTGAATGTGACACAGTCCACGTCAAGTACTAACCACAGAGCCTGGCACTCAGCCGTCGCTCAGTAGCGGCCGTTGTCATGTGTATCATTCTAACTGTGCCTCCTCTTGTAGCTGTTTCCATAGAGTCCCAGCAGTCACCCCGGGAAGAGCCGCTCCTCTCCTGACTCCAGAAGGGCTGTGGAGTGGGACCATTTTGGGGAGTGAGGGGTGCAGGGGGACTCCATCTCTAAAGCCACCTTTGGCCAAGCCCCATCCCTCTTAAGGGCCATTGCATTGCTGCTGCTTGCCATCAGCCCTGGCACCGGGCAACCCTATCTGCAAGGGGGGGTATTACCACAAGGTCACAGCTGTTCACTGCTGATGCTGTAACCTCGCTGGACTTGTAGTAGCCCTGCCAGAAGCCTGGTCAAGGGTGGCAGCACCTGAACTCTGACCCACCAGGTCAAAGGTCAGAAATGCCACAGAGCACGTCCGCTAGATGGGACTTTGTCAGAGGCTCACCTGCACCCCGACCCCCAACACTGCCACCCCAGGGGCCAGGTGTCAGTACTTCTTCCCTGAGCACCCTGCCTTGGCTGGATGTGGTGACAAGCACCAGGTGCCAGAAAAGCTCATCCTGGAGCCCTAATTTTTTTCTTCCTGTATTTATTTATTTTCTTTTTTATTTGTTTTTTGCTTTTTAAGGCTGCACCCACAGCAGATGGAGGTTCCCAGGCTAGGGGCTGAATCAGAGCTGTAGCTGCCGGCCTACGCCACAGCCACAGCAACACAGGACCCAAGCCACATCTGCGACCTACACCACAGCTCACAGCAACGCCGGATCCTTAACCCACTGAGCGAGGTCAGGGCTCGAACCCACATCCTCATGGATACTAGTCGGGTTTGTTAACCACTGATCCACAACAGGAACTCCATAATTTTTTTTCTTTTTCTTTTTTTTTTTTTTTTTTTGGCTGTAGTATGGCATTTGATTCCCAGGCCAGGAATCAAATCTGTGCCACAGCAGCGACCTGAGCTGCTGTAGTGACAATGCCAGATCCTTAACCCACTGCTCCATGGCAGGAACTCTGTTCCACATAATTAAAAAAAAAAAAATCTTTATGAGTTTCTTGATGGACTAGCAGTTAAGAATCCATTAATGGCCCTTATCTAATCTCAGCCATGCACAGTGAGGCTCTTTACCACTTGCCTCCATCCTGATTCTTCATCCACTCATGACATTGTCAGGCTAAACTTTTCTCCGTTTCTTAAAAACTCTGTGTGTGTGTGTGTGTCGACACCTTTTTGTGCCTTGGCTCCTGCAGTTCCCTCTATTTAGATCACCCTTTCCTCACTTCTTTCTTCTCTTCTCCATCTGACCAGCTCACACGGATGTGGAAATAAGACCACAGCCTCAGAATTTTAAATAAGACTTTGTTGGAGTTCCTGTTGTGGCGCAGCGAAAATGAATCTGTCTAGTCACCATGAGGTTTCGGGTTTGATCCCTGGCCTCGCTCAGTGGGTTAAGGATCTGGCATTACTGTGAGCTGTGGTGTAGGTGGCAAATGCGGCTCGGATCCAGCATTGCTGTGGCTGTGGTGTAGGCTGGTAGCTGTAGCTCCGCTTAGATGCCTAGCCTGGGAACCTCCTCATGCCACGGGTGCAGCCCTAAAAAGGCAAAATAATAATAATAATAAAATAAAATCTTCGTCATTTTTCCCAGATCCGCATGCAGGTAGAAGAAAGGATGCCTGTATGACCTGGAGGGGTCCCCTTCTGCTCCCCCACCTCCCCCACAGAGCAAATTGCAGGTTTCCTTTTTTATACACAGACACCGCCGAGACCAAAAGAGCTAATAACCTGTTTTTCAAAGTGGGGGATAGAAATTGCCCAGGTAGGAGATGAAACCTAAGAATCTGAATCTGCTGCACCTGCTGAGTTAACTTTTTTCCTACTTAATATCTATTCCGAATAGTAATGTGCAGATTAACTAGCTCTTGGAGGGGCTGGAGGGAGAGGGTGGGGGTGAAGAACCCTGCTTCCTGGAGTTTGCCAATTTCCACAGTGTAAATACTGCCTCTGTGGCTGATCTTAAGCTACTAGCATCCTGTTACTGAACACAGGGCTGGGAGGAGACGTGAGTAATTGTCAATCCTGAGCAGACAGGAGCTTGCATGAGCCAGTTCCTGCACGTGCTTAGTACCAGACCTAATTTCTCCAACTCTGCTCTGCTTCAGGCTGTAGCTCAGAGGTCTCATCTATAGGCAAGTTCCCCATGTCTCTTTTTTCTTCTGGGCTTCTTATTTCAAGAAGCCTGAACTTTCCCCATTAGATTGTTTTCCTGTAGATTTTCTCTGCTGCTCTATAAGCTCCTTATGGCCAGACCTCTGGTTTTACGTTTCTTTATATTCCTGTTATACTGTGGGATGCTTACACTTAGTAGGCACCCAGGGAATCCTTACACTTAGTAGGCACCCAGAGAATCCTTACACTTAGTAGGCATCCAGGGAATGCTCACACTTAGTAGGCACCCAGGGAATGCTTATAGAAGGCAGGCAGGAAGGGAGGAGGTGGGGTTGAAGAGCTGGGACAGGGAGGCAGAGCCTAGACTGTGACTTGCTGGCTGTGTGACTTCGGGCAGATCCCTTCACCTGTCTCGGCCTGCTTCCTCCTCGGTAAAAAAAGCTCCTTTATGTTCCTCTGCTCCCGCTCAGCCAGGCCTGTCATTGCATAATATGATAATGATACCCCAAAGGCTGCTGTTTGTTCATTCAACACATTTTTACCAAGCACCTACTGTAGGCTGTGCTCGGGATTCATGCATGAACAAAACCGAGAAAAAAATCCCTTCTTTGTGGCACATACGTTCTGCGTTTGCAGTGTGTGTGAACTGAATGGAATTTCACAGGCCTCATCTCACTTGGTCTCCAGGCCATGCTGAAGGGCGAAGGTATTGTTTGCTCTGTTCTATCGCTATGGAAAATGAGGCGAAGTATTCAGCAGAGCCGCCAGAGGTCAGCCAGTGCGTAAGGGGTGGAGATGGGACTTGAACCCTTGATTCTGGTCTGAGACCTGGTTCTCAGCCATCACGATGTGCCCTTCCCAGGCCTGGGGCCCCCTCCCTGACCACCTCACGGCCTTCGCTCCGCATTTGACCTCTTCCCCTGGTCCCATCCCTCAGGCCTACCGGTCGCCCGACCCCTGCCTGATGGTGTCTTTCTGTCTTGGATCCTGTCTCCGAATCCTTCCTTTTTATCCAGCCAACCATGGTTGGTCCCCGGGAATGGAATCCACTTTTATTTGGCTTCCTGGCGACACCTCTTTCGCCTCCCTCTTTGTCTACCCGCCCCCCCCCACCAGGGCCCAGACACATGAAGATCAGTATTTCTTTTTTTTTTTCTCTTTTTGTCTTTTTTGTTGTTGTTGTTGTTGCTATTTCTTGGGCCGCTCCCACGGCATATGGTGGTTCCCAGGCTAGGGGTCGAATCGGAGCTGTAGCCACCGGCCTACACCAGAGCCACAGCAACGCGGGATCCGAGCCGCGTCTGCAACCTACACCACAGCTCACGGCAACGCCAGATCCCCAACCCACTGAGCAAGGGCAGGGACCGAACCCGCAACCTCATGGTTCCTAGTCGGATTCGTCAACCACTGCGCCACGACGGGAACTCCCCAGTATTTCTTAATTAATGCACTGAGTTCCTTCATTTTTTCCTTAGACTTTAGCTCGAGTCTTGGTTTTAAGTGTCTTCATCCTAAGGGTTATTTATTCTTCCTGGGAAATCTGAAGGTCAGATCTAGTGCAACAAACCAAACTTCAGCAACCCTTGCGTGCTTCTCCCTGTGTGAAATGGCAGGGTGTCCTCTCGCAGGGCTGGCTTACAAAGACGATGCACCGTCTCGCTCTACCTTCAGCCTCCCTTGGCACCTTAGTCGTGGTCAGGGCCGGGGTGACCATGTGACCGCGTGTGCCCTGCTTCCTGCTAGGTGTAATTATAAACAGCCTCCCTTTCACCTCAGGTTTGAATGATAAGCTCTCTGGTCACCCTAAGACCAGAGGACACAATCCCCCGTACTGCTCTAAGCACTTTGTCAGTGCCAGTGCATTTTTTTTTTCTGTATACATTTTTATTTTAATAGATTTTAACAAATTGTCTTTCAAAGGGATCATAAAATTTCCTCTTAGAACAACAACGCTGGTTTCTATTTCCCAGCTGTCTTAGCAACTCCAACAGTACCTAATACTTTAATACTTGCTACATTTGGAGGCAGGCATGTCTTTTTAGCCTCATCCTCAGAGTTGGGAATGAGAAGCCCTGCCATGTTTTATGCCTGATTAGCATTCAACCTTTACCCTCTGGTTTGGTGAGCTAAGATAGGAACTGTCAGCCTGGGAAGCCCTGCCTCCAACATGACAGCAAATACCAGTGCACTTCCCAGCTCTGTGAGTCTGGCGCTCTTAGCCTCCCATGTCATAGATGGGGAAACTGAGGCACAGAGTGGTAAAGTAACTTGCTCAAAGTCACACAGCCAGGAGGCAGCAGGGCTAGGATGGGAACCCAGGTCGTCTGGTGCCAGAGTCTCCCTGCCCAACCTCTGCCTCAGCAAGAACTTCTCTAAGAGGTCCTCCCTGACTCCATGCTCTGGGCCTGGTGTGTCTCCCCCTCCCCGACCCTTCCAGGAGCCACGGACTTGTCCCAGTCGCGACTGCCGTGAGTGACGTAGCTTGGGGCCAGGAAGACAGCAGCATGGGTGGAATCTCCTCTGGGGCCTCACACCTGGCACAGTGTCCGAGGCTGAGTAAAATCTCTGGAAATGCTTTTCGAACCAAGGGATGCGATTTTCCAGGGCTGGGGCCGGGGTTTGGCCTCTCCCTGTGGCTTCCCCCTCCTCGAGTGGCACAGGGAATGCCAGCCCCCAGGAGCAGATGGGGCTGCCTGGAATTCCTTCCCTAGGCTCCTTATCAGCTTTTAGAGCCGTCTGGGGTGGGGTGGGGGTGGGGGTCAGAGAACACTGGGGGCTGCTCTGGAAAAAACTGGAATGCCAGGCAGAGCCCCACCTGGGGAGGGGCCGGAGGCGGGGGAGGGTGCCGGGCAGGGGAGGGCTCAGCTGTCACATTCCTCCAGCTCGCAGTCTGCTCTCCTGGGCGCCTTGTCCTTATTTAGGCAGGAGATGTCTGCTGACTGAGCCCTGTGGGCTGCCGCTGCTGCGGGCTGGCTCACCGGGAGGGGTGGGGCGAGTGGGGAGCAGAGCCTGCCCAGAGCCAAGTTCAAGGGTGGTGGGTGGTGGGTGGTGGGTGGCTGGCCATCCTGGCAGACCCAGGGTAGGGGTGGGGGGTTTCCAACCCTTGGGGAGAAGAAGCACTAAGTAAGTAATAATAATGAAAATAGGCGTTCCCATTGTGGCTCAGCAGTAACAAACCTGGCTAGTATCCATGAGGATGTGGGTTCGATCCCTGGCCTCACTCAGTAGGTTAAGGATCTGGTGTTGTGTTGCCGTGAGCTGTAGTGTAGTTCGCAGATGTGGCTTGGGTCCTGTGTTGCTGTGGCTGTGGCGTAGGCCGGCAGCTACAGCTCTGATTCAGCCCCTAGCCTGGGAACTTCCTTAGGCGGTGGGTGCAGCCCTAAAAAGGAAAAAAAAAGAGAAGAAAATAGCAGCTACATTTATGGGGCAGCTGCTATGCAGAGGGCAACATGCTGGGCTAGTCTGTGAGTTCCAGGAGAGATGAGTTTCTCCTATTCACTGTCATACCCATAGATCTAGCCCAGGACCTGACACACAGTAGGTGCTTAGGAGATACTTGCCACGACCAAATGAAAATACACTTCACATGCCACAGTTCATTTGATCTCGCCAATAATTCTAGTGGCAGCTAAGTGCCATTACTAACCCACTTTACAGATGGTTAAACAGACCTGGAGAGGTTCCATGACTTGACAAAGGTCACGCAGCTTGGACATGGAGGAGCTGGGGTTTGAAAACAGGTCGTTTGAATCCAACACTAACAGACACTTCCTTCATCTTATTTTGGTGTTAGCTGTGCTGGAAGTCCTGGCTTTCCCCCTTTCTTGGCTTTGTAAATTGGGTGGGTTACATAAGCTTCTCATCTTTAGTTTTCTCACCCGTAAAATGGGACTTGATGGTGCTAACTACCTTGGAGACTATTATATTAAATTAAGTAATACATGCAAGAATCTGAGCTTGGTGTTAGCACATAGTAGGTGCTCAAAAAATATTGTCTTTTGTTAAGGGTGATGGGGATGATGATGATGGGCCCAGGGGATGCAGCAGCCTCCTGGCTGGGTTGGACCCAAGCAGCAGAGTGGGCAAAAGGAGAAGCCATTCTCCAATGGGCTCTGTCCCCCTTCTGGAGCACGGTGACAATCATGGCCCTCTGTAGAAGGTCCCTCCTAGGCTCTCTCAGGTCTCCCAGGTCCCCAGAGCTGGAAAGGGTCTAGGATTTTACCCTCTGTTAATACCTGGTATGTGGTCACTTTCTTGTGTCAGCTTGATTATACCTAAGGCTTGCATGAGCTCCTATTGTGTGTCCAGTCCTGGGCTAGTTTCCATAGAGGAGGCAGAGGCAGGGCCTGCTCCCCTCCCTCGGGGTGCCTGTGGCCACATTCCGGAGTGGCAGCAGCATGGAGTGTTGGAGAAGCATGGATATGTTGGGTGGTCTCAGGCAAGTTATTAAAATGCTCGGAGCCCCAGTTTCCTCATCTGCACCCTGAGGTTAATCATAGTATTTTGGAGTTCCCATTGCAGCTCAGTGGGTTAAGAACCTAACTTAGTGTCTGTGAGGAGGCGCATTAAGGATCTGCCATTGTCTCAAGCTGTGGTGTCGGTTGCAGACATGGCTCGGATCTGGCGTGGCTGTGGCGTAGGCCAGCAGCTGCAGCTCCAATTTGACTCCTAGCCTGGGGACCTCCCTATGCTGCCGGTGTGGCCCTAAAAAGAAATTAGTATTTCTCTCCTGTGGTTGTTGTTTAAGTGATGTAATGCGTACAAGCCCAGGGCCCATCACGTGATGGCAAGTGACCCTTCCACCAAGTCTGTGACGGAGGCAATGATCACAAAGATTAATCTTTTAAAAAAATTTTTATTATAGTTGATTTACAATGTTCCATTTCTTCTGTACAGCATAGTGACCCAGTCATACCTAGATATATACATTCTTTTTATGATACTATCTTCTATCACGTTCTATCACAAGCGATTGAATATAGTTCTCTGTGCTGCCCAGCAGGACCTCATTGCATATCTGTTCTAAATGTGATAGTTTGCACCTACTAACCCTAATCTCCCAGCCCATATCACTCCCTCCCCCTCCTCCTTGGCAACCACAAGTCTGTTCTCCATGTCTGTGAGTCTGTTTCTGTTCTGTAAATAGGTTCATTTGTGCCATGTTTTAGATTCCACATATAAGTGATATCATATGGTGTTTGTTTTTCTTACTTCACTTAGTATGATAATCTCTAGCTAGTTGCATCTATGTTTTTGGCCCTAAAAAGAAAAGAAATTAGTATTTTGTTCTTTTTAATGGCAGAGTAGTATTCCACTGTGTATATATACCACATCTTCTTAATCCACTCATCTGTCAATGGACATTTAGGTTCTTTCTGTGTCTTGGCTATCATGAATAGTGCTGCAGTGAACATAGGGATGCATGTATATTTTTGAATCAAAGTTCTGTCCAGATACATGCCCAGGAGTGGGATTGCTGGATCATATGGTGGTTCTATATTTAGTTTTCTGAGGTGCACAAAGATTAATTTTATTTATTGAAAATGATCACACAGGCTTCTCTGGGCCTCAGTTTCTCTGCCTCATTCCTGTATTGCTGTTAAAAGAGATGAGATGCTTTCTGAGGGTCCATCCAGCTCTGTGAGTCTCACAGTCGAATCTGTGTGATCCACAGAGCACAGCACTTAATAGCACATGTTTGCAAGCACCTTCCCTGTGCCAGCCTCTGTTCTGGTAGAGGGTGTACAGCAGTGAGGCTTCTGCCCCTTGTGGGGCTCACAGACTAATTGGAAGAAGATAAGGTGACCTGGCAGCTAAATGAGAGGGACTGTGGGAGCAGAGTGATGGAAGTCAGGATAAGCTTCCCCGAGGAAGGGTCCTGAAGGATGAGTAGGAGTTCGCCAGATGAAGAGGGGAAGGAGGAGAGTGGGGACAAGAGTTCCCAGGAGAAGGAACAGTCTGTGTCAAAACCCCAGAGGTGGAAACTGTAGGACACATGGGAGAACCTGGAAGTTTCTGGCTGTCTGGAGGCTGGTTGGGATTGAGACCAGAGACGTTGGCAGGAGCTAGATCACGAAGTCAGATGCAGGGTGTAGTAATACGTATTCACTCTATCCTCCAGGCACTGGAGAGGCACTGAGCGGTCTTAAGCAGAGGGTCAAGAACAAATTTACTGCGATGGCCTCTGGGGAAGGCTTCTCGACCAGAGAGGACCTAAGAGGAAATCTTATATTTTGGGTGAATATTCAGCTGGACACTGTCGTCATGTCATGCTAGTTGCCAAAGTTTTAAAATATTCCAGTTTGTACCTGTTTGTAACCAGCAGCTGCTCTGATCCCCCCTAAGTGCTCCTCATCCCCTGTTACTGGCCTGTGCACTTGGCTTCTTGCCCAGGACATTATCTTCCCCAGAACCCAGCAACTAAATGGTTAATCACCTGGCACAGTGGAGACACCCCCCCCCCATCTCAGTTGCTGGATATTTTTAATACCATGCAGCTGCCTACATATCAGTCGGGCCTTCCAGCTCTAGGCAAGCATTAAAGACCATGGGATAGAGCAGGACCAGCAGGAAACCTGGGTCTTAACCCAATCCTTACCCTCTTCTTGTGGAGAAGACAGGGGTTTAGACTGGACTGTCCCTTAGGGCCCATTCTGCAGTGGCTGATGTAGGCTTGGGAATCAGGCTGATGCGGGGTCCGGCCCCAGCCCTTGTTGCCCTTCCCGGCTGTATGGCTGCCCTTAGGTCACGAAGCCTCTTAGAGCCTGGTTTCCCTGCCTATTAATGGACATAATGATACCTCCCCCTTAGTGTTTTTGGAAGTCATAAATTCAACCATATCGCTTGGCATCAATGGATGCTAAATTTTTAAAAATACTTATTTGTTATTTGGGAAAAGGTTGCACTAGATACACATTCAAAAAGGCTTGTATCATTCGGGGTCCTTGCAGGAAAGGATATGTTCAGAGTTTCGTGGACGCTATTTGTTTGTTTCTAACTGTATTGAGACATAATTGGTATATAACATTGTGTAAGTTTCAGGTGTACAGGGTGTGGATTTGATACACTTCAATATTGCAAAGTGATTGCCCCCAGCATTAGCTAACACCTCTCTCATGTCACGTGATGACCACTTCTTTCTTTCTTTCTTTTTTTGGCTACACCCACGGCATATGGAAGTTCCCGGGTGAGGAACTGAACCCGCACCTCAGCAGCAACCCGAGCCACCACAGAGACAATGCCAGATCCCCAGCCTGCTGTGCCACAGTGGGAATTGCTGACCATTTCTTTTTTTAAAAATTCTTTTTTCTTTTTATGGCCACACCTGCAGCACAAGGAAGTTCCTGGGCTAGGGTTTGAATCAGAGCTGCAGCTGCCAGCCTATGCCACAGCCACAGCAATGTCAGATCCTTAGCCCACTGAGGCCATGGATGGAATTCACATCTTCAGGGATACTATGTTGGGTTCTTAACCTGCTGAGCCACAATGAGAATTCCCCATTTCTTTTTTTTTTATGGTGAGATATATATATATATATTTTTTGTCTTTTTGCTTTTTCTAGGGGCCGCTCCTGTGGCATATGGAGGTTCCCAGGCTATGGGTCTAATTGGAGCTGTAGCTGCCGGCCTACGCCAGAGCCACAGCAATGCGGGATCCGAGCCGCATCTGCGACCTACACCACAGCTCACGGCAACGCCGGATCCTTAACCCACTGAGCGAGGCCAGGGATCGAACCTGTAACCTCATGGTTCCTAGTCGGATTCGTTAACCACTGAGCCACGATGGGAACTCCCAATGGTGATAATATTTAAGACCTACCCTCCTAGCAACTTTCAAGGACTTATATAATATAGTCTTGTCAACTATAATCCCCATGCTATACATAAGGACCCCAGAATTTACTTATCTTATAACTGCAAGTTTGGGTTCTGCAGGCAAACAGTGAACAAGGAGAGTTGAGGCAGCCAGGACCAGACAGGATGGAAAACCATCAGTGCCCTGGGCCGGAGGCGCCAAGGCAAGAGAGAATGTTACCGCCGGAGCCGGTGGGTGAGAGCTGCAGAGGCAGGAGCTGGGAAATAAACGCCCAGACTGCTCCCTCCTCCAGCCCTCCAGCCTCTGGCTGGTCATCCCCACTGCCACCCCTCCACATTGACTGAACCCATCTGGAAGATGCCAGAGAGCGAGGAAGGGCCCCGTGAGTGTAGGATGTAGAAGAAAATCCTAGAGCAAGGTAGAGAATGGTGTGATGGGGTGAGGGGAGGAAATGGGCCAGAGGAAAGTAACCAGCTCAGGGGTGTGTGTGTGTGTGTGTGTGTGTGTCTGTGTCTGTGTCTCCTTCCCCCAGCTACCTAGGTCCCTCCCCAGTAGGCAACCTCTGTTACCAGTTTCTTACCTATGCTTTCGGAAATATTCTCTATATAGAGGCGCAAGCATCTTTGTTTATACAAGTGTTACATACAATATACTCTGTTGCACACTTTGCTCTTTATCTTAATCTGTCTCAGGATTCACCTCTGTCTCGGTGCATAAAAATGAATCTCAGTCTTAGTACTGGCTGCATACTAGTCCTTCGACTGGCTATACCATAATCAGCCAGTTCCCTACTTCTTGCTTTGGCTTCATTCCCAGTCTTTTTGCTCTTACAGATAGGATTCCAATAAATACCCTTGGATGTGTGTCATTTTGCACAATTTGAGTATGTCGGTTGACCAGATTCTCAGAAGGGGAATCACTAGCTCAAAAACATGGAGATGTTAGAGTTCCCTCTGTGACTCAAGGGAAACAAACCCGACTAGTATCCATGAAGATTTGGGTTCAATCTCTGGCCCCGCTCAGTGGGTTAAGGATCTGGCATCGCCGCCACAAGCTGTGGCATAGACTGGCAGATATGGCTCCAATTCATCCCTTAGCCTGGGAATTTCCATATGCCACAGCTGTGGCCCTAAAAACGAAAAAGAGAGAGAGAGAGCTGTTAAATTTCTAAAGAAAAAAGGCTGAGCAGTCTGAAATGATAAGCACGAATATATGGTAACATAAAGAAGTCTGCAACCAAAAAATGGATAATAGTAAAAGCAAACACTTCTACCCTCCATGCAAGGCACTGTTCTAAGCCCTTTCTGTATATTAACTCCCTTTGATTTTCATAACCACCCTGAGGTAGGCATTATTATTATCCCAGTTGTCTTCGTTATCTATCACTGCATAACAAATTACCCCCAAATGTCACAGCTCGAAACCACACGCATTCCTTATCTCACAGTTTCTGTGGGTCAGGTTTCAGGACAGGGCTCACTGGATCCTCTGGCTCAGGGTCCGCCACGAGGCTGTGGTTGAGGTGCTGGCTGGGGCTGTGGTCCCATCTGAAGGCACCACTGGGGAAGGATCCACTCCACACTCGCTCACGTGGGTGTTGGCAAGATCCAGTCTCTTGTGGGCCATGGGACTGAGGCTCCCGGCTCCTCACTGATGTTGGCTGTCGGCTGTCTTGGGTCCCTTGGCATGTGAGCCTCCCCAGCATGGCAGCTCACTTCATCAGAGCCAGCAGGAGAGCCTGCCTGCAAAAGCAAAGTCGCCGTCTTGTGTGAACTAGTCGTGGAAGGGATGTCCCAGCTCGGTTGCCACCTTCTTTTTGTTAGAAGCCAGTCGCTGAGTTCTGCCCATCCTGGAGGGAAGGGGATCATGTAAGGGTGTGAATACCCAGAGCCATCTGAAAAATCGTCCCACTGCGCTCACTTTTCAGAAGAAATGGGATGCACAGAGAGGTTAGGTGACTTGCCCAGGTCACACAGCTAATGTCTGAGTCGGGGTTTTGGACCCGAGTAGCATGACTTCAGATTCCATGCTCTTAAACACTGTGCCTCAAAACTGAATTTTTATTGTGTTCACAGCTCTGTGAAAAAATAGATTCAGGAGTTCCTCTAATGGCTCAGCGGGTTAAGAACCCAACTAGTGTCTGTGAGGATATGAGTTCAAACCCTGGCCTCGCTCAGTGGGTTAAGGATCTGGCATTGCTGCAAGCTGTGGTGTAGGTCACAGATGTGGGTCAGGTCCAGTGTTGCTGTGGCTGTGGTACAGGCCAGCAGCTGCAGCTCCGATTCAACCTCTGGCTGGAGAACTTCCATATATTGCAGGTTTGGCAGTAAAAAAAGAGAAAAAAAATAGATGCCCACGTCCAAAGGCTAGAAAGGAAGGCTCAAAAGCTGACATAGTTATTATTTTAGCACAGTGGATTCACAGTGCTATTGCTTCAATGTTGCTATTTTCTAATTCATAAAATGTGCTTTTAAAATCTGGCATAGACTTTTTTTTTTCTGGCCGTGCCCACAACATGTGGAAGTTCCTGGACCAGGAACTGAACCTCCACCACAGCTGTAACCAGAGCCACTGCAGTGACAACGCCAGATCCCCAACTCGCTGAGCCATGAGGGAACATTGACTTTTTAAAAAGCAAGTTTCACTGTGCTGCCAACTCACAGGAAAGGCCTCGCTGCTGACAGCTAGGTTCCAGATTGGACTGCAGGGCCTGGTCCTGTACGGGGAGGATGTAGGACCAAGGCCTGAGGTCCCCTCGCTGTCACTTCCCTGGATGCCAAGTACAGCCAGACCTCAGTCGTATGTAGTCAGCCAGGCAGTTCCCAGATTCTGATGGACTAGCTTTTCTTTGGGGAAGCTGGGGGTATCCGTGCTGGTAACTACTAGCCCTGGGCTCTCAGAGGGGCAGGGTGAATGCTGGGGGTGCACAGCACCCCTAGAGGAAGAGGGGGGTGGTGGCCAGTCCTAGCTGCTGGGCTCTTCTGGTTTAACTGGAGCTCGCAGAAGATGCATGGGTCAGCAAAGGGTCTGGTGCCAGACTGACTCGGAATCGTGTTCCAGCCAACACTAGACCTACTAGCTATGAGCTGTGGGCCGATCATTTTCTGAGCTTTCCTTTCCTCTCCTGTAAAGTGGGTTGTCTTGAGGATGACACGAGGTCCCACAGGCTGTGGTAATTTCCTGTCACTGCGGTAATAAATGACCACACACACGGGGGCTTACAACAACACAGATTTATTTTCTTACAGTTCTGGAGATCAGAAGTCTGAAATCAGGCTCAGTGGGCCAAAGTCAAGGTGTCGACAGGGCCGGTTCCTTCTGGAAGCTCTGACAAGAGCATCCGATTCCTTGACTCTTCATCTGCTGCTTCTTCTTCTTCTTCTTCCTCTGCCTCTTCCACCTCCTCTTCTTTTTCTTTTTAGGGCCACACTAAAAAGGCACATGGAAGTTCCCAGCCTATGGGTCAAATTGGAGCTACAGTTGCCAGTCTACACCATAGCAGTGCAGGATCTGAGCTGCATCTGCAGCCTATACCACAGCTCACAGCAACGGCAGATCCCTAACCCACTGAGCAAGGCCAGGGATCAAACCCACATCCTCATGGATACTAGTCAGATTGGTTTCTGCTTTGCCCCAACGGAAACTCCGGACTCTTCAGCTTCTGAGTGGCCGCCCCCATTCCTTGGCTTGGGGCCCATCCAGCATCTTTTTTTTTTGTCTTTTTGTTGTTGTTGTTATTGTTGTTGTTGTTGCTATTTCTTGGGCCGCTCCCGCGGCATATGGAGGTTCCCAGGCTAGGGGTTGAATCGGAGCTGTAGCCACCGGCCTACGCCAGAGCCACAGCAACGCGGGATCCGAGCCGTGTCAGCAACCTACACCACAGCTCACGGCAACGCCGGATCCTTAACCCACTGAGCAAGGGCAGGGACCGAACCCTCAACCTCATGGTTCCTAGTCGGATTCGTTAACCACTGCGCCATGACGGGAACTCCCCATCCAGCATCTTGAAGGTGCATCTCTCCAGTCTCTGCCTCCGTCATCACATCATCTTCTGCTCTTTTATGGTCACATCTCCCCCAGCCTCCCTCTTCAAAGGATACTTGTTACATTGAGGACCCGCCTGTATAATCCAGGATAATCCCTGCAGCTCAGGATCCTTAATTTAACCACATCTGCAAAGCTCCTTTTGCCACATAAGGTAACATTCAGAGATTTCAGGGATCAGGACCTGGACCTCTCTGGGGCCATTATTCAGCCAACCCCATAGGTCAAGTGTCTGGCGCAGAGTTAGCGCATTACTTTGCCTCCCTCTTAAGGGCTGGGGAGGGAAGGGCCGTCACATACCCACTCACACATGGTGAAGACTTCCTGGCTGGGCTGGTGGCTCTTTTTCAAGAAGGGGAGAAAGGTCTCTGTAAGGTGTGATTTGAAAGAGATCATATCACCTCCATGGCCTGGGGATTTCAGGCTGAGCTTCCGAGTTTCCACCGAGGGCCTGAAAGCGTGGCACAGCCCCCACCCTGACTCAAAATCCATGCCCCTCCACTTCGCAAAAACAAATCCACTTTCTAAAATGTTCAAACACTTGCATAGAGCTTTCTCTGTGCCAAGTCCTGCTCCAAATGCTTTATGTATAGTAATTCACTCTCTAATCCCAACAACTCTATGAGGTAGAGGCTATTCATATTCCCATTTTACAGATGGAAGAATCAAAACATGGAGGGTTTACATAGGTCATACACAGTGAAAAAACTATGCTCCTGGAGTCCCCATTTGGCTCCATGGGTTAAGTATCTGGCATTGTCACGATAGCGGCTTAGGGGGTTGTTGTGGCGCGGGTTTGATCCCAAGCCTGGAAATTTCTGTGTGCCGCAGGTTCAGCCAAACCCCCCCCAAAACAAAAAGAAACCCCACCAAAACTGTGCTCCTAACCATATCAAAATACTGAGATATTAACAGCAATTTTTCCTTTATTCAAAAATTTTCATTTTTGGAAATTTTTGATGATGAAGCCATATTATTTTACATATTTAGAATACATAATATAAAATAATAAAATATAAATTATGACCAAATAACCAACCACATGGGCTTTCTCCTGCCCTGTAGCCACCTGTTAGTTCTCAGAACTTTTCACTTTGTCTCTTCTACTACATTCTACATCCTTTCAGAGAAGGGGTCATGTCTGGCTTCATGTTTATTATATTAACTTAACCTCACTGTGCCTCAGTTTCTTCATCTGTAAAATGGATGTGGTACCTACCTCCTAAGGTAGTATGAACCCTTAGTTTATTTCCCCTTTATTTTCTTATTAGAAGTAATATTCCCATATCGAAATGTAAGAACAAAACTATAAAACTCTGAGAAGAAAATATCGTAGTAAATCTTTGTAACCTTGGGTTGGGCGAAGCCTTCTTAGGTATGACACCAGAAGCACATGTAACAGAACAAGACATTATTAAACTTAAAAATGTTCTGTTTCGGGAGTTCCCGTCATGGTGCAGCAGAAACGAATCCGACTAGTATCCATGAGGTTGCGGGTTCAATCCCTGGCCTCGCTCAGTGGGTTAAGGATCCGGCGTTGCCGTGAGCTGCAGTGTAGGTCGAAGACGTGGCTCGGATCTGAGTTGCTGTGGCTGTGGTGAAGGCCAGAGGCTACAGCTCCAATTAGACCTCTAGCCTGGGAACCTCCATGTGCCGAGGGTGCAGCCCTAGAAAAGACAAAAAGAAAAAAAAAAAAGAAAATAGGCAAAGGACCTAAAAAGACATTTCATGTAAGAGGACACATTTAAAAAGGTAATTAAGCAAATAAGAACATGCTTGACATCATTAGCCGTCAAGGTATTGCAGGTCTCGACCACAAGGAAATGCACCTCAATGACCACTGGTGTGACTAAAATAAGAAAGGTGGATAATAATAAGTGTTGACAAGGAAGTGGAGCAATTGCAGACTTCCTGTGTTACTGGAAGAGTATTAAATGGTGCAGCCACTTCAGAACCCTCAGGCAGTGCCTCAGAAGGTTAAACACAGTTACCACTCGATCCAGCAGTTCCACTCCTAGAGTATACTCAAGAGAAATGAAAACATAACAGCCATCCAACAACTTGTACACGAATATCCATAGCAGCATTATTCATAGTAACCGAAAGGTGGAAACAATCCAAATGTCTGTCAGCTGATGAGCAGATAAACTAAATATGGTTTATCCACCCAAGGGACTGTTATTTGGCGCTAGAGAGGAACTGAGGCACTACATGTGACAATGTGGGTGAACTTTGAGACAATGTTTACGCAACGTATCCTTCTACCGGAATGCATATTTAAAGCCTGATTTGTTGGCAGTCCATTGAATTTTGAAAGGGCATTACTCATAAGCATTGTTATAATAATAACAAAAACTGTAATAATAATGGTAACTAATACGTGTCAAGTGCTCAGTTTATGCTAAGCACTATTGTGCAGTCTCATTTCAGACTCCCAGTAATTTAGTGCAGTAAACATCATTAACCCCATTTCACAGTTGAGGAAACTGAGGCCAGAGAGCCAAGGTCAGGTACACAGATGTCATGGACTTGAGCTTGTGCCCTTAACCTCTCTGGTGAGGGGCTTCCCTGCAGGGCTTCGCATACGTTTGCTAAATGAATGCAGTCCGTGTGGGACTGGGACCTTGTGTATGTCTTTGTTGGGGACAGGGGAACTTTCTCCCAGGGAGCTGTCTGGGCAGGTGGCTGGACACCCCAGTTGTGGTTCCACCTTGAGATTATCCTAACCATAGTTGTTCCGGATGGTGTGGGGGAAACAGCCATGGCCAGCCACAGCTGGTGGCTAGGGGGTATTTCGGGAGAAGGCGGGACAATGACATATGAAGCACCCCCCTGGTCAGGAAGATGCTTGACAGCACTGTCCTTATCAGCCACCTCTGCAGCTTCCAGAACGGCTGGCAGAGGCTACTGTGCAGCTTCTTTATTTTATTAGCAAGCACCTGTATAGCACTTCCTATGTCCTGGCTACTGTTCCAAGGGCCATTCGTTCATTTACTCCTTATACCATTTCTCCTGAGGAGATGCTGTTTTTATCCCAGTTTTACAGGTGAGAATGGGGCTTAGGAGGCTCAGACTTGCCGGAGGATGTAAGGAGCAGAGACCTGAGCCCAGGCAGAGTCGCCCCCTCTTAGTCGCCCCCTCTTAGCCACGCCACCATGCAGCTTGGAGGCTTTACTCAGCACCCGGTCCATCCACTGATTTTTCAGAGAGGTTGCATATTTGATCTAGCAGGACTGCATCGGGCTGTGAGCTCCTCAGGCAGCTGCTGGGTCTGATTTGTCCCCATTCCTGGTCCCAGCATATGGAGGACCTGGCCCAGTGAGTGCCAGGAAGGCAGCGGCTCAGTGTGATGGAGAGAGCTTGGGCAGATGCACTTTCTAGCTGTGTGACCTTGAGAAAGTGACTTCACCTCTCTGAAGTCATAGGTACAAAGGTAACCACAGCACAGAGCTGGGCTCAAATTGCTCAGGGAATAACAGATTGGTGTTATTGACAAGAGTAGTAGAAGAGACCGCTGTTGAATGGATGCATTAGAACAGGGGTTGGCAACTTCTTTGGCAAAGGAGCCAATGGTAAATATTTTTGCCCCTGCAGGTCATACACTCTCTGTGGCAACTACTTAACTCCAGGCAATAGTAAGCACATGGGTGTGGCTCTGTTCTAATAAAACTTTATTTATATGGACACACATTTGAATTTCATATAATTTTTTTTTGTCTTTTGTCTTTTTAGGGCCACACCCACAGCATATGGAGGTTCCCAGGCTAGAAGTCGAATTGGAGCTGTAGCTGCCGGCCTACACCACAGCCACAGCAACACCAGATCCCAGCCGCGTCTGTGACCTACACCACAGCTCACGGCAACGCCGGATCCTTAACCCACGGAGTGAGGCCAGGGATCGAACTTGCAACCTCATGGTTCCTAGTCGGATTTGCCTCTGCTGTGCCATGAAGGGAACTCCTGAATTTCATATAATTGTTATGTGTCAGAAAATATTACTCTTTGGGTTTGTGCTTTGTAGGGCCACGCCTGCGGCATATGGCAGTTCCCAGGCTAGGAGTCGAATTGGAGCTGCAGCTGTTGGCTTATGCCACAGCCACAGCAACACAGGATCCAAGCCACATTTTCGATCTACACCACAGCTCACGGCAATGCTGGATCCTTAACCCACTAAACACGGCCAGGGATTGAACCTGCATCCTCGTGGATACTAGTTGGGTTTGAAACCTGCTGAGCCACACGGGAACTCCAGCCTTTAAAAATATAAAAACCAGGAGTTCCTGTTCCAACTAGGAGCCATGAGGTTGTGAGTTCGATCCCTGGCCTCGCTCAGTGGATTAAGGATCTGGTGTTGCCGTGAGCTGTGGTGTGGGTTACAGACATGGCTCAGATCCGTCTTTGCTGTGAGCTGTGGTGTAGGCTGGTGGCTACAGCTCTGATTCGATTCCTATCCTGGGAACCTCCATATGCTGCAGGTGCAGCCCAAAAAGAAAAAAGAAAAAGAAAAAAAAATGTATATATACCATCAGCAGCTCACAGGTGCTACAAAATCAGGCAGTGGGCTGGATTTGGCCTGTGGCCCTCATTTGCTGACCCCTGCAATAGAATGTGCGCTCAACAAGGGATTTTTGGAAACTTGGCTTGCTGTCATAGCCACAATGCCCAGAGCAGTGCCTTACATGTAGCAGGCTCTCCGTACTAATGGAGTGAATCTGGATGTGGAAATGGGTGTTGGCCCTTTAAGGCTGGAAGGTGGAAGACAGGAAAAGAACATTCCAGATAGGACATCAGCCAGAGCAAAGGAGTCAGGGGTGCGTCCAGTGGGTGCCCCCCTTTGGCCCAACGAAGCCATCGGTGCCTGATGGAGACACCTGGGCAAGGCCAGCCATAACCAGGCAGTTAGGGGTCTGAGTGGGGAAAGGAGGCAGGGGTGGGGTGGAGACTCTAAATGCTTCCACTGGGTTATCACCCTGCCCCAGCCCTGAACCACCACCAGCCTTATTTTTAACCCTGCTGACGAAAGAAAATCTGATGAAATCAAGAAGGGTGACTGATCCTGGCCCCACCCCCTGCCCCAGTTACGGCTCCTTCTGCTTCTCCCCAGTAGGGGCGGAGCCTGCCTAGGAGACCCTCCCCAAGAGACATCAAAGTGGTCACAGGAAAAGAAATGGTTCCTGCATTCCCCTAGCAGGATCTGGATGCGGGGAGGGATCCTGGGGCTTGAGGAGAAACACTCAAGACTCCTGGGGGGGACTGGGTGGGGGAGTTGAGCAGGCTGAGAGCTATTCCGGAGAGGGCTGGATCTTCTCTCGGTCTGTCGAGCACATGCTTCTCAAATTTTAATGAGCAGTGGACGCATCTGTAGGGCTTATAAAACACAGATTCCTGGGCTCCTCCCAAGAAATTCTGATTCATTAGGTCTAGGGTGGAGCCCCTCAATCTGCATTTTCAACCAGCTTCCAAAGGAGGAGGGGGCTGGGGGGAGGTGGTGGATGCATGGACCACCCTTGAGTGCCACTGGACCAGAAGAAAGCCGCTGGACGACAGCAGTTCAGCCCACCCTTCGCCGGGTAAGCTGCCAGATATATACCCGATCAGGATTGCCTCTGCCGAGACTCTGGAGAGGCTTGAAGGCCGTGCTAAGTGCTTTGGACTTCATTTTCAGCACTGTAGGAAGCCATGCAGAGGCTGTCAGCAAAGGCAGGGCCGTTGGATGTGTTGGGTTAAGCCAGATGCAGTAAAGGGGTTGCAGGGAGCGAGATGGAGGCAGGGAGGCTGCAGATGGGAGTCGGGGTCTTTGCGGGGGAGAAGGAAAGATGGAGTAAGGGCAGATTCAGGGACTGTAGGGGGCGCAGGAGAGGCAAGATTTGGTGGTTGTCGTCCGTGAATATTGAAAGGAGATGGGAAAGGGGCTGTGGGAGACATTGGGATGCCTGGCTTCAAGGGTGCTGGGCGGCCTTCCTGAAACCAGAGGCATTTGGGAGCCTGGGGGCTGATAAGGCGTGCAGTGGGTCAGATTGATGGATGTGGGTCAGATTGATGGATGTGGGTGAGGGCTGTGCATCCTTCCAACCCAGCAGCCCTCATTGCCTTGGGCCCTGTTCTGGCTGCCTTGGAAGGTCCACAGTTGATCTCCCAGAGTTTTTCAGGGCTCAGCGAGAGGGCTGCCTTTCTGGCCTGAGGAGTCTGGTAACACAGCTCACCAGGACAGCGGGGAAACAAGCCTCATCCAGCTCACATTACCAAAAAAGGACATTTGCTCAGTTTGAAGGTTTGCCCAGCCCTTGCCCTCCTCCCGCCACCTGGCGTGTCAGGTTTCCAGGGAAGTGTCGCTGAAAATTTAGGTCTTTGAATCACCCATAGCCATGTACAGGCAAATATGAGCCTGGGGATATGCATGTACCGCGCTTGGTTTTGATGTCACAAATGTGAATGTCATCTTCCACCTTCTGCTTCTTTTTCTCCTCCCCTTCCTCCTCCACCAGCATCGTTATCCGCCCCCCCCCATCACCATCATCATCCCTCAGCCCCATCCCGGGCGAAACACTTTCTTAAGTTGCCTCTCAGTAGTTTTCAGAGCAACTCCAGGAGGGGAGAATTCTTATCCTCCAGATGGAGAAACTGAGGCACAGAGAGGCAGAGCCACTCACCCAGGGTCCTAGAGTCCCTTCCGCTGGGGTGGGAACTAGAGGGGAGGTGAGTGGGGTGAGTCATGCAAGTGCCGGGTCTGATCTGGACTTTATTTAAATGTTGTTCATAGCTTGTTCGTCAAGGATTATTTTTGCATTAATTTCGACTTTTAAAAATACTGCACTAGGGAGTTCCCTTTGTGACTCAGCAGGTTAAGAACCTGACCTCTCTGAGAGGATTCGGGTTCAATCCCTGGCCTCGCTCAGTAGGTTAAGGATCCAGCGTTGCTGCAAGCTGTGGCATAGGTCACAGATGTGGCTTGGATCTGGTGTTGCTGTGGCTGTGGGGTAGGCCAGTGGCTACAGCTCCGATTCAGCCCCTAGGCTGGGAATTTCCATATGCCACAGGTGCAGCCATAAAAATAATATATATATATTTCATAATATATATATTGTAATATTTATATATTTATAATAAAGTATGTTTTATATAAAGTATTGTTTATTTGGATTACTGAGTTTTGGGCATTCTCCTCAATTTTGACCTTGAGATGAATGCCTCCCTTGCACCCTAGCCCCAGTCTTGGCAGAACCAAAATTGGAATCCAGGGCTGCTGATTCCAGAACCTCGCTCTTAACTATTTTCTAGGCTGCCCCCTTACCCATATGTTCACGTGTGCATGCGTGCATTCATTTATGTATTCGCTCGTTCTGTAAAATATTCTTTACTTCAGCACCCATTTTCATGGCAGAGGAAAAGGCAGGGGCTTAGACATCAGGCAGGTCTGGGTTTGAACTCTACTAATTACTGGGCAGAGGTACAGCCTGTGGTTAAGGGCACAGACACGTGACCCCAGAATGTCTTGGTTTGAAACTTTTGCTGTCACTTGCTGGCTTGGGTCCCTTGGATGGGATCCTTAAAACCTTCTTGTGGGCTGGATTTCTCCTCTGTAAAGAGGAATGATAACATCTGCCACATAGAGTGGTTGAGGAAATTAAATGAGTTAACTTCTCTAAAACCCTTGGCATGTGGTTAATGCTTTGTGTCATCTGTTACTTTGCATCCTTGAGAAAGATAGCTTTCTGAGCCCTAGTTTCCCCACCTGTGAAGCAGACCTAGTACAAACTACCTCCCAGGCAGTTTTGAGGATTAAAGTGGATAAGGTAGGTAAAGGGCTTGGCACATGGAAGAAGCGTCACAAAATTTATCTCTTTTATTGTGGGCTCAATTCCGTGCTAGAGACACGCACAGATCACCTCCCTAAGGAATTGACTCCTCTGCCCATGTCGGGATACTGATCTGATCTTTCAATTCCCCAAAGGCACGGAGCTCTCACCCCATCTCAGGGCCTTTGCACATGCTCTCTCCTGGACCCGGCTCACTGATGGGCCAAGTGATGTGTCAGTTTCAAGTCTCAACTTCAGTGTCACCTCTTCTTGGAAACCTTCCTTGATCCGCACCAATCGATATGAAGCCTTTTTCTTGTACATTTTCGTTGCATTCTTTATTCTTCCTTTACTGCACTCCTCACGATTGCATTTTTTAAACAATTACATTTTATTAAATCATTTTAGTTGTTTGCTTCCAGCTTATCTCCCTCACTTGAGAGGGGCTTGTCTTGTCCACGGGTATGTCTGTCCTCAACTCCTGGTCAAGCACGGCATGTGCTCCAGAGCAGCACCACCTCTGGAATCATCTGGCCTGTGATCAAAATCCAAGTTCCTACATTTAATAATGACTCTGACCTTGGGCAAGACACCTACCCTGCCTGTGCTTCAATTTCCTTTTCTGTAAAATAGGGAAAATGTAACAAAACCAGCTTCCTAAGGTGTCATGATGATTGTATGAGATAATCTTCACAATTCCTTTAAAACAATGCCCCTTGATAAGTGGGGATGTTAATTCATACATTTTTTAATTTTTGGTTGTGCCCATGGCATGTGGAAGTTCCCGGGCCAGGGACTGAACTGGCACCACAGCAGCAAGCCAAGCCGCTGTAGTGAAAATGCTAGATCCTTAACCCACTGAGCCACAAGGGAACTCCCCCGGCCGATAATGTTTTAGCAAGCACTTCTACTAGTTAGGGTAGATTAACAGCCAAAATAAACATCCCCCAGATTTCAGGTGCTTGATGCAGTACACATCAAAGGCTTGCTTAATTTAATGTTTAAATTTAATATTTAAATGTTCCGCATCCCAGCGTGGAACCGTGGGCAGGGACTTCGCTCTGTGCAATAATCGTTTGTGGATCCAAGTTCGTTCCACTGTGTTTCTTAACCTGGGCTCCACAGGGGGTTGGTTCTGTGGATAGCATTCAGGAAGTCCATGAACCTGGATGCTGCCTTAGGTTTAGATTCCCTGAAAGCTGAGTGTGAGACGAGAATTCCTGTACAGACATTTATGGAGCCAGTGCTCTCAGAAGAGAGGAGTGAGAGACGCAGGAAAGGACAGGAGTGGAGCCATGCAAGGATGTGGTTTTCACCTGCAGTCCTGCTTCAGCCTGATCCCCTGGGCCCACGGGGGCTCTGGAATCTGACTTGTAACTTGGGGCTGGTTCCTCTTGGGGCAAGAGGGGGTTGGCTGGTGTCATTAATCATTGGCTCTGGGCTCCCTGGATTGGGGAGGGGTGTTGATCTCTGGAACGAGATAGCTTCCATTGGTTGCAGTTCTCTGGGACAGCAAGGAGCCATTAGCAGACAATTCAGCAGCTAGGGTTGGGTGCATTTGCCCAGTGAAGGGATCTGGGCAGGGCCCCCAAAGTGTCTACAACACATGGGAAAACCAGGAATTCCTGGTGGGGTGCAGTGAAAATGAATCCGACTAGTAACCATGAGGATGCGGGTTCGATCCATGGCCTTGCTTAGTGGATTAAGGATCCAGCATTGCTGTGAGCTGTGGTGTAGGTCACTGATGTGGCTTGGATCCTGTGTTGCTATGGCTATGGTAGGCCAGCAGCTGTAGCTCGGATTCAACCCTTAGCCTGGGAACATGCCGCAGGTGCAGTCCAAAAAAGAAAAAAAAAGACATAGGAAAACTATGGTTTTTTTTTATTTATTTATTTTTGTCTTTTTTTGCTATTTCTTTGGGCCACTCCCACAGCATATGGAGGTTCCCAGGCTAGGGGTCGAATTGGAGCTGTAGCCACCGGCCTATGCCAGAGCCACAGCAACGCGGGATCCGAGCCGCGTCTGCAACCTACACCACAGCTCATGGCAACGCCGGATCCTTAACCCACTGAGCAAGGGCAGGGACCGAACCCGCAACCTCATGGTTCCTAGTCGGATTCGTTAACCTCTGTGCCACGACGGGAACTCCGGAAAACTATGTTTTTATTTTTACTAACCTCTTACTGAAATTTAGCATTTTCTTCAAGTACAGAAATGGGCAGGAAATCACAGTACTAGCAGTATCTGTGACTTTGTCACTAATTTTCATGTCACATTACTATGGTTGCAGGTATCCTTGTAATATCCTTTATACTAATCTATACATTTAAATTATGATTGATTTACATGTATAGATTATGCTAATGTTTTGTTTAATATGTTAATAAAGGAGAATATATATTACAAATTTGTTCCTTTAAATATTTTGGTAACAGTGGGTCAATATAATTGTAATCCTGTGTAATTTGTGCATTAAAAAAAACATTATTCTGGGAGCTCCTGTTGTGGCTCTGTGGTAACGAACCAGACTAGTATCCCTGAGGACGAGGGTTCTCTCAGTGGGTTAAGGACCCGGCATTGCCCTGAACTGCAGTCCAGGTCACAGACTTGGCTCAGATCTGGTGCTGCTGTGGCTGTGACGTAGGCCAGCATTTTGAGCTCTGATTCGACCCCTAGCCTGGAAACTTCCATATGCCACGGGTGCAGCTCTGAAAAGCAAAATAACAAAACAAAACAAAAAACAATTATTCAAAGAAGCAGTGTATAGGTGTCACCAGATGCCAAAAGATCTGTGACACAAATGAAGTTAAGTTCTCTGTTCTGGGACCTTGGTCTCTGCATTCTACCAGCAACAGGGGAAAAGAGACGACAATAGAGGATAATAGAAGAGGTTTTTGTGAACTAAGCCTGGAAATGGCATAATCCCGCCTTCCCACAATGCTTTGGTCAGTCACCTGACTACAGCCAACTATAGGGGAGGCTGGGAAATGTAGTCCATCTGTGTGCCCAGAAAGAAGAGGAAATGGTCAGGGGAATGCACAGCAGTCTGGGCCAGGGGGCTCAATAAATATTCATTGACAGCTGGAATGAATGAAAATTCTGTCCATGGTGTCTCCTTGTGGGGTGGGGAGAAAGAGCAGAGGGCTGGCTCTCTGGAGAGGTCCTGAGTCTCCCCCATGTTTTTGGTTTTTTGTGTTTTTTTTTTTAATAGCACTTTAAAAATTACTCATTTGCATTTATAGTTGTACAATGGAGTCTCCCCCGTGTTGTCTCCTTAGGACAAGCCACGCCAGGGCCAAAGCTGAGGCAGCAGAACAGGCTGCCCTGGCTGCGAACCAAGAGTCCAACATTGCCCGCACCTTGGCCAGGGAGCTGGCCCCAGATTTCTACCAGCCAGGTAGGGCCAGCCAGGGAGGGGATGGGCAGGATGGGGTGGGGGAGGTCCTGGGATGGACACTTTTTCTTTGCTTCCTGGGAAGCTGAGATGCTCAAGTGGGTTTATGCATGCCTGTGAGTTCTAGAAGGTGTGGGGTGTGGTGCAAGCACGGGATGGGGTGACACAAGGGGACTCTTACTGAGATAGTGGTGGGGTATCAGAGGTTCCCCCCACCCCAGCCCCACTCCAGCCTGTCTCTTCTCTCTGGGGAATGGGGCTGCCCGGTAAGGAGGCCCTCCCGGCTCTCACACAGACTTTGCATTTGGATAGAGTGGTGGGAGCCCTTCGGGGTGGGAGATTGGTGCTGTCTGCATTGAAGGGTTTTAAGGTGAGTGGCACGATTAGATTTGTATTTTCTAATCATTTTTGGTTGCTGTAAGGAGACCAAAGGGAAACTAGGTGGAAGACCTGGGAGCGCAGATCTGTGCCTCGGAAGATGTTGCTTCCTTTCACAGTGCGCCCCCTGCTGGTCTCAGGAAGAGCGACACTGGCTGGCTGCCTCTACCTTGGGTGGTTAGGGCAATAGCTGTCACCAGCTGTGAGCCAGGCACTGAGCTCAGCATTTTAGAGGCATTAAAAAAAAAAAAAAAAAAAATTCCTGCTATTAGTGTTCACGAACTAGTATGATAGTGTGACAAGGCCCATTTTTTCAGATAAGGGAATGAAAAGAGACCATTATCACCGTTAAGAGCGGAAACTCGGGAGCCAGACCAGCCCGGGTGCCAGACCTGGCTCTGCCCTTGGTCAGCTGGGTGACTTTGGGCCAGTGATTTCACCTCTCTGAGCCTACCTTTCTTCATCTGTACACTGGAGGTTAAATAATAGCATCCATCTCAGAGTGTTTTTAAAATGATTTAACGAGTTAATATTTGAGAATTGCCTAGAAGAGTGGTGGCACGTGGTGGCTGAGTTCGTAAATCAGACTCGGCGGGGTTAAGCGGTTTGCCACCCAGTGCTGGGATCTGGGTTCGAATCCCGCCTCCCCGTGTGATCCCTGGCAGGTCCGGAGTATCAGAAGCGCCGGCTGCTCCAGGAGATCCTGGAGAACTCGGAGAGCCTGCTGGATTCCCCCGACCGGAGCCCCGCCGCCGCGGGGCTCCCGGAGCGGCCCCGCGAGAGCCCGGAGCTGCACGAGCGCGAGACCCCCGGGCCCGAGGGTGGCCCTCCGTCGCCAGCCGGGACGCCCCCGCAGCCCAAGCGGCCCCGCCCTGCGGCCACGTCCAAAGACGGCCTGCTGAGCCCGGGCGCCTGGAACGGCGAGCCGGGCGGCGAGGGCAGCCGGCCGGTCACGCCATCCGAGGGCGCGGGCCGCCGCAGCCCCGCGCGGCCGGCCAGCGAGCACATGGCCATCGAGGCGCTGCAGGAGCCGCCCACGCGGTCGCTGGAGCCCGAGGTGGCGCTGTACCAGGGCTACCACAGCTACGCCGTGCGCACCGCGCCGCCCGCGCCGCCGCCCTTTGAGGACGAGCCCGAGGTCCCCGCGGCCGGCTCCGAGCCCCCGTCCCCCGACGCCGGCCCAGGGTCGGCGCCCCAGCTCCGAGGCCCGGAACCCGTGCCCGAGAGCCCCGCCAAGCTGGAGCCCAAGCCCATCGTCCCCAAAGCCGAGCCCAAGGCCAAGGCGCGCCGGACGGAGGCCCGAGGGCTGACCAAGGCCGGGGCCAAGAAGAAAGCTCGGAAGGAGGCTGCGGTGGCGGCAGAGGCCGAGGTGGAGGAGGTGAGGCTGTTGGCGGTAGGTCGGCTTCCCTAGAGGTGGGAGAGCCGGAGGTAGGATTCGGGATGGCACAGGACGGGGCAGGGGGGAGACTCCAGCAGGGACGTGGGCTTAGTCAACCATGGAGCCTAACTCACCATCACACGACAGAGACCCCCCCACCTTGGGTCAGGAAACTGGCCTTTTTCTCGGGTCGTCTGGGCAGTTATTTATTTATTGATGTATGTATTTTTCTGCTCTACAGCATGGGGGCCAAGATACACTTACATGTATACATTTTTTCTTTCCACGCTTGTTCTGTTACAATATTAAGTATCTAGACATAGTTCTCAATGCTACTCAGCAGGATCTCCTTGTAAATCCATTCCAAGTTGTATCCATAACCCCAGGCTCCCCATCCCTCCCACTCCCTCCCTCTCCCCCTGGGCGGCCACAAGTCTATTCTCCAGGTCCACGATTTTCTTTTCTGTGGAAATGTTCATTTGTGCTGGATATTAGATTCCAGCTATAAGCAGTTCTTTGAAGAAGGAGAAGGCCAGGAATCCTAAGTGGCTGGAAGAGGGGGGTAGGGTGCACCTGCCGATGGGGCATCTAGTCTGGGTACCAGTTGCATCTGCTACAAGATGTAGCAGGGAGGGCTTTCAGAGGTCGGGAGGGGTCCAGTAGGGGCCTTGTTTTGGGAGGCTGGGAGCCAGCAGCTGCCGCCCCAGAGACTGAAGCTTGGCTCTAAGGGACTGATGGATGCAGCCCCAGAGGAATTAGCAGTGGGGAAGGCCGAGTTCTTGGGTTCCAGGCCCAACTCCACCCACTGTGTGCTTTGGGACACGTTCTCGCCCCCTCTCTGGACCCTGGCAGTTTGGTTAATTATTTCCAAGAATCCTTCCAGCTCTGATGGTCTGTCCAGGCGCTGGACCCAGCAGTGAGCAAGAGGGTGAGAAATGGGGAGAGGGTGGTGCTCTCCTGAGGACTCAGGCAGCCTCTCTCCGCTGTTCCCAGGTCCCCAACACCGTCCTCATCTGCATGGTGATCCTGCTTAACATCGGCCTGGCCATCCTCTTCGTTCACCTCCTGACCTGACTTCATCCACCAGGTGTGGCCGCTGGGGGGCGGGGGGGGGGGGCGTGCACGGAAGGAAGGGTCTGCTCCCTGCTGGGCCTGCGTCCAGTGGTTAACTGAGGCCCATCCACCAGCAGAGGCAGGGACCTGGAGTGTGTGGATTTGAGAGGTCTGTCCCCAACACACACACACACACACACACACACACACACACACACACATACGAATGCACCCTCTCTCTTTAGCTCAGCATCTGCAAAGCACCCGATCTCTATTAGGTGAGCCCTGAGGGCTCCATTTATTCATTCACTAACTCATCCATTTTATTTTTATTTATTTCTTTATTTGTTGTTTTAGGGCTGCACCCGCAGCATATGGAAGTTCCCAGGCTAGGGGTCGAATTGGAGCTGCAGCTGCAGGCCTACACCACAGCCACGACAACGCTGGGATCCTTAACCCACTGAGCAAGGCTGGGGATCCATCCTGCATCCTCATGGATACTAGTTGGGTTCGTTACCACTGAACCATCATGGGAACTCCTCATTCATTCATTTAACCACCATGTATTGAGCATCTGCTCTGCTGGGATCTAGGGCTACGGCAGGGACTCATTCCTGCCCTAAGAAATGGGGCGGATATGAAAGTAAACCTCTACGTTATGGCTTGTTATGTAAGACTTGGGGTTCAAATGTCAAGCAAAGCAGTTCTTGACTCCCTCCCCGCAGACAGCCCGCGGGTCTAGACTGAAGTCCCCTGGGATGGCCGGATTCCCTTCTCCCTGTGCTCCATTTCTCTCTTGCTTGCACCCATGCTCAGTCCTCTCTTCCTGAGACCCTGCTGTCAGTCGGTTGGTTCCATCAATTGGTTTTCTCCCCGTGGTGGAGCTTGGGGGCTGGGTAAGGTCCTGTGAAAAGGAAGCCGGCTGGGCTGGGCTGAAGGAAAGTGGCCTTCGCTGGGCTCAGGGTGGCCTGTCTACAAGGCAAATAAAATCTTTCCCCTGCTAGAACCAGCCCTTACGCTGTAAGTCCTGTGCTTGTGATGCTAAGAGTTTCTGCCTCTTGCCCTGCCCCCACCCCTGCCAAAGTCTCCCCCCCACCCCCCCGCATCCTAGATTAGTGTGGGCTGGAGGTTCCTACTCAGTCGGAGGGGAGAAGGAGAAGAAATCCCTGTCCTATCACTGGATAAATAGCCAATGACAGTATTAGCCTGGTAGGTGCTGTCCTGGGGGTGGATGCTGAGCTCAGGGATGGCGGTGGGCTGGGGCAGGTCCATGCTTCATAGGGGGTCTGGGTTGCCATGGGGACTGCCAACTTCATGGCCCGAAGGATGGAGAGGGGTGAGCCAGATGGCAGTCGCTAAGGAGGGAGGAAGGGAAGAGAGTACCAGACAGAGGCCGTGAACAGGCAGAGACGGCATCCAGCAGGTGCCTTGCAGGGGCCAGGGGAGGCCTCCGGGACTTGTCTCTGGGGTCACTGAGTCAGAGCCAAGGAGCAAGGCTGCCCTGGGGGCTCGGGGAGGTGGGGGTGGGGTGTGTGGCGGCGGCGGTGGAGGTCTTGCCCCAGAGAGGACACTTCCTGAGGCTTGAACCCTGCCTGGAGCCTGGCTCAGCCTCGCCCGCCCTCCCTTCCTCCCCTCTCCCCCTCCTTCCCTCGCCCAGTCCTCTTGCCTGACCGTCTTGCTGCCTCTTTGCAGAGCCAGGAGTTCCTGCTGAGGACGCGCGGACCCATCTTTTTGCAGTGCCAGGCAGGGCGGCCGAGGAGGACTGGACTCGACCTGGATGCTGGGGTCCAGCCTGCATCCACACCACAGACGTTTAAGGAGGCTTCCAGGGGTGCCTGTGCCACATGGCAGGTGGTGCCCAGAGGAAGAGAAAATGCTGGGCACCCTCCCAGGCTCTCTGCCCAGCGGCAGGGAAAGCCCTGATGCAAGAACCTTGGTCTTGAACTCCCCAATCTGCTCTGTCCCCATCCTCATCCTCGCCCCTAGGTCACTCCTGTCCCAGGTTTTTCTTTGTTTTGGGAGAAGTCCCCAAACCAGGATGTTAATATTAAATCCCAGCCCCCTTCTTTCTACCCTCCCTGATTTATTTTGCCCTCTGCTGCGGGGCTGAGGTCTCCCAGGCCAGGGGAAGGAGTGACGCGATGCCCTCGGTGGGCCAGCATGGGAGACTCTCAGACAGCGCACCGGTCCTCCCCCCTCACGCCCGGAGCCCGCCCGCACTCTGTCCCTTGCTTACAGGGGTCCCGGATGACAGTAGAGGACTTGGACATGCTCAGTTTGAATATCCCAGGATACAGTGCTCCAATCTCCTCCCACCGGTCTAGTTAGCTTCCCTCTGGACCAATAGAAGAGGGGGAGACATGAGCAATAGGGGCCTTCGGCTGGGAAGCCCCACTGACCGGGTGGCCGGGGGGTGGGGGTGGGGAGAAGGGCTCAGGGGCAGTTAGGGTGGCCCTGATGCCTAGTGTGTCTGAGCCTGGGGTTGGCATTGCATGTGGGGCCTCCAGGATGCTGAGGGTGAGAAGGGGTCGCCCTGCAGGGACCCAGGGGTGGTGACATCAAGCTTGGGGATGCCCCATAAATGGGCTGGATTGCTTCCCCTCCCAGGGGCCACTGCAGGCTTGGGGAACTGTGAGCATGGAAGCCAGGGCCGATTTCGCCGGGGGCAGACTCAGGCTGGTGCTGAAGACAGGATACCTGTCCTGTCCACAAGCATTTCCTGGGGAGAGGGGAGCAAATCTGGGGCTCCCACGGGGCGCAGTCTGTGATAATAAGCCCCTCAGCTTGCTTGGCAGAAGACGGTATTTGCATGTAGCCCATTACGGGGGGTTTTGAACCACCCTGGTTCTCTGGGCCCTGGTGCTGGCTGGGGGTGGGGGTGGCAGTGGGAGGGGCTGCGGCCTCTGTCCCAGGGAGGATGGAGGGACCACCTTCTAGGCCCCTCCGAGCCCAGGGAAGGGCACAGTGATGGCACCAAGCAGGGCTCTCTTTCTGTCTCTTGGGGCGTCTCAGCCTGGCCTCCCCAGAGCAGCTCTTGGACCTGACGTTTGCTTCGGATGGGCTCGGCTTTCCCTCCCTCGGTACCTGGGAACCTTCCCCGCGGCTCCTCGGCTTCACACTCACTGTTTCAGGCACCGCTGGGGCCTCAAGGCGTGGTTGGAACCTTAGACTGCCTTTCTGCAGAGAGGAACGGGGGTTCTCTCATCATCTACGGGCTCTGCATTTGTGTGGGAGCTTTTCTGGCCAACTAGGGAGTGAGGGGGGTGGGCTGGGGCCACTGCTCAAGGCTGACAGGCTCTAGGCCTCGGCGTTGGGGTCCCTGTCCCTGTCCTGCGTTTTTGATCTGGCCCAGGGCCGGGGATAGCCTTTGGCAACCAGAACTCCTGGGTCTTGTTTGGGGGGGGGTGTTTGGGGTGAGGGTCCGGGAAGCTGCCGTCTGTGCAATAATAAATTTGCATCTGGTTACAGGCTCTGGCTGGGCTGCAGTGTCTACTTGTGGGCCCAGGACAAGGGACTGGCTGAAGGGGGACGAGAGAGGCCAGGACCCCGGATCATGCCGGTCCAGGCCCCGTCTCTCTCAGTTCCTATAATAGCTCCTGAGGGGCAGTTGAAGGGCTTCCATTTTGGAGGGGCGCCCCAAAAGGCCGCTGACCTTCTAGGTCAGACCCTGAGTTTCTAGAGCAGATTTCCAGATCAGCATGTAGTGGAAGAAAGATCCTGCCTTTTTTTTTTTTTTTTTTTGGCTTCCCCATTGCATATGGAGCTTCCAGGCCAGGGATCAGGTCTGATCCGCAGTTGCAACCTAAGCCGCAGCTGTGGCAACATGGGATCCTTAACCCACTGGGCCCGGCTGAGGATGAAATCTGCATCCCAGTGCTCCCGAGACAGAGCCAATCCTACTGCACCACAGCAGGAACTCTAAGACCCTGCCTTTTGAGACTGGCCTCCTTGGGCTCTAGTCCTGCTCGGTGTCCTTATTTCACGTCTCTGAGCCTCAGTTTCCTCATCTATAAAATAGGGAAAATAACAATGCAGGGGTTGTAGTCAGGATAACATTGAATGTGGAAGCTTATGTAAAGCCCAGTTGTTGAGAGCAGTGAGAAATGCAGACTTTCGGAGTTCCCCTTGTGGTTCAGCAGGTGATGAGGGGAGCGGGGGGTAGCCAGCCCAGTTGGCTATCTATAGACTGGCTCTGTGTGTGTGTGTGTGTGTGTGTGTGTGTGTGTGTGTAAAGTAGGGGTATGGAGTTGGGGTGCAGGAGCATGGCTTAATCAGAATCACATGGAACCGTGTGAAAAGAAAGCTTATTCCTGAGCCCCCTTCGGAACCTAGGAATCAGGTAAGGCGGGTCAGAGTCGGGCGCCCCCTGGTGGCTGAAGTACAGCACACAGCCTGGCTGGCCCCTTCTCCAGCCTTGACCACTGGCAGGTCTAGAAGTTTACCCTGTCCCAGGTCCAGGATCCTTTTACGGTGTCTTACGCCACAAGGGAACTTAAAACCACCTTGTGGACATTTCCAGGGCCCATGCTTACTGACCACTGCCTTGGGGTTTTGGCAAGATTCTTCCAGTGCCTGGAAAAAGGGAGGGGCCTGGGAGCTGTGGGATTCAGACTTGGGATTCAGACTGGGGATTCAGGGCAAGAAGAGAAATTTCTTCATCTCTGATGAACCCACAAAGGACCCAGCTGTGCTGGGAGAGGTGCAGGCCCAGAGGTCGACCTCTGGAGGCTTCAAGCCTGGAAAAGTTATATGGCACACCCTCAAACATGTAGCTCAAAATGAAAACAATAGCTAAACTGTAAAATGCAAAACTCGCATGTACGCTGAAATTAAAATAGTTCTTCATTTTTTTTTTCTTTGTGCAAAATTTTGACTGTGTCTGTGGAGGCTGAGCTTCTCCTTCCCTCTGTTTCTCTCTGCTCTGTCTTGCTGGTCCACGGAGGGAGGGAACCCTTACAGTCAGTGGAGTCAGGCGTCTGTGGGTTACTTTATCCAGTGGCAGAATTGGCTGTGTGGCTTGGCTCAATAACTCTAAATTCAGGCTGCTGGTTCGAATCCTGGCTCTGTCCCTTAACCTCTCAAATTTCTTGATTTCCTTTCCCAAGATGATGATAACGATGCCACCTGCTTCTTAAGATTAAAACTGTGAATGAAGCTCTGAGCATAGTGCTAGGGGCCTAATCGGAGCTGTGGCCATTGGCCTACACTACAGCCACAGCCATAGCCACATGGGATCCGAGCTGCGTCTTCGACCTACACCACAGCTCACAGCACCACCAGATCCTTAACCCACTGAGAAAGGCCAGGGATCGAACCCACAACCCCATGGTTCCTAGTTGGAGTTGTTAACCACTGAGCCACGACGGGAACTCCCGATAAATGTACTCTTATTCAATCTTCACGGCAACCCCACGCTGCCTCTATGAGTCTCTCTGTTTTACTGATGAGGAAATGGAGGCTCGGAGAGATGGAATGATGGGTTCAGAGATTCACAGGGAGGGAAGGGCAGAGCTTTGACTTTCCCACAGCAAAGGAGTGCGCCTCCTGGAGGTAAGCCGGCTAAGAGCAGATGGCTACTGGACAGGGGGATTGCTGAGGGGATTCATATATTGGAAGTGAGTGGATGAGAGGATTCAGGATTTCTTTTTTTTTTTCTTTTTTCTTTTTTTAAAATTGTATGTATTTTTAAGGACTGCACCCGCAGCATATGGAAGTTCCCAGGCTAGGGATTGAATCAGAGCTGCAGCTGCCGGCCTACACCACAGGCACAGCAACCCCAGCTTTGAGCCACATCTGTGACCTTCACCGCAGCTCACGCAAGGCTGGATCCTTAACCCACCGATAGAGGCCAGGGATGGAAACCCGTTCCTCATGGATAATACTCAGGTTCATTACCACCATGGGAATTCCTGGGTTAGAGTTTCTTTTTTTTTTTTTCGGTCTTTTGTCTTTTTTAGGGCCGCACCTGTGGCATATGGAGGTTCCCAGGCTAGGGGTCCAATCGGAGCTGTAGCCAACAGCCTACACCACAGCCACAGCAACACGGTATCCAAGCCTCGTCTGCAACCTACACCACAGCTCACGGCCACACCGGATCCTTAACCCACTGAGCAAGGCCAGGGATCGAACCTGCAACCTCGTGGTTCCTAGTCAGATTTGTTTCTGCTGCACTACTGCAGGAATCCCAGGATTAGAGTTTCCTGCAGGAGCTTGGGGACAGAAGGAAAGGTTCCCTTCAAGAAGCTTGAAGATACGACCTCCAAGGTTGTTGAGGTGGAGGGGCTAAGATATCAGCTAATCTGGCCCCTCACCAATCACAGGGGAAATGGAGGCGGGAGAAAGGATGGCAACTTGCCAGAACCACCCAGCAAGTCAGTGACAGAGCCAGGACTAAAGGGACAGTGGCGCTTTGCCCACAGGCTGACTGTGGGTGGGCCCCACCAGCCAAGAGGGCACAATCAGGTCCTCTCTCAGCCCCCTTTTTTAGTGATGTTAGAGCTAGCTATTCGTGCCCTGGGGCTACTGGGTCAGCGAAGGGTACCATTCTGAGTTTTGTTTCTCACTTTCTCTGTGAACCCAGAATCACCATACTTACCACCCAGGGCCAGCTGCATGCGCCCCAGCCTTGGTTTAATGCTTTGCTGTCAGCATCTTGAAAGGTCTTAATTTTTGAACAAGGACCCTGCGTTCTCATTTTGCACTGGGTCCCCCATGTCACATAGCTCCTCCTGCACCATCTTTTGGGGGTGGGCTCGATGTGGGCCAGGCACTAATCTGTGCTGTACATATTGTTACTGTGTCCACTTTACAGATGCAGAAACTGACAAAGATATTAAGTTATCCAGGGTCAGGATTTAAACCTGTGCAGTCTGACTTCAGAGGTGTCCTTGTAAAGGTGACAACATGTTACCACTGCAGAAGGGGCCTGGGGTCTGGGCCACCAGGTGGCTGGTGCTTAAGCTCAGCCAGGATGGCATTTCCAACGTGTCCCCAGTGGGGAAACGGAGGGGAGAGGAAAAGGATCGCAAGGAGGCAACTTCCCCGGAGACAAAAGAACAAAATATCAGCAGGCAGAAAAGCAACCTCCAGCCTCATTTTTCTTCCTGAACAGCCAGCCCCTCAGAATGCACCCACTGCCCAATGGCATTCTCTTGGGCCAAATGAGTTCTCATCACACAATGTCAGGATGCTTTCGGCTGCATTTAACTGCAAACCAAACTCATAAAAAGCTTTAACAATATGATTTTTTTAAATCCAGAGTTCCCGTTGTGGCTCAGAGGGTTAAGAACCTGACCAGTATTCAGGAGGATGCAGGTTCAATCCCTGGCCTCCCTCATGGATTAAGGATCTGGCATTGCCTCAAGCTGTGGTGTAGGTTGCATGTGGCTCAAATCTGGCTGTGCCTGTGACGTAGGCTCCACCTTCTCCCCTGACCTCTGAGAAGGAAGGAAGTCTCCTCTCCAGGCAGAACAACAGCAAGCGGGGTGGAGAGTGTGTGTGTCCAGCTGGAGATAGTGACAACACAAAGTGTCACCAGGCCCCTCCAGTTTGGGAGGAAAGCGGTGACACACTCATTTCTCCCCCGGCATTTGATGCTAATTATCTTCATTCCAAGGGAGTTTTCACTTTCAAAGAGAAGTCTGGATGGAACACTGCATAATCCAAAGGAATATTTTGCACCGGTAAAATCTGAGGTAACCACAGGGGATCTGGGTTTTTTGTTTGTTTGTTTGTTTTTGGGCCTCAAGCCAAAGTAACCCTTCCTCACCCCCAGCCAATAGAAGAAAAAATATGCACTCACCTATTGCCTTCTAACGAGAGGGAAGGACATTAGCAGTGTGGGTCCAGTGGCCTTCTGAGTGCTAGGATCATGCCAGCATCATCTAGGATCATGGCCAGCCCTTATTAAAGGCTATTAATACCACTTGCACAGCTGAGTGACATTATATTGTCTCATTAAATTGTCACAGCCACTCCAGGGATTGTAATTGTTGGAGGCAGGGGATGGAGGGTCAGGGTGGAGTTCAGTGAAAGACCTGTGTTGTATCTGGCGGAACTGGATTCAAACTCATTGTCTCTTTGACCCTAAAGCCCAACTTGGCTCCTCTTAGTCCTGCTACTCTGTGCTGCAGTTTTTGCTAGTGACCACCAGGAGGCGCCACCGCTCCACACATAAAGGTACTCACAAATTTGCTCGAGAAGGCTGCTTTTATTAAAAAATTCATCACCATTGCTATTCTCTGATTCACTATAATAATAACAGCTACTATAAATTAAGCACTTACTATATGCCAGGCCCTGCACAAGCACTTTACATGCATTATTTCAGAGATTCCTCACAATAGCTCTATGATTTCAAACACCACTCTGTTTTTGCAGGTAAGAAGCTAATGTTTAAACCCAGGTCTCTCTGTCCATCTTCAAGGGCATAACTCTTAACCACACTCTAAATGGAGGGCACAGACTAGATACTTGGAGGGTGAACTTGGCTGGCAAATTTGTTGGGTTCAGGCCAGCCTGGTGTTTTAAAATACGTTGAATTTGAAGTTCCCGTCATGGCTCAGTGGTTAACGAATGCGACTAGGAACCACGAGGTTGCAGGTTCGATCCCTGGCCTTGCTCAGTGGGTTAAGGATCCGGCGTGGCCGTGAGCTGTGGTGTAGGTTGCAGACGAGGCTTGGATCCCACATTGCTGTGGCTGTGGTGTAGGCCGTTGGCTACAGCTCCGATTGGACCCCTAGCCTGGGAACCTCCACATGCCATGGGAGCGGCCCTAGAAAAGGAAAAAAGACAAAAAAAAAGTTGAATTTAAATGTTTTTAGGCAGGGCAGTCAGCCTACACTTAGCCACAGAACTCACCACGCCCTGTCATCTCTTTCCCTGGTGTATCTTACCTGCCCAGCTCCGACATCATTTGAAAGCGCAACTTGATGTATGCCAATAACAATTTTTGACTCCATTTACACTAATAACATTTTGTGGAGTGGGAAAAAAAAGCACTGGGGGAAGCTTGGAGGTTCAGGAAGGCAGTCAGGAGAGGTGACAAATAACGGTTGTGGCCCAATGTCATTCCAGAGACAGAAGAGGCAGTCCTGTCTTTCAGTGCTGTCCCCTGACGGGTCAGTAAACATTCTTTAAGGAATTGCAGGGTGTGTGGCTCCACATCAGATGTGTGAGTTTCCTGGGACAGATGATGGTGAGCTGGAGGTGGTCGTGACACCTCTTCACAGTGTCTCATTCTGCCAGACACAAATGGGTAACACAGGGACGTTCACTTCCTCCTTGACCCTTCACCCCCTGCCCCGATCCCGTGGAGTGGCTCTGACAATTTAATGAGATAGAATAATATTGAGGAAGGGTAAGCAAAGTTGGAGACATATGAGCCCTAGCCCCACCCCTTTTTTCCCCACAAAATAGGTGAAAAGGAGTTCCCATCGTGGCTCAGTGGGTAACGAACCCAACTAGTATCCATGAGGACGCAGGTTCGATCCCTGGCCTTGCTCAGTGGGTTAAGGATCCAGCATTTCTGTGAGCTGCAGTGTAGGTGGCAGACTCGGCTCGGATCCCGCGTTGCTGTGGCTGTGGTGTAGGCCGGCAACTGTAGCTCTGATTAGACCCCTAGCCTGGGAACCTCCATATGCTGTGGGTGCGCCCCTAAAAATTAAAAAAAAAAAAAAAAAGGATGTGTGCCCCACACCCACATTCCCACCAGCTACAGCAGCAGCAGCAGGGGACTGAGCAGGCCGGCCCTGAGATTTGAGGCCCCCGCCCAGAGCCCATCACCCTTGTCTTCCCACCTCTGACACGCAGCCGGCAGCGGAGGGGCACAGGCCACCTAATTCAAACGTCCAGTTCCGCCCACCTCCCTCCTTCTCCTGGGGGTAGGAGCACAACCGCCGGGAGAACTGGTCACCAGCACCGGCAGGCCCTGGAAGAGGGAATACAGCGCAGAAAGGCGGCGGCTCCAGTAGGCGTGGCTTCTTGGCCCCACGGACCTATCATCCCGGAGGAGGGCGTGGCCAGAGCGGGAGCCTCAAAAGACCAGGCCTGCGCAGAGCCCATCTCCCCACCTAAAGCAGCGCCTGTCTGAGGCCATGGGAAGACCAGCCCAAGCTTCCAATACTTTGGTGGTTTCTTTTCATTTTGGGGCCGCACCCATGTCATGTGGAAGTTCCAGGCTGGAGGCTGAATCGGAGCTATAGCTGCCAGCCTACACCACAGCCACAGCAACACCAGACCCGAGCCGCATCTACGACTCACACTACAGCTCATGGCAACACCGGATCCTTAACCCACTGAGCGAGGCCAGGATGGGAACCTACCTCCTCATGGATACTAGTCGGGTTCTTTACCCGCTGAGCTACGATAGGAACTCCCACACTGGTGGTTCTTAACTGGGGCAGTTTGGTCTCCCAGGGGTCACTGGCTGTGCCCGGGCGACTTTTTGGTGGTCACATGGCAGGGGAGAGGGGTTCTCCTGGCATCTAGTGGGAACAGGACAGCAATGCTGCCAAACATGCTCTGTGAGGCACAGGGTAGTGCCCCCCGCCTCCCAGCAAAGAATTGCCGGGCCCCAAATGTCCACAGTGACAGGGTGGGGAAATTCTAACATACCACTGTGAGTATGGAGGCCAAAGGACTTGTGGTCCAGACCCTGGCTCTGCCCACTGACTTATTGTTATTATTGTTATTTTGCTTTTTTGGGCCGTGCTAACGGCATATGGAGGTTCTCAGGCTCGGGGTCGAATCGGAGCTGCAGCTGCTGGCCTACACCTCAGATCTGAGCCACGTCTGCAACCTACAGCACAGATCACAGCAACACCAGATCTTTAACCCACTGAGTGAGGCCAGGGATCGAACCTACTTCCTCATGGACACTAGTCGAATTCTTAACCTGCTGAGCCATGGCGGGAACTCCTGCCATTGACTTATTCTGGGATCAATTGCTTCATCTCTCTGTGCCTCTGTTTTCTCATTTGTAAAACGGGCTCCGTGGCAGCTATGTTACAGGCTTGTGTGAGAAATAAAACAGACTTTATATGTAAAATGCCTGGCACAGAGTAGGTCTTCAAAAAGTATCGTAAATATTCCTTAGGTGGGGGGAAGTGAATAAATAATATTTATAATAGATAAATAAAGAAATAGCAGTTGGAGTTCCCATCATGGCTCAGCAGTTAATGAACCCAACTAGGATCCTTGAGGACGTTGGTTCGATCTCTGGCCTCGCTCAGGGGGTTAAGAATCCGGTGTTGCCATGAGCTGTGGTGTAGGTCGCAGATGTGGCTTGGATCTGGTGTTGCTGTGGCGTAGCCTGGCAGCTGTAGCTCCAATTCCACCCTTAGCCTGGGAATCTTCATATGCCTCGAGTGCAGCCCTAAAATAGGAAAAAAAAAAAAAAAAAAAAGCAGAGTACCCATATTTATTTGTTAAGTAACAAAAGAAATACTACAAGAATTGCGGGTCTGGAGGCAAGGTGGTGGGAGTCAGGGGCTGGAAGGCGTGGAGAATAGTGTTGTGAGAAGCAGCTTAGCACAGTTTGACTTTTCAAGCTCCCTCCGTGTATTACTGGTTTCAAAGTTGAGGTCAAGGACCTTGGATTTTAACATTCTTCCTCCTGTGCACATGCTAATTGCTGTGAGAAGACGGCACGAAATTCCCATCGGCGTCCCGCAGGCATCTTTTCAGGATGCCAAGCCCTGCTTGGTCCTGCAGGGTCCAGTCACCACGAGGTCCTGCCCCCTTTTCTTGCCCCTCGAGAGCCCTTCCTAATTCTGAAGGCAGATCCATCAGTCAGGCTGCTGTGACAAGAACCACGGACTGGGGGCCTTCAACCACAGAAATGGATTTTCCCTCGATTCTGGAGGCTGGATGTCCAAGACCAAGGTTGCCGCCAGTGTCGGATGAGAGCTCTTTCTTGTGGGTCTGGATGGCTGCCTTCTCACTGTGATCTCACAGGACAGAGAGAGGGAGGGAGGGAGGGAAGGAGGGAAGGAGAGAGAGAGAGAGAGAAGAATGTCCTTTCTGCCTTCGCACAAGAGCACCAACCCCATCCTAGGGGCTCCATCCCACGACCTCACATAAACCCAGTCACCTCCAAGTACCCTCCCTTTGGGGGTTAGGCTACAACATATGTACTTTGAGGGGACACAATAAGCCCGTACCCAAGAATGACAGCCAAGTCACGGCTGGCCTCCGTGGCCACGTCTCCCTTGACTGGAATGTCCTCAAAGTCATTTCTCTTACTGCTTCCAGGCTGCAGTTTAGAAAGCCCTTTCCTGCCCAGTCCTCTATCTGATTCCCTTGCCATCTCTCAAAGTCAGTATTCATCCCAGGGTACATGGGGGGGCCTGGCTAGTGTACAGCGGGAGAGAGACGGGGGCTGAGGCCCCTTACCCTGTGCTGTGTCCCACTGCACCTCAAGTCCCTGTCCAGTTTCTGGGGATGCGGTGCATCAGAGCCATCCAAATCCTTCTCCTCCACTGTCACCACCCTGTCCTGTGCCACCTCCTTCCCTCGCCTGGATGACAGCACAGCCCCCTGAAGCGTCTCCCTGCTCCCACGCTCCCTCCGCTACCATCCACTCCCCTTGCAAAAAAGGCTGTTTGGATCCCATCCTTCCTTCACTGGAATGACTTCACTGGACAATGAAGTCCAAACTCTCTATCACGGCCTAGAAATCCCACTCTGGCCACTGGCAGCATCTTCAAACCCACCTCCTGCCCTACTCACCTTTGATCATCCCCCAGCCTCTCTGGTTTCCTTGCTGTTCCAGAGCAAGCCAGCTGCTTCCTGCCCGGGGGCCTCTCCAGGAGCCTTTTCTTCTCTGGGTAACTGTCGTCTCAGACATCGTCACTGCTGGTTCGTTTACCTCCTTAGGGCTCTGCTCTGCGCCCTGCGTGCCCTTTCTGAAGTGGCCCCAAGCTCCCTCCAGCCGTTCCTCTCGTGTCACCCTATGGGGTTGTCTTCTGAGTGTTTGTCACCATCTCAAACCATCCTTCTTACTCATCCGTTGTTTGTGTAAAAATATATCGACTGGAACCATTCCTGTGGGCCAGTGCAGGTGACCAGCACTGCCTCCGAAGTGTCCATGTGGGAGAAATTGATTCGCAGTTGGGGACAAGCAGCATCACTACCTGCGACACACTCATACCCAGAGCTCCCTCCTCCCCAAGCCAGCATCCTGGCACCATCCACACTGTATCCCATGGGAGGGGACAGCTGGCGTGGCAGAGGCACCAGGCTCATCTCCTCAAAAGCCCTCCTTCACCTGCTTCTCCCAGTCTTACACAGGACCACCTCTATTCTTGCACCTCGTCTTGCTCGGAGGGACTATTTTGGGGCCCCTCTAAGCATCCTTAGCATTTGATGTCTTACTTGTGCTGGTGGCTGTCCTTGTTTAATGCTTTATTTCTCCAAGAGGGCAAGGACCTGACTGTCTTATTTCTCACTGTGTTGCAGCACTGCACACAATGCCTGGCACTTAACAGGCATTCGTTAGATATTTGTTGAATGAATGTCAATTCACTTGCTTTGTTTGTGTGTCTGTGTGTGGTTTGTTTTTTGTGTGTGTGTTTTGGTTTGGGGTTTTTTGTTTGTTTCTTTGTTTGTTTTTTTCGGGCCATACCTACAGCATATGGAAGTTCCCAGGCTAGGGGTTGAATCAGAGCATCAGCTGCAGGTCTACACCACAGCCACAGCCATGCCAGATCTGAACCGGGTCTGTCTACCCCACAGGTCACAGCAACGCCCGATCCTTAACCCGCTGAGCGAGGCCAGGGATTGAACCTGCATCCTTCTGGATGCTAGTGGGGTTCGTTTCTGCTGAGCCACCACAGGAGCTCCCTAACTTGCATTGTATTTAATAGGAACCTCTGGAGGGCAGCCTTCCTCCATGCAAAGCCTAGCTCTAAGAGCAGAAGGTCAGGTATGGACAAGGTCAGATGGGCCGGTGGGTGGCAGGTGGATGTGCCTTCTTGGCCTCAGTTACACCTGCCTGTGGGGTGAAACTGAGGCCAGAAGGGCTATGGCATGCGGTGATGAGGGAGGGCTCCGGGCACCCCTTGCCTGGGAGACTATGGCTCTGAGTCTGAGCTTGAGTAAGTTCCTTCTCCATGTGACTTGGGGTGAGTAACGGTCTCTGAGTTGCTGTGGATAATAAGGAGTTAATACATGTGATGTCTTTGGAGAGCATGATTATTGCTGTTATTCCATCTCCATATGGGAAGGAAAGTTTCCTGTGTTAGGACCAGCCACGACCTGCTGGGATGTAGGCTTGGGCATTGTGGGTGTGTGGTCTGTGATGTGGTCGGCCTGTGAGCCCAGGTGCTGTGCACGTGTGAGATGTTGAGTGTGTGTGTGCCGTACATGTGTGCACATATCTGTTTGTCTTCTGGGTGCTGAGCCCATGTTGTATCCTCCGCCCCCACACTCCAGCTCCACACGTGTCTACGCTGATCTGGTGGTCCGCAAGCACACCACACACATGCACACACATGCGTGCATGCATGCGTGCACAAGACATGCAAATACACACGTGCATACCCCCCCCCACCCCATGAAACACATGGCACCATTTCCCACTCCTACCTTCACAATATACCCCCCCACATACAAAATACCAATGCACTCAGCACCCTCCACCACCCCCACTATGCCGATGAGGGTCAGGGCTGGCCCAGACCCCAGGAGGAGGATGCAGAGGTCAAGGGTTTAGCAATAAGCGCCAGGTGTGATAGCCACCCCTGTTCCTGACTCAAAGAGATCCCTGTGCAACTGTGCAGACTCAGCCCCCCAGCTTCTTCCAGAGAACTCCTTTTTTTTTGTCTTTGCTTAGTTGGCTAATTTTTTTTTAATGGAAGTATAGTTGATTTACCATATTGTATTAGTTTCAGGTATCGAGCAAAGTGATTCTGTTACATACACATACATACACGCATATCTGTATTCTTTTTAATAATTCTTTTCCCTTATAAGTTATTGCAAGATATTGAATATTGTTCCCTGTTCTATACAGCAAATCTTTATTTTATATATGTAGGGATTCCCCTTTGGAGAATCACAACCACAGAGTCAACCACTGGGGTCTGGGGTCAGGAAAGTGTGGCATTCTGGAACCACAGGCTTGTTCTCTGCTCTGGCTCAGTCCTCTGGCTCAGTCCTGGTCACTGGACAGATGTCACCTCGTCCAGGAAGCCTTGGCAGACCCCAGCTGGACTGGACACCCCTCTTCTGCATTCTCCTGGCTCCCTTCTTTTGGCACTGATCACATGATATTGATTTTATATTTTTATGATTGATGAGATAAAAGTATAATCTTGTGATTAATTAAATATGATTGTTTTCCTCCTCTGCCTCCCCAGCTCGGCTTAAGCTCCTAGGCCAGCAGAATCTGGGTTCGATTCCACTTGGCCTCCCCGATGCTCTGCTGAAGGCCTAGCAGTCACTGCTCGGCTGTTTGTATCCCAGCTGAATGAGTAAATTGAATTTTAGCATCCTGGACTCTGAAAATTAACTGGAAGGCCCGTCCGTGCCATGGAGCCCATATCCAGTCGAATGTGGAAATCTGTACATAGCCCTTGAGGGATTTCCCCTGGGCATTCTTAGGACCAGCCACACCTTCCTTCTGGGGTTGCGGGGGGCTGGGTCTTTGCCCCGGCTGACCCCCCTGCTAGGAGTCCAAAGTGTCTGGGTGGGGGGAGCTGTGAGGTGGAGGTGGCTGAAGCAGGGGCTTGGCACTGGGAAGGACAAGCGGTTCGGGTCCCTGGGCCAGCTCCATGAATGGTGGGGGCAGGGTGGGAGCTCTCAGCAGGAGCTCAGGATCCTCACGATGCCAGGGGTGTTGCATTATGGACCAGGCAATAAAATGTGACCTCGAGGTATGGCAGGCCCAGGCCACAGACTGGCCTTGGCAGATGGGGGATGTCATGGCTACCGTGGTACCCGGTCTACTCCAAGGCTGTGGAGCTCGGGAGAGGGGGCAGCTTTGGGAGCACAGGAGCAAGTGGGGGCATCTGTGGCAGAGGCCTGGGTGCTTTTTCAGCACGTGTGGCATGAGGCTCCCCCAGGCTCCATGGACTGGACCAACATCCTCAGAAGAGGAAGGATGCGGCAGACACTGCTTCCCGGGTACCATGGAGTTGGCTGCTCCACTATTGGGTCATTAACTGAGGGCAGCTCTGGGGGGATGGGGCACCCCTCCGTGGTCCAGGACAATGATTGGGACAAAGAGGGCAGCTGTGAACAGGGAGCAGCCAATGCTCAGGAGCTGGGGGTGGGCAGTGGCCCAGAGGGGATCTGGGCGGGGCATCAACAGCAAGAATAGTTGGCATCTTTGACTCCAGAGCCCTGAAATCAGCCTTCTTTTACCTTCCACCGACCACAACTCCCTTCCCACTCTCTGGAACCAGAGGATGCACCCACTTGGCCACCCCCTGCTATCTGTAGGCGGGGTGTTCAGACTCTTGCTGGGGTGCCTCTGAGTGTTCCTTGCAGCTGAGAGAGAGGCATGGGGTTGTCCCCAAAGGAATCCTGAGCTCTGGGGCAGCCATGAGGGGCAGGTGGGAGGAGTGTCCGCCTCGGGAGCAAGAACCCGATGGCCTTGCACACTTATTATTTGGGGCCGTCTGCGTGGATCCCAACGACAGTTCTCTCCAAGGTCGAAGCAAGAGTCGGATATTAAACTAAGTCATCAGCGTATTACTGACAAGCTCCAGATAGGAAATCGTAACCCCATGAAATATTTATGCTTCACATTGCAATGATGCTGCTGACATGACAGCACGTTGTTTTCGTTTGTTTGGCTGGTTTTTCTTTTTTCTTTTTTTTTTCTTTTTCCAGTGTGGATTATCACATGCCCTCCAGTAAGGAAACGGTTCACAGAGAAGCTGGGAGTTGTTACCTGGGCGAAGCAGGGGGACATGATTGGAGAATGAGGGGCCAGCCACGTGGATCCTCCTCTGTCCAGGTCACGGGCCTGACTCGTGCTGGCACCTACCTCCCCCACATCTAAGTAGTGGTATCATGGGGCCTAAGGGCTGCAGTCTCCCCAGAGCTACACCAGGCGGCTGTCATTTGTCCCAGGAACAGCTAAAAGAGTTACATAGTTACTACTTTTTCTTTGGAGCTATCACTCCCTAAGATCTGTGGGGAAACCCATTTAAGAGCCCCTTGTCTGGAATTTCCGCTGTGACACAATGGGATCGGAGGCATCTCTGGAGCGCTGAGACGCAGGTTCGATGCCCTGCCTGGCACAATGGGTTAAGGGTCCGGTGTTGCAGCGGCGGATCTGATCCCTGGCCCAGGAACTCCGTATGCTGAAGGCTGGCTGAAAAGGGGGGGGGGGGAAGAAAAAAAGAGTCCCTTGTTTGGGATGTTTCCTACACGTGGGTTTGGAGGAGACCCTTCTGCCCCCTGCCCGGGCTCCTGCTGCCCTGAACCCATTTCTCACCTTCACCAGATTGAGTGCCTCTAGAGGACAGAGCCCCATCGGTGGCAAGGGTATGGCCAGGAGGGGCTCACTGTGGTCACCTGCCCATGAGGGCCCCCTGCGTGGCCAGAACTCTGTGCCAGAGCCCCTCCAAATCATTGCAAGAACCCTATGTGTTTGCACCTTTGTTACCCCACTTCTGCAGGTGGCAAGACGGAGGCCAGCAAGGCTCTGTCACCCACACAGACCCTCAGGGGTGGGGAAATGGTGGATGGCAATCTGCCCTCTCTCTGACTGACACCAGGGGCCCTGTCCTGGTGAAGCCACCACCAAAGGCCTTTCCAGAAGGTCTGGCCCTGGCTTACCGAGTGCAAGAAGAGAGAGGCAAAAGGTTTCCAACTTTTGAGGAGTTTTATTATAAAGAAATTTGAGAGAAGCACTGGGCACCAAGACAGATATTTGCAGGGTCAGAAAACAGCTGCAAACATGAAGAACCCAAACCAAACCCCCAAACCACGCACGCTTTATGATCCACTGCATCTTTGCTCTCAATCAGTCCTCATAAATAGACAAAAGTCATCACTGGCCATTTTAAATAGATGAAGGTATGATTTTAAAACATCTCTGGCTGTGGCTAGAAATTGTCTGGTTCCTGCTGTACAGAGGATGAAACGGTTTGGCGGTCTCTTTTGTGCACGTCTCCCTTAAGATAAAACTTAAAAAAAAAATGTGCTAAGGGGCATATAAAATGCTTTTTACCTTAAAGGAAACTACTCCCCACCCCCCACAAAATAATCTTACAGGTGTCTTCAGCACAGTTCTAAAACACTTAGTCAACTAGTACTTACACGGAGCCGACAGTTTATAAGTTTCATAATCTCTTGTTCACACTGTAAAACCAGATTTGCACGTCTGGGGCTGAGCTGGCCCCCGCCCCATGCATCTGGGGTGGCCTTCTGTTGGAGAGCAACCCGGGCAGGGGCAGCTCCCACGAGTGTGGGCCGGGGCCAGACGTCCAGATGTAGGGGACCGTGGCAGGACGAGGAGCAGGGTCCACAGTAACCCTGGAGCAAGCGGGTTGGGGGTGGAAGGTTCCTGCAGGTTCTTTGGGCTGGCTCTGCAGAGTCTGGTGGGAGGTCGAGGAAGAGACCCAGCCCTGGGCCGTTGGCGTGTCACTGCTCTCTCTTCGCCATCACCCTGCTTCCTGCCAAGGCCTCTCTTCTGCTGTCAGCCCTTCAGGCTCTGAGCAGTGCCCTTCCAGCAAGCCTCAGGGAGGAGAGGGAGGCAGGCTTAGGTGAGGTAGAGCGATTTATCCCTGGGGAGCAGGCTGGGGGAGCAAGATGGGGCTGTCAGAGCTGATGTGACCCCTGTCCCCACCCCATGAGCCCCCCACCCCTCTCCAGTCCTCAGAGGCCTGGACCCAGGGCCCCAACACATCAGGCTACCGGCTCCCACCAGCCCTTCACCCACACCCGGCATTCAACTGCCCCCTAAGAATCGGTGAGGGTCTATGCTGGTCCCTCGCTGACTGTCCACCAGGCAGAACCAAACACCCCTCCTGGGATCCTGGCGGGGGACCACCTGATCCTCAGCACTGAGGATGCAAAAATCTAGAACCCCAAGATGGGACCAAGTCTGTGCTTCCATTGTGCCCAGGACTCCCACGGGATCAGGCTGAGGCCACGCCCTCGCTAGGCTCCCTCCCTGCCCCAGCCTCCCCCGCATCGCCTCCTCCTCCATGTCCTTCCGGAACACAGACGCATCCTCAAGGGCACCCCATCCCTGCCTCGGGCTCTGCTTCTGGGGAAGCCGAGCAAAGACACAGGGCCGTCCATGAACTTCATATGGAAGCACTTGTGAAAACAAAACGGGACGGAAGAGAAAACAGCAAGAGTGAAGACAGGCCTGCCTTTCCCTGGTTTCCCTGGTGGGGCTGGCGCCAGACTGGCGGAATCCCCCTGGGACCGTGCTTTGCTCGGCATCCTCTCCTGAGGACCGTGCCCATGAGGCTCCCCCTGCTGGGATGACCGTGAACTGCAGTGTCCCCCGGCCTCTTCCCACCCCTTCCTCCCATCCCCACGCCGCCGCCGCCTGGGTTGGCGGGACCAGGGCCGGTGGGTGGGGGCCGACCTGCAGGTGCTGATGCCGCACTCCGCGCTGGGGTAGCTGCTGTCCCAGTCTCCGCTGCTCGTGGGGTTGGACGGGCCAGGGGAGCGGGATCCGGAACCGCTGGGGAACTCGGAGATGTGAGGAAAGTCCTGCCAGGAGGGAGGAGAAGGCGGTGAGCAAAGGCGGGGGAACAGGGTAGGGGGGGGGCCCGTCCCCGGCAGCAAGTAGGGGATGGGAGCCGGCGCAGACCCCCTTCCCCAGCTGGTGAGACATCTCCGCGCTGCCTCTCCAGCTGGAACACTTCTCGCCTTTCCCCCTGGGAAGGACCTTCTGAAAAACCCAACCCCTGACTTAGCTGCACTGGGGGTGAAGAACTTTCCTTTCCTGGACCTCAGTCTCCCACTCTGTGAAATGGAGCCCCTGGGCTGAGCGACCTCCTAGGGCCAAGCAAGCCTGTCATTAGCACAGAGGTAAGGTGCCAAGGCTGAGGTCACACAACCAGCGAGTGACAAGGCCAGTATTTGCTGTAATTTTTTTTTTTTTTTCTGTCTTTTTAGGGCCACACCCACAGCACATGGAAGTTCCCAGGCTAGGGGTCGAATCCGAGCTGCCGCTGCCGGCCTACACCACAGCCACAGCAACACGGGATCCTCAACCCACTGAGACTAGGGATCGAACCTGTGTCCTCGTGGACAGCAGTTGGGCTTGTTATCACTGAGCCACAACGGGAACTCCAGGGCCAGTATTTGGAATCCCAAGCTGCCTCCCCTTTCTACAAGGGTCCCCCCAGGGGCACATTTACTTGGCCCTGCTTACCTGTGGCCCTGGAGGTGAGGGGCTCATGGCCAGCTGCACCTGGAGTGCCATGGGAGCCGGCAGGACAGGAGGCTGGGGGGCTGGGGACATGCTGACAGGGGGGGTGAGGAGGGTGCCCTGGGCGTGGGGGGGCAGTGACAGCTGCTGGTGCAGGGGGGTGCTGAGAGGGAAGGAGGGGGGTGGCGGTGGGGATGCGCTGAGGCCTGGCAGCAGCGACTTAGAGCCCAGCGTCCGGGCGAGGCTGGCAGGCGAGGCCCCACTGCGGAAGGCCTGCAGGTCGGATGGCGTCAAGAAGGAAGCCAGGCCTGGCATGGCGTACATGGGCTGCTTGGGTGGGAGCATTTTGGCCGGTGGGTTCGCCTGAGTGCTCTTGGTCTCACCCTGGTCGGGGGAGCTCTGGAAGGAGACAGACACAGATCACTCTGGAGAAGGTGGGTGAGGCAGAGCTCGGGCCGTGGGACCACGTGGTTCCCCAAACCAGTGGCCTGGCTCCTGGCTGGCTCTTGGGCCCCTTGGAGGAGAGCTGTGGCCCCACTAGAGGAAATTCTGGTCCCAATACACTTGGCTCTGACCATCCCACCACCCTCTGCTTTAATCCCTGGGGGCTCCCCTGCCCATAGCAGAACCCATACTTCTCAGCCTGGCTCCAGAGGCCAGCATCGCCCAGCAGGACCAGGCTGTACTTATGCTTCTCCCCGGCCTCTTAGCCTCTGTATGTGCTATTCCCTCGACTTGGGACACCTTTTTTGCTCAGCCCTTTATGGCCTAACCCAGAAGCCGTGTCCTCCAGAGCAGCTTCCAGACAACTTCCCTGCCCCTCCTGGACCACACAACAACCACTGCCACGCCGAGCCTCCAGCAGTGCCGGCGTTGACAGAGGAGGCAGAGAGTGTGGTCCCGAGTCAAGGCCATGTTTGCAGACTGGCAAAACTGGGTTTGAATCCTAGGACAGCCACCTAACAAGCTGGATACTTTAGGGCAAGTTGCTTAACTCCTCTGTGTAGCAGGTTCTCACTAGAAGAAGGAAATGCAATGAGAGGCATGTGCACCCATCACGAGCCCGGCACTCAGGAGAGGAGACCACATTGGTCTGATCCTTCCAAGCCCTGCGGTGTAGACTGTTCCCATGTTCCCTGGTGCCTACTCTGTCCCTCTAGGGCTGGGCCTTGGGATGCCAGGTGTGTTACCTTGGAGACAAGGCTGGCCCTGTAGGCTGCCAGCGCCTTCAGATATTCCTTCTTCGCTGCTTCGGTCTTCCTCTTGTAGGCCTGAAAGAGCCAAGAGGGGGACAACGTCGGGGAGAGGGCAGGTGAGCCTGAGCCTGCCCAGCTGGTAGCTGGCACTTATCCAGGAGCTGGTTCTGTTTCAATCCCCCCCCGGAGGCCCTTGAGAGGAGGCCACAGGCACAGGGTCCGTGGAGAGGAAAGCTCTGGCTAGACCCCAGGCTTTTAGAGGTGGATGTGCAAGCTGGACGGAGATGCTTTGTTCTCATTTTCCAGATGAGGCAGGAGAGGTTCAGTTTCCTCTCTGCCGAACCAGGGCGCTAGTGAAGGCAGCCGGCAAACAGCTGAATTAGAAGGGACCCACCTCCCCAGCTTAGAGATGGGCAAACAGAGCCCAGTAAAGACCCACTGCAGGCTCTCTGGTTCCAGAGGCTGGGCCTGGTTCCAGACCTCCCAAGTCTGACCTCAAAGCCTCAGGGGTGAGGGTGGGGTTGGGGGGGACTCACCTGCTTCTGCTCCTCTCCCAAGCTGTCCCACATGGAGGCCACGATTTTGGACACATCCCCGAAGGTCGCACTGGGGTTCTGTCCCTTGATGGCGGCCTGAGTGTCTCTGAAGAAGAGCGCATAGGCTGACACGGGTTTCTGGGGCTCATTGGGGTCCTTCTTCTTCTTCTTCTTTGGGTTCTTGGCCTTTTTGCCTGGGTCGGCTGAGGGTCTCTTCTCTCCCGACATCTGCCCGGGAGAGAGGAGTCAGAAAACCGGAGACACTCAAGATCTCCTGCCCAAAGGGACACAACCCAGCCTCGGGCAAGTCCTCAGCTTTTCCCTGCTTGCCCAGCCCTGCTCACACATGGGCAACACCAGGGCTTGAACGCACACACACACTCACACACACGCACGTACACACACGCACACATGCCTTGGGTATGAGCCCTAGAATTTTCATTTAACTCATCAATGAGAATCAGCATGAGGGTAAAGCTGATTCAAAGAAACACAAGAAAAGGAAACTGGTTGATGCCCTATAGATCAATAAAACTGTCACTTTGGGGGCTCTTAGTCTTTTCTCTTTTTTTGTCTTTTTAGGGCCGCACCCTTGGCAAATGGAAGTTCCCAGGCTAGGGGTCAAATCAGAGCTGTTGCTGCCAGCCTACACCACAGCCACAGCAACACTGGATCTGAGCCATGTCTGTGACCTACACCACACCCTCACAGCAACGCTGGATCCTTAACCCACTGAGCGAGGCCAGGGATCCAATCTATGTCCTCGTGGATACTAGTCAAGTTTGTTCACTGCTGAGCCATGACAGGAACTCCCTGTAAGTCTTTTCTACTGGACAGAAATTGTTTGCATGTCTACAGAGAAAAATAAACTTGCCTTGTAATCAGACAAAAATCATTTACTTCTTTATCACTCTGCACCCCAAGTGAATGTCTTCCTTTACAGCCTGTAACACTCCCTAATTGATAATGAAAGAGGAATCCAAACAAAGGTTCAGTCTCCCAGAAAATCAGGTTATTCCTGAGTGAGCCTGTTTGGCCATTGAAAGAAGGTGCAGTTATTGGTTTGGGGGGTTATTTCCAAGTTTGGAATATATATTTTTCTTAACAGCTCTCTCTCCTCTCGTGATCACAGATAATCCCCAAAGATTATCCTTGATGGCATAAGATGGGTCTCTTCCATCACATTTCAGCCGTGCGACTTGGGGCAAGGGGCTTCGTCCCCTGACTCCCTTTGAAGCTGGTGGATGGGAGGGAGGTTAACGTAACTGTCACCAGGTGGAGCCTCACCCTGGACCCTTGGCCTCTGCAGCAGTCACACTCCAGGACCACCACACTGTGGGCACCTCCCTTAGGGCTCCCAGGATGTGGGGGGTGGGGGGGGGGAGTGCGAATGCTCCCCACAGACTTGGACTCTTAGGACATTTTGGGACCAAGTATTTTGTCAAAGGCCCTGGATCCTGCCATGAAGACTGTGGCTCTACGAACCAAGACAATGAAGGTGACGTCACCAATTGACAAGGGAGCCGTGGGTCAGCGAGGAGCAGCCTGTGGCCACATTGGTTCTGCTGAGGTTCTCTGCAGCTGCCCACCTCTCCAAGCCTCAGCTCTGTCAGCACCGGGGCCAGGCTCCCACAGGACGGGGAGGCGGATCTACCAGGTAAGTGATGCAGAGCTGAGCAGGTGTGGCCCTGCAGGTGGTTAAGAGCACATAAGCTGGCGCCAGACCACCAACCACCTTGGTTTAAATCCTTGGTTTAAATCCTGTGACACTTGATAAGTTACTTAGCCTCTCTGTGCCTCAGTTTCCCCATCTGCCAATTGGAGATAATAACGGCACCAACCACATGGAATTGTGATGAGAAGCACAGGGATTAATACCTGTCCTGTCCTTAGAATGGTGTCTGGCCCATGGACGTGTTGTATTTACTTATTTATTTGGCCACCCCTGCAGATGTGCAAGTTCCCAGGCCAGGGATCGAACCTGCGTCACAGCAGTGACAATGTCAGATGCTTAACCTACTGTGCCACCAGGGAACTCCACCCATGGAAGTGTTTTAGAAGTACTTGTTAAATTAAAAATAAGCAAATAAATAAAACCCACCCTGGCCTGAACAACAATAGAGACCAGGTTATCCCAAGGGTGGAGCTGGACCAGGATCCAGAGGCACCTACCCCAGCCAGGTGGTCAGGGTTCCTGCTAGATGACATGGGCGCTATGGTCACCGCCCCAGGGCTTTGCAGGACCACCACATAGAGAAAGGGGTGAGAGGCCGTTGTGAAGAAGAAAGGGGGGCAGGAGTTGTGGCATCGAGTCTTGATTCTGCCAGCACCTCACAGGGAGACTCTGGCCAAGCACATCCATCCCTGGCCTGTCTGGGCACCCACAGTACTGTGGTGCTGGAGTCTGACTGCTCCAGACCTCTTCTAGGCCTCTGCTTTCTGCCCCCATAAAACAAGATGCTCTCCAACAGGGAGGGAGATTTGGAGTCAGTGCAAAGAAAGGACTGGAGCCTGGACAGGTGGTGAGTCCTCACTGCTGACATGTTCTTGTATTTTTTTTTTTTAGGGTTGCACTTGTAGTATAGTGCAACCTATACTATGTTCCCAGGCTGGGTGGAATTGGAGCTGCAGTTGCTGGCTTACACCGCAGCCACAGCAATGCTGGATCCGAGTTACATCTGCGACCTACACTGCAGTGCCCGGCAATGCTGGATCCTTAACCCACCGAGCGAGGCCAGGGATCAAACCCACATCCTCATGGTTACTAGTCCAGTTTGTTACCGCGGAGCCACAATGGGAACTCCCTGCTGACGTGTTCTTGAAGAGGCAGGGCCACCTCCGGTTCCAGGGGCGCAGCGAGGGGCCACGTCCCCGGGGGTGGGTGGGGGGTGTCATTTTTAGTGTTCTATCCCACAGTCAGTGCTGCCTAGAGGTGCCCTCTGCTGGACCACACATCTTTGGGGTCCTCCTCAAAGGCCAAAGTGGCCATAAGATGTGGGCAGAGGATCTTGCCAATGCCATCAACACCGCTGAAGTGACCCACTGGCCATCCAGGAATAAGACTTCGTCATGTTTTTCCAGAACTTTCCTCTTCCTTGTTTTCCAGCAAAGGGTACCGTTTAGACTCTTCCAGTCTTTTCTAGAGGTAGGTGATGCCCACTTCCAAGCAGGGCCTGTCTCCTTGCTCAGAGGGCATCTTAAGCCTTTGCATCTCCACCCCTACCTACCTTGAAATGTGCCTCTGACTCCTCCTCCTGAGTTGAACTGGAGGGAGAGGGGGTGGCCGACTTGCTCCCTGGGGGTGATGGGGAGCTGTGGGTGATGCCGCTCCGGATGCCCATCTGAGAGATGAGCTGGGACTGGCTGAGGGCGCTCATGTGGCTGGCCAGCATCGCCGGGCGGCCCAGCAGGGACCCCGGTCGGCCGGAGTCATAGGCAGCAACCTCCGAGTGGACCATCTCCTGGATCTGAGAGGAGAGGGCAGTCCGAGTTAGGAGGGCATCACATCTGCATCCCCAGACTCAGAGGGGGCTTCCTCGTGGAGCTGGGGCGTCCTCACGGATCCCGGACAGGTGTGTCCATTCATTGTTGTTTGTTTAATGGCCACACCTGAGGCATATGAAGTTCCCGGGCCGGGGACTGAATCCGAACTGTGCTGTGACCTGCGCTGCCGCTGAGGCAACACTGGATCCTTTAACCCACTGCACCAGGCTGGGGATCAAACCTGTGACTCGGCAGCAGGAGTCTTAACCCACTGCACCACAGTGGGAACTGCGCGAGTGTTCATTCTATTATGCCTCTTGCACCTCTGTGGGTGCCCACGACACCCTAATATTTGTAGGTGGTATTCCCTCTGGACAGTCAGCATCACAGCCCTTGCTAGAGAGCTCGATCCAGATGGGAGTGGACCATTTTATGATACTGGGCCTTCTCTCCTGGAACACGCTTTATACAGCTTTGCATTTAGCCACTGTACGGCATGACAGCACAGATGCTGGAAGCCAAATGCATTTCGAATCCTGGCTCTGTTGCTTCTATGCTGTGTGACTTAGGCCAAGATACTTAACCTCTCGGTGCCTCCGTTTCTTCATCTGGAAAATCTGCATAGTGATTAAATCCCTCTTCCAGGGTTGTTAAGGATTAAATGTGCACATAGTAAGCCTTATGTTGTACCAGGGTTTGTTAAATAGAGAGAATCAGTGAACCTCTCAAGTTTGCACTTTTCCCCCCTGTTGGTTAGTAGTTTTCTAATTATCTATTCCCCATGGTCTTCTAACTGGTTATTTTTGGAATATAAAGAAAGCTACTGATTTTTATATACAGGCATTTCTTACACTAAACACATTCAGAATAGTGTGTACTTTTCACCTAAAAATTACACTTACACACACGCACACACTGTTCAGTGAGGCATACCAACTTGCATGCTCTTATAAGTGCTTATAAAATTTCTCTGCATTTGTGGTTAAATTCAAATCTAATCCGGTATTTGTTTCTTCCTTTCTCTTTTTCTTCTTTAGGGAAGCTCATCAGTTTTCTATTTTGTTTTGTGGTATTTTTTTTTTTTCTCCTCAGAAGAATCCAATCTCACATTTGTGTGTCACGTCTATTTCTCTGTTTCCAATTCTTTAAAATCTAATTTTATTAATCTCTTCCTCTGATTTTTATGGATTTATTACTGTTGCTTCTTCCTCAAATTTAAGTTGCATTTTTAATTCACTATTTTCATTCTCCATGTTCAGAAACAGGTTTCACGCTGTGAATTTTCCTCTGAGCATGGCTTTAACATTCCTTAGATTTCATCATGTGATATTTTCATTGTTGTTATTTTTTATGTATTTATTTTTAAATTTCAGTTTTTAATCTCCTAATCCCATCAGTGTTTTTAAAAGTTTTGAAATTTCCAAGGGGTTAGTATTTTCTTTTGTTTCGTTTCCTTTTGCTACTAATTTCTAGTAACAAAAGTGATCACAAAGAATATAATCTGTACTATTTGCACTTTTGAAGATTTTTTTCAGGTTTCCTTTATGTCCCAAATATATTTACATTTCATATATATTTCACAGAATTTAAGGGCAAAGAGTGAGCTGTGTTTGCAGATTAATGCAATAGTGTAACATTTTCCGGTCCTATCAGTGATGATATTATTTTGCCTCCTTTGGCTTGTCTAAGTTGCCTACCTACGACTTTTCTGCTTCCATCAAAATTTCCTTTAATGCTTAAAGTTTTTGCTTTGGGAATTTAATGTTGGTTTTTACTGTAAAAAGAAAGCTGGTGGTCATATCTTTATTATGGATGGATCTTTAGTCTTATTATAAAGTGTCTCGTTTTGGGTCTCGTTTTTGCCTTGAATTCCGCGGAATCTGATATGAACACTGCTATCTTTGCCTGTCCATGTGCTTGTTTGAATTTGTCTGGCCTGCCTTCATTTCTGAGGAAATTTCTTTTTTACGTGTCTCACAGTTTCCATGTTTTAGGGTTATCTTTGTCAAATGTTGGTTTTTTGGTTATGGTCAGCTTTAGAAAAGAACCGAGTTTTTCTCTTTTTCTCTATGTCCCCAAAGAGTGTAAATAACAAAGAAATGATATTTTCTTTAGAGAACTGAAAGAGTTTAGACATGAAAACCATCTGAGGCCCAGGGCTTTTTTAAAGATTGATTTTCAGAATATTTTCCACAGCTCATAGTTCTCTTTTCGTTTCCATATTCTCTTGAGTTACTTTTGGCTTTATACATAAATAAATAAATAAACAGATGTATTCATACATTTAGAGAATTGTATACTTCATTCAGGTTTTAACACTAATAGCATATAACTGGGATAAATATTACCATATTTTTAACCGACTCTATGGTTTTAAGTCCCCATTCTCACTTGTAATATTGTGAGTGCATGTTGCTTTTTAAATTTTCCTTCTCAGAAGTTTAGATATTTTTAACTGTCCAAAAGAACCAGTTCTTATATTTAAACAAATTAATCTGACAACTTTCCTGATCATAATTAAATTTTGCTTTCCTCTCTAGTAATACTGATTTTGGCTTTTTACCTAGCTTTTCAAATTAACAAATTAATTTATTTTCACATAAAATTTTTTATTTTTATTTTTTTCCTTTTTATGGCTGCACCTGTGGCATATGGAAGGTCCTGGGCTAGGGGTCAAATCGGAGCTGCGGCTGCCGGCCTACGCCACAGCCACAGCAACGCAGGATCCAAGCTGCATCTGTAACCTACATCACAACCTATGGCAACACAGGATCCTTAACCCACTAAGCAAGGCCAGGGATCGAACCTGCATCCTCATGGATACTGTATCAGGTCCTTAACCCACTAAGCCACAGTGGGAACTCTGACATTGTCTTTTTTTTTTTTAATAATAGAAGTATCTAGGGCCAGAATTCAAATGGTGACATTTTTGCCATGTAGGAGATATTTCTGGCTTTTAACTGGGTGAGTGCTGGGGCCAGGGGAGGATGCTACTGGTATCTAGAGGGTAGAGGGGCCAGAGATGCTGCTAAACACCCTATAAAGCACAGAGTGCCCCCCAACAAGAATTATGTACCCCCAAAGTCAATAATGCTGGGGGTGAGAAGTCTGGCTCTGTTAACCGTGCTTTTTTCCCCCTGAGAAGCATTGTACCTGTGTCATATAAATGATTTAAAATATTCCACAACTGAAGATTTGATTTTCCTTTTTACCCTAAAGTTATTTGGAAAAGAGTCTTTATTTAATGTATCCTTTTGTGACTCTGGTCAGGGATCATGAATCCTAGAATTTTATTTTTTTGGTCCTGAAGTTTTCATTATGGCTTAAGATACTATCAATTTTTCTAAAACTTTCATGCGCCTTTGAAATAACGTTTACACTTTAAACTTTTCTCTAAGTGTCTATTCAATAAACTGTTTTGACTACTTCATCTGTGAGATCTCAAGAAAAACGAGTTCAATCCTCCCACTATTGTGTTCCCATCAGCTTTGTTATAGAATTTAAACAGGTTTTCTTCATATATATTGATGTGAAGTTATTCGTCCCCCAAAATGTCCCACAATGCTATATAGCTTCTCCTTGTTAATTAAAAAAAAGTATTTTTGCCTCAATTAATGTTTCTATCTTAAATCCTACCCTCTTTATTCTTCCACTGTTTTATTTTTGTCTTGCACCACTTGACGTGCAAATTCTGTAAATGGCCCATGTGGTAGATTTTGTTTCTGAGTTTTTAACATACTCTATTGTGAAATAAATACTTGGTTATTATATTAATCATAAAGTAAGCTGAGAAAGAGACTTGAACTGTTTTAAAGAGTAGATAGTTCGATTAAAAAATGGGCAAAGGACTTGACATTGAAGATATACAGACGGTCAACAGGTACAAGAAAAGGTGACCAGCATCACTGACCGCCAGGGAAATGTAAATCGAACCCACAGTGAGACACTGCCTCCCATCTCCTGTTTGGATGGCGATTATAAAAAAGATAAGAGATACGGGTCGGCAAGGGTGTGAGCAAAGGAACCTGGGAACCCTGTTAGTGGGGATGTGAACTGGGGCAGCCGCTGTGGAAAACAGTGTGGCAGGTCCTCAAAAACCAGAACTGTGTATGATCTAGCAATCCCCCGTCTGGGTAGATATCCGAAAGAAATGAAATCATGACCTCGAAGAGATTTTTGCATGGCCGTGTCACTGCAGCACCATTCACAAGAGCCAAGACCTGGAAATCACGTTACGTGCCCGTGAGCAGAGGCAGGGGGATAAAGAAAATGTGGTACATTCTGCAATGTTATTCAGCCAGAAAAAAGAAGGAAACCCCTGCCTTTTGAGACCTTGAGGGCATTATGCTGAGCAAGACAAGTGAGTCACAGAAAGACAAACACTTTATGTTCTCACTCATAGGTGGGATCTAAAAAAGCTGAAAATAGAGTCGAATGGGGGTTGCCAGGACCAGGGGGTGTGGGGTGAAGGAAACGGGTGAAGGTGATCAAAGGATACAAACTTCCAGCTATTTGATGAATAAATTCTGGGGACCTAATGTATAGCATAGTGACTCTTACGAATAATACTGTATTATATGGTTAAGGGAGTAGATCTTAAAAGTTATCACCACACACACACTTGTTGTGATAATCATGTCACAATATATACATGCATCAAATCATTACACTTTATATACGTTAAATGTCAATAACAGCTCCATAAAACTGGGAGAAATTTTAAACACTTAAAAAAAAAAAAGAGTACGTTTTAAAATCTATTCTTTAAACATCTCTTTTCTTTTTCAACATCAATATACTCCTCCTTCCATGAATCTTAAACAAGAATCTGACATTTCTTCGAGGGCAAAGTGGCTTTGAGGTTTTGTGTTGGGGCCTTGTTTTTTGTTTCTTTTTTTCTTCTTGGCTGCTCATTTTAGGGTTTTTCATCCAGATATTCCTGACTCAGGAATTTACTATATTACCAGTACTCGATAATGGCAGATGTTGAATTTTTGCAAGTCGGCTAAGTCTGAAATGCTTCCAAAGTTGTTTTAATTTGCACTGCCCTGTTTACTAGAGAGATCAAACCTCTTTGCATACATTTCCTGGCCTCTCAGGTTTCTGTTAATACCGCTGTCGGGAGTGTAAGCCAGTAAGAGAAACATTTTAGGAAGCAATGTGATCATATGCATCCCCTAACCCAGCAATTCTATACCAAGATGTTTACCGTAAAGAACTTGCCCACGTGCACAGGAAGACATACATACTGCAGGGAATTTTAAAGACTTTGAAATGGGCAAATGAGTGTCCTTTCAATGGCATCCTGGGTGTTGGCTGGCTGACCCTGGGTCATCTGCTTCTGTTAAAGGAATGTATACCTTTGTCTCTGACTAGGCTGTTTTACAACTCGGTCAACTGTGCAAAAATGATGTTAGTGCAACTTACTTTTTATCATTCAGTTTTAAAAACTTGTGGTAAAATACACAGAAGATTCACCATCGTAACCATTTTTTTTAAGGGCCACGCCCATGACATATGGAAGTTCCCAGGCTAGGGGTTGAATAGGAGCTACAGCTGTCGGACTACACTACAGCCACAGCAACGTGAGATCCACGCTGCATCTGCAACCTATATACCACAGCTCACGGCAATGCCGGATCCTTTACCCACTGAGCGAGCCAGGGATCGAACCTGCATACTAGGCAGGTTTGTTACTGCTGAGCCATGATGGGAGCTCCCCCATCTTAACTGTTTTTAAGTGTTATAGCTCAGTGGCATTAAGTACGTTCGCCTTGTTATGCCATCATCACCACCGTCCATCCCCAGAGCTCTTCCCTTCTTGCAAAACTGAGACTCTGTATCTATTCAATGATAACTTCCTATTCCTTCCTCCCTGAAGCCCCTGCAGCCACCACTTTACTACTAGGAGAATTCAGCTACTATTCTATGAATTTGACTAGTCTAGGTAGTGCCTGTCACTGGAATCATACTACGTGTCCTTTGGTGACTGCCTCATTTCACTTGGCATAATGACCTTAATGTTCATTCATGTTGAAGCATATATCAGACTTTCCCACCTTTTAAACCTAAATAAAATTCCATCATATGTGCATGATCGCATTTTGTTTATCCACTCATCCAGTGATGGACACTTGGGTTGCTCCCACAGGCTGGCTACTGTGGATAATGCTGCTACAAACGGGGATGTATGGACATCCCTTCAAGACCCTGCCATCAATTCTTTTGGGTACACACCCAGAAATACAATTGCTGGATCATATGGTAATTCAATTTTTAATTTTTGAGGAACTGCCACTGTATGACCCATAGGGGCTGTACCATGTTACATTCCCACCAAGAGTACTCAAGGGGTCTGGTTTCTCCATATCCTCGTTCACATCTCTCTCTCTGAAAGAAACCATCCTAATGGGCGTGAGGTGGAATGCAACTGATTTTTATCCATAAAAATGCAAATAAATGTTGTCTGGTAGAGATACCGATGGATCCCACTCCACAGAAAAGAAGAATCTGAACATTATATTCTCACTCTATAAACATCAACCAGTTCTGCGTTTATTAGAACATTTATTTCAGCATTCGTGGTTGCCTATATATGTATCTATTCATTATTAATTCCAGAAAAACTAGCAATAATCTAAATGTTTGCCAATTGGGAAATGACGAAAATCTGTGATCTATCCATCTAATGGGATTCTGTACAGAGTGAAAGTGAAGGATCTAGAGCCACGCCTACCCATGAGGATGAACACGAAACAGTGGGTGAAGAGTCCCAGAAGGATGCACACAGTATCATACCTCCATGGACAGAGTCAAAACATAAACCATCACTATGGGAGTTCCCGTTGTGGCGCACTAGAAACGAATCCGACTAGGAACCATGAGGTTGCGGGTTCGATCCCCGGCCTTGCTCAGTGGGTTGAGGATCTGGTGTTGCCGGGAGCTGTGGTGTAGGTCGCAGACGCGGCTTGGATCTGGTGATTGCTGTGGCTGTGGTGTAGGCCGGCAGCTGTAGCTCTGCTTCGACTCCTGGCCTGGGAACCTCCATATGCCACGGGTGCGGCCCTAAAAAAAGCAAGCAAACAAACAAAACCCCATCACTATGAAGTGTTTAAGGGCATATAAAAATGTAGTCAAAGCAAAAACCACCTGCTACAGCACCCTTCCTCGGTGAGGCGGGCACCCCCAGGCTCCCCGAGGGATCAGGCTGAAGAGAGTCTCTGACTAAGGTCACCTCCTCGCTCAACTCCTTCCTCTGTGGACCCTGATTCCTCTTCTTCAAGAAACAACGGGTCGCAAGGGTCCTTGCCTCAGGTTCTGCTTCCAGGTGCCTCACCTAAGTCACCCTTCATCCGGGGAACTGGTCTCCCGCCTCTATGGCTGCATCCCATTGGCATCAAATCACGTTGACTTCTCTCCCGTCTTAAAGTGAAAAGCCCCTTCGGTTCCAAGCCTCCTGAAAAGGGCCGTCCCAGCTTTCTCCCCGGCACAGCCAAACCTCTGCAGAGAACTATCCATCCTGTCACTAGGGCCCCCCCTCCTGTCATTGACTCCCCTGGCGTGTGCCCGCCTCACCTCCTGTATCATCCCCACCACCACGCTCATCTGCAGGGAGAGGAGAAACTCTTATTAAGCATTTCGTATGTGCCAGAAGCACTGGCACATGTGGCCCATTGAATCGCCCATTCAAGGTGGGTAATATAATCCTCCCCAGCTGAAGACGCCAGTGCTCAGAGAGGTTCAGAGACTTGTCCATGATCACACAGCTACTGAAGGTGGAGCTGCGTTTCTCCAGACCGTCATATTTTCTCCCTAAGCTCTGATCCTTCCCCAAGACCCGCTTCAGTCCCTGACTCTGAGAAGTGCTGCCTGGCCTGACAGCTCTTTCCCTCCGTCCAGGGCCTGGCTCTTGGCTGTCCAGCTACCTTGCTAGCGAATCCTTCTTGGTTTTCCTCAGGCCACCCCTTAAACACTGCCATTCCTTTGGCTCTATCCAACCTTCCCTCCTTTCTTGCACGCCTGTTGAGTGAGTGGCGGCTCCTGCATGGCTGCCTATAAATGGGGAGGATCCCCTAGAGAAGATTCCAAATGCCAATATGCCATCTAAGAAAGCATTTTGGGAGTTCCTGTTGTGGCTCAGCAGAAACGAATCTGACTAGTATCCATGAGGATGCAGGTTCAATCCCTGGCCTTGCTCAGTGGGTTATCCGGCATGGCTGTGAGCTGTGGTGTAGGTCAGCAGCTACACCTCCGATTTGACCTCTAGCCTGGGTACCTCCATATGCTGTGGGTGTGGCCATGAAAAGAAAAGGAAAGGGAAAAGAACAGAAAAGAAACAAAAGTGAGCTCACAGTAGGGGTACATGGAAATGGTCAGCCGATGCCCATCCCTTCCTGCATTCTAGAATTCTCTACCAGTTCACAGGACCCCCTTCCCCAAGCAGAATCCACCCAACCTGTTTGGCACCTGTCACTTTTTGTCCTTCTCAGCCACAGCAGATGCTGGGAGGGGCCTGCCTGTTTGCCCCTGGCCTACTTCCAGGTCCCCCTCCCATCCCATCCACCCAGGGTTCCTGCACCTGCCACTTGCTTCCTGCATCTCCCTGCCTGAGAGCTTTCTCTGTCCTAGGAGGCTGCAAGTGCTGAACCCCAGAAGTGACTCTCAATCCCCCAGGATGCAGGAGTTTGTGGATAAGACCTCAATTTCCCCTCCCTGCAAGAAGACAATTCTGAGTTGCATTCCATATGCCTCTCGGAGGCTCCACAGCAGGATTCCAGTTGGTCCAGGAGGTCACAGCTCATCAGCCTGCCCTTCACTGACTTTCTTCCCTTCCTGCCTCTCTCCTCTTCCTTCAAAGAACTTCCCGGGATCACCCCCAAACAAACTATTTCCACCCAAATCTTTGTGTCAGAGTTTGCTTTTTAAAAAACTTTCGTTTATTGAAGTATAGTTGATTTACAAAGTGATGCGAATCTCTGCTGTGCAGCAAAGATATTCAGTTATACACATAAATGTATGCATTCTTTTTCATATTCTTTTCCGTTGTGGTTTATCACAGGATACTGAATGTATTCACCAATTCCCTGTGCTGTACAGTAGGACCCTGTGGCCCATCCATTCTCTATATAATAGTTTGCATCTGCTAATTCCAAGCTCCCCGTCCATCCCTCCCCCACCCTCTCTCCCCTTGGCAACCACAAGTCTCTTCTCTATGTCTGGGAGTCGGTTTCTGCTTTGTTCATTTTGTTTTTGTTTTTCCTTTTTACGGCTGCACCTGCGGCATATGCAAGTTCCCGTGCCAGGGGCTGAACTGGAGCTGCAGCTGAGCTACACCACAGCCACAGCAACACCAGATCTGAGCCGCATCTGCAACCTACACCGCAGCTTGTGGCAACACCAGATCCATAACCCACTGAGTGAGGCCAGGAATCGAACCTGCATCCTCACAGAGACAACGTCGGGTCCTTAACCTGCTGAGCCACAAGAACTCCCTGTTTCTGTTTTGTAGATAAGTTCTGGAGACAGCTTTAAGGGGGACCCAAATTAAGATACCAGCCTCCTCTCGGCCCCCAGCATGGCTTCCTTCAGTCCAAGTGCTGTGCTGGCCACCAGAGTGACCCTTCAGGAATATATCTCCTCTCTGCTCAGAAGCTTTCAATAATTCCCCCGTGAGCTGCTGCCGTAGTCCTGGCCTTGTAGAACGCCCCCCAAAGACGGGCACTGTCTCTTTCCTCCCAGCTTCCTTCTCAGAGTCCCTGTGACATGCGGGCTTCTTACTAGAATGGAGACTCCTTCCCCCTTGGCTCACTGGTCCTTCCTTCCATGTCATCATCTTTGAGGCTTATCTGAAATGCCCCCTCCTCAGAGAAGCCTTCCCTGACTTCTCCTCCTCCTCCCTCCTTTGGCCACTCCCTTTACCTGAGCCTTCCCCAGGGCTCCCCGTGGTGCCTTTCAAGCATCTGCTGTGTGTAGGGACATATAACATGATTCCCCAGCCCCAGGCAGGCAGCCCAGCCCGCAGCTGGCACTGATGAGATGTCTGGTAACCGAATTGAACCAAGCCTCCTGCTTCCCTCCGGGAAACATATGGATACGTCCAGGAATCACATCTGCAGCCTCTCCAGGAAGGATGACAACAGAGGAAACAGCAAGGAGGCGTCACTATGAACAGAATGAGGCTCGCCTGGCTTAAGAGATTCTCAGAGCTGCAGGACCCGAAGGTGTTTTTCTGCAGTCCTTCATTCGCAACCTCTGTGGAGAGCACCCCCGGAGGGCACCCCCATGCAGCAGGGAGAGAGGAAGAACTCTCACCTCTCTCCTTCTCGCCTTCTGCTGATTCAGAGAACAAACATGCCCTGCTTCTCTGGAGGCAGGGACGTGGTGTCATTCCACACAGCCTTACCCTCTGCCCTGGGGAACTGGAATGGTTTTTTTCTGAAGGTGATGGTGGCTCTGCTCAATTCTCTCATTGAAGCTTCTGCCTCAGCTCCAGAGGGTCCAGAAACTTCTTCTTCTTTTTTTTTTTTTTTTTTGGTCTTTTGTCTTTTGAGGGCTGCACCTGCGGCATATGGAGGTTCCCAGGCTGGGGGTCTAATCGGAGCTATAGCCGCCAGCCTACCCCACAGCCACAGCAACTTGGGATCTGAGCCGTCTTCGACCTACACCACAGCTCATGGCAATGCCAGCTCCTTAACCCACTGAGTGAGGCCAGGGATCGAACCTGCATCCTCATGGATACTAGTCAGATTTGTTCCCACTGAGCCACGACGGGAACTCCACTTACTATTATCTTTAATGAATGCTCACTATGTCCCAGGCACTGTGCCAGAAGCTTGGTGAGCCAACCTTTGACATAAACACTCTAATAACCCCCATTTTATTTTTATTTTTTTAATTAAAAAAAATTTTTTTTAAATTTAGGGCTGTACCCACAGCATATGGAGGTTCCCAGGCTAGGGGTCGAATCAGAGTTTCAGCTGCTGGTCTACACCACAGCCACAGCAACCCCAAATCTGAGCCTCAGCTATGACCCGCACCACAGCTCACGGCAATGCCAGATCCTTAGCCCACTGAGCGGGGCCAGGGATCAAACCCGCATCCTGGTTGGTTTCTTTACCATTGAGCCACAATGAGAACTCCTCACCGCCATTTTATAAAGACACTGAAACTCAGAGAGGGTAAATGATTTTCCCAAGGTAACACAGCGAGGTCGTGGGAAAGGCAGAATTCTGGCTGTCTTCCAAGACTGAGATCTTTTTACCGCCTCCTCAATCTTAGTGGTTCTAATGGGGTGGAGGGTAATGAAGCTGCTTTCACAGGGCAGCTGTAAGGATCCAATGAAGAGATAACTCTGTAGAGAGCCTGGCACATGGCAGCTGTTCAGCAGGAGAGGTTTTCTTTCCTTCACGCCCTCATGGACTTGCTTAGGGTGTAAGCTTGAACCCCATCTCAACTGAACTGAGAGGTCAGAAACAATGGAAATTTCTGGAATGTGAGAAATATGAGAGCAGCCAAGAGGGAGGGAGGCTCTGATGACAATAAACAAAACAGCACAGGACCTGGCACAGCAGTTGTGCCTCACAAATATGTTATATTCATTAGAGTCGAAGTTGACAAACTTCTTCTGTAAAGGGCGAGATACTAAATATTTTCAGCTTTGCGGGCCAGATGATTTGCTACAACCATTCAATTCTATTTAGCACAAAAAGCAGCCATAGAGAATATGTAAATGAATGGGTGTGGCTATGTTCCAATAAAACTTTATTTACAAAAAACAAGCAGAGGGCCATGTTTGGCCTAGAGTCCTAGACTGCCAATCCCTTGAATGTTAAGTAAATAGAAATGGTGACAGAAGCACTACCCTCTGTTTGGCAGGTCACATCTGCCAGGCACGGACCTTCTGACTACATGTAATTCTCACCTAGTTGTGGGAGGAAGGTGCGTTATCAACAGCATTTTACAGATGAGGAAGCTGAAGCTCAGAGGCTGCCCAAGGTCAACAGTTGCAAGTGGTGGAGCTGGGATTCAGTCAAGGGCTGACTGGCTCCCAGGCCCGTGTCCTCAGGCACCACCCCATCCTTCCGTCCAGCCCTACCCTAGGAAACGACTGCTTTGGGTGCTGTCTCTGCCCTGCAGCTGGGCTCTTGCTCCGTTTGACTCACAATGCGGCCTCTCTTTGAAAGCAGAAAGGTCTAGACTGGAGATAGACACCCGGTGGTTGGCCACTGTCCTCTGATTCTGAGCATCCCTCGCTGTCTAGAGCCTCTTTCTCATGTTCTTCACTGGGCCTCCGCCTTCAGCTGCCTCATTAGAACTACCTTTGTGGTCCTTTTACTTGTCTAGTCCTCCAACTGCTAGTCATTCAACAAACATTCCCTGAGGGCTGCTGTCTGAGATCCCAGGATAGAAGCAGGGCACAGAGGAGCAGAGCAAAGCACCCCCATCTGGAGGGCACAGTCTGATGGGGGAGGCAGAGAGGCAGCCACACAGTTTTGTGTGTGTGTGTGTGTGTGTGCTTTTTAGGGCCGCACCCGCAGCATATGGAGGTTCCCAGGCTAAGGGCTGAATTGGGGCTGTAGCTGCCGTCCTATGCCACAGCCACAGCAACTCGGGATCGGAGCCACATCTGTGACCTACACCACAGCTCACGGCGATGCTGGATCCTTATCCCAGTGATCGATGTCAGGGACTGAACCCACAACCTCATGGTTCCTCATCAGATTTGTTTCCACTGTGTCACGACAGGGACTCCAGCCACACAGTTTTAACCAGTGCAGCACCACAGGCGTGGAGGAGGACCTGGGGAGGGACCAGAGAAGGCCCCTCCACTGCCTGGAAAGCCAAAAGCCTTTTCACAAGAAGGACTCTGAGATGGCTCTTAAAGGGGAGGTCTGCAGAAGACAGGGGGCAGAGGGCATTCCAGGAGAAGGAACAGCATATGCGAGGACACAGAGGCATGGAGCCGTGTGATGGTTCATCTTGTGTGTCCACTTGACTCAGCCATAGGGTGCCCAGACCTTTGGCCAAACATTCTCCTGGATGTGTCTGTTTCTGGATGAAGTTATTTATTTATTTATTGGTCTTTTTAAGGCCGCACCTCGGCATATGCAAGTTCCCAGGCCAGGGCTCAGACCAGAGCTGCAGCCACTGGCCTACATCACAGCCACAGCAACGCTGGATCCTTAACCCACTGAGCAAGGCCAGGGATTGAACCCACATCCTCATGGATACTAGTCAGGTTCATTACCGCTGAGCCACGACGGGAACTCCCTGGACGAGGTTAACATTTGAAGCAGCAGACTGAGTAAGCAGATCGCTTTCCCCAATGTGGGGGGGTATCACCTAAGCAACTGAATAGAATGAAAAGGCTGAGTAAGAGGGAACTTGACTCCCTGACTGCTGGGGTGTTGGTCTTCTCCTGCCCTGGAAACACACCACCAGCAATCCTGGGTCTCCAGCTTGCCCAGGATCTTGGAACTTCCCAGCCTCCATTCCGAGGTGAACCAATTTCTTATTAAAAATACCCCTCCCCCCCATTTAAACTCTTGCTGTCTTTCTCTGGAGAACCCAGACAAATTCAAGGGGAACGATGAGCCTGGCAAGCTGCCTGTAGCCTGGTAGAGCTGGAGCATTGAGAAGAGCAGGAGATGAGGATAAAGGGACTGAGAGGGTAGGACATGCAGGGTGGAGGTGGAGGGACTGTGCCTGCAGGTGCTAAGGAGACAGCCCAGGCCTTCGGCAGAGGCAGGTCAGAACCCAGGTCTGTGTGCTGCAGCAGAGCCGCTTCCTCAGGAAAAGTGCTCCCAGGACTCTGAGAAGCAGCAGAGTCTCTGTCTACTAGTTTCCTGTGGCTGCTGTAACAAATTCCCACAAGCCTGATGGCTTAGAGGAACACAAACTTATTCCCCGACAGTTCTGGAGGCCAGAAAATCAGTCTCACTGGGCCAGCGTCAAGGCGTAAGCAGGCCTGGTTCTCTCTGGAGGCTCCAGAAGGGACTCTGTCCCCCTGCATTTTTTTTTTTTTTTAACGACGGATGCAGTCTTTACTCTTTGGGTCATAGCCTCATGTCACATGGCCTTTCCTCTCTCTGTCTCCCTCCTCACATCAGCTTCTCCGGGCGTTGGACCTGCCTCCTCCTCTTATAAGGACTCAAGGTTACATCACTGGGTCCACCCAAATAATCCAGAAAAATCTCCCCATCTCATATTAATGATTTTAACTTAATCATATTTGCAAAATCCTTTTCGCTGTATAAGGTACCATATTCAGTGGCTTCAAAGATTAGGACATGGCCATCTTGGAGGACATTATTTAACTTACTGCATCCCAGAATCAATGATGTGGGGAGTCACAACCAAAGCCACCCCCTCAACGCCAACCTTCCCTGGGATACACCACTCTCTGAACTTTCCTCAGGCTTTAAGAGTCAAATATCTGGGAGTTCCCGTTGTGGCTCAGCAGTAAAGAACCCGACTAATACCTATGAGGATGCAAGTTGGATCCCTGGCCTCACTCAGTGGGTTAAGGATCCAGCATTGCCATGAGCTGTGGTGTAGGTCACAGATGAGACTCAGATCCAGCATTGCTGTGGCTGTGGCATAGGCTGGCAGCTGCAGCTCTGATTTGACCCCTGGCCTATGAACTTCCATATGCTGCAGGTTCAGCTCTAAAAAGAAAAAAGAAGTCAAATATCTGAAAACTATTTTCTTTTTCTTCATTTTGGCCACACCTACGGCAGGTGGAAGTTCCAGGGCCAGGGATCAAAAATGAGCCACAGCAGTGACAATGTTGGATCCTTATCCTCCCAAGCCACCAGGAAACTCCTGAAAATTATTTTCTTTTAAGAAAAAAAATTTCCAGCACAGAAAAGATAGGAAGCCTTCCCCAGTGCTTGCCACTCATCCCGAAGCCGCAGCAGTACGTATTTCTAATAAACTTTCATGCTTGGTGGGAGATCTCTTGCACGCTGACAAATTTCTCCTAATATCTGAGATGTCTTGTTCAGAGTAATAGCTATAGTGCCCAGGTGCCCAGCTGCTACTGTAAAATCAGTAAGCATTTAATTGAAACAAACGACTATAATAATAGTACATTATCCCTGCAGGCTGAGCACCATCACAGTTTTAATTATTGAGTTAAGCGTCAGACTAATTTATCCTTTAAAGCAACAGCCTCATTCCTGGTTACACTGATCATCCTGTTAGGAATGTGAAGGCACCAGCAGGGAAGAATGTAAATGGATTCAGGGCTGGTTTGAAGAAAGGTTTGCAAACGCAGGTTGCTGAGACCCTGGGTCTGGGGTTGCCCTGCTGGGGGTGTGCGATTTCTGATGGGTTGGGATGGGGGCTCTGGTCCTTAGCCTTCCCATCTTTGAGATGTGGGCGAGATGCAGGCTCTCACTCCTTTGCTTGGAGACGGCAACAGCCCCTGACTTCACTTTGAGTTAAGGCCGAGTCCTTATCAGTCATAAGCTCCTAGAACAACCCACTGCCACCACCGTCCCCACCCTCCCCCACCCATCCCCCACGCCCTTCTCCCTCTACGGCTTCCCCCCCCTCCATTCATTCCACTCCAGCACCCATACCTCCTGCCATTCCTTGCACACCCAAGCTCAGGGCCCTCCTCCAGCTCAGTGTGTTGTGGACATCTGCCAGTATTTGGAGACATTTTCAGTTACCACCTGGAGATGCTCTTGGCACCCAGCGGGCAGTGGGCCAGGGATGCTGTGGGACATCCTCCTATGCACAGGACAGCCCCCACGATGGAGAATTACCCAGCCTCAAAGGTCAACAGTGCCAGGGGTGCGATGCCCCGTAAGTCAGCTGTTGCCCGTGCACAGGATGTTTCTCCCCGGGGCCACCTACCTGACTTACTCCCTCGTCTCCTGCGGGTCAACCCTCCCCTTTCCTAGCAGGCCTTCCCTAACCGTCCCACGTAACACTGCCACCTGCCCCCCGCCCCACTCCTGCCTTCCCAAACCCCTTCAAGCTGCTGTTCTTTATCTTCCTTGCGAAGCGCCGATCACCTGTAAACACACTATGTGACTTCTTTAGTAACTGACTTTCTCATCTTGCTCCCCATGCCAGGATGGAATTTCCACATGGGCAAAGATCTGTGTTTTGTTCCCCATTGTATGGCCGGCACCTGGAACAGCATGTGACACATGGTGGGGGTGGGGTTCTGTGAATGTTTGTTGAATGAATCATCTGCCCAGACTCCTTCTTCCTTTCTGGGCCACACCTCCTCGCACTCTCCCACATGCATCCCTCTGGCCCAGGTTTCGAGCCTGGGATGATTAATTTTATGTGTCAGCTTGTCTAGGTTAAGGGATGCCCAGAAGAGCTGGTGGTCCTTTCCGGGTGAGTCTGTGAGGGTGTTTCTGGAAGTGTCTGGCATTTGAAATCAGTCCACTGCGTGAAGAAGATGGCCCTCCCAAGGCCAGTGGGCACCAGTCAGTCCACTGTGGACCCAAGTAGAACAAAAAGGCAGAGGAAGGGCAGATTCTCTCTCTTCTGGAGCTGGGACGTCCGTCTTCAGTCATCAGGCCTCAGGCTCGGACTGAATTACATCACCGGCTTTCCTGGTTCTTCAGCCAGTAGGTGGTTGATTGTGGGACTTCTCAGCCTCCAAAACCACATGAGGCAATTTTTTTTTTTTTCTTTTTAGGGCCACATCTGTAGCATATGGAAGTTCCCAGGCTAGGGAACAAACTGGAGCTGAAGCTTCTGACCTACACCACAGCCACAGCAATCCCAGATCTGAGCCGAGTCTGTGACCTACACCACAGCTCACAGCAATGCCAGATCCTTAACCCACTGAGCAGGGCCAGGGATCAAACCCGCATCCACATGGATACTAGTCAGATTCGTTTTCGCTGCACCACAATGGGAACTCTGCAAGTGCCAATTCTTTTATCTATTTATTTATTTATTTTTTGTCTTTTTAGTTATTTCTTGGGCCGCTCCCACGGCATACGGAGGTTCCCAGGCTAGGGGTCGAATCGGAGCTGTAGCCACCGGCCTATGCCAGAACCACAGCAACGCGGGATCCGAGCCGCGTCTGCAACCTACACCACAGCTCACGGCAACGCCGGATCGTTAACCCACTGAGCAAGGGCAGGGACCGAACCTGCAACCTCATAGTTCCTAGTCGGATTCGTTAACCACTGCGCCACAACGGGAACTCCTTATTTTTTATTTATTTATTTTATTTTATTTTTTTGTCTGCAAGCGCCAATTCTTAAAATAAATTTCCTCTGGTATGTATCTCTCTATATCCTATTGGTTGTGTTTTTCTGGAGAACCATGACTAACGTAGAGCCCATTTTTTTCCCCTGCACAATGAAACATCTCTTACTGGGCTGCTCGGAAGTCTCTCTATGAGTGACTCCCACGTGCCACACAGCACGTTCTTGGTTCCTTGAGGGCAGAAACTGAGGCCTAGGATCTGTCCCAGTACCGGGGCCCAGAAGGGACTGCCTATGGGCCACAGGCCCTGGGCCACAAAGAAAGCAGGCACGGGCCCTGTCATCTAGGAAGGGCCACCAAATCCAGCAGGACAGACAAGTGTGATGGGCTATTAATGCAGCCACCATCAATGCACTGTTTTGTTCTCTTTCCCTCTGGCCACACCTGTAGCATTATGGAAGTTCCAAGGCTAGGGACCAAATCAGAGCTGCAGCTGCCGGCCTATACCACAGCCAGGGCAACACTGGATCTGAGCTGCACCTACAACCTATGTCAGCACAGGCTACATCAACACTGCAGCTTGCGTCAACACGGGATCCTTAACCTACTGAGCGAGGCCAGGGATCAAACCTGCATCCTCAAGGAAATAACATCGGGTCTTTAACCACTGAGCCACAATGGGAACTCCCAATGCACTGCTGATGCTCTCACCATTAATGCATCATCAACACACTCACCCGCTGAACAAATGCAACGTGTCCTCTGCGGCCTGTGCTCCTGGGACACCAACTACCCCATCCCTGTGAACAGGCAAAGGTGGCACCGCATGGGAATCCTGCTCAGGTGTAGGCAGTTCCTCCAGCACATCAATACTTTGTGCCACCAAGGAACAGCCTAGGAATGCAGAGGACGCTAACTCAGCAGAGCTCAGCAAGCAGTGGAGGAATCAGCGCTCTTTCCAATGTCAGGTCGCCCCACCTTCTTCCTCTCATCCTGTCTGGCCATGTGTCCTGGCATGAAAGCGCTTTCTGCATGCTTCTTCCCAATCCTCGTGCAGCTTGCTGCTGTCTTCGTAACCCAGCAGTGAAAAGACATCCTTACACCCCTTCCATCAAGCCATCTTCACGGTTCTTACGGAGAGTTTATCTCGTAAGAACTTAACACCCATCATTTCATCATGCAGGTATAGGCGTTAGGATCGTTATAGCCTTCTGTTAATGCCCTGGCTACAAAGCTGCCTAGGTCTTGAGAGGGTCCCCCCAGTCCTATTTTTTCACCATGAGCTCTGCTGTTTTTAGGGTTTTGCAGCTTTTTCAGGATTGCATCTCGCATATCACAGCAGAAACGTCTATACGAAGTATCTACTTTGGGCCCAGCCCTGTACTGGACACTGGGGATTCGCAGTGAATAATGCAGGTGTGGTCCCTGCCCCACAGAGCTGAGGGTCTCATGGGGGAGACAGACATCAATCAATTCCACACCTAAACTGACAGGCAGTCACAACGCGATGAGTGCTGAAAGGAAAGCCACAGGCCACCAGAGGGTGTCAGACGCAGACTGGGATAAAGGAGAGCGGGGAGGGGTGAGGAGGGCAGGGCGGGGTGAGCTTAGAGTCCAGGCAGGGGCCAGGTTCGGATTTCATCCTGGGGTGGGGGTGGGGGGTCCCTGGGAACCCAGAAAGGCCAGTCGGTGACTTGAATTTTAGAAGGGCCAGCTTGGCTACTGTTGGCAGGTGGCAGCTTCCAGGTTAAAAGTGACACAACCACCATCACAGATGCCAGTAGGAGAATAAGAGATGCCTATGAGTGATGCCAAGGGGAGAGGCAGGATTTGGCACTGGTCATGGCAGGGGGTCAAAGGCGACACCTCATTGCCAATGATGTTCATGGCTGGTCACCTGGGAGAAGAGGCATGTCCAGCCAGGTGGAGAGGAACAGCTCTGGACAGGCTGAGCTTGCGCAGAGCATCCACGTGGGGTCTCCAAGCAGGGATGGTCGGTTACATGGTCTGGTACTTAGAGGAGGGGACCGAGCAATGGAAACTGGCCTGGGGTCCCAGAGGTATCCAGCCACAGTGGAGAAGCAGGCGGAGGTGGGGAGAGACAGAGAGATGAAGGGAGGAGAGGCCTGCAAAGGAGGCCGAGCTGGGGGTGCTCTGAGCAGTGGAGGACCCCAGGAGCATCACAGTCACAGCGAGGAAGAAGAGGAGGGAAAGCGTTTCAGGAAGAAAGGGGTGGCCAGTTGATGGAACAGAGCTAAATGTCAAGAATGACAGAGGTGGCACCGGCCCAACGGCTTTGGCAACGTGGAGGCCGCCGGAGCCCCTAAGTGGAGTGGTTATGGGGTCAGCGGGGAGGCAGAGGCCAGAGTGAATGCGAGGGGAGGAAGTAATAGACAACTAGGGCCCACGATCCCTTCTGGAAACTCCGCTGAGACCACCACGAGAGAGATGGGACAGCAGGCAGGTGTCAACAGACGGCTTTTCATTTAGATGCTGAAGTACAATTGTGGAGGATGGGAGTTCCTGTCACAGCAATTGCCCCCGCGGGGACCTTCCCTGCAGAACTGACGGGAGACAACATGGCTCTGCCATGCACGGGCCACGTCCTGACCTTCAGTCTCACGCGATCCTCTGAAGAGCCCTATGAGGTTGATGCTGCTGCTCCCGCTCTACAGAGGAGCACACGGAGGCTCAGAGGTGAGTCAGTTGCTCCCTGTCTGCAGCTCAGATGGAGCAGGGCCAGGATCCCAACCCGGGTCTGCCTGACCCTGAAGTCTGGGCTCTTTCAGTGCTGGGGGCGGATGGGGGCAGCGTGGGCCGGGGTTACAGAGTGCCCGAAAGCAACGGCCCCATTATCGTGGTGCAGAGGAGGCAGCACAGCATATCTGCCTTGTTTTGACTTCAGTGTCTCCACGAAGGATTGGGAAGGAATGACAAACTGCCTGGAGACTGCTGTGATTAAAGTAGGATCAGGGTCCAGAGTCATGACGATGGCGGCCCCTGAGCATCAGGGGGCAGTTAGGACTTGGGGTGCACTGGAGCTAAGGCAGGGATGAAGCTGGGGAGCCCCGAGGGGTAGATTCCAGGCGATGAGGACTCGGTCCTGAAAGCAGTGGGAGACTGGGTGGTTTTGAGCCGAGGACAGCCCAGCAGATTTTCTGTGCACAGAGTGAGAGCTCAGAGATGGGGTCAGGAGGCCTGGAGGGCAGATGCAATGGACAAGACAGAGCTGAGGAGGTGGAGCCAGTGCCCTTGGTCATGGGAGTCCAAGCTGCACATCCTCCATCTCCTGGAAATTGATCTTCAGTTCCTGTTTGAAAGGGGCCTGGTACCCTAGCCTGCAACACTAAAGCAGGGCCACATTCTGGGAAGATGCATCTGCTTAGCTGGCAGGGAGCCTCCGCTTCCCCATCTGAGTGGTAGGAAGGGTGTATTTAACTTCGTTATCTCCTGTCTAGCCCGATGGAATGTAAGCCCCATGAGCCAGGGGTTGCCATCTGCTTAGGGCTTGGAAGAACGCCGTACCTAGCAGGGGCTCACTAACAGTTTATAGAAAGAATGCCGAAGCACAGAAATGAATCCTGATGAAATGAAGCTAAGAAATTCCATGTCTTGCTCAAGGTCTTGTAGCTGTAAACACTGGAATCGAGAGGTAGGACCAGATAAAAGGGGTTCCTTCCTTCCAGAAATGAGTTCCCTGTGGACAGACACCCCTTTCTCATTTCCAGTGTAACCCGGCTCCTACCAGGCCCGTCCCAGCCCCAGCCCCACCCCAGGCCACTGCCAGGGACTCTGCCAGACCCCTGTCCTTCCCACCTCCTCTGGGGATGGGGCAGCTCTGACACCCGACAGGCCCAACTTGCTCAGCCTGGGACCCGGTTTACCTCCCTAAACTTGACTCCCTTTTCAGGACTCTCCGCTCAAGTGTCAATCAGCACCTCCAGGAGGCCTTCTCTGGCTTTCCCACCTAAAACAGGGTCCCCTGGTAGGCTTGGGAGCTCTGGACTCCAGAGCGGCAGCCTCGTGGGAGTCCATGCCAGCCCGGGGGAGATGGAGCCCCACGCGGGACTGGCCTCCTGCCTCCTCCTTCTCCAAGCGTCTCTGCACAGCTAGGCCCTGACTTCCTTCACCTGGCTCCTCCCCCTGCTCCCCATTGGTGGTCCCCTTTGCCTTTGCTTTGGCATTCCTTCTGCCAGGGATGCTTCTCCCAACCCCATACCTCTAGAGATGGGCTGAAGTCGGCTGGTCCTGGTGTGACCCTTGGGATTCTAGTGACCTTGACTATGCACTTTCCCCCTCTGGGCTTCCTCAATTGAGGGGCTCTAAAAGCGGCCCACGTGGAATCAGATTTGCATTTCAGAAAGCTACACCAGCTGACCCCTTGGGGATGAACCAGCTCATAAATGAACCAGAGGGGGAAAGACAGAGTCGGGAAGACAAGTGCAGTGGCTTCTGCACCAGCCCAGGCCATTTCAGTGGATGTCTGAGCTGGGATGGGGCAGTGGGGCCTGAGGTGGGGTTGGGAGGGGAGGGCAGTGGAAATAAGAGGGGTTCTGGAGTTAGGCTCAGACATTTCTGGAAGGTGGCAGGACCCTGCCTAAGAGAGAAACACTAGGCAAGGGAAGTGTTACCCCCACCCCCCTTAACATGCACCATTTCTCCATTCTGAATTAGCACATGTGCTAATTAAAACCATCTTTCCAAAGAATTTATTATAGGATATTCCAAGCTAATTGTAAATTCTCTGCAGCTGATCCTGAGCAGTGCGCTAATGTGGTGTTGAAATCTCTTTGGCCACCCTCGTTTAAATTATTCATCAGGCCCTGCAACAGTTGTGAACTGTAATTTAAACAGTCAGCTCATGAATATTCAATTAACACAACAAACACTGGCATGTTTTACTGCCAGGCCGCTCAATGTTTTGCATCCTCACCCATGTTTACATGTTTTTATGAACTCTCGAGAAAAGCGCTGCCTGTTGAAATCCCTGCTTAAGCGGAGATTGAAATGCTGGGACAGGGGCAGGAGGCAGCCAGCACTGCTCCCGACATCCTTTCTCAGAAGAGCTGTGGTGACGAGGCAGGAAGAGACCAGGGATAAGAGGCCCAGAGAGGGCAAGGAACTGGCCCTGAGGTCACACGGTGGATCCAAGGCACAGATGGGACTCAGACTTCTGGGCTGGCTCCCCCCACTGCCTAAGCCAGCGCAAATTAATTGGCCGAGTGGGTGTGAGGATGTCTGGCTCTGAGTCAATGTTAGGAAGGTAGCAGAGGCCAGGCACCCCCTGCTTCCTGGGCTCCGCAGGGCAATGGCCAGTGTTGCCAAAGCAGGGCCACAGGCTATTTTAGAGTCCAGGTTGGCTCAACCCTTGAAAATCAGAGCTCCCACCATCCCCTCCAGGGCCAGGTCAGAGGAGTATGTGTCTCCTCTCCTAGCCGTGAACTTCAGGTCCCCCCCAGTGGGTAAATAGTTCTGAAGCTTCCACAAATGGCTCTTTCTCTATCCTCACATCTTCCTATGAAGCAGGTGCGATGGTGATTCCCATTCTTACAGATGAGAAGACTGAGGCTCAGAGAGCTAAGAAGCCTACCCAGGGTTCCTGCCCAGGAAGCCTGACCAGCTCTCCTCTCCTTGCTCCCCTGAGACCACAGCCTCAAAAAAAATCATGCTCACAGCTCCTAAGGCAGCCAGCCCAAGAGGGTTTTCTCACAGAGAAAAGTCAGAAAGTGTCTCGAGGTCTATCAATAGAATACTGTTTACATTCCCAATGAGATGCTCACACACCTGAATGTTATGCAGCTACGACCTATAATTACGGTCATGGAAGTGCATTCATTACCTACTGTTGAAGAAAATCAACAGGTCACAGAACAGCTCCAATAGAAGAGACTAGAAAGTATAGGAAAAGGCGTCGTACTATGATCCCTTTTATGTAAACCATGTATATAAATCACAAAGACATGACTGAAAAGATCCTTAGCAAATGGTTAGGTTAATAATGGCTGTTGGTGGAAAGTTTGAAGATCTTTTTTTTTTTCTTTGTATTTGCTTGTGTTTAATATTTTTATTCTGCACATGTGCCATTTTTAGAAAAATCAATAAAGCTATGTTTTTGGCAGAAAGAAGTAAAAGATGTAAGAACACCTCGTGTCAAAATTTACAGCCAAAGTCATACTTAGGAAAAAGGTACAGCCATACAGTTTTTATTGTTAAATAATAAACAATAAAAGTAAATGAACTGAAGAGCCTAAAGGGAAAAACCTAAACACCTACAGGAAAAAGGAAGGGCTTAATAAACATAAAAGGGGAAATGAATAAATTAAGAAAAAGGAAAAGTAATAGCATTGAAACATAACTCTGATGGTTGGTTCGCTAAAATGAATAAAACAAAGTTGATAAACCAATAACATGGTTAAACTTCATGGTAAAGAAAAGCATGAAAAAAAAAGAGAAACTATAGTGCACAACTTTAGGAATATGAATGAGGTATAATTATAAGTATAAAGGCCATAAATGTAAAACTAAATACAATTCAATGGTAATAATGGTATAGATCCCAGTGTAATAAACTATTCACTTTATGAAGATGTTATAACCTGTATAGTGATTATACGGATTATAATATAATCCATATTTTAATACAGAAATTTGAAGAAGCTATCTTATAAAAAGAAAACTATAGATCCATCTCACCATAAAAAAGATAAAAGACATCCTAAGAAAAACAATAATACATTAAATCCAGACTCATATTAAAAAATGCATGTGGGAGTTCCCATCGTGGCACAGTGGAAACGAGTCCAACTAGAAATCATGAGGTTGGGGGTTCGATCCCTGGCCTCGCTCCGTGGGTTAAGGATCCAGCATTGCCATGAGCTGTGGTGGAGGTCGCAGATGCGGCTCGGATCTGGTGGTTGCTGTGGCTGTGGTGTAAGCGGGCAGCTACAGCTCCTATTTGACCCTTAGCCTGGGAACCTCCATATGCCATGGGTGTGGCCCTAAAGACAAAAAGACCCCCCCAAAAAATATATAATATATGTGTGTGTGAATGTATGTATATACGTTTAAATATGTATGTATACGTGCATACCATACTCAATTAGAATATATTAATACCTACTGGGGAACCTATTAGTAAAATTTATTATCTCCATATACTAAGAAAGAAAAACATGTATGGTCATCTCAATACATACCTTATAAGCATTTGATAAAACTCAACGAAAATTGTAAGTAAGCTGAAAGAACAGAAATGTGATTTAGAATATGCTAAAGACAACTGACTTTATGCCAAGGGTGAATTTCATTCCCATCAACTTAGGCAGGAAAGCAAAGATCACTGGCTATTGATGTCATCCCTAATAAGGGAAAATTTGATCCAATGCAAAGATACAAAAAGAAATGAGTTGTAACCACTGGAAAGCATCTTCTTTGCAAATGTGATAGCATTTCTAGAAACCCCCCAAAGCCCAAATTCTAAGAAGTTAGAATTTGAGACAGCCAGATAAAAGTAAATTTAAGAAATATATTGATTTCTTATTTACCCACAAAAAACCAGAAAACACAACTGAAAAGTTCTATGCATAACAGCAATGCAAAAATATAAAATTCTAAAGAATAATAAAATTTACATGTTGGATACGTATATATGTAAATATATGCATATGTGTATATACGCATGTGTACATATACATACATGAACTATAAAGAGAGTAAAACTTATTTAAATAAATGGAGATTCACATTGTTTCTGAATGGAACAACATAACAGTATAATGATAAAAAATCTTCCCATTTTAATGTGCGGCTATAATGAAACCCCAATAAAAAGAAAAGCATATCTGGGATTAAACCCAAGCAGGACCAGAGGGCAGGAATAAACTGAATGGGAGACAGCATATCACGTATCATGTCACAAAACACAGTTGCACCAATGCCCCCTTCTCAGCTCACATCTCTGGCTGTGCTGGGAGAGAGAGTCCTAGTACAACCAGCGGAAACAAGAAAAGCCCTAAGCACAACTTAGAGACAAGACAGTTCCCTACGTGGGCACATGCTGCAAACAGGTGGTGACTCTATTTCAGTAACATTCATGGGGGGTCTTGAAAGGAAGGAGAATGGGAAAATCTTCCTTGTGGGTGGAGAGTGAGCAGTGCACCCCATCAGCCACTTTATGTGGCAGGAGAGGAGGCTGAGGTGCGACTATACAGTCCACTCTCATAATTCACAGTGGTTCTTTTCTATAAAGTCACCTCCAATGCTGAATCAGTGAATACTGAACCATCGCTCCTAGGAGAGATAAAGGGTTTGATTCCTGCGAGCTTCTGGTCGCAGGAAATGACAATATTTCCATCCAACGATCAATATACAACCTTGTTTTACATGCGGTTCTGTTTAAAAACACTTCATTTGATACATATTGTTGGCTCATTAGTACTGAATTTCAGGCACCATTGCTTGTGTCTGAACCCCTCTCTTTTCTCTGTAAATAAATCACAGCCTTTCTGAACTTGGGAACACTAGACAGTACTTTGGCCCTATGCGTGGGGGGTGCATTTTAAATGGTGAAATCAGCCACAGAAAGCACAATGATGCCAAAAAAACGTGGTGCTAAGTAGTCCTTGGAAAGGATACTTGTTTGCAGTATGAAAGCTGAAACAAGAAGGCACAGTGTTACCCTGTGTGACCTCAGCTTGGGAATCTGAGATTTGGATCAAATTCATTTGGATCAAATGAATCAAATTTCTGTGATGCTTTATACACATCCATGAACATGAAAGCTCAGAAGCACTGGTTTTGAGGGTTATATATTTTGGCAAGTAGATGAACTGGCAAAGACAGAAATCTGCCAATAATGAAGATCACTTGGATACAGATTCAGGGCAGAAGCCAATGGCCTGGCAGGCTGGTCAGGGGCCTGGGAGGCAGAGCTGTGAGCTGGGAGCCAAGCTGTCTGGGGTAGAGGCACATGGATGGAGTTACGGGAGTGGGCACAAGATGTGCCTTCTAAATCATATTCTGCCAACCAGAAGGCACACCAACCTTTCTCATAAGCCCCCTCGATTGGCTCTGGGCAATGGATGGATGGAGTAGCCCAGGTGTAGAAATGGTGTCTATATATGGACCTGATGACATGAACTTCCAAGGACCAGCACTAATTTAGCTGCTGCTGCCTCTGAATGTCCACCCTGTTGGCTACAGACACCAGTGGCACCACTGGCACTATTCTTTGAAGCGGCCAACCAGTCCTGGATGGTAAGTTGTTGACATGGGGCCCTTCCACCCTGGAAGCGCCAGAAGTTCATCCTTTCAGGAAAAGCTACTCTGGGCAGTGTCTGCCTTCCTCCATGCAGCCAATACCACTCCCTGGAGGCTGACAGAAAGCCTGGGCCACCGGTGTGGAATTGCACGCTTCATAGCATCCCACCAGAGGGCCCAGTTCACAGTGACAGAGGCATGGGGATGGGCCTGTCACCATGGGATCTATGAGTCACATCACATATCACCCCAGGAACTGGCCCCTAGGATGCAGGTGAAACACCAGCTTGGAGATAACACTCTGAAAGAATGGGGTGCTGTCCTATAGGACATGGTACTGGCATTAAACTGGAGGCTTCATCATGGTTCTGAGAAGAATACATGGGTCCAGGAACAAAAGGATGGAAGCAGGAGTGGCCCTATTCTTTATCACTCCCAGCGACCCACTGGGGGATCTTATGCTTCCTGGGCCAGCAATTCTGGGCCCTGGCCAGTCGGAGAACCCAGTCCCCTTGGGGGCGTGTTCTTGCCAGAGGACACACCAGGCCTGGTTGCTGCCGGGGCTCTTTGGACTTCTCGTGTCCAGAGATGTGGAGGAGAAGGAGAGGACTCACCACCATGCAGGAGGAACTGGCCATGACTGGCAGGAGGAGGGAGGGGTGCCCCAAGGGGGCAGGGAGGAATACACATGCGTCCCAGGGGACACACTTGGTGCCTCCTGTCACTCCCTTCCCCACTGCCGCTGTAAATGGACAGGGGCAGCAATCCGGACCTTAGAAGTGTATGAATGTCAAGGACACAAGAACACAGACTTTCCGGGAGAAGGTGAGTCTCCAGACCTGCCGGGGTGATGGCTGAAGGTGAGGGGCGTTTAACCAAGGATGGCGGGGGGGGAGGAGTCCCGGTCACAGTTCCAAGAGCAAAGGCAGCAAGGAGGGCTGTAATTTGTTCCATTATGTTTCCTTCAGGAACAGGCATCTAGGGAACCATGGAGATGCTGCTCCCTGGCCTGCAAGGAGAAGCAGATCTGTAGAGGCAGGATGGACTGCGGTGGCCACGGGAAGGCACTGCTCAGCTTCCCTGCTTTGAGAGCAAAGCTGCTCTTTTGGCTCCACGGATGAGCTCTCACCGAGGCCACACTTTCCAGAGACCACCGCAAGCCAGTGACTGAGTGCATGGGGTACTGAGGTGGGACCATCTGGGGGGACACGCATTCCTCCAATGGGCACTTTGGTTCAGGACCCCTTATTGGTCTGGCCAGTCCTTTCTTGGAACTGTCCTGCTGCCCAAGACTCTTCCTACCCAATCGTCTGTCCTTCCGTCCTTCCTTCTTTCCTCCTCCCCCATCTCTCCTTCCTTCCACAGGTGTCAGACCTACATCAAGGTCGAGAATTCCGGTCCCCTCCCACCTTCTCTTTCTCCTTCCTCAGCAAAGCTCTTCCATGTCTAACCCTGTCTAGCACTGCTTCTTTTTTTCTTTTATTAAAGTATAGCTGATATACAATGTCGTGCCCATTTCTGCTGCACAGCAATGTGACCTGGTCATACATATATACACAGCCCTGCGCTTACATTATCTTCCATATGGTCCATCCCAAGACACTGGATGTAGTTCCCTATGCTGTGCAGCAGGACCTCACTGCTTATCCATTCAAAATGTACTAGTTTGCATCTACTAACCCAAACTCCCCGTCCACCCCACTCACTCTGCCCTCCCCCTTGGCAGCCCCAAGCCCGTTCTCTATGTCTGTAGCGCCACTTCTTGATGGACTCAAACGAATGCAACTAGAATCCCTCTTTGGGAGAAAACTGTACTTGCTTGACTTGTGTTGAGAAGTCTACCAAGGCCTTGCTCAGGGTGGAGAATGGACGCAAGGATGCTCAGTTCAAACCAAAGGGGCCCTAAGTCAACCTCTAAAAAATAAGATAAAATAAAAAGCAAATCTTATTAATGCCTTCATTCCATTGAGCTCAGATGTCTGAATCTGTAGGCCTGGGGGCCGATGCTAAAGCTGAGGGGATAATAGCATGAAACAAAACCAAGAGGATGCTGACACCAAACATGCCACAGGGGCAGGGATGAGCGAGAGAAGTCATCACAGTGTCTGTGTGGCCACGAGGGGACTTGGGAGCATAGACATGTGTCCACTGTCAGGGCGGGTACCCCCAGAAGACCCCCAAGGAAGCGACTCTGTCCACCACTTGGGCAAGCGGACTTCTTGGAGGAACCTAGAGAGGATACCGCGTCCTCCACGTGGGCTGGCAGGGAAGAAAAACAGGCAGCTCATGCACAAAGTGCTTAGTTACAAATAAAAGCATTGCTATGGCTACCATGCTGAGCATTTTATAAACATTACAGCGTTTAATTTTCAAAACAACCCCATAAGGTAAGGGTTATTAACATATCAATTTTCTGCATAAGAAAACTAATGATCAGAGGGGGTGGGTACCTTGCTCAACACAGCAAGCAGCTGGAGGAACTCCGATTTAAATCCAGGTCCCTGGAAGTCCCAAGCCAGTGTTATTAATTCTGGCAAAGGACCCCTTCAGCAGGGCGGTGAGCAGCGGGCACAGAGACACGGTGTGAGTGTCCAGGACAGGGGGCTGCAGCGGAGGCTAAGCCCCCATTCCCAGAGGAGGCGTTGGGTTTTTAGTGTCACTGGCTGACCATCAGGCACTCGTGCTGTGGACATCTGCGTGGGTGGCAGGCTTCTGCTATGTGCTGGGGCACACAGAGCCTGATCCCCACCACACTGGGGGTTACGAGAAAATACAATTCCAATTTACCGTGACCAAGGTGGCAATGGTGGGGACACAGAGAGAAGGGCACAGCCAATTGCTGACTGGAGTTAATCTGCTTCTCCTCTCAGGGGCACGGCAAGGAAGAATAAGTCCAGTACCCAAGGCAGATGAAAGGGAGTGGGAGAGGAATCTTATGTGTGAAGGCAGAGAGGCCCGAGGTCTGGGGTTCTCAGGTGAGAAGAGGAGTCCTGTGGGATGGGAGAGTGACCGTCTCAGGCTGACCCTTTGGGCTCAGGATCTCGGGCAGGGGACCCGTGCCTTGCAGTCACACTGTGCCTTTGACCAAAGCCCGATTTGTTGGGTCCAGCTGCTGCCAGTGCTGCAGACAACTGCTGGCGTCTTTTTGTCCCACCTTTTTTTTTTTGTTTAAATCGGCCCTGTGGCATGTGGAGTACCCAGGCCAGAGGTCAGATCTGAGCTGTACTTGCGACCTACGCCGATCCTTATCCCAACTGTGCGTCCTGGTGCTGCAGAGATGCCTCTGATCCCCTTGCACCACAGCGAGAACTCCTTGTCCAACTTCTCACACCCTGTCATCTCATGATCAGTGCTGAACAGACTGCACTGACCGCCCTTAGCTGACACACAGCACAGTCCCCCAGAAGCAGTTGACAGAACCCTGCCTCCTGGTCACACAGAGGTCCTCGTGACTCCCCTGCCCTGGGTTCCCTCTCTTTCCCCCATTGCATGTTGTTTCTAATTCTGCACAGACCCTCAGTGCACAATTACCCATGAAGCCCACAAGGATGAGACATTCTACAATCTAAGGCCATGTGGCCTGGAACCTTCTGACCCAGGCTGTGGACTGTCATCATGGTAGAGCATCTGCCTCAAGGCCTAGCACAAAGGAGGCGTGAGGGCTGGGAGGAGTCAGGAGACACAGGCCTAGGTATGGATCCTCTGGATTCTCTGGGGGAAAAGGTTTGCAACTGTCACAGGTGTCATGAAATTCTCAAGGCCGATGGCAACACGAGTGACAGTCCCATGTGTCCTATAACGATGGAGAAGTCAGGACTCTGCTGAGGATGATGGTGACCCAGTAGTTCTGAGCAGGATCAGAATCCCTTGGAGGGCTGGTTAAACACAGTTGAGAGTCTAGGGTGGGGCCTGAGAATTTGCATCTCTCTCTGTCTCTCTCTTATTTTTAGGGCCGCATCTGCTGCATATGGAAGTTCCCAGGCTAGGGGTCAACTCAGAGCTGCAGCTGCAGGCCTGTGCCACAGCCTCAGCAACACTGGATCTGAGCCTCACCTGTGACCTTCACCAAAGCTTGCGGCAATACCAGATCCTTAACTCACTGAGGAAGGCCAGGGGTTGAACCCGCATCTTCACATAGACAGTGCCAGGTCCTTAACCCACTGAGCCACAACAGGAACTCCAAATCTACATCTCTTAACAAGCTCCCTAGTGATGCTGATCTTGTTAGCCTTAAGATCTCATTTTAGATGTAGATACTGCCAGAACCCCACAGAGATCAATTCCTGGGAGCGCTGGCTGCCAAAGGTTCATGGCTGCCTCCTTTCTAAGCACTGCCCTTGGCCAATGGGAGTCGTGCCCTAAGAAGTCAAGCACAAGAACCACCTCCACCCTAGCCTGTGACCGATGACTGACTCACAGCCCACACAGGGGTCTAATTCACACTTGACAGCTCCCTGTGGACCCGGGTGACCTCCCTCTGGTGCAGATCTGGACACCACCTAGAATATCTCATTGACTCCTGGCAAGAATCCCATGAGGAAACTGTAGCACAGAGAAGATGAGTGAGTGGCTGAGGTCACACAGCTAATCACACATGCAGGTATCCGACCCCAGAGCTCCCAACCACTAGACTCTCCTGACCTGTGGCTCTGAGCTGCAACCCCAGTGACAATAGCTCCTGGCAGGGTCCATTCATCAAACGCTCTGTAAACGTTCTCTCCCTTGATCCTCTCCACGCTCCCCATGGGAATCTGGGGTTGGCTCATTCAACATATGAAGAAAGTGTGGCTTGGAGTTCCCGTCATGGCGCAGTGGTTAACGAATCCGACTAGGAACCATGAGGTTGCGGGTTCAATCCCTGGCCTTGCTCAGCAGGTTAAGGATCCGGTGTTGCTGTGAGCTGTGGTGTGGGTCGCAGACACGGCTCAGATCCCGAGAAGCTGTACCTCTGATTCAACCTCTAGCTAGGAACTTCCATACGCTAAAAAGACCGAAAAAAAGAAAAAAATCCTTAAGGCTCCAGCATCCAGGCCCATAGCTCCATGAAGCCCAGTGGCAAGTTCTAACTGCTTTCTTTTCCTTGCTACCAAGAGTTTGGGAAAACAGCCAACGTTTTTGCCCCTCCCACTTAGCTCTGTCCCTGGTGAGCACTCTGACTACTGCACACTGGATGGAGAGACAGGACTGGGAGTCCCAGCCCCCCCATTCAGGGGCTCAGGGCCAGGGGCTGGGATGAAGGAGGCTTCTGTGCAAGGTTGAAGGCATGAGACATTTGAGGTCAAGGGAACCAGTCTCCTGTCCTGGTTGTGTGTCTTTGGCACTTGCCCTCTGAGTCTCAGGCATGCATCTGTAAAACAAAGATAATTCTCTCCAATGCTGATGAGAGTTAGATGAGATAAGGTGAGCTATAAGATGGAATTAAAGCCCATCTGGCTTATTTACCAACGATAATGTAGGCAGCATGCTACAGTTTGTGAGGTGTTGACACAGGCAGCATTTATTTTTTATTCATTTATTCACTCAGTCATTCAACAAACCTCCGTTGGACACCTGCTTACATCCCACACATGAAGTTAAGCACCAGGACTACCCACTAGCACATCTGGTCCACCCTGCAGGGTAAAGAGCATGAGCTCCATCTCACTTGGGGCTCAGAAAGTGAAGGTAACGCCCAAGATCACCCACCACGGCAGAAGAGGGACCCCAGCTCCAAACTCCACATTAAGTGCTACTGCTTGGACACCCAGCTGCCACCACTGGAGCCAGGGCCACAATCCAAGCCAGCCAGTGTGCTGAAACCTCCCACAGGATGCCCTTCCTCTCAAAATGCTCTTGGCGCCCCAGCTTCACCAGTGCACTGACGCTCTCTTTTGGAGCCTTAATATTTTGATGTGCTTTATTTGTCTCGCCGCCTCTTATAAAGACTCCGAGTTCTAAATGGACAAAGCCACAAGATGAGAGAAAGAGGGCACGAGACTGACTTTTTATTATCCAGCAGAGCCAGGGGAAAATGACTCCAATAGATCTCAAGTTTTATGTGCTCCAGACATTCTGTGGAGCCAGAGATGGTTTCTCAGCAATGCCGATGGTACATTAAAAGCTCATTTTCCCAAACGTGGCACTGAATATGCACTCGGAGGAAAGAGCCATTATACTGGGTAATATCAAAGCTGTGCCTGACGAATGTTGCTGAGATTTTCCATGAATTCTCCCTTGTGACTCGGAAGCAGGTCTCAGAGGGAGAGGTACTTTGCCAAGCTGGGCATCTGGCCTGGAAGCGAAGTAAATGCCTGGCCCTTGCACCCTTGGTGGTCAGAGGGTCACAGCTCTGATCAGGAGCCTGGCAGGAGATGGAGAGGATGGGCACAAGAGGGCGCCTGAGTGATCTCAAAACATCACAACTGCTTTGTGGCAGAAGAGGTGGCAACTGGGTCTGAACAAGGAAGTCCAGGCAGGTGTGAAGTTTCTTCTTCTCGGGCTTCCGCTGCTGTTCTCTGGCATCTAAGGTCCAGCCCCAAGGCTGCCACTTCCAGGAAGTCCTCCCTGCTACGACTATCCTCTGAGCTTATGAGCTCTCATTGCAAGCCAGCCCCTCACCCTTCCCGCTGTGGTTACGTATGAATGTGAAGGGCTTGATGCAGAGTTGGTCAAAGTGGGTCTCCATCCTGGCTCATTCACCCCCTTGCTCATTTGTTAATTTGCATAAAGACTGTCCAGATTGGATATTGAATACACAGGCTGGGTTCAAATCAGGGTGTCACCATTTGTTCTCTCTGTGCCTCTGTTTTCTCATCTGCAAAATGGCAACAATAATAGACCTCCTTCTCAGGGTGCCTTCACCCTTAAATGAGGTAACATATATAAAGGGCTTAAATGAGTGCCAAGCACATAATAAATGCTAAACAAATGTTAGCGGATTATACATAACTCATCCATTCTTTTAGAAAGAGGTCATGGGAGTTCCTGTCACGGCTCAGGGGAAGAGAATCTGACTAGTATCCATGAGGACGCAGGTTCGATCCCTGGCCTTGCTCAGTGGGCTAAGGATCTGGTGTTGCAGTGAGCTGTGGTGTAGGTCCCAGACATGGCTCAGATCTAGCATTGCCGTGGCTGTGGCTGTGGTCAGGAGCTGTAGCGCTGATTCGACCCCTAGCCTGGGAACCTCCATATGCCGAGGGTGTGGCCCTAAGAAGACAAAGAAAGAAAGAGTTCCCCAAGAGAGATCCTTGGGAGTCAAACAAGGAGTGGTCCTTGCCCCCCCGAAGGCCAATGTAAGGAGTCTGTGACCACAGTGAGCATGAGTGGTCCTATTCTTGAAGATGCCCCACATCAGTGAGCTGCCAGCTCTTGCCTGGCATGGGGCTGAATGAGACAGACACAGGGACAAGTGGATACCAAGGTGAAATCATCACTGCTGTTACCTTTCCCTCCCCCAGGCTGGGAGCATCCCAGGGCATCTTTGAATCCTCTGTGACTTAGATACCACAACCTCGATTCATCCCACAGATGGCCTGAAGGATGCAGAGAGCACTGGGCTTGGAGTCAGAGGCCTGGGTTCCAGTTCCATCCCTACCCTTTTTCTCACTGTGTGATCTTGGACAACTAATCTCTCTTCTCCCATTCATTCCATCAATAAAAAGAGATGGGTTATCTGCAAGCCAGGCCCTTGGTTAGATGCTGGTGCCAGAGAAAGACATAAAGCACAGACCCAGCGTTCAGGCTGTGCTGGGCTGCTGGTGCAGACAGGCAACTAAAGGGACAACCACGTATTTCCATGAATTCAGACTGGTCTCACCTTTGCTAAAATTTGTGATACACCGTTCATCCTATGTTGGGGTGGTGATTTTGGTTTTTGAAAATACTGCGTGATGCAAATGACTTATCTTGATTCCTGAGTTTGGGAGCACAGCCTCCCTTGCCCCACCCACACCCAGTCCAAAGGATCCACAGAGCCTCTGAGAGAAGACGACTTCTAAATTGGGTCCCTACGTAGGAACAGAGGTCCACCAGGCGGATAAAGGGGAACAGCATATGCAGTGCTTCTCAATCAGGGGATATTTGGCAATGATGGAAGCCATTTAAAATTTTTTGATTTTCGACTGGGGAGCATTCCTAGAGGCCAGGAATAGCAGGTAGGGTCAGGAATGCTGCTAGATATTGTACAATGCACAGGACTGCCCCCCACAACAGAAAATGATCCTGCCCCAGGGTCAGTAGGGCTAAACTGAGAAATGCCACACTAAAGCACCAAGGGGTGAACCATCATGGCGACATGCTGCTTTGGGCTGACCCTTGGCCTCTCTAAGCCTCAGTTTCTGCATCTGAAAAATGGGGATAATAATGGTACCTACTTTAGAGGGTTGTTGGGAAGAGGCATCTGTACACAGCAGGTGCTTAAGAAATTCCCCATCCTTTCCCACTTTGAACATACTTCGGACTTTAGAGCAAAAGCTTTTTCAAAAGAGACAGCTTCCCTGGGTTCCAAAGGAAACTGGGACACGGGAAAGAACACATTTTGTTCTTTTCCAACCTTTCTCTTAGCGAAAACCAGGAGTCTTATCGCTCAGCGAATGAGAGCCTGTTTGTAGAGAACGAGCCTGTGTGTTGGCTTATCACTGGCCTGAGTTTTAACAGGGAGTGAATTTTTATGACTGTGTTATAAACCTTTGCAAAAACCATTTTCAAACTAAAAAACGCTGACAGGTTCTTAACTACTATAGCTACTAAATTAAGCACGAGGGATGGGGGGTGTGGGGTGCAAAAGAAAACAAAAGTGCCTTGAAAGAGTCAGTGGAGGTAAAATAATGTTCATTAAAAATAGAAAAACAAACACACAAAAAAAATCTTTTGTGTTCAACTTCATACTCGTACATCATAATGTTCCAGTAAAAGGCCATTTCCCCCTGAGATAATAAAGGAATTGAATTTTTCCTTATCGGTCATCTATTTTTCTAGCTGAAGCTATTACTCCCGCTCTGGGGTTGCTAGGCAACAAGAAATATTAATAGCAGCTTTTATTAGCTTAGCTTTTGCAGCCGAGTACCAGAATGAGAAAATGGGAAACATAAATGTGTTACATAAATCTTTCAACCTTTCAGAGCCGGTGTTAGTCTCTGTTTTCATAATGATTTATTGAAGTGATGGTTCATTTATGAGAAAAAGGAGTGCAGGATAAGAAAACGGAGCAGTCCCCTGCAGGAGTGTTTGAAAATAAATAATTATAGCAGGGGAGCAAAAGCTGTTTAAAGCCATTTTTCTGAGTTTTATAAAATGTAAAAAGACATATTTCTTTCACTTATTGCCTCTAAAAAACAAGGGGGAGGGAGGTTCATCTGGACTCTGCAGGATATAAAGGAACCTCTGGGCCCCCCCCAGTCAGGATCCTCAGAGGCCCATCTGGGAGATAAGCACCCTCCACTCCCACCCCCAGAGGGAAATTAGCCAAAAACATGGCAGCCAGCAAAAGCCCAAGCTCTGGAAGCCCTTGCAGATGCCCTACTTTTACTAAGAGAGACCCTTCCCCTGGTCATGCAGCCAGGAAGAGTTGGGTTCAGGGCCCTCAATTTCTTGGCAAGCTGTGGAACTGTCACTTTGTTGCTGCTCTCAAGCTTGAGCCATGACCAAGGTCCTGGTTTAATGAATATGCCCATCCCCTGTCCACGACCAGCGGGGACCCTCTCCCCACCCACAGCTGTCCCAGCCTCCGACCATCTTCCCCAACACCCACCTCTTGGACCAGCCTGATGTTTGCGAGTTGGCCTGACAACTGCTCCAGCAAAGCCCACCCCAGGCAGTTCAGGCTGGACAAACACAGATTCCCAAACCCTATCAGTAAAATGAACAGATCAGGAGTTCTCATCATGGTGCAGTGGAAATGAATCCAACTGGGAACCATGAAGTTGCAGGTTCGATCCCTGGTCTCGCTCAGAGTGGGTTAAGGATCTGGCGCTGCCGTGAGCTGTGGTGTAGGTTGCAGACGTGGCTTGGATCTGGCATTGCTGTGGCTGTGGCGTAGGCCAGGAGCTGTAGCTCCGATTAGATCCCTAGCCTGGGAACCTCCATATGCCATGGATGCTGCCCTAAAAAAAGAAAAAAAAAAAAGAAAAAAAGAACAGATCAATAAATAGACTACTTTACATTTACTGAAATTACATTTATATTTACTGTAAATTACAGTGTGCCAGGCACTGGGCTGGGTACTTGACCTACAGCTGATCATTGAATCTTCATAGTGATCAAGTTCCGAGAAGGCAAGTAATATTACCTCCATTTTACAGATGAAAAAACTGAGGCTCAGGGGGATTAACTACTTTCTCTGGGTCAGAGGGTGAATGCTGGTACTGGGTTTTGAACTTAGCCCTTGCTCTGAACTACGGGTAATTCTATCTTAACTATTGGGTAAGAGTACACCATCAGGGGAAAACATACCCCAACCCCCCATACACAATATTATCACAATAGATTATGAAAATGACCACAAATTCCTGCCCTTCCTGTATCCACATCCTTCTTCAACGTGACTCTGCCATTTCTCCCTTCAAGAGGTGGGGTCTATTTCTAGGCTTGGCCACACGACTCACTTTGGCCAAAGGGACATTAGCCAATGTGATGCAAGGAGAGGTTTGAAAAGTGGCTGCACAGTGGAGCCTCTCTTTCTTGATGCCCTTGGGAGCCCTGTGACCATCGCCATGTGAACAAGCCCAGGCCACAATTTGAGGAGAGACCTGTGGCCACATCATCCCTATTGACCCCAACCAACTGCCAAGATGTGAACAAGGCCATTCCAGGCCATGCAGCCCCAGCCAAGTTGCAAGCTGACCGCAGGAATCAGCCAAGCCAGTCCAAATCAAAAGAACTACCTTGCTAACCCATAGAAGCACAAGAAATATTAAAAGTCAATTGCTTGCGTTAAGCCACTCTATGTTGGGGTAGTTTGTTACATAGCACAAACTAACTGATACAATTGTAAAACAAAACAAAAAACAAATTATGCATTAAGAACAATAAAGGGAATAGGTTGGACTGGGCAGGGGTCGGGGGTGAAGTGTTAGGTGGAGATGAATATTAAGGATCTCCCACAGTCAAGACACAGGCCATGCTCATAAGCTCTGAGCCCTGCCCCCAGGCTCCAGACCTGAAGCCAGGACTGCGGGCTCTCTCCTAGGAACCACCTCTAAAGCAAGGGGGTAAAGGGGCAACTAAGATATTGCCCAGCCCTCTCCCCCTACAGCCTACCCTGGGACACTAGCCAGGAAAGACCCTTCACTCATTGTGGCCCCCAGCCCCCTCTGTGTAGGGAGGAGGGTCAGTCTTGACAAGATGCTTTGGGACAGGGACCTAGAACACAAGGGATCTACAACAACCAGTCTTGAGCTCAGGGTTTTGATCCAAGTAGATAAGCTTTGAGCCCCCAGGCCAGGGGCATATGTGGGGTGCTAGTGGGGGGGGAGGGTCTAGCCAACCCCAACCCCACATGCTTGTACAGTGTGTGTGTCATGGCTGAGGAAGCAATTATCCCACTTTCCTGTGCGTGAGTTCGCCAGAGCTGGAATCCCAATCCGATTCCATAGATGGGAAAACTGAGGCTGGGAGAGACGTGACTTATCCAAATTCCCAGAGGAAGCAGGAAACAAGAATCAGTGCTGGAGGAGAACACACGAATAATGAAGGCCAGGGCTGGACCACAAAGTTCCAGTGACCCACAGGGCTCCGCTAGGGAGACCCCATATTTCCTAAATCACTAGAACCCATGGCTGATTTTGCCTGAACTCGTTTCCCATTGGACCCCATCTCCACCTGACCAAGGCTCTCCCAGCGGTTCCTCTGAATTTGAAAAAAGATGCAGTTTTCGCGGGAACTTATCTGAGAGCATCACACTTTGTCCCTTTCCAGGATAATTCCTCTCCTGGGTAAGCCAGGCCCATAAGCTCGAAGATTTCCCAAGGACGACTCCAAAATAAATTATTTCAGACTTAACAGAGGCTGCTCAATAAATTCTACTCTTCTAGTTTCTTTGGGTATTTTAGAAACTGATTTATACATACAATATCTCTCTCAAAATGAGACAATCAACACAGGATAAAATTATTGAGTTATGAAAATAGGGGTCAGATGGAGGTGCGGCGCTTTAAATTAAACTGGCAAAATATATCTTTCATACTAAATTGACTCTTTTTGTCTTCGAAATGAATGTTTAATCAGTTAAGATGCTGAAGTCAAGGGAGAAGCCTTAAGCATATTTAATTTTGTAAAAGGAGCCCAATGTTAATACTGCTCAGAACCTATCTTTAAAGCAGAAGAGCTGACTCCCACGTGTGCTGGCAGGCCATGCGGGCTGGGCAGGAGACCAAAAGGAATCAGTGGCCTCTGGCATTAGAGCCCAGGGGGCTTGGCATTCACGAGATGGCTGTCAAATGCCTTGGCCTCACGCCCTCTCCAGGGAGCACATTCACGATGCAGCTCAGCCTGTGCAGGGATCATCAGAAGCATCCGAGTCCTTAGGGCACCTTCTGTGCCACCAGTGGCCCCAAAGCCAAGCCACTCCATTCCTTGGGGCCCTGGTAAAACCGAGAGGCATATAGTAGGGGCCAGAGCTGTGGTTTGGTGACTTAATAGTTATGCTATAGTCATTCATTCGTAAAGTACATAAGCTACTAGGGTCAGTCATCACTTCCTTTTGGAAGCAACGACCCTTCATCTGAGCCAGGTGCCTCTTCTACGTGCACAGAGCAGGAGGCGTGGATTCCATCAGAACATTTATTATATTTTATTGTTTTTAAAAACTTCTTTGCTTTTTAGGGCCGCACCCGCAGCATATGGAGATTCCCAGGCTAGGGGGTCCCATTGGAGCTATAGCTGCCAGCCTACACCACAGCCACAGCGATGCAGGATCCGCGCTGCATCTGCCACCTACACCACAGCTCATGGAAACACCAGATCCTCAACCCACTGAGCAAGGCCAGGGATCAAACCCGCAACCTCATGGTTCCTAGTCGGATTCGTTTCTGCTGAGCCACGATGGGAACTCCAGTCAGAGAATTTATTAGGCCTTCAGATATGGGCTCTTCACCTGCACCAGGAGTTTCTCAAGGGCATCACCTTGATCCAAAGCTCAGAACAGTGCCTGGCACCTAGTAGGCTCTCAATCGCAGTTGATCACTGGTTAAGCTGGAAAACGGAGGCTTCAAGATATCTGATCCTACTCCCTAAAACCTGTAAATGTTACTGTATGTGGGAAAAAGAGGCTTGGCGGGTATGATTAAGTTAAGGCCATTGGGATGGGGAGATTATCCTAGAGTATCTCTCAATGCCCTAGTGCCATCACAAGTGTTCTGATAAGAAAGGCAGAGGGAGAGGTCACTGGAAGAAGAGGAGGCAACATGATGATGGGCAGAGACTGGGGTGATGCAGCCAAGAGCCAAGGACAGACGGTTCCCACAAGAAGTTGGGAGAACCAGATGGATCCTTCCCCAGAGTCCCCAGAGCAAGCTCACCCCTCCTGACTTTTTTTTTTTTTTTTTGCTTTTTAGGGCCGCACTCACAGCATGTGGAAGTTCCCAGGTTAGGGGCTGAACTGGAGCTATAGCCGCTGGCCTCAGCCACAGCCACTCCGGATCCAAGCTGCATCTGCGACCTACACCACAGCTCACAGCAATGCTGGATCCCTGACCCACTGAGCGAGGCCAGGGATCGAACCCGCATCCTCATGGATTCTACTTGGATTCGTAAAGTACATAAACTACCAGCCACAATGGGAACTCCCCTCCTGACACCTTGATACAGATTTCAGAGCTCCAGCTTCCAGAGCTATTAGAGAACACCTGTCTGCTATTTTTAAGTCACCGAGTTTGTGAGAATTTATTAGAGCAGCCACAGGAAACTAATATGGTCATTCCCCTGCTCTAAGCCCCCCATTTCCTCACTTCAGTAATTCCCACCTCACTTGAGAGCATCACGTGAGAAAACATTTGTAAAGCCCCCTGCGTGGTGCTTAATACCTAGGGTGTGCTGACACAGATTCCAGCATCACCCACAGAGCATGCATGTCCACACACACAGACACACACCTTCAGGCTTCAGCCCAGACACGTTTAAAACAACTGTCTTCCATTTCTCCAAAGAAGACATATGGATGGCCAACAGGCACATGAAAAAATGCTCAACATCACTCATTATTAGAGAAATGCAAATCAAAACTATAATGAGGTATCATCTTATACCAGCCAGAATGGCCATCATTAGCAAATGCTAGAGAGGGTGTGGAGAAAAGGGAACCCTCCTACACTGCTGGTGGGACTGTATATTGGGACTACGGAGGTTCCTCAGAAAACTGAAAACAGAACTACCATAGGACCCAGCAATCCCACTCCTGGGCATATATCCAAACAAAAAGATACATGCACTCATATATTCATAGCAGCACTATTCACAACAGCCAAGACATGGAAACAACCTAAATGTCCAACAGGTGACTGGATTAAGAAGATGTGGTACATATTCACAATGGAATACTACTCAGCCATAAAAAAGAATGAGATAATGCCATTCTCAGCAACAGGAATGAAACTAGACATTCTCATACTAAGTAAAATAAGTTAGAAAGAGAAAAACAAATACCATATGATATCACTTACATGTGGAATCTGAAATATGGCACAGATGAACCTATCTACAGAACAGACACAGACTCACAGACATTGAGAACAGACTTGGTTGCCAGGGGGGAGAGGGGAGGGAGTGAGATGGATGGGGAGTTTGGCGTTAGCAGATGCAAACTAGTACACTTAGAATGGATAAGCAGTGAGGTCCTGCTGTACAGCACAGGGAACTATGTATCTCTTCTGATAGACCATGATGGAAGATAATACGAGAAAAAGAATGTGTGTATATATATATATATATATATATATACATGTATGACTGGGTCACTTTGCTCTACAGTAGAAATTGACAGAACATTGTAAATTAATTATACTTTAATAAAAAATTTAAAAAATAAATAAAACAACTGTCTCTAAGGTGCTTTGTTTCTTTCTACCACAGGGTCCCAATGGACGGACCCATTCTTACTTGGTTTCCTACTTGGTCTGTCTGCCCTCCGCTGGGTAAATTGGTTTGGCTTATCTTTCATTGCATAACAAGGGAATATAAAACCCAGTGAACCCTTGAAAACTCTCACTAATGGAAGAATTAAAGCTATCTGAATTTGCCAAGCATCTTAAACATGAGCTAGTTTTAAAGAAATCTGGAAAACGACTGCAAAGTGCCTATTTGGACCGGGCCCAACAAAAACATTTCCTAGGAGGAGCAATCGGGGGTCATCTTTGATAAACAGAGAGCATCCCTTGTCATTATCAGAACTATTCTAACCAGGTGCCCCAACCAAGGTACCTGCAAGGATCCACAGTCTGTTTCTTTAGGTAAATGAGACTTACGGGAAAACACTGCCCACTGAGTTACACAGGGAATTCATTATTACTAAAAATAACAATAGCAAATATGCCCTGATTGTTTACTCTCTGCCAGACATTTGCTAAGACTTTACATACATTATCTCCGATACACATCACCGCAGTCTGGAGGTGGGCACTACTATGATTCCAAGACCAGGGGACTGAAGCTCAGGAGGGGTAACCAGGATCCAACACGGGTCTTGGGACGCCGGTGCCCGTACTCTCACCACTACCCCGCACTCTCCACTCACCCCCAGCATCACAGGCCAATGGCACTGGGGCCCAGAACCGCAGCCAGACACACGGCCCCTCCCCGGGGCACACACCAGAGGCATCTGCCGGGCCCTGCCCTTGGCCGTGTTACCATGAATCCCGAAACCAGGAAGGCCTGGAGTCGTGAAGTTTTTGTCAGGAAATTGGCTGGGCAGGCAGCTAAGGTATAAGCATTCCAACAACGTGGAATTAAAACCACAGGGCTCTTAGAGAGAGAGGAGGAAGCGGAGGACCTGCATTATTGATGGGCTCATTCCACAAGAAATGGAGCGTCAATTTCCACTGAGCACTTTAGTCAGATCCTGGAGTTGGCTTGCCCCCTCCCTCCCTCTCTCCTCTCCTTTTGGGTCTCCCCTGGCTTCAAAAAACCAAAAGTGATGTGGCTCTCAACAATACGAAGAGTATACCAGGCTTTTTTTTTTTTTCATTTTGTTTTTGCTTTTTAGGGCTGCACCTGTGGCATGTGGAAGTTCCCAGGCTAGGGGTCGAGCTGGAGCTGCAGCCGCTAGCCTAGGCCACAGCCGCAGCAACCCCAGATCCGAGCTGTGCCTATGACCTACACCTCAGTTCACGGCAATGCTGGATCCATAACCCACTGAGGAGGCTGCATCCTCATGGATACTAATTGGGTTCGTAACTCACTGAGCCACAGCTCCCAGGTTGTTTGTTTTTTGTTTGTTTGTTTGTTTGTTTTAAGCAAGGAGATTTGGTGGCAATAAGAGACCGTAATAACAATAAATAAATAAAATACAGTCAAGACTGCTAGACTATATACTGTATGCCTGAAGGTCCCAGGCATCTGCCTGAATTGGGCCACAAATTTGGCTGTGGCCTCTGAGCGGCCTCCTTCCAACATCATGTCATCAATTCAGTGGCCCTTCCTCCCCTGCCACAGGTGTGTTTAATGACAAAATCAAGGACTGCTCCCTCCTGAACACAGTGGTTGGATCTGTCACGGTCCTCCCTGGAAGACCTGAACTGTCATCTGCCAGAGACAGGGAAGATGTTGGGTGCCAGCAGCCATCATGCTTGCTGTGCAGATGATACTAATGATACTGCTGGAGTTCCTAGATCCAGCCATGCCTGAAACCCTCTGTCCACCCTAGATATTTCTGTCTTTTTTGGAGTCAGCTTGAGTTTGAGTCCTGTCAATGAGGAAGGAGCTTAAGAGCTGTGACTAGCATATAACATTAAGTGTGAAGGACAAGGCAAATATAAACACACATCACGTTGTTCAGGGAAAGTATTAGAATCACTTAAGGAGAGTTTCCCATTATACAAAAAGTTCTCTACTGATTTTCTACAGGTCTTGATTGTTCAAACCAGCCATTCATGCTGAAAAATCATACATTTCCGTAGTGTGGGATTCAGGACCTTTATGATCCAGGCCCTGCTAGCTCTTTCACCTCCTCTCTCCCTATGGGGCTCCACATCTTTTCTCTCCAGCTCAATAAAAGGAATGAACTACATGCCACTCCTAAGCACATGAGCTCTTCTGCCTCCTGCTTTTGTCCGTGGTATCCTCCCAGCCTGAAAGGTCCTTTCCTGCCCTGGTCTGCCCGCCAAATTCCCATCTATCCTGATAACTCGGTAATCATCCCCTTCCCTGCCAGCTTAAGCAAGATGCAACGTTTTAAAAACAATGTGATTCCATTTGTATGAAATATACAGAAGAAGAAAAAAAATATATATAGAGAAAGTAGATTAGTCGTTGCCTAGGACTGGAGGATATAGTGGGGGGGTTTAGGAATGATGGCTAAAGCGTATAAGGTTTTCTTTGGGGGGTGATGAAAAGGTTCTAAAGCAGGTTGTGTTTTTTTTTTTTTTTTGGTCTTTTTGTCTTTTTTGTTGTTGTTGTTGTTGTTGCTATTTCTTGGGCCGCTCCCGCGGCATATGGAGGTTCCCAGGCTAGGGGTCGAATCGGAGCTGTAGCCACCGGCCTACGCCAGAGCCACAGCAACGCAGGATCCGAGCCGCGTCTGCAGCCTACACCACAGCTCATGGCAACGCCGGATCGTTAACCCACTGAGCAAGGGCAGGGACCGAACCCTCGACCTCATGGTTCCCAGTCGGATTCTTTAACCACTGCGCCACGATGGGAACTCCAGAAGGTTGTGTTGATCATCACACAACTCCGTGAATATACTAAAAGCTACTGAATCATATACTTCAAATAGGTGCAGTGTATGGTAGGTGAACTATAATATCTCAGTAAAGCCTTTAAAAATAGAAGTCAAGATGAGATTACACTACTCAAAATAATACAACAAATAATACCAAGATGTTACAAACGGAGCTTCAGACATCAAGTTCCCTCCATGCCCACCCCCCGTATTCTGCAGAACCCCCGCGCAAGTGACCTGGGGGTTGAGCCCAGACTCTGCCCAGGAGCAGAGGGTCCTCGTCAAGGCGCTGACATTCCGCTCCCCCCCCCACCTCCTTCCTCACTGTAACTGGCAGGAACCATGGTGATAACAGGGACTCACCGTGGGCAGCTGGCCTGACAGCAGGTGGCTGTCCTGGGCCAGCATGTTGGACACCATGATGGCTGGGAGGTCCATGGCCTGGTAGGAGTAAGCAGGGAGCAGTCCGTTGGGTGCGAGGCTGTGGCACAGCGAATGGTAGCCGGCTTCGTGGTCCCCCAGGTGCAGGAGGGATGGCTCGGGGAGGTTGGGAGGTGTTATTGGGGGGATCTCATAGTCTTCGTTGCTTTCGTTCTGGCTGGTGTAGGTCTAAAACATCAAAAGGCCATGTGGTAACTATTACATTTCGAACGGATAAGCCATGAGGTCCTACTGTACAGCACAGGAAACTATATCCAATCTCTTGGGATAAACAGTGATGGAAGATAACATAATAAAAGGAATATATATATGTTGAATAGAAATGGTAAGCGTGGACACCCTGGTTTTTTCCTTATCTTAAGTATCTCAACATTTTACCACTAAGCAGGATGTTTGCTGTCGGTTCTTACAAGTATTCTATAACAGGGTACGGGCATTCCTTTTTCTTTCAATTATGCATCGATTTTTAATTTTATTGAACTTCTTTTCCCAAATCTACTGACAAGCTCAAAGGGCTTTTCTCCTTTAATTCAGTTAATACGGTAAATTGCTACACTTGGTTTTTCTAATGCGAAAACAACCTTGCATTTCTGGAATGGACCCTCCTTGGTCACGATATGTTATTATTTTCATGCATCATTGGATTTCTTTGGCCATGCCCACAGCAGGTGGAGGTTCCTGGGCCAGGAATCGAACCCACGCCATAGCAGTGATCTGGGCTGCTGCAGTGACAACACTGGGTCCTTCACGCACTGCACCACAAGGAAACGCCACATTATTGGATTTTGATCGCTGTTGTTTTCTTTAGGATTTCTGCATCTAGGATTGACCTAGAATTTTCCTTTTCCACACTGCCCTTGTTGGGTTTTAGTACCAAGGTTATGTTAGCCTGTGGAACCATTCCTCCTTTCCTACACTCTGCGAGAGATTAGACTAGGAGAAGAGACATGTATAAACTGCAAGACTGATGTGAGAAAACATGAAAGAGAAGTTTCCAGACCCAGAAGACAAAGCCAGGGTGTTTAATAGACCTCTGTTCAATCAGCATTCTGGAGGGAGAAGAGTGAGAATGAGGCAGAGGAATAAGTGAAGAGATGATGGTTGGGAATATTCCAGAACTGATGAAGGACACCAGAGATACTGGTGAATATGACGGGAAATCTTACAACCGTCATAGTATACCATGTGTCGAGAGGAAAAAAACCCACAAAACCACAACAGCATACAAGAAATACATCTAACAATCTTATGTTCTTTGGTAAGTATGTGTATTAAAATAGCTAGCATGTGCACTGAAGCCAAATACAATGCCGCCTTCTTGGTGGGTAGGCTCTCAGTGAGTATTTGTTGGATGAGGTCATTGAGGGGTGAAGATGGCTAGGATGTGAGTGGAGTTATGGTGAGAATCACTAAAATACCTGCTTAGTGTCAATGCCTTTTTCCTTGGGCACCTGTGATTTGAACCTCAACTTAATTCCTGGGAAGAGCCCTAGACTGACCTTTATAGCCACAGAAAGCTCCTTGGAGAGGACAGTGCCTTGCCACACTCATGTCATGCCCACGCCTTGGACCCAGAGCCCGAGCCACCTCTTGCTCACTAGCTCCCTCTGTAGGGCTGTTATGAGATTATTTCACAGATAAGCAAACTGCAGTCCAGGAAGAAGTGACCCTGTTGGTGGCCAAGGGCATTCGGAGCCATTGGGAATAGGACCCAGTCTTCTGACCCCCACGATCTGGTTCCTTCCCATCACAAGTAGTTGCTTCCAAGAGCTGAACCAAGCTCATGGGTTTGGGGACCGACTCCTGCCTCACTGCTCTGCATGCTTAAACCCAAAGGTACATCTTTCTTACGGCATGATCTTAGCCTGTCATCGCCCTCCCTCTGGGCTCAGGTCCACATTGCACAAAGGGGGAGGGAGGATGGACTCATTCATTTCTCGACCTCCATGGCTAAGTGCACATATTGGCTCATCAATCAATGAATTCAATGATTTCAATCCAATTCAATGGGAGTCTTAAGCTGGTGCCTGGGAGTAACAGAAGGAGCAGGAGAGACGACCCAAGGAAGGCTGTTTGTCCTGGTCACGCTTGATACCTGAGAGGAAACCAGGTTCTGGCTGGTCTCAGCTCTGCTGAAAACAATTTCCTTGAGTATTTTTCTCAATCAGGGAATATAAATATCTAACATCTATTGAGCATACAGTATGTGCCAGGTGTAAGTACTTTACAAATATTTAATGTATTTAATTACTAAAACACCCTTGCAAAGGAGGTTCTGTATATGCCCGTTTTACAGATACAGAAACTAAGGCGTGGAGAGGGGAATTTACTTGCCCAAAGTCACACAGTTAGACAAAGGTCTCACTCCCTCCTCCCCTAATTTACACTGTCTGCAAAGGAAGGCAACATCTTCTAGTCTGTGACACGAACCCTGAGCCACCGGGTCCTAACCATCCTTAGAGGCAGTGTGCCAGCTAATGGCCCAACTGGGGGCTTGGGCATCAAGAAATGGGCTTTGGTCCAGCCTTGTTATCGATGAGCTTGGGAAAGTAACTCCTCCCTCTAAAAGGTGAAGATCAGAAGCACGTTTTCTTACACAGGATCCCAGCTCAGCCCTCTCCCTCACTGTCTCTTTCCTGGAGTATAACCCCCACTACTAGTTCCTGATCACCAATTATATGTGGGGTGTTTTATTTAATTATTGACTTCATTAGCGTTATTATTAATATTATTGTTTTAAGGCTGCCAATAGCTTTTCCTTAACCTGACCTCTAGCTGATTTTGAAGTACAATATATCAGATTAAGGGAGAAAATGTGGACTTCTTCATTTAAATATTCACTTTGGATAAGTGACCTCAGCCTGGTTTCTTGTTCATCAAGAACTTTTTCTTTTCTTTTTTCTTTTTACGGCTGCACCTGCGGCATATGGAAGTTCCCAAGCTAGGGGCTGAATCAGAACTGCAGCTGAGGTCTATGCCACAGCCACAGCAGCATCGGATCTGAGCCTCCTCTGCGGCCTACACCACAGCTGCGGCAATGCTGGATCTTTAACCCACTGAGCACAGCGAGGGATAGAATCTGCATCCTCATGGAGACAGGATCAAGTCCTTAACCCACTGAACCACAACGGGAACTCCAGTGCTGGGTGTCTAATATGCACAGCATCTCTATTTTTTTCTCCACAATTTCCTAGGTGTGTAGCATAGAACTAGTAGGTGTCTTCAATATCCCAGCTGTGTCTATAATGACCTCCTACATCTCCCCACTTACAAATGTGCATCACCTGTGATCTCCCTAATTCTCCAAGTCTGTCTAAACTGACCTGGGATGGCTCTCTAATTCCCCAGAGAGGTCTACCTTGTTGTAAGTTGACACCCTTATTCTCCAGGTGTCTACCTTGACATGTACATTTTCCTAAGTCCCAAGGGAGGTCTTCCCTGAACTATTTTTTTCCAGCTTTATCAAGATATAATTGACACATAAATCTCGAATTTTTAAGAGTCATGTATTTTTCTCTAGTTCACAGATCAGAAAATCAAGATCTCGAGGCTAGATTACAACCAGGAGGTAACTGTGTCAGAACCACCTCTTCGCCTGCTGCTGGGACAGTAGCAACTTCTTTAAAGGACCCTCCAGGCATCAGTCTTCCTCTTTGCATCTCTGTCCAATCTGCTCTCAGTGCCCATTCTCGAAATAAATACATCCTGAGCATCTGCTGCTTAAAAACTGGTACCTCTCTACTGAAAAGAGAGAGAGAAATAGAGAGCTCCCTCCAAACATCTTAACATGGCACCCGAGGGTGATAAAAATGCTTTTAAGATTGCATTTTGATGCATTTTGGTGCATATAAATGGGCGTTAATGTAACTTCACCTTTCAGTGCATCTCTTCTAAGACAAGGTACCCAAAAATCGAATGGTATAATTTTGTGGTGTACGATTTGCTGTAGAGAGCAGGACAGGGAAGGGTAGGAGTACCCCTCAAAATCAGAAATGGGAGTTCCCGTCGTGGCGCAGTGGTTAACGAATCCGACTAGGAACCATGAGGTTTGGTCCCTGCCCTTGCTCAGTGGGTTGACAATCCAGCGTTGCCGTGAGCTGTGGTGTAGGTTGCAGACGCGGCTCGGATCCCGCGTTGCTGTGGCTCTGGTGTAGGCTGGTGGCTGCAGCTCCGATTGGACCCCTAGCCTGGGAATCTCCATATGCCGCGGGAGCGGCCCAAGAAATAGCAAAAAGACAAAAAAAAAAAATCAGAAATGGCTGGAGAGAAAAGTACTCCATGCCCTTCTGTGCCTGGCACCTGGCTAGTACAACCCCCATCTAGATGCCACATCTCCATCTCCAATTTTGGTCACTCCTCTGAGCTCCAGGTCTAAGCATCTAAATGCCCACTCAATAGTCCCACTTGATGTCTCAGAGGCAACTCTGAGTGAACACGTGCAGAGCTGCAATCATGATGCCCCTTCACCTGGCCCCATACCTGTGTCTCCCTCGTCCTCCATCCAGTTAATAAAGGCACCGATTTGGCGTTTACCTTCGGTCACACCTCAAATCCAATAAAAGCCCTCAGAAACATTTTTTAAATCTGTCCATTTCTCTCCATTCCCACTGCCACAATCCTGGTCCAGGTTGCCAGCATCTCTTACCTGGGGAACTGCACAGCCTCCTTACTGGTCTCCCACAGCCCACTCTGGACCCCATCAATCCATTCCTTTCATGCAGCCAGAGGGGCCTCTAGAAAAGATGATCAGCTCACCACATAACTCCTGTGCTTACTCTGCTCTGCTGGCTCTCCACGGTCCTACAATAAAGTCCACAGTCCCAAACACGGCCTGGAAGTCTTGACACAGCCTGGCTGCCATCACCCCTCTAGCCACAGGGACCTTTCCTGCCTTCCAGGCCCTCACCTCATCTGCTCCCTCTGCTGGAATGCTTTGCCCGCCATACACTCCCCCTGCATCTGGCCCATCCCTTCATCCCTCGGCCATAGGTTTGGTTTCAATGTCTTCCCTGACACTCTCTAGAGTAGATCACCTTGCATTTCTCCTTGGATGTACTCCGTGAATATACGGTTAACTAATTTCTTGTATAACTGTTTAATGTTTAATGTGAATTCTGCCAGGACAGTCCTTGTATGTCTTGCTTTCCAGAATCTGGCCCAAAGAAAGAGCTCAGAAATAATTAGTTGAATGAATGACTGAGCCAGGTCCTAAGGCAGATGCCATTAGCGTGCATTTCACTCAACCTTCGTAACTGTCCTGGAGGTGGCCGTTACTGCCCCTATTGCAAAGGAGTCAGTGGGGTCTAAGTGGATAAGGGCCAGGGGGCCTGGGTTTGAATTCTGGCTCTGCCACATACTAGCTGTGTGACTTCGGGCAGGCTACTTAGCCTCTCTGTGCCTCATTTTCCTCGTATGTGGAAAGAGGGTAATAACAGGATGTATTACAGAGTTGCTGTAAAGAGTAAATGCATCAATGCCTGTACACTTCTCAGGACACTGCCTAGCACAGAGCCAGCCCTCTCGGCGACAGTTGCTATTGGCCTTGCCGGGAGTTTCAGAGACATGAAGGAACTTCCCCGGGGACACAGCGCAAAGGAACAGCAGCAGCTCTGTGCACAGTATCCTCACTCTTTTCCCCACCATGAAGGTTCCTAACTCCTCCTACCACAGGTCTGTGCATCACGGGGTGATGTCTGCCTTCAGCCTGACCACTGAGATGGGATAGGGCCTGATGCCTTTAGATGGCTCTCCGCCATAGGTGCCATATCATCTGGAAAGCAGAGTCGCAGGAAGCCTGCCCCCCGTCCCCACCCATCCTACAGCAAGACCGCCTTCCTCCCATTGGCCTTCTTCAGCCCCTTGTATGTGCTCCCCATAGTATCGTTGTCACCCGCAATGATTTGTGACTCTTTCCTCACCTTTAGCCTGCGTTCCCTCCCCCTACACCTGAGGCTCCATGAGGGCAGGGGCTAAGGCTGTCTTGTCACCAGTGCCTGGCACACAGTAGGTGCTCAATACGAGTGATGAGTGAGCACATGAAATAGGGGATGCAGCATGCTTTGGGTTTACACCTCACCTGGTGTTTCCACATCTGTCCCTTCTGACAGACCGGAAGTCCCTCTGCCCCCACTATTTATGGCCGTGGACCACTGCTTTCCTGTCTACTCCCCATACCCACAACAGGTGCTGTCACACGGCATGTGACAGTGAATGCCAAATGACTGCATGACTCCATACCATCCTTTTCTTTCTTTCTTTGTCTCTCTTTCTTTCTTTTCTTTCTTTCCTTTCTTCCTTCCTTCCTTCCTTTCTCTTTCTTTTTTTCAGGGCCGCACCCATGGCATGTGGAGGTTCCCAGGCTAGGGGTCAAATCGGAGCTACAGCTGCCGGCCTACACCACAGCCACAGCAACACAGGATCCGAGTGGTGGCTGCAACCTACACCACAGCTCACGGCAACGTCGGATCCTTAACCCGCTAAGCGAGGCCAGAGATCGAACCCACAACCTCGGGTTCTTAGTCAGATTCGTCTCCACTGTGCCATGACAGGAACTCCCGACTCCATACCTTTCATTTAAAAGCCTGAACACACTGGAAGCAGCCCAAGCGACCAAAAGCCTTTTGCAAAAATAAGCATATGTTGTATCAAAATATTGGAATCACACAATTATGACAATCCATTTAAAGAGGCAATTAACACACTTAAAAATAACTAAATATGCAAACACGTACATCCTCCTCCGAATGCAATTAAATGCTAAATGCATGACACCTGAATAGCAGCCCTGCCTGCCACGGATTCATAGCATCTGCCAGCTGCTGGACCAGACCTTGCCACACTCCTTCTCCATTTAATCCGTGTGAGTTCTGCAAAGTGACTGTTCCCTCCATTCTGCAGGTGAAGAGGATAAAGCTGAGAGAATGGACGTGTCACATGGCTAGTAAGTCTTGGTTGGGATTTCAGGTCTTGTGACTCTGAATCCATCATTTTCCCACACTGGGTCAGAGACTTCTTCAAGGCTCATGTTTCTCACTGCCTCTAAGTAAGAGATGGGTCACTTGAGTGATGCCTGACTTGCTCTCTAGCACCAGTGTCCCCATGAGAATATAGAGAGTCTAAGTTTTAAGAGCTCCAGGAGCTAAAACTACTAGCAGAACCTTACAGAGAAACTTCTGCAACGAGCTGCTTCTTCCTATTCACCCAGCCTCTCTCAACCCCCCTCCAATCACATTTCCATCCCATGATCCATCAAAACTGTTCAGCAGGGTTGCCAACAATGGCCATGTTACCAAGCCCAGTGGTCCCATCTCAGTCCCCACTTCTCCCCAGCATCTGACATACTCGGTCACCTCCTTTCTCCTGGGAATAAGTCTCTTCTAAAGCTTCTAGGACAGCAAAGAGGTTAGTCTTCCTAAATCTGAGGCCATTTCTTCTCCATATTTGCTGGTCCGCCTTCTTTGCCCCAACCTACTAAGGATGCCACAGAGCTCAGAGCTCAGACCTCCTTTCTAAACATACTCACTCTTGGAGGAGCTCATCCAGGTTCATGGCTTAAATACCATCTACAGGCTGCTGACTCCCCAACTCATATGTCCAGCCTAGACCTCTCTCCTGAACTAAAGATTCATGGAGCCCATGGTTATTTGACACCCTTGTTTGGATTTTTTTTTTTTTTTGTCTTTTTAGGGCCACACCCGCAGCATATGGAAGATCCCAAGCGAGGGGTCGAATTGGAGCTGTAGCCGCCAGCACACGCCACAGCCACAGCAATGTGGGATCTGAGCCTCGTCTGCAACCTACATCACAGCTCACGGCAATGCTGGATCCTTACCCCACTGAGCGAGGCCAGGGATCGAACCCGCGTCCTCATGGATGCTAGTCGGGTTCGTTAATCACTGAGCCACAAGGAGAATTCCCCTTGTTTAGATTTTTAATAGACATATGCAACTTAACATTCCTTGGCTCCCCTCTTTCTCTGGTGTCCTACACCAAATCTGTCAGGAAATCCTAATGGCCCCACCTTCAGAACAGGTACAAGATGGAACCACTATGGTCAAAGCCATCACCCTCTTTATGCTGGAGGATACAGCAGACTCCTGTCTGGTTTCCTTGCCTCCACCCTTGCTATGACCTATTCTCACTCAGGAGCCAGAATTCAGCCATTAAAATGTAAGGTCACGTCAGTCCTCTGCTCACCACCCTCTGACAGTCCCCTTCACACTCAAATAAGAACAAGGTCCTTATAAGGACTCCGTGGTCTAGCTCCCAACTCCCACCTACATCTCTTTACCTCCTTGACATCACCTCCTACTATTATCCTTATTCATGCCAGTTTAGCCATACTGGGCATGACTCTGCCTCAGAGCCTTTGCACTGGCTATTCCCTTTCTCTAGAAGATTCTCAAATATTCACACGGCTCATTCCTTCACCTCCCCACTCCCCATCTTTACTCAAACATTGCTTCTCAATAAGGTTTATTCTCACTGCTCGATTTAAAGTCACAAACCATCAGCCATACTCTATTGTTTTCTCACTTATTACTTTCCAATATCCTATACAGTTTACCAATTTATTTGCTTATGATTACTTGTCTCACCTCACTAGAATGTCAGCTCCATGGAGGAGGAAACAGCCATCAGTTTTGTTTACTGTGGATGCTCCCAGTTTCTTCATCAGTGCCCAGTATATAATGAGCGCTCAAATAGAATTTGATGACTGGGAGTTCCTGCTGTGGTGTAGTGAGGTAAGAATCTGACTGCAGTGGCTCAGGTCACAGCCAAGGTGTAGGTTCAGTCCCTGGCCTGGTGCACTGGGTTAAAAGATCTGGCATTGCTGCAGCTATGGCTTGGATTCAACCCCTGGCCCAGGAATTTCCATATGCTGTGGGTACAGCCATAAAAAAAAAAGTATTTGATAAATGAATGAATGAATGAATGAACAAATGAACTACTCATCAAATGTGGTAAGAAAATGAAGAATCCCCCTTCTAAGAAGTCTTTTCTGTTGCAAGGGTAAGACATAGGTTGTCTGAATCAGTCCAGGATTCCTCCCTTCCCAGAACTGGAGCATGAAAAACTGTAACTGACTGTCATTTGTGGGGAGCAAGTGGGAGTGGGAGGAAGAGGCAAGTGGCACGGCTGGGAGGTAGGGGTTTACCAACATTCGGTATCTACCACGCACAGAGATGTGTTAGGAGGCTGCCAGCATCACTTGTTCCTCAGTTCATCCATTTGTGCTTTTCTTTCCACATCAACTAAAGAATGAAAACTCAGAGCAAAGCAATGTGGCTGGGGAAGAAGGAGCATCCAGAAGGAGACTGTCAGGTTTTTCATGCACCAATTTCCAGGAAGGGAAGAATACTAGATGGATCCGAACAATCTTTTGTAACTTGACTTTGGGTCAAAGGAGGGTAAGCCTTCTCCTGGAATTCCTAGGAGGGAAGATCTTAATTAAACATCAAGGCCAATGACTCCTTGAGGGAGGGAAATAAACAGGCAAGGGGGTGGCCTCTGGACCTTGAATAAGGGATGGAGAGGAAGGAATGTAAGAACAACCAATGGGCCAGAAGCCTGTTGCAGTGATGAGCTTATGTGCCATGAAATTATCAGAATAATAAAATAAAATGACAAGTGAATCAGAAATTCAACCGTAGGAAGTAACACACACACACACACACACACACACATTTTAAATAACCCTTTATGATCAAAGCTCAAAACTAGAGAACAAAAAGAGAGCCAAGAAAGAGATTCTAAAAGGAGTGGTGAGGTGAAAAATGACTACAATTTATATTAATTCCAAATAGCTTTGATAAGGTGGCTGCAAGATTTAATGTGACTATTTCATAAGGGTTCCTAAAATAGAAGAGGTGCAGGATAGAACTATAAAATTAATAATGATCACAAACTAAAAATCTAGAGCATTTTGCTAGAAGCTATGCCATCCTTAGAGCAGATTACATATACTGATTAGTTATCTATATTGTAAGGAAAATATAAGTTTAAATAGTTTGGTATAATTTAAAAAATTTATTGAGGTGAAATTCACGAAACATAATTGTTTCAAAATTACCATTTGAGTGACATTTAGTACATTCACAATGTTTTGCAACCACCACAGCTCTCTAATTTCAAAACATTTCCACTACTTAAGAAAGAAAAACCCCATACCCATTAAGCCCATACCTATTCCCTGGCCCCAACCCCTGGTAACTGCAATCTGTGTTCTATCACTATGGATTCACCTATTCTGGATAGTTTTATATAGATGGAACCATGCAATATGTGACCTTACATGCTTCTTTCACTTAGCGTAATGTTTTTGAGGTTCATCCACAATGTAGCATATATCAGTAATTCATTCCTTTTTATTGCTGAATAATATTCCATGTATATACCCAATCTCTTATTTGTTCATCCAGTGAATGGGAAGTTTCCATCTTCTGGCTATTGTGAAGAGTGCCACTATGAATAAGTGTGGACATATATTTGTCAGGGTCTGTCTGCAGTTCTTGTGGGTCTATAGCTAGGAGTGGAACTGCTAGGTCATGTGACAATTCTATGTTTAACTTACTGAGGAACTGTCAAACTATTTTCCACAGTGGCTGCAAATTTTACATTTCCACCAGCCATGTACGATGGTTCCAATTTCTCTACATCTACGCCATTATTTTTATTATAGCCATCCTAGTGGGTGTGAAATGGTATCTTAGAATAGTTTTGACTCATATTTTCCTAATGACTAATAATATTGAGTAGCTTTTCATGTGTTTTTTTGGCCTTTTGCATATCTGCTTTGGAGAAATATCTTAAGTCTTTTACCCATTTTCAAATTAGATTGTCTTTCTGTTGTAATATTGTAGGAGTTCTTTACATATTCTAGACTTTAGACACTTATATAAGATAGATGATCTCCCATTTGGTGGGCTATTTTTCCACTTTCTTGGTAATGTCCTTTGATACATAGAAGTTTTCATTTTCATGGAGTCCAGTTCATCTATTTTTTCTTTGGTTGCTCATGCTTTTGATGTCCTACCTAAGAATCCACAGCCAAACCAAGGTCATGAAGAGTGACTTCTATGTTTTCTCCTAACAATTTTATGGTTTTAGCCCTGAGACTTAGGCCATGGATCTGCTTTGAAATAACTTTTGTATATGGCATGAGGTAGAGTTCAACTTCACTATTTCATGTGTGGCTATCCAGCTTTCTGAGCAATATTTGGTGAAGAGACTGTTCTTTCTCCATTGACTGGTTTTGACACCCTTAGTGAAAAGCCACTGACCTTAGGGAAAAGCTGTAGTTGATTTCTGGACTCCTATTTCTATTCCATTGGTCTATATGTCCATCCTCATACTAGAACCACACTGTTCTGACTATTGTGCTTTCGTAGAAATTGGGACGTGTTGTCCAACCTTGCTCTTCTTTTGCAAGACTGCTGTGGGTACTCAGGAGCCACTGGAATTTCATATGAATTTGAGGATCTATTCCATTTCTTCCTTAAAAGGTCAGTGGAAACTTGATAGGGATTGCACTGCATATGCAGATGGCCTGGGTAGTATTGCAATCTTACCAAAACTGAGATTTCCAATTCATAAACAGAGGATGTCTTTCCCATTTATTAAATCTCCTTCAATTTATTTATTTATTTATTTTGGCCCCACCCATGGCATGTGGAAATTCCTGGGCCAAGGATCGAACCCATGCCACAGTAGCAACCCAAGCCACTGCAGTGACTACATCAGATCCTTAACCTGCTGCACCACAAGAGAACTCCATCTTCATTCATTTCTTTCAGCAATGTTTTGTAGTTTTCAGTGTTTAAGTCTTTCAGCTTCTTGGCTAGATTTATTCCTAAATATTTTATTCTTTTGGATGCTATTACATATGAAATTGTTTTCTTGGTTTCCTTTTTGGATTGTTTGTTGCTGGTATATAAAAACACAACTGATTTTTTTTTTGTCTTTTGTCTTTTTGTTGTTGTTGTTGTTGTTGTTGCTATTTCTTGGGCCGCTCCCACGGCATATGGAGGTTCCCAGGCTAGGGGTTGAATCGGAGCTGTAGCCACCGGCCTACGCCAGAGCCACAGCAACGCGGGATCCGAGCCGCGTCTGCAACCTACACCACAGCTCACGGCAACGCCAGATCGTTAACCCACTGAGCAAGGGCAGGGACCGAACCCGCAACCTCATGGTTCTTAGTCGGATTCTTTAACCACTGCTCCACGACGGGAACTCCAAAAACACAACTGATTTTTAAATATTGATCTTGCACCCTGAAACTTTGCTGAATTCATTTATTAGCAATTTATTATAATTTTAAAGGAAAGCAGAAATTTCACACCATTGGAGGAACCACAAAAACAAATGGAAAAGAAAATAGAACCTGATTAATCTAACAAAAATCTGAAAAGAAAACAGGAATGAAACATGAAAAGTAAAGAACCTTCATAAAATGACAGTATTAAGACTAAATATTAGTAATCACAATAAATATGAACGATTTCAATCCCTTTATTAAAAGATAAAAAATTAATATTTTTATTAAAATAAATGAATCCCGCACATGACATTTATAATAGGCATGCCTAAAATAAAATGACATGGAAGGTTAAAACTAAGCAGATATATCAGGCAAATAAAAAGCAGAAGTGGCAAAATTAATAACAAATTAAGTACAATTCGAGGCAAAAAGCATTAAAGAGACCAAGAGGAACACTTAAGTTGACAAATGACACAATCCACTAAGAAGAAATGACAGACATAAACTTTTATGTAGAATGATAAACCCACAGGAATATAAAACATTGAAAAACTGTTAGAAGTACAAAGAGGATTTAACCAAACCATAGACATAAAGAGACACTAACACATCTCTTCAAAAACTGACAAATCAATCAGATAGAAATGAGTAAGGATAGAAGATTTGAATAACTTACTCTCTTGATTTCTCTCAATATTGAAAGAACACACATTCTTTTCAAATGTCCATCTAACACTTAAAGAAACATGACCGTGTATTAACTACTTGGATAATCTCAAACTTTTCAAAAGGCTGAGATGATATGGGTCACATTCTAGGATGTGAAAGCACTAACTTAATTTTTAACAGAAAAGGGAGAATAACAACAACAACAAAAACAACCCAATATAAAAATGGGCAGAAGACCTAAATAGACATTTCTCCAAAGAGGACATACAGATGGCCAGTAGGCACATGAAAATGTCTATTACGTCACTAATTATTAGAGAAATACAAATCAAAACTACAATGAGGTACCAAGCACCTCATACTGTCAGAATGGCCATGATTAAAAATTTCAGTCTATAGGAGTTCCCGTCGTGGCGCAGTGGTTAACGAATCCGACTAGGAACCATGAGGTTGAGGGTTCGATCCCTGCCCTTGCTCAGTGGGTTGATGATCTGGTGTTGCCATGAGCTGTGGTGTAGGTTGCAGACGCGGCTCGGATCCCGCGTTGCGGTGGCTGTGGTGTAGGCCAGCTCCGATTGGACCCCTAGCCTGTGGCCCCGGAAATGGCAAAAAGACAAAAAAAAAAAAAAAGAAAGAAAAAGAGGGAGAAGAAAAACATAGAGGGAGGCAGACCCTCCTAAATATTTGGACATTAAAAGAGCAATCTTCTAAGTAATAACTGGGTTAAAGAGGAAATCAAATCACAACTGAAATTACAGACAATAAGAATATTGCCTGACAAAAACTATGAGATGTGGACAATGGAAAATTTATAACTTTTAACCTAAATGAATTTATTAGAAGGCAAGAAAGACCAAATAGATGAACCCGGCACTCAACTCAAGAAGGTAGAAATAGAAAAAAAAAATAAACCAAAAATCAGTAGAAGAAAGACTAAAAAAATAGAAAATGAATTTTAGATAAATATAAAGAAGAGAGGGCTTGAAAAGGCTAATGAAATAGTAAACCACTGACAAGAAAAAAATAGGATACCTAAAAAGAATGAAAATTACATCAATTCTTTGAAAGTTGTGAGAATTCCTTTGCAACAGAGTATAAGGCTAATTTTCAAAAGTCTTTTATTTTCAGCTTAATTCTGTTGTTTAAATCTTCTAAATAATTATTCATTTTATTTTTCTGCTTGATCTATTGGATTCTGAGACAGGCAGGTTGAAACATTTCCACCATGGTTGTGATTTTATCGATTTCTTCCTGTATGTCTGTCCAATTTTTTTTTAATGGCTCTATCCTCAGCAATGCCAGATTCTTTAACCCACTGTGCCCAGCCAGAGATCAAACCCACACCTCCACAGCAACCCGAGCTGCTACAGTTGGATTCTTAACCCACTGTGCCACAGTGCAAACTCCCTGACTGTCCATTTTTGGCCTCATATATTTCAGAGCTATGTTGTTAAGTACTTACAAATGAATAATTATTGTATCTTTTTTGGGGAGTGTACCCTTCATTATTCAATGGTTTACTCAACTAATGCTTACTAGAATGTTCTCAAACTGACATTTAGACTACCCATTTCCATCACCTATCCCAACACTGAAAGAGAAAGGGAGAAGATTCACTGGGGGTGCGGTGGTCTATGGGAGTTGAGGGTAATTTGGCTTTTCTCCCATCCTGAACCCCCACTTTTGAGCCAAGTGAGAAAGACCCAGGAAGGAGAACAGCTTGTTGGGACTCAGCGTACAACACCAAAGGGGAATAAAACCTTATTCCCTGGTGAATTCTGATGAGAAGGAGCTCTCGGGAGGACCCAAATTATGTCCCCAGAGTACAGCGGCTCTGTCACTGGAAGGCTTTGGAAGACAGGTGGATAACTGGAGCTGCCTGAAACGGCAGAGCCAGGAGAGACTGAAAGAATGAGAGAGTCAGGGAGCAATCGGCATGGCTGTGGTTTGGCAAGTTAAGGATGAGGGAGCTACAGGGAGCAAATGAGGGTCAAGGAAGGTGGCTGGCTGCAGGCATCCAAAGAGGTCCCCCCCAAGATGGCGGCCTGATGGGGGATCACAGCAGCAGGAGGTATGTCCCCAGGAACACCCCACGAGAAGAACAGGTCTCAGGAGGCGAACTGCTGAGTGAATCCCCAGCTCCTTGTGCCCCATGGAAAGGAGCCAGCATACGAGAGCCTGCTACGGCAGCAGACGCGAAGGGGAGGACAACGGGACTGGTCAGCAAGATGCTTCGACCCTACTCCTTAATCCTACCTCACCCTGTCCTGACCCTGGCATCTCCAGCAGCATCACAGCAACTGGGAGTGTATGGAGAAGTCACAGACCACCCCTATGCCCCCTGCGGGTTTCCAAGGCCATGAGCCAGGAAGGAAGGAGCACAAGATGGACCTCTGCTTTCTTGTACCCTGTGGAGTTCAGCCTGACAACAGCAATACCTTATGCTGACCCAGGACTCTGGAGTTCCAAATGCTTCCACAAATTTTAAATATTTCCCTGTAAAACTTGAAGATTCTTGAAATACATAATCAGTCATTATTATTATTATTATCATTGCTTTTTAGGGCCACACCTCTGGCACATGGAGGTTTCCAGGCTGAGGGTCCATTCAGAGCTACAGCTGCTGGCCTACACCACAGCCACAGCAAGCTGGGATCTGAGCTGAGTCTGCAACCTACACCACAGCTCACAGCAATGCGGGATGCTTAACCCACTGAGCAAGGCCAGGGATCGAACCCGCAACCTCATGGTTCCTACTCGGATTTGTTTCCACTGCACCATGATGGGAACTCCCAATATTTATTATTATTTTTTTAATCTCCAGAAAGAATACTGGCTTTGGACTTTGACCTGGGGGAATTCCAGTTCTGCCACGTATGGGATCTTTGGCAATTTATCCCAACTACCTACTCCTGAGTGTCTTTATCTACAAAACCCCACCTACTGGCTGAGAGAATTATACAAGGAAACAGATGTGAAAACACAGGAGCAGAAAGTCAACACAACCCGTTCTGCTATACCCAAGAAGGGGGAAGAAAAAAGATCTCCGGGTGTAAGCAGAGCAAATGTTAAGTATCTTTTTCATGTTGAAATCCGAGGTTCAAAAAGGCAAAATCATATGGGTCGTATTTATGACAACAAGGACAAGAAGCCCTGACTGTCTGGGGCCAACACACACTCTACCACTATTCATGCCCCTCCCAACACGCACACATCAATCCTGATTAATCCAGGATAGTCCTGGTTTATGCCACTTGTCCTGGGGGGATTTTTAATAGTGCCCTCTTTCACTTTACAATTGTCCTGGTTTGGACAATAAATTATATGGCCACCTACCACCCTAACAAATCAACCACACATCCTATAAGGACGTCTCAGCTAAAGGACTGTCATTCAATACAGCGTTTGTTTTCCTGACTCTGTTTTCAAAAGAAGGAAGATGGCGTCTTACCCAAAACTGGATCAGGGCACCCAGCCCGTAACTTCTTATTATGTGTACAGTGATTTTATGAATTCAGTGGGGAATGAAATGCAATTTTGCCAGGCTTGTCTGTGTCCATAATGACCGAGTCAAATTAATCATCTTGGATAATACCCCTGTGTCACCCATCCCAGAGATGTTTAATAGAACCTTTCTGATTCATGTCTCGCAGTCCATCAGATCTGGAGTATTGCCACCCTTCTGAAAATCAGTACCATTTTGCTTTCTTGTTGGGCTATCATTTTCTAGGACTACAAATGCTTCTTAAAAATAAATAAAAGCCCATGCCATATATAAACGAAACAGGAGTGAAAAAGCCACCTCGTTTAAAATTAAATGTGGATTCTGGAGGTGGCGGGAGGGAAGGAGGATGTAAGAGCTCTTTTAAGCTTTTATTTACAGGCAGAACTTCAGAGCCGTGGCTAAAGGGGAGGAGGAGAGCATCGAAAACTCTCCCGTTGGTGGTCCTGACCCTGAGGTGCTCAGATTGGAACAGACAGAGGCACCATGATGTGACAATGGCAACCAGTCACACTTGACACGCATTTTGTTTACTGAAACTGTATCTGGGAACAAACATGCTAATCCCTGAGTGGTTTTGCTCAGGAAATTATCTGGGTCACTTTAGGGTTCAGGTAGCTTTCCAGACTGCTACGCTTGTTGGGGGGTGGGTATTTCTGGAAAAATGAGCAATTAATGATGGGGTTTCCTTCTTCTTTAGGAGGAAGCAATCCCAGCCCAACTGAAGTAACAAGGCTGGGGCCATAGCTTTGGAGCGAGAGGGTACGGCCTGAAGCACTAGGCATTACTCCATTTTATAGATAAGCAAGCTCACTTTTCTAACAAGTGGCAGAGTTTTATCTTAATGACATATTTTTAAAATCACATATCCAACTGCCTCTCTGGCACCTTCCCTTGGATGTCTTGGAGGAGAGGTCCACAGACTGCTTTCTGCAAAGAAAAATAAACCTTTCTGGTTTAATGCGTCCCCACAGTCTCTGTCACAACTACTCAACTCTGCCACTGTAGCATGAAAGTAGCCAGAGATGACATTGAACGTAACAAACAGAGATGTGTTCCAATAAAGTTTTATTTACTAACAAGAGGTGGTGGGCCGGATTTGGTCATGGCTTGCTAACACCTGTTCTAAAGGTAGTTTTTCTTCTCCATGGAACCTTTACCATCCAACACATATTAAAAGTATTTATTGCCTGGTCCCTTCGCTAGAATGTAAATTCTGCTCTTTGGTCACCAATTATCCCAGGGGCCAAGGACAGTGCCTTACACATAGTAGGGCCTCAATAAACATTTGCTGGATGAAATAATATATGAATGAATAAGAATAGGGGTTTTGTACACTGTGTTTGCAGCTGTATCTCTAACACCTGGAACATGGTCTGGCACACAGTAGGTACTCAGTAACTATTTTTTAAAAAATGAATCAATGTACAAGTCAATTTACTGATGGCACACTACAGTTTAGGGCTGGGCTCAGCACCATCTTCCTGTAAGCTCTAAGAAGTCAGCAAAGGTCTGAAGTGAACTTCTTAGAGATGCTACTTAGTACAAAGTAATTTCAACTTGATCCATGGGGGTCTCCTGGTTCCCTGCCCCCATCTTAGAAGTCACCTTCCCATAAATGTGTCTGAATTCCAGCTCTGCCCCTGACATTCTATGTAACCTTGGGAGAGTCACTGCTCCTTTCTGGGCTACAGTTATACCACCCGGGAAAAGAGAGATTTGGACCAAAAGATTTTTAAACCCAAATGTAATTCACGTATATGCTACTGATTCACAAGTACACAGGCAGATATGAGGCAGCGCTGATTTCAAAAGCATTTTAAAATGATGAGTAGGCTCTCCAGTTGTTTCTGTGCTAAAATAGCTTCTGGGAAAAATTATGTCTATTTGCTGCTTTTTTTTCTTTTCCATTTCCACCTTTTGAAAACTACAAAAGTAGCATCACCTAAAAATGTGTCAAGCCAGCTGCCTGGGGATGAAGATGTTGAAGTTCTCAGAGACTGGCCTTTGTGAATGCTCTGAGATCCTATGACACTGGGATAAGCAGGAAACTCCCCCAATTCATGCTGCTTCAGGCACACTGCCCTGCTTAGTCCCTTCCAAGGCTTTCTGCCTTCAGAGCAGAGTCCCAGCATCTGCCTGGCATCCAAGGACTCCTGCACCAGATCCTGCAGCATCATTTGACACCAGGCTCAGGAGCTCATCAAAGACCCATGCTCTGGTATCACCAGGCCCCTGGGGGTGCTGGACCCTCTGCTCTACCCACTGTCCTCCCAAGTGACACCTGCTCATCCTTAGAACCACAACACCCTTCCACCTTTCCAGATGATGGCACCAAAGACTGGGCCCAGCACTCTACGCCTGTTCTGCACAGAATGGAGCAAAGTCTCCTTCTACAGCCTGGACCTCATGCTCCCATTAATATGCCCCCACAGTCCCACCTGGAGACTACAACCCAGAGCTCATCCACTCCCCTAAGGTTATTGCCCCTCTTCTGTGAGCCAGGCTTGCACTGTCCTGCCTCTTTGCAGCTTCGTTCAAATAATCACAATAAAAGCAAAAATTTACATGGTACTCAGCACATGCCAAGTGCATCCCTGTCCTATGTGCTTTTCCTACATGAATTTATCAGTATCCACAACAACTTCAGGAGGCAGGTGCTATTATTATATCCATTTTATGGAGAAAGAATGGGAGGCACTGAGATGCAAAACTTGCTGAAAGTCTTACAGCTAGGAAAGGCTGGAAACAGGACTCCAACTCAAAAGTCCAGCTTAGGGGATCTTCCAACAACCACCAAAAAGCATGGAAGCAAATCCCTCTTCAGTGAAGCCTTTGGATGAGACTGCAGTCCTGATCAAGAGATATCAGCTGCAGCCTCATGAGAGATCTTGAGCCAGAGGCAGCCAGCTAAGCCGCACCTGAATTTCTGACCCACAGGAACTACAAGATAATTATAGTTGTTGTTTTATAATTAAAAGCATGTTGTTTTATATTTAAAAGTCTAGCTCATGAATTGGTATTCTCTCTCTCTCTTTTCTTTTTCTTTTTTTTTTTTTGTCTTTTTGCCATTTCTTGGGCTGCTCCCGCGGCATATGGAGGTTCCCAGGCTAGGGGTCGAATCAGAGCTGTACACCACAGCCACAGCAACTCAGGATCCGAGCTGCGTCTGCAACCTACACCACAGCTCATGGCAACGCTGGATCCTTAACCCACTGAGCAAGGCCAAGGATCAAACCCGCAACCTCATGGTTCCTAGTCGGATTCATTAACCACTGCGCCACGATGGGAACTCCACGAATTGGTACTCTTAATGACTGTGTGGTTCTCTCTATAAATAGGAGGGAGAGCCTCCCTCCCTATGCTGAGCTTCTGTGTTTATTCCGTCTCTACGGGCAGCTCCCAGCTTCCTCCTCTCTCACTCTCTGATGGCTCCTCTCTAGCGGTCCTCAGGTGGGCATACACCTGTGCCCCACCCAGATGAGGAACCCCTTGAATGTGGACCCACCCTCCTAATGCTTGAGAGAGACAGGGTATCCCTGGCCATGCCTCTCGATGTGTAATGTGTACCCAAATCTCCTGGGGACCTTGTTAAAATGCAGGTTCTGATGTAGGCGGTCAGGGTGGGATCTGAAGTGCTGCATTTCCAACAAGCTCCAGGTGATGCTACTGGTCCATGGGTCACACTGTGGCTCACAAGTCCTTAGGGATTAAAAGCATAGACTTTGACCCAAACAGACCATGGTCCAAATTCTAGTTCTGTCACATCCCAGCTACAAGTCCTTGACCTCTGAGAGGTGGAAAGATTTAGCCAAGGTCATGTGATAAATTAGTTGCCTGGAGCCACAAACAGAACCTTGTGTCCTGACTTCTAGTCCAGAGTCTCAACACTGAAAGGTAAGCCCACTCTCCTGAGTTCTGGGACTGGACCTGACTGTCTGGGTGTGTGCTGTGTATTCCCGTATATCAGCACATGCGAATGGGTGTGTGTGCAGATATGCACAAAGGCTTCAAAAGTGTGTATGTGAACGTGCCTGACATCAACATGTGTTCTGGGGCTTTGTAAGAGTTGTTCATTCATTACACCAGATATTAACTCAGGACCTACTGTGTGTCAGGTCCCCGCTCCCATGAACCAACAGTCTAGAAGAGAAGCAACCAGAGCACAAGTGAAAAATCTCATTTGTGTGTGTCTACATGTGTGCGTATTGCTCACAACAGCACCAAGAGCTGGGTGCTCTTATCATCTCCACTTTACTTAGGAAACTGAGGCACCGAGAGGTTAAGTAACTTGCCCAGGGTCACGGAGTGATGCTTAATGCTTGCAAAGGTGCATATTGGCAAGTGTGCTAGGGTGAGTGTGATATGCACATATACTTGTTCTTGCGCATGAATGTTTGCACATGAGCTCATGGGGGGGCGGGTGTGTGCACATGCATCTTACCCACCTGCATCTCCAAATATTCCATAAATAAGATATTCTGGCGCCACAGCAGAGCATCCCAACAACACACACATGCATGCACATTTTTTTAGTTGTTCATATTTTCAAACATGTCCTAAAATTCTATCCACAGAGAAATGGGAGTGAAGGTTGGAGCCTGCAGAGCAAAGCAGACCCAGGGAAGCTCATACCACCTGTGTCCCCGGGGATGGCAGTTTCACAGCTCATCATCCATTCTGAGGCTAAAAGACTTCTTTCCCTCCCTGGAAAATAAAAGGCTGGAAAGGACCAATCCATCCACACTCCCAGTGGGAACGCGCCATCCTGCTGACCGACTGACACAAGATACAAATGACCACATCTGGTTAGGTTCCTTTCCCATCACACCACATCTCCAGTAGTAAAGACATCTGGACACATACCTAGAGAATAGTTTTTATTCATCCTTGAAGCATAGGATACTAACAGAAAGTGTTCAAGGCATAAGCAGACAGCTCGATGACAAATCATCACGAAGCAAAGAGATTCATGTAAACAGCACCCAAATAAGGAGAGAAGACCTACCAGCCCCTCCAAAGCCCCTCCAGACCTCTCACTACCACCCCCCACCAGGGTAACCACAATTCAGATCTCTATCACCATAGAACAGTTTTGCCTGTTCACATGCTTTATGTAAATGGAATCATACAGAACGTTCGGTTCAGGTGTTTGGCTTCTTCCACTCAACCTGATGTTTGTGAAATGCAGGCATGTGGTTATGAACTGCTCCTTATCACGGCTGTGTAGTATTCCACTGGGTAAGAATATTCCGCAATCATCTATCTGGTCTACTGTTGATGGGCGTTTGGACTGTTCCCAGTTTTGTGCTTTTATGAAAAGTGCTACCATGAACATCCTAATATGTGTCTTTGTGTGATCAGATGAATGTATTTCTGTGGCATGAACGCCTAGGAACTGAACTGCTGTGTCACACAGCTTTAGATACGGAGCCCTCGTTTTCCAAAGTGGTTGCACCAGTTTACACAGCAATGTACGAGAACACCAGTGTCTGCCCATCCCTGTCCTGCTTGGTATCTTCTGTTTTTTTCCATTTTGCGGGGGAGGGAGTATTTCATAAATATCAAAATGCTTCCTCACTGCCTTTGCTGCTGTACTTCTCCATTGCTACATCTGGCACTCATTCATTCAGGCCGGCACCAAGAGTAAAAGTACAACTGCTCTGTGTTTACACATCACACAGACCCAACCTCTAGCCACAACCCACTTGCCCTCTAGAAAATAGTCCAAACCAGCAGAGAGCGACTCAAAGGGCCTTGAGCTGTGACAGAGAATTTTCATTTTAGGTTTTCTTTTGGTTTATTTGGTTGGGTTTTTGGTTGGGTTTTGGGTTTTTTTTTTTTTTTTTTTGGCTGCACCTTCAACATATGGAAGTTCCCAGGCAGGGACTGAACCTGTGCTACAGCAGCGACCTGAACCATTGCAGTGACAATGCCAGATCCTTAACCCACTGAGCCACACGGGAACTCCTATTTAAGGTTTTTCTCAAGGGGACTTTGAATGGGACATCCCACCTCACAATGCAAAGCAAGGGTTCCTCAAGGTTTTTCTCGCGCATCTCCCTCCCCGAAGCCAACTGTTATTCCTACGGCCTATCTCCCCATCCTTCCCCACCTGGCAAACCCTCCCCTCCAGGCCAGGCACTCCAGCTCCTCCAGGCTCCTGAGAGCCACCCTCTTGATGCCCTGGGTAACCATTCAGGCGGTCACCAGGCAAACAACTGCATCTCCAAAGACCAAGTGCTGGCCTGGCCTTTTTTTTTTTTTTTTTTTTTTAGTATCTGGGCTGGATTTCTGTTTAACTGAAACACAAGCCTCATCTAACTCATTCTACCTGAGTTCTACGTTAAAAAATGTTCACAGAAAATGAGTCCCCAAACATTTACCAAGCTGCTACACTACTTTGCTTCTCTTCCCTACACTGCAAATTCTAACAATAACAAAACACAGACTTTATTAAGCACCTATCATATCCAGCACTGGCCAAACTGGTTACCTTAGACCCTTTATTTTTCTTTTCCAGCCGCACCTGTAGCATATGGAAGTTCGCAGGCCAGGGGTTGAATCCGAGCCACAGCTGTGACCTATGCCACAGCTGCACCAACACCCGATCCTTAACCCACTGTGCCAGGCTGGCGATCGAACTCATGCTGCCTCAGAGACAATGCTGGATCCTTAACCTGCTGCATCACAGCAGGAACTCCATCTTAGACCCATTTAACTGGTCCTCTTCACTAACCTACACCCACTTAACCAGTCCAATTCAGCTGAACTACTTAACTAAGCTACACCCACTTTAGGTTTTTTTAACCTACAAGGTAGGTAATATTACTCCCATTTTACAGAACTAGAAAGCAAGGTCAAGGTTGACTAATTTGGTCAAGGTACAGAGGGAGACAAGACAGACTAGGAGTTCCACAGAGCAAAGACCTGCCACTCATTCTCACATGAGACCCCTGCCAGACGCCCCCCAGGAACTGCCAGGATGAGGGATGCCAGGCCTGGCAGGGGTAGCCACATCCCATCCGGACCTTTGCTCCCCATTAGAGTCTCAGGCTTTGAGTATATGAAAGAGAAACTGGATGTCTGTACCACACAAAGCCTTTTTTTTTTTTTTCCATGCCTGCAGCACATGGAAGTTCATGGGCCAGGAATCAAATCCAAGCCACCGCAGGGACCTGAGCCACAGCAGTGACACCAGATCCTTAACCTGTTGAGCCATTAGGGAACTCCAGGAAGGCCTTTGAATGTTTACGAGATGTGAAACAAGGAGACTTGGCAAACCCAGCTGCTCCCTGGGGCACCGGACTAGAAGGTGGTCCAAGGAGGGGAGTGGGAGAGGTCACCCACCTTCAACAGGCTGGCCATTATCAGGAGGCATCTTCTACTATTTTCATTATTCTGGGGGGACATTTCTTGGCCCATTTTAAAAGCAAGATAGTCCCAATACCATCTTTTCTTTTCTTTTTTTTTCTTTTTTCACTTTTTAGGGCCTCCAGGGGCATATGGAGTTCCCCAGGCTATGGGTTGATTCAGAGTTGTAGCTGCTGGCCTGCCCCTCAGCCACAGCAACTCAGGATCCGAGCCACGTCTGTGACCTACACCACAGCTCACGGCAACGCTGGATCCTTAACCCACTGCACAAGGCCAGGGATCAAACGAATATGAGTCGGATTCGTTTCCACTGTGCCACAACAGGACCCCCCCAATACCATCTTTTCAATTTCAACCCTTCACATAATTTGCCTGGCATCAGATAAAATAGCTGACTGGCCTCGTGTTTGCTGATAGTTCTGATGCTGCTTTTATCTGCCCACCATGTCCTGGGCAAATGACCTTGGCAAGTTGTTTTACCTTCCTAAAGATCAGTTTTTTCATCTGTAAAATGGGTACTTCAATAGCATCTCGAGCTAACTACCATGTGCTATGTACAGGACACTATAATAAAAATTTGGGGAGTTCCCGTTGTGGCTCAGTGGTTAACGAATCTGACTAGGAACTATGAGGTTTCGGGTTCGATCCCTGGCCTTGCTCAGTGGGCTAAGGATCCGGCGTTGCCGTGAGCTGTGGTGTAGGTCGAAGATGCGGCTCGGATGCCGTGTTGCTGTGGCTGTGGCGTAGGCTGGTGGCTATCGCTCTGATTAGACCCCTAGCCTGGGAACCTCCATGTGCTGCGGAGGCGGCCCTAGAAAAGGCAAAAAGACAAAAAATAAAAATAAAAATAAATTTTAAAAAATAAAAATGTTGGGTATATATACACAATGGAATACTGCTCAGCCAGATAAAAGAATGAAACAATGCCATCAGCAGCAACATGGATGGACCTGGAGATGATCATCCTAAGTGAAGTAGGTCAGACAGAGAAGGACAAACATCATAAGGTATTACTTACTTATGGAATCTGAAAAGAAAAAGATACAAATGAACTCATTTACAAAACCGAAACAGCCACAGACATAGAAAACAAAATTACCGTAAGCGAAGAGGAAAGCAGGGGAAGGAGTTTGGGATTAAAAGATACATGCTACTAAATATAAAACAGATAAACAACAAGCTCCTACTGTATAGCACAGGGAACTATAGTCAGTATTTTGTAATAACCTATAACGGAAAAGAATCTTAAAAAGAATATATATGCATATATAATGTGTGTGTGTGTGTATATATAAACTTATAGTCTATCTTCTGTCATTACCTTTATAACCCATCTGACCAGGAGTATCTCTTTACTGCTGCCCATAGTGCACTGAGACCACATTCAGAGCCATCAGATTCCATCTCAGGGGGCCTCCTCAGCATTGGGGTGACTCAGCCGAGTCAGGGAAGCCACTCTCTGGCCTGTTGAAAAAGATCACTGTCCTTCCCAGGGTCTCAGGTAGGGGGTGGAAGATGCCAACCTACTAAAAGACATAACCTAGAAGGTCCCTCAGACACACCCATTCGGCCCTCATTTACAGGTGCAAAAACCAGGGCTCAGAGATGGCACGGGACCCACCAAAGGGCACACAGTGAAAGAGGCTGAAAGGGCCAGATCCACGCTCCTCACGTTTCAAAAGCCAAGACCCAGCACCCGAGGTCCCCCATCTGGCCCATTCGACTTCCTGATCCCTGGATGAGCTGGCACTGTAGCAATGAACAAAGGTGTTAAATCGGGGACTCTCCCGCCCTCCTTGGCAAAGACTCAGGCCCTACAGAGGATGCTGGGAGTGGGCGAGGGGCTGCTGTTTTAAAGAAAACCCCTGAAATGACATTTCCAACCCAACGCTGTTCCCTCCCCCAACCCATAAACTTCCTACACCATCTTCATTGTTTCCATCCCATTTAGAGAGAGTGAACGTTTCCTGGGATTCAATTTCTCTCATAATAGTTGGAAGGAAACAAAACTACGTGCTATAAACATTCACTGCATTGTACGAAAAATAGCAGCATTACAGAGGAGGTGTAATAAATGTAGACCAAGCCCCCCCCCCCCAATCCATCTCCTAACGCCTCCCATGCCTGTGCTCTCAAATATTTAAACATCTCACAGCCAGGAGTCTAGAGCTTTAAAATAAATATATATTTTTTCAGGCACTGGAATACAAAATTAAGATTGGTGAGGTGTAAGTACCGACTTCTTCTCAGCAGTTTTCTCTCAATGAAAACAAGAGAGGCTGGTCCATTTTTCTGAGCATGTGTGTAGCACAGATGAGGGAACGTTCATTAGTTCAGCCTGACATGTACTCAATTCTCCCCAGATACACAGCATAGCTTTCCCCCCCCCCTTGCATTTTATTCTCCAGCTGTGAAATGATATTAAATTTCATCAGATTTGAACAAAATCTATGGCCTTGAAACAGTTTCCTTTAAGGCCCCTCATATTTATTCAGAATTCATGAATCATGTTCCGATAACACAGCCGTAATTATTTTTAAAGTGTGATGTTTGTGGCTTTAATAGGAAATGCTTGCAAAAGGCCTTTTCTCTTTGATTGTTTGTAATCTTAGCAGTAATCGCCGCTGTTCCCTGCTCTGCACCACAGCAGGCAGAACACAATTTCATTTTAATATGAATCTGGAGCTCTTCACCCCGGTTTTAATTAAAGCAATAAAAGCCATGTCATCTTTGCCCTTTCCGATGTACACAGATTCAGAGGCCAGAGTTACTAAGCCTAGAATCTGAGATTTCAACAGTGGTAGGAGGTCTTCTGCCTCCCGGGACGTTTGCTGGAAGTATTTCTGTTTGTTTCAAAAAAGACTCAAGCACCCTTCTGTCTCTCTGCAGCTGCAGTTTCCTCCTCTGTAAAACAGGAGGGCAACTGTACCCGTCTGACGGATGGAATGAGACCAGCCATGGAAAACATTTAGCTTCAGTGCCTGAGCCCAAGGATGTGCCTGATAAATGTTCATTATCACCAGCAGTATCATTATTTAGGGCTGGAAAAAGCCCACAGCCCATCTTCCTTCATTATTCCCATGAGGGAATTGAGGCTCAAAGAGATACCAACACTCAGGAAAGGGAACAAGCCAGAGTTGAGCCTGGAACCCAGAACTCCTGGCTCTTTCCCCATTCTGGGCATCCTACACTGCCCCCTGCTGGAAGGAGGCCGCGCCTTCAGGGCCACAAGGGTGATGCCCAGGAACTGCAGGGCTAACCCTAATCGGCAACCTGCTTCTGGCCTCCTGGTTAGATTATCCACCCACTCTAGGTCTATGCTTGATCCGAATGGAAAGAAAAACTGACCAGGTGACCCTGGGCATCTATGAAGGAAGGGTGAGGCACAAACACGGTGAGTTTTGTGCAAGAATCAGCTAAACTCAGAGTTACTGCATGCCTATCGTGCACCAGGTGTGTGCCAGGTCCCACAGTGGGCCCAGCATGGAAATCCGAGCCTTCATGATACAACTCCACTCCAGCACACGTCCCACTGGTACACCTAGGATGGGAGACTAAAGGAGCACTGCTGGGCGCTGCTCACACCTGGCAGTGTCACAGTTGGTGGTACCGACCACGCTCCACAAGCCCTAGGGGTCTCCAAGGGGCACCTCAAGTGCAAGCCCTTGAAACTTCATGCCCCACCATGAGTGCGCTCCCCTCCCAAAGAGCCCCTGAGCCCACTTGGATTCCCCTCTAAGAACAACAAAACCCCCTCTTCTCCCAGCAGCTTGGAATACGCCGTCTACTTACCTCCCACCTCAAAGGGAACCTGCCTCCCCCCACGCATTCTGTGATGAGCTGCCCATCCCCCACTGCCCGCGCATCTCAGGTCGGAAAGCAGGTATGACATCCTCCTGCCTCACCACTGCCCCCTCCAGACTACTGCCCACCTCCCCTTCAGATCCCACCCCACCCGACTCAGCTCCATCAGCATCCAGCAGCTCACGCACCGCCCGAGTGTCCCCTTTCCCCATCATGCTCCCAGTCTTGGGCTTCCCATCCGTCTCATCCCAGTATCATCCCAGGTCCTTTCAGCTCAACCACCAACTGAGGCTGGGCTCTGGGCTCCTCACCTCCCAGGAATGTCTGCTCCCCTCTGTCAGCCTTCTGTCCCCAGACACACCCAAGACCCCATCAAGGCCCAGGGCTGCTGACCTTCGAATCACCACCCACTTCCCAGTCTGTGATGAAGGTGTCCCCACCGTCCGGCTCCTCCCTCAAGGACCCTGAGACTGGGTCCCCTCTCATCTCTCCTTACCCAGCTTAGATCCCCGGTCCTTCACTTCAGTCTCTCTCTTGGGCAATGATGCTTGAGTGTCCTGCTTGTACACCTGCCTGGCAAATCCTTGCCCTGGATTCACCCAGGCTGTCAACCCCCACAAGCTCCTGCATCAAGAACTCAGTCTTTCACAATCCATAAGACCTACAACAAATATTGCAGACCTTTCTCATCCCTCAGACAATCCGGCACCCTGACTCTCAGCTGGTCACCCACCCACCTCTCCGAGAAGACAGGTGCTTACAGGTGCGGATGCCCTCTGCTCCCAGCCATCCCATCTATATCCCATCCCACACTCCTTTTCTCCTCGGTACCCTCTTCCTGCCAAGGCCAGAGCTTCCACCTCTGAGCAGGACCCACCCCTTCCACCTTCTCCAAAAACTTAATCCATCAATGAACTCTTCCCTCTGCGGAACCCTGAGCATCACCCTCTCTCCTGGATGCCTCCCATCAAGATTAATTCTCAAGACTCTCCTCTTAAAAAGTCTCTTCTGGAGTGGCGCAGCGGAAATGAAACTGACTAGTATCCAGGAGGATGCAGGTTTGATCCCTGGCCTCGCTCAGTGGGTTAAGGATCTGGTGCTGCCGTGAGCTGTGGTGTAGGTCACAGACGCAGCTTGGCTGTGATGTAGGCCAGCAGCTATAGCTCTGATTCACCCCTAGTCTGGGAGCTTCCACGTGCCACAGGTGTGGCCCTAAAACAACAACAAAACCTCTTCTAAGAAATCTTTGGAGTTCCCGTCGTGGTGCATTGGAAACAAATCCAACTAGGAACCATGAGGTTGTGGGTTCAATCCCTGGCCTCACTCAGGGGGTTAAGGATCCGGCGTTGCCATGAGCTGTGGTTTAGGTCGCAGACGCAGCTGGAATCTGGCATTGCTGTGGCTGTGGTGTAGACCAGCAGCTGTAGCTCCAATTCAACCCCTAGCCTGGGAACCTTCATATGCTGCAGGTGTGGCCCTAAAAAGCAAAAAAAAAAAAGAAAAAAAAGAAAAAAGAAAAGAAAAGAAAGAAAGAAAGATCTTCACCTCCTTGAGTCATGGCCCTGGCTCTTGCTTTGCCCAGCTAGACCTCTCGCCCATTGTCTAGACTCACCGTTTATGTCCTCATCTCACACTCCCTCCTTGATCCACCCTGGGACCTGTAGGACATCTCCCCACACATCAGAGCTGCTTTTCCTCAAGTCCGGGATGCCTTTCTTTGCTAAAAACATGGGATATATCGCAACTCCTATTCCAACCAACCCCTCAGAAGCACTGACCTTCTGCTTCTTACTTAAATTGTATATAACTTTTTGAAGTAATGATAAATCCTCATGGTTGAAAACCCCCAAAGAGTCTTTTTGCTACCCTTGTCTGCTTCCCTAGTAACCACAACACACACACACACAATGTACAAAGCTGCTGTTATTAGCTCCCATATACACTTCCAGAGTTGTACAAATACACGGAAACATACATTCTTACTATCCTTTTGGCATAAATGGGAACATACTGTACTTGCTGTCCACCGTCTTGCTTTTTTCAGTAAATCATCTGTCTAAAGAGGTCTATCCCTTTGGTTTCCTCACTCATTCCTACAGCCACACAAGATTCCATTTGATAGATGTCCCTAATTTCTGCAGTGAGCTTCATATTATTGCACATTGAGTTGTTTCCTATCTTTTGCCATTATAAACAACACCAAAATGAATAATCTTGAATATATCATTTCTCATGTGTGCAAATATATCTGTAGGCTGTATTTCCAAAAGAGGAATGATTGGTTAAAGGTTAAAGGATTTGTAATTTTGATAGATATTGCCAATTTGCCTTCCATAAGGGTTACACCAATTTACTTTCCTTTCAGTGATGTTTAAAAGTGCCGCTCTCCCCACAGAGGTTCCACCACAGTACGTTATCAAACTGTTGGATTTTTGCCAATCTAATAGGTGAAGTGGTATTTTTAATTTGTTTCCCATAAACTATTTTTAGAATTTTTTCACATATTTAAGATCCATTTCTATTTCTTTTTTGTAAACCACTGGTTCATATCTCCTGCCCATTTTTCCACCAGGGTCTTGAATTGATTTCTAGGAACTCTTTACATATTAGGGAAATCAGTCCTTTCTCTATATTGTGAGATGAAAACATTCTTGCCCAATTTTTCATTTGTCTTATGACTTCCCTTATGCTGATTTTTTCATTTTCGTTTTGTCTTTTTAGGGCTGCACCCGCAGCATATGGAGGTTCCCAGGCTAGCTGGAGCTGTTGCTACTGGCCTACACCAGAGCCACAGCAATGCCAGATCCGAGCTGCATCTGCGACCTACACCACAGCTCACGGCAACGCTGGATCCTCAACCCACTGAGTGAGGCCAGGGATCGAATCCGCAACCTCATGGTTCCTAGTCAGATTCGTTTCCACTGTGCCATGATGGGAACTCCTCACTTATGCTGTTTTGACCACACAAAAGTTGTTTTTCATTTTAATTTATTAGCAAGTCTCTAAGTCTTTTAAGACTTTGAGGCATGGAAATGGCTTTCTTACTCCAAACTTGTAAAGTATACCTTAAAGGCTTTTTTTTTCTGGTGCCATTACAGTTTCCTTGAGTACATTTAAATCTCTGATTTATTTAAAGTTTATCCTTTGACAGGAAAGTAGCTGGATCCAATGTCATTTCCCCGAGATCCCCTCCCTCCTTCGTGGAACAGTCTGCCCTTGGCATCTAAGACTCCATGTTCTTTCCCCACTTCTCTAGTGACTGCTTCTCAACCTATCTTGCAGTTGTCTTCTCCTCTACTGTACTTTTTTTCCTTTTTTTTTTTTAGGGCCACGACTGTGGCATATGGAAGTTTCCAGGCTAGGGATCGATTCGGAGCTGCAGCTGCTGGCCTACACCACAATCACAGCAACGCTGGATCTGAGCCACATCTGCGACCTCCACCACAGCTCACAGCAACACCGGATCCTTGACTCACTGAACGAGGCCAGGGATCGAACCTGTGGCCTCATGGATACTAGTTGGGTTTGTTACTGCTGGGCCACAAGGGGAACTCCTCCTCTACTGTACTTTCAAATGTTAGAGCTCAATGCTTAAGAGTCATCAGTCCTCTGCTCTTCTCACTCTCCTCTCTCTTCGAAAATGTCATCCTCTCAAGATTTGAATATCACGGACTTCCAAGTGCACTTCCCCCAGGAGCTCCCAACCTGTACAACCATCCACTTCCTTGGTTGAACATCTCAAATGTAGTATGTCCAAGTCTGGTTCCATAAAACCTGCACCTCCTCAGACCATCCCCAGCTCGGAAAACGGTACCATCATGCTGGACAACAGACTCATCATAGAAGCCTGGGAATCATCCTTTTCCCCCCTCTTTCTCTCTCCCTCTACATCCATCATCATCAAGACCTACTGACTTTATTTCCAAAACACATCTCGGATTCATCCTCTTCTTCCCCCGTCTCCTCTACACCATCGAGGACAATACCTCATCCTTCACTTGGGCCATTACCACAGCCTCTCATGTGGTCTCCCTGTATTGGCACTTGCCAGTGAGAGCTTTTAAAACTGCAAATCTGATCATGCCATTCAATCTCGATCTCTCTCTGTCTCTCACTAACAAAGCCCAGTGACTTGCTTTGACTAGCAAAATAGGCTGGGGAGTTCCCTTGTGTTGAGGATTCAGCATTGCCCCTGCAGTAGCTCAGGTTGCTGCCATGGCATAGGTTCAATCCCTGGCCCAGGAACTGCCACATGCCTCAGGCACAGCCATAAACAAACAAACAACAAGTAAATAATTAAATAAATAAAAGATGCTGGAAGTAGCCCTTTGCTGGTTCTCTCCAACCACCTGCCCCAACAAACACACACCAGCTCTTTCAATACTTCTTCAAATGAAGTCTGAAATCTTTAGCAGAAGTGGTGTTCACAGCCACAGGAGTGGAAAACTCTCCCCCCAGCTAGGAAAGCTGTACCAAGAAGGTGACCTCTGCAGTGGCCCTGCGAGAACAAACAGGCATTTGTTGGGTGAAAACGGCCAGGGGATTCCCATCAGAGGAAACACTGCACAGAGGTGCAGGCTGTGAATGAGCACAAGAAGTGATGAGAGGTTTATCCCGTGTGACCAAAGCATTCTTTAGGGTAATAAAAGCAATAAAAAGAAGACATTGTTTGGGTTTTTTGGAACACTGGTACTTTACGTAACTATCTTAGGTTAGATTCTCTTGAAGTAGAGCTGAGATGGGGATTCCCATGAAAGTGACCTGCAAAGAAGTGGCTCAAGAGAAGGGGAGGGAAGGAATCAGGACAGGGCAGGAGAAAGAGCTGAGTAAGGATGTAATCTCAGCTGGACTCCACAGGGAGGAGCTGAGTTGGTACCCCCGTGCGACAAGGTGTGTGGCCTTCTAAACCATCTCCTATTCCCCTGCCCAGTTCAGGGTACCCATTTGGTAAATAATTCGCTAGAGAAGGGGCAGCTGTGAATTGTTAACAGCCAACACTCACAATACCTGGACAATGCTCACCCTGGGATGGTGAAAGGAATCTGCAAGGGAGGTACCAACGGAATCCACATCACACACCTCATTTACATCTCAAAACAACTTAGGAGGCAGGTGTTACTCCTCCCATTGGACAGAAAGCTGGCATCACTCCCATAAGGGCACCGAGGCAAGAAAGGGCTTTGCAAACTGTCCAGTGTTGGGGCAACAGTTGAGACTACTGCTAGTGGCTCTGGGGGGACGTTTATTTATCTTGCACCTCCTCTCTGAAGGACTCTGCCCAAGCCCAGAGCAGACACGGAGCCCCACTGAGTCCCACTTGCCCTTCATGGAGGAAGTGCAGTGCCAACACTCTCCAGTAAGGACTGAGCCTGAGCCGATGCCTCCATAGCACCATGGTTCTGAGAGCCAGGGCTCAGGAGGGAAAGGACTTGGAGGAGATAAGCTCTGGTCTTTTGAGATGATCACATTTCCAAGGGGATTGTGGACAATTAAATGACTTCTGTGATCTCTTCCAAAATGAGCATTTCCAGGACTGGCACCCTGCCCACCAGTGTCTTGCAGCTTGGCACAAGTCAGTGCAATATAAAGGCAGTTTTTCAGCAGCCCCTGCCCGGCCCCAGTGCTCACACCGTCGCAGCCCAGAGAAGGGGCATGGCATCATGCACCCCTGCAGTGGCGGGAAAGGGGGCTGCTGCACCCAGTAACGAGGCCACAGTGCCCTGTAATGGAGCTCCTACACCGCACTGGGATGAGAGTATCTTCCCTCACTGGCAGTGTTCCCTAAGAACCACAAACCCATGTCTTTCTCACCTGTGTCCCCCACACATCCTCTCACATAGTAGGGTACATAAATGTTTGCAGATTAATAGACTTCTGTTTCCCCAGCTGGAAAATGTGGTCGTGGCCCCCCCAACTTGGACTGCCAGACCACCAGGACTCCATAGCCAGGAGGGAGACAGCAACTCCATGGACAGGCTTGTCCTCCAGCACCCCAAGTGTCTCGGCAGCTCTGAAACCCCTTGGCCTTCCATCTGGTACCCTGAGCTGCTGCCACCCGGCAGGTACCACTGCTTTAGGGAACCCCTTTCCAGGATGTTTGTGGGACCCTCCTTGGGGTCCCAGACAGCAGTGAGGCCCTTCTGTGGCATCTGAGTCTCTGAGAAGGATGCTCCAGGGGAAAGAAACCTTAATTTTCAGAGACTGGGCTCTCAGTCGGAAGTCTGTCCAGCTGGCACCTGAGACGCCCAGTGGGCTGGGCTGGGGCTGGGGGCAGGTTTGCTTAGGGATGACTCAGCCCCCTTTCACCCCCGAGAGGGACCACAAAGAAAGCTTCTGCTGTCCTCCCTCTGTGCCATGTCCATAGCAGCATGAAACAACTCCAGGTGGCTGGGAGAGCCCAGCATGCCGATGCATGGAGGTGAGTGCCACCACACTAAGGTCTGCCCCCATGGGTGCTGTGTGGTGACCAGAGCGAGCACGTGACATCTCTAGTCACTGCGGCTAAAAAGTTCCCCTCTGTGCATGGAGAGTGCAGACAACACATTCGAGTTTCATCGAGTTTTCAATGACGCCCATCTTAAGCCAACAGTAGCCAGACCATTAATTTGCAGAAAACACTGCAGTCCTGGTTTGTTCAGTTCAAGGGGACTCAGCTGGTATGCGTGATCATCTGAGAAAGGCCAGTATCGGGCTGTGCCTCCCCCCACCCCCACCCCGCTCTGCAGCCCCGCCCCCACCCCAGAGCGGCTCCACTGCAGCCAGCCCGAGGCTGGACAGGGAGGATGGGCACCCACCTGGCTGGTTGACAGGAGCTCTGGGTTTCCGTCACTCATCCCCACGTAGGCACTCTCACCATCAAACTGGAACAGAGAAAGAGAGAGGCAGCTCTGATGAAAACGTTCTCAAGAGGGGCCAGGAGAAGCTGGAGCAAGTCAGGGGGCTAAAAGGACTAAGCTGAAAAGACTTTGGAGCTTTGAGAAGCAAAGATTGAGCCCAAGATGCCCAGTCCCACATCCCAGCAGGCCTCCCTTTAGTGTAGAAGGAACAGCCCTTGTTCTGTGGGCCTCAGGGTTTAGGTTAGCACTAATTTGGGGTTTTTTTTTATGGCCACACCCACAGCATATGGAAGTTTCCGGGCCAGAGACTGAATCTGAGCTGCAGCTGGGACCAATGCCACAGCTACAGAAATATCAGGTCCTTTCACCCACTGAGCTGGGCTGGGGATCGAACCCATACCTTCATAGCAACCTGAGCTGCTGCAGTGAGATTCCTAACCCACTATGCTACAGCGGGAATTCCTTATTTATTTATTTATTTATTTATTTTATTTTTGTCTTTTTAGGGCCATACCCATGGCATATGGAGATTGCCAGGCTAGGGGTCTTATTTGGAGCTACAGCTATGGGTCTACACCACAGCCACAACAACGCGGAATCCAAGCTGTGTCTGCGACCTTTAGCACAGCTCAGGCAACGCCAGATACCCAACCCACTGAGCGAGGCCAGGGATCAAACCTGAGTCCTCATGGATGCTAGTTGGGTTCATTTCCACTGAGCCACGACAAGAACTCTGGGAATTCCTTTTTTTTTTCCTTTGGCTGCACTCGTGGCATATGGAAGTTTCAGGGCCAGGGATCTAACTTGAGCCACAGCAGTGACATGCCAGATCCTTAACCTGCTGCATCCCCGTGGGAACTCCTTTGGTGAGCACTATTAATCACACTTAGGATGGAGAAAGGACTGCCTTTATAACTTGTCCATAGGTACGGCAGGTTGCCTTGTCAGATACTGAGCTCCCCAACTCTGGAAGTATGCAAACATTTTCCCTGGCCAAGATGATATCAGGCTCTCCCTGCATTTCAGCTGGAGCTGAAATTCCACATGCTGGAGGGAGGCCAAGACTTCCAGGCCCTCAGGATCAGGACAGCCTGCCCTAAACCATCCTCCAGGTCTTACCATTCTAAGTGGCTCTGCCCCTCATCTTCACCCCCTAAGGCACCCATGACCGCAGGCAGTGAGGACTGGGGTAGAAACCATGTACAGGAATTACAACCCTGTGTTCTGGGAAGCTGCCAAGGCTGCATTCTGGAACATCTATCTGCAGAGAGCAGGTGTAGCAAGAGAAGCAGGGGCTCCAGGACCAGTGACTCCCTTTTCCCTGATCTGTGATCTTGAGCTGGTGCCTACACTTTTTTTTTTTTTTTTTTTTGCTTTTTAGGGTCACACCCATGGCATTTGAAGGTTCCCAGGCTAAGGGTCCAATGGGCACTACAGCTGCTGGCCTCCGCCACAGAAACAACCAGCAGAGTCTGCGACCTACACCACAGCTTATGGCAAAACTGGATCCTTAACCCACTGAGCGAGGCCAGGGATGGAACCTGCAACCTTGTCGTTCCCAGTCGGACTCATTTCTGCTTCGCCACAACAGGAACTCCTGGGGTCTACGCTTCTGATGTGCCTCTGTCAAATCAGGCTAATGATAGAGTTCTCTCTCTCTATGGGATGCTGCACTGAAATGCTCAGAGCACTGGGCTCAAGTCCAGTTCCCTTCCCTTGAGATAAGTGTCTTGGGTTGGGTTCTCTAGAAGCAGAGCCTGAGACAAGGATTCAAGTGCTTCAAATGCTGAGAAGTGCTCCTTAGAAAGAACCGGTAAGGAAGGGAGGGATCGGGATAGGGCAGGGGGAGGAGCTAAGCAAGGATGGGGTCCAGGCTGGAGACTCGTGCAGCCTGATCCCACCACCAGCTCTGGGGTCTGAGAGTTAGCCCCAACACAAAGCAAGGGGTGGGGCTTCTGCAGCCCGCAGACATCAGTCACTGGCTGTGGGCTGTCCTTGAGGGGCAGGAGGGATCATAACCTGAGCAGGGTGGCCCCCATTTGGCCAAGGAGAACTGCGGCCAAATAGGAGGGCCACAGAGAACTGTGTCAGCTGTGAACCATTTGCAGCCAGTGTTCACAGCAGATGAGAGAAAGCTGCGCTGGACGGTAAAGGGATCTGTGTAGGGCACCAACATGAGCTGGCCATTTTATTATATTTGAAAATTTTTTTATGAGGTTATTTCCATAGGGTTCAGAATTCCCTAAGTACAGAAAGCAACAGAGTGAAAAGTCACCTCCCCCCACCACCTCCCGGGCCCCCACAGCCCCTCTCCAGAGACAACCACTGCATCTCCCAGCTTCCTATCTATCCTTTCAGAAAGAGTCCACATACATTAGAGTCTCTTCTTTCACACAAATGACAGTGCACTATACACACCATTTTACACCTTATTTTTCTCCTAGCAACACATCCTGGAAAGCATTCTACATCAGGACTTAGCTTTGTTTTCTGGTACCTAGCATGCCACAGCATAGCTGTAACATTAAATTTAGCTAGGTATGCGTATGGACAATTGAGTTGCTTCCAGTCATTTGCTGTTCCCACGGTGCGCCCGTGAATGTTTTCGTGCATCCCTCACTTTGCAGGGCGTGAGTCTATTTGCAGGATTAATCTCTAGAATCGCTGCACCCAACTGGGTGTGCATGTGTAATTGGACGGACATTGGATGGACGTTGCCGAGTAGCCCTCATGGAGGCTGGAAAAGTCCACATTCCTACAATCATCAGTTCATCCAGACCCTCTTCACCCAGAGAGTAGTCCTTCCTAACAACAGCTCAGATGCCAGCCTCCTACCTCTGTGGGCTCTGAAGCCCACACCCCCGACTCCCTTGCCCGGATTGGCCTTGTTCATCATTCCATAGCCCCTTTACCTTCTAGCTTTCTGTGTAATTGACTTATTTACCATGTTCATTGCTTACAGCTGGATTTCCGCTATGAAAATGGAGGGCCCTTGAGGTCAGCGGTCTTGGTCTATCTGTACACTGATACCTCCTAAACACTGAGAATAGTGTCTGATACAGCGTAGATACTCAACAGATGCTCGTTGCTCGTTGAATGAATGAATTGATAAATGAATGAAGGAAACAAGCAACCACTACACCATTCGTATTGTCTTTCCACTGGGGGTCTGGGATTAGGGTTTATACCCAAGTGCCTCCAACACAGGGATGGGCAGGGACCTTGGGTGACTGCCAGACTAGCAAAAGAAAAGGCTGTGCCACACTTAGAGTCTGTCCATGATCCATCCACCACACTGTACCTGGAGCTCAGGCTTCCAGGCTCTGCTCAGAAACCACCTCCTCCAGGAGGCCTGCCATGCTTTCACCTCCATTGGCTGTCCCTCTGACAACATCTGTGTCCACATCTGTCTTCTGCCTTCGGAGCAACGTGGAGGCTGGAACTGTGCCTTGGTCATCTCCCGATCCCCCAAAGCCTGGCACCAAGACTATGGGAACAGGACTATGACTTGGGCAGGGCAGAGGGCCCTCAACAGAAGCTGCTGGGTACTATCTGATGGGTCACCATGGCCACATATTCTTTGATAAAAGACCTTTTTAAAAGTCATGAGATTTATAAGGAGGTTCTAAAAGAAAGAATAACAGGAAGTGGAGGGGGGCTGAGTTTAACCCTGTGTTTGAAATATCTTATAAAGCAATCGTAACCAAACAGTATGGTAGGGATTCTAAATACAGGAACCCGTATCAAAGGAACAGAAGGAAAGATATCCCCCCAAACTCTGTGTGAGAACCCACTTATTAAATGCTGGCTAGAATGAAGCCACCCTGCTCCAATCTCTCCCTGACATGCACAGCAGACAATGAACAAATATTTGGTGAACGGATGAATATATTTGGCGCTGAGCCAAATGCTTTCCATAAAAGATCTCCTTTAACTCACAACAGCCAATGAAACCAGTAACATTTTCCCTGTTTCAAACCATGGGAAGAGGTTGAGAGGATAAAGTGTTGCCCGAGATCACGCCACTGGGGAAAGGCTGCACTGCCGAGCAGTCTGTTTGCTTCTTGGGCTTGGTCTCTCCCACGAGGCTGTGAGCAACTTGGCAGTGGGGCTCACGGCTTGGCTGCACCCCACTACATAACCAACCATCCACCCGGGCCTGGCACATGATAGTGTTTGGTAAGTATGTGCTTGTGGTTCAGAGGGGGAAGGATCATTTACAGTGAGCAGTGGGGAGCAGCACTTGGGGGGGGTCAGGAAGGAACAGGGAGCCTGGATGTTGGGGTACATGCCTGTGGTAGGGAAGGGGTCAAGCAGTGGGTCCCTATGAGGTCCTCAGAGCTCCCTCAAGGCTCCCTCAGCCTTCGGTCACTTGTTTATTCCAATAAGAAAGAGCTGCCACATGCCAGAGCAAAGCTTGCTTCCTGCTTCAAGAAAAATCTAAGAAGTTGGTGGAGGTTCCCAAGGCAGGGCCTCATCAGCCCCTCTTTGGTTTGAGTGCTTTGCATGGTTCCTGGGAGCACAGGACTTGGACCTGGCTACTGAGCAGCTGTGGAAGAGGCCCCAGGATGGTGGCTGGGGGTAGGGTGGGGTCTATCCTCTGCCCACCTCTGTCCAGCATTCCCCTACTCCGAGCCCTTGGGGGTAGGGGGAGGAAGGAGGGAAGGGACCCCGAAACCCCCCACAAGGCTTCCCCTGGCTTGACCTCCCTCAGCCCTCCTCTTGTTGGGGGGTGGGGGAGTTGGCGCTTTCTGGAGAAAAAACTTGCAAGCCAAGGGAAGAAGTCACAAAGCCTGGGCACAGCAGAGCCTCCTCCTCCTCTGTGTGCACAGAAAAGATCAAAAACGCCCACACGGACACCCACCACACAGCGGTGATGCTGAACACAAAGGTATACGATGCACACAGTGTGCCCAAGTATGGCGACAACATGTGCCCCACGAACCAGCGGGGGTCCATGTCACATAGAACAGAGCATGCAAGACTGCTCAGTCACACACATGCATGGACAACACATGCATGGACAACACATATGTGGATAACGCAAACCAACACAGACCCAGGTGTCCAGAGCACAAGCATGAGTACACACAGCACAGACACTTTATGTGACTGGTACACAACACCCCCAGCCCGCACACACAGAAAAGGAGGGGATGTCCAGATGTGTATAAATATACCACACATCTGCAAGTGAATGTAAATATAACTCACGGAAGTGTGCACACAAACAGATATGACACAAGCATGCAGGGACACACAAAGCAAAGGCACCCAAGAACTTAAATTTTGTGCATATTTCCCAGTTTGGCAGCCCCTCAGTCAAAAATCTTTTTTCACATCACACAACCTTCCATATGCTTTAAAATGTGAGAAAAAAAAAATGGAGAGGGCAACAACAGCCTAAGAATTTCCATGAAACGCCAGGAGAACATCTCTTACCACTGACTGGAATAGATTAATTTTCCCCATTTCATATTCTAATTATAATTCCTGTTCCCATCGCCATCTTCAGTCGTCATTACAGCTGGAAGATTGTTCTGCAAAAGCCAGCCCTTCATCCTCTCTTCCCAAGAGTTTTGTCATGGAAATGAGTTTGGGAATCTGAAAGAACCCACATTTTTGCAAATATCTGTGTGGGGGATAACCCTTTCATGACGGCCACCAAGGAGAGGCTTCTGAAGGGTCTCTCTCCCCACAAAGTGTGCTCCCCTTGGTGAAAGGGGCAGTGGAGCTCCTAGTCCAATAGCCACCCACCGACACACATACACACACGGACACACACACATTGAAAAGGATAGATCCCTTTTCTATCTTTAAGCAAACTAAGCAAATAGGCAGCCAAGGTGAAAGATGAGATGACCTGATTTAAGTGGATCAGATGATGCCCGCTCGAACTGTGCCAACCCTGGCAAGCTCCGCAACTGCTGGAAGCATCAGTTTCCTTATTCTTATGTCCCACAGAGTCACTGGTTCATAGGAGATGTGAATTAAATATCTGTGGGATGGACAAATGTGATAACTGTGTAGATGAATGGCTAGAGGAAAGAGAGGGAATGAAAGATGGGATGGATGGATGGATGGATGACGGATGGTATAAACCAGCACAGCCTGACAGAAGTATAAAGCAAGCTACATATGTAATATAAAATTTTCTAGCAGCCACAGTTTAAAAAGCATATATAAACAGGTGACATTAATTCTAAAGACATATCTTATTTAACCCAATGTATTCACAGTACCATGATTTCAACATGCAATCAATAGAAAAATTGTAATTTAGATGGTCTAAAGTCTTGTGTTGGTACCATCTTTGAAATCTGGTGTGCATTTTACCTTTAAGTACATCTCAGTTTAGACTTAGCCATATTTTGAGTGCTCAAAAGTCAAAAGTAGTTGCCATAGCAAATAGAGAAGGAAATAGTTGGGATGGATAAGATGAACGGATGGATGATGGGAAGGTATATGAGTGGGATAGAAGGATGGATGGATGGGTGGATGGGGTGAAGATGAGTGGTCTAGGGAATGAATGGCATAGATGGGCAAGAAGGTGGACAAACAGATGACTCAATGGTTGGATATATGGAATTACAAGGTGGGATGGATGAATGGATGGATGGGTAGACAGGTGGTTGGGATGAGAGGGATAAAGACAAGGATGAATGAGATGGGATGGCTAGGTGAGTAAAAAGAGATAGGTGATAGGGAGATGATTTGGAGAGTGGGTAATATAAGGAATAAATTGTTGGAATGGGTGTGTAGGATGCCTGGGTTGATGGAATGGGTTGAATGGGTGGGTGGGACAGATAGGTCTGATATTTCCTCCTCACTCTGTTCAAACATTTTTGGACAGTGTTATGGCTTCTTAGAGTTGCAACATATCACTGACTCAAACATTCATCTTCAGCCGAGTAATCTCCAGATTCTAATGTATAGTTTCCCCCTGAACATTTCCCCCTTTTGGTCCATGTGCACCTCAAATTCAAAACACCCGACACTGAACTCATGACATATGTACGAGCCTGCTCTTTCTCCAGCAGTCTACCATCATGAGAGAACATGTCACCTTCTACAGTGTACATTAGTCAGTGCCCCTGGGGTGACTCCGGACCCCTTCTATCCTACATCTTCCTGATCCAGTCAACAGCAGAACCTTTCTGCTCAGCTCCCTCCCACCTAATACATCTTGCACCCTAGCAATCTTTTGGTAATCTTTTCACTGCTCACTGCTCAGATCAACCCCTATAGTGATACCATATCAGTAACTCTGGCATCCAGGATCCTCCATGACAATAGCTCTGACCTTCAGCTCCCACAGCATCCTTCAAGGCTGCAGGAACCTTCAGCACCCTTGCCTTTTCACACATTACCCCATTATCAGCCTGGAGCACCCTCCTCCTCCCTTTTTCTACCCACTGAAATCCAACTCTTCAGTTTCCACACCTGTAAAATGGTAATAATGATGGCACTTAATTATGCCTGCCTCATAAAGTTTTTGATATCTGTTATCAGATATCAGATATGAGTTAATATCTGTAATATAATACTTAATAATGGTAATGACTTTTGACAGGGGCTTAAGAAATGCTATCTATTTTAATACATGCTAATCTATTCCCCCTTATCAGCCCCAAGCCCCCTCAATCTTGCAGAAGACCATGTCTCCCACGTCACTGAGGCCAACAGATACCCCCTCGACTCTCTCCCCTCCCCTGTGTTCTTAACATCACACCTGTCCTGACCTCCTTTCCTTTAGTCTAAATAGGTGAAATGCCTCTCCCTTGCACTTTGACCCCACCCCTCTCATGTCTTCCCCTCGTTCATTCCCACTCATGGTCCTTGGTCTAAGACCCAATTTAAATATGCTGAAGCAAAATGATATCAGCCAATGCCTTTGCAGCAGGTACCAAACACCTACAATGTACTGACTACCACGCTTTCAACATTTGGGTTTGCAATGAATAAAGCTTGTAACAAGGCACTAAAAAGAGGTAAAAGCAAAGGGATTCTGAGGTCACAGAAGGGGCAACAGTTGTTGGTCATTGACCAGCATCTAGTGATTGTTTACTATGTGCCTGACATTGTATCATACTGTAAATGATAATGACACAGCCCCTCAAAGAGCCTTTGGTCCTTTGGAGAAGCTTGGGAGAATAAAGCATTCCCATTCCTCAAATCCGAGAAAGGAAGACAGGCCATTCTTTGGCCATAGTTCTAAGATAGGAACAAGTAACCACAAAACTCGTGTGAAGTTGGTCCCAATTGGTCAGTGACAGTTTTGCACCCATCTGGCCTTTGAAAGTCAAGCAATCAATAAGAGTCTCATTCCGAGAGCCACATGTCCATGGCGGCAAGTCAGCCTGTCCCAGAACATCCTGCTTCTCAAAGTTCCCCATCCCAGGACTCCATGCTTCCCCAAACCCTACAAAACTCAGCTCTTGCTTGATCTGGACAGAGTAGCTCTGCAAAAATATTACCATGAATTCAACATCCTGTTTCTGATATCGAATGATGGCCTCATCTTTGACAAATGTGACAACGGTGGGATAAAGTTATCACAGAGGAGTGGAAGAAGGGAGCCTTTCAAGAGAAGTATCCTGAAAAGGGTAATCGGGAAACTCCATGATGGAGGACACACAGGAACTGGTCAGGCAAAGAGGAGAAATATGACATCTGAGGCAGCTATGAGCACAGGCCAGTGGGTACCTACTCTACACCAGACATCATCCAGACCTGTGCCTGGTCATCTCATTGAAATACCCCAGAAATCCCAAGGCTGCATGACCAAACTCCCCAACCATCCTGAGCAAGGCAAGGCTCAGGGTGGTTGGGAAGCTTATCCAAAGCCACCCAATCACTTCCACACCTGACCTTGCCTTCAGGTACCAAAGCAAAAGTTGTGTAGAAGCTGCGGCCCCTCCCCTCTGCACAGAGGCACAGATCAAAGACCAAAGATGCACAGTCCTCAGCCCAGCCAGTCGCAGACACCAAGAAATGCACCTTCTGGAGATCTAAAGAGGAAACAATCAAAGCAGCATACACTGCTCCCACCTGCCCCCATGCTGGGCTGTGAGAACACCTGTTCTGCACAGATAAAACGCAGCTCAAAAGACAGAGGCAGCAAATGTGGCAGCTGCACCCTGGGCCTTGCCGAGAGTGCGGTTTTATGTGGAAGTCTCAGAGAGAGATAACACATCAGACCAGGGACGTGGTGGGGGAGGCGGGGAGAAGCGCTGCACAGATGGAGCAGGACAGTGAGAGGGCCTCAGGTTCAAACTCTGACCAGGCCCAGTGTGCTCATCTCCAGGCCTGCCATCACTTAAAGAAGGATGACAGGAGTTCCCGTCGTGGCGCAGTGGTTAACAAATCCGACTAGGAACCATGAGGTTGCAGGTTCGGTCCCTGCCCTTGCTCAGTGGGTTAACGATCCGGCATTGCCGTGAGCTGTGGTGTAGGTCGCAGACACGGCTTGGATCCCGCGTTGCTGTGGCTCTGGCGTAGGCCGGTGGCTACAGCTCTGATTCAACCCCTAGCCTGGGAACCTCCATATGCCGCGGGAGCAGCCCAAAGAAATAGCAAAAAGACAAAAAAAAAAGAGAGAAAAAATAAAGAAAGATGACAGCGCAGTTGTGACAAACATGGGCTCTAACACCAGGCTGCCTGGGTTCAAATCTTGTGCTTGCTTTTCGAGCTGTGCAACTTTTTAACTAAGTTACTACGTTTCAGTTTCCTCATCTGGAAAATGGGTATGACTATCATTTGGATTAAATAAATGAGTTTATGTGCTTAGAACATTGCCTGGTTCACAGAAAGCACCCAAAATTGTTAGCTATTACTTATATTACTAGTTAATCATTACGATGCCCCTATGAGGTTGCTATAATTGCCTCTCTTCTGCAGATGAAGACACTCAGCGGGGCTTCAGGAAAACCTTTGCAGTCTTAAGGATAGGGAAGACACCTTATGCCTCTGCCCATTATATATAATTTGAAATAAAACTTGTAAATTAAAATCTTTGTCAGAAAGTCCAGCTGAGGGCTAATCTTTCCGACACTGATGACTTCCGTACTTTGTTCCTGAGCATCAAACATCAATGTCTTTCCAAAAAAAAAAAAATGTCTTTCCCTAGTGCTTTCCCAGACGTGATGCTTATTCTTATTCTGCCCATCAAGAAATCCAGTGCTATGACTGAGGCCCAGAGAGGTTGAGAGGATCTACCCAAGGCCACATAGCCAAGATGTGCCCAAGCTGAGTCTTCAGTCCAGGCTGATAAAACCCTAACATCCCACAATGCCTTCCCACCAATTCCACTATTTCTTTCCTTTTTTTTTTCTTTCTTTTTATTATTTATTTATCTTTTTAGAGCCACACCTAAGGCATATGGAAGTCCCCAGGCTAGGGGTCAAACTGGAGCTGTAGCTGCCAGCCTACACCACAGCCACAACAATGTGGGATCCAAGCCGTGTCTGTGACCTACACCACAGCTCATGGCTATGCCGGATCCTTAACCCACTGAATAGGCCAGGAATCGAACTTCACGGATGCTAGCCAGATTTATTACCACTGAGCCACAATGGGAACTCCACCCCCACTGTTTCCAAGCTGTGTGGACCAGAGAATGTGACCTTGTGACTCTGGGTAGGGGCCTTGTCTACAAATATGGGACATGGCCTGCCAGGACAGGCTGGGAGCACTCCCTCGAGAGCAAGCCCAGTGTTGTGGCTTTGCAAGACCTGCCCCCTCACCACTGACAAGAGTAAACTTGGATGGTGCCTTTTGCATTATCAATAAAAAAACATCGGGAGGTGGTGTAAAAAGACAGTGATCAACACAAGTTTGGGACCAGAGTGTTTCCAGGCACCGGCACCCCTGGGAGGTGAGTACCACTGCCCCCGTTTTACAGACGAGGAAGCAGGGTGTCTCCAGTGCCTCTCACCCCAGCCCTTCTAGACCTGAGCTGTCCACATGGTGGCCACTGAGCATTTGGAATATAGCTGATCCAAACTGAGAGGTGTCTACATGTAAAATACATACCAGGCCTCAAAAACTCACAACAACAACAACAAAATGGATGTAAAATGCCTCACCGATATATTTATATTGATTACATGCTGAAATGATAATATTTTGGGTATATGAGGCTAACAAAAATATATTATTAAAATTAATTTCACCTGTCTCTTTTTACTTGTTTATTTATTTATTTTTGCCATTTCTTGGGCCACTCCCGCAGCATATGGAGGTTCCCAGGCTAGGGGTCGAATCGGAACTGTAGCCACCGGCCTACTCCAGAGCCACAGCAACGGGGATCCAAGCAGTGTCTGCGACCTACACCACAGCTCACGGCAACGCCAGATCCTTAACCCATTGAGTGAGGCCAGAGATCGAACCCTCAACCTCATGGTTCCTAGCTGGATTCATTAACCACTGAGCCACGACGGGAAGTCCTCTTTTCACTTTTTTAAATGTGACTATTAAAGAATGTTCAATTACATATATAGTCTGCACTATAGTTCTATTGGATAGTGTTGGTCAAGATGCTGTCCCTGCCACTATAGGCCCCAGACCCAGAGCCTTGGAGAACGAAGAGTCCACATTAGCAAGAGCTGAATCCAATGCTCTGTGATTGATATGGGGAAGCTGAGGCCTGTAGAGAGAGTGACTTTTTTTGGCCACACCTACGGCAGGCAAAAGTTTCTGGGCCCGGGATTGAATCCTGAGCTACGGCAGTGACCATGCAAGGTCCTTAACCTGCAGAGCCACCAGGGAACTCCAAGAGTGATTTATTTAAGGCAAGAGGCTGATACAGAGGCATTTGCTCCTTCAATAAATGTTCACTGAGTTCCAGGTGCTGGGATAGAGCAGAGGACAAAATGGGAAGCCACATCCCAGCCCATAGGTGACATGGTGATGATGCATGACTCGTTGCTCAGCCAAGACCCCTGGGGGCCTGGGCAGCTAGACTTGGCACCAACCCCTCAGTTCCCCACTATCAGCTCAGAGATGCAGCCAGGAAGACACAATGAAACTCCAGTTCCAATCCGGAGCAGATCCACCTCAAAGACCACTTCTGAGCCCCCCTCCCTGGGCACTAGCCAGCTGCAGCTGCCAGGACAGCCCGATGGGCAGCATCACCCAGCGGGCACAGCACGGCTGCCTGGCAGGCCTGTGGTTCTACCAGTGGTGGTAGCTTACACACCGTCCACATGACTGCAGATTTATGGCAAAAATTATCCTCTCTCTCAGCTCCATTTAAAGCCATTTGGAGCTCGCTCCCATCCCCGATTATAAATCTAATTGCACATTCCAAACAGACAAGCACTCATTAAGCTTTAATTATGCACATGTTGTTTTCAACAAACATTTTCATTTGGCCGCTGTGAGGGGGAACGGTTCCAAGGGGGCTGCAAAGCCAGCCTGTGGCTGGAAGGAGCTAGGTCCTGGGAAGTGGGTCAGGGAGTGGTCCGACGAGACCGTTCAAGAGCAGGGCCCAGACCCCACTGGACTGGGCTCAGGACTTGGTGGCCTTACCCCGGGCTTCTGCTATAGGAGACGTCACCGCGTGTGTTCTCAGCTGGTCCCACCTGCAGCCCCCAGCGCGCCAGAGTCTCCTCTAAGCTGGAGCCAGGGGGCCTCTCTGGGGTGGGGAAGAGGGATCCACATTCCCAGCTCTGAATGGTAAACCCTCCCCACCCACCAGGAGCGGTGCCTGCTCCCACCCACTCCCCACCCCGAGCTGCAGCCAGAGCCATCTTCCTCCAGCACCATCCATTCCCTCATTTGTCCACTCACTTATTCCACCGCTACAGACCAAGCATAGACTTGATCGGGCAGTGAGGGGCCAATGGGGATGATGACAGATAAGGCCCCTGTCTGGTTCTGCCCAGGTCACTCTCCAAGGTCCATCTTCCCCACTGGGGAAAAGTAGAAATTCTTTTTTTTTTTTTCCTTCTTCTTAAAGGGCCGCACCCGAGGCATATGGAAGCTCCCAAGTTAGGGGTTAAATTTGAGCTGCAGCTGCTGGCCTACACCACAGCCACAGCAACGGGAGCTCCAAGCCACATCTGTGACCTATAATAGCTCAAGGTAACACCAGATCCTTTAACCCACTGGGCGAGGCCAGGAATCGAACCCGCGTCCTCATGGATACTAGTCGGGTTCTTAACCCACTGAGCCACCTCAAAATTCTTTACTGTAGCACTCAAACACTTAAGAACCTGCATCCTCCCAGCCTGACCACCCAGGATGGCCTCCCATCCCCCTCTCACAGTTCTCCCCTGCTCTTCCTTTCCGAGATGTCCTGAGCTCCCAGAATGGACCACGGGCTCTCTCTGCAGCTCTGTACTCCCCGCCAGAATCTCCCTTCTCATTCTCTTCCTTGCAGTTAATTCCCATGTGCTCCCATGTTGCCCCTCCAGGAAGCCACCACTGATACCCACTCCTGGACCAGGCCGGCTGCCCCTCTGCTTGGCAGAGGCTATGGAAGCATTTATTAGACCATAATGCTGTAACCAACAGCCACAGGCTCCTAAGAGCAGCCCGCCCCACTATTTCCCCATAGCATCCTCTGCTCCAAGGGTTGGGAGGAGAGGCACCCACTCACTGTGGAGCCTTGAACAAGGCCTTCCTCTCTCTGGGCCTCAGTTTTCCTTTTTGCACATGGAGAGGATGAATGGGCAAAGCTCTCGGGACCCCTCACAGTTCAGTCATTTCTAAGGTTGTGATTTGTCCAGAAGCTAGGCCTTTCTCTCTCCACCTAAAGATGGCCCCGAAGCTCCCAACCCAGGTTCAAACATTCAGCCATGCCCCTCAGAGCAGGGGGAGCTCTCCAAGCCACATCTAGAGTGGGCAATGGTGCCCATCCAGAGAAGGGGGACAGGGACCATGGAGAATGCTGAGGCCACTCCCGAAGGAGCTCTTGGAAAAATAAGCAAGGAAAATAAATGCGTGTTTAAAATGGATATCAAGCTCCATTCACATCTGATGGTTACCTGTTGGTTTAGGGCAGCATCCCTGGAAACAGACTCAGAGTGACATCTGCCGTTTGGAAGTTTACTGGGGAGCATCACAGGAGAGCAAGGGAACCAGGTGGGCAGAGGGCAAGCTGAACTGTGATATATTCCCAGCCGAGGCCTCAGCCTGTCCCCAGGAGACTCTGGAGCTGGGATGGCTCTGCAGAGAGGTCCCAAATTGAGGCAGGAGCCGCTGCAGTCCCAAGGGGGCCACTCATTGGGTCCCAACAGGGGAGGATGATTGATAAGCTTGGACAAAGGCAATACTCAGGGAGAGACTTGGCTGTGAGTGGCAGCAGCCAACACTCTCCACCACTGGCAGAAGGAGCATCTCAATCAGGGAGTGAATGGATTGATTTACAACAGCATCTGCTACAACTATGATCATTTATTCATTTTAACCAATCTGTGCAACATTTATAGCCTGCTTACTAGGAGCTAGGCACTTTTTTTTTTTTTTGCTTTTTAGGGCTGCACCTGTGGCATGTAGAAGTTCCCAGGCTAGGGGTTGAATTAGACCCACAGGTGCCAGCCACAGCCACAGCCAAAGCAAAGCCATATCCGAGCCACGTCTGCGACCTATACCACAGCTCATGACCACGCCAGTTCCTTAACCCACTGAGCGAGGCTAGGGACTGAACCTGCATCCTCATGGATACTAGTCAGGTTTGTAACTGCTGGGCCACAATGGAAACTCCATAGACCCTCTTAATCGATCTCCAATTTTCAGCTCATGTAATCCTTACCATAACCCTACAAGGCGAGTTACAAATGATCCCATTTCACAAATGAGGAAAACTGAGATTAAGGAGCTTGCCCAAGGCTGCACAGCTAGTAAGCGGTGGAGTCAGGATTCAAACCCAGGATGTCCTGAGCCGACACTCTCACCACTGGGCTGTGCCACCTCTGTGGCCTTGCCCCGCTACCTCACAGAAGCACAGAGCGATCCATCCCCAGCCTCCTGTGGTCAGCGGCCTAGAGCCTTGGGCTGCCCAGTGCAGTATTTGTGCTTGACAATTATCTATCACCCGAGCGGTTGGGAACAAGTCCCAAAACTGATCTTTGCCAAAGACAATTAACTAAAAGCCACATGAGCATACGTTGTGGGGACTGTGGCAAAGGGAGGAAGTGTGGCGGAGACAATGAAAAGCAGATGATTTGGAAGATATTTTCTCCCCGGCACTACAAAACAAGCCCTCAATCATGCCACAAAGGGCTGGTATTGTTGGAAGGGAAATATGTCAACGACAGCGATCAATCACGGGGCGGTTTAAAAAAAAAGGAAAAGGAAAAAAAAAAGTCTTTTGAAATTGTAATTTGACCTAGAAAGGTTTTCTAGGTCACCTGAACTTGGCACTTGTGCCTCTAACCCCAAAGCCTGACACAGACAAAGTACCAAGTTTACTTCCTTCTGTCAGGCTCCGAAAACACAGGAAATGATATCTGTAAACACTGCCACTATATTTTTTTGGTACTGCATTAAAATCTGCCCTTGGACTCGGGAACTGAGAGAATACCGGAGCAGAGCAGTTTGGGAAGCCCAGGCTTCGCGCTTAGCTGCTCCGTGGCCATGTGGCCCTGTGGCCGGGGCTGGGACCTCACCTCTCTGATTCTCAGGTGCCTCCCCTATAATGGGGATGGGACTGGCAGGGCAACATGTGCTGCCTGGCCGTGTGCAAGCACACCGAGGTGTCCTGGAAAGGCTGGATGCCCCTTGCCACCACCTGCCACCCCCTGCCCCCGCCCCCCGCCATGCCTAGGCTGAGGGCCACCCCTCTGATTTGGACTTTGGAACCCCTGTGCCCCAGGTATGGGCTCTCCCTGGGGGCCTTGCAGCATTGAAGCCAGGAAGTAAGTTGGGACCTCTGTCCTAACAGGTCTTTTCTCCCCAGAAAACAGAGAGAGAGAGAGCAAGACCCATGCCAAGGCACAGCATGTGCCAATGCACAGCTTCTAATTCATCTTAACTATCGAGCCTCCCAGTTTAAGATAGATTATAGAACCTCAAGGATGACAGGTTCTCAAGACGCCTTCTCATCCCACTGGGGACACTGAGACCAGGACTGGTAGACGGCCCCCAGCGACTGGCAATAGCATGCCAACGGTTACAGCCACCATATTCCCGGGTCCCCTGAGCCTGTGCTTCCAGAAGATGGCAAAGTTAGCCTGTTACCCTCAAAATCCCAGGTGATGGGGAGCATCCATGCCTTCCCTAATCCCTGACCTGAGAACCTATGATGTACCACCCAGCCGTGTGTCAGGCTCTGAGGGTACCGAGGACACAGAAACAATCCCTAGGGAAGCTTGGGGTCTGGAGATAGGACAGGCACCAGCACTGATGACAGCCAGGGTGACGAGGCATTTGGTAGAGATAAGCCAGGTGAGACAGATGATGCCCACCTGCCAGGTAAAACACCAGAGTGATCAGAGAGCTGGGAGGGTGAGAAAACTGGTGTGTGTGTGTGTGTGTGTGTGTGTGTGTGTGTGTAGGTGTGAGGTGGGCTATGGTGCACAGTACACAGGCAGAATCAACACTTACTGTAAAAAAAAAAACAAAAAACAAAACAAAACAAAAAAACATGGCAAGAGTCTAAAGCAGTATTCCTAAGAGAAGAGTAATGGAAGGATGCCATCTAGTTCAGCCAGAGATAAAACATTCTGTGAAGCAACAGTTAAATAATTAAAAGAGGGGCGTAGCAATGTCAAAGGAGAACTTTCAATCAGCGACACAGAAGAGAAGGTGCGGAATTCGACCCACCTCTGCATGGAAACACATCACGGTTAAGGAGGGGCACTTCGTCTAGGCCAGGCACCGCGTGATGTGCTTTTCTTATGATGTTTCACTCAATCTAAGCCACGAGCCTCCGAGCCTAGGAGCCTGCGAGGGAGATGCTATGACTCCCTTTTACAAAGAAGAAAAGCTTGATGGGAGCAGTGTGCTTGCTCCAGGGTCACGTGCCTAGAAAGTGGCCAAACCAGAATCTTACCTCTGCAAGTTCATGCTCTTAACAGCTCTTCTATTTTGTCTCTTCTCTTGGAAATAAAGAGACAAAGACCAATTAATTCCTAAACAGAATAGGGATAACAGGGTTATCCTGTTCCTATTTAGGAACACTGGAGTAGATACCCATTGCAAGCCACCTACCAAAATGTACTCTAAACAGATTCAAGAGTTAAGTAGAAAAAAGTCATGTTATAGGGAGATACCAGAAAACAGAACAGAATGTTTATCAGATCTCTGGCGGCGGGATAACTTCCTCAGCCCTTGAAGCAATCACGGAGGAAGGGAGATTGACAGATTCAAATATATAAGCATTAATATCTTCTGTAGAAGGAAGCATAATAAAACCAAAATGAAAAGGACATCAGACTAAGAAAATATCAGCACCAACTATGAGACAGTTAATATACACAATGCAGAAATGGCTCAGTCAAATTAAAGAGACAGCAAGATATCGACAGACAAAAAGACACAAACAGGAGGCAATCCACCAAGAAACAAATACCTAGGAAAAAAGCATATGCCTGATTCTATGAAAATGGAGAAATGTACATGAAACACACCTACTGTAACGAAACTAGGATACTTCCCGCCATTGCTGACAGTTTCCAGCCTAGTGGAAAGGAATGTGGCAGCCACCCCCCACCCCCAGGCAGAAAGGATGGATGAGGACCCAAGACCCCTGCCTGCTGCCTCTAGAGTCACCCCCCTCACCACGCTGCCCATTTGTCTCAAGTCCACCCAGGCTTGCTTGAGACAGCCTTCTGTTCCCAGTGCTGGGCATGGTACCCATGATGGAGTGCAGGCAGTCTTTGTCCTCCTGAGCTTCTGGTATAGCGAGGGAGACAGGACCAGGAATGCCAAACGGGTGACAAGTGTACCGGGAGCCAGAGTTCGAGGGGGCCTGGAGACTTTACAGAGGAGGCAGCTTGTAAGCCCATCTACCTGCAGACTGAGCAGAACTGGCCAGATGGAAGGGAGAGGGTGGTGGGAACAGCATTTGCCAAGGCTGGGAGGCTAGAGAGGAAGGGCCATGTACTAGGGGAGGCAGTGAGAGCTGAGATGCAAAGGCAAAGAAGACCTTATCTCCGTGGGGCTTTGAGGGCTACACTGGAGTGGGTAGTTTGCTGGGAGCTGGTGGGGTGGGGGTTGAGACTGAAGCCTGGAGGGTCAGCTGAATTTTAGAAACGGGCCTCTGGCTTCGGGTGGAGAATGGATTGGGGAAGGTGAGAATGGATGGGGGAAGGTAAGACCAGAGCCTGTCTTGGACGCCAGGCAGAAGCTTCTCTGATGATCCTGGAGTGGAGCCTGGAAGCAGGACTCTGAGCAGAGCTTGGCTGGGAAGAAACACTCGCTAAAGCAATAAAAAGCAAAAGAGTGTGACAGTGATTCAAAAATAGAAATTTATACTGATGGCTATAAAGGGAAGCGGGGTTGAAGCCAGAATAAAACCACGACAGTCTCTAGTGTATTTTCCAAAATTCAGAACTTAAGAGTCTCAGAGATGAATGAAAACTGCCAAGAGCAAGGAATCACCCAGGAGTCAGAAAGGGGGTGACTCACATAGTTTGCAAACTCTAATTTCCTCTCCTTGGTCACACACACTTCCTTCTGATTTCTTTTTTTGATGATTCATAAGAAAACAAATTTCCCCTTTTAAATTCAAACCAGAAATGCTTGAGCACCTGAGCTCTCCTGCCCATGGCTTAACCTCTGCCTCCCAAGGCCAACAAACCCCAACTTACCCCCAGGCGACTAAAAAGCCACTGGCTGCCAAGAAGCCAAAAGGAAACAAGAGGTTTCAGGCTCTGCCACAGCTGTCAAAGGCCCCCAAGGACCCTCCTAGACCCCAGAAGGGTCTTCAGCAGCTCATACGCCCAGAGCCACAGCCCCTTATCCAGAACCCAGGCTGATTCGGAACTTCAGAATTTGTTTAGATTCCAGAAAAGTGAGGGAGTGAAGATTCCACAAATTAGGTAGTAGCCTCTGTGGGGTTTGGGGCACCACCTGTGGTTAAAACACATTCATATTCCTGCAGTGAATCCTATGAATGTTCACACAAGAAGGCTAAGTACAAATTATGTCTGTCGGTTTAGATCAGGTTTAGGGACCAAGCGAGCTGGCAGCATATTTACAAAACAACTTCTGGCTGCAGAGCCTTTGAGATTTCAGATAAAGGAGTTTATGTTTTTCTTTTTAATTTTTAAATGATTTTTATTTTTTCCATTAGAGTTGGTTTACAGTGTTCTATCAATTTCTACTGTACAGCACAGTGACCCAGTCTCACACACACACACACACACACACACACACATATACACACATATATACATTTTTCTTTTTTTTCTTTTTCTTTCTTTTTTCTTTTTAGGGCTGCACCTGCAGCACATGGAAGCTCCCAGGCTAGGGGCTGAATCAGAGCTGCAGCTGCCGGCTTACACCACAGCCACAGCAGTGCCAGATCTGAGCCACATCTGAGATCTACACCGCAGCCTGCAGCACCTTAACCCCGAGCGAGGTCAGGGATCGAACCCGAATCCTCATGGATACTAGTCAGGTTCTTAAGCTACCGAGTCACAACGAGAACTCCAGATAAGGAAGTTTAGAGCTGGATCTAGCACTGAGCACATAGGCGATAGGCCCTTGTCGAGACACTGCCCCTCTGTGTGCCCATTTACAGATGAAGAAACTAAGGATCAGAAGGGTAAAGGAAACTGCCCAAGATCTCACAGCTATTAGGTGACTGAGCTAGGATTTCAACCCAGATCTGATGTTTTTCCACAGGTGCTTGTGGATCCGCCAGGCTGCTGAACTGCTCAGCAGAGTACTTGGCATTACAGGGAATGTGGGCTGCACATTCTGGGAATGGGTCAAGACCAGGTGCAACAGGAATCGGGTTCCTGCAAGGCATCTGTCTCCTCAGGTGGGTCCCGGAGCACTGGCCCTCCTCATAAGCCCACAGCTCCTCCCATCCTCTGCAGATATGGTCCCAGCCCCCCGAAGGCCTCAGAGTCCGCGGAGGCAGGCAGGCAAGAAATGAACACACAAGAGTGGCTACAACTGCGATAAATGCTCTGAAGCAAACAGTGCAGAGATCGAAGCTGGAGAGAAACATACGATACTTGAAAGGATCTCTCTCTAGCAGGGGACAAACTGAGGGAGCCCTGAGGGAGCCCTGCCACGGTGTAAGTGGAGTTGGGAACAGCAAGTGCAAAGTCCCTGGGGTCAGCAAGCAGACAGCTCTGCTACGGGGGAGGCATAAAGTGGCTGGAGAGTGGGAGCAGAGGGGCGAGGGCAAGGATGAGGTCAGAGCAGTTGGCAGGGGCCAAAGCATATGGGGCCCTGAGGTCATGGTGGGGACTTAAGGATTAATTTCAAATGGGAAGCCACTGGAGAGTTTTCGCAGAGGCATAACATGCTCTGATTTCTATTTTAAAAGATGATTCTGGCTGCCATATGGAAATGGGTTCTATGAGACACCATTCTGTCTCAGTTTGCTCATCCCCGCAATGGGCTCATGAGAAACTTTGTGAAAAACATAACAGGTGTCTGGCAGAGAGTTGATTCTTGGAAGGTAAAAGACAGAAGACTGGATTTTCCCACCTCATTACAAACGAGGGAAACTTGGTCCTAAGTCATCCATAAGTCACTGCCCCGCTCAAAACCCTTCGAAGGCTCCCCCCTGTCCTCCGAATAAAGACTCACCCCCTTCCCTTGGTCCCAAGGTCCTCCTTGATCTGGTTCCTCATGTCTCCAGTGCCATCCCTGGACCTCTCCTCTCCTGCCACCTCAACCACTCGTGGAATGTGCCATGGCCCTTTGCCTAGAGTGCAAGGGTTTTTTTTTTTTTTTGCTTGCTTGTTTTGTTTTTGGCTGCACCCATGGCATCAGGAAGTTCCTGGGCCAGGGAGCAAACCCACATCACCGCAGTGACTTGAGCCACAGCAGTGACAATGCCAAGTCCTTAACCACTAGGCCACCAGGGAACTCCCACAAGGTCTTCTTCACACTGCCATCACTTGGTCTCCCCCTCCTGCCTGCACCCATTGAATGAGCACTTCCTCCGGGCCAGCCCTGTCCCAAACACTGAGAAGCTTAAAACGTGGCTGAAGGTGTGGGTGCAGGTACATGGAACAAGAATCCAAAATATCCGGCCTGGCCCTCTTCTGGGTGCTATGCTGGCTCTTATCCCCTCTCTCATGCATCCATTTCCTGAAGGAATATTTATTGCATATGTGCTTGATGACAGAGACCATTCCAGGCTCCTGAGCTACGACAGTGACCAAAGATCCCTGAAGCTTCCCTCTTGTATTGGAGACAGAAAACAACGAACCTGATAAGTCATTTAGTTACTATGTTAGAGGGTTCTAAGTCCTATATGGAAAGAAGGGAAGGTCGGACAGGTGAGCGGAGTCGGGAGGTGACTTTAACCCAGGGGGCAAGGTGGGGCTCACTGAGAAAGTGACAGTCAGGTGAGGGAGCCAGCTGGCAGGTAAGTGGGAGAGAAACAGCTGGGGCAAAGGCGCTAAGGTGGGACAGTGCTGGTGGACCCCAGAAAGGCAGGCAGCGCAAGTGGGGGGAGGGAAAGCCAGCGAGGCAACGGGGTGGAGTGTACCCACAGATGGCACTGAGATTACCCCTCCCCGGAGAGAGAGGAAAGGAAGGCAGCACTTTTTCCGCCTGCCTTATCTGATGCTGTGGTCGGAGAAGCCAGCGAGGGCAGGCATGAGGACCGCTGTGCTCGGCACATCCTACCTCAATGGGGCCCCGGAGCAGCCGACATCCGCTCGGCCTGCGGCTTCTTCCTGTGGCTTCCTGCATCTCAGGTTGCCCCAATGGCTGCTATTTTTGCTCCTGTCTGGGGTTCAATGCAGGGCTTCTCTGTGTATAGGACTGGGGCTGCTGGGCCTGGCCCCTTTCTGGGTTTGCTCTGCTGAGAGCAATGGGGAGGGGCCATTTAAATGTTCCAAGTGTCTTTGGGGACATTTACTATCCAGCCAGTGGGAAAGAAGAAGAAATTTGTTATAGGTGTCACTTTGTCAATCCTCTTGACCCTCCAGGCTCAGAGAGGCTAGGTGGCTTGTCTAAGGTCACACAGCCAAATCAAACCACAGGCTGAGGATTCTAACCCAGGCTGTCTACATCTAGAAGCTATTAATTTGTAAGGGATTCTTTGCATTTACTCTCTAAAGTAATGTTTCCCAGGCTGGCAGTCTGTGCTACCCAGGCTTCTAGAAGGCACGAGGATGAAGATGTATCATCCACAGCTTCATTCCCCTGGAGCATCACAGCTCCAACGATGGGGAGGGCTGTGCCCGAGTGGGCACAAGAAAGGGGCCCCTGGCCCAGACAGTCGGGGGTGGGACGAGGCGGCAATCAGAGAAGATTTCTGGAAAGCAGTGACACTGCGACTCTCTCTGCAAGAATAAACAGGAGTTCAAGAGGTAGAGAAAACAGTCTGGACAAAAGGCAAAACCAAGGAGCATGACTGTTTTGTTCATGGGGGAGGGGCTTAGGAAGCAGCAGGGCAGTGATCCTGCCTGGGAGGGAGGAGCCAGAAGCTAAAGTTTGACTGCAAAACCTGAGACCCCACAAGTGCCCCAGCCCCCTGTCCCCCACCCCGGTGGGCTTGGAAGGCTTTGAACAGATCCAGTGGCACGAATGGCCAAGGCTTCAAGCAGGCGGTGGTTTGCGGCCATCCCGCTGGGAGCTGCGAGGGGAGCACCTAAGAGGGAAGGTGAAGGCAGCGAGGTCTGGGTAAGGACCCTGGTGTCACCCCAGCACAGGCAATCGTGACGTAGGGAGATGTCGCTGTACCCTGAAGGTGCAGCCAGCAGGGAGTGAGGCAGAGAAAGGGGTCGGGGATGACGTAAGCCAAGGAGCAGTCATGCTGTTTACCAAGACGTGCGTGATGGGGGAGGGCTTGCCCGGGGGGTGGGGGCACATGAATCAAGATAAGGACCATTTAGAGCTACTGTCTCCCGCAGATAAACTTTCTGGGGTGAGGACATGCAAATTAAGGCTGCCTTTCTACACTCACTATTCCCCCATCCTTAATGGGTGGCTGTTCCCATGGCCTCAATTGTTCTGCACAGCAAGTAAGACCCACAGAAGGTGAGAATGTTGCCCGAGGTCTCAAAGCCAGAAATCAAGAGGGCAAAGTCTGCCCTTCCAGACCCACCTGATTGCCATCCCAACACTCATCTCACCAGGGTGAGGGGGAGCCTCACGCCTTCCCCTGAAAATGGCACCGCAGGGTCTCAGGGAAACTGGGGGATCCACTGCCCACCTCTGATAGTTCAGGGCTACATCGGCCATGGTCATACCTGAACGTTTGCCAGGCCTCATAGTTGGGCAGAGATGGTAATTCCTGGGCAACCCTCAGCGCCTGAGGTGACCACAGCAGGGGCCACTGCGGTAGTCCCCACGGTGCCTGAGCTGACTCTTTGACACTCAAATCTCTGCCTCTGCTCCCGATGTCATTAATTACTGGTTTGCGGATGCACAAGGCAGCACAGATGCCACTAACCTTGGGAAGGAAATTCATTTCAAATATGAAGCACGTCCTCTGCTGGAGCACCCCCCCCCCTCCCCGCCCGGCACAACACTGATTTCCAACGTGGACCAGCCCAAATTACTTCTTTGAGGGAATGAGAGGCCAGGAAAGGTGAAGAACTTGCCCCAGATCAGAAAGCAATGCAGGGCAGGATACACCCATGCAACCCCGTCTCCATAAATATTCAATGGGTGCCTGCTGGGTGTCACACCTGGCGTGCCAGCAGATACCTTGCACCCCAATCAAAGGCTCTTCAGTCTCCCTTCCCCAAGAGAGGAGAGGACTTTTATTTACTGAGCACCAACCAAGTGCTTTATAGATCCTGAATCCTCCTAACAATCAGTCACTTTGTAGGAGAGGGAACAAGGTCTCAGAGAGGGAAGGTGACCTGCCCAAGATCACACAGCAAGCACAGGGCAGAGGCAGGGCTCAAAGTTAACCCAGGTAAAGGTGGGTTCAGCTTCAGTTCTCCGGGTTCAGGGTGTGTGCGGAGTAGTGATACTCCAGCCACACCTTCCCTTCCAAGACCCACCCTCCTCCCCCGCCAGGCCTTCCTTCCTGACCCAGACCGGGGCTCTCAACAAACACTAGTTTACTAGCTGGCTATTGTCTTGAGATCCCAGTTGTCTTACACAACACTGTGACTGGTATTCAGTAAGCCGTTCAGGAAGTGTTTAAAAACAAGAGTCTGTTCTGTTTCAAGACAGCCAGTAAGCCCCTGTAATTTACTCCTCTCCCTGTCAAGAGTCCACGGATGTGACCAGAGACAGAGAAATTCATATCAGTCAAGGCTGCAAAGCAGACTGTGGCCCTGCATTCAACCTCCCTAAGAAGAGAACCAGAACACAGAGCCTCTGGCTACAAGGTCAAGGGGAGAGCTCCCCAGGAGATATATACACATGCACATGCAGGTGCAGGCATACAAACACACACAAACACGCACACGAGTGTGAGCCATCAAAATCCTCCTCCTGAGCAAAGCTGGATATTACGGGTCAGTTGTTCATTAATTTACCCAAAATTTATAGAGGTCTTATCACATACTAGGTAAATAAAGCATTAGGCTGTATGTGTGTGTGTCACTGTGTGTGTGTCATTGTCTGTGTGTGTACATATATGCATACACACACACACACACACACACACACACACAGAGTCATCACAACACAGGGAAGTAGGTATCGGTGCCCCCATTTTATGGATGAGGAGACTGAGACTTGCAAGGCTCAAGAAGCTTGTCCAAAGTCACAGACCGTATTTGTGGCAGAGCTGAGATTTGCAACCTGTGCCTAGCCCAGACCCTGGTACACAGCGGGCACTCGATAGCTTTTTCCTCAATGGCTGGCTGGCCCTGAAGCCCTTCGCAGGGGCCTGTGACTGCCTGCGTTTAGACCCAGTGTGCAGACAGTGGAGATCACATAGAGGGCACAGAAGCTCCCGTTTCTTGGTCTCTCTCAGTTGACCTGGGATAGGCCAAGCCAGGAAAAGCAGGCCTGAGAGAGTGGCTTCCATTTCTAGGACACATGTGCCCACAGCCAGTCTGGCAACAATGCCTGTGATGAATCGGAGTGCCAGAAGAGGTCAGGCCTCCTGCCTGCTAGGCTCAGCTGGGTGCAGCCCTAAGACCGTCACAAGCCCCACCCCCAACTCAGCCAACTCCCATCACAAAGACAATCTCCCCAGGGACAGCAGGAAAATGCCACAAAGGTTAGTTTTCGGCCCCTATGATGTGTGTACACATCTGCCCTCGAATCTGTGACGATGCCCTTCCTCATTTTGTGCTGTCCTTTCCTCTACAAAAAGAAAGGATCCCAACTGGTTTACCTTTCCAGTATCATTAATGGAGAAAAGGCAAAGGTGGCATGCACTAAATCTGGGGAGGCATTTTTGCTGATGCCCTAAACTCCAAAATCCAAAGGAAGAGGCAGCTCAAACTTTGTTCCTGGGGGCGTCCCTGGCTCCTCCTCACCCCTTCTGTCTTGAAAGGCCCTTCCCATTCCTTCATCCCAGGTACCCTCTGAGTTCCTACCAGACCATGGGCCATCTCCATCTGAGTTGGCCAGATGCCCCCCATCACACCTGGCCAGGCCCACTGCAGGGTATGTTAAGGCATGAATGAATGAACAAACAAATGCTTCCTGAGCATCTGGGCACCAAGACCTGTTCTCCAGGGGTTGGTACCAGCCACTTCCAGAACTGCTTTTCAAGAAGGAGCTGCCAACTGCAGGCCTCCTAGACCTTCCAAAGCATCTTTATTCTACAATGTGACAGACACCTGTTCAGGTCCCCGCCTGCCCCCACCCAGACATCTATCTTCACCCCGCAGCACCCGCCTGACCACCTCCACCCAGGAGGCAGCAGGCACCCGCTGCTTACCTTCTGCTGAAACACACCTGCAATGCACCAGCGTCTTGCAAGTAGAAGCAGCCCGAGTCTCATTCCACAGAAACCCCGGCAGCGAGAGAACGCGCCCGCGACAGCCTCTGTGCGATTCTGCTGCATAATCAGCAGAGAAAGAGAAAAAATGCCAGAAATAGCAAGCTTTATAAGCCCTCCTGACAACTCTTGGTCCTCTATTGGCTGGAGGCCCGGCACCCCCGCCCCCCATCCCATTCCTATAAGGTGAAATGGAAAAACCTGTTATTTAACCTCTTTTATCAAAATCCATCTTCTATCCCAATTTGGGCCCTGTGTTCGGAGCTCCTGGTGGCCGTCTCCACACCAGGTCTCAGGGAGCAGAAGGGGAGGGAGCCCGGCTCTGCATCATTTGTGGCTTCAGAGCCTACCCCACTCACGTACACGGCCCTGGGAACGGGTGTGGGACTGGAAGGGCTTTAGGAAGGCAATTTGGCAGCACTAGTCCACGTGCAAAACTTGCATGCTGTTTCCTTTGGCAATTAGACTTCTGAGCATCCGTCCTGCAGAAATACCTGTACCTGCGTGCACCACGCATGCCCACTGGTGTTGCTCATTACAGAGAAGCATCAGAGAAACCAGGCTGAATGTCTAAAGCAGGGTCAGGCTGAAGAGATCGGAAGACATCCGTTTTATGGAATATGATGGAATGAAGAAGGTCTGGAGGTGCTGACTTGGAACCGGCTGGGAGAAAAATCAAGAACACGATCCCCTTTTTATAAAAACCATAATGATGTGTGTGTTTGGATCTGCCCTGTAAGAGATGCCAGACTGTTAATAGTTGTTACTCTGGGGAGTAGGAGAAGGAGGTATTTTCAGCTGCTGCTTTTTTTTTTTCTTGTTTTCTTTTCTTTTTTTTTTTCCACAAGCATGTATTACATTGGCAGTTTAAGCCAAAAACATAAGAGCCTCCTTGGTTCCTTTCCTGCTGCCCTAGGCCAAGGGCCAAGGTCATCCACTACAAGACTGGATCAGGCCTGGGATGGTGCTGGCCCAAAGCACTACAGATCTCCCTGTAGCTTCATTAGCTTTCCCACCAGTGCAGCTAAATGAGGGCACCATGAAGAATGTGGACTCTGCAGTAAGACTGAACTGGGTTCCAATCCTTGCTCTGCACTTAACTCCCCTGAGCCTCCATTTATTCATCTGTAAAATGGGACGAGAGTAACTATTACGTGCCCTGTGCTATGCCTGATGCTTGTAAGCCAATCTTAATCTTGTGGACATCTCAGAAACACCAGAGGCTGCAGAAGAAGCATCACTGAGCTGAGGGTGCCTAGAATTATGAGAGGAATACCATAATTCCTAAGGAATCACCCCATTTAGGACAGTAATCAACTCTATGACTGAGAGAAGGACCTGGGGAACAGCAAATGCTGTTTGGGATAAATGGGATAAAGATGTTCACTGCCCCGCATGTCTGTAGGAGGAGGGAAGGGATTAGAAAAGGCTCTGTTTGAAATGCCTTTGCCCAGCTCTGCACAAAACTACGGTCCCATCCTTTGAATCCCACTCAGAGCTCTCCTTCCTCCCTGGGGAGGGAGTCCACCGACTCTCACACCTGAATTATTTTCTTTGTAACACACTCCTCCGGCCCATGGCTTCTGGTCGGGTTTTTTTGTTTGTTTTGTTTTGCTGTTTGGGTTTTCTGTGTATGTGTCTTTTTAGGGCTGCACCTGTGGCATATGGAAGTTCCCAGGCTAGGGGTCGAATTGGAGCCGCAGCTGCCAGCCTACACCACAGTGACAGCAACGCCAGATCCAAGCCACATCTGTGACCTACACCACAGCTCATGGCAACGCTGGATCCTTAACCCACTGGCAAGGCCAGGGATCAAACCTGCATCCTCATGGGTACTAGTTGGATTCTTAACCCCCTGAGCCACAACAGGAACTCTTGGTCGTTTGTTTTGATGGGTTTCATTCTATGTTTATTGTTCGTCTTCCTCACTAGGCTGTAAGCTCCTAGATGGCAGGGATCATCTGTCCTGTTTGCCTCTGGGTCCCAGCTCCTAGCGCAGGACCTGACACAGAGAGGGCACCCAACAGATGGAAAAGTACATACAATCCACAGATCCAAAGCCAAGATCCAGGTTCATGAAGTTTCTCTGAAGGAAAGGGAGATGCAGGTTTTGCCCTGTGACTGAAAGGGGGATGAAAATTTCAGACACACTGAAGATTGAGAAAGGCACACAAAGCTGGAGGGATGGTAGCTAAAACTATCCATGAAGACTCATAAATGCTTAAGATGGGGAAGGATCTTCTAGGCTCAAATGTGTATGGACAAGGATGTTTATTTCTTCTTTGCCACATTATTTATGAGAACATGGAAATGACAATAAAATCTGTTGAGAGGGAATTGGTTAGACAAATCACAGTGCTTGATACAGTGGAATACTACACACCTATGAAATGATCATTTACTGCTATGGAAAGAAGTCCATATTGTTTGTTGAATGTTAAACTCACTCACTGGAAATCAGAGACACTGATAAGTGAAAGGTATAATGAACTGCCACAAAGAAAGTCCAAAGGTAAAAATCCCTCAATTGCCTTTTTTTTTTTTTTGGTCTTTTTAGGGCTACACCTGTGGCATATGGAGGTTCCCAGGCTAGGGGTCTAATCAGAGCTGCAGCGGCCAGCCTACACCACAGCCACAGCAACGCGGGATCCGAGCCGCGTCTGCGACCTACACCACAGCTCACAGCAATGCTGGATCCTTAAGCCACTGAGCGAAGCCAGGGATCGAACCCATGTCTTCATGGATACTAGTCAGGTTCATTACTGATGAGCCCCAACGGGAACTCCAATTATCACTTATTCACTCATTTACTCAACAAGCACTTTCTGTGTCCTCTGCCTACTTCCCACTCCATGCAGGGCAGGGTTCCAGATGCCAGGACAATGTGTGAACAGGATGTTGTCTGTGTCCCCAAAAGACATCCCAGCTCATGCATAGAATGAGAAATTGTGATGGTGCTCCCAGTTAGGGGCCCCGGAGTCATCGGCCGAATGATGGCTTCATAGCAAAGCTCACGGGAGCTGGGGTTTGAGGGAGGAGCACAGCTTGGGTGCACAGAGGAGGGAGGAAGCACGTTAGGTGGCACAGATGGGATGATTCAGGATAAGTGCAGGAAGCCCCTACATCATTCTTCATTGAACACTGAACACTAAGCTTCACCATGTGGGTGGCGGGGGTGGGGTAGGGGTGGAGGTGGATGGAGAGAAGAAAGACTCAGTCTAAGGGGCAGAGATTCTGGACTTGATTCTGCTACTTGTGCTGGAAAGAGAAAGTCTGGGATTTGACGGCGCTGTCCTCAATGTGCAGTGACAGAATGGCATCCTAGTGTCATCCACTCACTGAGAGTGCCAGCCCCACAGGGCAGGGGTGCCCACCTGGCAGACTGGGTACCTGCAGCTCAGCTAGGTGAACCCCAGCGCATGGGCTCCTTGCTTTGCACTGAGTACTTGGCCACGCAGTGCGGGTGGAGGGGGTCCCAGCTCTGCGAACCTTCCACTCAGCTCCTCCTGTAGCTGAGCCAAGAGGGGCCTTTGTACCTTGATGGAACTCAGCAATTTTTTTTTTTTTTTTCGGATTTGGAGGCAGCTCGATGGTTATGTTTCAAAACAAAGAGAGATGACTCAGCTTCCTGTGGAAGAGGTTCAGCCTTTTGGAAAACGTATTTCTGTTTTAATGCTTCTTGCCCCTGGCTCTCCAGGCACCTCATCTAGACTGCCTTGTTTTCTTGATGGTCAATGGTTCCCAGAGCAAGGATCAGGGACAAAAGCCAGGCTCTAGGGACCAGATTGCCTGAGTATGAACCCTGGTCCTGCCCCTCACTCACTCTGAGGACCTGGACAGAGTTATACCCTCTCTGAGCCTGTGTTTGCTTAAGAATTCCTTGCGGGGGAGTTCCCGTCATGGCACAGTGGTTAACGAATCTGACTAGGAACCATGAGGTTTCGGGTTCAATCCCTGGCCTTGCTCAGTGGGTTAAGGATCTGGTGTTGCTGTGAGCTGTGATGTGGGTCGCAGATGTGGCTCGGATCCCGCATTGCTGTGGCTCTGGCGTAGGCCGGTGGCTACAGCTCCGATTCGACCCCTAGCTTGGGAACCTCCATATGCTGCGGGAGTGGCTCAAGATAAGGCAAAAAGACACACACACACACACAAAAAAAGAATTGCTTGCGCAAAGCAGCCATCACCTATGGAAAGGGTCTGGTCCCGTGGCTGACACAAAGTAGGTGAACAATATTACTGGTAAAAACAACAGCCACCTGTGCTGAGCTTCTCCTGAGCCTCCATTATCTCATTTGAGCCTCACACCTGCCCAGCCCAAGTTTCCGTTTTACGGGTAAGGAAACTGAGACTCAGAGCAATGAGCTGACTTGAATTTCCATTTTCCCCTTCCTGAGGGTCAGGGCACACCCCCCAGGCCAACTGGGAACTGAATCTGTACAAGTTTTTCTTTCCATCTGACCCTCTCTGCACCGGCAGCCAAACACACCAGTCCTTCACTGTCTTTATCTGCAAAAGGGGCACATTACTCTGAGGTTGTTGGAATCGTCTAGCCAAGGCTTAATAAAAATAATTCCATGAAGGACTCATTCAATAATAGCACATCACTCCTTCCTCTAAGACTAGGAATTAACAGACTGAGCTCTTCATATGCAACATCCCAAGGAGATGCAGAAAGCTGTTAGGAAAACCCCTTCACAAGTGTAGAGAAAACCAGAAAGCTGAGAGAGAGGTGTGAGCTCATGCAAATAAAAAGAAAAGGACTTTAAAATGACCTGTCATTCAAACGACATGAACACGGGGTCTCTCAAATCTCTGTCCTCAAACTGATATAAAAAACAAATCTGGTGCAGGTGAACCCAAGATAACCCAAGAGAGCCAAACCCCAACTTTCCATCCACCCCCTCTTCCCCACATCACCCTGAAGCATATGCTGACAGAGCAACCTTAATAGTAACTGACTAATTTTAAACCCTGTGATTACCAGGGTTGATTTCCATGGAACCTTCCTTTCACAGCACCAAGAACCTCTCACAAGCACTAATTGCCAAGTTCAATTTTTAGCTCTGTCATACCCAACCATCGGTGCTCACTCCAGCGGCTGCTCCCTCGCCAGGTAAGCTGGTAATGAAGTCGGCTTCGCTGCTCCATTTCACAATATTGTGATGCCGCCGTCAGCACCTGTAAGTGCTGAGAAGCTCCACACTTCTATTCAACAAATCTCACCCAAGGGAAGAGACAGGAGCTGCTCTGTGCCTCTCGGGTGCCCTGTGTGCAGGCTCACGCCCATGGGACACCGTGGTTGCTTATTCCCACGTGTCTCCTTACTGAAAACGCTCCTTATGGGGTCACACTGCACACCTGAAGGTGTCCCAAGCCCTGCCTCCCTCCATCCTCTGCAACTGCCTCCCATTTCCCCCTCTCCAGCCCCAGAGCCCTCCCAGGATTCGAAGTCACGTCGGACTGCACAGATGGTCCCACCAGACGGACCCTTGCCTGTCCTCCAGCCCCACTGCACATACTCACCTACAGGGCTTATGCACAATGCCATGTGCCAGCCTCATTTGTCAAAGTGCACCACTGACGTTGGCATCTGTCCTGTTATTTAACAGCGTCCATTCCACCCACACCTGACCCTCCCTTGACTGGGTTCTGACAGCAGAACTGTTCTCTGGGCATGGCTGGGGATGTTTGGGCTGACTTTGTACTGATTTCAACTTCTTTCCAGATATTGACAGGTGCCAGCTACGATGGGGCAGGGGGCTGGGTGCCCACTACACACCAGGCATGCACAGGAACATATGCCCGAGTAGCTCCTACAATCAGCCAGACAGGCAGGGGAGCAGGCTTCCATCCCCCCCCCACATTTTACTTTTGGGGAAACTGAGCTCTGAGAACTTCCATGAAGCTGGTAAGAGGAATTTCTTTCAGTTCCAAATGCAGTTAAGGCGGTGCTTCCCACGAGGAGCTGCCAAGCCTCTTTCCCCTGGAAACAGAGTAAATCTATGTCCCTTTTCCACTGTCCACCAGGAAGCCCAGGGCCAGACATATAGGCCAATTTCTTTCTTTCTTTCTTTCTTTCTTTCTTTCTTTCTTTCTTTCTTTCTTTCTTTCTTTCTTTCTTTCTTTCTTTCTTTTTTTTCTTCCTTTTTAAGGCTGCACCCATGGTATATGGAAGTTCCTGGGCTAGGGGTCGAATGGGAGCTGCATCTGCAACCTATGCCGTAGCCTGTGGCAACGCTGCACCCACTGAGCCAGGCCAGGGATCAAAGCACATTCTCATGGACACTAGTTGGGTTCTTTTTTTGTTTTGCTTTTTAGGGCCACATCCATGGCATATGGAGTTTCCCAGGCTAGCAGTCTAATCGGAGCTGTAGCTGGTGGCCTACACCACAGCCACAGCAACAGAGGATCTGAGCTGCGTCTGAGACCTACACCACAGATCACGGCAACGCCAGATCCTTAACCCACTGACTGAGGCCAGGGATTGAACCTACGTCCTCATGGATGCTAGTCAGATTCGTTAACCTCTGAGCCACAACAGGAACTCCCCTAGTCAGGTTCTTAACCCACCGAGCCAGGCCAGGGATCAAACCCACATCCTCATGGACATGAGTTGGGTTCTTAACCCACTGAGCCACAATGGGAATTCCCCAATTTCAAGAACTATGGAGCTCAAGGCCAACATACGTGTTCATTTCCCACCTAGAATTTGTTCTATTTTATATTTCCCTTGGCTCGAAAAATTTTTAATGTATTCTATATATTTTTATATCCTCATACGTGTTCTTGTGAATGAATGACTGAAAATTAGCAAAAACCAAAAGCGAGATGGGGAGAAGTCAAGTGGGGGGCCCAAGGTCGTGCTGCCAGCCCAGGGGTCTGTCTACCCCGGTGCCCTCCACACTGACCTCATCCCCTTCCTCTTCTCCTCGACCAAAAAAACTAACAGTGTCTGACCATCTCCTTCCTGCTGAGCACGACAGGTCCTGCTACACCCACCCTAACTTCCCAACAGCTCCATCAAGCAGCACTAACAGCAGCGCGTACTCTGTCCCAGGGGCTGCTTCCTGCATGTACAACAGTGATCCTCATGATGACCCTATTAGGTAGGCGCAACTGTGATCCCCATTTTACAGAGGAGTAAACTGAGGCACAAAGCATTTGGGTAACTTACTAGATGTGCACAGCTAGTAAGTGTCACAGCCAGGATTACAACTACTAAAGTTCCGGGCTCTACCACCCCTGCTCACTACCGTGATGCTGTCAGCTTAGTCACCGAGTCCCTCCTTGTACAGATAAGGACCTGAGGTTCCAAGAGACAAAGGGTTCGCCAAGCGTGGGCTCTGACTGTCCGGTCTGGATGGCGGCAGACACAGGGGCTCCCTCTCCCAACTTCCAGCCAAGGCAAGGCCACACTTCTAGAAGTCAGGGCACAAGTCTACTCCTGCCAGAGACACAAAAGAAGGCTGCCAGGCAAAACCATGAGGACCAAAGAACCTTCCATCTCCAAGGCCATCTCAGCTGCCGCCCCCCCACCACACTGGACCCCTCTGTGCTGAGCGCAGGGATCACAGATCACGGGGAGCAAATCGACTCCCCCTTCCCTGCCACACCGATGGCTGAGTGCCCAATTCACCAAAGGCAGTGTGGAAATGAGTTTGAAGCACGAAGACCCAAGTTCGAATCCCAGCTCTGCCACTTACTAGCTGTGAACCCTGGGTGAGGGTGGGCCTCTCCGTACAGTGCAGTATTAATGCCAGCACCTCGCTGCACATCTGGGGACACTGGCAGTGCCCATGCAGCCCCCACCCACCCTCCCAGTATAGATCTGCCACCACATTGGTGCCCGCCCCCAGCATCATCGTGGCAAATCCTTCCAAGGCGTCAATCAGCAAATGACAGAGGGACAGGAAGGCCAGGGAGGTTTGCTCCAACTTATTCAAGACATGCTTTCTGCAACAAGACTGAAAAATAAAATTAAACAGTAAAATTGGAGGTGGAATAGAAACCCCAAATCAGGACTGATTTTTCCAGAACTGCTCAGTCCTACCTCAGGCAGGGAGGGGTGGGGCTCAGAAGGTCCCTTTGGGTCACCCCACCTCTGGTGGGCATCTGTGACAGGCCCTCTGCCTGGCCCTCGGCAGCGGGATGGGCCGCTGGCCCACGTGACGCATCCTGGTTGCCATGGTTTCTGTTTATTCTGGGGAAGACAGCTTCCCTGACATCCAGGCCTGGTAAAGAGGAGGGTTTGCTGCACGCCGACGGTGTAGCCACTGACATCCCTCTGCCGCCCTCGGCTGAGCCCTCGGCAAGGCTTCTGCACACAGACACAGAAGCGCTAACGTTAACTCAGCCCCGCAGGTTCCTCTCCGCTGACCCCCGATCCGGGGTGGATGGGACCAGGCCCCAGCTTAAGGAGAGAACCAAGGCCTGGGGATGGGGAGTGACTTGCCCAGAGTTTCCTGATGGTGTCCCTGGCATTCTGGTTCCAAGGGACTCCAGCCTTTCCAAAAACCACGCCCTCTATATGCCTTGAGAAAACCTGTCACACACTTGGGGACATCAAAGGCAGCTCAAGGGAGCCAGTAGGGAGGTCCCCAGGGGGACCCAACACTCAGGTCTGCACCCCAGAGGTGACCACATCATTCTCAGTGCATGGTTCCAAGACTGCTGGCCAAGAGAATTAAATCCAAACACCTTGCTTATTCGCCCAGTGTCCCAGACTCTCCCCCACCCCGCCCAGTTAGACACATCCGAACCCTTTGCACGTTTGAGATTAGCCTGTTGTGCCAGGTGCCAAACTGTGACTGTAGCTTAAAAACATGGAAAGAGAGAGAGACATTGGGGGAGGGGTACTTGAAAGTTGAGAAAGAAAGAGCTGAACGTGGCCAGCTTGGACTGGGGAAGAAATCTCAGGCCATGGGAATAAAATGAAGAAGAGTGAAGACTCAGAACTGAATCTTCACCCTAAAATCTGAAACACCCCAAGTAAGTCCACATCTGTCTTCATCTGGATACTTTGTGGTCCTTCCTCATTTGCCTCCAAGGCCCCTTTGTGCAGCTGGGGGCTGGCCCCTCAGGAAGGATTGGGACAGGGTGGCGGGCTCGTCACAGCAGGAAGGCAACCAGCTCTGAGATCCTTGGAGAGCAACAGGATTCCAGGGCCACTGTCTGCATCTCAGCCTGGTCTCTGTCCCATCAAGCACCTGTCCCAAGAGCGGAAGCCCCCTTGCCCCAAGGACCCCAAATGTCAAGCAGGATGGACTCGTCCTGTGCCCTCCCTGGGCGCACACTGAGGAAGCTGAATCCGAGGAAGGCTGACATGTGGGGAGATGGCCCATGTGGGGGCAGGAAAAGTCCCAGAGAGGCAGGACACTGGATGGCTCCCTTGCAAGCATCACGCCTGCCCCCCAACCCTCCGTGGCTCCCACTGCAGGGTCCAAACCCTGGAGCCTGGCACGCCATGCCCTTCCCGAGCCCCAGCTTTGCCTCCTCCTCTGCACCAGCCTGTACCCATCCAGACAGGTCTGCCTCAGTTCCCCAGTTGACAACCCCTCTGCCGCTCCCCTGCCCCCTCCCTAAGGCACGGGCCTGGAGGAAGGGAATGGGGATTTTCCTGCAAACAGGCTTGGGTTCCAATCCCACTAGGATCACAGCCCGGGCACCTCACGGCTGCAGCTTCAGCTCACCTGCACAGCAGGGTTGTTGTGAAGATTAAATAAATAACATAAATGAAATATCCATCCCATGATGGATGCTAAATAAATGCCTGTTCTGCTCTCCCCTCCTCTGTGTGTCCCCATTCCACCTTTCTTGGAGGGCCTGCCTAAATGCCCCCCTCTCCCAGGAAGTCCTCCCTGAATACCGCAAGCCTCAGGGTTCATACTCTCTGTCTCCCATCAACTCCTCCTCCTTCCTTCCCTCTTCCTCCCTCTCTCTCTCTCTTCCCCCCCTCTCTTTCTTTCTCTCTCTCTCTCCTCCCCCTTTCTCCTCTCTCCCCAGACCTTGGGCTCGGAAGTAATAGCTGCCCCATCCTTTGCAGACCCCCACCCATCCACGCATCCCTACCCCAGACTCCGTTACAACCTAAAGACAGGGACCAAGGACCAACCATGACCGAAACCTTGCGACTGCACCCCAAACAGTGCCCAGAGAGCAGAGGTGGCTTACCCACGGTCACAGAGTTCAAACAAGAACTCAGAATCCGGCCCCATCCACCCTGAAGGTCACTGTCAGGCAAGGATACAATGTGAGTGCTGATGGAGTCACCCCCCCCACCCCCGCCCCCCAGATCTTCCTTTTCAGGCTGTGCACACATTTCGCCAGTGGCAACACAGGCTGTTCTCTGCTGAACTGCCCTCGGCTGATGGGAGGAAAGCCTAGGAAGCAGGACCCTCTCCCTCCCCACTCCTAAGGAAGCCCATGGCCAGTGGCCAGCTGACATGGGGGTACAAAAGGCCACCCCAGTCTCAAGATGAGATCAGGAGTTCCCATCGTGGCTCAATGGTTAACAAATCCGACTAGGAACCATGAGGTTTCGGGTTCGATCCCTGGCCTTGTCAGTGGGTTAAGGATCCGGTGTTGCCATGAGCTGTGGTGTAGGTTGCAGATGTGGCTTGGATCCTGCGTTGCCATGGCTCTGGCATAGGGCGGCGGCTGCAGCTCAGATTCAAGCCCTAGCCTGGGAACCTCCATATGCTGCAGGAGTGGCCCAAGAAATCCCCCCCAAAAAAAGACAAAAAAAAGATGAGGCCAACTCCTTTGCATCACTCATGCTCCCATCAGGCTGAAGTGAGGCTCCAGCGAAACCTCCCACCCTGTCCTGCTGCCCCTGCTCCCCTTCTCATGAGAGCAACCCTCGCTCAACCTCTTTCACAAGAAGCCCTGTCTCAGGCTCTGCTGCTGGGAAGCTCAGCCCGACACAAAGGCCTTGGTTCTCAGATTGTGGTCCACTGACCAGCAGCTCCATATCGCCTGGATCTCGTGAGAAACCCACAATCTCTGGTCCCATCCAGATCTACTGAATCAGAATCCGCTTGTTGACAAGACCCCGTGTGATTCCCTTGCAAGTTAAAATCTGAGAAGCACTGGCTTAAGAGAGATAGTTATCCCATTGTGGGGATCACCCAGCCAACAGGGTATTAACCTAACCTGGCCATCTCAATCATATAGCAAACGTGCACGTTATCCAATCCTGGTAGTTGACTGTGGAGATGAGCCAGTTAGCAAAGACACAATCATCCCAACGACCAGCTGTGCCACCTCCATGCTCCAGGCGGGTGCGAGTTCCAACATTACTGAGGGAGAAGCTCCATATCCCTCTGATCTGAGCTCTACCCTATACACCTTAGCCAGTCACCAGAACTCTGTTCCTCCTTGATGCCCCAGGAACCAATCCCAGTGTTTGCGTGAGTCAATTAGAGCCTCTGCCTCTACCACCTTCCTGAAGGGACCCCAACCCCAATGTCAGACAGCTAGGAAAGGTTCTCCAAAGATGCTGGGAAAAGGGACGGCTAAGATTCCCCGGGGCTCTGGAGGGTGCAGGGAGGGGGAGCAAGCCACTGATATCTCTGCCTTGGAAGAAGAAGGTTCCCAGCCTGCCCTGAGTCAGAAACTCCTCTTCAGCGGCCCCAGTCCAGCCTACTCCAGGGTATGGGCCCCTCAGAGCCCGTCCGAGGGGATGCCCATGACCTTTGCAAAACTAAACGCAATAACCAAGTCCTACAGGCCGAGCGGACCCCAGGGCCAGCCCCAGAGGCTGCAATAATCCAGACGTGTATTTGGACAGGAGGAACCCTGCAAAGCTCCGTCAACTCTGCCTGTTGCCCGAGGAGGGAAGCGGTTCACCTTTTGCTAATCGCCCTAATTCATTTTTTATTACTAACTTGCCTGTTTTCTATTTGCCATCTGATTGAAGATATTACCGAAGGCATTTAAACAGCATCAGACCGTCCTGCAATGGCAAACATAACTCTTTTTATTGAAATCTGCATTAATATACATATAAGTCCCTGATCACAAAGACCTCACCGGCCACATGTTAGACCCCAAGTGAAGGCAGTCTGGGCAAGAGGGATATACACAATTTAAGGTTTTTCAAAAGACAATCTGCAGTGCCGGGAGGATACAATAAGACGGGCGCTTTCTCATGCCATTGGTGGACACGGATGATCCTCTTAGCATGACACCCAGAATCAAGAGCCGTAAAAACTCTCACGCCTTCGAGCCAGGAGTTCTACCTTGACCGTGGCTGACAGCTGAGGTCTTATCCTTGACACCCTCTCCATATCACACCCCACATGAAACCCCTCCCCAAATCACAGCCGTGCTACCTGCTAACATCTCCCTCTACTTCTCTCCACTTCCACCCCACTGGAACAGTCCAAGCCAGAGCGGTCCAACAGAACCTGCGGAAATGCGGGACGTGTTCTATATCTTCACTGCCCAACAAGGGCTATAGGGCACTTGAAAGTTAGCATGACTGAGCAACTACATCTTATCCAATGTTACCTTAAATTTGTTTTTTTTTTTCCTTCTTTTTCTTCTTTTTTGTCTTTTTACAGCTGCACCTGTGGCACATGTGGAAGTTCCCAGGCTAGGGGTCAAGTCGGAGCTGCAGCTGCCAGCCCATGCCACAGCCACAGCAACCCAGACCCAACCTGCATCTGTGACCTATGCCACAGCTTGCGGCAACGCCAGATCCTCAACTCACTGAGTGAGGCCAGGGATGGAACCCGCATCCTCATGGACACTATGTCGGGTTCTTAACCTGCTGAGCCACAATGGGAACTCCAGTTTAAATTTAAATAGCCACCTGTGGGGGGGGGGGATAAATGAGGAGGGGATAAACATATACACACCACTGTATACAAAACAGATAACCAACAAGGACCTGCTGTATAGCACAGGAAACTATACACAACATCTTGTATAACCTATCATGGAAAAGAATGTGAAAAAGAACAGTCCTATCTATGCATATAATGGAATCACTTTGCTGTATACCTGAAACTAACACATTGGAAATCAACTAGATGGCAATTAATTAATTAAGAAAAATAAATAAATAGCTACCTGCAGCAAGTGGCTATCCTATCAGAGAGGGCAGCCCCAAGCCATCATCCCTCCTCTCCTAAACTGTTGTAACTGCCTCCCAACCATCTTCTTCCATCTAGTCTTGCCCCAGTCCACTGTTTTCCATCAGAGAGCCAAAAAAAATTACTCTAAAATGCAACACAGCTCAGAGTTCTCTTGTGGTTCATAAAGGGTTATGGATCCAACATTGTCATTGCCACGTTAAACAGCAGGTGGTTGCTATGGCTCGGGTTAGATCCCTGGCCTGGGAACTTCTGCGTGCCATGGGTACTGCCAAAAAAGAAAAAAAAAAAGGAAAAATTTAAAAATAAAATGGAACACATCTCAACTCTCGCCACCCTTGAGACACAATTCAAGCTCTTGGATGTGGCATTCAAGGCCGCATCTCCTGGGACAGAGAATACTCCAGTTCCCAGGGAGCCTGCGGTGTCCAAGGTGCTGGGGCGGGTGCGGAAGCAAGCAGGGAAGCCCTCCCCGAGGGGGTGGCACTTGAGCAGATACTTAAGAGCCACGTGTGTAGGGGTCTGCCAGGTAGGTGGGGGCATGCCCAAACCAGCTGCACAGCAGTTACAGTTGCTCTGACAGCTATATCCATGAGCCAGCAGCAGAGAGCCAGCCCTTGTGAAGTGACAACCTTGTGGTGGGCGTGGCAAATAATAAACATAACGAATAGGTAAATTACACATGGTGAGAAGGGAAAAGAAAAAGATGGGTAAGGGGTTTATGGGGGATGGGGCAGAGGGCAGTTTGCAGCACTGAACAGCAAGGAAGGAAAGTGCCCAAATGTCATTCTTTTTTTTTGGTCTTTTTAGGGCCGTATGGCGGCATATGGAAGTTCCCCGGCTAGGGGTCAAATCGGAGCTGCAGTGGCCTACACCTCAGTCACAGCAACACCAGATCCTTTTTTTTTTTTTTTAATAATTTTTTTATTTTCCCACTGTATAGCAAGGGGGTCAGGTTATCCTTACATGTATACATTACAATTACATTTTTCCCCCACCCTTTCTTCTGTTGCAACTTGAGTATCTAGACAAAGTTTTCAATGCTATTCAGCAGGATCTCCTTGTAAATCTATTCTAAGTTGGCAACACCAGATCCTTTAACCCACTGAGCGAGGCCAGGGATCAAACATAGATCCTCATGGATACTAGTCAGGTTTGATACCCTTGAGCCACAGCGGGAACTCATAAACGCAATTCCTGAGGTCTGTGTGGTAGGACAGTAGTGAGTGACCTCCCCCCACTTCATAAACTTTTTGGCAGGTCTTCATAATTTACAGGGTTTTTTTTTTTCATTTTTTAAAGTTTTATTGAAGTACAGTTGATTTACAATGATGTGATGATTTCTGCTGTTCCAAAAACTGATTGAGATACACACACACACACACACACACACACACACACATACACACACACATCCATTCTTTTTCAGATTCTTCTTCCATCTAGACGATCGAAGAATACTGGAGAGAGGTCCCTAAAGAAGAAAGTGGTGTTAACTGCAGGAGAGAAGTCTCCAAAGAGTCCTGTTTGCGCAACAGAAACTTTCCCAAGGGCCAAAAAGAGATTTCCTTATCTCTGAAGGTCAGGCTGACTCTGTCCCCAGATACCCCAACCCAAGCAACTGGGAGTGACGCCTCCCTCCTGAAAGCAGCAAGGTCACCATCCCCAGGGAGACAGGAAGTGGACAAAACAGACATCTGAGATCTCCCAGCCCTTCCCCCAGAGAGTCAAGCATGGATGAAAAAACCCAAGGGTTTCAACCATCAACTCTCTTGACTCCCATTTCAACTTTCTTGCCCGGGCTCGGCTGGCGTCGAGGGCAACATGTCATTACAAATGGACACTTAGGAGTTCCTGTTGTGGCTCAGTTGGTGAAGGATGTGACATTGCCTCTGTGAGGATGCAGGTTCGATCCCTGGCCTCGGTCAGTGGCCGTGGCAGTGGTGTAGGCTGGCAGCTGCAGCTCTGATTCGACCCCTGGCCCGGGAACTTCCATGTGCTGCAGGTTTGACCACAAAAAGAAAAAGAAAATTTTTTTAAGGAGAACTTACATTTATTAACATTTGCAAGGCCCAGACAGTGTGTTTCTCATATTTATGTGTTTATTCCTCCTGGCAAAAATGTACAAACAAGCCAAGTGAGGCCCAGAGAGGGTGAGCAAATTACTATCGTAAACAGAGCCTGCAATATGTTATGGTGGCTCTCTCTAGAAAACATAATGGCCACACTGATTCATTCATTCTTTCAACAACCTTTTATTGAGCATCTTCTACAATGCAGACATCATGCTAAGGTGCTAGGGACTCGGCGGTGATGGTACTGATGGCTCCGAAGGTTGGAAAGCTTATTGTCCTCAAGGTGGAGCAGACACTCAAGTAATCTCTTAGACAGATCACGCAAGGGGACCTGGCTGAGATAATACACTGGAGGCTGAGATACAGAGTAACAGGGTACTGCAGAGATTAGGAGATCAGAGTCTTGGAGAAGGTGAAGACAAAGCTGAGACCTGTATATGGCACAAACGGATCTATCTACAGAAAAGAAACAAACTCACGGACATGGAGAACAGACTTGTGGTTGCCCAGGGGGAGCGGGAGGGAGGGGGATGGACTGGGAATTTGAGGTTAGTAGATGCAAACTATTGCCTCTGAAATAGATAAGCAATGAGATCCTGCTGTACAGCACAGGGAACTATGTCTAATCACGTGCACTGGAGGATAATGTGAAAAAAAGAATGCATATAAGTGTACGGCTGTGACACTTTGCTATACAGCAGAAATTGATAGAACATTGTAAATCAACTGTAATAAAACACTTTTGTAAAGAAAAACAAACAGAAATACCACCCAAAAAAAAAAAAAAAGGCTGAGACCTGAAGGATGAGCAGGAGCCAGTCTTGGGTAGAATGAAGACTAGGGCTTCCAGACACAGCATGTGCAAAGTCCTTCAAGCAAAAAAAACCCACAAAAAACCAAAAAAAAAAACCAAACAAACAAACAAAAAAAAGAGCATGGCGGGGGGAGGGGGCTGCCTGGGAAACAGCAAGAAGGCTGGGGTGGGAGGCTGGCTTTGCTCCTCACTGCATCCCCAGCACAAAGCCTGGGGCCTCAGACAGAGCAGCTGGGAATGAGCCTGGAAAAGCAGGCAGGGGCTAGATCACACCAGCATGTATGGACCAAAAAGGCCATTTGATGTTACCTACACACCAAGGGAAGCGGTGGAAGTTTTTTTTTGTTTTGCTTTTTTTTTCTTTTTATTGCCACACCTGTGGCTCATGGAAGTTCCCAGGCTAGGGGTCAAATCGGAGCTATAGCTGCAGGCCTACACCACAGCCACAGCAACATGGCATCCAAGCCACATCTTCGACCAACACCGCAGCCTGTGGCGATGCCGGATCCTTAACCCACTGAACAAGGCCAGGGATCAAACCCGCATCCTCACAGACACTATATCGGGTTCTTAACCCACTGAGCCACAACAGGAACTCCCATTGGAAAGTTTTAAGCAGAGGTCTGGTTCACCTAGCCACAAAGGAGCCCTGTGAGCGACTGTGCCCAGAGAAATGACAGGCTCTAATTCACACACCAGAAAGAGCTCCACTGCAACCCAGATGGCTCCTCAGCACATGGTTATGTGAGGCTTATGTGTCCCCAAAAGCGAGGTGCCCCCAGCTGGTATGTGGGAGGTGGCCACCTTTCAGAAAAGCAAGACAAAGTAGCAAGTGACAGGACATGTTGACAGAACACCAGACGCAGGGCTGTGGGCAGAGGGAAAACTGTCCCAGAGACACTGCAATAGGGTTGCGGCTTATTGTTAATGTGGAGCCATTAGGAAAACACAATTATGTGCTTCACTGATACTGTAAGACATAACCCAAGACGGCGGGCAAACAATTAATGCTCCATCCAAGGAAAATGCTGAACAGAAGAGCCAGTGGAGGAAATGCTTGCACTGGGTAGGGGGTGAGCCCTTCAGGTTTTTTTTCCCTCTCTCTCTGTCTCATTTAAAAATCAAAGTTTTGCCCTTAAGCATACCTAGACGTCTTTGGAGAGGGAATTAAAATTAAGTATGCCAGGTGCTTAAATACACATTATTATCCCATTTACTTTCATTAAAAGGTAATAAGCACAGTTAATCCCATTTTGCAGATGAGGAAACTGAGGCCCAGAGATAAGACATAGCTTCCCAAATGCCCTTGCTTCCACATGCTGCTCTTTCTACCTGGAATGCTTTTCTCTATTCTTCATCTTCAAGAATAGAGGCCAATTCATCTTCAAGCACAGGCCAGGTGTCCCTTCCTCTGAGAAGCCTTCCCTGACTGTCCCCCTCTGCCACTCCCGCCATCTGGACTGATAGTCCCGCACCCACTTGGAAGTGGTTCTTGTTACCTGTCTCTCTAACACATTAGACCATGGCTTTTCAAGGACAAGGACCAGGTCTTGAGCACCTGTTCATGCTTGGCATCTACCCCCAAGCTCTGCCTACAGCTGGCAGCAAATGTTCTTTGCAGGGCTAAACAAATGAATGCATAAGTGAATTAACTCTTAATATATTTCAAAGCCAGGATTTGATATCAGGCCAGTATGACTCCAAAGCATATTCCTGGCCAGAGTTTGTATGTGTGTCTTTTTTTTTTTTTTTTCTCTTTTTAGGGCCGTGCTTGTGGCATAAGGAAGTTTCCAGGCTAGGGGTCGAGTTGGAGCTACAGCTGCCAGCCTACACTACAGCCACAGCAACACGGGATGTCTGCGACCTACACCACAGCTCACAGCAACGCCGGATCCTTAACCCACTGAGTTAGGCCAAGGATGGAAGCCGTGTCCTCAAGGATACTAGTCGGGTTTGTTGCCTCTGAGCCACCACAGGAACTCCTGTGTGTGTGTCTTATACAGATCAATCCAAAAATGTATTCAAACACAGGATATATTACAAAACACATTGAGGGTTTCACTCAAGCCTCCAAAAGAGCTGCTGAAAAGCACCACCCCCTCAGGGGAAAGAGGATGATGAAGGAAGGGTTAACCAAGCCCTTTACCCTTTTGAAAGAGCAGTTCGCCTTTGTTATCTGCCTGGCAGAACTCCTCTGGAAACCTGAAGAAGGCAGGATATTAACGACATTCCTGGGCAACTCTGCTTATAGTAAAAATGACCCTTGATTGGTAAGTTGCATCTGGACTGAAAGGAATTATAAATAAATGATAAATATCTGCCAAAGAAACCAGATTTGAGGTTTCCCTGAGTGTCGTGACTCTTGTAACTGACATGCCCTTTGCAGGGCCCCTTCCAGCAGATACTACGGAATTGTTACCAGAGATATGGGTCCTTCAGGAACTATAGCTTCGAAGTCAGGGTGGCTACCAAGCCACTGTGTACCTGAGCTAAAACCTGGGGGAGGGGGCTGACGAAGAGAAGAGGTACTGGCCATCTCCGTGGATGACCGCAGAAGAGGAACAGAACAGATTGTGGGCCCTGCTGGCAGGCGGTGGTTCCTGTCCCAAGTCCTTTGAGGAGACAGGTACCAAGGGTCACCTGTGTGAGTCTTGTGAGTCTGAATGTTTAATTGAACCTTAAAGAGCCCCTGTGGGAGCTTCCGTGAGAAAGAAGAGAACTGATACAGGGGAGAAAGGAGACCATGCCAACCAGAAACCCCACTACACTTATTCTGAACTCGAAAGCTCTTTAGAGCTCTCATCTAAAAAGACATAAAAACCTGGGAGGGTGCCTATGCTCGCTGTCCTTTGAGGGCCCAAAGGACCTGAACAGTGCCTGGCACAGGAATGAGGGATGGGGTGACTTGCTTGATGTCCTAGCAGCCTCAGGACAAATCTGAGCTGCGAATACGGTTATGCGAGGTAACTGAGGCTCAGAGAAGTTAAGTGACAGATCCAAAGTCACACAGCTTGTAAGCGTCAGGATATGAACCCAGGTCCTTCCATAGAACTCAAAAGTCACATTTGAATCCACTATCTGGTTTTGCCTAAAAATTAACTTTCAGCTCAGGTGGATGTGTAGATCAGAGAACACATAGGGGGTGATGTGGGGTAGGGTAAAAGGACCTCCTTAAATAATGTAGGTAGCACCCCATAGGCAGTCATTAAATATTTGCAGAATAAATGAGCAACAGAAAGCCCAGGGGCCGTCTTCCACGTTATCAAGTTCAGTTCAAGTCAAAACAACACAGTGGAACAATAAAATTTATGCATGAGATTGACCCTGGGTTATTACAACTGAGTTGGATTCGTTTCCAACAACTTTCTAAATCATTCCTGCAAATGAGGCCCAACTTCGAGATAAGCACGTTTTAATCAGCTGTAATGCAAAGGCATTCTATTACCAAATGATGTTTGAAGTTGAAAACCAAGGCAGGAGGCCCAGCTGGGCCCCCTCGCTGCCCCCAGAACAGGCAATGCAACCACAGCAAACACAAGGGGCAAGCTGGTCTACCCCTGCATCTCCGCAGAGGGCAGGGCTCCAGCTGGCACCACGGAGGCTGCAGGAGAGAGGAGCAGGGAGGGCACAGTCCAAACCCCAGCTCTGCCAACCAGCTCCTCTGCAGCCCTTTGTGACCTTATCTGCTTGGATCTCAGTCTTTCACCTACACAATGGGACACATGTGCCTAGCACAATTCTTAAGAAGACTGAATAAGACAATACAAGAGAGTGAGCCTGACATGTAAGTGCTCAGAGGATAATCCATGCTTATCTCTACCCTACTTTTCTCCATAAAACAGCACAAATTTTACAGAGAAAAGTCAGTGAGAAGGGGCTTTTTGTTCAAGATAATGGATATAAGCCATACTTTCACCTCTCCCCTCTTCTAAACCCCACTAGAATGGCAAAGAAGGGAGACCAGATACATACGCATACTCATAATTATATCTACACACAAATATTCATAATCCAGATAGAGAGAGAGATGACATATGAAAAGCGAACTCCAAAAGAGCCCATGAGAAAATAAGAAAACGGAATTCTCTTGTGGTGCAGCAGGTTAAGAATCTGCCATTGTCATTGCAGTGGTTTGGTTGGCTGCTGTAGCGCAGGGTTGATCCCTGGCCCAGGAACTTCCACATGCCACAGGTGTGCCCCCCCTCCGCCCCCCAAAAAAGAAAGAAAGAAAAAAAAGCAAGAAAGGGTTGGGCATCAGAAATATCAAGAGATGCTGGAAATAAGAAGTGGAAGAGACAGACTGACAATGAAACCCACCAGCTCTAAGGCACCAGCACACCAACACAAGACCTTTGGAAAAGTTATTTTCCAAACTGAAGCCCAGAAAATCCAAAAGTACAGGCAGCAAGGGTTTGAAAGCTCTGGGCAGGGGAGGTGACTTGACTTTGATGTTGGCCTGTGGTCCTCAGAGAAGCTGACTGTTAGTTTTGCCCTGGCGAAACCCCAGGAGAAGACCTCTCTGATTAAATGGGAAATCTGCCTCCCTTATGGATGGGCATGAGCAGGACAGAGTGCACCAGTGCCCACGGGTAACTGCTGGCCTCTAATAGAAACAGATGTCCCCAACCTCAAGCAAGCTTGTCCCATGCCCTAGGAGAAGTCCTCAACTTCAAATATCTCCCCATAAACTACACCCAGGCCACCTCAAGTCAACATTCACACTGCACACCCACATGCTCGTGGCTTTCACAGGTGTCGAAGAAACTCACAACTACAGAACAGATCTACCTAGACCCCTGTTTACAAAAAAAAAAAAAAAAGTCAACCAAGAATTACTAGGCATTTGTAGGAAATAAAAGCAGAAAAGAAAGGCTAAGAAGTGAACCAAAGAGTGAGCCAACAAGAAAACAGCTGATGCAGCAAACAGAAGAAAACTTTTCAAAAATCTGAATTACCTTCAAGAAGATTCAAGATATTCCCATATCCATAAAAAAAAGAATGGGCTACTATCATAAGATCAATCAAGAAACAATATAGAGGAGTTCCCTTTGTGGCTCGATGGAAATGAACCTGACTAGCATCCATGAGGTTGCAGGTTCGATCCCTGGCCTCACTCAGTGGATTAAGGATCCAGCCTTGCCGTCAGCTGTGGTATAGGGCATAGACATGGCTCGGATCTGGTCTTGCTGTGGCTGTGGTGTAGGCCAGCAGCTACAGCTCTGATTAGACCCCTAGCCTGGGAACTTCCATATGCTGTGGGTGCAGCCCTAAAAAGACAAAAGAAAAAAGAAAAGAAAGAAGGAATACAGAATTCTGGGAAATTAAAAAGTGATTGCAGAAATAGAAACCAAACTGGAAAATGGCTATACTTGGAAACAGACCTACCACATCCCCTCAGAGGTCAGCCCTGGGGAGTAGGGCTGAGAGGGCAGCAGGGAAAAGGAAAGAGAATGTGAGGGGCTCTACTTTTTTCCTTTATATTCTAATATATTTCTGTGTACTTTAAAGAGAATGAGAACAATTTAACAAAAAGAATGGTGGGACTTGAGATAGAGGGAGAAAGAAAAGACGGAAGAATGAAATGAAACTGGGAGTGAGTTCATCAACAAAAGATGTCAACAGTCTCCTATGTTACAGCCACAAGTGACCCAATCACTTGCCTCTGAGCTTCGTGGTTGCTCAGAGGTGAAAGAATGGTGAAGGGGCCACCGTGGATGCTGACCTACAATGAGGCAGGAGCAGGGCAAAGAAACACTTGAAGAATGCGACAGCACTCCAGTTCAAAGAGAAAGCCATGGTCCCCGGCCCAGCCACGACTCCTTCAGTCCTGGCCCAGAAGCTCCTCAGAAATCAGTGCGGAGTCCTCCCCAACACACTGTGGAGGAAAATGTGCCACACCCCAGCACACGAACTCTGGAATCCTACCCAGGAATGTGTAAGAGGAAAGGAGGTCCCAGAAAACTCCTTTAATTATCATTTTTATTAAGACCCAAGAAACAGTTATCCTCCAGCTCTCACTCATATCATGAAATAAAAAAGAATCCAGCAAGGGACTCAACATCTCTAAAAAGCATCAGCATGCTGGCCCTTCATTTCCTGGGAACCAAGAGGAAGGTGGGTTTTCTCCCCCAGATGCCTCTCCCTGAAATGGACACTGCGATGCTCCCCTTTCTACCCATTCATTCCCTAACTGCTGGGCTCACAGCTGTACCCCTCACTGGGACCTGCTTCCTACCACAGGGAACTTCTGTGAGGGCAGCCTGAAGCCAGTGACCAGAGAATACAAGAATTGAAGGAACGGGAGGCCCTCTTGCCTCAGATGGGGACAAACTGGAGCAGCCCTGTGGGATGCTGCATCATTAACTGTATCCCAGGCCGGCATCTCCCTCTGCCCAATCATGCTTCCCCAGTCCCTTCAAGGTGCGCCCCTTGAGCACCTCCCCCCCAAACCCACCTTCCACAGGCAACTCTCCATCTCAGAGTCTGTTTCCAGGGAGTCCGATGTAAGATTCCCTCCAAGGTGAAGGAGATGCTCCCCAGGACCCCCAGGGGTCCTGAAGAAGGCAGCAGTCTCTGTACACCTGACCATGTCCAGGCCAGGCCACCAGTACATCCCTATTTTCCTAGGCCAAAGAGGGAAAATCCTCCCATATTCTAGCCTAGAGCTGGGTTCCCTAAGTGTGCTTCTCTGACCAGCAGCCCTGGCATCATCAATGTGCTGGTGAAGCACATATTCAGCCCTTCCCCGGACCTGCTGAATGAGAACGGATGGAGGGTGGTGCCGGCAACCTGTGTTTTAACTGATTGCTGCTGATTCTGATGTGCTAAAGTTTGAGAAGCAGAGCATCCTTGGCTGCTGGGGGAAAGCACACATATGTCATTAATGTGGGAAACACATGTCATTTCCCACAGCAGAATGTAAACTGGTGTAGCCACTATGGAAAGCAGTTATGGAGGTCACTTAAAAAAAAAAAACAAAACTGATAATAGAGCTACCGTATGACCCAGCAATCCCGCAATCCCACAATGAAATATTACTCAGCCATAAAAAAGAATGAAATACACTATGGCAGCAACACAGCTGGACTGAGAGAGTATCATTTTAAGTGAAGTAAGCCAGAGAGAGGAAGACAAATATCATATGATATCACTTATACGGGGAATCTGAAAAAGAATATAAATAAATTTATTTAAAAAACAGAAACAGACTCAGACATGGAAAAGAAACTTATGGTTACCAAAGGGGAAAGGGGGGGTAAAGGGATAGATTAGGAGTATGGGATTAATAGATATACACTACTATATATAACAGATAAATAACAAGGATTTACTGTATAGCACAGGGAATTATATTCAATATCTTATAATAACCTACAATGGAAAAGAATCTGAAAAAATATATATATATATAAAACTAAATCACTTTACTGTAACCTGAAACTAACACAACATTGTTGGGAGAGCCCATTGTTATGGCTCAGCGGTAACAAACCTGACTAGTATCCATGAGGACTCGAGTTCAAAGCCTGGCCTCACACAGGGGTTTAAGGATCTGACGTTGCGTTGAGCTGTGGTGTCGGTCACAGACTCGGCTCAGATCCCACATTGCTGTAGCTGTGGTGTAGGCCAGCAGCTGCAGCTCCGATTCGACCCCTAGCCTGGGAACTTCCAAATGCCCTGGTTACAGCCCTAAAATGCAAACAAACAAACCACAACACTGGGGTTTTGTTTTTGTTTTTTGCCTTTTTGCCTTTTCTAGGGCCGCTCCTGCGGCACATGGAAGTTCCCAGGCTAGGGGTCGAATCAGAGCTGTAGCCTCTGGCCTACTCCAGAGCCACAGCAACTAGGGATCTGAGCCGAATCTGCAACCTACACCACAGCTCACGGCAATGCCAGATCCTTAACCCACTGAGCAAGGCCAGGGATCGAACCCTCAACCTCATAGTTCCTAGTCGGATTCGTTAACCACTGAGCCACAATGGGAACTCCGAAACCACAACATTGTTAATCAACTATACTTTGATTTAAAAAAAAGAAATAGGATGCCTACTATGATAAACCCCAATTCCATACAAGTGAAGAATTTTTGTAGGCATTTATAATAATATTAAACTCTCTACCCCAAACAAATAAACAAAAAACTCCCCACAGCAGAAGACCAAGAGTCAGTTGCTGACAGTGGTCTAAATCCAGCAACATGAAACATTCCACACTGTATTGTTTATAACTCTGGCCCCAAGGCACCTTTCTACTTAAAACCCAACCAAGTGGCTGGGATGCTGCCCTCCACCCATATAATGCTCTCTGTTGGTGTCCCTCTCTCCTGCAGGTAGGTGCCCCCGGACTTAGGCTGACAGTATCCCCAAGCCCTCTCCAAGCCACCTTGCAATGACTGCTCCCTCTGCCTAAAACATCTCCCCCCAAGGCCACCTGTTGCCCAGGTCCGTTTGGTGTTCCCAGCCAGACTCTGCCCTGCGAAGCCCTCCTATGCCTCTACCACTGTCACTTCCATATATATAAATAAAACTACGACTCTGCATTTCGGGCCAATATATTACAGATCCACTCAGCCCTTCATCTAGGAAAGATGAGTTTTCTATGAAGTCTCTGAGCCCTCAGGACCAGGGCTGAATCCCCTAGCACACAGTAGGCACTCAACAAAACCTCTGAACATCTGAGAAACCCAACAGTAAACAGGTCATTAGATACTGACAAATCATAGCCTTGTTTCACATTCTACAGGCACCAGAAATCACAACTGTAGAGAAGCACATTGAGGCACAAGGATAATTGATCAAAATTTATTATCCTGTGTTATACAACATGTTTTCACTAAGATATAAAATTACAATTTACCGTGACTCATTAAGTTAATAATTCCTTACCATATGTTTTTACTGCTACTCCCAAACCATGCTGAAAAATCACTATGTAGGTTTTTTGGTCCATGTAAACAGGATGACAATCAACCACAATGGATACAGGATTTACTGACAGGGAGACTCAGGACTAAAACACTGGACAGAAAGCCTGAACCCCAAATCTCTGCCACTCTCATCCCCATTATCTCCTAGTTTACCTGCACCACACCTTCTAGATCAGTGGTTCAAACAGGGGTGATTTTGTCCTCCTGTCCAGGGAATACTTGGCCAAGTATGGATTCATTTTTAACTGCCATGCCTAGAGAGGGGGTGCTATTGGCAGCTGGTCGGTAGAGGTCGGAGATGCTGCTACACATCCTATAAAGCATGGACCAACCCCCACAAGGAACTGTCAGGTCCAAAATATTCTATTGCTGAGGTTCTAGCAAACACTGTTCTAAATTAAAGGGAACTCCCATATCTGCTACTTTAATCTGAGCTTCACATCGACAACATGAGGAAGGCATTACTGGCCCTTGTACAGATGAGAAAACTGAGACTTGGAGTGGTTAAGTGATGCGCTCAGGGTCACCAGCCCACGCCAGTGCACCGTGCAGCTGCAGCCTGAGCCAGTGCTCTCTTGCCTCCTAAACCTACCTTCCCTCCCACGCAAATTCAAGAAGGACACCGAGAGAGGCAGAGGAAACGAGCAGCTCCCTTTCCATCCACAATGCTGAGCAGAGATCTCCTCAACCAAGGCACAGTAATGCCTGATGTTACAAAGACCCTTCCCCCGGCAGTCTGTGCTGCAACTAGATTCCTCTTGCGTTTTAACTTTCAATTGTACTGTTCTTTGTGGGTAGAAATGAAAAACACTTCCTGCTGGCACTGAGTACCTGGCAGGCGGGATTTTCAAGGCCTGTGATTACACCAAGGGGGAGGTGCTGATGTTCCCACTTCCCAGATGAGAAGACTGAGGCACAAGGAGAGGAAATAACTTACTTACCTTGCACCGAGGATGTTAAGGTAACATTCAAACCCAGGTCTGCCGGGTTCCAGAATTTACACTGCCTTCATAACCTGAGACCAGCTCTGGGAAATCTGAGAAGCAAAATAATGCTGGCAGCCATGTGGCAGGGGTGGCCTCCCAGCCTCCTGGCTGCTCTCCATGCTGGGCTCTGTCCCCTGTGCCTACTCAGGGAAGCTCTTCTAGGAATGTGAGGTCACAGCCAAAGACTCTTGGCCCCTGTCCTGCCCTGGATGTGCTCACCGCAAAGTCTTCAGATTATAAGAGCCAAACAGATGCTAAATTCCTCAAGCCACAGGGAACAACAGGCCACCCTGAATTCATTCATTCAGCAAATATTTACCGAGCACCTCTATGCCAGGCCAGCTCTGGAAATCTACAAGTAAAGGCAGACCCAGTGGTTCCTAAGTATATGAGGGCCCATCTTTTCGAAAAGCATCCTCCTCCTCCTTGCTGCCTGCACCACACTCTATAGTTATAAAGGACACGACCAGCCTTTATTTCATTTTATTTCCGCACCACACAGCTCCCCATCTCGTAAAGCTAACAGTCACTAATTTGCTCTCCCTTTGCACAGAGGGGAACAGAGGCCTAGAGGAAATGCACTGTCATGCTCAAGGTCACCCAGCGGACTGGGGGCAGCTGTGCCAAGTCTGGGCTGCTACTTCTGACATTGGTAAGGTACAGAAGTGTGGTCCCTGAGGACCCCTTGGGACAGGTTAGGGACAGGCTCCAGGGAACACTTTTAGATAGAAAGTAAAAAAGCTTCCCCCCAAGACCAGCTGTCTCAACTCCAAGTTCAACTGGCCCAGGGCTCCTTCCCCAGGACCCACCCACAGCTACCTGTGCCCCAGAAGAAAGATACTGTGTGGAGCCCACCTACTAGGGATGCTGAGCAAGCCTCTCATATCTCAAGTTCAGATGAGGTGGGAACAGCAACTCCCACATCATGGATTTGCATCACAAGGAGCCGCCAATCATTCACTAACCAAGTTTGTCTAGATCCCAGCCAGAGGCAAGATGCTGTGCCCAGAACTGTGTTGGGGGGTGGAGAGTTGACTCATTCACCCACCAGCACAATTTCCTGAGTAATTATGGGTCAGGCACCGTGCCAGGTGCTGGGCATGGTTCCTGCCTGGTGGGAGCCCACAAAGACCTGTATACAAACAACCAAACCGCTGCTACACCATGAGTGGTATCTGGAACTGTGGCAGCATGGCTGGGAGCTCGTCAGGAGTGCAAAACCTCAGGACCCCAGACCAAATCGGCTGCATTAGAATCTTGGGGCAGGAAGGGGTGCCCCAGAATCTGTGTTTCAGATCTTGCCAGATGATTCTGAATGTGTTCATAAATTTGAGAGCTACTAGTCTAGACCACAAAAACCTTCCCCAACCTCCCAACTAAAACTGCAAACCAGCCCTGGGACTTGACACCCCTAACCCACTTCCCTGTTTCATTTTTCTCCATAGTTGTACTGCCATCAATCACAATACCATATAGATCTCACCCATACATTTATGACTTCTCATGCTGATGTGTAAGCTCCAGAGGATAACAATTTGAGTCACTTTGGTTCACTGCTGCAGCTTCAGTTGTCTAGAGAAAGTGGTGCTCTATAACTGTTTGTTGATCAAATGACAGATGGCACAACACGCCAAAACCCAAGCAGTACCGTTCTTGGGTGGAGCTGGAGGAAGAGAGAAGGTTGCTGGCCATGGAGCACTGCATAGAGAAAGTGATACCCAGGTTGGCCTGGAAGGGTGTTTGGACCAGGGATGAGGGATGCTGGGAATATAGAGATGCTAAGCCTTTTACTGGAAGAGGTCACAGGTGGTTGACACCATCGTTATCTAATTAGTAGCTGGTATATACCAAGACCTGTCCCAAACTATATCAACTCACTTAACTCTCCGGAATCTCAGAGGTAGGCAGTGTTCTCCTTAAATGGACCCTAAGGCTTGGAGATATTAAATAATTTGCCTCCCTCACAGAAAGACTTGTATAAGGATGTTCATAGCAGCTTTATTTATAATAGTCCCAACCTCTAAACAACCCCACATGTCCATTGGCAGGCAAACAAATAAACCAACTGTGCTACATCCACATGATGTAATAGTACTAAATAATAAAATAGAAAAAACTACGGATATACACAACATGGCTGAATCTTAAGGACACTTCATTGAGCAAAATGAACCCAGACGCAAAAATGTGTATGTTTCATATGAGGTTCTAGAACTTAAATGGACTTAGTACATTTAAATTGAACGTCAATAAAGCATTAATAGAAATCAGATAAGTAGTTTCTTCTAGGGGTAGGAAGTATTGACTGGAAAGGAGCATGAGGGAACTTTCTGGAGTGACAGAAATGTTTTAGTCTTGGATTGGGGTAGTGGTTACACAGGTGTTTACATGTGTCAAAACGCATGGAACAGTGCACTTAAGACTTGGGTGTTATTGTATGTAAATATCTCAATGAGCTAACATCATTTGCCCTAGGTCATAAAGCCACAACTGGCTGTCTGAATCCAGGTTTGCCCAATTCCCCTAATCTGCCATAGTTGATCGGGGAGCCCCAGGCAGTGTCCCCAGCCTAATGAAGTACCTTGCCCAAACCGGGTTCTGGCTTCAGCTGTGCTCTCCATTTGCTATGTAATCTGTGCGTATAATTCCTCCATGACTCAGTTTCCCCTTGTGTGAAGGAAGAAGAGGACCAGTAGTTCCCAGCAGGGGGCCACAGACCCTGGCTGCTACCTGGCCACAAACCCCTATGCTCAGCAGGCACCGCTACTACATGATGTAAGTCTTATGCCTGCTTCATATCTTGTTAGCTCTTTCCCAATGCATGCTAATATTATTGTGATTAATAAATATTCATTTCAAAGCAAAAATGAAACCATAGCAGCTTTCTGTCATTGTGTATTTTCTCAAACAAAAGATACCAAAAGAACAGCCTCTGCTCATGCCTTTGGTTTAAAGAGACTGGAATCTCTGTGTTCGAGGATCCCTAAGGGGACAGTCGCCAAGGGAACGGTCGCCAAGGGCCCTTCCAGGTCAATCGCCCCATGGCTGTCCAGCATCACTTAGCAAAGGCTTGCCCTTGTATTTCTCAGGCCTGGGTCCCCGTAGGGGACAAGTCTCTTGTCTGGACTCCAGGGACCAAGCCCCCAATGTGCAGTCTGTGTCCCAGGTTCTATAGACCTCGGGTGTGGTCATGGTTGTACTTTGGGCCTGATTCCCCACCCCACCCACAGTTCTGACAGTGACCAGCTCTAAGGATGGAGCCTGGCCATTTCCCTCCCCCAATCCCTCAACACTAGCTCCTCCACACAACGCGCCCAACTCCCAACCAGCATGAAGGGCAAGTGCCCCCTTATGATCTGCTACCAAGAGGCTTCGGACCCACCCCTCAGTGAGCCAAGTGACTTCCCCTGCCTCACCCCGCCAGGAAGCTGAAGGATTGGGAAGCAAGTCCCAAATCCAAGTGCAAAGTGAGACCTTTCTTTCCTCTATCCTAGCAGCCCAGCTGCCATCCTCCTCCACCTGGACACACCTTCAGCACTGGGCCAGGGATCCTAGATCACAGACAGAAGCCAGAATCACCACCTTGCCATTCCCTGGTTGGTTCCCTCCCACCAAGGTTTTACACTGGTTCTTGGTGCTGAGTCAGAATAAAGCAGGGGCCTTCGCTGAGTGCCACCTCCCAAAGGCCCCCTTATGATATCACCCCACTCTGATGGGGTTTACAGAAACACCACCCCCAAAAGGAGCACTGCAAGCTAGGGGCACACACACAACCAGACATTCACAAATCCCCAATCTCACCCATACCCCTAAACCAGGGGCTGCTGGAATCTTCCCAGCTTCATATTTTAAAAAGTAACAAAGCCAAAGGCAGAAATACCAGCTGCCCCCCCACACACAACCATCTTCCCCCTCTTGAAGACTCCACTTGCTAACGTCTCATCAATTTTCCCTCCATCAGATGGAAGCAGCCAGAGAACCAGCCTTCTCTTGAAGACACCATCCCCCTCTTCGGCTTCCAACTTTGCAGATCACGGGACAAAAGATAATCACCCCATCCTCCGAGAGACCTCACTTGCCGCCCACCCGGCCCCATGCCACCCCACACCGCCCTAGGCCCAGATGGCCCGGGACCTCACCCGATGGCCCAGGAGAACTGCGCAGGGCTTTGCCCCCAGACTCCAGAAGCCGCTCCCCAAGGCCTGAGGATGCACTCAGCGAGGCCTTGCCTGGGAGGCCCCCGGTTCCCGCGCAGGAAGCCCCCTCCCCGCAGCATCGCCACAGCAAGAGGCTTGGTGAAAAGCCTGTGGGGTGGGGGTGAGGTTGAGACCCCGAGAAAGCCGCGGATCCAGCCACCCGACGCGCACTCACCACGCAGCGCCGCGGAGCCCGCGCGTCTGCGCCAGGGCCGCGGGGAAACCCACGCGCACCGTTCAATCCGGGCTCCGAGTGACGAAAAGCCGCGCTCGGCTCCGGCCGGCCCTGGACCGACGCACCGACCCGCTGACGCACGGACTGTCCCGCTTCCTAACTAAGTTTGAAAGTTCCCGCCCGGGCGAGGGAAGGGCTGCGAACCGCGCCGCTGCACCTCAGCGTCCCCCGCAGGGCTCAGCGTGGGCAACGGGGTCGGTCGCCACTGGTCCGGGCTTCAGGAGCGCGAGCTCCCATCGCGCCCGGAGCAGCGCTATGGGGACCGGGCTGCGGGCGGGGACGGCGATGTCGGGAAAGAGGAGGTGTCCCTCACCGCAGCCCCAGTCTGGGGGACGTCGCTTGCCGTTCCTGGGAAGAGACAGGCCTCCATGGGCCACTGCCAACTCGGAATCCGAGGCCCTGCCGGGCAGTGACAAGCGATTAGTAAACGGCCCAATTAGTGCGCGGCGGCGCCAAGAAGTTAAAACTCTGACGCGCGAGTGTGGACGACTCAGGTGGGGGAGGGGCGGTGCGGGGGCTGCGGCTGCCCCTGGGTGTGACCTGGTGTGACTGTGTGACCGTCAGGGCGATTAGCGTGTCTGGGGTTCACCGTTCATGGCGTGGCTGTGTGACAGCGTGCGACCGAGTGAGTCACTGGGAGTGCGAGCGAGTGACTGTCGGAGAGACTTCTTTGTGTGCCTGTCCCCAGTTGTGACTGCGTGTGCCGGCGGAAGGGGGCATGGAACGGGGTGTGCGGAACCGAAGTGTGGGAACGGGTGACTTGTCTGTGGCGGTGTGACAGTGCAGGTGGGCGAGTGACTGCGTGTGGTTGTGTATAAATGACTGTCAGAGTGACATGTGTGGGACGGTAGTGTAAGCAGGTGCATGGCTAGCAGTGTGTGAGACGGAGGGTCAGTGTGTGTCGGCCTGTGAATGAATGAGAGGCTGTCAGGAAGACGTGGGTGAGTGTGTGTCACTGTGACATCGTGTGACTGTCGGGGTGACTTCTGCCTGTGATCCCAACAACTCTGGGCGTGAGTGTCACCATCAGAGGATCGGCGTGAGTGGCATGCGCCCGTCGGTGGGGCTGATGGGTGCATGTCCCCGCGCGTCGGCACCGCCGGCATCTCCCCGCGTGAGTCCCCGAGAGCGCCCGCATCCCGGGCCGCCGGGTGACGGCTGCCCGCGCTCCAGCCCGGGACGCTGTGGCTCGGCGCGGGGTCCGAAGGCGCGGGCAGGCCCCGCCCGCCAGGGCCCCCACCCCGCCCCCGCCTACCTTGCCGCAGTGGTAATAGTCCAGGGGCGCCAGGCCGGCCGGCTCGGCCCCGGGCCGCGCGCCCACCGCGGGCGCCGAGGGGTACAGGCGGACGTCCATGGCGGGCGCGGCGGCGGCGGCGGCTCCCGCGGGCAGTGCCTGGGCGGGCGGCGGGTGGGAGCCAGTGTGCGAACGGGTGTGCAAGCGCGGGGGGCGGGCCGGGGGCGGTGCCCGGCGGAGCGCCCCGCCCCCGCCTGCCTGCCCGCCCGCGCGCGCTATTGTTCCGGCCTCGGGCGCCGCGGAGGGCCTGGGGTCGGGGCCCGGGGGGGTGGGGTCCCTCCTGCGGGCCAGGCAGCCGCCGGGACCCCCGCCGGGCTCTCCGCCCCCGGGGGTTCGGGAGGGTTGCGCGCCAGTCCAGACGGCCCTTTCCCGTCCCGCCTTCCGCCACCAAGAGTGAGGGGAAGGAGAAGCCTGCACGACACCCCTCCCAGAGTGGGACACTCCCCGCCCTCGATAGTTAGAGCACTGAGCCCCACTCTACGTGTGGCAGAGGGGGAGGAACACTTTCGGAGATGGGTGCTGCCTTACCCGGGGGCTGCAGCCCAGACCCTAAGGCCGATCTTAGGGTGTCCTCCCTCCGTGTTCACTGATTTGAGTCCTTGGAGAGCGGCCCTGGAGGATTGCTGCTAAAACCCTCACTTTACATATGAGGAAACCGAGGCAAGGACTTGTGGCATCGAATGTGGAGTAAGCTCCCCTGCCCTCAGAGGATCCAGGACTGAACCCACCCGGAGAAGGCAGAAGGATTCTGCCCCCTTTAATGACAGAGAGGGGGAGGGCTATAGAAATGGCCTACAAAGTGAAGTTCTGGGGAAGGGTCCAGAATCTTCACCACCACCACCACCACCACCACCGTGGAGTGAGAGAAGTACGGAAATGAGGCTCCCATTGTGGGGAAAAAAGGTGACTGAAACAGGCTCCCTCTCCTCTAAAAAAGTAAAAATAAATTTGTTTTTAAAAAAAAAACCCTCTAACTCCTCATATCACCTGCTGGCAGCTGGCCTGTCATCTAAGAATTATCTACTGGAACAGTGTCTACTGCCTCACCTCCCACTGACTGGGCCACCACTGTCCTGTGGTTCTGGCTCTGGCACACTGGGGAAGCCTGCCTGGCTGGGAAGGGTTGGAGACCAGCAGGTAGAAGTGGCTCCGAATGGGATTCTTGGATGCCAGCAGGACAAGGGATGCTATCTAAAGAAAAGAGAGTGCTTCTCACTCAGGAGGTAGCTGGAACTCAGCTCTACTAGGTGGGCTTTGCTGGTCCTGGTTTCAAGTTAAGATCACTATTTGTGAACATCAAGATCCTCTAACAGAAGATAGGTGTGGGAAACAGGCTTTCGATAAAGGTTTGGGAACAACAGAAGGAAATTACAGCTCAGAAAGGAAAGAACTTCTAAATAAATTTTCAGCGGTCATTGTTTCTAGAATTCAGTGCCATATCTCATTAGAAGGAATTTCCCACTGGCCCCTCTCCCTTTTTTTCCCACCTAGATATCCAACTGACCAGCAGTATTTACTGAAAAGGTCAATTTCCCCCCGACTTCTCTGCAGTGTTAACTCTGTTGTAAATCAAGTAGTCCATACTGTGCATGGGATGGTTTCTGAATTTTCTAGTCTGTTCCATTAGTCTATTTTTCTCTCCTTGTGCCATTTTCACACTGACTGAAATTCTGTTGATTTATAATGTCTTAATATCCCATGGAATGAATCAACCCACTTTTATCTTTGAGTGACTTGACTATTCTTGATATTTGCACTTCCATAAAAAAAGTAAAATCAACTTGTTTTTTTACATATACACATATACACACTATCCATAAACATGGTATGTTGCTTCATTTCTTTAGTTAAGTCATCTCAGCAATGTTTTGTAGTTTCCTATGTGGAGGACGTGCACATATTTTATTAGATTTAGTCTTGGGTATTTTATGGTTCTGATGCTATTATTAATAGTTTTTTTATTTCTGTGTATGTGTGTTTGAATTTTCTGGTTTTTGTCAGTAAGTGTGGTGGCTTTAAAATAAGTAGAAAAATTCTTTGACATCCTCCCAAGGAGTGGAATCTAGTAACTGTCCCCTTAAAAAGGGCTGTCTTAATGAATGATTTTTAACAAATAGAGTATACCTGAAGTAATGTTGCATAGTTTCAAGTCTAGGTGATGAAAGTTGATGCATCTTTTGCCTGGCTCCCTCTCTTGCGACATTTGTCTTTAGAACCTTAAGCCACTATGTAAGAAGTCCTATGCTGCTGTGCTCTGAAGAATCTAAAGTAACCCACACAGAGAATCCATGTGCAGAGACCTCGAGACTAAAAAAAAAGAGAGGAAAATGACTAGCCTGTCCCCTGCTGTTCCAGCTCCATCTACTGCCTGAATACAGTCACATGAAAAACTCTGAAACATCCAGTTGAGCACTTCCTGAATCCAAAATGCATAGAAATCATGAAAGATAATAAATGATTATTGTTATTGTAAACCTTGAAGTTTTGGAATGATTTGTTATTCATCAGTATAATCTGAAACATTCACAGAAGTATATTTTTTGTATAATGCCCTTACATCCAGCATCGCTGCCAAACTCACCTATTCTAACAACTTATCTACAGATTGACTTTTAAATATATATCTACATATTCTATTTGATCCATAAAAATGAGGGTTTTCACTTTTCCTTTTCAATCCTTAAACATTTTTTCTTTTTCTTGTCTTGTTGCACTGGCTAGTATTGCCAGTGTATGCTGGAAAGAATACAACAGGCATCCTTGTCTCAGTCCTGATCTTAGAAGGAAAGCTATCAATAATTCACCATTTATTATAGTGCTAGTTATAGTCATTAGCTTGCTTTTTTGTTTAATTTCTTTCTTTCTTTCTTTCTTTTTCTTTTTTTATAGATGCCTCTGTTAAGGGTTGAGGAGGTCAATCTTCACAGCAGTCCTCTGGGTCAGGAAATAAGACAGATGAGAAGTATGAGGCCTGGGTCATGGGAAGGAATGTTCAACATCATAGTGTTAATGACAGGATTAATCAGGAGAACCTAAGTCTGGAATCCCACCTGGAGCACCCCCCACTGCCTATATTTCCACAGTCTTGGTCCCACTCCCTCTGGCCAGGGGTGTTGAACAGCCACCAGAGTATGGAGGACCACATGCAGTGGGTCAACTTTAGGAAGCCATTTGGCTTCCCGGGGTGTCTGCAGCAAACACTAACTCTGTTGGTCACCTATGTCCACGCCCTTCCCTGAGGAGAGGTCAGCACCAAACAGTTCTCTGGGAAGCCTGGCAGAGGAGCCCAGCAAGGGAAGCCATGCAGACCCCAAAGCTTGGCCTTGCCCTTTTTTTGTTGGGAGTTGATGACTCATTTCTCCCAAATAAATAGTTAAGCCTCATTTGTTGTTCTCAGGATGATGGGAGTGGGGCTTCTCTTCCTCTTGAACCCCACGTGGAAACTGCGAGGCTGGCGGAGGAGGGGGATGGGTCTCCGTGCTGGTTCAGGACAGATTTGTCATGCCCTCCCTGTGGCAATCTAGTTTGGGGATCCAGAGTATCTACATATGTATCTTCCAGTTCTCAGTTTCTGATTATCATAACTAGCTGAGATATGAGATTATGGGTGTGTCAACATGTTTTATTATTGCATAGGTATGGTAAGGCAAACAGATCAGGAGATAGTTGCCATTGAAAAGATTGTTACAGTTCCCTAGAGGAGAGGCATGCCACGCCCTGAGGGCCACAGGGGGAGCACCAGGGTCAGCGAGGAGGCAGGGGGAGAGGGAATCATTGTAGGCAAGAGCATTTATTGTGGTTTCCCTATGAAGGAACAGAGAGCAGCATAAACAGATTTAGGACTGGCTGGTTTGAATAATTTCCTTATGGAGACATAGAATTGTACTTTACCATGCACTTGAACTTAGGTATGACCTCATGACTCGCTTTAGCCAAGGGAACATGAGCAGAAATGGTGCATGTCTCTTCCAGGTGGGAGATTTAAGGATCTAGGCATATTCTCTTTTCCTTCCACCCCAAAAAACCTAACAAATTCCAACTCATTGAGACCCAATTCAAGTAACACCTCTTAGGTGAAGACTTCTCCAAGACTCCAACTCAGTTACTCCAATTTGCTGCTCCAATAACTATCTGCACACAAGACTATGAGTGTGGCTTTCACTGAACCGTAATAACACATTCACCCTATGAGTATCTCCAGACCGGGGATGATGGCTCACTCATCTTGGCGCTTTCAGTGACTAATACAGGATGGATTTTTCATACCCACTTCCGAGGGAGGTAGAGCTTTCAAGGGACTTCCTATCTGCACACACACACACACACACACACACACACACACACTCAGGAAGAAGTAGCCTCGAATTATTCAGATTCCAGGGCACATATCGGCCCCATTTGCCAGTAAGGGGAGTCACAATTTAGCACGTATGAGTGACTCCAGGCAGTATCTGATCTCTTCCCTCCCAAAGGCCACTGGGCATGAGATCTGACTCAGGCTTGGATGTAGTGGGAAATGTTAAGCTGGATTGGGTGTGGAAAAGGAGGTCCCCAGGGAAAAAGCTCACCTCTCTTAGTGGGGGGTCTTCTAAAAGCCAGTCCTGCGGCAAGGATCTTAATGTGAGTAGATTACTGGAGAGGGATCACAGAACACACAGGGAGGAGATGGAAAAGTGATCCCAGGAAAGAAAGTCAGTAACAGGCACATTATCAAGCAAAGTACCACGGCAGGTAACCAAAGGCACACTCCACTGGGGAGTTCTGGAAGACAGTGAAGATCACTGCCTCAGAGTTACCCCACTTGAGGGGCAAGGAATTGGGATCTTTACACACCAACTTTTCACAGTCTGGGTTGAAGGTGGCACATTACTTCTGGGGCAGTTCAGCCTGGCAAGCAGAATGGGACTCTGGCAACTAGAGAGAGACACTGGACAAAAAGATGCAGGTACCCATGGCTAGAAATTGAGGCTTCAAGCACTAGAATGGTGAGCTTTGTGGGCATGTAGGCAGAGCATGGGTAGTGTGTGCTCAAGCCCGTCTAATAACAGTGCAGAACTCTGCTTTCCTCGGGCACTCTCATTCCACGTGTTTGTACATGCATGTGCATCTCCTTCGGGAACTTGGTTGAGGCGGGTGATTATTGTCCAGTACAGCAGCTGGGCATTCCTGGGGCCTTGACCGTTGTACCCCCACTCCCAACAGCACTCCAGTGTGTCCACTATTTCTGACAACTGGCCAGGTGAGCCCACAACTCCCACTCGAAATGTCTGCTGGATGAAAGATCAAATGAACCAGTGCGCATGTGGCAGAGACTTTAGCCCACGACCGCCCACTCAGGCCCTGTGTACGAGAGCACTGAGACACCAAAAGCTCTGTACGAGAGCACTGAGACACCAAAAGCTCTGAATTCAATCCTGACCTCTGCTCCATGATTTGTTTCTCTTACCCCCGTCACTGCCCCTCTCTGAGCCTCAGTTTCCATTTCTGCAAAATGGGATGGTAATGCCTACTCCACAGGTTTGCTGGGAGAAGCGATGAGGAAGTAGAAAACAAAGCACTTCCAAAACTCTAAAGCACTACTAAATTGTGAGTCACTGTTATTAAAATATGTTTTCCTTGTCAAAGGCTCTCAAGTCCCCTCTCTGATGTCCCATCCATGCATCCCTCTCCAGCCTTGCAGAGGGGCAATGCCAAGATCCATTGAGGAGACTTGACACTCTTTGGACTTTCATGGGGAGAAGAAGAGGGGGCTGGAAGGAAGAGGGAGAGTGGGGACTCCTTGGAAGTTCACGGAGAACCTGCTGTGTGAACCAGCACATTTTCTTTGGGGATCCTCTCACTGGCCTTCACGGTGGGCATTATCATCAAAGCAGTTTTTACAAATGAAGAATCTGAGGCTTAGCGAAAAGGCCCTGAACCTCAGACATGCCATGCTGGGACTCAGACTTGAAATCCATGCCTCTTGTACAGCAACACACTACACTGGAGTTTAAATTACATCGTGCAGATTGGCTTACAATACAAAGAGCTTGTAATGAGCGAGCCATCTGGAACACATTCCCTGAGAACTCTCAAGGTTTCCGTACCTTTGTCTGCCGTGTGCACACCTGGGTGCTAAAGTGTGCTAGTTACAGAAGGAGAGAAGCCATAAAAGTTAAACGCGAATGAACCCCACTCAGAAAAGAAACAGGAAGATAAATCACCACATACAGCTCCCTAAAGGGAAATAAAAAGAAGCTCTAATAATAGCTAAGAAGTACTGAGTGCTAGATGTGTGCCAGATATGGTGCTACATGCTGTACATCTATTACCACTATTAATCTTTTTTTTTTTTTTTCTTTTTACAGCTGCACCTGCAACATATGAAGTTCCCAGGCTAGGGGTCAAATTGGAGCTGCAGCTACTGGCCTACACCACAGCCACAGCAATGCCAGAGTCAAGCTGCATCTGCAATCTACACCACATTCTGCAGCAATGCCAGATCCTTATCCCAGAGTGAGGACAGGGATTGAGCCTGCATCCTCACGGATACTATGTCAGGTTCTTAACCCACTGAGCCACAGTGGGAACTCCTACCTCTATTAATCTTGAAAATAATCCCATGAGGTAGGTATACTCTTATCCCTATTTTACAAATGAGGAAACTATGGCAGAGAGAGGCCAAGTAACTTACCTCTAGTTAGTATATGGGGTAGCAAAGATTTTCAACTAGCCAGTTCCACTCTAAAGCCCACACTCATAACCAGTAGACCTCATTATAGCTCTCTAATCTTACATATAAATTTCAGCTTATGCAAAAAAGAAAATCCTATTGGTGTTTTGATTGGAATTACATTTAGCTATTAAATTAACTTGGGGAGAATTATGGGTTTTTGTTTAAATAAAGTCTTTCAATCCTTTGAGATTTTATAAATATGTGTATAAGTAAGAGGAATTCATTAAAGTTTTTGATGAATAACTTCTGACAACAAAACTTACTAAATCTCTCTTGTTTATTCTAAAAGTTTTTCCATAGATTCTCTTGGACTTTCTGCATGAATGATCGTATTACCTTCAGAAAGAGAGAGAGGATTCTGTAATAATCTATATAAAAAATACAGAAAAGAATAAATATATGTAAAACTGAATCACTTTGCTGTATACCTAAAACTAACAAACACTGTAAATCAACAATACTCTAATATAAAATAAAAAGTAATAAAATTTTAGAGAGATGGGGGGGGAGAGATTGATTCTGCTCTTCCGTTCCAATCATTTTATTACTTCTTTCTTTGTCTTCTCTTACTGCATTGTCCAAAACCTCTAGAATTAATATTAAATAGAAGTGTTGACATCAGGAATTCTTGTTTTGTTCCTTACTTCAGTAAATACACTGTTTACATTTCACCATTAAGCACTTAAGGAAGATACTTACTGTAAACTTTTGGTAATACTCTTTATCAATTAAAAAAGTTTCTTTAGCAGAAAGGCAGGTTCGTAAAACCAAGGACAGTTACCAATTAGATCCCTTAAACTATAACTGGCTTAATAAAAAACATTCTGTAACCTGCAAAAAAAAGTTTCTTTTTATCCCTGTTCTGCTAAGACATTTTGGGGGGAGCATGAATTAGTTGTAGTTTATAATACTTTTTAGTCTATATTAAGATAATCATCTGGATTTTATCTTCTAACCTACCAATAATTATAAATTACATTAATAGATATTTTCATGATGAACAATCCTGAATTCCTGGGATAATTTTTGGAACTTCTATTCAGTCATAATTTACTTTTTAATACACTGCTAAATTCCACTTGCATTATTTCATCTAGAATTTTTTACATCTTGTTAACAATTAAAATTGGCCTTAATTTTTTTTTTGCACTGCTATTGCCAAGCTCTGCATGTTGAGGTTATATTCATTTTGTTTAATGAGCTGAGGAAGAATTTTGGTAACTGATTCAAGTACTTCATTATTATTGGATCATTATGCCATATTTTTCTTCAGCAAATGTTGGTAAATTATACTTTTCCAGAAAGTTGTTTGTTTTCTCTAACTTTTCAAGTGTATAGTATAAACGTGTTTCTAGTCTTATGGTTTTAAGAATTCTTCTGCTTCTATTACCAGTGCTTTTCTCTCTTTTATTTATCATACTCAAGGTTTGTCTTTGTCATTAGACTGCCATTTTCTATATTATGTATTTTCTATATTCTAGTCTACAAATTTTCTATAATAACTGGGTAAAAAAATAATATTTTTAAAAACAAAGATAATTGGGAGTTCCTTGGTAGCTCAGGGTTTAAGGATCCAGCATTGTCACTTCTGTGGCTTGGGTTTCTGCTGTGGCATGAGTTTGATCCCTGGCCTGGGAACTTCTGCATGCCTCAGGCATGGCCATAAATAAATATATACATATATACATACATACATACATACAAAGGGAATTGTAAATTACCTGGCACTGATAAAGTATTTGGCAAATACTAGTAAAGGTAATATATGAAAAGTATTTGATTACATACCAGAGACTAGAGACTGAATTATAATCAAAACATGATTTGTGCTCTCCAGGAGCTCATAGCTGAATTGAGAAGACAGACAGTCAATTAAATACGGTGTAGCAAACCTAATGGAGGTGAATGAAAAGTAGCATGGGAACACAAAGGAGAGCTTCCTGAAGGAGGTGATGCTGAGCTGGGCACTGTAGGATGTTTAGGAGTTAGGCAAGAGAAGAAGATGGGTATCCCTTGGGCCCATCTTCAGTTGACTCAGCTCTGAGCAGGGCTGGGCGGCCTGAACTCAGGAATCTGTGGTCTCAAGGCTCCTTCATTTCCACAAGAGAATGTCTACTGATGTTTCCCTCTTCTATGCCTCACTCTGGATCCAGACACCGCCCCCGCTCCTGGCCTATGTTCTCCATTACCTGGAGGAGCCTCAGTTATGTACAGACTTGGGCAAAGAGAATAAAGAAGGAGTTCGTTGGTATTTGTCACTGCGAAGAAGATAGGTGACAAAGCCCCTTATAGTGACGGCCACTCCTCGACTGCCGATGGCTTTGTGAACAGGCCCAGCCTAAGAAGAAACATCAGAACAAGTACATTATAGTAAAAGAGGTACAACTCTCTGATCACTCCCTTCTAATCCTCTTCCCTGGGGCCTCAGTAAATTATTTGGCAGACCTAAATTTCCTGGTCCAAAGATGTTCAGAGAAGTAGGGCTTATCGTGGCTAAGATTGGACAGAGAGAACAGTTTGGTTACGGCCATGCGAAGAAATAAGGAGAGTTTCTCGATCCTGGAATGCCGACGGTAACCCTTCGGTTATGGACGCTCTGAAGAACACTACTGAGCACTTCCTATGTGCTAAGTGTTTGGCCGGTATCATTCACCTGATCCTCTCAGCCACCTGCGAAGCTGTTGCTGTCACTGTTCCCAGCTCACACATCAAGAAAATGAAGCTCAGGGAGTTCCCATGGCGGTGCGGCAGAAACGAATTCGACTAGTATCCATGAGGGCATGGGTTTGATCCCTGGCCTCACTCACTGGGTTAAGGATCCAGTGGTGCTGTGAGCTGTGGTGTAGGCTGGCAGCTACAGCTCCGATTCTACCCCCAGCCTGGGAACTTCCATATGCCGTGGGTGTGGCCCCAAAAAGCAAAAAAAAGAAAGAAAGAAAGCGAAGCTCAGAGAGGTTACTTGCCCTATAAAATTCTGGATCTGAGATTTAAACTGAGATAGCCTAGATCGCCCTTACGTACCATCTCACATGGGGTCATGTCTCCAGTACCTAGGTGACCGAAGAAAGGAGTGAGTGAAAAGAATGGATTACCATGAAGCCTAGGAAGCAACATGGAAAACTATTTTACTAAAACAAAAAACAACAAATGATGTGTGTGTGGCATGTGTGCCTGTGTCAAGGGATTGGCTGGTAGGGAGCAAGGGAGAACTGTCTGGAGTGATCCTCATGTTCTAAATCTTGGTAAAAGTTTGGGTTAAACAGGCAGATGCAGTTGTCAAAACTCTGAATGCACAATCTAGGTTTTGTACATTTCATTACATGTAAATTTCAAATCAAAGGAAAAAATGTAAACAAATGCTGGACTCTAATTAACTACACGCATGCTGATATATTTTAGGGGAGTCAAAGGATGTCTGCATTTGAAACGTGTCCAACAAAACAAGAAGGATTGATGGATGGATGGATAGAGAAACGGCTAGGTGAATAATTAAGTTAATAGCCGGATCCGGGTGGTGGATATACAGGTGTTCCCTGTAAGAGTCCTTCAACATTGTTAATTACAGTGTCATGATAAAGAGTTGAAGAAAAACATCTTGTATGTTGTGGTGGCCGTTAAGACTTTTTTATTTTTTGCCTAACACTTTGCCTGCATCCTGCTATTTATGATGCTTTCCCATTTAAAAGAATTCAGAGAGAGCCCTTCCTTTCTCTCTTCCTTCCTTCCCTCCCTTCCTCTGTCATTCCATCCAGGAAATAACAACTAAGTGCCAGCATTGGCTCGGCAGCAAATCCCTTCTCAGCTTCCCCTCCTCTATCAAGCCCTGCTCACGTCCTTTCCCCAAGAAGCATCTCTGACAGGCAGCTGTCTTGGACCCCAACCAAAGGCCACTCAGAGTTGTGAGGGGGTCACGGGTCCATGGGAACCCCACTCTACCATCAACCTTGGAGAGAAAGAACGTGTTTTATCTTTACATCCCCTGCCCCATCTCCTGGTCTGGCATGCACTGGATCACCCAGGACTGTGTAGGGACACGAGACAGAGGGAAAGTGTCCTGTGTCCAGCAGGTAGAATCCTAGAGGATTCCCCCCCGCCCCCGCCCCGACTTCCTTTAATGGTGTCCGATTGCCTTTTGGATAAAAAGAGCACGCAGCCCACCCAGGGGCCCCAGGGATGTTGTCAACAAGGCTTTTCATCCCTCGAGGGAGGAGGAACCAGCATGCTTGCTTGCCATCATGTTTGTTTGCTTGGCTGTGTGTTTATTGTTGGCCTATTTATTTTTTTCTTTTGTTTGCCATATGGTTCCTTTAAAAATATCCAGAGAAGGAAACCACTATACATAAAGAAATTTGAATGTCTGAATGCCCGCTTCCCATCTGAAATGCCACTTGCACGTTAAGTCTCTGTCCCTGAGTTGCTGTGGCAACCTCGGCAGCACTCTTTGCCCGGGGTGACAAAGGGGCCCTTTGTTAGCCGGGAGGCCAGGTCTGGGTGCAGGGACATCCTATTCAGCCCATCGTAACAAAGGAGCACACGTCCCCCTCTCTGAGCAGGGCAGCCGCCTGCCCGATTATGCCTGCGCTGTTGACAACCTTCCATGGAGAGACTGGGAAAAGAAATTTCCTATTATTGGCATCTTTGAGCCAAAGTTGGTTTTTTTTCTTTTTCTCTCTCTGTGCTGCTTGCTGTACAAAAACCCCTGCAAAGGGCCCCACTCATGCTCATGCAAAGAAAAATACCAATTGTGAGGCCTCCCTGGAAGAGGAATGAGGTCCCCAATCTTAATTGAATCTCCGAAACTTGGTTATTAAAATGGCAACTCCAGTGGCAGTGGGTGAGCAGATGGGTTCTTCGAATTTTAGCAAGCAGCCCGGCCCTGGCCCAGAAAGTAGTCCTGGCCGCTCCTGGCTCTGGAGGGACCTCTGTACCTAAGAACAAGGGGCTTGTGCTAAGGACCCCTCCCCACACACACTCATATTCTGATCAGATCTGGGGCTCAAGTGTCATTCTGTTTTGGACTCTCCGATCCCTCAAAGTGGAAGCCCCCGGGGGGGGCGGGGGGTGGCCAGTGCCTAGCTCAGCTGGCTGAACTGGTCCTATGAGAATGAGGCTGTGAACCCAGCATCCTGACTTCCAGGCTCCTTAAGGTTGCCGGTGTGTGGCTGGCGCTGCAGCCTGCGGCCCTCCTGCTCCCAGAGCCATGGGGTTGTTCCACCCCCCTGCCTGCAAGTTAGGACCATTTGAGGATCTTGTCACCTTTTTCATTTCCCCTATCTCTGTTCCCACCAGAATTATCTTTCACATTCCTCTTTCTGATCCAGTGATGCACTCAGAAGCTAGAACCGAGGGCCCCAAAGAGCCAGAACTGGTGCCTGTCTTATTCACTGTGTGTTAGGGGCCAGCACAGTACCCGGCTCACAAGGTGGACTCTGATAGTATTTGCTGAACCAGTGGATCATGAATGAGTAAATCCCTCAACATGGGCTCAGTTCATTGTACCAACCACTCCTTGATCTTGAAGCCACTTTCCTTACTTCATCCCAGTCCTGCTGTCCTCTGTTGCCAGGTCCAGGACTGGAGCAGTCTACCAAGATGACAGATGTGGTCCCTGCGCAAGAGGGGCTGTCTTTTGAACAGATGTGTGGGCAGACACTGCAGCGGAGTGAAGACAGTGAAGGCCCAATGGGGGGGAGGGTGACCCAGGGGCTGCAGGAGGCAAGAAGAGAGGATGCAAGGAGTATAGAAAGACTCCCAGGCTGAGGACATTCCCAAACAAAGCAATGGCTAGGAGCTGGCTGAGAAGAATGCTTCAGTCAGAATAAACAGCAAAAGCTAAGACGGAATGGTATGAAGTAGCTTGTTATGTGCAATAGCCCCAAGGCAGAGGTAGAGGCTATTGGTAGAGAATACAGATCATGACAGACGGGTCTGGATACAGCTGGAGAGGCAACGCTGCAGAGGGAGTTCCCCATAAGCCAGCCTCAGGAACTCAAAGTTGAGGTGACCATGAACGGTTGTATATATCGTGCACTGCGTAAAAGGGGCAAGTGGAGTTGAAATCCAGCCTGCATTCTGCTGGCCAAGCCCTGTGGCTTGAATGGCTGAACCCCTCTACTTAAAAAGAGAGCAAGGTCAGCTTGCACAGAAATCAGTTACTCAGATGTCTGCTCCCAGGGGTGGGCAGCAGGGCCCTCAGTCTAAACTTCAGGCAGTGTGTACTGGGGGGAGGGGATGCCAAGCCCAAAGGGAGGCCAAGCAAAAATCAAGATAAATCAGCAGGGCCTGGAGAACCATTCAGGGCTCCCTGAATTGCCAGTGATGTCTCAACATGTACTCTCCAGCCCACCCAAAGTTTCCAGCCTTCCACAGCAGGGAGGTGGGGACCTTTGCAAAGGAGGAGTGGAAACACAGCCTTCAAGTCAGTTCTAGATTGAGAGGGAAGGGAAGGCAGGAAGGGACAGATTATGAAAGAAGGAGGAAGTTCTAGTTTTTGAGGCCTTCATGGGCTGGGACCGGAGGAACCATGAGAAGGCTGAGGAGGGTACAGTGAGGCCTGCAATTTGAAGGCATTAATCTATCATGGGAGAGGGGTTAGCAGCCCTAAGGGAGAGACAATCTCTAGGGCATGTCCTGAGCAGTGAGGATGGGCTGGTCCTTGGAGAGAAAGGAAAGTCTAGAACCAGAAGAACAGGCAGTGGGCTGGATTCTGAGGTGGGAGAATGAAGCCTCAGGCCAGCAGCTAGACTTGGGGCGAGGGGTAACCAGACCATGGGGTAGTCTGGCCTTGTGTCCCAGGTGCCCAGCCCTGTTCCTTGCACATGGTAGATGAGCTATAAATATTTGTTCAATCAATGACTGAACTGATAACAGCAGTGATCCAGATATCCTGAACACCATCTACGAATGTCAGAGAGGTCTGGAAGGGAAGGAAGCAGGGGAGGGTGTGCCAGAGGAGCTGAGTCCGAACAGAGGATGCCTCTTCTATACAAAGCTGCTATAACAAATAACTCCCAAATGTCAGTGCTTTGACACCACTGCAGAGTCCAATCTAGTTGTTACTCTTTGGTTGATGGCTTTCCTCCATGTGGTGACTCAGGGATCCAGACTTCCTCTCTCTTGGGCTCCTCTTATCCCCCAGGGCTTTAGGGTCCTTTGCACTGAGCTGGCAGGTAAAGGCCAGGAAGGGAGAAGCACCAGCTGCTTCATATAAAACCCAACCAAGAAGTGACCTGTCATTTCTGCTCACCTTCCCCAGATGAGAACTAGTCCATGGCTAACCCTAGATGCAAAGCAGGGTGGGAAATGTAGCCCCAGCCCAGAAAGATGCCTCCTCAGAACAGTGTTACACCATGAAAGGGGCAGGACCAATTTAGGGCTCACTGACATAGGAGGTGACCGGGATGTGAAGAAGGTGGGTACAGATGTGAAGTCATGGCCAAGGACAAGAGCAGCTGCAAGGGAGCCTTGGGTTGAGCTCTTGGCCTTAACTTGAGATTCTAACTGAAACATGCAGGTGAGTTGTGTGGGGGTGGGCATGGGGGTGGGGGTGGGACACTCTCACATTTGATCCTCACTGAGCCTTGGGAAATGGGGCTCTAGCCCATGGCCCCTTTGTTGACAGATGAGGAAACAGGGTCCAGGAGAGGACCTTGGGCAAAGGCAGAAGGCAGAACTAGAAACCTGGCATCTGTTTCCCAGTCCTGCACTGACCCGCCTAGTCCACCACATCCACATCCATCCTCCAGAACATCACTGAGATTTTTGTGTCATTCCAGAAAAACAGCACAGCACATCACAAACTTTTCCCAAGCTGGGAACAGGACCCAACGTTTGCCTTCACTGACAACTGGGAGGAGGGGCTTTTATTCTCAGCCCCTGTGGGCGGGGCTTGGCCAGGCTCACCCTGCTGTGTCAGGAATTCTTCCATCATTGCTCAGCAACTCGGTTACAAAGTATAAGATCTTTGAGCTTGTTTTTTAAACACTATCAACGCTGGTCCCTGTGCCTTAATTCCCCTTTGTCCTGAAGCTGGACCCAGAGAAAAACATCTTTTCCATCAAGAATTCAAAGGGACCCTTACAGAGTGACAGTGGATTTAACAGTGGCATTTATGAGGATTCCCCTCGCCACCGCCCACCCCCACACATTGGCCTAACACCAAAAATCAAATGCCAAAAAGGCAGTGCATCTCAGCTGCTTTGAAACAGGCTGTGTCAGTTCAAAGATGGCTTCACTTTGAACACCGGGTGACCCTGTGTTTGGGCCTCATATGAAATTAATAAATACACAAGGACGATCAGCGAGAAACCCCCAGTGCCTCTCCCCATGCCTGGCACAGCAGGTTCAGCCAACTCTGGATGGAAACCCAAACCCTGGAGTTCTCGGACCCCTCTGGAAGGCAGTGAATCAGAGTTGGCAGAGAAACCCATGACTCATGGTTTTCCATTTGAAACCCAAGTATTCTCTCGTTGCCTTTATTCCCAGTGCCCAACCGCATGTGGATCAGAGCAAATAATCAATAAATCATCTTTGGAAGAATTAACTAATTAAGTCATTAACGTCCCCAGATGGACTTTCACGTATCCCATTATTTCCTGAAAACATGAACACGAGGGTACCTGCCCTTTAGCAAGCGGAACTCACTGCCAGTGGGGGGATTAGGAGGTGGAAAAGGACAGATCTAAGCCCTGTGACACCCCACCTCTGCCCCTGAATCCTACCCGACAGTGGCTCCCATCCCCAAATCTTCTTCTCTTCCGCTCCCCTCCCCGCTGCTGCTCACAATCTCTGCACCTCTCCCCCGACCACACCCTTAGACTGCACACCCTCTCTTGCTCCCCACCCACCAGCTCTAGCCCCTCCCCCTCCAGCTTGAATGTCCAGCATGACCTCAAGTTCCCTGGGATCAGCCTCTGAGGGAAGAGGACTTACATGACTCCTGGTCCCCATGGCCACCCTTTGGTGGGGAGGGAACAGGAGGTTGGGGGGAGGGCACTCTGGGTGGAAGAGTGGTGGAGTGGGGGTTCAGCAACCTCCCCAATGGCCCAGCCTGCCCACTGGAAGCCATCCCACCTAGTGGGGACTCAGGGAGGCAGACACCTGCAGGAGGGGTGGACAGGGTCAAGGCTCTTCCCCCACCCCCAAGCTAAGTGTTTAGTGAACCCTCAATTTTACTCCAACCTCAAAATGAATATTAATGCTATTAACCCTTTCTCTCCATGTTTTTTTAAATTTTCTTATTAGAGTTGATTTACACTGTCTGTCAATTTCTGCTGTACAGCAAAGTGACCCAGTCATGCATCTACTGTCTCGTATTATCTTTCATCATGTTCCATCACAAGTTATTGGACATAGTTCCCTGTGCTGTACAGCAGGACCTCATCGTCTATCCATTCTAAATGTTAACAGTTTGCATCCATTAACACCGAACCCCCAGTCCATCTCCCTCCCCTTCCTCCTTGGCAACCACAAGTCTGCTGTCCATGTCTGTGAGTCTGTTTCTGTTCTGTAGGTAGGTTCGTCTGTGCCATATTTTAGATTCCACATATAAGTGATATCATATGGTATCTTTCTCTTTCTGACTTCCTTCACTTAGTATGAGCATCTGTAGTTCCATCCATGTTTCTGCAAATGGCATTATTTTGTTGTTACTCTCATGTATGTTTTTAAAGTTTTTCTTCCACGTGGGTATTTTCTTTAAGCTTCATGCCTTCTTTTGCTCTACAGAAATCTGTCTTTTTACAATGAAATCTGTCAGTCTTCTTTAGTTTTTCTAAAGATCACAAAATGTTCTGGGTTTTTTCATGCCATATAGATTTAAGGATTGGGTATTTTTTTCTTTTCATTTCTGATCTATCTCTGAAGTTTATTTTGGACGAAGACCAGAGGATAGCTTTTAGCTTAACTTTTTATCCCAATGGCTAGCCAATTTAGATACGATTTAATAAATAATTCATCGTTTCCTCCCCAAATGTGAAACACTAACTTCATTGTATGGCAACAGCTCCGGACCCTTGAGCCTCTGTCTACACTCTGCGGCCCCTTCAATTCATCACCCCACATCGCTCTCACTTACAACATGTTTTGGTCAATGGGTAAGGCACGTCCCAGTCATGCTTCTTTTTCAGGAAATGCCATTCTATTCTTTCATACCTAGCGTTCCAGATTTATAATAATTGTTAAATCCCCATCAATGTGAGGGGATGACATTGAATTAAAGATGAATCTAAGAAGAATGGACATCCTTACTAGACTAACTTCCTATCCAGCATAGAAAGTCCTATTATGTACTTATCGTTATATTTATTCAAGTCCTCTTTTCTATCGTTGAGTGGAGATTCATTATTTTCTCCATATTAAACCATTTCCTGATCTTGTTTCCAAGAATCCCCCTTGATGCACTTGTTTTTCTTGACTCCCAGGACACCACATTTCCCTGCTTTTCCTCCCAAACTGCTCCTTCATGGTATCTTTTGCTGGTTCCTCCTCTGCTCCCAGACCTCTTAACGTTGGGCCCCAGAGCTCAGACTGACAATTCTCAAGGATCCTCCTGAATAAGTGAGTAATTCAGGGATACATACCTTTGTGCAGATGGGTCTTCCCATGGTTTGAGTATTTTTCTCCTTATGATTCCACAGCTCTGGGGAACACTGAGCAAAAAAGCCAGAGAGGGTAAAACTCTCTATCATGCCAGGACTGATTATGATTGCCTGGATTCTTGCAGGGTTATCTTGGCCCAAGGCAGAGAGCTTTGGGAGACTGAAGTAAGAAAGCCCCCCCCAGTCTTAAAGCTAAGCTTCAATGTTGATCTATGAGGATAGCAATCTTGACTTGAAATGCCAATGCAGGAGCTACATTTTAGAAGGAAATTGAGATAGATTGCAAAAATGGCCCCTCCTCCATACGTGGAAGAATGCTCTCTGGACTCATCAGTCCTGGGTTCAAAACTTAGCTATTCTCTCTACTCACAGCGTGGCCTTGGGGAAAGTAACAGCATCTTCGGAACCTCCATTTCCCGGTCAATGAAATGAAGACAATGCTATATAGATGTTGTGGGTAATTCGTTCATTCATTCATTCATTCATTCATCCATTCATTTATTCCTTCATTCCCCTTTTTTTTTTTTTTTTTGCTTTTTTAGGGCCACACCCGCGGCATATGGAGGTTCCCAGGCTAGGGGTCAAATCGGAGCTACAGCTGCCGGCCTACACCACAGCCACAGCAACACCAGTTCCTGGCCTCATCTTCGACCTACACCACAGCGCATGGCAATGCCGAATCCTCAACCCACTGAGCGAGGCCAGGGATCAAACCCTCGACCTCACGGTTCCTAGTTGGATTCGTTTCTGCTGCGCCACAATGGGAACTCCTTGGCATTGTTTTAAACACTGGGAAGCCAGCATGGATAAAACATACAAGAACTCATGCCTCTGTGGAACTTTTATTCTAGGAAAGGATAGACTATAGCACAAAAAAATTATAAGAGCTAGTATAAATGCTAAAAAGAAAAACAAAGACAGGAAATGCAATGGAGTAAGGAGGCTGCAAGGAAGGACCCTTTTTAAGGAGATATTTGACCCAAGAAGGTCAAGGGTGGAAGAAGCAGGATGGTTTAGGTGCTACAATGACTATTCAGGAGAGGTGATGGTGGCTGGGCATGGAGTGGCAGCCATGAGGATGGTAAAGGTATCTTACCCTGAGAGTAGGAGGGACCAAAAGGTTCAGCTTGAGAAAGTCTAAGAACTGAGCTGCCATTGAGATGGAGGGTGGAGCAGGCACAGCAGAGGGAGTTCAGGAGTTCAGTTGGGACAAATTACATCCGAGAAGTCTGTTCAAGCCCAGGTGGAGGGAGCAGGCAGGTAGCTTGTGTATGAGTCTGGGGCTCATAGGAGTGGCCCAGGCTAGTCTAACAAATACAGGATTAAATAAAAGAATCAAATAAAGTGTTTGGACCCTTGCAAATCTTAAAAAGGAGACAGACAGGTCTATGCTGGGCAATTGTCTAGGTTGATGACTCCCTGCTAACTTGCTCCAACCTATTAGCATGCATAATTTACATGGCTGCCTCTGCAAAATCACACATTTTTTTTTACGTCACAGTCCTTCCAGGCCTCTCACAGATGAGTCTCAACAAACAGTGTCCAGCAGGAAGACCTGCAGCATTTTCTCTAAATACTCATTCCTGAGTAAGCTGTGTCCTTGTGGATTCCAGCTCAACGGATCTAGGTCTTCATTTTATAAAAGCTCCCCAGGTGGTTTTTGTGGACACCCAAATATCAGCTATTGGTCAGAACCTTGAATGCTAAACTCCCGATGTCAAGAATACTGTAAAGAAAAAGCACTGGAAATATCCAAATAATAGAGATGGAGATACGCATCCTCATTTTATAGGTGAGGAATCTGCAGCCTGGAGATGACACAACTTTCCTAAAACCACACAGCCGGTGGCTGAGAGCCATGATTTGACACAGTGTTACAGCCAAAGGCGTGTTCTTGTGGCCCCACCACTCTGCTCCTCGGTCATTAGTAATTCCACTGAGGAAGGGAAGAGTATTCTGATGATTAGAAGGACAGATACATGTCAGGGATAAGCCCCTCTGCCGTCTTAGCCAACTCTTCAGGCTGAAAGAGGTAAGAATTTAGTCAATGTGTCCCAAATCCTGGCATAATCAGAGTCTTCTAGGGGATTCCTATGCCCCAGTCCCAAAAGTTATGCTTCATTAGATCTGAGTGAGAAACACAGCCTTAGATGCAAAGGGCTAGCTGCCCCCAATCCTCAGTCATTTCATAGAATCCACAGCCACAGCAACGCCAGATCTGAGCCTCGTCTGTGACCTTACCCCTCAGCTCATGGCAACACGGGATCCTTAACCCATTGAGCAGGGCCAGGGATCAAACCCGAGTCCCCATGGATCATTACCGCTGAGCCACAATGGGAACGCCCACGGAATCCTTCTTCCACTTCCCTCTGGTGCCCAGCGGCAGAGCACGGACCTCCCCCACCTTAGCTTGGGTCCTTGGGTCCTGGCAGGAGAGGGTTAAAGCCCTGAGAACTCGGGGCTCTTCTCTCAGGAGAATGGAATGTGGAGGGGAGCAGCTGAGCTGGGCTGGGGCTGTCCAGTGCGAGCCTGGCCATTGTTGCAGAACAATTGACCCCCAGGAACAGAACAGCAGACGCTAATTACAGGACACTTGTGTTGTCATGTAATTATGAGGCCTCTGTGACCATTAGCATAAGAAGTTAAGCTCACTGGCTTGTTTTGGCCATAACTTTCTCCAAACAGCTCTGCTTAGAAATCTGAAGAAGACTATTAACTCAAGAGTATCATAAAAGACTCAGCCCAGAGATTCCCGAGTTTGTTCACATTAAAATCTCCTAGATGCCTGATGAACATACAGACTCTCAAGACCCACTTCCAGAAACTTGGATTGGACCCATCTGAGTGGAAAGGAAGGTGAGTTAGCCATGGAAATTCACAGAAGTCCAAATTTAGCCCTCCTTGTGGAGCTGGCAGAAGTTCTAGCAACCATATGGGGTCAGTACCTCACTCCCTTATCCAGGATTCTGACGCTCGAGTTAACAACACACCCTTAAACACTGACTGAACCCCAAGATAGCTCCCCAGGAAGACCAAGTCAGATGACTATTTCCCCGCTCACACAGAGCCTCAGATCTGATGGGAACTTAAGAAATCACAGAGAGGACAATGATATAAACCTTAGAGTTATGAGGGCTCTGAGGAGAGGAGAGGATGAAGGAGGAAAATGACCTCACCCAAGGGTTCCTCAGTCTCTGATCACTGAGTTGGTCAGGTGACTTTAAACACATGGTCAGAAATCCATGGTAATCTAGCTTGGGCAAAAGAGCTCCCTGGTGGCTCAGTGGGTTAAGGACCTTGTGCTCTCACTGCTGTGGCTCTGGCAACTGCTGTCATGGGTTCGATCGCTGGCCTGGGAACTTCTGTATGCTGCAGGTGCAGTCAAAAAAAGGAATAATTTTTTTGTCTCTTTTTTAGGGCTGCACCTGCAGCAATATGGAAGTTCACAGGCTAGGGGTCAAATTAGAGCTAGAGCTGCCGGCCTACGCCACAGCCACAGCAACATGGGGGCCGAGCCATGTCTGTGACCTTACACCACAGCTCACAGCAACACCAGACCCTGTAACCCACTGAGCAAGGCCAGGAATTGAACCCGTGCCCTCATGGATATTAGTTAGGTTCATTACCACTGAGCCACAATGGGAACTCCAAAAAAAAGGATGAGTGTGGGGTTTGTTTTTTGCGGGTTTTTTTTTGTCTTTTGTCCCTTTAAGGGTTGCACCCGTGGCATATGAAGTTCCCAGGCTAGGGATTGAATTGGAGCTACAGCTGCCAGCCTACACCACAGCCATAGCAACACAGGATCTGAGCCACATCTTCAACCTAGGGCTCAGTTTGTGGCAATGCCAGATCCTTAACACACTGAGCTAGGCCAGGGATCGAACCTGCATCCCCATGGATACTATGTCGGGTTCTTAACCTGTTGAGCCACAACGGGAATTCCAATATTAGATTTTTTTTTTTTATGCTAACCTAGATCTCTAAAAGAGCTGGGCACGTGCCAGTCAGTGCAGAGAAATTAAGTTCTCAGGGATCACAGAATCATAAAATCTGAGCTTCTCCATCTCAGCAGAGCTGTTTGCCAATAGCCTCATCTAGACTCCCTGGGCTGGCCAGGTTCTGGACTCAATATCTTTACATATATTCTCTCTTTACTGTCACAAGGAGGAAACAGGTATGAGAGTCTTTGTGAGCAGCTGGGGATATAAAGAATAGAGCCCGCAAAGGAGTGCGAAGAAGGAGGGGGGAGGTTAAGTGCTGTCAACCAGGTCAGAGTTCAAGGCAGGACTCTGAGTTCAAATGGAAACTTAGGTGCTTGTTGGAGACACTGAAGCAGGACTGCAGCAGGACAAAGAGAGTGAAGTAAGAGGAAGCTGGTGATGAGTTGTGCTTAGAAGTGTATGCATAGGCTTTGGACCAGCAGATACCACTGAGACAACCCTGGCAGCCAACACCTACATCTTGTCATACCAGGAATAATCCATGAGGAGAGGTGGAGGTATAGAGGTAGGCAATGAGAACACTCAATATTTTTTTTAAGAAAATGTATCTATGGGAGTTCTCGTCATGGCTCAGCAGTTAACGAACCCGACTGGCATCCATGAGGATGCAGGTTCAACCCCTGGCTTCACTCAGTGGGTTAAGGATCTGGCGCTGCCATGAGCTGTGGTGGAGGTCACAGACACAGCTCAGATCCCGTGTTGCTGTGGCTCTGGCAGAGGCCAGCGGCTGCAGCTCCAATTCGGCCCCTACCCTGAGAACCTCCATATGCTGTGGGAGCGGCCCCAGAAACGGCAAAAAGACAAAACAAAAAACAAAAGATGGATATGGTGGTTTGATGTATGGAGCATTATCTGCTAGGTTTTTACCATCAGTTCCATTTGTTAAAACCTGAAATATGAGGCTTATACCATCCCAAAGGAGGTAGCTTCAGGAGAATACAAGAACAGGAATTCCCGTTGTGGCTCAGCAGTTAACGAACCCAGCTAGCATCCATGAGGACGCAGGTTTGATCCCTGGCATTGCTGTGAACAGTGATGTAGGTTGAAGATGGGGCTTTGATCCCATGTTGCTGTGGCTGTGGTGTAGGCAGGAGGCTACAGCTCTGATTGGACTCCTAGCCTGGCAACCTCCATATGCCATGGGTGCGGCCCTAAAAAGACAAAAAAAAGAAGACTACAAGAACAAATATGTCTTGTTTTTAACTTTTGAGTTCAAATGCCTCCATCAAGAAGACAAGATACAGACGACAATCTATATAATGAGTCTGTTAAATGCAACCAGAAAAAAAAATGATAAAAATGTAAAAATAACACCTATATGATGCATCTCAGAGTTAAAAGAGCAGAGGAAAATTACCAGGCCAAGTCCCAAGTGGAAGAAGAAACTGTAAGTTTGGCAGTTGGAGTCACTTTCCATCAAAAGGTCATTCACCAATTCTATAAAAGTTGTCTGAGAGATAAGCGGCAACTTTCAATGTCCTCAAAGAAAAATAAAGTCCGGGGCCCATCAAGGTTGAAGGAGTGTTAACAGCACAAGTTTGGGGTTGTCACTTTGAAAGACTACGCCCTAAAGTTAAGAGTAAGCTAAAAGATGACCGTCCCTCTCACAGGGACCAAAGCCTAACTATGGATTAGGGTAATTCTACCTTGCTAGTGTTTGTAGGCATTTGCTAGAATTAAATGCAAATCCATCCTCTTAGGCTTCAAGTTCTTTCCATGGTTTTTTATATGTAGTGTTTAGCACACAATTAAAAATAACCAGGCACAGGAGGTGATAATACAACATGAGTAAAGCCAGCAGAAACAACAACCAAAGGAATGGTTCCACAGCTGCAGGTTACTCCAGGAGTAATCAGATACAAAATTTAAAATAAAAAGAAAGATAATTTCATTAGAGAACTGGATATATATATATATATTTTTTTGTCTTTTTGTTGTTGTTGTTGTTGTTGTTGTTGCTATTTCTTTGGGCCGCTCCCGGGGCACATGGAGGTTCCCAGGCTAGGGGTTGAATCAGAGCCATAGCCACCGGCCTACGCCAGAGCCACAGCAACGTGGGATCCGAGCTGCGTCTGCAACCTACACCACAGCTCACGGCAACACCGGATCGTTAACCCACTGAGCAAGGGCAGGGACCGAACCCGCAACCTCATGGTTCCTAGTTGGATTCATTAACCACTGTGCCACGACGGGAACTCCGAGAACTGGATATATTTTTTAAATTATAATAGCATACCTGCAGAGTTCCCATTGTGGCTCAGCATTAATGAACCCAACTAGTATCCATGAGGATGCAGGTTTGATCCCTGGCCTCGCTCAGTGGGTTAAGGATGGGGCATTGCCATGAGCTGCAGTGTAGGTCACAGATATGGCTTGGTTCTATCTGTCCTTCCTATGGCTGTGGCATAGGCCAGCAGCTGTAGCTCTGATTCGACCCCTAGCCTAGGAACATGCATACGCTGTGGGTGTGGCCCTAAAAAGACAAAAAAAAGAAGGAGTTCCCGTTGTGGCGCAGTGGTTAACGAATCTGACTAGGAACCATGAGGTTGCGGGTTCGGTCCCTGCCCTTGCTCAGTGGGTTAACGATCCGGCATTGCCATGAGCTGTGGTGTAGGTTGCAGACGCGGCTCGGATCCCGCATTGCTGTGGCTCTGGCGTAGGCCGGTGGCTACAGCTCCGATTAGACCCCTATCCTGGGAACCTCCATGTGCCTCTGAAGCGGCCCAAAGAAATAGCAAAAAGACAAAAAAAAAAGACAAAAAAAAGAAAGTATATTTGTAAAAGAACTAAATATTAATACCAAAACTAAAAAGACAGTAACTAAAATCAGGCACATTGTGGATGGGGTTAAAAAAACAGATTAGACTCATTTGGACATAGAATTAATAAACTGGAAGATAGAACAAAATAAAATATAGGATGAAGTATATTCACTCTGTGAGAGGAAAACGGAAGAAAGACGCAGGAATTATAATAGCACAGAGGATGGAGTGAGAAGATGTCACATATAATTGGAGTGTCGAAAAGAAAGACAGAGGGCTTAAATGATATCTGAGGAGATAGTGGCTGAGAATTTTCTAAAATTGATGAACAATATCAATCCACAGTTTTAAGAAGCACTCCAAATACAAAGCAGGATAAATAAAAAGACTTCACATCTAGGCACAATAAACTACCACTGCTGAAAACCAATGACAAAATACCATGTAAGAAGCAAGGGGAAAAGAAGGAACTAGACTTACAACTACCTTCTTAAAATTGGCAAATGAGAAGCTGAAGACAATTGAGTAGAATTTTCAATATGTTTCAATTTTTTTTTTCAGAAAAAAAAAGTCTGAATGCAGTCCTATGATTCTGCATTCAGAAGTACTGACAAATATAAAATGTAGATAATTTGTCATTGGTAGATTCAGATAAACAGTTTCTAAGGGTCTGGCAGAAGGAAAATTATTCCAGATAAAGGCTCAGCAATGTGAGAAAGTTGAAGAGCAATAAAAAGGGTAACAGAGGAGGAGAATACATAAACACAAAATCCAACAGGTAAAATACCTAAGACAGTGAAAACAGAATATTACACAGTAAAATGGTAGTTTTAAACTCATGTATAGCCATGATTACATTAAATATAAATGGTCTAAATGACCAAAATAAAAGACAAAGATAGACTAGATAAAAAGTTTAAAGCCCACATTACAGGCTTTTGTGTGTGTGCGTCTTTTTCAGGGCCACACCCATAGCATATGGAGGTTCCCAGGCTAGTGGCTGAATTGGAGCTGTAGCTGTTGGCCTATGCCACAACGACAGCAACACCAGATCCTAGCCACATCTGCAAGCTATACCACAGCTCATGGCAACACTGGATCCTTAACCCACTGAGCAAGACCAGGGATTGAACCTGAGTTCTCATGGATACTAGTCAGATGCGTTTCCACTGAGCCACAATGGGAACTCCTGTTACATGCTTTTTTTTTTTTTTGTCTTGTCTAGGGCCATGCCTGCAGCATATGGAGGTTCCCAAGCTAGGGGTCGAATCGGAGCTGTAGCTGCCGGCCTACACCAAAGCCACAGCAACGCAGGATCTGAGCCTCGTCTATGACCTACACCACAGCTCATGGCAACGTCAAATCCTTAACCCACTGAGGGAGGCCAGGGATCGAATCCGCAAGCTCGTGGTTCCCAGTCAGATTCATTAACCACTGAGCCACGATGGGAACTCCTGTTATATGCTTTTTGACAAGAGATAACTTTGAAGTAGAAGGATACAGAAAAATTGAAAGAGTGTAAACACAGTGGGTTGCAGTTGTGGAGATGACATCTAAGCAGAGACTTGAATGAAATGAGAGTCCTATATACATATCTGAAAGGAGAATGTTCCAGAAGGAGGAACTAGCACATGAAAAGGTCTTAAGACAGGAATGAATTTGGTATTTCCACACAGGAGGAAGAATACACAGGTGATATGTATTGAGGAAGAAGGACAGTGGTAGGAATGAAATCAGAAAGTCAAGGGCCAGGTTGCAAATAGTTTTAAAAGCCATTGTTATTCTAAGTGCCATTGTTAGGCCAGCAGCTTCAGCATCACCTGGAAACTTAATGCAAAGTCTTGGGCCCTGCTCCAGACTTATGGCATCAGAATTTTTATTGCAACAAATCCCTTGATCATTGGTATGCCTATTAAGGGTTGGGAGACCACTTGAGAACTTCGGATTTTATTCTACATGTGAAGAGACCATACAAGAGGAACTCAAACCAAGATTTATGTTTTGAAAGAATCTCTCTGTTGTATGAAGAGAAGGCTGTATGGGGTCAAGAGGAAAAACAGAGAGGCCAATTCTGATGCTTTTTACAACAGTACATGAGAGAAATTAATATCTGGAATTCATTGAGAGTGGTGCAAGAGGTTCGAAGTGATCAGATTAGCGGCGAATTTTGAAGGAAGAGTTAAAGAACTCAGGGGTGCATTAGATATGAGGGTTGATGAGGGAAAGAAAAGAATCAAGAATAACATTTAGGTGTTTGAACCTGAGCAGAAAAATGCATGATGGAGTCATTAACTGAATTAAGGAAGACTGAAGGAGGAACAGGTTCTGGAGGAGGCAAAGGAGATCAATCAATACTCTGTACTCTACTTTGAACAGTTTGCATCTGTGATGCCTATTAGACATCAATGGGAGGTGCTGAGTTGCCAGGTGAATATATAAGCTGAAGATCAAGGGAGATGTCAGGTCTGGAGATATAAAACAGAGTCATCCGTGTGTAGATGGTATTTAAAAACAACTATACTTAAAGCCTGCTGATTCTTGGATCAAAATGTAGGACCCGAAATAAGGAGATCATGATGAAAGAGGACTTGTAATTAGCAATAAAATCAATTTAGTATGGAATTTATTCTAAATATCATATATTTCTAAAAATTAACTCTCAGAACTGCCCTAAATTTTAGTTGTTACAAAATCTCTCACATTATGGGAATACACTTTCAATTTCTTTATTTTGAATAAAAATCCTGTTTGGGGAAGACATTTCAACCTGAAATGACCTCAATCAATGCTGGTTGCGGCCAATTAGAGATGGCACCTGACAGAATCAGTAAATAAGGAAGGCAGAGAAATCTGACACAGATTTAGTAATTATTGCTGGAGGTATCACCTCACAATTGCAAGCGTCAGATGTCTTTGTAAACAAGGCTCTTAAGGCTCACTTTAAAATCAATACAGGAAATGGTTGTCTGTGGAAATCATGCACAAACACCACCAGGACAAATTAAACAACCAAATACCTGTCTTGACAGAATGGATTATTGTGGCTTGGGATAAAAGTTTCTGTGATAGCAAAAATATAGAATCAAGCATTAATATATCTCAAATGCCTCAAACAGAAATAAAGAAAATGTGGTATGGAAAACGGATGACTCACAAAATGGCCCTAGTGATGACAAAGACACCGATATGCCCAAGGAGCCAGCGAAGAGCCTGAACACAATTGCTCCTTAAAATATGGAGTGGAAAAAAGCAGTAAATTAAATGTTTTATAATGTGTAACTTAAAATGTGTGGATGTAATGAAGTTATTCCAATAAAATGTGTAAGTAAATACCTATTTCAGTTATGCTCTGATGGTTTGTTTGTTTTGTCTGTTTTTCTGGTCGCACTTGCGGCAGGTGGAAGTTTCCAAACCAGGAATTGAATCTATGCCACAGCAGCCACCCAAGCCGCTGCAGTAACAATGCCTGATCCTTAACCCCACTGTGCCACAAAAGAATTCCCTCTGATGGTTTTTTATATTTAAGTTGGCTAAAAATCTGGAGGCTATGGAAAATGGATGGGGGTATGCATTAGATTCTGGGTTGCCCTGTATTTAAGCATATATGGTATTGCATATTCTATGGCTACAAAACTAAGGGTAGAGTTATGGCATTATCTCTAACTTGGAGGCATGAAGAGAAAAATGTGGATGAGCCATGAGAAAATCAGAAACCAGTTGCCTACGTAGATAACATTCTGAGGCCATGGCGACTGAGCTGAATAAGACCAAAGCCCCTATCACCTCTCTCTGATCCAGCATCCTAATAAGATGAGTTCCAGGGAAGTATAGGGGAGGACAGAAACAGGTTCTGGAACCAATTCCAATGTGTGTGAGAGGAAGTCCCACACCAACTAGCAATTTGCAACCACCAGCTAGGTGTCCTACAATTCAACTCGATTTGGACACCATCCCCCTGATTCCACAGGTTAACTGTCCAAGCCCAAAAAGCTGCCCCCCATCCCCCAGGCCAATCACAAGTCCGGTTTGTCACCTGTGCTTCTGACCCATTGGCTATAAATCAGAGAGTCCAGTGACCCTCCTCCTTGGCTTTCGGTAATTTGCTAGAGTGGCCCATAGAACCCAGAGGAACAATTACTTACTAAATTGCCAATTTATTATAAAAAGATATAACTCAGGCACCGCCAGATGGAAAAGCTGCATAGAGCAAGGTTTGGAGAAAAGGCACAGAACTGCCATACCCTCTCCAGGAGAGACACTCTCTAGGTCTCCATGTGTTCACCAATCTGGAAGCTCCGGAACCAGGTCCTTTTGGGGGTTTTTTGGAGACTTCATTATATAGGCATGGTTGATTGAATTAGCTACTACTGATGATTAATTCAACCTCCAGCCCTTCTCCCCTTCCGGGACGGTGAGGTGGGGGATGGAAGGTGGAGTACTGAGAGCTCTAACCTTCTAATGACATGGTTGGTTCCCCTGGCAACCAGCCCCCTCCTTATGTTACCTAAGGTCTTTCCAAAAGTGACCTCGTTAACAAAGCAAGACACTTTTTTTTTTTTTTTTTGGTCACACCAGCTGTATATGGAAGTTCCCAGGCCAGGGATAGAATCAGAGACACAGCTGCGACCCATGCCCCAGCCTTAGCAATGCTGGATCCTTAAGTCACTGCACCACCATGGTAACTCCACAAGACGCTCTTAGCATAGGAAAGTTGAAGGGTTTTATTAGCTCTGTGCCAGGTAAGGGGTTCAAGACTAAATATATATTACTTATTATAAACCACAATATTACCATGTGTCAGTAATAAAACAATAACCATTTCTCCTAAGGGAGGAGGACATCAATTCGCAGACTGAAAAAGCCCATGAGTATTGAGCATGATGCACAAAAAATGAACTAAAAGATATGATCATGAAATTTCAAAATACTAGGAGCAAAGAGAGGATGAAAAAAATATATTTCTTTTTTTTTTTTTGTCTTTTTGCCATTTCTTGGACCGTTCCCACGGCACTTGGAGGTTCCCAGGCTAGGGGTCCAATTGGAGCTGTAGTCTCCGGCCTACGCCAGAGCCACAGCAACGCGGGATCCGAGCCGCGTCTGCAACCTACACCACAGCTCACGGCAATGCCGGATCCTTAACCCACTGAGCAAGGGCAGGGACCGAACCCGCAACCTCATGGTTCCTAGTCGGATTCATTAACCACTGCGCCACGACGGGAACTCCGAAAAAAATATATTTCTGATTATTTTTAGACTACCTAATCTGTCCGCTTCAGCGTGTAATATGATAATATGTCCAATGACAAATAGTGAATTTTCTTTTTTTTTTTAATTTTTTTATTTTCCCACTGTACAGCAAGGGGGTCAGGTTATCCTTACATGTATACATTACAATTACATTTTTTTCCCCCACCCTTTGTTCTGTTGCAACATGAGTATCTAGACAAAGTTCTCAATGCTATTCAGCAGGATCTCCTTGTATATCTATTCTAAGTTGTCTGATAAGGCCAAGCTCCCGATCCCTCCCACTCCCTCCCCCTCCCATCAGGCAGCCACAAGTCTTTTCGCCAAGTCCATGATTTTCTTTTCTGAGATGTTCATTTGTGCTGGATATTAGATTCCAGTTATAAGTGATATCATATGGTATTTGTCTTTGTCTTTCTGGCTCATTTCACTCAGTATGAGATTCTCTAGTTTCATCCATGTTGCTGCAAATGGCATTATGTCATTCTTTTTTATGGCTGAGTAGTATTCCATTGCGTATATATGCCACATCTTCCGAATCCAATCATCCAATAACAAATAGTGAATTTTCAGCATCTTCCTGACTTGCTGTCAATTGTTGCTTGGTATATTTCAGTGTATGCTTTTCAGTGCACACATCTTTGTGCATATACCCTTTTACATTGTTTCTTTCACTAGCATACAGCTTCTTGCTTTGTTCCCTATGATATTTATACACTAAATACTATTTTGTCACATATTGAAATTGCTACCCTAGATCTCTTTTGCCCCATTTTCCTTGCCTTTTTATGTTGTGTATTTCTTATTTAAAAAAAAAAAAATGAAGTTCCTGCTGTGGCACAGTGGGTTAAGAATCCTACTGCAGTGGCTTGGGTCACTTCGGAGGCGTGAGTTCAATCCCTGGCCTGGCGCAGTGGGATATAAAGGATCAGCTACGGCTCAGATTCAATGCCTGGCCTGGGAACTTCCATATACCGCAGGTACCACCACAAAATACATATATATTATATATATAACATTGACTCTTTCTTTACAAAAAGCTAATTTTTTTTTTTTGTCTTTTTGCTATTTCTTTGGGCCACTCTCGCGGCATATGGAGGTTCCCAGGATAGGGGTCGAATCGGAGCTTTAGCCACTGGCCTACGCCAGAGCCACAGCAACGCGGGATCCGAGCCGAGTCTGCAACCTACACCACAGCTCACGGCAACGCCAGATCCTTAACCCACTGAGCAAGGGCAGGGACCGAACCCAAAACCTCATGGTTCCTAGTCGGATTCGTTAACCACTGCGCCACGACGGGAACTCCACAAAAAGCTAATTTAGATGTCTTTTAATTAGTGCAATATTTCCTTTTATTACAATTATTGTTATGTTAGAATATATTTCACACTTTACACTTATAAGGATTTTTTTTTTCTTTCCTGCTTTCCATTGAATAGGGAGAATTTCTTTTTGATGGTTCAAAAGTTATATGTTTTGCTTTTGACCTTGAGGACATTATCCTTAAGACCCACACTCGTTTGTTTCCCCATCTTTAGGCCTTGAACCTGACAATATTTCTATCTGCTTCTCATTATTTTCCATATTACTTGTATTATATTCTCAATGTCAGTCAGATCCTTGTTTGTTGGCAATCTGCTTCATTGCCCAAAACATTCAGAATTTGTCCTTAATGTTCTGACATTTCACTCTAATGTAGGTGAAGGTTTTACCTCTCTTTTTTGTTGCTGTTGTTTCTGTAAGCCTTTTCAGACCAGGGCCTCTCATCTTCAGTTTTAGAAAGTTAAATCTCTACTGTTTTTTTCAAATCTTCGTTATTTTTTTCTCTTCTCTCAGAGTTCTTATTTTCTGAATATTAGTAGTTCTAAATGTTTTTTTTCAGGGCCGCACTTGCAGCACACCAAAGTTCCCAGGCTAGGGGTTGAATCAGAGCTGCAGCTGCAATCTATGCCACAGCCACGGCAACGCCAGATCTAAGCCGCATCTGCAACCTATACCACAGCTCACAGCAATGCTGGATCCTTAACCCACTGAGGGAGGCCGGGGATCGAACCCACATCCTCATGGATACTAGTCGGGTTTATAACTGCTGAGCCACAACAGAAACTCCCAGCAGTTCTACTTCTATTCTCCATATTTCCAAGCATTTTAAAAAGTCTATTTTCTCCCTCTACCATTTCCTGCTCCCTCTTGGGAGAATTCTTCAACTTGATCTTCCATTTCATTAATTTGTTCTTCAGTTGTCTCCACCTTGCTATCAATCTCATGCATGCTTTACTTCAATTGTTCTATTTCTCATGCTTAATATTGGTTCTTTTAAACAATGTCTTAATTTTTCTTCATACTCTTTACATCCTTTCTTACTTCCTTAAGTCTTTTTATAATGCTTAAATTCTGGATCCATCTGTCTCAATAATTCTGCTTCAGATGGGATGCATTTACTTTTTTGTCTTTCTTCCATAACAGATGTACTTCTTGGGTATCTAGTTATTTTTTGGCCTGGGAGTTCATGGTTCCGTGATGGCCAGCAGAGCACCTAGATGTCCTGTGTTTACTCCACTGACACGGATGTCTGGGCTGCTGCTTTTAATTTCTTTGGTGAAATGGCCATCAAAGATGGTATCAGGGCATTTCAGAAGAAGTAGCAAGAGCAGAACTTTTAAAAATCTTTCCTCCAGGAGTTCCCTGGTGGCCTAGTGATTAAGGATCTGGCATTGTCCCTGCTGTGGCTTAGGTCATTGCTGTGGCTTGAGTTGCATCACTGGCCAGGGAACTTTTGCATGCTGTGGACATAGCCCCTTTTAATTAAAAATGTTTTTAAAAAATCAAAAAATAAAAAACTTCCCTCCAACTCAATGGGTTTTAATTCTAGTTCTTAAAAATGCCACCTCACCAGAGACTGATAAAATCAGAATACCTGGGTCGAGGCCTGGAGATGAGAACTGATTTTCTTAGCGTGGTATTTTAGAATAAAAAAAATTCAAACCTATAAAAGAGTGGGAAAAAAAATAGTATAATGAACATCAGCGTGATCTTCACCCACCCCATTTGTTCTCCCTCCCTCCCTCCCTCTCTCTCTCCTTCTCTCTCCTGGGAAGTGCATGGTGTTTTGTTTCCTTCTGTTTTGCTGAACCATTTGAAAGTAAGTTGCAGACATCGTAACTTTTCATCTCTAAGCCTTCAGGGTGAATCTCCTAAGAACAAGGACATTCTCTTGCATATCACTGTTATCTGGAGTGAACATTTTTAGAAGCTTCCTCAGATAATATTCAATGTGTAGCCAGGATTGAAAATCACTGCCCTCTTCCCACCGTTGCCTTTGCTTGCTTTAGCTCCTACACAGCAACATACATGAGTGCATGCATACACACACCCCCCCAAACACACACAGCACATTAAGCAAATACACTACATACCATACACACACCACACATACACACACGCAAACCCCAACTCAAGGCAACCTTCAAATTCCCCCAGTGATTTTCAATAGTTCTTTGTTAATTCCTCAAATCCAAGTTTGCTCCTCTATCTACAGTTTTGCCAGGACAGAGTTTGAGGGCAAGAGCCATGAACTTGGGCTACAAAGTTACCTTGACAGAAACTTGCAGCCTTCTGGTTCTGTATATATAGATTTTTTTTTATAATGTTGATATATTTGGTATTTGATAAAGCAGTGGAGATATCAGCATTTTAGGTAAAACATCACAGCCCAGAAAAACTGAAGGCAATCTTAATGCAAAATAAAGTCTGATCTTGAATTTGTTCATAGAGTTCTTAAGAGTATATGAAATATTTATTCATTGAAAACAGAATACATTAAGACTAAATTAACCCACTCTGTCCCTACCCCCATTTTAGTCTGGGATTTAAATGCCTAAAATAATATTTTAAGTTACATGATACAATCTTCAAGTTCCTGTTAAAATTCTTGTAATAGTGCATCTTTCTCCATATTTTTACCATATTAGACAATATGAAATTTTAATGGTTTTTCTGATTTGATGTGCAAGAGGTGATGTTTCAGTGTCATTTTAATTTTAATTTAAATGGCTATCAACAAAGTCAAACATCTTTTTACAAGGTAATTTAATCACTTACACATTTTATTTGCTATTCATAATGCTTGCCTATTCTTTTTTCTTTTTAGGGCTGCAGGTGCGGCATGTGGAAGTTCCCAGGCTAGGGGTCGAACTGGGGCTGCAGCTGCCAGCCTACACCACAGCCATAGCAATGCGGGATCCTTAACCCACTGAGTGAGGCCAGGCATCACACCCACATCCTCATGGATACTAGTTGGGTTCATTACCGCTGAGCCACAATGGGAACTGTGCTTGCCCATTTTTTTAAAAAGAGATTTTTAAAGAAAAAAATGAATGGTCTTTCTCTCCCTCCATTCCTGCCTTGAAGTAACCAATATATTCGGTTAGTTTTGTATCCTTCTTAATTTTTCCTCTAATTGCATCCAAATATGTAGAAGCTTAGGTGGTTCTTTTAAGGTGATTCCAAAGCCATTCAAATACAATAGGAATGGAGTGTGAGGTGTGGGGAATCACCAAGGAAAATCTGGCCATGTTAGTCTGGAACAAATAAAATCCTAAATAGAATTGTAGTCAAAGAAGAAAAAAGGAAACATAACTAAAAACTTTGCCACAAAAGAGAATGAAATAAACACAGCAGAGTAGAGACGTGCAGAGTAGGTTTCTGAAATTGAACCCATAAAACAGACGAAAAATTTGGGTAAGTCTACTTTCAAACAGAATGCGGGAAAAAACTCAATGAGTCTTTAAAAATGGGGGGGGATAATAAATCTAGAACAGCAGATCGGGTTAACAAAAGGATGAGCAATACTAAGAAAAAATACGAAGAAAATGAACAATGCTACTGCAACATTTTTAAAAATGGTGTAAGGAGCATTGCAAAATGGACTCATCATTGAAGGAACCCAAATCAGTAACACTGAGGGTAGATGTGAGGAAAATAACAGAGAATATAGAGGCAAAGGACAAGAGAATTAGAGAAAACCCATATAGGAAAGACAACAAGAGATCCCATATAGGTTCGCTGGGATTCCTAAGAAGCCAGAACAAACTATACAGAGGAAAACATTTTGAAACATCACCAAAGAAATCTTTCCTAACCTGAAAAAGGTACTCAAACTGAAGCCTAAAGGAGTTCACCAAAGAGTGCAAAAAGTAAAAGACGGGAGTTCCCGTCGTGGCGCAGTGGTTAACGAATCCGACTAGGAACCATGAGGTTGCGGGTTCGATCCCTGGCCTTGCTCAGTGGGTTAAGGATCCGGCACTGCTGTGAGCTGTGGTGTAGGTCACAGACGCGGCTCGGATTCCGAGTTGCTGTGGCTCTGGCATAGGCCGGTGGCTACAGGTCCGATTCAACCCCTAGCCTGGAAACCTCCATATGCTGCAGGAGCAGCCCAAGAAATGGCAAAAAGACAAAAAAAAAAAAAAAAAAGTAAAAGACAATAACAAGGCAAATTCTGGGAAAAAAAATGATTTCACTTGCCGTATAAATTAAAATGTAGGTAAATATCTAGGAAAAGAAACAGGACCTTGACTTTTCTACCATTCAATTCAGAAGACAGTAACTATAAGAAGGAATGAAAAGAACATGATTCCAGAATTCTAAACCCAGTCAAGAGGTCAATCTCCTGCTAAGGAAACAGATGAGATGTTATTACACATTGGAGAATTTGGGGAGGAGGTTACGTAAAACACTTTCTCAAGAACTAGTTGAATAAATAAATATTTTTGAACATGAAAGTTGTCATGGAAGGGTTGCAGTGAGCCCCAAATCCATCTGAACCCTAAACATGGAATTAAGACTCGATAACTATGAGAAATATAATTATAAAACAGAATGAAGATATTTAATTCCTTGGAGTTCCCGTTGTGGCTCAGCAGTAGCAAACCCAACTAGTAACCATGAGGACCAGAGTTTGATCCCTGGCCTCACTCAGTGGGTTAAGGATCCGCCGTCGCCGTGAGCTGTGGTATAGGCTGCAGATCCAGCTCAGATCTGGAGTTGCTGTGGCTGTAGTGCAGGTCGGTGGCTACAGCTCTGATTTAACACCTACCCAGGAACTTCCATATGCCGCATGTGCAGCCCTAAAAAGTCAAAAAAAAAAAAAAAAGGTATTCAATCACTTGGCAGAGAAAAGCACATAATGCAAATATTAATAATAATTTCATTATAATACACTAGGGTAAAAATTCAAGATACATAGTTACACAGATTGATGGTTTAGACTTGAAGTTAAGATTGAAAGAGGAAAGAAAAAAAAAGGAAGGAAAAATGTGTATTTTCCCATTCTTTCATAGAGAAAGATGAAAGACCAGGTCTTATTTCTGAAATTGATTAATTGTTATTCAATTATTAACAGATCTAAAGCACAGGCCCTCTATAGTCATTACATTACTTTAAAAATTATAAACAATACAGCAAAAGACACAAAGCAAATAATACTGCCATGAATCACAGAAACACAAAAACACAATAGCCTAACAACAATTTTAAACAACAGAAATTATTACGGCAATAAATGAAAATGGGATAAACACATTTAAAAAAAAAGTACTTGAAATAAAACACAAAACACAGCTCCAAAATGCCTACAGAGCACTTAAGTTAAACAAAATGATTCAGAAAGATTATGAGTAAGAGGAAAAGCAAAGCTGTTTGAGGGAATGCAAACAAGCAAGAAGAAAGCATAGCTGCAATGCTAACATCAGACAAAGTAGAATTCTCCCAAACATTCAAATACCACAGCAGTCTCTTGCCATTTAAATAGTTCCAAGGCATAATGAAATAAAATTTTCAATTATTTTTACAAATTATGCAGGAGTCAATGTAACAAAGCAGACAAAGCAGGAAATGCAACGCTACAAACCCAATTATCAATACACCTACAAACTACAAAATAACGATTAGCAAGTAAACCAAAGGGTATGTTAAGAGAAGAAATGTTGAGCTTAAGCAATGCTTGCTCAAAATGTGATGGACTATTAATATAAAAAGAAAAAGGAAAATCTCAAGAAATGCCTAAAAATCAGTTTTAAACATAACATCTATCCTCCATAGCAATGTTTCATAAAAGAACAGAAGGGTGTTTTTCTAGCCTGACCCCCCCCCCCCCCCCACACACACACACATTATACACAGACATCAAATGACTGTTCACATCACAGTCAATGGGAAGATGCTCAGGAACATGCCCCTTACATCATGAGACAAAACAGAAGAGGCTGCTTTTGCCACTGTTTTTGCATTCTCTTTTTGCCCAATGTCACTAGACAAGAGAATGAAATAAGAGGTATAGACATTAGGAATAAAGCAAAATGATCAGTATTCACGCATTACACAATTTTCTACCTAGAACAAAAAAATTAGAAAACCAATTAAAAACCTGTTAGAAATAATAATAGTTTCAGTAAAGGTCGATGATTTAAAAATAAATATACTGAAATCAATAGTTTTCTTAGATTTCTAGCAATGACCAATTAGGAAATAGAGCAGAGTTTAAAAACTGCAAAAAATAATTTTTTTTTTCAATTAAAAAAATAGGCGTTCCCATCGTGGCGCAGTGGAAACGAATCCGACTAGGAACTATGAGGTTGTGGGTTTGATCCCTGGCCTCGTTTAGTGGGCTAAGGATCCAGCGTTGCTGTGAGCTGTGGTGTAGGTCACAGACGAGGCTCGAATCTGGCATGACTGTGGCTCTGGCATAGGCCAGCAGCAACAGCTCCGATTAGACCCCTAGCCTGGGAACCTCCATATGCCTCAGGTGCAGTCCTGAAAAGACAAAAAAGACAAAAAAAATAAAATTCAATTCAATTAAAATTAAAATTAATTAAAATTAAAATTAAAACAATAAAAATAAAAGAATTGCATTCAAGCCAGCAATAAAAACCAAAAGATAGCTAAAAATAAATTTTAAAATATGTGCATGATCTGTATGAAAAAATAACTACTTTACTAAAGAAAAAGAAAAAAGAGAAAGAAAGAAAAACAGCATGTTTTGGGATAAAAACAAAATGTTTTTATCTTCTAAAATACTTTTAGAAGATAATTTGGCAGTGTCTATCAAAATGGCAAATAAATATACCCTTTTATTCAGCAAACCTATTTCCAGAGACGCTACAGAAATTTTATCACAAAGTATAAAATCACTATATATGGAATAACTCATGAATTCTGGCCTGAGCAACTAAGTACAATTTCCAAAGTTAGTAAAATTTATCAAATTGACCCTACATAGTAATGACCTTAAAAAAGTGCTTACATTTTGAGCTGGCAATTCCATTCTTAGGAAATAAGCATGGTCATACTCAAGAGTTAGGTTTTGGGAAATTTGTTGTAGTGGTGTTTATAATAGTGAAAAAATGCAAACAACTTAAATGTTTAACAATGGCGATATTGTGGAGCACTTAACACTCACATAGAAAAATATCCCATGATATGGAAAGATATACATGATACACTGTAACATGAAAAAATTATGTTATAGGACAGTATGTTGCACGTACAATGTGATTGAAATTTTGTTGAAAAAAACTAGTATATGGATATGACATGAATATGTCTAGAAAAAAAGACTAGAAAGATATAAACCAGAACATTGACCTTAGTTGTCTCTGGGTTATAGTTGTGATTCATAATTTTCCTTCTGGCTAAAGTTTCTGAGTTTTCGCCAAAAACTGTGTTTTACTCTTATAAAATAAAAACTGTTTCAAAATCGTTTTTAATTCTGTGCAAGGCCCCAAGGGAGCTCAACTTGCCACTGTGACAATGCTAAGAGTACGTTGTGATTTTGGAAGTCTCTTTTCCTCTGGGGCATTCAGCACCTCATCCGTAAGCCAGGGGGCTGGTGATTGCTAAGGTCCTTTGAGCACTTATCATGTGCTCTGGCTTCCTCTAAACCAACACCATTAGCCCTGGGGAGCCCTGCATGGCACTGCTGCGAAGCCTGTTGCCCACTTAACAGATATAGAGAACAGACTTGTGGTTGCCAAGGGCAGACAGGTTGGAGGGGGTGGGGGGATGGACTGAGAGTTTGGGGCTATTGCTGTTAGAATGGCTAAGCAATGAAGTTCTGCAGTACAGCACAGGGAACTATATCCAGTCTCTTGGGATATAACATGATAGAAGATATGAGAAAAAGAATATATATATATATATATATACACACACAAATACATACACACATACACACACACACCTGGGTCACTTTGCAATTGACAGAACACTGTCAAGCAACTACAATAAAAACTTTAAAAGAAGAAGCCTGTTGCTGGTAATTTCACTCTCAACTATAGCAGATGCTGGCAGAATCCCACCCATGACCCCTGGACCCTGACCATTTCGGTACTGGCCCAACTTCTAATAGCTGCCATCTTCATGTCTTTGCCTAAGGGCTTTCTCTGGTGGCCAGAGCTCTCTCCCCACCCTGCTGCCGGTCCAAGTGCTGGAGACTAAGAAATTCCCAACTAGGAGCAACCTTCGAGCAAAAATCACCCAGGTTGGAGTATAGATACCCCAGCTCCCTCCCTTTTCATGAGGGGCTCCCAGAATCCCCCACTGGGATTGATCCTTCAGGTGTGCACTGTGGCAGTGGGCTTGACCACACACCCCTTACTGGCAGCCTCACTTCCCCCTCCCCTGCCCCTGTGTCCCGGGACAGCCTTCCAAATAAGCCACATGCTCAGGGATCCTTGTCTCGGGATCTGCTTTGGGGCAACCCCAAGGAAGATAACTCGCACTCTTCATCTCTTCTCTGCTCAAATCTCCAACCCCCACCACCTCAGGAGTGGACGTTGCCTTTTATTTTGTACAAGTAGAAGCAGTCAGAAGACAAAAATATCAATAGGCATTCACAGAAGAAACTCTGAAGGCCAATACATGTAATGAAAACACATTCAGCTTTACTGGCAATCAGCGAACTGCAAATTAAAACAACAGACAGGTCATTGCATAAACACCAGATTGAGGGGAGCTGTCTAACAAGACCAAATGTTGCGGAGGAGATGGGAAAAGAGAACCTCATATATCCGGGGTGAGGGTACTGGTACTCTTACCTTGGACAGCTATTTGGCGATATTTAGTAAAGTCAGAGATATGTCTGCCCTCTGACCCTATAGCCCTATGACCCAGGGATCCCACTTTCAGGTAAATACCTGAGAGTAACTCTTATACACAGGCTCAAGCATAATCACTCCAGCATTGATAATATTAGAAAGAAAAGAAGGAAACAGACTATCAACGGGGCACTGGATAGGAAATTTTAAAACATTCTTACGCTATCACACTGTATTAAGGCAAATGAACTACATCTACTAGTAAACAAAGCACATGTTGAGTAAAAATAAGTTATATACTTTACGGGAATATCAGAAGCCTCCCTAACAGTGCAAGATATTGTCTGTGATTATACACAATGCAATGAATTTTCAAATTGCTAAAACCTGTATAGCACAGGGAACTATATCTAGTCACTTATGGAATATGATGGAGGATAATGTGAGAAAAAGAATATATACATATGTGTGACTGGGTCACTTTGCTGTACAGTAGAAAGTGACATGGAGTTCCCGTCGTGGCTCAGTGGTTAACGAATCCGACTAGGAACCATGAGGTTTCAGGTTCAATCCCTGGCCTTGCTCAGTGGGTTAAGGATTTGACGTTGCTGTGAGCTGTGGCGTGGGTCACAGATGCGGCTCAGATCCAGTGTTGCTGTGGCTCTGGCGTAGGCTGGCGGCTACAGCTCCGGTTAGACCCCTAGCCTGGGAACCTCCATATGCCAAGAGAAGCAGCTCTAGAAAAGGCAAAAAGACAAAAAAAAAAAAGTGACAGAACACTGTAAACCAACTATAATGGCAAAAATAAAAATCGTTTTAAAAAATAAAATAAAATAGCTAAACCTTGGTGGCAAGTTTGTATTTGTAATAGTAAACTCTGTATGTCTCTGGATAGTTGTAATATTTCTAAAAGAAAAAATATTGGGGTGATGGAAATATTCTATCTTGATTGTGGTAGTGATTACATGACAACGGACCTCTGTCAAAGCTCCTTGAACTGGACACCTAGAACAGGTGCCTGTTCTCACATGTAAATTAGCCCTCGATAAAACTGATCTTTAATCTTTAAAAGAAAGAACAATTAAACGAGACATTGACTGGCAGGTGTCAGCCTCTCCTACAGGACCTGGTTCCACATGGAAGTGGATGGCAGGGGGATGCGGGGGGGAAGAGATGCCAGAGATGACTCTGGGTCAGCCTTGAGGGTCTGTTCCCCAAACTTGAGGACCTCAGGGCAAATGAGACACCCTTTGCTTTGGGGAAAGAGTGGACCCAGCCCGCCCCACTGGGTCTAATTTGAGAGCTTCGGGAGCCAGAGGAGGAGCCGTCTCTGCTCCTACCATGAGTTCATCATGTTCTTTGGCACCTCAATGTTCTTTCCATCTAATTTTTCAGAAGTATCAACACATCAGAGATGTCTGCCCTGAAATTGCTGTTTGGATGAACGTGACATTTGTAGGCCAGCAATGGAAACTGGAAGAGCTGATGTGTTTGTGACTCACAGCCTCACCTCATGCCCCACCTTCCCCAAGTGCACACACTTGGGGCAGGGGGGTGGGGGAGGGTGCATTTGCCTGGATGGAAAAATACAGCTCTAGACAGATGCTTGGTGAGGCAAGGGAGGAAAGAGGAAGGAAGGGCTGCCTAGAATATATTAAACACTCTGTGCCAGGGCCACTGTGCCATTTCATGCTCCAAAGGTTTATCATTACCCCCATTTTAGAGATGAGGAAATAAGCTCAGAAAAGGGATGTGTTAGTTTGCCAAGGTGCTGAACTTAAAGAATTTAAGAAGGAAGTATTTAAACACCTGGCCAGGAATATCAAGTTTTCAACAAGAGGAAGAACATCAGAATGCCCTGTTTTTCCACATGAACGTTTTGATGTCAGAAGACCAAAGTAACATCTGCAAAGTTGAGGGAATGGAAGGGTGATTTAAGAATTTTATACCCGGAGTTCCCGTCATGGCGCAGTGGTTAACGAATCCGACTAGGAACCATGAGGTTGCGGGTTTGGTCCCTGCCCTTGCTCAGTGGGTTAACGATCCGGCGTTGCCGTGAGCTGTGGTGTAGGTTGCAGACGCAGCTCAGATCCCGCATTGCTGTGGCTCTGGCGTAGGCCAGTGGCTAAAGCTCCAATTCGACCCCTAGCCTGGGAACTTCCATATGCCGCGGGAGCGGCCCAAAGAAATAGCAAAAAGACAAAAAAAAAAAAAAAGAATTTTATACCCAACAACCATTTTATTCACATTTACTTAAGGACTGTAGGCTCCATCAACATTTGTCTTAAAAGGGTTTTGATAATAAAAATATAGTGTGAAATCAATAGACATAGGCGTCCATGTCATGTGGAAGTTCCTAGGCCAAGGATGGAACCCCCAGAGCAGTAACCAGAGCCACAGCAGTGACAACACTGGCTCTTTACCCAGTAGGCCACCAGGGAACTCCCATGGCCTCTCGATTTTTGACAGTTAAGCTAAGTAAGGATATAAATAATCTAATTAAGATAGTTAATAAAATTGATCAAATAGATTACACTCTGTACACAGGGAAAAGAGAATCTTCTTCTTCATGTGCCAAGGTGATATTTGCAAAAGCTTGCCGTATGCTAGGCCACGAAGGAAACCTAAAAATTCTAAAAGTAGATATATCCTAATTCACAAACATTGACCTTGATGCAATAAAAATGTAAATTAATAGTAAAGGCAAAAGAAAAATTGTAATTGAGACATTCTCTATCCTCAACAACTCTTAGCTCAAAGAAGAAATCAGTTTAAACAGCTCAAGCCTTATTGAGAAGAAAAGTCATAGGCTTTAGCAGTTACATTCCAAACAAATGTTAACTGATATGTCTTCAAATTTCTGCAGTCAATGGCCACACAGTAATTTTGTTTTTTTAATTTATTTTTATTAGGGTATAGGTGATTTACAGTGTTGAGTTAATTTCTGCTGTATAGCAGAGTGGCCCAGTCATACATATATATACATTCCTCTTCTCATATTATCTTCTATCGTGGTCTATCCCAAGAGTCTGGATATAGTTCCCTGTGCTGTAGAGTAGGACCTATGAGGTCTTATACATTCTAAATGCAATAGTTTGCATCTACTAACCCCAAATTCCCCATCCAGCCCACTTCTTCTCCCCTCCCCCTTGGCAATTACAAGTCTGCTCTCTATGTCTGCTTCTGTTTTGTAGATAGGTTTATTTGTGCCATATTTTAGAATCCACATATAAGTGAGAAGATATGGTATTTGTCTTTCTCTTTCTGACTTAACTTAGTATGAGAGTCTCTAGTTGCATCCATGTTGCTGCAGATGGCATTATTTTGTTCTTTTCATGGCTGAGGATAATTCCATTGTATATATTTTAAGACCCAAATTATTATGACTCTCAGCCTTCCATCCCACTAACCACAGTCCATCCTTCTACCAACTTCCGCATGAAAGCATTCCTGCGAACGCCCTTGCTTCTAAGTTTTACAGGTCCCTCCTCTTCACCACCTGTCTCTCTCCTTCCCGGTCCCCGCCCCTTTTCCTTTGGTCAGCAGCCGGACAGCTGCATGTAGTGATGGACTAATTCTGCACCTTGACTACGGCAGTGATTGCACAAATCTACATGTATGTAAAAATTCACAGAACTGCACAGCCCCTCAAAAAAAAAAGTCAATTTTACCGCAGGATAATTTTTAAAATACAATGAAGGAGAAAGGGTAGTGATCCAGAGTATTTAGAAAGAAGACACTTTCTGAATTTTTTAAGAAAGCAGACACATAAATGATACTAAAAGCTGAAAACTGAAAATCCAAAACCAAAGCTGAAAACTACAATAAAAAAAAACTGATCCTAAAACATTAAATAAAATATTAACAAATCAATTAAAGCAAGACATTAAATAACTACTATAATATGTCCAAACAGGAGTTTGCTCCCAAGCTATAAGGATGGTGTAATATTAGTTAATCTATAAATACGATTCACCATATTTTTTTTTAGGGCCATACCTGTAGCACATGGAAGTTCCCAGACTAGGGGTCAAATTGGAGCAGCAGCTGCCAGCCCACACCACAGCCACAGCAATGCCAGATCCTTAACCCAGTGAGTGAGGCCAGGGATCAAGTCCACGTTCTCGGGGACACTATGTCAGGTTTTTAACTCACTGAGCCACAACAGGAACTCCCAATTCACCATATTAACAGGTCAAAATTAAAAAATGATAAGATCATCTCCTTAGATGCCAAAAAAAGGTATTTGATGAAATGAAATCTTCATTTCTAATGAAAAAGAATTTTTAAATAGTTTAATAATATTATCTACAGATACTTACATATTCAGATAACTACTGGATGAAGATATATATATCTCTCTCCAATAACTGACATCTTACTCCAAGGTTTAGCAGTAGGAGCATTTCTAATATGTCCCCCCACATAAGTAAGTAAGAAAATAAAATAAGGTGGAGTTCCCGTCATGGCACAGTGGTTAAGGAATCCGACTAGGAACCATGAGGTTGAGGGTTCGGTCCCTGCCCTTGCTCAGTGGGTTAACGATCCGGCGTTGCCGTGGGCTGTGGTGTAGGTTACAGACACGGCTCGGATCCCGCGTTGCTGTGGCTCTAGTGTAGGCCGGTGGCTACAGCTCCGATTCAACCCCTAGCCTGGGAACCTCCATATGCCACGGGATCGGCCCAACAACAACAACAATAACAACAACAACAAAAAAAAGACAAAAAAAAAAGAAAAGAAAATAAGGTATAGCTTTTGGAAAGGAGGCAACAAAATATTCATGTATTATACAGTTGCCTTCCTAGAAAAACTAAGAGACTAATAAACTATAAGAAGTAATATAATAACACAAAAATGCAAGGATAATAATAAACAAATTTAGGAAAATATATACAACAACTCAGAAAAACAGCTCTTTACAAAACTTTAAATAATGATAGCTAATATTTGGTAAGGACTTACTGGGGTCATTGCCATCCAAGAGGTATTATTCTTATCCTTATGTTAAAAATAAAGAAACTGGGAGTCCCCATTGTGACTCAGCGGTAACGAACCCAACTAGTATCCATGAGTACGTGGGTTCAATCCCTGGCCTCGATCAGTGGGTTAAGGATCCAGCGTTGCCATAAGCTGTGGTGCAGGCTGCAGACATGGCTTGGATCCCGTGTTGCTGTGGCTGTGACGTAGGCCATCGGCTACAGCTCCAATTCTACCCCTAGCCTGGGAAACTCCATATGCCATGGTGAGGCCCTAAAAGGCAAAAAAAAAAAAAAAAAAGGAAACTGAGGCTCAGAGAGGCAAAGTTACCTGCTCAGTCACACAACTTCTGAATAACAAAGCTAGGATGGAAATTGCAAAAGCCATATATTTAACCATCAGGGATTACTATTTCCTGCCAGTATACTTTCACATATACAAGTCATAGCTAGTCAGAAGATGCTATGGAATAAAAGACTCATTTCCCCAGAGCAACAAAAACACGATAATACTTAGGAATGAACGTAACAGGAAACTCGTGGAACCGCTAATGCAGAGAAAAATGAAACACTACGTAGGGACATAAAATAGAAGAAAAGATTTGCATGAATAATGATAGATACCTTTTTCTAGGTAGATGCTAACATTATAAAAATATAAATTCTTCCCCAAATAATATAAAATTTAATGCAATCCAAATTAAAACCTCAAAAATATTTTCTGTGATCTTAACAAAATAATTCTAAATTTTGCCAAGAAAAATCTGTGTAGAGAGATGTGAAAATCCTTTTCAAAAAAGCAACAAAGGGGACTTTTCCTTAGCAGGTATTAAAATGTATATAAAACTATGGTCATCGATAATGAGAAACGTTGCCTAAGGAGACAGACAAACCAGTAAAACAGAATGGAGAATCCACTTTAGACTCCCCCCCGAATGTTGAAGTTTAATTTATGATAATGGCAACATTTCAAGTTTAGTGAGAAGATTATGCTTAATACAATAAAAGATGTTGGGATAATTGGTTAGCCCTTTGTGGGATAAAAATCTCAGCCTTCCTCCTAATATCAAGATATATTCCAGAGATCAATGGTTTACATATTTTCAAATGGCTAAAATGCCAGGAAAATATGTTTATGTGAACACTGAGGACTATGAAGCTCTAAAAGGTTAATTTTATCATGTAAATTTTTAAAATGGTAATGAATACCATAAACAAAATCAAAAGACAAACTGTAGCATGTGATGAAGAGCCAAGGTCTCTACTGTACAAAGAACTCTTTCATATTAGTACAAAAATAGCTAAACTTCATAGAAAATGGGCAAAAATAAATGAAAAAGCCATCTGAATAAGAAATAACATAAAAAGATAGTCAACCTCAGTAATCATTAAAGAACTCAGGGAGTTCTCATTGTGGCACAGCAGAAACGAATCCGACTAAGAACCATAAGGTTGCGGGTTCGATCCCTGGCATGGGAAAATACTGAGGGGAAGTAGGAGCATGGAGATGCTAGTCAGAGGCCAAGGATGCAAGTCTAGAGGTGGGGGTGTGGTGGGGGGGTCATGTAAATGTCCTGGGGCCTGTAGACTTGATTACCAAGGAAGCTGGGTGGTGAGAGATGCTTGAGAGGCAACAGGGAGGCATGATCGGATAGTCAGAGCAGCCAAGGATGCAGAATGGAGAGAGGGATGCTGAACTGGTGGGCAGAGAAGACAGAAGGCAAAGTTGGGAGATGGGTTACATTAAGCAAAAAAGCAAATCAACTAAACAAATAAATAAAAATGTTAAGAATAACAAGAGCCGAGATTTTCACTGCCCAAGAAGATATTTACAAAAGTGTAAAAGGGGAAACCTATCAAGAACCCTGAGACGTTGGACTGAAATTGTGGGCATCCATATGATGTAATATACATATAAATAGATATGCAACTAATTTACAAATGAATAAAGGGCTTTACGTGTGTATACATACACACATATACATAAACAGACGATACATACCTACACAGGTAGACAGATACATAGACAGGTAGCTGTGTAGACAAGAGCAATGACATCCCAATAGCAATGAGCATAATACTTAGTGCCCATATCTTGGTTTTAAGTACCACTCTCCACTGAAAATGAACCAGGGCTAATCAAAACAATGGCTGATTCCAAGGCAGAGGCAAGGAAAATGCAAGATGAGAAGATGAACCCAGACTAGCTCATTGTGCCAGGAAGTAAGGAAATGATCAATGAATCGTGGAGCCATGTTAACAGGACGCAGGAGACACTGTGTCCTTAAGGGGCTCCCACTGACCAAATCAGGGACAATAGGAGCATAAAATAAATAATGAAAGAAGTTGATTATATAGTAAGAATCCAGAGCTCCCACTATGGCTCAGCAGGTTAAGAACTTGCTGTAGTCTCTGTGAGGATGTGGGCTCAATCCCTGACCTTGCTCAGTGGGTTAAGGATCCAGCATTGCCACAAGCTGCAGCACAGGTCACAGATGTGGCTCGGAATCAGTGTTGCTGTGGCTGTGGCATACACAGGCCGATAGTTGCAGCTCCAATTCTATCCCTAGTCTGGGAACTTCTATATGCTGCAGGTGCGGCCATAAGAAGGAAAAAAAAAATTTTAATAAAATAAAGTAAGAACCCATGAGCTCCTGCTGATTCAAATAAAGGGGAGAAAAGGAAATGCTCTTCCTTACAATAGAAAGCCAACTAATAAGTGTAGAAGGAATGGTGGGGATTAAAAAAAATCCCCACTTGGCAAGAGTCACAGAGGTGGTTGATCAGTGGGAGTCAATCCATGGAGGTTTGACAACAACAGAATATTGACATAATCTCAGAGACCCACCACAGACTGGTCCATTCCACAAGGAGAATGGTGTGTAGGCAGAGAAACCTAGAAGCACCAACATGACCTGGGCACTGAGGTTAACATCCTGGGCACGAGTCACTGCTGTATGCCTCCCAATACGGTGCACTGACTGACTGCAGCGCCCAGGAAGCATGACCTACATCCAGAATTGAGGAAACATCAGGTAGATCTGGGTTGAGGGTCATCTTACAGAATGTAAGACTCATACCCTTTAGGACCATGGAAAACTCAAAAGACAGGGGGAAGTAGAGGACTTGTTCCAGACGGGAGAAAACTGAAGGCACATAAGAACTAAACGCATACACACCTATTCTTGGAGAAGACCTTGGACCAGAAGAGAAAAGGCACCTTGTTGGCACAGGTGATTTGACTTGGGTCTGTGGATTGGGTAGTAGTGCTTGTAGCAATGCTGATTTCTCGATTTGGAGGGTTGCATGGAGGTTGTGCAGCAGAATGGGCTTGGTTTGGGGAAACACACACTGCAGTGTTTAGAGAGGAGGGATATTATGTCTGCAGCTTGCCGTCCAAGGATTCCGAAAAAGAATAATGGAAAAAGAGCACAAATGTGATTTAAAAGAAAAAATGTTAACCATTTCAGAATCTGGGTGAGGGGTCTTTGTATTTCACTCTAGCAAGTTTCCTGAAAGCCTGAAATTTCAAAGTATATTATTCTTTTAAATAATCAGTGAGGGAACAGAATAATAGATTCTCTGGTGATAGGATTGTAATTTGGCACAACCTAGAGAAAGGGCAATTTGGCAATATCTATCAAAATAAGCCTTTCTCTGAGTCTAAAAAATCCATAAAGTATGCAAAGATATATGTGTTATAAGGATATTCAGCACAGAATAGATATAAGCTTGAAAAATTGCAAACAATCCAAATCCAAGTACCCACTAGTGGTTATTGAAGAAGTTAATTACATCCATACAACTTAATTCTCAACTACCCTGAAACAATGAAATATTGCCCAAAGGTGTTCCTGACATAGTTTTGAAAAGAAAAAAAAAAAAAAACTTCAAGAGTTCCCATCATGGCGCATGGAAACAAATCCAACTAGGAACCATGAGGTTACGGGTTCGATCTCTGGCCTTGCGCAGTGGGTTAAGGATCCGGGGTTGCTGTGGCTGCGGTGTAGGCCGGCAACTACAGCTCCAATTCAAACCCCTAGCCTGGGAACCTCCATATGCTGCGGGTGCAGCCCTGAAAAAAGACCAAAAAAAAAAAAAACTTCATTTATTCACTCACTTGGTTATCAGTTCATCAAATATTTTTTGCATTCTACCATGTACCAATTACTAGGCAAGGTATCAGATTTATAAAGATTATAAAGTTATTTCCCCCTCTGAGCCTCAAATTCCAGTTGAGGAGAAAGGACATACAGGCAAATAATATGTGCGGTATCTTAGATGAAAAGTGCAATTGATAGAACAATTTTCATAGAATGCTATTTGGGAAAAAAAGAATTATATGAGTGGCAATGTGTATTAAGGACGTGCATGGTGACAAAAAGCCCACATGATGCATTCTGCTCTGTTATCAGTGGTTTTCTCTGGGAAATAGGTTAAAATGGGGAAATTTCACTTTTGCTGTGTTTAGAAATTTTTAGAATGAGCATGTCTTGCTTGCATAACTGGGGGGGGGGGAAGGCAATACAAATATCTGACAAAAAATAAACAACGTAATGTCACCTGAACCCAAAACAAGAAAAAGATTGGCCTTGTCTCTAAAATCGAGCTGCAGCTTCGCCCCAGGAGAGCTTGACCTAAATTATTATTAATTGCAGTGGTGGGTGTGAGCACTTTGCCATGTCTGCAATTTTAAAAGTAAACAAACATCTTGTTCTCAAGATAATCCTGAAATGTTTATATTTGGTCTTCCTGAGAAAGGACGTTTTGTGACTCCCTAGGGCTGAAGGGAGGAAGGGGAAGGCCTCACACGATTCTCAGGTTTGCCTGTGGAGGAGGGCTGCCCCCAGCACTCTCCCCGCCCCCCCATTTTAGCCACAGAGGGTACACTTGTCAGAAGCACCTCTCTCCACAGAAAAATCCTGGGGTCCAAGTTCTTCCCGGCTCCCCTCTAATTCCATCAATGACAGGGAGTGAGTAAATTTGCATATTAAAAAAATTTTGGAGTTCCCATTATGGCTCAGCATGTTAAGAACCCGACTAGTAACCATGAGGATGTGGGTTCGATCCCTGGCCTCGCTCAGTGGGTTAAGGATCCAGTGTTGCCAAAAGCTTAGGTCCCAGATGCAGCTCGGATCTGACATTCCTAGGCTGGCAATTGCAGCTCCAGTTTGACCCCTACCCTGGGAACTTCCCTACGCCACAGGCACAACCCTAAAAAAAAAAAAAGAATCTTTCTCTTTACTCACCTCTAACTGAAATTCACCATTTCCTTCCCTTGTGAACTCTGACAACAAACCCCAGCGTCTGCAGCGCCCAGGACTTTGTCACCAAGAGAAATGGCAGATATTTTCCTATCACATTGCTGTCACTGCTGCTATCTTGAAAGATGGTTTACACTCTTCACTGCTTCAAAATTACAATACTAATTAGACCCGTCCCTAGCTCCTGGTATTAATGTGTTAATAAAGAAGCACATTTATTACAAATCAAAAACGTGTTAATATTTTGATAACTGCCTTTCAAAACAATTGGAATCCTTTGTAATCTAATGTATTTTAGTTTATACATTTAAAAGATTTGCTCAGGGAAGAGGACTACGGCTCAGAAAGGTTAAGAGGTTTACTAGGGGTTGAGGGTCCCAGGAGGACTTCCAGATCACCCCCAAACCCTCCTGCTATGGACAAAATGTTTGTGTCCCTCCAAATGTACATGTTGAAGCTTAATCTCCAGTAGGCTATTTGGAAGTGAGATCTTGGGGAGGTGATTAGATTAGGAGAGGTCATGGGGGTGAAGCCCCAAGGATGGGATTGGTGCCCTTATAAGGGGATGAAGAGCTCAGAGTTCTCAGCAGACATCAAAGCTGCCTGATGGCGCCTTGATCTTAGACTTCTCAGCCTCCAGAACTGAGCAACAAATGTTTATTATTTAAGCTAACCAGTCTAAATTCCCTCTCCCTTTGGAATTTAATTCTAATTGGGTTCAAGAGACAATGAACAAATAAGTTAAATACACAGGCAGTGATAAATACCATGAGGGAAAAACAGGGTAGGGCAGGGGAATCAGAAACGTGAAGGTGAAGAGGGGGTTGGCTGTGCTTTGAAATCAGTCACCAAGGAAGGTCTTTGGGGCAAAGACTCGAGGTCAATAAGGAACAAGCCATGTAGATATCTGGGGTAGGGAAGAGTGTCTCAAGCAGAGGGAACAGCATGTGCAAAGGCTCAGAAGATTGGGAGAACATGCAACAGTGGAAAACCAGAGGGAGGCTGACATAGCTGGAACAGAAGTGATGTCATGTGATATCGTGTGATATCACTTATATGTGGAATCTAATAAAAACGATACATTGGAGTTCCCACTATGGCACGGCAGAAACGAATCCAACTAGGAACCATGAGGTTGCGGGTTCAATCCCTGACCTCGCTTGGTGGGTTAAGGATCTGGCGTTGCCATGGCTGTGACATAGGTTGGCAGCTGTAGCTCCAATTTGACCCCTAGCCTGGGAACTTCCATGTGCCGTGGTGCGGACCTAAAAAAAAAAGAAAACAAAACAAAGAAAGAAAAAGAATGGATATGAAAATATATATACATATATGGATAACTGACTCACTTTGCTCTACACCTGAACCTAATACAACATTGTAAGTCAACTATACTTCAATAAAATTAAAAAAAAAAAAAGCAGACATTGATGGCAGGAGTTCTCAGCCATAGTTGAGTCCAGCCCACTTTTCTAGTTGACCTTTACCTCTTGTTTAACCTTGAAGACACGGAGACTGGTTGGCAGAGATGCCTTCACAGACGGGAGGGCCTGGGATCTGGGTCTGTATTGTGTGTTGGGGGAGGAAATTGTCAAGAGGCAAGTGTGAGCTCGAATGTGTACATGTGGAGTGTTTGCACACATGTGGGTAAGTTTGAGAAGGATGCAGGAGGATGTGGGGGAGGAAATGTCTGAGACTCAGGCTCACCTGCCCCTGATCACAACCCACATGACTCCCCACAGGCGGAGAGCGCCTTCACGCCCATCACCCTTCCGGGAGCTCATAGAAACCTCTGGGTTATGGGTTCTGGTCCCCACTTTATAGCTGATGAAAATGAGACTTCATCAAGTGTGAGTGACAGGTAGGTACCCTCCATTCCACCTACATCCACCATAGCAAAGAGGCAGGACCCCAGTGATGAGTCTGGAGGAAGAAGACGCATTTTGGAGGCTCCTTTTTGGGTTCTCTCACTTAATAACCCTCACAATAGGCTGGAAGGTACAAATGAGGAAACTGGGGGTCCAAGAGGTGAAGTCATCTCAGCCCCACAATCAACATTCTCGGATGTCACAGACCACCGGACGGCCACACGAACTAACGTGGGGGGTGGTCCCCGCCTCTCCTCTCCCTTACCTTCCACATCCACCCTTCATCAACAGCTCCTGCAGGGTCCCACACATCAGATTCTTCTGTGTATCATTTCTCAGTCCCTATCAGCCCCACCCCACCAAAGCCCGCAGGGCTCTCCCTCGCGACTCATTCTCCCCATAGCCACTAGAGGGTGCTTTTCAAACCACAAATCAGATTTGGACACTCCCCTGCTTAAAACCCTTTGTGGGCACTCCCTCAGGATAAAGTCCAAAAGCCCCAGGAAAGGCCCCCAGGCTCTACCTGCTCTGGCCCCAGCCAGTCTCTCAAGGCTTTTCTCTCACCACGCTCCCCTTTGATTACTCTGCTCCAGCTCCACGAGCTTTGTTCAGCTCCCCAACATGCCTCCATCCCTTCCCGCCATTAGGGCTTTTTTGTACATAGGGCTTTTTGTTCCTTCATCCTGGGATGCTTGGCCCTCCCATGGTTGCTTAGCTACCACTGACTCATCTTTCATAGCTCAGCTCAAAGTCATTTCCTCTGGGAAGCCTCCCTTGACTAACAGAACAAAATGATGATGATAAAATGATGTTTTTTGAAAGTAACTTTTTTAGCTCTTACCCTGTCCTCAGAACGTTCTAAATACCTTGCATGTCTCAATTCATGTAAACCTCAAAACAAACCTATGAGGCTGGCACCTTAATCATCTCCACGTTACAGGTGGAAAGTGAAGCACAGAAAGATACGTCGATTTGCTTATGGTCACACAGGGAGTTTAGCTTCAGAGCCCTCCCTCTCTGGAGCAAATCTTATATTATATATACTCAGCACCACCTTCCTCTCCTTCAGAGCATCAATCATCATCACTGCCACAGGTTAACCTTTATCGGGCTATTTGGTATATTCCAAGCACTGTTCAAGCGTCTTATAAGCATTCTCACTGTTGTAATTTGACATTGGTTGGTAGGATCTTGGCAGTTCAGGTTGTTCACGTTCTGACTCATACCGTTTCATTTATATCCACAACAGAACACTGGTTAAGGACAGGAAGGCTGAGGACAGTGAACGTGAGACACAAGTGAAAAAGCAGTGCTGCAATGATGCTAATTCACTCTTCGTGCCTCACAGTAACGCGCACTGGGACCATCTGATCCCAGTCTTACAACGCGCATCCATATGCTTCCAGCTCCTCAAAAACCAATTGTAAAGGGAGGAAATTCAGGGGTGAGTATGATCACCCTGACTTTTCACTTACTGGAGGGGGAAAAAAAGGACCCCACGATGTGTTCCTCGCACAGGTCTCAATAACAGCAGCCTGAAGCCTTCTCTCCTATTTAGTCAAATTGAAACAAACCTCAACATTAACTAACAAGCCAGTGCCTTTATTTTAGCCACACAACACAAAAATCCCTAACATCAGGCCATCAACACCGTTTCTCTCTGCAGTCGATGACAAACACATGATTAGATGTCAATCTACATTTTGGAGTTCCCGTCGTGGCGCAGTGGTTAACGAATCCGACTAGGAACCATGAGGTTGCGGGTTCGGTCCCTGCCCTTGCTCAGTGGGTTAACAATCCGGCGTTGCCGTGAGCTGTGGTGTAGGTTGCAGATGTGGCTCGGATCCCTCGTTGCTGTGGCTCTGGCGTAGGCCTGTGGCTACAGCTCCGATTCGACCCCTAGCCTGGGAGCCTCCATATGCCGCAGAGGTGGCCCAAAGAAATAGCAAAAAAAAAGACAAAAAAAAAACTAGATGTCAATCTACATTTTAATATGTTTGTTCCCCAAATCAAACATGATACGTCATTTAAAGATGTATTTGTCAGCAAACTGTGCAGTCTGTTACATAATTAATTCAAAAGAAATTAATTGTGTGTCTCTCTCTTTAAAGGAGCAAGATAAAAAATGTCTCTCTATGTAACGGCCATATTAAACATGAACATATAACACAATCCTTGATAGCATGCTGATTTAAATAATTAACTACTTTTTAACATATACCATATAAAATAAGCAAAGTGGATTATAAATCTTCTAAGAGGGTTGGAGAGATTCTTTCTGCCATGAACGGGAACCTTTGATGGGCACCCCCTCAAGGCTCAGTTGAAGGGAGGACTCTGCAGAGGGGACATAATTGGCTGTTCAGGGCAGAACTGGGGCCACGTGCTAGGCTTCCTGCCCCCCACCCCCACAGCTTAATACTCAGTCCCTTCTAGCTCTGCCCCTACCTGGCAACCTTTCACCAGAAGGTCTCTCCCACCCACTACCCACCTGCCACCACCCTCCACTTTCACTTGCATCTCTCACACCCCTGTTGGCTTATGCCTTTAGTCTGATGGTTCCCTCACCACCTCCAGGAAGGCCTCCAGCTGCCCACCATCAGAGCTCGTCCTCATCCTCAGCTTCCAGGGAGTGTAGTTATTGCACCAGGTCATGCCCGGGCCACTCACCTCCTTCCCCCACGGGACTCTGACCTCCAGAGCCCAGCTGGACCTCACAGCCCTCTGAGCCTCCTCATCCAGACCTGAGGAGGGTTCCCTCTACACAGAGGCTGTGTTAGCCCTCTGCTCCTGCAGGATTGGGATCTCAGCTGGGCTCCCCCACGTCCTGAGGGACAAAGTCCCTGGGCTCAGCTGGGCCTCAGGGATGGACAGAGGCCTTGTTTAGAGCTGTACATACTAGAGAGAACTTGGGCAAATCACTTTCCTCTTGGGGGCCTGTGTTCTCAGCCTTCCAATGGGAGAAAACGTCTCCCACGCCTTGCCCCCAGCCAAGAAGGAATCTTCAAATACCCCCAAGTCAAGTGTGTAGGTGTCCTTTTCTCCACCGGACAGATCTGGGTCTGACCTTGACTCTCACCTTCCCTACTGTGTTCCCAGACCAAGCCACCAGCACCTCTCAGCTGGGCTCCCCACAGCCACCACCACTCCCCCCACCCCCCCCCCCCCCCGCGCACACACACACACACACACACAACATCCAGCCTCCTCTGGAGCTGGAGGGATCCTATACAGCATTAGTCAGATTGTGTAACTCTTCTGCTCCGGCCCCTCCCACAGCCCCCCACTTCCTTCCCCAGAGGAAATGCCCTCAGGCTTTGGTCCTGCTGCCCTGGCCCAGATCCAATTGCTACCCGCTTAGTGCCCCCACTCTTCCACTGCACATGGCAGGAAAGCAAGTCTCTTCGGAGTTCCACAAACCGTCCAGCATTTTCTGCCCTCTGAACCCTAGCACACGCCTGGACCGCTCTGCCTCCCCATCTGCCAATAACCGGCTCCTCCCTCTCCTCCAGCCTCCAGCCTCCATCCCTCTGAGAGGCCTCCTTGGCCACCTGTTCTGAGGACGGCTCCTCCTCAACGCCTGCACCGCAGCCACACTTGTTGCCCTCATTGCGTGGATCACAATGGCATTTAATTTGCTTGCGGAGTTACTGCTTTTGTCACCCACAGAGTTCTGTCCTGTTCATTGTTGGTTCTCCAGTGTCTGAGACAGTGCCTGGCACAAAGGAGGTGCAAAAGAAATATTTGTTGGGTGAATGAATGAATAAATAACTAGGGGTGATTGTGTGGTACCTCGTGAAGGCCCTGATGGATGTGAGGGGAGGTCTTTTGTTTTGGTTTGGTTGTTGTAGTTTTTACAAATAATTAACAGTACTTTTATTATTTCATTATTTGATTTTTTTTTTTTCTTTTTAGGCACCCACAGCATAAGGAAGTTTCCAGGCTAGGAGTTGAGTCAGAGCTGCAGCTGAGGCCTACCCCACAGCCAGAGCAACACCAAATCTGAGCCACATCTGCAACCTATGCTGCATCTCACAGCAACCCAGGATCCTTAACTCACTGAGTGAGGTCAGGGATCAAACCTGCTTCCTCATGGATAATAATTGGGTTCCTAACCCACTGAACAACAGCAGGAACTCCCCAGTATTTTTATTTTTAATTCATTTTTTACATTTATTAAACTAGAGTTGATTTACAATATTGTGTTAGTTTCAGGTGTACAGCTTTACTTTTTTATTGCCACTTTTCATTGTGTTATTTTTTTGGCCACACATACAGGATGTGGAGGTTCTAGGCCAGGTATCGAACCCACACCATAGCAGCAACCCTACAGTGACAGCACTAGGTCCTTAACCAGCTGTACCACCAGGGAACTCCTTGGGTGTACAGCTTTAGATTATCTTCCATTATAGGTTATTATAAGATATTGAATATAGGTCCCCTGTGCTATACAGTAAATCCTTGTTATTCATCTATTTTATGTATAGTAGTGTCTCTTAATCCCATATTCCTAATTTATCCCTTCCCATCCCTTTTCTCCTTTGGTAACCATAAATTGTGTGTGTGTGTGTGTTTAATAGCTGCACCTAAGGCATAAGGAAGGTCCCAGGTTAGGGGTTGAATTGGAGCTGCAACTTCCAGTCTATATCACAGCCATGGCAACACTGGATCCAAGCTGCATCTGTGACCTACACCACAGCCCATGGTAACACCAGATCCTTAACCCACCTGAGTGAGGCCAAGGATAGAACCCGCATCCTCATGGAAACTATGACAGGTCCTAAGCCCCCTGAGCTACAATGGGAACTCCATAAGTTTGTTTTCTATGGCTGTGTTTCTATTTGTGTTTCATAAATAAGTTGATTTGCATTTTTTATTTCATATGTGATATCACATAATATTTATCTTTCTCCGCCTGACTTCACGTAGTTTAATAATCTCTAGGTCCATGCATCCATCTTGCGGCAACTGGCCATATTTCATTCTATGTACAACTATAAATGTAATAAAATTCATTTTAAAAAAGAAAAAATATTTCATTCTATGGCTGCGTAATATTCCACTGAAGGTATATATACCACATCATCTTGATCCACTCCTCTGCTGATGGACACTTAGGTTGCTTCCATGTCTTGGCTATTGTAAATAGTGCTGCCATGAACATTAGGGTGCATGTATCTTTCTGAATTAGAGTTTTCATCTTTTCCGGGTTTTTGCCCAGGAATGGGATTGCTGGGTCATATGGCAATTCTATTTTTAGTTTTTTTAAGGAACCTCCAGACTTTTTTCCATAGTGGCTGCCCTAATTTACATCCCTGCCAACAGTGTAGGAGGGTTAGGAGAGGTTATTTAAAAGTAACCCAAAACAGACCTACAAACACCTGTTACCTTGAGGAAAGGTCTCTGCAGCTTGGCCTCTGCCCAGACTCTAGCCCAGCTCTGCGGGCCTTTCCTCATCTCTCCCATGGTTCATCCCACAATGGACATGCTTCATCCACTCAGTCAAGACAGGTCAAACCACGAGCAAAACACATTTTTAAAACAGCGTAGGACAAGTCACCACCCTGACTTCAATGTGATTAGTTCTGTGAGATGGAGATGATTCACCCCCGTGCAGGGCTGTGAGGCTAAGACGCCCGAACGTATGAAAAGATCCCTGCATGTTGCCTGGAGCACCGCAGCCCTGGGGACCCACGTTAGTCTCCCTCCAATCCCACTCCCTCCTCTTTCCCTTGGCAATCCTTGAATCAGGAAAGTCCTGGAATGCAGACTGTGCCTCTTGGTATTCTGAACCAATTACCAAGTTCTGTGGGTGTCTGTCTACCTCTTGGGGCCGTCAAGCATCTTAATTAATTACGATCTGAAAGGGTTTGATGTTCCAGGAATAAAAAAGGCATGAGGGAGCCCAGGCTATTTTAAGGCACATTAATTATTTAATACACATTATTTGTAGAAAATTGGGACTAACAGTTAAATATAAATTTAAGGTTTGGAGCACTATAATTATTTTAACCCTAAATTCCATTATCAAGAGGAGGCTATAGGGCTAGCAGAAAGAAGAGAAGGTTCTAGTCTGAGCCTGGCCATGGATTTGCTGTGTGACTTCAGGAAGGTCACTGCCCCTCTCTGAGCCTCAGTTTCATCATCTGTAGAGTCTGGACTAGACGATCTCCCAGGGGCCTAAGCCCTGACACTCTCTGGAAGAGAAGAACACCACTGGAGCCAGGATCAACCCAGGTATTTCAGAAATACTCCATCCTGGACCCACTTCCAAGGTTCTCATTCACCAGATCCAGGCTGGGCCCCAGAGTCTACACTCTAACAAAGCTCGAAGGGAACCTGTCTCCGGGGCTCTTTAGGCTATACTCTGAAGAGAGGTGGCTGTAACTCTGGGACATCCAGGGAAGCCCCTTCAAGATTTTGACATGAAAGACTGCCATTTTTATTAGCCACATGCATGCAGAAAGGGCAGGTTAAATGATATTTGAGTGGATTTGCCCAGGCCTTGATCTTCCTCTTCATCAAAGTTCATGTTGTTAACTCTGGGGTCAAAAACACGAAACGTTTCTCTTGTAATTAGCTCGTAATCAGTTCACTAAAGTGACTCCTCCAGACAAAGCCATCATTCTTGTCCACAGGAACTGAAGATGAAACACAAACAGATAAGCTCTCTGCAGAGAATACACATACATGTATGTCCTGAACACACAGAGGAGAAGCTTGAATCTGAAACCCTGGGGAGCAATCCATCCATCTGCCCATCCATCCACCCATCCACCCAACCATCTATCCATTCACCCATTCATTTATCCCACCATCGATCTATCCAAGAAATATCCATCCACACATCTATCCACCCATCCATCTATTCATTTACCCACCCACCCACCCATCCATCTATCCATTCACCCATTCATTTATTCCACCATCCATCTGTCCAAGAAACACCCACCCATCCATCCATCCATCCAAGAAATGCTTATTGAGAACCTCAGGCACTGGGGATACAGATGGTAAACAATACAACGTCGTCTCTACGAGGGATACGGACACTAATCAAGTAAACTAAATAATTACAAATTGTGTAAAATGAAATCAAATAGGTCTCTGAAATAGAATGGTGGAATGGGAGAAGTCTACCTTGAATGAGTAATCAAGGGAGACGTCTCTGAAGAGGTGACGTTAAAGCCGATATCTGAAGGATGAGAAGGCACATATGAGAAGTCTTTCAGACAGAAAAAAACACAGTAATCTCCAAGACTTTGCGCATGAACTGCTTGGGGACCTAAAACACTTCTTAGTCTAACTCCCTTCCCAAATGCTCAAATGATCTTCTAGCTACTGCTTTCATGCTTTAGGTGATGGGGAACTCACTGCCTCAAGGAACTGCCCCCCAACCCATTGTTAAGGACTATGATAGATCAAAGCTCTTTTTCATATGAACCTTATAATGTATGATAACGTAAGGTCCAAGTTAGGAACGTAACCCAAGTTACTCTAAGCGGTCCACGAGACAGCTTTGAGCAGCCGGAAACAACAGTGATACCCCCAGGTAAACATCCTCTTTGCCTATTGTACCTCCTTAGTTCCTTCAGCCAGGCCCCGCAGGCCTAGATGATGTCCATGGCATCTATTCCAATGAGCCATGTTCCCCTTACCCTGCCAGCAGAGAACTGATGTGGTCTGACCAGGATTACAACAAGTAGGATTCTCACCTCCTTTATTCTGAGAGTTATACCTCTGCTAATGTGGCCCAGGGTACCCAAATCTTTTCTTCTTCCTTCACACTGATGGAACAGTGATCATTACCCAGAGGCAAATCTGGCTCTTGTTTCTTTTTGACCCCTTCAAGCTTCAGTTACCCCTGTCCATGCATAGCTCAGCTGGCCCCGTGATCAATGCTTGGTCAGAAAATGTTAAGCCTGACTGCTCCCTGATTCCTTTCTGTTAAAAAAAAAAAAAAAAAAAACCAAAGATGGCAGAAGTTATGTCTATGCTTCTCTGTACATATCCCTGGCACCTGGAGCAGTACCTGGAATAGAGAAGGTGCTCAGTAAGCATAAGGTGTATGACTGGCAGATGAGTAAATGAACAACCAGCCAATCAGGACTTTGCTCCTGACAGCCTCTTACTGACAGACTGGGGACAGTTTCTCGACCCTTTTAAGCCTCAGTTTCTCAACTTGCAGATGGGTCTCCCCTTTCTATCCATAAATAGCAGGGTGTGGACAGAGCTGGTGAAAAAGCGTGGTGCACAGAGAGTGTTAGAGAAAGATCGTCCCCCAGAGCCTCATAGCGAGGTGTCAAGGCGCTTTGTGGGTGCCGAGTGGGGATCTCTGGGTCCTGGGGTTCAGTGGGTTTGGTGTCAAGAAGAACCATAGTTAACATTTAATGAGTGCTCAGCACGTGGATTTACTCACTGCATCCTGACAACAGCCCAGGGAGACAGGCCCAGCTCATATCCCCATTTTAGAAGTGATGAAACTGAGGCACAAAGAAGCAAAGTTTAACAGCCAGGAAGTGGCAGAGCTGGGTTTCAACTCTAGCTTTAGGGTCCACATGCCATGCAACCTTTTTGATGACCGTGCCCTGAGGCCTGAGGATGCCTCGGCTTCCCTGAGAGCTGAGTAAGGGAGCAGGTGCTAAAGGCCCCCAACCTGCCGGGCTTGCTGGAGCTGACTGGGCCACCATCCCCACCAGGCTGGAGCACAGACAGGATGAACATGTCCTTGTGGAGGGGCCTGTAAAGGTGTTGGAGACCTGATGATATCCTGTGCCTTGTGCATTTATCAAATGCTTGCTGTGCACCTGACTGTTAAATGACTTGTTAAACTACAAGCATTTTCTCACCTATCCCCACAGCAGGCATATGAAAGAAGCATCTTTTGCCCACAGTTTACTGGTGAGAAAGCTGAGGTTCCAAGAACCAGAGGTTTCTGTGCTTGGCATCTTTCTACCCCCCGCATCCAGAACAGACAGCCTCACTTGGGCCTTGGGCACCCTCCCTGGCCTCTGCCAGAGGCCTGGAGAGGAGGAGGGATTGTGGGGAGGAGGGAGAGAGACTGGGGCCAAGGTCAGACGATGTGGGGAAGAGGAAGAGGGGCAGCGGGGAGGTGGGATATTCGATAGGCAGGGACTCCGTGGCCCTGGGCCATGTGAACCCCCAGGCAGGTTAAGGGGCCTTCCTGAGCCTCAAGATCTTCATGTGCAAAACTCCTCATTCTGGGAGGAACTGTGCAAGAAAAGGCAGCCAAGTTCCAGGTAGATAGTAGGAACTGAGTAATTTTCGGGAGATAGTAGGTGAAGAACAGGAATGGGTGGGGAAGGGAGGACAGTGGGAACAGGCAGGCATCAACCACTGCAGACGGGACAATGAGGGTTCAGGGGGACACCTGAGCACCGCCCTTACCGCTGACCCCCATTTCTCCTTCCTGGTGTCTCTACCACGCTTCACGTTGTTAGAAAGAGCCCAATGACACCGTTAGTGCCAGAATCCAACACTACTACTACAGCAGTGGCCATACTGTAAGAATTCTTCCTAGGATGGGAACCCCACTGGACTAAGCTCCTAATTTAGGAAGGTCCATCAAGCTTAGTGCTCAGTGAATGCATGAAGGAATCAACATAAAAATGAAGCCTGTCCTCAAAAACTTAAACACAGACTTACCCTCTGATCCAGCAATTCCACTTCTGGGTCCACACCCAAAAAAACTGAATGCGAGCTCTCGAAGAGATATTTGTACACCCATGTCCATTGCAGCATTATTCACAAGAGCCAAAAGGCGAAGCAGTCCACGTGTCCATTGACAGATGAATGGATAAATAAATGGGAAATCTATGTATGAATATCATTAGGCCTTAAAAAGGAAGGGGATTCCGACACTTGCTACAAAAGGACAAACCTTGAGAACAGGATTTCCCATCACGGCTCAGCGGAAATGAATCTGACTAGCATCCATGAGGACGCAGGTTTGATCCCTGGCTTTGCTCCATGGGTTAAGGATTCGGCGTTGCCGTGAGCTGTGGTGTAGGTCATAGACACGGCTCGGATTCAGCATTGCTGTGACTGTGGTGTCGGCCGGCAGCTACAGCTCCGATTCGACCCCTAGCTTGGGAACTTCCATATGCCGCAGGTGTAGCCATAAAAGACCAAAAAAAAAAAAAAAAAAAAAACCAAAAACAAAAAAAACCTGACAACATTACACTAAGGGAAGTAAGCCAGTCATAAAAGACAAATACCGAATGACTGCCCTTACAAGAGGTACCCAGAGGAGTCCAATTCACAGAGACAGAAGTAGGATGGTGTTGCCACAGCTGGAAAGAGGGGGGAACGGGGAATTGATGTTTAACAGGTATAGAGTTTCAGTTTTGCAAGATGAAAAGGGTTGTAAAGATTGGCTGCACCACAATGTTCATAACACTTTTGAACTGTACCCTTAAAGACGGTACATTTTATGCTATGTACATTTTACCACAATTTAAAAGAAAATGAAGCGTGACTGGAGTTCTCCTGCGGCACAGTGGGTTAAGGATCCAGCGTTGTCACTGCAGCGGCTCAGGTAGCTGCTGTGGTTACGGGTTCAATTCCTGGCCCTGGAATGTCCACATGCCGTAGTTGCGACCAAAAAAGGAAAAAAAAAAAAAAAATGAAGCATGACTTGACCTAGAGGCAGGGACATGGACTGTCTGACCTAGAGTCCCCACAATCAAATGAAAATACAATAGCCCACAGTCCCAGAGCCAGACGTGCCTTTTATTCACAACCGGCAATGAGAAGAGGGTTCATTAGACGTCTAATGATTGATTTTTAAATTCGCACTGAAAGGCTCGATCATCTATATTCAGAATCAGCTTGCCCTGCAATTAACTAAAAACCACTTATGACAGGAATTCATACATAATCGCTATCAGTGGAGTCAATTTGTAAGAATATTCCAAGCATTTAATTGACTTTTAAAAGAATAGCTACAGCAAGCTAATTAAATATCAAGTCAGGGAATGTGTTAATTGATATTTAATAAGGATGTCAATTGATGTCTAACTAGCCAATATGTCTCTTAAAATATGTCAATTAGATGCCTAAAGATCCTTTTCAAAGGGGATTAGGAATTGAACGCATTGAGGATGTAATTGGTTAATTTTTTTTTTCAAATTACAAATTGCAACCCTCCCTACTGACTTTGCCTGGATCATAGAACCATTTATGAGCTGCTCTGCCTGGTCTCCAGGCTGTCTTTATCTACAGATTCATAAAGCCAGAGCTGGCTTTTGTTGGGCTCTGGTGCAACAAAAATGGGGCCCAGAGAGGGTGAAGGAATCCTAGCCAAGTTCTCCTTCAAGTCAGGCATGGGCTTTGCCTCCACTCAGCAGAACTGATTTTAGATAGTCAGGTCTGAAGGCCCATGTACAGAGCCCAGGCACGGAGTGTGCCCCCTGCCTGAACATCCCCACTTCTGCCCTGCCCTAAGAATCTCCTCCGTGGAGTTCCCGGGTGGCTCAGCAGGTTAAGAACTGTAACTGGCATTGTAACTGCTGTGGCTCAGGTCGCTGTTGTAGCACAGGCTCGATCCCTGGCCTGGGAATTTCCGCATGTCAGGGGCATGGTCAAAAAAAAAATTTTTTTTTAAAGAGTCTCCTCTCACTTAGATGCCACCACACCTGAAACCCACACAGTTCAGGATCTCTCCTTCCTATCTGCTCCCTGGTCACAGTTGTAAATGTAGCCAAGAGAGCCCTGTCTAATTTGGAACCAATAGCAGAAGCTTCTTCTACCTCCCAAATATGCCCAGCAAACAAAATCAATAGTAATACTAGCTTTATCCATTGTCTCACTCATCCAACATTCACTGTGTGCCAACCATGTGCCACGCAGTCTACCAGGAGCTGGGATCTAAGCATGGACCCTACTTGCATGGACCTCACAGCCCAGTACAGAGGAATTAATTTTAAAAAGATTTGAAGGTTATTATGACATGTTTAGGAGACATTTAACATCTGATAGAAGCTTATGATGGGCCCGACCTGCTCTGGGTGGTCAGGAAAGGTATCCACAGGAAGTGATATTGGACCCGAGAATGAAAGATGAGTTAGTGGTGGCCAGCTGAGGCGGGTGAGGAGAGGGATAAAGGAACATTCCAGGAGTTCCTATCATGGCTCAGAGGAAAAGAATCTGACTAGTACCCATGAGGATGTAGGTTCAGTCTCTGGCCTCACTCAGTGGGTTAAGGATCCGGTGTTGCCATGAGCTGTGGTGTAGGCTGGTGGCTACACCAATTGGATCCCTAAAATGGGAACCTCCATTTCCGTGGATACAGCCCTAAAAAGAATATTCCAGACCCTTAGATGAGAAGATGTATGGAGTGTCAGTTGGAGGCAAAGTCCAGCTGTAAGCTCTGAATGTTGGTCCAGTTATCTACTGCTGCATAATCAACCACACTAAACAACTGCCGTTTTATTATACTCATGTTTTCTATGGGTCAGAAATTCAAATAGGGAACAACAGAGATGGCTTGTCTCTGATCTTCAATGTTCCAGGCCTCAGCTGGGAAGACATGAATGGCTAGAGGTGACTCAGTGGTTGACATTAGGGGGGATCTAGAACCATCTAGAAACTTCTTCACTCACATATCTGGCTCCTAGGCTGGAATGACTCAGCTGTGACGGGCAACCAAAGCACTGATATGTGGACTCTGCGTGGCTCGAGCTTCCTCACAGTATGGCGGCCTCATGATGCTTGAAGCATCTCACATAGTAACCCAGGGTTTTAAAGACTAATGTTCCACCAACAAGAAAGACATTCGTAATCCTCCAGGACTTTGCCTCAGGAGTCAGAGAGCCTCATTTCCGCCCATTTTACTGGTTGAAACAGTCACTGCCTAGATTCAAGGTCAGCCATGTTTTAAAACCACCGCAGATCTTTACTATAAGATCAAGGGAAGAATTTAACCAGGGGAGTAATATGATCTGATTTGTATCTCAAGGTCATTCTAACTAGACTAGAGAAGAGAGAGTCGGGGCAGACTGGAGGCAGAGACTGGTCAGGAGGCAAGCCATAACAGTGGATGGATAAAAGCCATGGGAGCGGAGAAGGAAAAAAGTTGGCAGATTCTAGAGACTCTTTAGGATATAAGATCAACAAGACCTGGTGGCAGATTAGTTGCAGGGGATGAGGGAGCAGGGATACCAGGGATGACCCCACAGATCCTGTCTTGACTATGGAGGGTAGAGTAGTACCATTTCCTGAGATGGGACACTCTGGAAGAGGGGCAGGAGAGGGATGAGTTTCAGTAGGGAAGAGTAATGTTCAGTTTTGGATGAGGTGAGTTTGCTTTTGCTTTTTTTTTTTTGGGCCGCACCCTTGGCATATGGAAGGTCCCAGGCTAGAGGTCAAATCAGAGCTGCAGCTGCCAGCCTACACCTCAGCCACAGCAACGCAGGATCCAAGCCATGTCTGCAACCTACACCACAGCTCACGGCAATGCCGATCCTCAACCCCCTGAGCCAGGCCAGGGATTGAACCTGTGTCCTTATGGATGCTAGTCAGATTTGTTAACCATTGAGCCATGACAGGAACTCCTTAGTTGAGTCCGAGGTGTCTTAGGGGCTTCCAGGAAGAGGTGAAAAGTCTCCCATGAGAAATGCAGGTCTAGGGCTCAGAAGAGAGGTGCGAGCTGGAGAAGGTGGGAACTGAAGCCATGGCCACAGTGAACGACATCACCTAGGACCAAGCCTGGAAGCACTCCAGCTTGCAGAGGTCAAGTAGAGGACGAAGAGTAAAGGGACAGTGAAGGAACAGGCAGACAGACAAGAGGAAAACCAGAGAGAGGTGGGTGGGGTCGCAGAAGTCAAGGGCAGGGGAATTTTCAAGGTGGAGGGAACGGTCGGTTCTGTCAGAGGCCACCAGAGGTCACACAAGATGAGGGGCCTTCTTAAGAAGGGGTACTGGAATATGAACAGAGATGGCCAGGTGCCAGACTCTGAGTTCTTTCTCACTTTCACATGACAGGGCCTCCACGAATTACAAGCTCTGCACACCTCTCCTCAAAATCTCCATGGGATTAGTTCGGAGTCCTGACAAAAGTGATTCTAAAGTTCATCTAGGAAAAGCAGCCATGCAAGGAGGTCTGAAATGTTTTGCGAAACAAGAGAACTGGGGGAGGGGGAGGATAAAACGGAATGCCTTGCACAAAAGTCCCCAGAACGGCGGCGCTCTGAATGTCACTTCTGTGGCAGGTCTGCCTCACACTGTACATGCCCTGCCAGACGAGAGAGAGTGACGGGAGAGCAGGCAGCTTGAGACAGCCTGGGTGAGCAAGTCCTCTCACCTCCATGACCCTCTGCATCCCTATAATTCTAGGACCATGGCATCTTTTTAAAAATATATATTTTTTCAATTAAAGTATAGTTGATTTACAATGTTTCTTCAGTTTCTGTTGTACAGACAAGTGACCCAATCACACACAATTGCCTGTGCTGTCCCATCATCCAACCATTCCAAATATAACAGTTTGCATCCACCAACCCCAAACTCCTCATCCATCCCACTCTCTCCCCCCTCCCCCCAGCAACCACAAGTCTGTTCTCCTTGGCCGTGATCTGGTTCTATTTTGCAGATAGGATCATTGGTGCCATACCTTAGATGCCACAAATAAGTGATATCATATAGTATTTGTCTTTCTCTTTCTGACTTACTTCACTTAGTTTGAGAATCTCTAGTTCCATCCATGTTGCTGCAAATGAAGGACTATAACAGGTCCCCCTGCCCCACTGCCGGATAATCAAGGGTGACAGATCTAGAAGAGCCCTCCCAGTGACCCATGAATTACCATGAGAGGCCACCGTCCTGACAAAGAGTCATAAAGCCAGGGGTGTCACAAGGGAGGGCTGATCAGGTTGCCATGTGATCTCAGAGGAAAAGGACAGAGGCGCAAGAGCCATGTGCTCACAAGCATGGCTTTCAGAATCAGACAGGGCAGGCTTCAAGTTCTGGACCTTGCTAGCTGGACGCCCTTGAGTGGGTTTCTCAGTCTCTCACAGAAAAAGCTGGAAAATAGATATTAAGTCAGTTTGCTGCATCCCTTAGGCCATAAAGGTCAGAAGGGTAATTGAAGGATGGCTTCACCTTGCCCAATATCAATTGATGAAACCAAAATGGGGGCAAAGAGCCCAGCACTTAGGATCAATCAGCAAAGAGCCCGGCTCCTCTCACTTTCATCTGGAAGGAAAAAAACCATCAGCAGCTCCGACCGCTGTTGTTGGAGATGCTTATTCAGTAACCAATAACAACAGTTGCCATGGAGATGGGCGGTCCAGCCTGCCAGCCTGGAATGACTCTCAGGCCAGGGCAGGATGAGCCACTTCCACACCCTTTCCAAACTGAAGAGGCAACGTGAGCTCCAGCTCTTGCCCCAATTACCTGGTTGGGGATTTCCTCTACTTTATTCTTCCCTCTTCTTCCTGTTGGAAGGTCCAACTATTTGAAAGTCAACTGGGATATGGGCAAAAGCAGAGAAAGTCTCATGGATTGTGCAATTACTAAATCTTTGTAAAGACAGAGAACAGCTTATGTTGGGTGGGGGTGGGAGTTGTAACAGAAGGTGGGTGAAGCAGCTATGGGTGCTCAGGCTGCATGAGGGTTTGTGGAATCAAGGACTACTCTGGGAACCCCTTCAGGTCTGTGTCGGGGGGCACCTCCACAGAGAGGACCAGGGGCATACGGGGGTGTTTCCAGAGGTGGCATCTGGAAGGACAGCTGAAACTGCACCAAGATACATGGCGATGCTCACACTCAAAGAGGACCTCAGCTTCTCTGAGTCCTTGATGGGCGCTCTTGGAGGAAAGGAGGCCAAATCAGAATTAATCTGAATGGGAGTTCCCACCAAGGAGCAGTGGGTTAAGAATCTGACTGCAGCAGCTCAGGTCACTGCGGAGGCACGGGTTCAATCCCCGGCCCAGTGCAGTGAGGTTAACAATCTGGCATTGCTGCAACTGCAGCATAGGTCGAAGCTGCAGCTTGGATTCGATCCCTGGCCCAGAAACTTTCATATGCTGCAAGTGCAGCCATAAAATTAAAAAAAAAAAAAGGGGAGTTCCCGTTGTGGCGCAGTGGTTAAGGAATCCGACTAGGAACCATGAGGTTGTGGGTTCGGTCCCTGCCCTTGCTCAGTGGGTTAACGATCCGGCGTTGCCGTGAGCTGTGGTGTAGGTTGCAGACGCGGCTCAGATCCCACGTTGCTGTGGCTCTGGCATAGGCCGGTGGCTACAGCTCCGATTCGACCCCTAGCCTGGGAACCTCCATATGCCGCGGGAGCGGCCCAAGAAATAGCAACAACAACAACAACAACAATAACAACAACAAAAGAAAAAAAAAAGGAAGTTAATCAGAATGTTAGTGGAAAAAGGAACCAGAGACTAGCAAGCTTCACAACAAAGAAATGGAAATCCTCAGAGGGGATGGGGCTTCCCCATAGTTACCCTAATCTCATGCCCAGGAATCTCAACTCCCTACCTGATCTGTCCATCATGGCATAAATTGGGTTGTTCCTGGAAGGTTACTGATTGTGAGTGGAGCTTTCTGACAGTGAGAGGGCCATCTGTGGACTTGCTGTCTGCTGAGATAGGTAGTGAGTTCCCTGTCACGGGAGGTAAACAAGAAGAGGTCAAGTGACCTTGGGTAGGGTATTTCAGAGATGACTTCTGCCCTGGGAGGCAATCAGGACTCTATGACCTTGGAGCCCCATCGCATCTGGATACTGCGATGCTAACACTGAGTGGAGGCGTCCCTTGCTCAAACTGCAGATCATACCAGACCCCATCAGCCTGGGTTCTTTAACTGTTTTTCCTCCATTCCTAGGGCTGGGCCTCAGAATGAGGAGTGCAAATGCTTTCTCAGCTCATGCACAAAAAAATTAACCAGAAATGCTTCGCATGGCAGCATCCAACTCAGCTCTCTGCCCAACAGCTAGCATGAGACCTGGCCCACAGAGGGCTTCTTACAGATCTACTGAAAGAGGTTCCACATGTGAAAGGTGGAGGCAAGGAGGAAAACCAGTGTGTTCCCCAAAGCCCCAGTGGAAAAAAGAGGCACACAGGCGGCAGCCTCAACAGCTTTTGTGATCGCAAGAAAGTTGAATTGAGAGATTATGTAATAAAGATCCGACCTGGGAGAGGGGCCATCATTAGTAAGTCTACAAATAACACGTGCTAGAGAGGGTGTGGAGAAAAGGGAACCTCCTACACCGTGGGTGGGAATATAAACTTGTACAACCACTATGGAAAACAGTGTGGAAGTTCCTCAGAAACACTAAACCTAGAACTACCATGTGATCCAGAATCCCACTCCTGGGCGTATATCCAGACAAAACTAAAATTCAAAAAGATTCACGCACCCGTATGTTCACAGCAACACCCTTCACAATAGCCAAGATATGGAAACAACCTAAATGCCCATCCTTCAACAGAGGAATGGATAAAGAAGACGTGGTACATGTTATAAACAGTGTAATACTACTAGGCCATAAAAAGGAATGAAATCATGCCATTTGCAGCAACATGGATACAACTGGAGACTCTCCTACTAAGTGAAGGAAGTGAGAAAGAGAAAGACAAATACCATATGATACCACCTACATGTGGAATCTAAAATATGGCACAGATAAACCTATCTACAGAACAGAAACAGACCCACAGACATGGAGAACAGACGTGTGATTGTGAAGGGGGAGAGGGGAAGGAGTGGGATGGACGGGGAGTTTGGGGTTGGTAGATGCAAACTATCACATTTAGAATGGACGGGCGAGGAGGTCCTACTGTGTAGCACAGGGAACTGTATCCAGTCTCTTGGGACAGACCATGATGGAAGATAACATAAGAAAGGGAAAGTACACATATCTATGACTGGGTCACTCTGCTGTACGGCAGAAATTGGCACAACATTGTCAATCAACTATACTTTAATTAAAAATGTAAATAAATTAAATTAAATTAAATTAAATTAAATTAAATTTTAAAAAGATCTGACCTGGGCACCATCCTGTTATCAGCTGCCAGAGACATGAACCTGGGAAATTTTCCTAACATCCCAGAGGCCTGGTTCCCTCACATAAACCACCAGATACTCATACATGCCAATAAAGCAGATTTATAATGAGGACTAAGAAGGCAATGCAGAAAGCAACCAGCACAACGCCAGTAATAATGGATAGTTACTGATTTGCTTCAAAATGATGCAGTGCGGAGGCACCGGAGGGAGAAGAGATACAACAAGACTGACCCTGAGTTGATAATCAAAGCTGAGGTCTGCTAAATCAAAACCATTTTACTAATAATACTACAATGTCATTTGCCTTTCTTTATCTCCTCTCACAAGCACACCGTGGAGTTTTCCAGAGGCTGCATGGCATGTGATAGCACCAAAGATTAGAACAGAAACAGATCTGAGACTCTACTGTCTAAGCCAGCTATTTAAAATATTTGCAAAATGTAAAACAATGACTCTCTTCTCACTGATTTTTATTTAAAAGTGATTTAATAGGCAACAGGGTGGCTATTTAAAAAAAAACAAACCTACAACAAAAAACAACAGGTGTTGGCATGGATGTGGAGAAATTGGAACCCTTGTGCATGTGCACGTGGGAATGAAAGTAAAATGGTTCAGCCACCAGAAAGCAGTACGGTGTTTCCCTGAAAAACTTAAACACAGAATTAGCACTTGATCCACTTCTGGGTATGTGCACGAAAGAACTGAAAGCAGGATCTCATAGAGATATTTGGGCACCCATGTTCACAGCAGCATTATTCGTCACAGCTGAACGGTGGAAACAACCCAGATGTCTGCCAGTAGATGAATGACTAAACAATATGTAATCTACACACACAATGGAATATTATTCACCCTTTAAAAGGAAGGAAATTCTGACATATGCTACAACATGGATGAACCAACCAGCATGGAAGATACCATGCTCAATCGGCCAGATCAAAAAAGAAGATACTGTATGATTCCATTAATGCGATACCTAGAGGAGTCAAATTCACAGGCACAGAAAGTAGAATGGTGGTTCCCAGGAGCTGGGGGTAGGGGGTGGAAGGGATTTGTGGCTCAATGGGTACAGAGTTTCAGTATGGGATGATGAAAAAGTTCTGGAAATGGACAGTGGTGATGGTTGTAGAACAATGTGAATGTACTTAATGCCACTGAATTATACTTTTTAAAATGATTAAAATGGGGCATTCTCGCTGTGGCACAAAGGGTTAAAGAGCCAGCACTGTCTCTGTAGCGGCTCAGGTGGCTACTAAGACATGCGTTTGATCCCCAGTCCAGGAACTTTCATATGCCATGGGTGTGGCCAAAAAAAAAAAAAGATTAAAATGGTAAATTTTTGTTATACATATTTTGCCACAATAAAAAAATAAACAGACTTCAACTGCTAATGTATAACTGGCATCTAAAAGCTTAGAGTAAAAACAAATTATCAAGGACAAAAGTTATTTGTTTTGACATGTAATGGGATTATTGCTATTTTTAGGTGCTTTAAATAAAGCATGTTTAAATGCCTGAGGTTTTATGTCTAGTATGTTAAATATCATTAGAAGCAGCTATATAAACAAAAGCTCTAGAGGTCCTCAGAAAATGTTTATGTGTATAAAACATTCTGAGACCTGCAGTTCTCTTGTGGTGGAGTAGGTTAAAGATCTAGCATTGTTCCATCCCTGGCCCAGGAATTTCCACACGCCCTGGGTGAAGCCAAAAAAAAAAAAAAAAAAAATTCTGAGACTAAAAATTGAGGACAGCTACATAATATTATTCTCTCTACTTTGCCTATGATCAAATTTTTCTGTTAAAAAAAAAATTTGTTTTCTTTTTAGGGCTGCACCTGCAGCATATGGAAGTTCCCAGGCTAGGGGTAAAATCAGAGCTGCAGCTGCAGGCCTATAATACAGCCACAGCAACACCAGATCCGAGCTGCATCCATGACCTTTGCTGCACCTTGTGGCAATGTCAGATCCTTAAACCCCATGAGCAAGGCCAGGGATTGAACCTGCATCCTCATGGATACTAGTTGGGTTCTTAACCTACTGAGCCAGTATAGGAATTCCTAAAAAAAATTTTATTTTAGAAAGAATAGACTGTTGTCTTTCCTTCTTTGCTAGCTGGGCAAATAGCTTAACCTAGATGGACCTCAGTATCCTCATTTATCAAGGAGGTAGAGAATCCCAAAGCACGATTCATGGATCAAATCTGACCCCACACAGATATGGGGCCACTGCTCCTTCCCGGAGCTTCCGCAGAGGTCTGAGCCTCCCTGAGCTGAGGAAGAAGGAGTGTACTCTTGTATTAATCAGCGCCCATTAATTTTTCAAAGTAGACAACAGCCCACTTACTCATTTCCCATAGAGCCTCATCCATAATTGATCCTGAGTTGCACTTATCCAAATAGATGGAGAAGATGCCCGGGGCACGTGGGGCTCTGGGAGGGTTTGCTGATGAGCTTACGCTCTGAATTAATGGCTGTCTTGAGAAGGCACTCACAGCCACGACATGAATGAACTAAAGACAGGTTCTAACCTTTCCTTCCATCAAAAATAACAACGAAAGGAGTTCCCTGGTGGCACTGTGGGTTAAGGATTCAGTGTCGTCACTGCAGCAGCTCAAGTCGCTGCTGTGGCCCAGGTTCAATACATGCCAAGGTGTGGCCAAAAAGAAAAAAAAAATAAGTAAAAAGAAGAGAAACAACTCCCTAAATGATTGTTCTGAGGTTCTTTCTACGTACAAACCAGCTCAAGAAGATTGGTCCAAGCCAGCCTTGTGGATGACCCAGGTCCATACATACCCCAGCCTTCAAACTATATCTCAAATCACTTCTACCCTTGTGTCCTCTACTTGAGGCTGCATACCTCTGGCTCCATCACCCAATCCAAAATAAATGCCAACCGCACTGAAGATTTCACTGTTTCTTTTTGGCTCCACCTGTGGCATGTGGAAGTTCCCGGGCCAGAGATTGAACCTGCATCATAGCAGTGACCCAAGCCACCACAGTGATAACACTGGATTCTTAACCCACTGTGCCACAAACAAACTCCAGATTTAAATGGTTTAAAAAAAAAAAAAAGAATTAGCTAAAACCCTTAAATACAATATAAAGTGAATGTTTATCAGATGAGTAAAGACTTTATGGTTTAGAGAGAGAGAAAATCATTCATCTGGGAGAGCTGACCTGGCACTCACAGGGAGCCCTGGTCTTTTCCTGCTGAACAGAAACAATTTCACAAAACATCGGCATCAGACAAGACCACTCTGTGCCCGTGACCTAGCAAGATGAAAGCAAGACCCCTCTGTAATCGTATCTGAACGGCACTCACTCCCTGGGAACACCATCCCAAGTACTGCAGACTGAGCGGACTGAATAAGAGGAAGCTACTGTCTCACAGCTCTAGGAAGCTGTGAGCAGGTATCTGCAGGGCCCGTTCCCTCTGAAGCCCCAAGGGGAGGATCTTTCCAGGCCTCTCCTAGTTTCTGGTAGTTTCTTGGCTTACGGCAACATAACTCCAATCTTTACATGGTGTTCTCCCTACACGTGCATCTCTCTGCCTAGATTTCCCCGTTTCATGAGGACACCAGTCATTTTAGATTACTGACCACTCTGCTGACCTCATCTTAACGAGTTACATCTGCAATTATGCCATTTCTAGAGGTTATAGGAGTTCCCATTGTAGCTCAGTGAAAACGAACCAGACTAGTATCCATGAGAATGAGGGTTCGATCCCTGGCTTTGCTCAGTGGGTTAAGGATCCAGCATTGCCATGGCTGTGGTGTAGGCCAGCAGCTGCAGCTCAGATTCAACCCTAGCCTGGGAACTTCCATATGCCACAGGTGTGGCCTTAAAAAGCAAAATAAATAAATAAATAAATAAATAAGGTTATATTCTGAGATACCGGGGCTTAGGACTTTAACACAGGAATTTGAAGGGGACACAATTCAACTCACAACTCATGAACCCAGGCAAAAATAAGGACATCGTCCAGACCACAGAAATGACCGAACATCTTCCATGTTAGTTTCTTAGAGCTGCTATAATAAATGATCACAAGCTGCATGGCTTAAAACCAAAAATTTATACTCTCACAGTTTTGCAGGCCAGAAGTGTGAAATCCATCTCACCAAGCCAAAATAAAGGTGCAGGAAGTGCTCGGCTCCCTCCGGAGGCTCCAGAAGAGAATCCACTCCTTGCCTCTTCCAGCTTCCAAGGGCTGCCAGCACCCCTTCGCTTGTGGCCACATCACTTCAATCTTCAATGCCAGCATCTTCGAATCTCTCTCAGCTCTGTCTTCACATCATCTTCTCCTGGGGGGTGAGGGTGGGGGGCTCAGATACAGAGAGACAGAGAGGGTGTGTGTGAACCTTTGCCTCTCCCTTCTACGGACACTCGTGATTGTATTTAGGGTCCCCTTGCAAGATGGTTAATGACCTCTGCAAAGACAGTTTTTTCATGGAAGGAATTTTTTCACATACAGAATTCCAGGTGCCAGAGACTAGGATCTGATATCTGTGGCAGCCACTATTCAGCCGACTACACCCACCATCGTAGCTAATCAAGGTGACTGCTGCTTCCTTATGGACAGCAGCATGACCTCCCTTCATCCCTCCCACTTCCCAAATAGTATTTATTAAAATTTCTGGTCATAGAATGACTTCTACTTCCGGTAAGCATCCAATTCAGAGAAAAGCCTTGTTTCCTTGAAATTGCCTCAAAGTCACTCAACACAATACCAAATCCTATAACACCTCTTAGAAGGTTCCTGACACTCTCCCATGATGTATGGCCCCTCTTGCAGCAGTGACTCTTTAAACCCGACTTTATTCAACTAGAGGCATATCCATGGTGGTATTTAGCAGGGGAATATTAACAGTAGCATAAGAACTATAGGAACTATTACAAAGACAAAAATGCCAAGTTGGTCTATATGAGCGTGACATCATCAAAATCGGCAGAGTAAGAATCTCCATAAACTCTTTCCTCCAAAAAAGCAATGCGAACTCTGACAAAAACTGTCAGAATCAGCTACTTCAGAACTCTAGAAATTAACCAAGTTTGCTGCAACCCAAGGGGCATTTTTTTCCCCAAGAAAAATAATGAATCTTGATAAGAACAGTGAACTTTATGGCATTTGAACTTGTCCCAGTCCCATTTTCCGCCCTCCAGCCCACAATAGCCTTGACAAATAACAGCCCATAATCACAGGGAAAACCAGCAGCCCCACAACCACTGGAGTAGTCAGAACGGAGTTGAAACTTTTCAAAGCTCCATTCTCAGAAAAATCATCATTATTTGATCTGCCTGGCCGTCCCCTGGAAAACTCTACTCGTAAGGTTCCTCTTTATCCGACCTGGCTCAGAGCTCCCCCAGTAAAGTCTTTTCTTCCCTCCCCAGGCTGGGGTGGGGTTGAGGGGGAGTTGTCAAAAACAATAAGCAGTAATTACTTAACATTATAGCTGCCTGAGGGAGAGATGATGGTTTGGGCAAACACCTTAAGCTGGAGAATGAGATTCCACAGAGTTTCGAAAAGAAGGCCTATGTACAAGATCAGGAAAGACATGAGAACGCCCTCAACTAGCACCTCTGGCTAATAATGAGGGTCCCTGCAACCCAAAAGTGAAGGCTAAGCCAGTGCCGTAGACGGTTCGGCTGAGTATTGGAAGCACATCCCGAGATACATATACAACCCCTCGGCAAAGAATGGGAGACTTACTGGTTCCAGGCATTGAAGGAAATCTCTGTCTAATCAACACTGACCCCTAAGCTGAGAAGAGACTTCAGTGGCCACAAACAACAAAAAACACAGACTTCATATAATTAGTCCAGGAAAGTCACTAAACAAATAATAACAACAATAACAACAACACAGCAAAAACAACAGACCCTAGGAAGAAGGGAGAATCTGATGTCCAGTTGTCCCATTATGTTATTTAGAATGACCAATTTCCAACAACAACAACAACAAAAATTATAAGACATGCAAAGAAACAAGAAAATATGGCCAATACACAGGAAAAGAAAAGAGTCAATGAAAGTGTCCCTGAGAAAACACAGATGCTGGACTTACTAGACAAAGCCTTTAAATCAATTCTTTTTTTTTTTTTTTTCAATTTTTTGGTTGCACCCATGGCATACAAAAATTCCTGGGCCAGGAACCCATGCCATAGGAGTAACCCAAACCTCATGCCACAGGAGTGACCCAAACCACAGCAGTGACAATGCTGGATCCTTAACCCACTAAGCCACCAGGGAAATGCAACCCTTTTCAATATATTCAAAGAACCAAAGGAAATCACATTTAAGAATTAAAGGAGGAGACATTCCCATTGTGGCTCAGCGGTAATGAACCCGACTAGTATCCACGAGGATAGGGGTTTAACCCCTGGCTAGGCTCAGTGGGTTGAGGATCCAGTGCTGCCGCAAGCTGTGGTGTAGATCACAGACATGGCTTGGATCTGGCATTGTTGTGGCTGTGGTGTAGGCCAGCAGCTGCAGCTCTGATTCAAACCCTGGCCTGGGAACTTCCATAGGCCATGGGTGCAGCCCTAAAAACAAATAAATAAATAAATAATTTTTAAAAAAAGAATTAAAGGCAAAAGAAGTCTGAGGTGACGTCAGTAAGACGGTGAAGGAGGAGATTCTATCCTTCATACTCACACAGAAACGGTGATTTTGACAACCATCCATAGATGGGAGTGCCTGTGTGGGAACCTGGGAATCCAGTGGAGAGATTCTGGCACCCGGTTCAAACAAAAAATGTCCAAGGAAAAGATGCCTTGAAAGGGGTAAGAAATAGTTTCATTTTACCCACGTCACCCCTCCCCGAGGCTGGCATGGCTCAGTGCCAAGAAAGACCTTCATCAGCCAACAGTTTCTCCTAGGGGGAAAAGGAAGAGCAGGGTAAACATATGGCTTTTCAACCTCACAGGATGTTGCCACTGCTGCCTCGCCCCACCCAGACCACTGAGAGGGTCAGCATGACTAAGTAGTCTGGAGCGAGCGAGGAGCAGAACGAACGGGCAGGGGCTCAAAGCCACCAGTGCACAGATCTCAAAAGTCAGCCACAGATGTGACTAGCTGGCTTGCAGACTCTACCAAGAGGCCTACCCACGAACCTCATGGGATACCTCACCTGCAGCCACCCCCAACTAGCTGGTGCACACCTTCAGCACTCCAGACATGTCCCTGCAACACTGCACGCGAGCCTCCTCAGACAGTGTACACACACGCCCCCAGATGGCACACACACATCTCCATGGACAGCGCACAGACACTGGCTGCCAGCTCAACCCTGCAGGACTGAGAAAAAGAGTACAACCTTGAACACTTTGGGGCACTGCCCTGGGGAAAATAAATGGGAAGCTCTTAGCCTCCATCCTGACTTTGCAGGATTGAGGGAAAGCAAAAAATCTTAAGACTTCTCCCTTAAAGAGAGAACAAAAAGATGGGGCAGAGGCATCTGCAGAAAAAGCTTAAGCCTCCCCCAAAATTTCTAGCTGGGTGGACTGGTAAAGGTCTTTCTCTCATGAAGCAGTCAGTAAAGACAAGAGGAGAGGATTGCTTCTTCAAATGTGAAGACAGCAATACAAGACTTTAAGGAACTTGAAGAATCAAGGAAAAAAAATACCATCAAAGGAACAACACAAAGCTCCAGCGGCTGACCCTAAAAAATTAGAGATCTATGAATTTCCTGACAAAGAATTGTATTGTATTTTATTTTATTTTTATTTTTATTTATTTATATTTATTTTTGTCTTTTTGTCTTTTCTAGGGCTGCTCCTGCGGCATATGGAGGTTCCCAGGCTAGGAGTCTAATCGGAGGTTGTAGTCGCCGGCCTACGCCACAGCCACAGCAACGCCAGATCTGAGCCACGTCTGCGACCTACACCACAGCTCACAGCAATGCCGGATCCTCAACCCACTGAGCGAGGCCAGGATCAAACCTGCAACCTCATGGTTCCTAGTCAGATTTGTTAACCACTGAGCCACGATGGGAACTCCTCCTGACAAAGAGTTTTAAATTTACCACCTTAAAGAAGTCCAGTGAGGAATTCCTGCCATGGCTCAGCAGAAACAAATCTGCTAGCATCCATGAGGATGCAGGTTCAATCCCTGGCCTCGCTCAGTGGGTTAAGGATCCGGCATTGCCATGAACTGTGGTGTAGGTCACAGATGCGGCTGGGATCTGGCATTGCTGTGGCTGTGGTGTAGGCCAGCAGCTATAGCTCTGATTTAACCCTTAGCCTGGGAAACTCTGTATGCTGCAAGGGTGGCCCTAAAAAGAAAAGAAAAAAAAATTCAGTGAGCTAAAAGAGACCACAGATACTCAACTAAACAAAATCAGGAAAATAATACATGAACAAAATGAGTTATTTAACAAAGAAATACAAGCCATTAAAACAAATAAAAGTCCTGGAATTGACAAATACAATAACTGAACTAAAGAATCTGATAAAGAACTTCAAGAGTAGACTCAGCCAAGAGGAAGAATCAGTGAATTCATAAACCCATCATTTAAAATTAGCAATTAGAGGAAAAGAAAGAAAATGCCTACATGACATAGGACACCAATAAGAAAGTATATATTTGTGTGCACAATATAGGAATCCCAAAGAAAGAAAAAGGGGCAAAAAGCTTATTTAAAGAAAAAATGACAGTGGGATGGACTGGGAGTTTAGGATTAGTAGATGCAAATGATAATATTTAGAATGGATAGACAATAAGGTCCTACTGTAAAGCACAGGAAGCTATATCCAATCTCCTAGGATATAACCATGACGGAAAATAATATTAAAAAAAAGAATGTATATATATGTATGACTGAATCACTTTGCTATACAGCAGAAATTGGCACAACATTGTAAATCAACTATATGTTAATAAAAAATTAAAATTAAAAAATGACAAAAAACTCAAATCTCTGGAGGGAAATGAACATCCATATCCATGGTATTCCAAAAACCCAAAATAGGCTGAATATGAAGAGACTGTTAATGTGACAGCCTATAATCAAACTGTCTTTAGTCAAAGAAAGAGAGAATTTTTAATGCAACAAGTGAAAACCCACTCATCACATACCAGGGAACCCCCATAAGATTATAAAAGGATTTCTTGGAGTTTCCTGGTGGTCTAGAGGTTAAGGATCCAACATTGTCATTGCTGTGGCCCAGGTCTCTGCTGTGGTGCTGTGCTGCAGATTTGATCCCTGCCCTGGGACATCTGCATGCTGGAGGAAAAGCCAAAACTAAAAAAAAAAAAAAAAAAGATTATAGAAGAAATAAATTACATACATACTAGAAAATCAATAGAAACAATCAACAAAACTGAAGGTTTTCTTTAAAAGATAAACAGGAGTTCCCATCATGGCACAGTGGTTAATGAATCCAACTAGGAACCATGAGGTTATGGGTTTGATCCCTGGCCTTGTTAGGTGGATTAAGGATCCAGTGTTGCTGTGAGCTGTGGTGTAGGATGCAGATGCAGCTCGGATCCCGTGTTGCAGTGGCTCTGGCAAAGGCTGGAGTCTACAGCTCCGATTAGACCCCTATCCTGGGAACCTCCATATGCCATGGGAAGCAGCCCTAGAAAAGGCAAAAAGACAAAAAAGGCAAAAAAAAAAGATAAAATAAACTTTAGCTAGATCAAGAAAAAAAAGAAAGATTACTATGAACAATTATATGCCGACAAACTGGATAACCTAGAAGAAATGGATAAATCCCGAGAAACATACAACCTACCAAGAATGAATCATGAAGAAATGGAAAATCTGAACAGACAAATAATGAGTAAGGAGATTGAACAGTAATTTAAAACCTCCCAACAAAGGAAAGCCCAGGATGGCTTCACTAGTGAATTCTACTAAACATTTAAAGAATTAATGCCAATCCTCAAACTCTTCTGAAAAACTGAAGAGGAGAGCACACTTTCAAACTAATTTTATGAGGCCACTATTACCCTGATACCAAAGCCAGATAAGTATTCTATATGAAAAGAAAATTTCAGGCCAATAATCCTGAGGAATACAGATGCAAAAAGTCCTCAACAGAGTATCAGAACATTGAATTTAACAGCTTATTTAAAAGATCATACACCATGATCAAGTGGGATTTATCAGTGGGATGCAAGAATGGTTTAACATACGTGAATGAATAAATGTGATTCACTGCATTAACAGAATGAAGGATAAAAATCATCTGATGCAGAAAAACTACCTCACAAAATTCAACATCCTTGTATGATTAAAAACTCTCAACAAATTAAGTATAGAAAAGAATGTACCTTAACATAATAAAGGCCATATATGACAAGCCCTTAGCTAAAATCAGTCAATGATGAAAAGCTGAAAGCTTTTCCCCTTAAGATCAGGGGAAAGGCAAGAATACCTATTCTCACCCCTTCTATTTAACATAATACAAGCATAAACTGCTTAATTGTGCTTCACTTTATTGCGCCTTTCATACATTGCAAGTTTTTTGGGGTTTTTTTTGTCTTTTTGGGAGGTTCCCAGGTAGGGGTCGAATTGGAGCTATAGTTGCCAGCCTACACCACAGCCACAGCAATGCCAGATCCAAGCCGAGTCTGCAGCCTAAACCACAGCTCACAGCAATGCCAGATCCTTAACCCACTGAGCGAGGCCAGGGATCAAATCTGTGTCCTCATGGATGCTAGGCAGATTTGGTTCTCCTGAGCAATGATGGGAACTCCCATATACTGCATTTTCTACAAACTAAAGATTTGTGGCAACCTTGCATTAGGCAAGTCTATCAGCACCATGTTTCCAAGAGCATTTGCTCACTTCACACCCCTGCATGACAGTTTGGCAATTCTCACAATATTTTAAACTTTTTAACTATTATTATATTTGTTATGGTGATCTGTGATCAAAGATCTCTGTTGCTACTATTGCAAAAAGATGACAACTCACTGAAGGTTCAGATGATGGTGTTAGCATTTTTTTAGCAATAAAATATTTTCTAATTAAGGTGTATACCTTGTCTTTTTAGATATAATGCATATTTAATAGATTACAGCATAGTGTAAATATAACTTTTATGTGCACTGGGAACCACAAAGTTTGTGTGATTTTTACTGTAGTATTTACTTTATCATGTGGTCTAGAACAAAACCTGTAATATCTCCAAGGTATGCCTGTACTGGAAGTCCTAGCCAGAGCAATTAGGCAAGAAAAAGAAATAAAGGGTATCCAAATTGGAAAGGAAGAATTAAAACTTCCTGTTTGCAGATGGTATAATCATATATATATAGAACAACCTAAAGATTTCAACAACAACAACAAAAAAACCTGTTAGAAACTATAAACTATAAAATCTTAGGCTAAGATCATACGGCTTGACCCTCTAAGTCATGGGCTGCCAACCCAAGACAGCATCCAAAAGACCTGGGCTCCAACTTTGTAGATTCTGGTCTAATCTGTCTGGGCCCCTCAGATTCTAATGAGAAGCCAAAGTTAAGAAGAAAGTCTTGAGAGATTTTCAAGCAGGGAAGGGAAATAATCTCATCTTCAAATCCAACACTATGCAGGGAATGAGGCCAGATGTGGCCAAGGAGTGAATGGGATGGCAGAAAGGGGGGTAATCAAGAGATCCAGGCTCCCATTGAAGGGAGGACAGGAGGGCAACAGTGCTGGGGTTCCGTGATGAAAAAGCTGAGTTGTGGTTACACTGCTTTGAAGTAGGCAGAAAATCTGAGCAGGTCGTCGTACAACTCACCCCTTCCAACACAAACAAATCCACACGCACTCATGCATACGTGCGCTCGTGCACACACACACACATTCAGCCTTTCCTCTCTCAAGCCAGCTGCCCATCACAGTGCACTGCATACACACACCTGCACAGTAAGTCAGTGCACAGGCTGAGATCTCCAGCCTTATTAAAAAAAAAAAAAAAAAGTGCTTGTACACAACACTTGACAAGGTGAGTCCCAGCCCAAAAGTTTCTACTGTATCAGTTTCCCCAGAACAAGAAGACAAGCAGTAGCTTCTAGAAGGAGCTTCAGGCGCCAACAGTTTTACCTTTTCTGAGAATCAATTGCTACTTTTTATAAACACCGGGTGGGGGCCGGGGGAGATAACACGGGAAGACAGTGGCTAAGCTATATAGCTCATTATAGGCAAGCCCTGATACCGAGAGGAGGAAAAAAATCTGGTTTGTACTATCTTCAAGTATCACAGTGTTGTGACTTATAACAGCATCCACTGTATCTTGTTTCATTACAACTGCCAAGGGGGGGAAATATTGAATTACCATACTAATGTCGTCTCTTTTGGCGAAACCTCTGATTCAGGTACGTGGATATAAAATACATCATTAGTTGCTTTTAAGCTTGTCTTTAATGATGAAAAAGCATTTCAGGGCACGAGGGAGAGACAACCAAACTCAGCTGGCTGGCAAACACTGGGAGCCTCTTGCAAACTACAATGTGACAGTGCAGTTTCTTTCTCCCTCTGAGATGACAGTTAATTCCAGACCAGGAAGGCTGTCAAAAATGCTTAGTTCTGCTCCACTTGAGTTAATTACCGGCCCTGGGGCAGGCTGCCCTCCACTCCTCTGCTAATGGGGCTGGGCTCCAGGTAAAAAATCCATTTGCAAGAGTGTTTTCCTTGCTCCAGATCTAATTTATTGAATATCAAATATTTATGCCAATGCAATTAAAGTGACAACATTGCCCTCCCTTCCCCCCCCCCCCCAGTCCGAAGCAAGCCCAGGCTTGCTGACGGAATGCTTTATCCTGTCACCATAGGGTAGAAGTTTTGCTTGAGCTTTTAAAGCAAGAGCTTTGAAACCTCTTCAACCCCCAAAGTCACCTGGGATTCTTTATCTGCTTTTGTAAGCAGTCACGTGACAGGCTGTGGAGCAATGGCTTGGAAGCTAGGGCAGAAAACAATGAAGAGAAGGGGGTCCCCGACTGTGGTTTCTCTTTTTCTTTTTTTTGTCTTTTTAGGGCCACCCAGCATATGGAGGGTCCCAGGCTAGGGGTCAAATCGGAACTGTAGCCTCTGGCCTACACCACAGCCACGGCATCGCCAGATCCAAGTCGCATATTCAAGCTACACCACAGCTCATGGCAACGCTAGATCTTTAACCCACTGAGTGAGGCCAGAGATCGAACCTGTATCCTCATGGATGCTAGTCAGATTTATTTCCACTGAGCCATAACGAGAACGCCCTGACTATGGTTTCAATTTTACCAACATCCCCTCTGTTCCCCTGTGTTCCAGGCACCACAATAGGCCCTATGGGCGAGCAAAAGGGAGTAGACTTGATCCATATCCCAACAATCTGCTGGCCTGACAGAGGGCACCACTCAGGGCATGTAGAGAAGAGGTTCTAGAAACAGGTCCTATTGATAGATCTCAAGTTTGGGGTCTCCAAAGCTTAAAGGCCACCCAAGGCCCCCTCCTTCTCAACTAGACTGAGCTGTAGAAAGTTTCAGATCCAGCCAAGCACATTCCATCTTTCTCAAAACTCTAGTCCAGCAAGAGGGCCTCAGACTGTCCTGACTCTGCAGTCCTAGGGCATTCCCCAGTGGGAGAGCACCCAACCCCATCATCACCCCCATGAGTCCCTTGCACCATAAATGAGGTGACCTCTGCCCCAAATGGAGGGCTGAATGGTAGAGGTGGGCCAATGACTAATTTAATGTGTATCCTCCCCCACGTTTGCCCTGAAAATGTGAGAAGGAAATGCACTTGGCTACAAGAGGACTTCTCTTTTCTTCCCTGAAGCAAGGGAGCTCAGTAAAGCCCAGACCAGCAGGGAATAACAGGTCTGTGGCTTACTCGAGGTTGTGCTACGCCCTCTGGCTAGTGTCTTTTCAGGGCCTTTGGTGTCTACGTTCACCTCTCCCTTCCTGCAATGGAACCAAGGTCTTTGGGTCCGAACTGGGTTTTGAAGGAGAAACAGGCATGCACAAGGTGAACCACAAGGCTTAGGAGAGGGAACACAGGACCTTGTGTTCAAAGAACTGAAAGTAGATTGATTTTTATTGGAGCTTGAATTGCAAGGGAGTGAGCCCTGGGAATATAAGCATCAAATGAGGTAATCTAAGCATGTTAGAGAGTGTCAGGTGCTGGATAAATGTGAATTACTCCCCACATCACAAAAGTACTGGGGAACCAAATGATATGTTATATGCATGCTTGCATTACATAAACTGTAGTTGTTACAAGATACTTTGGCAGAAGATGGATTAAGCATAATCCATGCAGACAGATCAGAAAAATATGTATCTTTTGCTTCTTTTGCTCTTACTGTTTTAGAACTGTTTGTAAACTGAGAATTTGGATGGGTGGTTTTTTTTTTCAGATGAACATACTGTACCCAACTTTTACACTCACTGTTTAGATATTCTTGGTTTCCTGCCACTGCAACACCCATGCTTTAGACCTGAAGCTTTGTGATTGTTTTCGTTGTTGTTTTGTTTTTTTTAGGGCCACACCCGCGGCATATGGAGGTTCCCAGGCTAGGGGTTGAATTGGAGCTACAGCTGCTGGCCATAGCAACGCCAGATCTGAGCCGTGCCTGCAAACTACACCACAGCTCATGGCAACACCAGATTCTTAACCCAATGAGTGAGGCCAGGGATCGAACCTGTAACCTTACGGTTCCTAGTCAGACTTGTTTCCGCTGCACCATGACGGAAACTCCTGTGATCATTTTTTATGGCCAGATAATTCTTTGTCTGTGAGTGTGGGGAAAGAGGGTTGGGTATTTCTATCCCCTTCAATATCTTCAATTACGACTCCATGCAAAGACATTATCATATGACACCTAAACTACTGCCCTAATTTCTTAGCTGTCTGTTCTGTCTCTAGCTTCCTTTGCCTCAAAATCAGCTTCTTCTTAGCTGTCCATATATCAGTATCATTTTGTTGATTAAAAGTAACTATACAAGAACCTCTGCTGTGGCCACTGTGATAGGACAAGAAAAAAAAGAGGCAAAACTGTTGGCAAGGAAGAAGTACATTTATCATTATTTTCAGACAATATAATTACATATCAGACAACAGAAAAGCTATTCAAACTAATGGGAGGTCAGTAAACTAAGACGCCAACTAGTAAGAAAGGGCAGTAAAATGGTCTAATACAAAATACATTTGTACAAAACATTAGTTTTCCTATATAGTAAGAACAGCCAATTAGAGATATGATAGAAAAATATGACTTATGATATATACCCGGGTACCTTGTTGACATCTTCATAAGAATGTGTCACAGAAACTTCAGTGCAAAAGTGAATTTATAACTTCCACTAAAATCGGCCCCTTTTCCAGTGCACCCTAGCTCAGTGGGGGATCTTCCGTTTCATTCACCTATTTGCACAAGGCAGACCCCTAAGGTTCATCTTTGCCTCCTCCCTCTCTCACACCCTGAGAGTCACCAAACTCTGACAAGAGTGTCTTCTACACTCACCTGCTTCTCTCTCCAACCCAACAACCTCCACCTCTAACCCAACTGCCTCCATCATCTCTCACCTGGACAACTGTCGTAACTGCTCACTGTTCTGCTCTTTTGAGTTCCTTGCTCTCTCCAACCTGTCTCCACAAAGCAGCCATAAGGATCCTTTGAGATTTTTAAGCTAAATCCCTTGATGGTATTTTCAACTAGCTTATAAACCTCATATCCTTACCGTATCCTCCACAGCTGTGCTCCCTGCAGTCCTTGCTGATGCTTCTAGCCACTTGCCTCCTCACCCTGTGTGCTCTAAGCCACACGCAACCTCCATTGTGGTTTCTCATCTCTTTGCCACCTCAGAGCCTTCACTCTGTATTCCCCGCCAGGGGTGGGGGTGGGGATAAAGAGCACTGATCTTCCTTTAAGAAGGCTGGTTGGGCCGAGCCAGGGGATCTGAGCCCTTGACAGAGGTCTCCCCCTCTCCCTGAGCCTCCCCTTCCCCATCCGAAGCATGAGACGGTTGACCTTAAAGATCTCTCTGGCATTCCATGAGCTGAAGCTTCAGGAAGAGATGACAGCAGTTGAATGGGTGGAGGAGGAGAATGGGAAATGGGAAAAGAGGAGAGAGGAAATAGTCTTGAGGAAGAGAGCACAGAAGGAGAAGCTAGGAAACTTCGGGTAACCACTTTTGGGATATTTAAAACACTAAATGCTATCACTTCATTAGCAGAACAACTCAGATTAAATCTTAACAGCATGACCAACAAGCACATGAAAAAATGCTCAACATCACTGATTATTAGAGAAATGCACAACTGCTACTAGGTACCACCTCACACCAGTCAGAATGGCCATCATTAACAAGTCCACAAATAACAAATGCTGGACAGGGTGTGGGGAAAGGGGAACCCTCCTACACTGTTGGTGGGAATGCAAATTGGTACAACCACTATGGAAAACAGTATGGAGGTACCTCAGAAAACTAAATATAGAACTACCATGTGACCCAGGAATCCCACTCTTGGGCATACACCTGGACCCAACTTTCCTTGGAAAAGACACATGAATCCATATGTTCATTGCAGCGCTATTCACAACAGCCAAGATATTGAAACAACCTAAAGTTCTGTCAACAGATGAATGAATTAAGAAGATGTGGTACATATACACAACGGAATACTACTCAGCCATAAAAAATAACAAAATAATGCCATTGGCAGCAACATGGTTGGAACTAGAGACTCTCATACTAAGTGAAGTAAGTCAGAAAGAGGAAGACAAATACCATACGATATCCCTTATATCTAGAATCTAATATACAGCATAAATAAACCTTTCCACAGAAAAGAAACTCATGGACTTGGAGAAGAGATTTGCAGTTGCCAAAGGGGACAGGGAGGGAGTGGGGTAGACTGGAAATCTGGTGTTAATAGATGCAGACTATTGCCTTTTGAATAGATAAGCAATGAGACCTGCTGTATACCACTGGAACTATATCTATATCTAGTCACTTGGGATGGAGCATGATGGAGGATAATGTGAGAAAAAGAACGCATATATGTATGTGTGACTGGGTCACTTTGCTGTACAGTAGAAAATTGACAGTAGTTCCTATAGTGGCTAGTGATTAACGAACCCAACTAGAATCCATGAGGATGCCGGTTTGATCCCTGACCTCACTAAGGATCTGGTGTTGCCATGAGTCGTGATGTAGGTCACAGACGCAGATCAGATCTGGCGGATGGGATCTGGTGTTGCTGCAGCTGTGGCATAAGCTGGCATCTGCAGCACCGATTCAACTCCTAGCCTGGGAACCTCCATATACCATGGGTGCAGCCCTAAAAAGACAAAAAGAAAAAAAAAATTGACAGAACACACTGTAAACCAACTACAATGGGAAAAAAAAATTATTTTTTAAAAAATCTTAACGGATTTGGGACCATCATAATAATCTGGCCATAAGGAGAGGAAATGCCAACCAATTTGTGGTATTTAAATATTAAATACATGCAGTCCATACATGAAACCATTGGGCAAGGGAGGAACTGGGAGAGTGGGAATAACATACACACGCTACTGTATAAAATAGGTGATTAATGAGAACCTACTGTATAGCTCAGGGAAATCCACTCAATACATATGACTGACTGACTTTGCTGTACACCTGAAATGAATACAACACTGAAAATCAACTGTACTCCAATAAAATTAAATTTATTTAAAAATGAAAAAAAGATAAATATTAAATATATGCACTATATTGAAAATCTGATTCTACTCCATGAAAATACTTAATATGATCCAAAACAAAGAAGAAAAAAATGAAACAAAATGTCATTCATCCACATAAAGAGCTTCTAGGTAGCCAAAGGAAAGGGCACAGTTCCTTCCGCTCTGGGCTTCCAGGGACTCCAGGTTGCCTACTCAAATATCCTTCTCTCTTCCTACCAGAATTGGGGAGCAATGTATCCAGTTAAAATCTTACATTTCCCAGTTTCCTTTTGCCAAGAGGGATGGCCACATAGCATTATCTAGCAGATGATATGTAAGAAAAAATTGCTGGTTGGACTTAAATGATATGTCACTAAAGGCAGGACAGACTGTGGCCATAGATCCTTTGCTTGTCCTTTGTTTTGTATGCCTTCCCCTCCTTCGGCCATCTTGTAACCTTCTTCAACCACCTTGTGACCTTGAGGGACAACCAAGGAACAGGCCAAGAGAACCAGAGACCTCTACTTAAATCCCAGTTCTGCCACCTGCAAACCCTATGAACTTGGACAGTTCATTTAACCTCTCTGAGCCTCATTCTTGTCTACAAAATTCTTTCATAATAATATCTATTTCTTGACATGAAACCATTGACATGAAATCAATTATCTTCTACATGAACGAGAAACTTCAGCTGCTCCAGCCTTGAAAAAAAAAATTACCTTTTCAAAGTTGTAGGCCTACTTTACCGATCATTTGAGGAATCCTATCAATCTGTAATTCCACATTGTTCAATTCTAGCAATTTTTCTTGAATTATTTATTTGATGGTGCCTTTCCATTTTCTGCCTTTTCTCACTCTTGAACTCCTATTATTTGGATGTTGGACCTCTTAGTCTGTTTCTCTAATTTTCTTATCTTTGGATAAGATCGTTCATTTTTCTTATCACTATAGCAGGCAAAGAACCCTAAGGAGACAGGCGCCATCCTCCCCCTTAGAAGGAAGTGAGGAATTTAAAATAATAAACACTTCTTCTCTAGTACACGAACCAAAAAAACCTAATCACTTAGAAATTTTTAAGCACCTTTCTGGATAATATATGAGTTAAAGAGGAAAAAATTAAACTTCAAATAGACTATTTAAAAACAATGAAAAAGAAAATTTGGAGTTCCCGTCGTGGCGCAGTGGTTAATGAATCTGACTAGGAACCATGAGGTTGCAGGTTCGACCCCTGGCCTTGCTCAGTGGGTTAAGGTTCCGGCGTTGCCATGAGCTGTGGTATAGGTCACAGACGCAGCTCGGATCCCGCGTTGCTGTGGCTCTGGCGTACGCCGGTGGCTACAGCTCCATTTCGACCCCTAGCCTGGAACCTCCATATGCCGTGGGAGCGGCCCTAGAAATGGCAAAAAGACAAAAAAAAAAAAAGAAAAAAGAAAATTACACAGAAAATCTTATGGGATGAGGCAAAGCTGATTCATAGGCAAATCCATAACCTTGAATGCCCTTATGATTAGTCAGAAAAGCATGAAAGGAGGTAAAATAAACATTCACTCAAGTAATTTGTTTTTTTATAAAAGATTAAAATAACTGGGAAGAAATTTGGAAAATGTAGTTAAAGCAAACCTTAGTGATTAGTAACCTTAACAGTCAAAAACGCAGTAGAAATAGTAAATTTTTAGAGTTAGTTCATGAAATAGCTTTGTTTCCACCGAAAGGGGAAGTGTAAATAAATGTTACAAATGCAAAAAAGGAAACTAGTGATTTTAAAACTGTAAGTGGACTCTATGCATAATTATATGCTAATACTCTCAAAACCTCAGTGAAATGGATTCTTTTCTGGGAAAACATAATATACCAAAATTTCCTCCAGAAAAATCAGACTACCTGAATAGACCAACAACAAAAGATAAAATATAAAGAAAGTTGTCAGAGTATTGCTTCCAAAAATGGCTTCCAACCTCTGACGATTTCATGGGTGCATTATTTCAATCTTCCACAGAACAATAACTTCCATGTAACATAAATCCCTTCAGGATATGAAAAAACATGTACCTCTTATTAGTTCCTTCTACAAAGCTAGCAAAACTATTGACATGAGCTTTTGGCTGAATCTCAAAAACATTATGTTGAGTGAAAGAAGCCAGACACAGAGTATAAACTATATCTCATTTATATGAAGTTCAAGGATGAACAAAACTAATGTCTGGTGATAAAAATTATAGACGTGTTTGCTGGGGGTGGGGATAGAGGACTGCCTAGAAAGAGCCACAGGGGAACTTTCTGGGACCATGAGAATGTTCCATAACTTGATCTGGGTGACGGCTACTGAAGTGTGTATATTTGTCAAAATTCATTACGTTGTAGCCTTTAGATTTCTGCATTTTACTGTATGTAAATTATACCTCGATAATACACTCTAGGGGAAGAAAAAAAATCTCATAACCAGGACTTAAAAGATAGCCAAGAAAAACAGTAGGATAATCACACTTAATATGCTGTCTATGCAAAAAGACTACACAAACTATAGATAATCTTGCAATAGATTAGAAGAAAAACACATATAAAAATTGAAAGGTTGTTTCAACATTAAGAGTCTATTACTACAATAATTCAAACAAGAAAAGGTAAATTATCATTTTGAAATTAGTTTATAAAATTCATTTATTCATATTAATCCTTAATAAACTCAGATAAAAAAAGATAATACGGAGTTCCCGTTGTGGCTCAGCAGTAACAAAACACGACTGATATCCATGAGGATGCTGGTTCAAGCCCTGGCCTTGCTCAGTGGGTTAAGGGATCTGGTGTTGCCATAAGCTGTGCTGCAGGTTGCAGATGGGGCTCAGATCCTGCGTTACTATGGCTGTGGTGTAGGCTGGCAGCTGCAGCTCGGATTCAAACCCTAGCCTGGGAACTTCCATGTGCCATGTGTGCAGCCCTAAAAAAAAAAAAAAAAGAAAAAAAAAAGAAAAAAGCTAATACCTCAACAGGATAAAAAGCATCTATCTCAAACCGAAAGCCAAGTCATCATTAACAGGGAAGCTCAAGAGGCCACCTCACTAATGTCAAGAACAAAACGAGTCTGGCTACTGTTCCCACTGCTATTTACTATTGTTCTGAAATTTCTAAGCAATATAAAAGGACCAGAAATAGATATGAATCATAAGTATAAGGGAGGAAGACAAAAGTATCATTTTTAGTCCATGATAATATTGTCTTTCTAGAGAACTCAAGAGGGCCAACTGAAAAACAATGTTTGGACTGACTACAAAATAAATATACAGACACAGGTAAGGATGTTCACTGAAGCACTATTATGAAGAACAATTGGAAACCACCTAAATGTCTAATAATAGGAGACTGGATTAACAGCAGTGTCCACACCCAATAGAATACCATGTAGCAGTTAAAATGAATTAGGGAGATATAAAAATATTTAGTGAAAAAGAAAATGCAGGATGATATACACAGTGTGGAACTTAAATGTTTGAAAAGACTAAACTGTACTGCTTGGAAAATGCAAAATATGCATGTGAAAAATACCTACCAGCTTCAGTGATTACCTCGTGGGAGCGAGGAGGGGGAATGAGATGGAGGAGAGAGGGCAAGGCGGCTTCAACTATGGTTGGACCTTTTTCAAGGAATAAAAAGAGAAAGAGGGGGGCAAACTCGCTTCATCTGACAACCGGACCCAGTGTGCCGGAAATAAGCTCCAGAAGATTCCCTGTGCCCATAACGAGTTAATCCTCCACCCTCACCCCAGCAACCACTTTCTGATTTGTTATCAGAGGTGAGTTTTTTCGGTTCTTGAAGGTTTTTTTTTTTTTCTTGCCGTGCCCAAGGCCAGGGACTGAAGCAGACCAGAGCAGCATCCTGAGCCACAGCAATGACAATGCCAGATTTTTAACCTACTGAGCCACTGAGGAATTCCTTGAAGTTTATATAAAAGGAATCATGGGCTCCCTTTCGGGCCTTCCTTGGTCCCCCTCGGAAGACTGGCCTCCTTTAGGACATCCAGTCTCTGGCACAGCCCTGTGGCAGCTGAGACGCAGTTGAGGACGGCACACCCCAGCGCTCTCAGCTGCCATGCAGCCTATCTTGAGGGGCTGCTCATCTCCACGCACAGAGCAAGCAGCCAGAGGACAGGGCTCCCCTCCTGATACTTTACAGAGATTTGCCTGTGGTACCAATCAAAATACTGCTGTACCAGTAGGACAAGGCCATGGGGAAAAGACTTCATCACAACATGGATGGATCAGGGCTTCTCCACCTCAGCACAACCGACACTGGGGACCTGGTAATTCCCTCTTGCGAGGAGTGTCCTGGACACTGTGGGATGTTCAGCAACATCCCTGGCCTCTACCCACTAGAGGTTGGTCCCCTGCTGTGACAACTAAAAATATCTCCAGACATTGCCAGATGTGCCCCCCGGGGAACAAAAATCACTCTTGGCTGAGAACTACTGTGATAGAAGATAGATTAGATGGGGGGAGGGAGGGAAGGGAGATAGGGGTGAGTTCAGGGTTTTTTTCCTTACCTAGGAGTAAAATCATTATGATACATGCATTAGGATTGGAAGAAACAAGGAAACTGCATGGAGGACATGAAAGAAAATCTTCATGGTTAGGGAGCAGTCCAGGTTCAAGGGTGGGAAAACAGTAATCCAAACCTATTGATTCTGCTCAAAAGAATATGTAAGCTTAATGGAACTGCAATTGAAACTTGGCTGGTAACTTTCTGGAACTTAAAAAGGTTCCGCTACAGGAGAACAGACTTGTGGCTGCCCAGGGGGAGGGGCTGGGATTAGCAGATGGAAGCTATTACACACAGAGGGGATAAACAAGTTCCTACAGTACAGCACTGAGAACTAGATTCAATGTCCTATGATAAACCATAATGGAGGAGTTCCTGTCATGGCGCAGTGGTTAACGAATCCGACTAGGAACCATGAGGTTGCGGGTTCGATCCCTGGCCTTGCTCTGTGGGTTAAGGATTCAGCGTTGCCATGAGCTGTGGTGTAGGTCTCAGACGCAGCTCGAATCCCTCATGGCTGTGGCTCTGGCATAGGCCGGCAGCTACAGCTCTGATTCAACCCCTAGCCTGGGAACCTCCATATACCTTGGGAAGCAGCTCCAGAAAAGGCAAAAAGACTTAAAAAAAAAAAAAACTATAATGGAAAAGAATATTTTTTTGAAAAGAGTGTTGGAGCTCCCTGATGGTTCAGGGGGTTAAGGATCCGGTGTTGTCACTGCTGTGGCTCTGGTTACAGCTGTGGCAAACTTTCCATCCCTGGCCCTGAACGTCTGCATGCTGTGGGCGTGGCCCCCCCAAAAAAGGGTGTATGTATGTGTAACTAAATCACTTTGTTGTACAGTGGAAATTGACACGTTGTAAATTAACTACACTTTAATAAAAAAATTTTCTTAATGTTAGTCTAAAGTGTGAACAGAAAAAACAAGAGGTTGAGCAATGAAGACAATTTTCAAATACATAAATAAATAATGGATTTTATCTACCAGATATTAAATGGGTTATAAAATTGTAATAATTAAAACAGTGTAGAAGATAGACATAGCCATGAAAAAATTAAAAGCCTGGAAACAGGCCCTACTCTATGTAAGAATATAGTATCGATTAAGGTGGCATTTAAATTAATGAGAAATGTTGTGGAATGCTCAATAAATGGCTGAAAACCATCAAGAAGTTGATGCAGGAATAATTCTTAACAATTTGGGGCCAGGAAAAACATCCAGGCCTTGCACCATACATCCAAATAAACTTTGTGAATCAGAGTTATTATTTTAATTAAACTATAAAAAAACTAGAATAAAATATAGGTGAATATTTTTCTATAGTAGGAGACGAATGGCTTTCTAAGCAAAAGGAGAAAAAAAGCAAAAGGAGAGACCAAAAAGGAAAAGATTGATACACTTGACTACATTAAAATGCCAATCTTCTCTATATCAGGAAGCACCACGAAAATAAAATTCAGAAAAACTATTTCTCACATGACGAAAAACATATTTCACCTTGCTTCTAAATCAATATGATAAGGATATGTCCTTCCCATTGTTTAAATGGACGAAAGGACAGGACCACGCAATTCACAAGAGATGAAAGAGAAATGGCTGAAAACCACCAAGAGGTTAATCTCCCTAGAAATCCACGTTATGCAAATTAGAACAGTAAGAAGTCATCTTTCACTTATCAAATTGGTACGGATTTTTTTAAGGTCACACCCAGCGCTTGGGACTTTCCACATCCTTTCAAGAGAATGTTAATTTATGAAAACTTTCCGAAAAGGAATTTGACAACTATTTTCAAAAGCCTTAAAAATTTCTTGTACACCTAGAAGTTTCACACTTACACCTCCAGCCCGGAACTCACCCCTGAATTCCACAGGTGGATTGCCAACCACTCTCCACCACCTCGGTTTCTCACCGGTGCTTCAATGCACCACATTCAAAGCCAAGGTCCCCATTCCAACTGCCCCTCTGTGCCCCAAAGCTGTTCCTCCTATGGTCACCTCCTCTCAGGAAAAGATAATTCTACCCTCCCCATTGTTCAGACCCAAAACCTCGACATCCCTGACATCTCTCTTTGACTTCAACCCTGGGAACATTAAGCTTCAAAATAGGTTCAGACTCTACCCCTGATCACCATCTCTGTGACCAAGCAAGGCTTGCTCCCCACCTGGCACAGAAGCCAGTACTTTGGCGTTTGAGAAAATAAAGAGCTTTAGGAGTTTCCGCTGTGGCTCAGTGGTAACGAACCCGACAAGCACCCATGAGGATGCGGGTTTGCTCTCTGGCCCTGTTCAGTGGGTTAAGGATCCGGGTTGCCATGAGCTGTGCTGCAGGTTGCAGACGCGGCTCTGATCCTGTATTGCTATGGCTGTGTCTCCGATTTGACCCCTAACCTGAGAACTTCCATATGCCGCAGGTGCAGCCATAGAAAAGAAAGGAAAGGAAAGGAAAGGAAAGGAAAGGAAAGGAAAGGAAAGGAAAGAAGGAAGGAAGGAAGGAAGGAAGGAAGGAAGGAAAGAAAAGAAAGAAAGAAAGAAAGAAAGAAAGAAAGAAAGAAAGAAAGAAAGAAAGAAAGAAAGAAAGAAAGAAAGAAAGTTATTGCAAGGTCGACAAGGAAGGAAGGAAGGAAGGAAAGGGTTATTGCAAGGTCGACCAGCAAGGAAACAGGAGGCAAGACTCAACCCTGTCTCGTCAATCTAGGATTGGCGCGAAATTTAAGGTGTTAGGGAAATTTCAAACTTGGAAGCTGACTGGCTAGTCTCAAATCAGTACATACAAGCTACCTGCGGTGCTGGAAGCCAGATTTTCCTTATTGAAGGACTTCTCACTTCGTTAAGGGGTCCGGTGGCAATATTTCTCTTCCAGAGACTGACGATTCCGCTTCCTGGATCATCGCAGAAACAAGGATTTCCGTCTTGCACATGCGCAGTGCTCTGTAAAATAGCTCAAGGTTTGATTAATCGACAACCTATTTAAGGAGGCAAAACCAGTTTAAGCTGGTCAGTGCTTTATAAGCCATTTCACACCTCTATCACCGACACCCTGTTCCAAGCCACCATCATTCCTTACTCCGACCATTGTAACAGCCCTGCCTCCACTTTTGCCTCTTCCAGAACATCCTCAGTGTGGCAGTCAGAAAGATCCTTTTGTAGCCTGAGTCAAACCAAATCACTCCTTGCTCAAAACCCTCCATCGGCTCCCATCTCAGAAAAAAGCAAAGCCCATATAAGGCCCTATAAGATGGTGATATTGTGATATATAAGAAAAATATGTGGAGTTTGAATTGTGGCTCAGTGGATTAAGAACCTGACATAGTGTCTATGAGGATTCAGGTTCCATCCCTGGCCTCGCTCATTGGTTGATCCAGTGTTGCCGCAAGCAGCAGCCTGGGTTGCAGATGTGGCTCAGATGTGGCTCAGATCTGGTGCTGCTATGGCTGTGGTGTAGGCCAGCAGCTGCAGCTCCAATTGGACCCCTAGCCTGGGAACTCCCATATGCTGCAGGTACAGCCATAAAAAAAAAAAAAAAAAACCCACAGGGAAAGAAGGGAGGGAGGAAGGAAGGAGAGAAGGAAGATATTTGGTGACTCAGATGACCAAAACATATTTCTTATATATATATTTGGTCTTTGTCTACAGCTCCTGACTCACAGCTCCCCAAATCCTGGGAATTTCCTAAGTGTTGAGAGCTATAAAGGAGCCTCTTTTGTTGTGTTAATAAGGTGACTTTCAGAGAGCATTTAAGATGGGGGGAGGGTGCTGCTTATTGCCACTGAATCCAACCACCTAATAAACGATGGAAACTTTCAGTTCCACCGCCCAACCTCCATAGAAGGGAGAGGGACTGGAGATAGAGATGGGTACCCTGATGATGTAATCAGTCAAATCTCTGTACTGAAGCCACCATAAAAACCAAAAAAAGGTAGGTTGGCAAAAAAGTGGAGATCTGGGGCGTGGTGCACCTGGAGATGGTATCAAAGCTCCGTGCCCTTCCCCCATACCTTCCCTTATACACCTCCTCCATCTGGCTGTTCCCAAGTTATATCCTTTTATAGTAAACCAGTGCTCTAGCAAGTAAGATGTTTTCACTGAGTTCTGGGAGCTGCTCTAGCAAACTAATCACACCCAAGCGTCATGGGACCCTCTGATTTATATCCAGTCAGTCAGAAGCACAGGTAACAACCTGGGCTTGCAACTGGCAATTTGGGGGGTGGGGGGCAGTGGGGAGAGGGTAGTCTTGTAGGACTGAACCCTTAACCTGTGGTATCTGAGGCTATCTCTGGGTAGATAGTATCAGGATTCAGTTAAATTCTTGGACATTCTGATGGTGTCCAAGAACTGCTTGTTGAAAGTGTGGGGGAACTTTCTCACACATGTCGGAATTGGGCTCAGGAACCCAAAAGAAAGCCCACATATAATCTGCTACTTTTCTCACCTACACCTAAATGAAGCTATATAATCATAAAATCCAAAATTGCAGAATGCCAGTGCCAGAAAGGATTAGATTCTGCTTTAGCAAGTCTGTGCTGACATATGGAAATACTTCCCTAGAAATGCCTGATAGTATAGAACCACTGAGATTCTAATCCAATATTTCTATTCTACAAAAGAACAAACTGAGGTTTAGAAAGTGAATTCCTGGAGATGTGCAGAGTCAACAACACACCTCTCTTAGGATGTCCCCTTGATCCAGCCCTTCCTGCAATCCCATCCAGCTCTTAGAGTCTTAGTGATATTAACGCTCCCTGACAGCCCTGCACTAACCAATCAGAACACATATCTAGAATAAATGGTTGGGATAAATGTTATCCATTTATATGACAAAATGAAGAATTTCTTTGGGCAATCAGAATTTCCTTGTTGGTCTTTGACTCCCCACCATCCAAACATCTTTCCAGTTTGAGAGAAATCCCCCAGGGTATGAGCAATAACCCTGCCTGATATATCTGTTCCCACTCCCCAAACAGCCAAACTTTCTGCTCTCTTCTTTATCCAAAATCCTGTCACACATCTTTGGATCTCAGCCAGCCCACCTGTTAAGGTGTATGAGAAGGTCTCCCAGAGCATCATGGGGCCATGTGGGGGCCTGGAGCCTTCTCTCGGAGCTGAGCTCCAGTGCGAGTCCCCAAACGTGGTAAAGGCCGCTATTAAAAACCCAGCAGGAGGAGCCAGTGAACAAAGAGGCGCCTTAATGACATGCCTTGGAAGCAAGTCTTTTTATAACTTCATTCTTCCCTTTCAATGGCCCCAAATGAAGATGAACTCAGAAAGGAGCCCTTGGCAACAGCAAAGGAGAAAACAGCCTTCAAGGGCCCTCGCCTTGTGCCCAAGCTCTTGTTTCAAAGGGGAGGCACCCAGTGGGTTCGATTATCTGGATCATGAGGAATAACAAAAACTACCCTTGGGAGAAACTATGGACCAATCATGCAGAGGCTCTAGGCTGCAGCTGCCATGATAATTAGCTGCTTCTTATCCTGAAGTCTCTCTACTTCTCCCACCATCCCACTCCTGTGTTCCAGCTGAAGGCAGGTGGTGCACAGGGCCCCGTGAACAAGGACCATCTGGAGAGGCCCCTGGACACTTGAAGTCAAGAGCAGGGGCTCTGCAGGCAGCCTGCCCTGGTGGGAAAACCAGCTCCACCTCCATTAGTTTTATGACCCAGAGGGAGCTATTTCACATCTCTGCACCTCCGTGTCCTCATCTAAAAGCGGACATAAGAGCAGTGCCTACTTGGAGATCCCATCATGGCTCAGTGGTTAACGAATCTGACTAGCATCCACGAGGACGCAGGTTGGATCCCTGGCCTTGCTCAGTGGGTTTAGGATCTGGCGTTGCTGTGAGCTGTCATATAGGTCACAGACACAGCTCGGATCCTGCCTTGCTGTGGCTGTGGCGTAGGTCAGCAGTTGCAGCTCTGATTCAACCCCTAGCCTGGGAACTTCCATAAGCCTTGGCTGCGGCCCTAAAAAGACAAAAAGCCGTGCCTACCTTACAGGAGTAACTGAGATGCTACAGGTGAAGCACTTAGCAGAGTATCTTGTGGGAGCTCCATAGATTTAGCAATGCTCTCTCTTGCCAGCAAATATGTATGCACAAGTGTTGCCATTTTGAAAGCTCTTCCCCGCACACATTATCTGGATGTCACTCCAGGCCAGGGTCCCACGCAGAAGGGGACCCAGGAAGACCAGTTGTGAGCACTAAATGGGGTCATATAGTTGAAGCCCTAGCTGTGCTTGGTGTCCAGTTTGTGTGCCATGCCTCTTAGCTATCAAAGGCCCATCTGGACAGACAGTAGAGGCTCAGAAAGCCTGTAGGATGAGGCTAAAGTCACGTTGGTAAATGGTGGAATGCAGCTTTGACCCACATTTGCCTGGTTCTAAATCTCTTCCCCCATCCCAGGTCCTGGGAAGGCCTTATGTTCTTCTGAGGCAGATCCAGTTCCCGGTCTTGAGACGAAGAAGTCACAGGTATGCCAGTATTGGATCACATTTAAGAGCAAAGGCTGGGGAGTTGGACTTAAATGAGTTCACATCCTGGTTCTATCCCTTTTCTTTTTTTTTTTTTCTTTTTTTTTTGCCATTTCTTGGGCCGCTCCTGCGGCATATGGAGGTTCCCAGGCTAGGGGTCGAATCGGAGCTGTAACTGCTGGCCTATGCCAGAGCCACAGCAACGCGAGATCCAAGCCGCGTCTGCAACCTACACCACAGCTCACGGCAATGCCGGATCCTTAACCCACTGAGCAAGGGCAGGGACCGAACCCGCAACCTCATGGTTCCTAGTCGGATTCGGTAACCACTGCGCCACGACGGGAACTCCTCTATCCCTTTTCAATTGTGTCCTTGGCATAGTACCCAGCCTCGCCGGGTCTCAGTCTCCCTGTCCATAAAATGGGGAGACTATTAATGATCACCTAACAGAGTTGTCATGAGCTGAAATCATATAGAAGGCTTAGCATAATGCTTCAACATGTTAAATAAATGCTATTTTTGCCGTTATGATCATTACTTTGATCTCAGACACCAGAGTCAGTTTGTCATGTCCCTTCCATTAAATACACTGGTACCAGTTCCTTGAGGATGTGGTCATCTCATGCCTAACTGCTCAGGCAAGGCTGCTGCATTGCACAATTCCAAGGGCATTATTCACATCTCATTCTATTTGCATGGTGCCCTCTGGGCTTTGTCAGTGCACAACCTGTACTCCTGTACATAGTAATCTCGTGCTCAGAGCAAACTGTGGATGTCAGCTTTCTAGTGGGAGAGCACAAGCACCATCGGGTTAGCAAAAGGTCCTGGTTCTAGAGTCCTCCAGTTTAGAGCTAGAATCCAGACTAATCCCAAAAGTCTGGACTGTGCCTGGCTGACAGAGGGGGAAGATGGGGAGAAATTGTAGATGTCAACACAAGGCCACGGGTTGGAGGCTGGACTGCTGAGCAGGCAAACGGGACTCAGATCAGCAGTGTTCTCAGCTCCAATCCAGGGGCTCTGAGTAAAAGCAAGCCAGGGTCCAGAGGGAGGACCTGTGTATTCTGGCCAGGGAAGTTAAAACAACAGCCCCCAGGAGTTCCCACCATGGCACAGAGGGCTAAGAACCCAACTGTGGTGGCTTGGGTTGCTGCAGAGGTGCAGGTTGGATTCCTGGCCCAGGACAGTGGGTTAAAGGATCCAGCATTGCCGCAGCTGTGACATAGGTTGCAGCAGTGGCTCAGATTCAATCCCTAGCCCAGGAACTTCCATAGGCTGCAGGTGCAGCCATAGAATTAAAAACAAACAAACCCAGCAGCCCCCATCTGCTATCACGGAGCATATACTGTGTCTTGCAGAAGAGTAGCCAAGCCTTAAAAGAGGCAGAGATGAGCCTTCAACAGGCCTTTTCCCCTTCCCCCAGGCTGACTGCTTCTGAGTCCACATGGTAAAAACGTAGATTTCCTGCCTCACTTTTTGGGGGCCTTCTACACAGCTCTCCCCTCCTGGCATCCCTAACAGGAAGCCAAGCAGAGGCCTCCTGAAGGAGGGGTCAGGGCCTCTCCCACCTGTCTCTAAGCCAAGGAGGGCAGGTCTGGACACGTGGTGCCTCCACGTCGCTTCTCTCTTTTTCTCATCTCCTCCCACAATCTACCAGGGCTGGAGTTGGAACCGCGTCTCCCCTTCCTGTTCCCGTAGGGGTTCTCTCGGCTCTAGGCTCCATTGGTTTCCGAGCTGTATCCCCTTTACCAGACTAGGTGCCCCAACCCCCAGCTGCTATGAGAGTTGACTGCTAAGGATAACACTGTCCCCTTCGCTAGAGACTGGCCTTTGGCAGGCTCTGTCTCCCCTAGGAGGTGCCTCTCCCTCCCCAACCAGCAACATCCAGCGGCCATTGCCTGATGACATGGAGGTACAAATGCCAGCCTTCTTGTGTCCAGTGGGGACCAACTTGGTGACACAACTCATGTTCAGAGCTCCTTGTGTGATCAGGCTGAAAGCTGGCCTATCCTCTCCCGCTTCCCTGGCTCTTCCCCTAGAGCGCTCTGCCGAAAATCACTCTCACAAGAATCTCCATCTCGGACTCTGATTCTAGGAAACCTGACCTAAGACCCTCCCCTACAGCATACTGGTGTCTTCTTTCTCCAGGTGGCACCTGCCCTCTTCATTCTCCAGAACCACAAAGGCAGACAGGGTGCAGAAAATGAGAAAGGAGCTTGCAGATAATAAAACCTGCCTTGGGGAGTTCCCATGGTGGCACAGCAGAAACAAATCCAAGCAGGAACCATGAGGTTGCAGGTTCAATCCCTGGCCTCACTCAGTGGGTTGAGGATCCAGCGTTGCCGTGAGCTGTGGTGTAGATCGCAGAAGCGGCTCGGATCTGGCGTTGCTATAGCCGTGGCTGTGGCTGGCGGCTATAGCTCCGATTAGACCCCTAGCCTGGGAACCTCCATGTGCAGCAGGTGTAGCCCTAAAAACAAACTAACAAAAAAACCTGCCTTGGGAAATGCAATGAAAATACTACACAAAAGAAACTCTAGGGTCTTGAACACCATGCTGTCCATCAAAACTCTTGCCAACAACCCTAGCGTGGCCCTGGAGCTCTGCCTCTTGGAGGGGGAGCACCCACCAAACCAGGAGGATTGCGACATAGATTCTGTGGACACTGTGCCTTAAGTTGATCCTTGTCCCTGAGCCCCACCTGGCTTCACACTGGCCTTCCCAAGGCAAAGCCCACTCCTTGTTACCAGAGTGGCCATGTGGGAGAAGAGAAATGCAAAGGGAAAACAAGAAGAAAACAAGAAAGCAAGAAGGAAGGAAGGGGTAGGGGAAGAGAAAGAACTAAAAAAGGAAGGAAAGAAAGAAGAAGGGAGGGAAGAAGGAAGGGAGAAAGAAAAGAAAAAAGAGAGAAAGGGAAGAAGGAAGGAAAGGAAGAAAGAAGGTGGGGAGGAAAAGCAATGAAAAGGGAACAGATAAAAATCCAGAGTGAGTGAGCAGCATCTTCCAAAAGGTCCAAGCATCTCTTTCTTTGGCCCATCAGGAAATCCACACCGTCTTCTCTTGGCCTGGGAGGCTCATCTCTGGCCACATCCTGGGACCTGCCGACCACCAAAGAAGTGCTTTCAGAGCTTGACGCATATGGAGACATGTGGCCAAAGGGAACCCACAGGCTGGTGGGTGATGGAAGAGAGGCGTGAGGGTGGTGAACGGAGAGGGTTAAGAAACCGGCAGTTCGCACCAACACCCTCCACATCGCACTCCTTTCAATTTCTTTTCCGTGAATTTAAATGCATTCTGTCACAGTGAGTTATGTCACCCGGAGGAAATGCCCAACTCGGCGACGTTTTTAAAGATTATTTTTTAGATCACCTATCACTATCCATTTGAGGAACGATTGTTCAATCTGAAAAAATAAATTCAAAACTGTCCCCATCTAAGCAAGATGGAAAAATAACTTTCCCTGGTCTTTCCCTTTTTTTCCTTTTTATTTATTTATTTTTTTTTAAAGAAGGCTTATTTCTGAAGGACAGGTTTGAAAAATCTGTTTTCACCTTGACATTCTGGCTGGATTTGAGCAGCTTGGTAAACTGAAGATCATGCTTCGTCAGACAGGTAAGCAAATGAGTGGACAGCCAGCTGTGTGACCTCAGGCAATTTACTTAACCTCTCTGAGCCTTAATCTCTTCAATTTTTTCACTGAGGTAATAATCCTGACCGTGACCATCAAATGAAATAATGTCCAGACAGTCCTTGAACGTGAGACAGATGTAAGGTGTCTGTTCCACTCAACTGTCAATTCCTAGGGGGCAGGGAGCAGGCTCTGGCCACTTCTGCCCTCCCCGTGGATCTTCTACAGGATCTGGAGCACAAGGAGTGTTTCATAAATGTTGGATGGATGGTTGGATGGTTTAGTGGGTGAGGGTTTGGTGAACGGATGTCTGGACGTACAAAGGGATGGATGGATGAAGGAGGGATGGGTGGAGGCTCTGGTGGCTGGGAAAAAACTATCCCCAAAACAGAAAACTAAAAAGCCCTTACTTAGACTCTCTCCCACTTTCCGTAGTGTAAATACTGCCACCATGGCCAACATGACACCACTGGATGCAGAGTTGGAAAGAGAGGTGCCAAATGGACCTTGTCTGTAGAAACCAGCTCCTATACCGAAGTGGATGGAAGAAAGGAGGAAAGGAAAGATGGAAAGAAATAGGAAAGGGAGGAGGGAAGGAGGCAGGAAGGAGGAAGAACCATGAATAAATAGTCACCATAGAGAAGGAAATTAAAATATCCCAGTACCAGGAGTTCCCATCGTGGCACAGTGGACATGAATCTGACCAGGAACCATGAGATTGAGGGTTCGATCCCTGGCCTCGCTCAGTGGGTTAAGGAGCCGGTATTGCCGTGAGCTGTGGTGTAGGTTGCAGACTTGGCTTGGATCTGGTAAGGCTGTGGCTGTGGCGTAGGCCAGCAGTTGTAGCTCTGATTGGACCCCTAGCCTGGGAACCTCCATTTGCCAAGGGTGCAGCCCTAAAAAGCAAAAACAAACAAAAAATATTCCAGTACCAGGGAACCCCAGAAAGAACAGAGCCTAAGGAGGCAGGAAATGTTCATTCACACCGCACTTCGTGGATGAGGGCTGAATCCACCCATCTTCAGAAGTAAATCCTTCCCTCTTTAAGGACAAGGGGTGGGGAGTGGAGTTCACTTAGCGCCAAACAACAGTCCTCAATTATTCGTTTTGTTTTGGTTTGGTTTTTTTTGGCCATGTGCATGGCAGATGGAAGTTCCCAGGCCAGGGATCCAACCCTGTGCCACAGCAGTGACCCAAGCCTCTTCAGTGACAATGCCGGATCCTTAACTCACTGCCCCACAGAGGAAGTCCTGCTCAATTATTTTTAAGAAGTGGAAACCTTTTTTTTCCCCCCAGTGAAATCTTACTTGAAAAGCACAATAATAATTACAACTGATATTTATTAAGCATTTATATGTATGGGGTACCGTCCAAGTACATTGCATGGAATCCTCCCAGCATCCCAGTAAAATAGATAATCTTGCGATCCTCAGTTCACCAGAGAGGTTGAGGCACTTTCCCAAGGTCACATAATGAGCAGCAGAGCCAGCATGTAAGTACAGGTGGTGGCGGCTGTCCTAACTGCACTTGCCCTCCTGCCCTCATCAATCACCAGGAAAAGAGCTGTCAGTGGAGCTGCCCTGCAGGCCCTAAGCCCAGCCACTCCAGAGGCTCCACAAAGAGCCAGATTCTTGGAAAAGAAGCTGGGAGATCCGTTGTTTGTCTTAGTTCTGCCTCTGGTTGGCTGTGCATCCGTGGAAAAACCTCTTGCCCTCTCTGTGCTTCAGTTTTCTCATTTATAAAACAAAGAGATCATCCACTACTACTATTATGAATTATACATTGAACAAGTCTCATGAGAAGGATCAGGAAGCTTCAGAGAAGAATAGTTCAAATAAGTCACATTGCATTCATTGCCTCTAGGACACCAAGACCCATCTGACTTAGAATGCATCCACTTTTGAGATTATCTGACATTCTTTTTAACAAGCAGTAGTAGGAGTTCCCTGGTGGCTTAGTGGGTTGGGGATCTGGAGTTGTCACTGCTGTGGTTCCGGTTGCTGCTGTGTCACAGCTTCGATCCCTGGCCCGGGTACTTCTGCGTGCTACGGGCGAGGGCAAAAAAAATGAAAAATAAGGAGTTTCCCTTGTGGCTCAGTGGGTTAAGAACTTGACATGGCATCCATGAGGATGTGGATTCAATCCCTAGCCTCGCTCAGTGGGTTAAGGATCTGGCCTTGCCGCAAGCTGCAGCATAAGTTGCAGATGCGGCTCAGATCTGGTGCGGCTGTGGCTGTGGCGTAGGCCAGCAGCTGCAGCTCTTATTTGACTCCTAGCCTGGGAACTTCCATATGCCACAGGTGCCGCCGTAAAAAGAAAAACAGTAATAAAATAAAAAGCGGTAGTAAACATTTCTCCAATTAAATTAAATCTTAGAGGGATGGCTTTATTTTCAAGGATACTTATTTTGAAAGTCGCTTTTGGTTAAGGCCAAATATAATAATAATAATATTTAGTTATTCATTAGTAATATTTAGCACTGCCTTCGTGTACAAATTTACCCACTGTGCAAAATTAAGCCTACATCTGTGGGGAAAACAACAACAAAAAATAAAAGGCGGTCAGCATACAGGGTGTTACTTTCTTTGGGACCCTTTGCAAATGTAAAGAGAAAGACGGACTTTTCTCGCAGAGACACTCAGACACTTGGTATAACCTTGGAACAGGAAGGGTAAGGGGGATTGTCAGCCCTGGAACCAGGCTAAGGGAGGATCTGGAAATAAGAATGTCTCGGAGGTGCCAGGCAATTCTTCATGCCCACATTTCAGCAACCTCAGTCAATGCAGAAAAATAGCCAGAAGCCACTCAGACACTGCCCGAGATTTTAAAATGAAGAATTCTCTTGATAAATAAATCTCTTAATGAAATACAAGCAATTAAGCTAAAAGTCCTATCAAATGCAGCCTGTCACTCAGCAGCCTGACACTTAATTGAATTTCTTTTTCCATCCCCTGGCTCCTTTTCCCTGATAAACAAATTCATTCACCACAGATCAAGTTTCCCTAACCCAGAAACCAATGATAGTCAATCAACTAATTGACACAACAAAGACTTCTAGTTTAAAAAAAAAAGTTTTCCTAATTAAAGTGGGAATGAAATTTTATAATACTCTGGCGCCTGATATTAGTTACTCTGTGGTTAACCCTCTCACTCCCCTTCAGGGACCTGGCAGTGGATTGGGGGTAATGAGAGAACCTCACACTCAAGTCCAAGTCCAAGTTCCGGCTCTATCCCGAGTTTGCTGTGTGATCTTGGGAGGTCACTTCCCCTCTCTGTTTTTCATCAGCTGTACCATCCGTTAACTAAGTGATTTCCAAAGCTGCTTCCAGCTCTAATCCTTCTCCTTTATGACCCAGAGGACGGTCCCATGGCATAGCATTTGCTCTGTGATTGTAGGTCAGCCAGCAGCTGCCAGGAGCTCTCACGCGGCATCGAACTGAAAGTACGCATCATCAGTGAGCTCCCTGTGCCTCCACCCGCAGACGCAGCAGCCTCCAATGCACACCCCCCTCTCCCCACGCACCCAGCTACGCTCCTCGCACACATTTATACAAACCCTCCTGGCAGCACTTCTTCACACACACACACACACACACTGTACATCAAGGCCAGGCGTGCACACATATTGACATACACCCTCAGGGTGCACATGAAACACACACACACATATGCATGCGTGGAAACACACGCTGCCTTACAGAGCAAGCCCCTTCAGTCAAGATCACGTGCACACAGGCACACGCTCTGCTCCTAAAACACACGCACGTATTTAGACACGTGCCCCTCTAGAGAGAGCAGATCCCAAGCCATGAGTCTTTCCAGCCCTTTTCCCCAGACTCAGAAGCAGTCTGGGGTGGAGTTCCTGTCGTGGCTTAGTGGAAATGAATCTGACTAGTATCCATGAGGACACAGGTTCGATCCCTGGCCCCACTTAGTGGGTTAAGGATCTGGCATTTCGGTGAGCTGTGGTGTAGGTCGAAGATGCGGCTTGGGTCCCGAGTTGCTGTGGCTGTGGCGTAGGCCAGCGGCTAGAGCTCCGACCTGACCCCTAGCCTGGGAACCTTCATGTGCCGTGGGTGCGGCCCTAAAAAGACTAAAAAAAGAAAAAAGAAAAGGCAGTGTGGGGAGTACCCAGTCCCAGACTCCCTTTTAGAGCCAAAGAGGACACGCACACACACATATTTACACACACCTGTGCCCCACACTCCCACATGCTCCTCTCCTCACGATGCGAACTGGAATAGGATGTGACCCAGTTTCCCAACTGCAGCGACGCTTTGGCTGGGGCAGCCCTGAGGATCTCAGAACTCCAGCGACTGACCCACCAGGACTGTCCAGAGCTGCCTAGGCTCCAAAGATTCTTTCCTTCAACGAAGGGCTACCGAGTGCCCCTCCTGTGCCAGGTACTGGGTGGGAGGATCAAGACAGACACGGTCCCCCAGAAGCAGTGCTGTCCCAGCAGCCCCTGCCCAGACTCACCAGCAGGCAGTGGGGGGCCCCGTCCCTGGACTCCGGCTCAGCCAGGGCTCTAGTTTAGAGGCAGCTTTTCCGAGACACAATGATCGAGGTGCCTTGGAGCCAGGCCTTAAAGGACACAGGAGAGGGTGTACCAGGTAGAGACCCAGCACGAAGCCAGGGAGGCTGGGAAGTGGGGGTACAAAGAGGCAGCGCCAGGCAGTGGGTGGGCAGCCCAGCCCCCATGCTCACTATCTTTATTCGGGGCGTGAGTATCGCTTAACACCTCCGAGCCTCAATTTCCTCAGGCGAAAAATGTGGATGGGAGTTCCCACTGCAGTTCAGTGGGTTAAGAACCCAATTAGTATCCATGAGGATGTGGGTTCTGGCCTCGCTCAGTGGGTTAAGGATCTGGTGTTGCCGTGAGCTGCAGTGTTAGGTCACAGATGTGGCTCGGATCTGGCATTGCTGTGGCTGTGGCGTAGTCCGGCAGCTGCAGCTCCGATATGACCCCTAGCCCGGGAACCGCCATATGCTGCGGGTGTGGCTCTAAAAAGAAAAACAACATCAACAATGACAACAACAACAAAAAGGGGGATGACAGGAGGAGAGTCCAGAGAGGGACTACCTGTTCACTCAGCAAAGAGAAAGGGGCAGCTACTCAGTGCCAGGCACTGCTCTGGGTACTTGAGGTCGTGGTGAAGATTAGAGGAGGTGACGCAGGCCAGCTCTTGGCACCAGGTCTCCACACACTGGCACCAGCTCTGCAGGCCTGAAGGCTAGTGGGAAGCTAGAGCTCTGGAATGAATACGAGCCTTTGGTGCACTCTTGAGTGGGGTGGGGGCAGGAGGAAAGAAGGAAGGGGCAGAAGCTGAGGCCAGGAGGCCAGCCTGGAGGAAGAGGAGGGAGGGGCGCTGGCAATGGAGCCCCCAGGCTCAGGCTGCATCTCAGGTGAAAGACACCATCTCAGGCCTGCCCTCCTCTGGGCAGAACCCCACCTTGATTCCTCCCAGGGCAGGGGCCTGGCTTCCCTGCAGGTGTGCAGAGCCAGGCAGGGGTGTGTGGGTGGGGGGCCCCCCGCCCCGCCCCCTCGGACACAGAGCAGAAGCTCTCGGCATCAGGGCAACCATCTGATGCCTTCTGTTGGGCTCATCTCCCTGTCTCTGTTTTCATGTTTTCCTCTCTCACGCTGGCTGTGTGGAGCACATCTCTCAGAAAATACTTGCTTTTGAAAGTTGTTGCCATAACAACCACTTCATTACACGCCAGGCCCAGTATCTCAGAAATGCAGAATCTTTCCTTAAAAGCGTGCGCTGCACATCAAAGGGGAATAGGAGCTCATTATTTTTACATTATTTTGCAGGCAAATAGATATTTTCCAATACACATTTCTTTTCTAAGTTGATTTTCTTGTTCAGTGGAAATGCACATTTCTTTCTTAACACTTTCCTGCCTGCAGGGCTCAGGGCCTAGAAACCTGAGTTCCTCAAAGCAGGAGGGCGAAGGCATTTCTTTTGCCAGGAGAACCATCCCTCAGCCCATGAAGGGTGGTTTGCTCCAAGTCACAATTTAACTGCAAGCAGAAATTCTAGAGCAGGCAGAAATTCTCAGGGTAGCATACACAAGACTTTATCAGTCTGACTCTGTTCTAAACAGGTTTCGTAACAAGCGAAGCTACTTATTTAAGGAGCCAAATCAAAACCAAACCAAACGAACAAAAATCTTAACCAGTTGAGGAGTTCCCGCTGTGGTGCAGTGGATTAGGAACCCAACTGCAGCGGCTGAGGTCGCTGAGAAGGCATGGCTTCACTCCCTGGCCTGGGGCAATGGGTTAAAGGATCCATGCTGCATAGGCTGCAGCTGAGGCTGATGTGATTCCCTGGCCAGGGAACTTCAATATGCCACAGGTGTGGCCACAAAGAAAAACAATTGGGATGGAGATATGTTCCAGAATTTTGTCCTCTAACTAGAGGGGGTGCTGTCAGAACATAATAGGTTCCTTTTAAATGAAGCCCCACCATGTACCTATTCCCCTCGCTATCACATAAGCTTTACAATTTTTATCTCTTTGGCTTACTGCTTTTTATTTTTCTTTTTTAGGGCCACAATGGTGACACATGGAAGTTCCCGGGCTAGGGATCAAATCAGAGCTTCAGCTGCCGGCTACAGCCACAGTCACAGGCACACCAGATCCAAGCCGAGTCAGCTCACAGCAATGCCTTAACCCCCTGAGCAGGGCCAGGGGTCGAACCCTCATTTTCCAGAATACTAGTCGGGTTCATTACTGCTGAGCCACAATGGGAACTCCCGGCTCACTTCTTTATCCACCAGAACCTAGAACAGTACCTGGTTCTGTAGGAGCTCAGAAAATAGGTATTGACTTGGGCCAGTGGATGAATGTGCTGGAAAGACTACTCCTTGTAACAATTCTGCAAAGAAAGGAACCATCATCTCCATTAGACAGATGAAGAGTTTGAGGTTTACAGTAGTTACCACAATAATAACATCAGCAAAAGTAATAGCTGATTTGTTTTTCATTGAAGCAGAACATGCATAGAGAGCAATGCACCTATCTTAAGTACACAGCTCCCTGAGTTTTCCTGAATGGAACACTTGCCCCCCCCACTCAAGGTAACCAACACCCAGATCAAGAAACAAAACATTCGGAGGGAGGAAAGAGGTGGCGGAGAGGATCAGCTTCCCTGGAGCCTTCGGAGAATCCACCAGGCTGCTGCACATTCGTTTATGTGGATTTCTGCATCTGGTCTATTTTACAACAGAAAGGGCAAGGCCTGTTCAAGCCACTATGTCCCATAACCTCTCTCCTGACCTCTAATGTTCTAGATGAGTTCTGCCTGTTTTTGTGATTTTTGTAAACAGAACCACACTGTGGGTCCCCTTTCGTGCCTGATTTTTGCCCCTTGTCATGTTTTTGCCATGTGTCTATGCTGTGGCAGGTACCTGACTGTCACCCACCTCTCAGCTAAGTGCAGCTCATTTTTCTACTGCTTCACTGCTGGAGTTTATTATGGTAACTTGAGATTGGTTTAACACACAAAAATAAAAAATTTACTAGTATATAGTAACACGCTGAAAAATAAAAACAATATGATTATTTATATAGACACAATAAAAGGCATTTGACAGAAGCTAGCATTCATTCCTGACAAATGCTTTCAGTAAACTAGGACTAGAAGGGATCTTATTCAACCTGATAAAGGCCATCTACAAGAAAGTTAAAAAACTAATATTACACTTGGTGGTGAAAAATTGAATGCTTTCCTTCTAAGACTAGAAAGAAGAAAAGGATACCTGCCACTTGCATCCCTAGTCAACATTATAGCAGAAGTTCTAGCCAATAAGACAAGAAAAAGTAATTAAGGGCATGTGGATTGGATTACAGATACGCTTATTCGTATATTCAAAAATAAATAGCAGGGAGTTCCCGTTGCGGCACAGTGGAAGCGAGTCCAACTAGGAACCACGAGGTTGTGGGTTCAATCCCTGGCCTCGGTCAGTGGGTTAAGGATATGGTGTTGCCATGAGCTGTGGTACAGGGTGCAGATGCAGCTCAGATCTGGCGTTGCTGTGGCTATGCTGTAGGCCAGCAGCTGTAGCTCTGATTCGACCCCTAGCCTGGGAACCTCCTTATGTTGTGGGTGCAACCCTAAAAAGATAAATTTAAAAAAGCAAAAAAATAAAAAAATAGCAGCTAATGTTTAATGAGCACTTACTATGTGCCCAGTAAACGCATTTAATCCTCCCAATAGTCTAAGGTGAAAGCATCAGCATAAGTGATCTACCTGGAGTCCCACAAACAATGAATGAAGAAGTGAACTCAGGAATTTATGGCTCCCAAACTCCCGCTGTTGTCAGGAACCATTTTCCTAGATGACTCAAGGTTATCGCAATGTCAATGGCTGGGCCAGGCCACCGGGGAGTGGACAGTTTTCCACTCCAACACCGAATGGCCCTGGCATACCCTAGTGTGCCTACCTCAGCCTCTTGTAACCACTTTTACATGTCTCCAGCTCCTGACCTCGCTGCCAGGCTCTCACTGGCTCTCCCCTGCAGGTGTCAATGTGCCTGCCAACAGCCACACCAACAGCTCTTGTTACTTCTAATCCACGACGACCAAGAACCAACAATACTGGGGGTATTAGAACTGTGTGCGAAAAGAGAGATAATGGCTATGACGAAGGGCTTGCCAGGAATTCCTTGGTGGCTCAGCAGGTTAAGGATCTGGGTGGCATGAGTTTGATTCCTGGCTGGGGAATTTCTGCATGCCACTGGGTGCAGCCAAAATAAGGCGGGAGGAGCCTGCCAGTGCATGAATCTATAGACAATGAGATCTGTGATAGCTTCATTTCTGTGTGTTTCCTGAATCCAGATAGCTGACATTTCTGGATAAGCCAAGTGCCACTCTAGTAAAATTTTCCTTTTCTTTTTTAATTTAAATGTTATGGCTGCACCCGCAGCATATGGAAGTTCCTGGACCAGGGACTGCATCTGAGCCGTCACAGCTGTTGCCTTGCTAGATCTTTTTCATCCACTGCACTGGACCAGGGATCGAACCGGTGCCTTCACAGTGACCCAAGCCACTGCAGTCAGATTCTTAACCTAGTATGCCACAGAGCGAACTCCAAATCTTTCCCTTTTTTTTTTTTTTTTTTTGTTGTTGTTGTTGCTATTTCTTGGGCCGCTCCCGCGGCATATGGAGGTTCCCAGGCTAGGGGTGGAATCGGAGCTGTAGCCACCGGCCTACGCCAGAGCCACAGCAACTCGGGATCCGAGCCGCGTCTGCAACCTACACCACAGCTCACGGCAATGCTGGATCGTTAACCCACTGAGCAAGGGCAGGGATCGAACCCGCAACCTCATGGTTCCTAGTCGGGTTCATTAACCACTGCGCCACGATGGGAACTCCCTTACAGTATTTCTATAGCTTGTGCTGATGGTCAGTACCTAACAAACTAGCCAGGTCCTTGTACTCCTGAAATCCTATCAAACAAAGGAGCCGGGAAGAACAAAAAAGCCCTTTGCGGCTCTCAGCTCCCAGGTAGCAAGGAGCACTGAAGCGACACCACAAGGGACTGGTTTCCAGCCCCAAAGCACAGCTGGTGGGTGTCTTGTAATCCTGGGCTTCCAATGATCTGCTCCACCCCTCAGCTCCCCGAGTCCACGGTGCACTTACCTGATTCTGGACCTTCGCTGCACACATGACATAAGCGGGACAGGACTCCCCCAGCCACGTCCCCTGGCAGCCCTTCCAGATGTTCCAGGTCTAAGCAGCATGGGCCCCTTCTGGTCCCCCATCCCAGCCTGTTCATCCCTCCAGCGGAGCTCTTGCTACCTCCACTGGGCACTGGTTGGCTCTCGATAATTTTTTCTCAATGAAAAACTAAACCTACCACCGCCCCCCCCCCCTTGGGAAGAGCCAATTTTGCATCGATTAACCAACTCATTTCCATCTTCCTGATAACTTCTATTCACATCTGCTCTCTGGAATCTCTTACTGAACCGGTTTTTAACATCTTACTGGTTTCTTCAGTAATTAATGGGCCAAAAAAAAAAAAAAGCAACAAAACTTTGACACCAGTTTAAAAAGAATAACTCCGTCCCGTGGGCTCACACCAGGAGCACTCAGTTTTCCTGGGTGTATGAACTCCTAAGTCCTAACTCCCCTAAGTCCAGGCTTTGACACCAGAGAGAGTGTCTCTCTTCACAGACAGGGACACCCATTTGCTTGCTTTTTGACACTTCGTGCAGAAGCTCTGATGGCTGTGCTGTAAAAAGCCACTCTACCCTGGGCCCGAAGCTCACATTTGGCAACTGTGTCCCTTTAATGGATGCACACGTGTCTATTGTGGGTACAAACATAATGGTTTCCATGGAGACATGGTCACAATGACTAATTAGACAAAAGAAGAGTGTTTTTCAAAGCCTTGAAAGAGATCGTGGATTTAATAAACGAACATCATCTTAGTCCATTGATACCTTCCTTCTCACCTCTCCGTAGAAACATCAATAAATGGTCCCCGGTGACTTGACTTTATTAAGGAGTTGGACTCTTTAGCTACTGGGTCAGAGCCTTCCAGATTCTCACCTGCAGGATTCTGATTCTGACACACATTTCAAAGGCAGCCACAGGGGCCCTTGTTCATTGCCGGCATTTCCAGACTGGGCCATCCAACTCCAGTTCCAGCTGCTTAGTCTCGTGATGGCCAGTAAGGAGACCAGGGATGCTCCAGGCTTTGAAGACCTCATCCTACCCACTGCATCACACCACCCTGACTCAGCTGGCTCAGGGCTCACCCCACCACCTTCATTTATTTGTTTTGGATGTTGGGTGTGTGAAAATTAATAAGAAATCTCAACTAAAATTGGAGTCAGGAAACCTATAGAGAGAGTGCTCTCATGCCGTTACCACTCATTGTCAATTATTCCAAACAGGAAAACATCAGTTCCCTCTGTTCAGACACCAAGAAAAAGAGACCTAGCTTGCACAGACGAGAAGTATGACCATTTTACTGCCCCAGCAGGAGGAAGACTTTCTTCCTGCCTAGCAACAAGCCCAGCCAATGGAAAAATGCCACAGCTCAGCCAATGAGAGGCCGTGGTCACATGAACCGTCCTTTTCCTCCAATGAACTTGCATTTTGCCCCTGCTGATGACTTCCTTTCCTTGTCCTGCCCTCCTTCCTACAAAAGATTTCTCTGTTGTGTGATCCCCTCAGAGTGTCTCTCAGTTGCCAGATGAGATGTTACTTGATGCATGAACTAGTTTAACAAAGTCAACTAGTTCTTCGAATTTATTCAGTTAAATTTTGTTTTTTTAACAGATGTGATTTTTCTTGGTCCTCTTCCCTCCAACAAAGCTGGGGGCAATGAGATTAACTATCCCACATTCTAAAGAAAAGCTATCCTTCTCCCCAAGGGAATGTAAACTTAGCATGATGTATCGGCAAAATCTCCGAAGTGAGAGCGAGGATGACCAAGAGCAAGAACGACCCCAGGAATTTCTTCCAAAGGCTGTTCCTGGATCCAGAACACTTTTGCACTTTCCTGCCCTTCATCTCATCATGATCCCAGACTAAAGGAAAGGTGTTCAGAACATAAAATACCCAGACCTGAAAATATGGCTTGGCAAGGAAAACTAACCTGTCTGAGATATACCAAGAATAAGTCCCAGGGAGCTCCCTGGTGGACTAGCAGTTAAGGACTCAGTGTTGTCACTGCAGTGGCTTGGGTTCAGTCCCTAGCCTGGGAACTTTTGCATGTCATAGGCAGGGACAAAAAAAAGAGAGAGAGAAATGAGGCCCAAAGCTAGTCTATAGAACATCAAAATAATAATAATAATAATAAATCTAGATAGACAGTCCTGGGCACAAGTAAGAAACAAATGGCAACTATGCAAACATCCTCCAACCAACAGCCTAAGAAGAAAATCACCCAAAGGCAAAGCATCTAATCGAGAAGAAAACATAACCTAAAATGGGAAGAAAATTTTTACCAGGGCCACTATAAAACCACATTAAGAATACAAATATTTTAAAGGCATTAACTATCAAGAACAAATATAACAGAAGAAATGACAGCAGAGATAGCAACATTTTGAAGATTAAAAAGTGAATGGGGAGTTCCCGTCGTGGCTCAGCAGGGTAAGAACCTGATGTAGACTCTGTGAGGATGCAGGTTAGATCCCTGGCCTTGATCAGTGGATTAAGGATCCAGCGCTGCCATAAGCTGTGGTGTAGACCACAGATGCAGCTCTGCAGCTCTGATCCAATGTTGCCCTGGCTGTGGCATAGGCCTCAGCTACAGCTCCAGTTCAACCCCTAGCCCAGGAACTTCCATGTGCCCCAGGTGTGACCATTAAAAAAAAAAAAGTAGGAGTTCCCGTCGTGGCGCAGTGGTTAACGAATCCGACTAGGAACCATGAGGTTGCGGGTTCGATCCCTGCCCTTGCTCAGTGGGTTAACGATCCGGCATTGCTGTGAGCTGTGGTGTAGGTTGCAGATGCGGCTCGGATCCCACGTTGCTGTGGCTCTGGCGTACGCCAGTGGCTACAGCTCCGATTGGACCCCTAGCCTAGGAATCTCCATATGCCGTGGGAGCGGCCCAAGAAGTAGCAAAACGACCAAAAAATAAAAAATAAAAATAAATAAATTAAAAAAAAAGTGAATGGATGACGGCTAATTGACCCAGGAAAAAGGAAAATTGAGACCTTTGTGTGCCTACAGGGTGGAGAACCTGCAAAGAGAAAACTGATTCAAGCCACAGAACTGCATCAACCAGAGTACCCTCAAAGCTGGGGTACGAGAGATAATGAAACAGCAGTAACCAAGAGTGTCCATGATGGGCATTATAATTCCAGGCCCCTTTCCTGACCCTGCAAATCCAGCGCCTCCCACCCAGCAGCTGCAGGATGTGAGGTACTGACTCTCTGGAAAGGTTGAAGCCAGAGGCTCAGGAATGAACCTCACAGGAGTTCCCGTCAAGGCTCAGTGGTTAACGAATCTGACTAGGAACCATGAGGCTGTGGGTTTGATCCCAGACCTCACTCAGCGGCTTAAGGATCCAGGGTTGCCATGAGCAGACCCTGTGTAGGTTGCAGACATGGCTCAGATCCCAAGTTGCTGTGGTTGTGGCGTAGGCCAGCAGGGTACAGCTCTGATTCGACCCCTAGCCTGGGAACTTCCATATGCCGTGGGTGTGGCCCTAGAAAAGGCAAAAAGAGCACACACACACACACACACACACACACACAAAAGAATGAATGTCACAGATGATGGTGAGTATGCAGTGCTATAATAAAAACACTAGAATTGAGTGCAAGCCTATACAGTAACCAGTAGGAGACAGAAGTCTTTTCCTTGCTTAGCCCCAGAACACTGGTGCCCTGAGGCAGGAAAGCAAAGGCCTCCTCTCAGGGAATACTGGCCCAAGAGAAAAGACTTAGAGATACTGCTATGTTTGGCTTCCCAAAAGTACATCTTTTTTTTTGGAGAGGGGCACATCGACAGCATATGGAAGTTCCCAGGCTAGGGGTCGAATCAGAGCTGCAGCTGTCTGCCTATCCCACAGCCACAACAAAGTCATATCCGAGCCACATTTGCAAACCATGCTGCATGTTGAGACAATGCCCAATCCTTAACCAACTATTGAGGCCAGGGACCAAACCCACGTCATGGTGGATCCTAGTCGGGTTCATTACCCCTAAGCCACAACAGGAACTCCCCAAGGGCACACCTTGATTTCTGCTCATTTACGCCCAAAGTGAAGCCTCCAGACAGCAAGCACCACCACCTCCCCAAATTCACTAGGAGCTTGCAAATGAGCCTTGTACTGCCTCACTCTTAAATATGAACAGATAGTCAAGGATCACCAAGTGGCTGGAGGAAACTTGAGATGTGAAAGATAGAAAACAAACCGAAAATGGCTTCAAAAAAACCCAGCACAATAGAATACGGCTGAAAGGAAGGAAAGTATGAATAGAAGGGTATCTCAAAGAGGCTCCTAAACAGAAAATAATAAAGACAGAGCGATGCAACTGCGTGATTTAGAAATACGGAAGAAAGACAAAAAAGAAGACAGCTTAGACTTGAAAGAGGTTAGCAAGAAGGAAGAAGAGTAGGAGAGAGTGGATTTTCCTTATGAACCTGGGAAAACAATCTGACATTTTAAACTACGTGCATTTATATGTTTTTAAAAATGGAAACTAAGTGTTTTTAGAGAAAGGAAAACAAACTTTGAGTCATCAAATCTTCAGGCATTCTGACAGAAAAAGCAAATCATCAACACACGAGAAAAAGCTTCAGGCTGATTCCGACTTCCACTCGGCAGTAGTCAAAGCCAGAACATCTTGGGAAAATGGTAGGTTGGTTTTGGGGGCTTTTTTGTTTGTTTGTTTGTTTTGTCTTTTTAGGGCCACACTTGCAGCATATGGAGGCTCCCAGGCTAGCGGTCAAATCGGAGTTGTAGCCGCCGGCCTATGCCACAGCCACAGACACGCAGGATCTGAGCCACGTCTGCGACCTACACCACAGCTCAAGGCAATTCCAGATCCTTAACCCACTGAACAAGGCCAAGGATCAAACCTGCGTCCTCATGGATGCTAGTCAGATTCGTTTCCACGGAGCCGCGACGGGAACTCCAGAAAATGGTAGTTTAAATCACATGCGAGCCAAGGTCATGCTGTCCTGAATAGATGTTGCTCAAGTATAAGGGCCACAGGAGTTCCCTGGTGAGGCAGTGGGTTAAGGATCTGGCATTGTCACTGCTGTGGCTCAGGTTGCTGCTGTGGCCTGGGTCTGATCTCTGGCCCAGGAACTTCTGCATGCCATGGGCACAGCCAAAAACAAAAACAAACAAATAAAAATAAGTTTAAGGGCAACAGTCAGACATTCACAAACATCAGCTAACTCAGACCATGCCTTCCCTATGACTCTCTCTTGGAAAAACTACTTGATAATAAAATCCAGCAAAGGAAGAGAAAAATAAAAATAAGAAAACTCAGAGTGGGGAAACATCAAGCAAAATGACTAAGCATGGCCAATGACGCCATCTAAAATTCACGTTCACACCAATAATTCAGATTATTATTTCATTTAAATATAAATGATTCAAAACATAGCAATGGAAGAACGATAATGGAGCTGAGGAGTGAAGTAGGAGGAAGTGGGAGAGGCTAATGTCCTAACGTCCTACAGAACACGACGTCCCATACTGACCAGCGTGTAAGCACCTCAGTTAAAAACACACGATTCTGGGAGTTCCTGCTGCAGCTCAGCGCGGAAACTAACCCAACTAGTATGCATGAGGATAGGGGTTTGACCCCTGGCCTCACTCAGTGGGTTAAGTATCCTGCCATAAGCTATGGTGTAGGTCACAGATCCCAAATTGTTATGGCTGTGGCGTAGGCTGGCAGCTGCAGCTCCGATTCATCCCCTAGCCTGGAACTTCCATATGCTGTGGGTGTGGCCCAAAAAACAAAAAAATTAAAAATTATAAAAATGAATAAAAATAAAAACACATGACTCTCAGAGTTCCCACTGTGGCTTAGTGGGTTAAGGACCCAGCATAGCATCCATGAGGATGTAGGCTGGATCCCTGGCCTTGCTCAGTGTGTTAAGGATCCAGCATTGCTGTGAGTTAAGCTGTAGGTTGAGAATATAGCTAGGATCCTGCATTGCTGTGGCTGTGGTGTAGGCCAGCAGTTGCAGCTCCGATTCAACCCCTAGCCTGGGAACTTCCATATGCTGCAGATGCAGCCCTAAAAATGCAAAAAACCAAACAGACACACACGCACAATTCTTGGAAGTTCCCTTGTGGTGCAGCAGGTTACGGATCTGGTGTTGCCACTGCAGCTGTGGCATAGGCCAAAACTGCAGTGTGGGTTTAATCCTTAGATCCCTGGCCTGGGAACTTCCACATGCCAAAGGTGTGTGTGTTGGCAGGGAGGGGGGACCAACAACACACAATTCTCAAGGAAATGCCAATTAAATTAAAACCAGAATGAAATGCTACCATTATCTACTAGAAGGACTAAATGTTTTCTATTTTTTGCTTTTTAGGGCCGCACCCAGGGCATATGGAAGTTCCCAGGGCAGGGGTCTAATTGGACCTGCAGCTGCCAGCCTACACCGCAGCCACGGCAATGAAGGATCCTTGACCCACTGAATGAGGCCATGGATCAAACCTGCATCCTCATGGATACTATTCAGATTCGTTTCCACTGCATCACGATGGGAATGCCCTGACTAAATTTTTAAAATGACAATGCCAAGTGCTGACAAGATCCCAGTGGTCCTCCATCATACTGGTGGGGGTGCAAAATGTTACAGCCACTTAAGAAAACAGTTTGGCAGTGTTCTTATAAAGTCAAACACTTACCAGACAACCCACCAATTCCAATCCTAGGTGAGCACCCAAGACAAATGAAATTTTACAGTCACAGAAAAACCCACATGCAATTGTTTAGAGCAGCTTTGTTCATAACTGCCCCAACCTGGAAACAATCCAAATGTCCTTGAACTGGCAGGCAGAGAAACTGTGGTGTGTCTCTACCATGGACTCAGCAATAAAAAGGAGTGAACTAGCAGTTCCCATCATGGCACAGTGGTTAATGAATCCGACTAGGAACCATGAGGTTGTGGGTTCGGTCCCTGGCCTTGCTCGGTGGGTTAAGGATCCGGCATTGCCGTGAGCTGTGGTGTAGGTTGCAGACGTGGCTCGGATCCTGCATTGCTGTGGCTCTGGTGTAGGCTGGCAGCTACAGCTCCGATTGGACCCCTAGCCTGGGAACCTCCATATGCTGCGGGAGTGGCCCTAGAAAAGGCAAAAAGACACACACACACACACACAAAAGGAGTGAACTAAAACATACAAAATGGTTAATCTCACATGCAATAGGCTAAGTGAGAAATTTCACACTGAAAAGGCTATCTTCTGTATATGTTACAAGGTTTTCTGGAAAAAGCAAGACAATAGACACAGCAAACAGTTCAGTGGTTGCCACGGTCCATATGGAAGAAGAGGGTGACTACAAACAGGCACAGAGAATTTGGGGGCATTGATGAAACCATCCCAATAAAACCGAAGGGATTTCTGAACCTCATACAAATATTACGTCATCACCAATGGAATTTTTTCCTAAAAGATTCCTCCAAGTTTAATAAGGTATTAGGGAAAACTCTGTGGTTGGAGTCAAATGTTTTTAAGAATCTGTGTATTGGGGTTCCCTTCGTGGCTCAGCGGTTGACGAACCTGACTAGGATCCGTGGGGACACAGGTTTGATCCCTGGCCTTGCTCAGTGGGTTAAGGATCCGGTGTTGCTGTGGCTGTGGTGTAGGCCGGCAGCTGTAGCTCCAACTGGACTCCTAGCCTGGAAACTTCCACATGCCCTGGGTGTGGCCCTAAAAAGCAAAAACCAAACAAATAACAACAACAACAAAAACCACACACACAAAAACCCCAACCGTATATTGATCACAATCTTGATTGCTTGTGGGGTGACTCCATGGCTCTGTATTTGTCAAAACTCATAGAACTGACTATACACTGCTCTGTGAAAAATGGATTCAGACAGGAATGAAAACAGTAGTCACAGACTTTTCAAAGAATATACCCATGTCTTCTGATTTAATGGGTAATTTTATGTTGCACTCTCCACAATCCCATTGTTGGATTAATGTATTTTATCTGAGAATGCCATCGTTAATGGTGCTTATAATAAAATGCACAGATTTAAAAAAAAAAAAAACATTTGACTCCAACTACAATGTTTTCCCTAATCTTTTATTAAACTTTTAGGGAAAAAAAAATTCCGTTGGTGATGACGTAGTATTTGTTTGAGGTTCAGAAATTCCTTTGGTTTCACTGGTTTCGTTTCCTCCGTCAATGTCAAAGTTATGTTTAGTGGCTTTTACTTTAAAAAAATCCCATTTCACAAAAACATTCCTACCTACTTCTCCATCTAGAAACTTTGCATAGAAACATAGTTTATGTTTGGGGGTGGGTGTGAAGGAGTCTTTTTGTTTATTGTACCTTTCTGTATTTTTTGCATTTTATTTATTATTTTTACAGCCGCGCCTGTGGCATATGGAAGTTCCCAGGCTAGGCAGCTAGCTTCCAAGTCTACACCACAGCCACAGTAACACTGGATCCGAGCCACATCTGTGACCTACACTGCAGCTGGCAGCCATTCTGGATCCTTCACCCACTGAGTGAGGCCAGGGATCAAACCCGCATCCTCATGGACACTATGCCAGATTCTTAACCTGCTGGGCCACAACGGGATCTCCTATCTTTTGCACTTTTACACATATGCACTCTTTTTATGAAAACAATGAGTCCTTCCCTGACCCCACCCTACTAGTCACGGCCACCTCTCCAACAGCATGCATGTCACTCTCCTTACTTCAGAGGTGTTGCCACGCCTGTCCCACTCCCCTTCCCAGACTGAGCATCCTTGAGAAGCAAGACATCTAGCTTGCTCATCCTTCTCCCACGGAGGGCCACACAACAGCTCCTCCGTACATGTAGCTGGGATTTAAAAGACCACATATCAGGGAGGCCAAGGGTAAAATCCTTCATGAGTTTAAAAAGTAAAAAAAAAAAAAAAAAAAGCATCCCAGAGCTCTCAATCCTGACCTCGGGCAATAGCTCCCTTTTATCTACTTTCCTACAATGAAAGACAGAAATCGAGGGAGAAGGGAGACACAAAAAACCACAAAAAGCTTTGCTCACAAGAACCCTGGGAGACCAAAGACGGGCATCTCCCTGCCTCACCTCTACTGACATGTCTCTCTCTGCTGATGCTGATGGAAATTCAGTGGTGGGGATTCTAGAACCCAGAGTCAACAAAGAGCACTTCAGAATGGGATGGAGCTGCAGAAGCCCGGAAGACACCAAGGCCAAGCAGAGATTGAGTAGATAAACCCAACAGACTCCCTGGAATTCATGAAGTCACCATGAATTATTTGTAGCCCTCTTCGAACACTGTGACATGAGATGGCGTGTTATTTCACTGAGGAATGAATCCAGATTCTGTGCACTGCAGAGCCAGGTGTAGGAGGGATGGGAGGCGAGGCCCGTAGCCAGAGAGTGAGCCGAGCCCACCACCAATGCGTTTCAGCAGGGCCTGCTCTTCTCTCTTGGTCCTTACCTGTCCCCCCCAACTACGCCCAGAAAGTGTTGAAATGTGGCTTTTGGGGAGTAATGTCCTCCAAAATAAATCCAACTGCTTGTGCTGGTAACAGAAGTGAAGTGGATGTGATGAAAAAGTGAAGGCATCCGAGAAAGTGATGGAGCAGAGAGAGCTCTTCCTGAAAAGGAATCTCAAATTACAGTGCAGCTCAAGTCGCCCCTGTGACAGACTTCAACAGAGTTCACTCAGGAGGGAAATCAGAAAGTGTGACTCATGAAACTTTTCGAAGGTGCTTCCATCATGGATAAAAATGCCTATCAAATGAAAGCTCAGTTTATTCCTTCATTTGATGCAACCAATATTACTGAGGTCCTGCTGGGGCCCAAGCACTGGTCTTGGCCTTGAGGAGGTAATAGAGAGCAAAGTCTCTGCTTTCGTGGAGCCTATGGTCTAGTAAAGGAAGACAGTAAATAAATATATGCTAAACTGGGGGAGACATGCTGTGAAGAAAACAGTGAGCAGGTGGAGGGTTAAAGAGCGAAGGGGGTTGATATTTTAGGTAGAGCAGTCACAAGAGCCTCTCTGAGAAGCTATCAAGTGAGCAGAACCTGAAGGAGGTGAGAGAGGGAGACACATGGACACCTGGGGGAATGTGCAGGGGTGTTTCAGGATGGAGAACAGCAAGTGCAAAGGCCCTGGGGTGGGAATACACTTGGAAGAATTGCAAGGAGGCCAGAGAGGCTGGAACAAGGTGAGCAAAGGGAGGAGCAGCAGGAGATGAGCCCAGGGAAGCCCTATAAAGCCACAGAGGCCATGGTGAGGACCTCGGCTCTGACTCCAACTGAAAGGGAAACCAGTCAAGGGTTGTGGGCAGAGACCGGTGTGATTTGACTCCAGTTTCTAGCAGGATCCTTCAGCTGCAAGGCAGGGTAACCTGCAGGGAAATAAGTGCCAGGGAGACTAGAGAGGCGGCTATGCCAGTCATCCGAGTCATTTGCTGGGGGGCTTGGACTAAGGTGGAAAAGAGGAAATGGTGAGAAGGGGTCAGACTGGGAAACAGTTTGAAAAACATACCTGTATGTTTGGGGGGGGGGGTGGGGGCGGGGTGGAAGGGCTTTGCATCCATCTCTAGAGGTGTCAGGGGTCTATTTGGAGCAAGAAGCTTTTCCTTGTGTTGAGCCATTTACAATGATTTAAATATTACTTTATATTCTTTTTTTTTTTTTTTTGGCAGCATCCATGGCACGTGAAAATTCCTGGGCCAGGGATCAAATCTGCGTCACAGCAGTGACAATGCTAGATCCTTAACTGCTAGGCCACCAAGTAATATTATATTCTTAAAGGTATTGCTGATAATGAACAGTGACTTATGTTCAGTTTTAGTACCGTTCTCGTCTTGATACGAATGACCAGCTTGGAGTTCCAGCTGTGGCGCAGTGGGTTAAAGGATCTCGCGTTGCCAGAGCTGTGACTCGGATTCAGTCCCTGGCCCGAGAACTTCCATATGCTGTAGGTGCAACCATAAGTTAAAAAAAAAAGGACCAGCTTAGGGTGCTGTAATCTCTGCATCCCGTATCCCTCACCATCGGTACCTGATCCCTGGGTGAGCCCCCTCTTTGGAGGCAAGGTGCAGGTCTGGATAAAGCCAACGACTTACTTGGTGTCAGATACCCAAATGGCGACAAGTGCATCGGGATACCCAGGAGGTTCCACCTGACCTCGTCTGGCTCATGAGGTCAATGCTCAAGGCAAAAATTGTGTTTTCACATAAACTCTTCAGCAGACTGAACATGGCTTCGGCCCTATTCAGTGATGCTCTGGTACCACTGGGTTTGACCACAGGAAGGGGCAATGGACAGTCTCATTGCCTCTGTGGACAATGAAACCTCTCTGCCTTCCAATCCCAGGCCAGGAAGTGGAAGGTGGGTGGGGAAACCACTAGGCTTCCTGCTTACCGGCAAGGTCTCCTCTGCTGCTGTGCTAGGAAGCCTCTAAACCTTGCTGTCTGCTCATGGCTGTGTTTGCTGCCGTAGGATCACAAACGAGATGGTGGAGTCAGTTTCCCAAATAGGGGAGAGGTTGGAATCAAATAGGCTTGAGTGAACAGGTCACCTCTGCCCCGTGTGTGGCCTGGAGAAATAACAGCCCCTCTGTGCCTCACAGGTAGGAATCATGGTGCCAAACTCTCGTGTGAAAAACCAAGTGAAAAGAATGAGAATGAGAGACCACGTATGTCCAACCAGCTCTGCACTTGGCACTTAGAAAGCCCTGAGCCATGCCAGGCCCTGATATAGACTTCGTGATTGTTCCGTTCCATTGCAAGTCCCTGAGATGGGAAGTGATTTTAGAAGGGGCTCAAGGACCTGAAGGGGCCCTTTGGGTCTGTGTAGATTGGCCCCCAGTGGACTTGTGCATCCTCAGACTGGACCACACTGGGCTCACGCATCCCCAGACTGGACCCCACTGTCTCTGGTCTGGCTCCTCTTTTCCCAGATGCAGAATCAAGCCCCAAAAAAGGAAAGAGTTAGCCAAGGCCACAGGGTCACCAAGTGTCAGAGCCACACCTGGGATTCGGAGTCTCTGCTCCCTTCCCTCCCCAGCACTAGCTCCTGTGTTCACAGCCTTTACAACTGGACAGAGGTCCCCCCAGGGGCCGCCATGAGCTACCCCAAGATGCTCTTTGGAGCTCTTGCAAAATGTTTTGTTTTGTGTCATGCCTGCGGTGACAGCTGAGTGAAACTGAATTTTCACAGTCATTCTGCTCAGAAACCTCACACATGTTCCATGCATTGGGGTTTCAGAATGACTCAGGTTTCCAAACTCTCCTCTCTCCCTCTAATCGCATGTCTGTATATGGTAACCTTTAGCAAATGAGTCTAATAATTAGTCATCTTGGCCCAGTTAAAGACAACAGTAGGTTCTCCAATTTCACTTTGTTTTCAACCAGAGAGCCATGCCAACGGTAATTTTCACCAGAGTGAAAATGTGCTTCTCAGCTGGTCCCTGCCATCCACCAAGACAGCTCTGGTCCCCACGCACCTGCCCGCTGCTTTCCCACAGCTCACTCTTTAATCAGGCTGTGCCCCCTAGATGCCCTCCCCTACACCCATTCAGGTCTAGACACCAGCTCTGTCCTGGGCACTAATTCGAGATGTTTTGGACTCATCATTACATTTAATCATCTTTGCAAGACAAACCTTACTACCTCATTTTGGAGACGAAAAATCTGAGAGCCCGAAGGCCCCTGTCTACTGCCCAAACACCAGATCCAGCTCTTCTACCCTCCTCTCCCTGCACTGCAGCCATGCTGCCCCCTCAAAGTTCCTCAAAGACAGTAAGCTCATTCTTACCCCAGGGCCTTTGCACATGCAGAGCCCTCCACCTGAAACACTCTTCCTCCTGACTGTCTGCCTAGGTAACTCCTACTCACCCCGCAGATCTCCATTCAAGCAGTAATTTCCTAAGGGAAGGAGCCCTCACCCCCTCCCTCATGTTCCCAGAGTTCTCTACTCATGTCACATCTGCCTTCTGCTCGTTTCAAAGCAGCTCTCTCACCTTGTAATTTCATGTTGATGAGATTTTTGCTATTTTCTGACTCCCACAAAAGCATGAACTTCAGGAAGATGGGATGGACATCTTGTCCACCACTCTGTCCCCACACCTAAAAAGGACATATAATAAGAGTTTTGTTACTCTATTGGATGGATATGGATAAATGGGCAGATGGATGGATGATGGATGATTGAGAAATGCTTAAAAAATAAAAACAAAGCCAAAAAACAAATACAAAAAAACCTTTCCATCCATCCAGGTAAGAGATGGGGCCAAGATACAAGCCCAAGACCTCTGACTTGTCAAACTTGCTCTGCTCTGCATGATAATCATCTCCTCCCACCACCACTGCCACACGCACGCACACACGCACATATTCGAGCACCAGCGAACACAATCATCCCCAAATTCTGAACCTATAACACTGTGCCCACTTCCATTGAGCAAAAGTCCTCAAAACGCTCCGGGTCATAACCTTCCTGTCCAAACCACAAACCACCCTCCCCCCACCCCCACCCCACATCCCACAGGCCTGGAGCTTCAGAGGTGCCAATTCCGTGGACCCAGAATGGCCCCCAAGTCTACACCGTTAACCGGGGTAATTTTGCAGGGCGTGTGTCCCAGACCTACATCGGAGAGCTGCTAGACTAGCGTGACTCCTTGGGAGAGGGTGGGCATGGGGTGAGTCACCCAGCCCTCCATTCCCCCAGCCGCCCAATGAAGCAGCTACGAGGGCCTCAGAAGCTGGGGCCGTGCTGCCCTCTGGTGGTCAGAGTGGCGCTGCAGCCACCGGGCTTCCCAGAGGATAGTGACCCAAGGCGACCGCGCCAGTTCCTTCCATCTTTGATTCTCCCAAGACCTCTGCAGGACTTCTTCTTTGTAAATGGAACGTAGTGTTTCCCGAACTTCGACTCTTTGGGTAACATCACCGCTTTGCCCATCTCATATGACACTTGACCTATTTTTTTTCTCTGAATGTATATAAAATAACTCATTTAAAGAGAAACTTGGGAGTTCCCGTCGTGGCGCAGCAGAAACGAATCTGACTAGGAACCATGAGGTTGCGGGTGTGATCCCTGGCCTCACTCAGCGGGTTAAGGACCCGGCGTTGCTGTGAGCTGTGGTATAGGTCACAGATGCGCCTTGGATCTGGCGTTGTTGTGGCTGTGGCGTAGGCCAGCGGCTATAGCTCCAATTGGGCCCCTAGCCTGGGAACCTCCATGTGCCATGGGTGCAGCCCTAAAATGACAAAAGACAAAAAAATAAAATAAAAACAGAAACTTGTATCCTCACAGTAGATGGAGAAAAAGACAATTTCATTTACCATAAATAGGAGGGGGAGACATGGAGGAATGGGGGGAAGTGAAGACAAGGATTACTACATTAAAAAATAAAGATAAGCATTTTACCAGCAAACATAAAAAATGTGAAACTACGAAAAACAGCACAGAAAATATTATAAAAGAATAGGGGTCATCTCTGGGAAGGAGGCCGTAGTCAGGAAAGGATGGTGGGGGCTCCCAGGAACCTAAATCTCCTTGATCTGGGAAGTAATTAACAATCCTGCGTTAACCTGGACATATAAGCTGTACAAATTTTTTTCCTGTATTTTTATCTCACAATAAAAAAAAACGCAATGGAAATAAAAAATAAGCAGTGAAATACAAGTAATTTACAAACCACACCTGAAAGTAAGGAGGTGAACTTGAACGGCAGTGGTGGGGGTGGGACCTACCTGGCTCTGGGATGCTGGGAAGACCCTTAGCCCCCTGATAAGACAGCTGGGCGGGGCCAGCTGAGTTCTACCTGGATTAATGCCCCAGAAACAGGCTGACCAACAAAGGCTCTCCCAGGTGGTCTGCCTCCTCACAACGTCTCAACCCCTTATCCTTCCAACCATCCTCCCCAGCGGCCGAAGGGCATAATTAAAGCTCAAAGCTTAGGGAGCTCCTGTCGTAGCTCAATGGTAATGAACACGACTAGGATCCAGGAGGACCTGGATTCAATTCCTGGCCTCGCTCAGTGGGTTAGGGATCTGGCATTGCCATGAGCTGTGGTGTTGGTCCCAGATGTGGCTCAGATCCCATGTGGTGGCTGGGGTGTAGGCTGGCAGCTGCAGCTCTGATTTGGCCCCTAGCCTGGGAACCTCCATATGCTGTGGGTACGGCCCTAAAAAGACACACACACACACACACACACACACACACACACACACACACACACACACACACACACACACACATACACACACACACACACACACACACACACAGCTCAAAGCTTAGGAATCCTCTTGTGGCTCAGTGGGTTAAGGATCTGGCATTTTCACTGCAGTGGCTTGAATCGATTGCTACTGTGGCGTGGATTCAATCCCTGGTCCAGAAACTTCCATATGCCATAGGCACAGCCAAAAAAAAAAAAAAAAAAAAGCTCAAAGCTTAGAGTGTGTCTGTGGGAGTCAGGGCTGCTGTCAGACGGTCTTGGAGCCAGATGAACACAGGGACACTGAACACCCCAGTCACCAGACTGACGGGGATAATCTCAGGCTGCTCTGGTTCGTTTATGGGCAACCAGAGACATTCTCGGGTTATTTGCTGCATGGGCCGTTCTGATTGGCTGAGTCCTGTGCCACTTGTCACACAGGGGTCTCATTTCTGCAGTAGCTCAGCCCCTCCACAACTACAGCTCCTGGGGCGAGGGGGGGGGGGCTTCTTTATGAATCCAGTTCTCAGTGGACTTCCATAGTACAGTCCCTGTCCCCTGCCCGCCCCCCCCCGTCTTCCCACTGTTGCTCTTCCCTGGGATCTTGACGCCTAGGTTGGGTCTCTTTCCCCCCCACACACTCCCTACTATTAGTCCCCTCATTAAATGCACCTGAGTTGGATTCTGCTCCCTGCTGGAACCTCAAGTAACACAGGGGGTTAGTTAATCAATGTAGCAAGTATAAATCTCCCAGACTGCATCCTCAGGGACTGAAAACCTATTAATTTCCCTGTTTCTTCGTATTTAAATTCATTCTAGCTTGTAAGCTCCCATTCCCACGGAAAGTGGGGAAACAGAGTGCAAACCTTATACAGACAGCCATGGCTCGCATCTCTTCTTGCAGTAAATTCCTCTTGGCTTCAGAGGTCACGCGCGTGCGTGCGTGTGTGCGTGCGTGACAACCAGAGATGAGCCCAGCTGAGCAGGGAGAGGAGGCGCAGCTTACACATCACACCAGCATGTGGGAGAGTCGTCCGGCTGGGAGTGGTCCTCAGCCCTCACTGGCCTCAGAGTCTGAGTCACCTGGATTCCTGCTGCTGCTGCAGAGGTAAGGACAGTTCAGCCATGGCTCCTGGGACCCTGAAGCCCACTCAGGACAGAGTCCTCTCTCAGCCACCATGCACGCCCTCTCCGGGGGATTGGGGGCTCTGGCCTGCTCCTCTCTGCTGTGCTGGGGTCCTTAGCCTCACAGATGCCGTCCTCAGGCCACTCCACTTGGACACCTCTGTTGGCCACTCTGTTCCACCAGTCGGGAGCCATATTAGGCTTCTCTCTGGGGCCATGACTGCAGTTGCTATCACCCTGGAGGATGGGGTGCTGGACACATTGTCGGGAACCCAGTAACTCTGAACCCTAACCACAGCCCCACCCCATCTGGTCCTTCTATCCTTACGAATTGCCCTCATCTCCTTTTTTTTTTTTTTAATTTTTTTGTCTTTTTGCCATTTCTTGGGCTGCTCCCACGGCATATGGAGGTTCCCAGGCTAGTGATTGAATCAGAGCTGTAGCTGCCGGCCTATGCCAGAGCCACAGCAACGCAGGATCCGAGCCATGTGTGCAACCTACACCACAGCTCACAGCAACGCCAGATCCTTAACCCCCTGAGCAAGGCCAGGGATCGAACCCTCAACCTCATGGTTTCTAGTCGGATTCGTTAACCACTGAGCCACGACAGGAACTCCCTGCCCTCATCTCCTTTAGGGCAAGAGAATGTCTTCATTGTCCCCCATTCTTCCCCACCCTGTGGTTTATGGTGTGGTTTATGTGTGCTCTGGGCCCCCTTGGCTTTGTGTGCGATATGCCAAGCCCAGCTTTGAGAACTGAAAAAACAAAAAACAAACAAACAAACAAAAAACACCCAAGCAAACAGCAGCGTTTTTCTCTCTCCTGCACCTGGCTCTTACCATCAAACGTCATAAGTTTCAAGAGCACTTTGGAACTCAAAAGTCTGCAATTAGAATCTCCATCCCCCAGGCTTCTCAGGGACGCCCCCACCCCAGGTCTCAGGCTCAAGGTCCACTGTGAGGAAGAGGGAGGATCTTCAGTGTCACTTCTAGCTGCGACCAGCTCCGAATCATTCAGTTAGCAAGTATTTCTTGGGCACCGCTAGGCACCAGGTGCTCTGCTGGGCACTGGGATACAGCAGGAAATTGAAACAGACATGAGCCAAGCCTTTGGGGAGCTTGAGATCTCCAAGGGGGAGGGGCGAGAGCTCATAGAAAAGGGACAGTAACGAATGTAAGGTGACAGCGTCAGAAAGTGCTGTGAAGGCAAGGCACCGGGCTACTGGAGCAAAGAACAGAGGAATTTAACCCAGCAGGGAGCTCGGGGGAGGGGGAGCTCTGAAGCTGAACCACACAAAGAGAGAAAACCAGAGGTCCAAAGCAGGAGATGCCAGGAGTTCCTGTCATGATACAGTGGTTAACGAATCTGACTAGGAACCATGGTTTCGGATTCGATCCCTGGCCTTGTTCAGTGGGTTAAGGATCTGGCATTGCTGTGAACTGTGGTGTAGGTCACAGATGAGGCTCGGATCTGGCGTGGCTGTGGCTGTGGCAGAGGCCGGCAGCTACAGCTCGGATTCGACCCCTAGCCTGGGAACTCCATATGACTCAGGTACAGCCCTAAAAAGACTGGAAAAAAAAAAAAAAAAAAAGCAGGCAATGCCAAGGACCTTCGGTGGCAGAGAGTCCAGAGCCCGTGAGAAGCTGAGAGGAACGAAGAAGCCGAGACACGACGAGGCCCGGAGGGTGTGTGGGGTCTTGTGCACCCTTGAAGAATCCTGACTGTAGCTTTCAAAATTATTATTAAAAAGCATATGTAGTTGGTTTACAGTTTTAGTTTCAGGAATACAACATAGTGATTCAAAATTTCTATAGATCATTCTCCGCTTAAAGTTAGTGGAGTTCCCAATGTGGTGCAATGGGTTAAGAATCCAATTGCAATGGCTAGGATCCCCGGGGAGGCATGGGTTCAAGCCCTGGCTCAGTGCAGTGGCTTAAGGATTCGGTGTTGCTGCAGCTGCAGCATAGGTCAAAGCTGAGGCCTGGATTCAGTCCCTGGACCAGGAACTTCCATATGCTACAGGTGCAACCATAAAAATGTTTTTAATAAACATACATTTAGTACAGGGAGTTCCCTCATGACACAGTGGGATAAGGATCCAGCATTGTCACTGCTGTGACGTGGATTCAATCCCTGGCCCGGGAACTTCCACATGCCATGGGTACAGCCAAAAGTAAATAAATAGTTAATATAAAATGTTGGCCATATTCCCTATGTACAATACATCCTTGTAAAGCTTACTTATTTTATACATAGCAGTTTGTACCCCCTTAATCCTTTATCCTATCTTGCCCCCCCACCCCAGGTCTTAAGAGCAGTGGGAAGCAGAGGCGGGCAGTGTATCTGGATTTCTAGATGTTCCCTCTGGGTCTGGTCTAGACAGAGGACAGAGGGGACGTGGGGAGACTAATTAGGAGACCTTAGACCAGACCAGAAACAACAGTCCCAGGAGTAGTGCAGGGTGATGGGATGAAGAAAACTGGATAGATTCAAAAGTTGCTCTGAAGTTCAGAGTGGCAGGACGTGGTGATGGATTCAACAGGGGGTTGGGAGTGAAGGAAAAAAAGGGCCAGGGCCCCTGTTCGGCAGGAGCGGATGGAAGTGGACAGGTGGTGGCATCTTCCACTGAGATGGACACTCTGACACAGGACCAGGTTGGACAGGAAGGTTGTTTTTAGATGGCTTAGGGCAGGTGAGTTGTGAGGGTCCCATGAGACATGCGAGGGGGGCACCAATGAACAAAGTGGACTCATGAACTCACACTCAGCAGGGCGTTTAGATCTTGAGCGGCTTACTCTTGTCCCTCATGGACAAAACGCTCCAAAAACAAAAGAAAATAGAAAACAAGTTTCCATATTATTATAATCAGGCTTGAGACCTAACCAGAGGCTCCCTGGAAACCTAAATCCAGATTTGCTAGCCAGCAGTCCTAGGGGACCTCTAGGACAAGGTCACCGTTCATGGGTTGCCAGGTATAGCAAGTAAAAACTCAGGATGCCCACTAACATTTGAATTTCAGATAAACCCCAAATAATTTTTAATAAAAAATATTGTTTAATATTTACTAGGCTTTGGAGAAATATAAATCACACAATAAATGACAAAAAGACAAAATAAAACTGACATGTTATGTGACTGATCGCCTCCAGGCACAGCATTTATTAATGAATATACAAAATTAACTTTACTATTTTAATCTGCTCTTTCCCCAGTTTGAACTACTTGTTTTTCGAAGCTTGGGGCCCTAAGAAAATTCCGCAGCTACTCTGGCCCCTGCAATGTGACTGAGGTTAAGATTCCATTCCCATAAGGAAATAAACTTCTATCCTTGGGGATTCTGAACTAGACCTCTAGGAACTCAAAAAAACAATATGTGCTTTCATTAGGATCTTTCTAACATGGGGAAAATGCAGTCACCGTGTATGGAAATATGATCCAGTTTGGATATTTAAGTTTATTTTCAGTATAAGTGAGCCCCGTGCAATGTTTGGGACATACTCGAGCTTCAGAAAGTAACATATCATTATTTTATTTGAAATTCAAGTTTAATTGGGTCTCCTGTATGTTATGTAACGACCCACCACACCATAGCAGGTGTATTAGAAAATATGACCCTAGAGTTTCCACTGTGGCTGAGCCGTAACTAACCCCACTAGTATCCATGAGGATGCAGGTTCAATCCCTGGCATCGCTCAGTAGGTTAAGGATCCAGCATTGCTGTGAGCTGTGGTGTAGGTCATAGATGCAGCTGGGATACCGTGTTGCTGTGGCTGTGGTGTAGGCCTGTAGCTCCAATTCGACCCCTAGCCTGGGAACGTCCATGTGCCACAAGTGCAGCCCTAAAAATAAAAAAAATAAAAAATAAAAAAAAAAGAAAGAAAGAAAAAAGAAAGAAAAGATCCAAGAAAGAAGGAGATGGCACTAGCCAGCCATGTGTGGGGGGATGTGGAAGAGCAGGTGACCTTCCACCAGTGAAAGAGGACTCACCAATCTGCAGTCTGGCCTGTGACATCAGCAACTCCTCCTGGGAAGAAGATGGACTGAGCCAAGGGCAGCAGCTTTCCCTCCCCATCCTCAAATCAATGCTGTTTGTGAAAAGCCCACATAGTAAAATACCACATAAAGGTTAAAAGTGAAGAGCTTCCCAGATGTCTGGTGGTGGAAGACAGATGATGGCTAAAATGGTCAAAGGAAAAACAGGAAAATCAACCTGAGCTTGTAAAGCAGGAAGGAACCCAGACCACATGCTTGCAACCTGGGGGTGAAATGCAGTAACTGGGGGAAAGACTGGCTGTTGGGGTGCTGGGTAGAGCTCATACTGACTCACAGAGCAGAAATTCAGAAGCCGGTTTTTAAGCCACTGGTAGCTGGAAACTGACCATGGCAGGAGTGTTTCCACCAGGGAAGTTGACAGATGCTACAAATCGGGGGGCAGGGGGGATAAAAGGAGTTCCCTTGTGACTCATTGGGTTGAGAACCCGACTAGTATCCATGAGGACACGGGTTCGATCTCTGGCCTTGCTCAGTGGGTTAAGGATCTGATGCTGCCGGGAGCAGTGGTGTAGGTCGCAGATGGCAGCTCAGATCCCGAGTGCCTACGGCTGTGACTGTGACGTAGGTTGGCAGCTACAGTTCCAATTCACCCCCTAGCCTGGGAATTTACATATGCCACAGGTGCTGCCTTATCAAAAAGAAAAAAGGAAAAAAAGTGAGGGCTGGTTGTTAAACTGATAGCACCTCAGGTCAGCAAATGAGAGATAAATCTAAGTTAAAGAGACCCTGTGTTGGAAGCGGCTGGTCCCCCCCAACCATACTCCATACCCTTGGGACCTTCTGGTATTCTGGCCAGCTTCCACCTCCAGTCTCTGCATGGGGGCTGGGGGGTGCTCTTGTTCTCAGAACTGCCCGTGCTTGGCAGGGTGGGAGCGCCAAGAAACTTATAACGCCTCCCTCAAGAGCTCTCAGCAGGTGAGTCTCTTGGAAGTTGGTGGGTCCCTGCCCCAGCTTCCTCACCCCCTGGCTGGGGTAATTCTGAGTTGTTTTGCACCATTTCCCATAGTTTCCCCAAAGCCTTCAGATGCCCAATGAGGCATCTGGCTTGATCCCTCATGCTTTAACCTTCATAAGTCTTCATTTCCATAAGTGTTTTTCTAAGTATGATTTTTGCTTGGTTCGTCTTGTTATGGGAAAACATGTTCAATGGAAGTTTTACAAAGTATAGAAAATATACCATTATAATTTTTGCTTATGTCTTGTCTTTTAGATGCTAGCCAACCTGCTATTGTTTTGTTTGTTTTTAATTTTGTTATTGAAGTATAGTTGATTTACTATACTTGTGCCAATAAATAAATAAACAAATAAATAAATATTGTGCCAATTTCTGCTGTACAGCAGTGACCCAGGTGTACACATATATGCATTCTTTTCCTCCTATTATTTTCCATTATGTTCTATCCCAAGAGATTGGATATAGCTCCCTGTGCTGTCCAGTAGGGTCTTATTGCTTATCCATTCTAAATGTAATAGTGTGCATCTGCTAACCCCAAACTCCCAGTCCATCCATTACAATTTTTGCCTCATTCTTTCTGAGTACCTGTGTGTGAAGGTGTATACAACTGTATCTCACATCCCCAAGCTTACCTGAACTTCCTGAATAAACCACTGGCACCTGAATCCTTCACCTGGGCTCTGCTTCTGGAAAAACATTAGGTGTCCCTTGTGGGACACCATGAAACTGATGAGTTCCAAGCACAGGGAGCAAAGCAGCAGATCCAAGGGGCAGCTGTAGGGGCCCAACACTCAGTGTTGGAGTGACCTCTGGGCAGATGCAAGAGGGCTGACTCCTGGCACCTTGGGCACATGGCCCCATGTCATACTGGAATGAGGTCTGAGCTGGTCCTGTGGCCAGGTGTGGAAAGGGGGTCTGGCTAACTTCAGGCTGCTGGAGCAAACAGAGAGACCCTTAAGCACAGATCCTTGATCTTGGACTTCCAGCCTTCAGCATTATGAGAAAATGAATTTCTGTTGTTTCAGCTGCCCAGTCTGTGGGGCTTTAATAGAGCAGCCTGAGTTGAAATGCATTCTCCATTGAACACTCCAAATTAACCTGTGTACCATATGTATTCAGTATTCTCTTTTAATGTGAAAACACTTCTCTGCATCTTCAGTTAAATTTCCTTGGCTTTCTTTCCTTCCTTCCTCCTTCTCTCCCTCCTTCTTTCCTTTCCTTTTCTCTCTCTTGATTCCTGGCCCCTCCCTTTAGTGAGCTTTTATAAGTATACGTGTCTCATAGTGATTTACAAGTAGGTGAGTCTTAACATTTATCAATTTTACTGATCTTGATGTTTTCTCATTAATTTTTACCTTTGCTTTTAATTCTCTCCCTAGATTTATCATGTTGCTTATTTTCTAGCTTCCTGAGTTGGCTGCTTCATTGACTTTCAGTCTTCCCCATTTAATAACACAAACATTCAGAGCCACAAGAGTACTTTGTCACGTTCCATGAGCTTTGCTATGCGGAGTTCCTATTGTCATCATGTTCTGAATGGTGTATAATTGCAGTTTTGTTCCCTTCAGTTGAGTTATTTAGGAATACATTTCCAATCGTTTAAATTTGTTTTCCTATTTATCCTTTTGTTTTTCATTTCTGCTTTGTGGTCAGATAATATGGCCTTAAAAAGACTGCTTGTTTGTACCTCAGAGGTTTTCTTGATGCCTAGAACAGCATCTGTTTCTGCATTCCCTTAGAGACGCTTCAGTGAAATGTCTTTTGTTTGTATTTATTTATAACACGGAACTTACTTTTTCCAAGCTGACATTGCTTGGCATACAGGTCCTGCAAGTAGCTCTGAGGATCCAGTGCCAGCAGCATGGACCCAGAAAGTGCTGAGGCAGAACCACCATGAAACCCTGACTTCCCTCAGTGTCGCCTGCTTGACAGGGATAGAACCTGTGTCCTCATGGATACTAGTCAGACTCGTTTCTGCTGAGACACATCAGGAACTCCTCCCATAAAATATTTTTAAAGTATGTGGATCAGGAGTTGCCTGGAAGCCTAGCAGTTAAGGATCCAGCATTGTCACTGCCATGGCTCGAGTTCAGTCCCTGGCTTGGGAATTTCTGTGTGTCAACAGTGGGTGCAGGCAAAAAGAAAAAAAGAAAAAGAAAAAGGATGTAGATTGTTGTTTCCAACATAATAGCATGACTATTGCACACTTATTGGACTATAGTGTAAACCTAATGAGAATGTTCTGGGGTTGGTGGGGAGGGAGCTCCCTGTCATTATATGACCATTCTCCAAGGATGCTCAAGGGGCTGCCAGCATTGGGAGAGAAGCTGGCCTAAATGTCATCCAAAGTCTCTCCGAGCCTGCAGGATTCAGATTCACAGTGATCTGATCCTCCATCCCACCCCAGAGTGATAACTGCTGACTCAGCTGGCCAGGGCACATGATTTTTCATTTGCAGGAAACGTTGCTGCCCTCTGTGCCTTCTTCTCCTCGCCTGCATCTCCAGCTGTCGGCAGCATCTCTCAGATGCTCAGAGTAGGAAGGCAGGGAGCAGAGAGCAGATCTGACCTGGTTCGCATTATCAGTCTCCGACATGCAGAGGACTGAGACATGCCCCTCAGACAGGTGTGTCTGCATCCCTCTCTCCCCTCCTGTTGCCATGGTGAGCAACCTGTCAGGTCCCAGGCTGGAAGCAGATGCTGGGAGAAGGCTGCAGGCTGGAGGACCATTCAAGACGTCCATTAGAGGCATTAGCGAGCCCGGCCTTCCCTTTCTCCATAATGGACTAAATGGTGGCCTGCCCCACTAATGGGTGCTTGGCCATAAAGAAACCTACAGCAGCTAATGCCTTGTTTGCTATTATGTGGATTTCAGTGACAGAAGAAGTGCTTTCATTATAATCTCCATTTGCAGACTTACAGATGCTTGGATCACTCGCGCCTAGGCCACACCTGGTCATGAGCATACATGAGGCCATGGGTCTGGGAACAAAATATTATCGTGAGGACTTCTCTTATGGCGCAGCAGGTTAAGGATCCTGCGTTGTCACTGCAGTGGCTTGGGTTGTTGCTGAGACACAGGTTAGATCCCTGGCCCAGAATTTCCACATGTCATGGTATGGCCAAAAAAAACCCCAAAACATTGTCAGCGTTATCAGCCAACATCACACTGGGCTTTGGGGACACATAAGAGCAGATGCTGAACCACCTGATTACTCCCAATAAGGTCAATAGTTCCTTCAATACCGGGCTGCAGGCTTAGAAGAAATGGGCTCTCTGCTGCATAAATCGTAAGAAAGTTATAATTTACCAATTTAGCAAGGACCCTTCTCTGCAAAGTGTACCAGAAGCCACCCTACAGGGCACACAGCGAGGGGTGGGGTGCAGTGAGTACGACTCTGTGGGCCTCACATTGCTCACAGGGGACAGCTTGGTTGGAGACACTAGGATTCCCACCGGTGCAGAGTAAGGTCCTGCCAGAACCCTGCCAGAACCCAGGGAAGCGTGCAGTGAGCACTGGCTGAGCGTTTTTCCCCCACGCTGCGCTAGGACTTGAGGTTTCCTTCCTTGAGGAGGGGGCAGTGTGCTCTGTATGTGTGGGGAAGGGGAAACAATTACTGGCAACAAGAAGTGCAGATGTGGGACTTTCTTAGGATTTTGACATAGTTCCTAGTCTCTTCCTTCTGTACACAGGACAGGCCTATGTGTCCTTGACCCGCAATTAGGTGTGGCCGTGAGACTCACTGGGGACCATGAAATGCCAGTGGAATGTACATTTACCATTTCAGCAGATGTAAAAGAATAAGGTAGGGGAAAAAAGAATAAAGTAGAATTGATATTTGGAGAGACAATGGCTGAGCATGTTCTAAAATGAATGAAAGACACTAATCCATAGATTCCAGAGGTCCAACAACAACAACAAAAAAAAGTAAAAAGAAATCCATATGTCGACAACATAGTGAAAGTGTAGGAAGACCAAAGATAGATTCTTTGAAACAGACCTATGAAGAGATGGATTAGCTTCAAAAGAGTAACTTTGAAATTCTGAATTCTCCACCACAGAAGAAACTAGACTCCACTTTAATGTGAAGAAAGAAAATAGCACAACTACCCTCAGCAAAAATACCACTCAAGGAGTTTCCACTGTGGTGCATTGCATCAGGTTAAGGACCTAGGGTTTGTCTGTGCAGCAGCTCAAGTGGCTGCTGAGGCACGGGTTCAATTCCCTCCCCCAGCCTCCCCTCCCCCCATGCAGTGGGTTAAGGATCCAGCATGGTAGCAGCTGTGGCTCAGATTCGATCCCTGGCCCGGACACTTCCAAATGCCAGGGGTACAGCCAAAAAAAAAAAAAAAATGCATTTCAAGGATGAGAGTGAAATGACATTTTCAGACAAAGGGAACTAAAACAGTTTGTCAGGAGGAAATTCTAAGAGTTAAACTTCCGGTGGAAACAAAGTGATCCCACGTGGTAAGTCTGAGATGCAGAAGCAGAGAAAAGCAAATGTGAGCACAAGTGCAAGCAAACCTCAGTAATATACAATAGCAATAGCAATACGGTTTTGTGAAGTTTTTTTAAAGTTAGGCTTAATATATAGGGAACAATAAGTCAGGAGGGGAGTAAAGGAAGAAAAAGCCTTGTGTCATCAAGGAAAAAGATATTACTATTAACTTTAAACCTTGAAAAGTTATCTATACATGTTCTAATTTATAAATTACTAAACAATTAGTTCTACAGTGCATAACTTACAAAATGGTGAAAGAAATGGCAATGATTTTTTTAATTTAAAAAAAGCTTTTAATTTTTATGTATTTATTTTCTTTTTACCGCCCCTCCTGTGGCATATAGGACTTCCCAGGCTAGTGGTAGAATTGGAGCTGCAGCTGCTGGCCTACACCACAGCCACAAAAACGCTGGGTCTGAGGCACATCTGTGACTTATACTGCAGCTCGTGGCAACACTGGATCCTTAACCCACTGAGCAGCGCCAGGGATCAAAGCCAAATCCTCACAGACACTACGTGGGGTTCTTAACTCACTGAGCCACAATGGGAACTGCAAAAGTTTTTTTTTTTTTTTTTAATGTTTATTTAAAAAAAGGAAAGAGAGAAACAAACAAAAAAAGAACCAAAAATAAGATGGTGGATGTCAATCCAAATAAATCAGAATTTATATTAAATGTGTAAGTTTAAAGACAGGTAAATGACCATAGACACACCACCAACAGCTTTGAATGGAGTGCCCCTAGTTGAAAGTGATAGACAACCAGCAGCCTTTTTTTGCTGATGACTCACTCTGACCATTGTGACCCGTCGGTGACATCACACAGCGTGACTCAGAGTCAGCGGCGGGCTGGCACACACCTTCTTTACCTCCCTGAGGGGCGAGTGAGGTTTCTGTCTCTTGCATCTGCTTTGTGGAGAGGACTACATCCTCCCAGCTCGCGTGCCATTTGATGACTGCCCTCCCGGCGGCTGCCCCTAACAGCCCCTTGTCCTTCCTTCAAGAGTAGGGGGAGCACGAGCTGTTCAGACCTCCTGCAGAGTTCCAAGGGCCAGTGCTGACACAGACGACTGCTCCATCCTTCTTACCAAGGAGATTTTCCATGAAGGGCATTTCATTCTGACTCTGAGAGTAGAGTAGCGAGCTACTCTGCTTCAAGAACTATTTCCCATGGAGCCAGAAGCCTTAGAAATTTGCCCCTACAACCCTCACCACCGAATCCCACTTAGCAGATTTCAGTACCACTTGGCTTCATGCAGGAGAAAGAACCCCAAGAAAGCCAAAAAGATGGCCAGCTGCAAATACAATGCCTGCCACGTGGTCCCCATCAAGAAGCTGGAGGAGCACGAGGCTGCCTGTGTCAACAGAAGCAGGGCAGAGGAAGAAGACAGCCTGAGGCCTCTGAAAGTCAGCCTTCCAAGCTCAGAGCAGAACAGAAACGCCCCTGCAGTGTCCCCCTGGCTCCCCAACCCGGATGGCTGGAATGTCGATAGCACAAACTGCCACCCCATGTTTGTCCTTAAGACCTTTGTTCCCCAAAATCTTGTCTGTGAAAGCGACACAAGAGAGTCAGAGAGAGACCACACCCTGTCCCTGACCACCCCCCCAGAAGATCATCAGATCAGGAGAGTAAACCGCCAGCGACAGAAGGGAGATGCAGGCCTCTTAAGTTCATGAAAGGAGATGCAACTCACCAGAATAAAAGGTGTAACAAGCAAACTGCACCAGGATGCTTCCCCCCCCCGCCCCCTCCCCCCACCCCGCACCTAACAGATGGGTTTAACAACACTATGCTGGCAAAAGTGGGACAAAATGGGCACTTTTATAACATTGGTGAAAATGTAAGTTGGAGAGCAATTTGACAATAGCTATAAAAATTATCAATGTAATGGGGTAATTCCACTTCTAGGAATTCATCCTGTTAATATAGTCATACACATGGACAACGAGGTAAGTACAAGGACACTCACTGCAGCATTATTTGTAGCAGCAAAAGGTCAGAAATATCTAAATATCCATTAGGAGCATTTGATGAAATTATGGTGCAGTCATGTAATGAAATAGTATGCTGCCCTGAAAAAGTGAGGACACTGTTTCTGTAAGGCATGGACAGGCTAAGACATGTTGTTTAAGTCAGAGGCCAGCACATTTTTTTCTCTAAAGGGCCAGTGAGTATTTCAGGCTTTGCAAGACATATGGTCTCTGTCACAATTACTCAGCTCTGCCCTGGTAACATGACAGCAGCCACAGGCAATATGCAGACAATGAACATAGGTTTCAACAAAACTATCTACAGAAACCAATAATGGGCTGGATTTGGCCTGCAGGGTATAATATGCCAAAGCCTGGCTTAACTGATCAAAGCCAAGTCCATGCCACCATTTTTGTAGATTTCTGGGAGAGGATGTGAACATGGATGTGCTTGCATGCGCAGTTTCTCTGCAAGGATTCACCAGCACAGGCGGCTGCCCACAAAGCCCAGTGTTGATGGCCTAATCCCTTACAGAAATGTTTGTGGCCCTCTTTCCTAAGTGACTGCCAGACAGGGAAGAGAGAAATTCTACCCACAGTACCTTTTATAGATAAATACACATGAATGCATTATCTGGTAAAAAAAATTAAAATACATATTTTTTAAAAACAGCAAACAAAACTTTTGAAAGTTTCCAGGAAGAAAGCTTAACTGCTAAGTTTTTTTTCAAGTTCTTGTAATGTTGTCAGTCCTGACCCCTTCAACACTTTCTACAGTGTTACATAAAGACTTCTTGGAGTTCCCGTCGTGGCTCAGGGATCCAACCCGACTAGGATCCATGTGGATGTGGGTTCGATTCCTGGCCTCGCTCAGTGGGTTAAAGATCCAGCGTTGCCGTGAACTGTGGTGTAGGTCGCAGACATGGGTCGGATCCCATGTTGCTTTGGCTGTGATGTAGGCTGGTGGCTACAGCTCCAATTCGACCCCTGGTCTGGGAACCTCCATATGCCAAGGGTGTGGCCCTGAAAAGGCAAAAAATCAAAAAAAAAGAGCCCCACAGATTTCTCCTTGGAAAAAGAAGGAGAAGCTCTGGGTATTGGCCTTAGAAGCCCCATGGTTAATAAAATGCATGGACTAGAGAGTTGCCATATAGGGAGCAGGAGAAATAAGAAAGTGATATCTAAGGCATATATCTGCAAACTATAGGCCAACAGGACCAGGAAAAAAAAGAAATTTGGTTGAGGTATGAATGCAACCAAGCGGTTATGAGTTAGTCATTACTGAAGGTGAGTGAAGTATAAATTTTATGATTCTCTCCATTTTTACATAAATTTATTTTACTATTCCCTTTTTATAAAAATCTGAAATCTTACATAATAAAAATAATTTCAAATGTATTAATATATCTTACATTTTAAGCTATAGTATATTTTATATATCCTACAATATTACATATTTTATCTAAACTACATACATTACATTATAATATGTAATAAAGTTTTTTAGGAGTTCCCTGGTGGCTCAGTGGGTTAAGGACCCATCATTGTCACTGCTGTGGCTCAGGTGGCTGCTGTGGTGTGGGTTTTAACCCTGGCCCTTTAACTTGCACATGCCACAGGGCATGCCCTCCCAAAAAAAAATGTATATACAGTCAATGAATCACTTTGCTGTATACCAAAAATACAACACTGTATACCAACTATACTTTTTAAATTTAAAATATATATATTATACATTTTAATGAAAACAGTCTTAAATATATAACTATACATTTATATGCAATAAATGTTTTAAATATATATTATGGAATATTTCAAATTTAGACCCTGGAATAGAGAAAGATATTGGTGGAAAAACTGGTAAAATATAAATAAAGCCTGTGTGGCTGTTAGTAGTGTTGTACTGATGTGTATTTCTTGGATTTGCTGAGTGCACCATGGTCTTGTAAGATGTTAACATTAGGGAGAGCCGGGTGGAGGGTAGAGGGGAACTCTTGGTGCTATCTTTGCAATTTTTTAATAAATTTCAATTATTTCAAAACAAAAAATTTATACACTCACAGAGCAAAGAGCCACATGACGGACACAAGGATGGCTTGTCATCAACCGTCTACGGACCTGGGGCAGCTGGCTAACCAGCCTGGCATTGTGTCCTCACTCACAGAGTAAGTGTGAGTGAGGTCACAGGATGGGCTGAAGAATTACGGGATTTAACACACGTAGGACTGTCTAGAATAAAGGAAGCCCTTGAGTAACGTTAACTACTAGTACAGCAACAGCAGGGGCATCCAGCCAAGAGAAAATGTATGGTCGTAAGAGAAAAAACAATGAGCAAGCAAATTTACAAAATATATAAACAAACGTCATCAACTGAGAGAATCATCAATGTTGCATATAAAATGCTAAAAAGGGAACTTCTAAATAAAGATAAGCCAGGGTGAGAGTTCTCTCTGTAGACTAGGATCCATGAGGATGCGGGTTTGATCCCTGGCCTCCCTCAGTGGGTTAAGGATCTGGCATTGCTGTGAGCTGCGGTGTAGGTTGCAGATGTGGCTCAGATCCCATGTTGCTGTGGCTGTGGTGTAGGTCAGCAGCTGCAGCTGTGATTTGACTCCTAGCCTGGGAACCTCGACAGGCCACAGGTGTGGCCCTAAAGAGCAAAAAATAAAAATAAATAAATAAAAATAGGCTGGTAGAGGCCATTGTTCAGAAGGAAAAGAAACATGAATAACAAAAATGAGAAATAAACAAGCCAAGAGAAGAGAGACCCAGAGATTACAAAAAACTATAAATTTAACAAAGAGGGGAAGAAAGGAATAAGAGAGAGAAAACACAAAACTAAATGGTAGAAATCAATCCAAATATATCAATAATCATAGAAATGTGAAAGGATTTCACTCGCCATATTTCTAAATCAGATTCATGTCCATTCTAATCAACAGTAACCAATACTTTTCAGTCAGAGATAATGGGAAGTACATGACATGTAAGCTACTGCCACCACCTCCCATGCCTGTAACAGACATAACCCATCAATCGTAGCATTCTTTCCTGAGCCTGGACAATACCTTCAGCATCCTTCTCAACACACAGCTCCAGGTTACTATTACAGAGAGATCAGCTGTCTTAACAGAGTCCACCCCTGAGCCAGCTCCCCACTTGCCCCATTCTCACTGTCACATCCCAGCTCAACATGTTCCAGGAGGAGTAAAGAAACACAAGAAAAAGTCCTACCTGGAGATTTGGAGGAAAGACCAGGCAAGAGAGGAATGCTGCTCTGAATTCCTGAATCTCAGCCAGCTGTTCCCTCTCTTCCTCATTCCGTGCCCCCGCTGGGCCTGTCTCCAGGAGAACATCTGCAGCAAGCCAGACTCTAGCAGGGACCATCATGAAAGCCCTTGTTAGCAGTGACAGTGACCACAGCAAGCTAATGCTGGGCTGGGAGCGAGGGACTGGCAGCCCCACTGGCCCCGGGCAGCAGGTGAACTTTCCAAGTTCATTTGGAGGATTTCTGGCAAAGGGGGAGCCTGGCAGAAAAGCCCTGTGCTCAGGCAGAGGGGCTCTGGCACAGCAAAGGAGGAAAGAGCCAGGGTCGGGGGGAGAATGGGTATGACTGCCCCCGGGGCCGGGTGCCGTACAGATACTAAGTCCCAGCCACAACCCTGAGGGGACAGTATTTTTATTTCCAATATACAGCTAGGAAAAGTGAGTCTCAGAGAAGCTAAATAACTAGCCTTGGTTCACAAGGCTAACAACTAGCCTTGTGGTAAGTGGCCTAATTCCAGTCCTGAATTTGCATAAACCAGAAACGTACACAAGTTCAACGAGGGGAGCTATCCACAACAGCACTCTGTAACACCAGTCTGGAAACACTCCTCGTGTCCTTCAGGAGTACCAGTTACAGTACAGAAAAGTCCCTCAACGGGACACAGTCATGAGAATGAACCCTAACTACCCAGTCAAACCAAGGTAAATCTCACATAAAGCGAAATTCAGTTCACACAACGCTTTTGAAAATGGCAAGGGAGTTCCCGTCATGGCTCAGGGGTAATGAGCCCAGCTAGGATCCGTGAGGACGTGGGTTTGATCCCCAGCCTTGCTCAGTGGGTTAAGGACCCAGTGTTGCCGTGAGCTGTGGTGTAAGTCACAGATGAGGCTTGGATTCCACGATGCTGTGGCTGTAGTGCTCTGATTTGACCCCTAGCCCAGAACTTCCACATGCCTCAGATGTGGCCTTAAAAAGCAGGGGGAAAAAAAAAAAAAAAAAAAGACAAACCATTGATGGTGTTTGCGGTCAGGATGGTGGTACTGGTCATGGACTATTTCTGGATCTGAGTACTGGTTACCCGAATGTGTCCACCTGAAATTCATCCAGCTATTCACTTGGGATCTGTGTACTGTCCCATGTTGAATTTCCAGGCAAAGTCTTTAGAAACTGAACCTGTACCTCAGGTAGATGCTTCCTCTACTGCACCCCACTGCTGCCCTGGCTGATCACTATGAAACAGACGACTACAGAGAACAGGGCACTGAAATGCCTGTCTTGATTGGGCTCAAGTTCTGACTTGCCCACTTTCTAGTAACTTCTGCTCAGAGCAATCCACTGAAACGTGGACACAGACTTCTCCTTTGCAGGGTTATTGTGCATAAGAAAGAAACAAGGAAGCATTTTGTAATAACATCCTAAGACCCCATGTTTTCTGAGCCCCCAGCGTGTGCCAGTGTTCCCTCCAAGCCCTTCCACAGCTCTGGAAGGTGAAGGCTTCCCCCAGTTTATCGCCCAGGACTTCAAGGCTCAGAGCAGGAGAAAGCCAGGCTGGGATTCACATCCAGGTGTTCCTGATCCAAAGTCACGGCTGCCAGGAGAGCCCCACAAAGCTTGCCAGATGTTCTAGGCAACAGTCAAGATACAGACATTGTCACAGAGACCCTGGGTTCTAGAATCCTTCCTCCCTCTCATTTCCAACAAAGTTCTGAGTCTCTGAAGTTCCTCCTCCACCCTGTTGAGCCCATGGTGCATTGTTCATTTTCCTCTCCAGCTAACACAACCTACCTTTCTCATCAGCCAGTGGTTATGGCCATGTTAATCCTGTGTAACAAACCACTCCAATACTTAATGGCTTCAAACAAGGTTCTTTTTTTTTTTTTTCCCCCCAAACAAGATTCTTAACATGTGTTGTTTGGGGGTTGGCTACTCTGGGTCCAGAAAAAAGCAGACCAAGAAAAAAAAAAAAAAAAAAAACAAAACCACACACATAGTTCCCGTAATGCCTCAGAGGTAATAAACCTGACTAGGATCCATATGGATATGGGTTTGATTCCTAGCCTCCCTCAGTGGGTTAAGGATCTGGCATTGCCATGAGCTGTGGTATAGGTTGCAGACCCAGCTCAGACTGGTGTTGCTGTGGCTGTGGCTGTGGTGTAGGCTGATAGCTGCAGCTCTGATTTGACCCCTAGCCTGGGAACTTTCATATGCCATGGGTGTGGCCCTAACACACACACACACACACAAAACAAACCCAGGATATTGGATATTTGGACAACAGGATTAATAGAGGACAAAAATGGGACACTGCCCCCAACGCCTACAGACCTCACACTCTTTTTTGATCTAAAAGAAACACTGGGAGTTCCTACTGTGGCGCAGTGGTTGACGAATCTGACTAGGAACCATGAGGTTTTGGGTTCAATCCCTGCCCTTGCTCAGTGGGTTAATGATCCGGCATTGCTGTGAGCTGTGGTGTGGGTCGCAGATGCGGCTCGGGTCCCACGTGGCTGTGGCTCTAGTGTAGGCTGGTGGCTACAGCTCCGATTCCACCCCTAGCCTGGGAACCTCCATATGCCGTGGGAGCGGCCCAAGAAAAGGCAAAAAGACAAAAAAAAGAAAGAAAAAGAAAAAGAAACACTGACAGAATTGATCATATGCTTTACCATAAAAGCAAGTTTCGACAAATTTCAAAAATATGAAACCACACAGGTGATGCTTCCTGACCAAAGAATTAAGCTAGGAACCAACACTAAAAAGCCTCCCCACCCCCCTGTCCAAGCTGCCCCAAGCCTTTCTCTCTGCCACATCATATCAAAGCAGGATGGGACACTAATTAGCACCTGCTGGGTACCAGGCCTGCTGCTCTCAGGGAGGGGACAGACATGCCCCAACCAAGCCTCTCTGAAGGGCATCTGAGACTCAGGCTTGGGCACCTGCCCTTGCTAGACTGTTTTGTTCATTATGTGCTGTAACCTACATACCTCCAGGTCGGCTCTAGACAATATACAAGTAAAACACCTTCATCCTGACCAGCTGAGCCCACAGGCCTGCATCAGTGAAGTCTGATTCCCAACTTATAGCAAAACTCAGCTTTAACTGCTTTTAAACACATCTGACCAAGTGTAGAAACATAAAATCCATCTTAGAGGGGCTTAAATCACCGTCATTGCTGAATCAGAGCCTTGGTGTTCTCTGGAAATAGCTGGAACACGGAACTGACGCACACGGGGGTCTGTGGAGAAAGGGGTTCATTCAGGGAACCACACTCCGAGTTAACCCTGGCCTAACCTCCTGTCCCTGAGCATCTTTCTCCTGCCAATCAGCTTTCTTTGGCTCAGTACAAGGGGGGCATGTCTTTCTCTGGATAAAGAACTGCGTCCTCACAATTGCTGCCCAACGGTGGACCTGGTTACTGAATAGCAGTCACTCCTCCCCATCAGCGGGGGTGTTCAAGCAAAGGCCAGACAACTGCTTGATGTGAATGCTGAAGAAAGAGCCTGAAAATCAGAAAAAATGCTTCAAGCACCTACCAAGACCTTCAAGGAACGTCTAGGGCCCACTTTACCTGTAGCAGCAAACACACTTGTGGCCACCAGGTGGTGATAGGGTTGCACCATCATTACAAAGGCTTTATTTACTAGCCCAGACTTTTTCCTGAAAGTACCAGAAACCTAACTGAAAAACATAAACAGCTCAAATTAAAAGTAGGAATACCATACTATCCATCCGTTCCTCGCCGGGGCACCTCAGCCCCTTGCTTGCTAATTCCCTCTAGCTTATCGCACTGTCCTGGAAAACACCAGGCTCTGGACCAGTGCAGATGCCAAGTTGCCCAAGGCTGCAGGCCCCGCTGGGGCACTGGGGCCCCAAACTCATGGTCAAACCACAGCAGGACCCTCAGCACTGAGGCAGTAGCACCAGTAACCCCTCCCAAGTGGGCTCTTCCCTCTCCGTCCACAACAAATCTTCTCAAACCTCCTCCTACCTCCTAATAGACGGCCAGTCCTCGTGCTATTACTCCCTTGTCTTCCCTCAATGCCCTACTACCTTTGGCATCTTCTGCATAGATTGGTTGGTGTACAGTCCACCTCCCCTCTTTAGTCTAAGCTCCATGAGAGCAAGGTTGTCTGAAGGTGAGGTAGGTTGGCGGAGTTTTCCTTTTTTTGGCTCTTGTACCCTCAGCACCAGATCCACGCCTCACCCAGGAAGGGGAAGGAACTGGAGGGCCCCTGGGTGCGTGTTCACCTCATGCACAAAGCAGAGAACAGCTCCAGGGCAAGCTAGCAGGTCTGCAGTTACTGCAACTGCAACCAACCCTTGGGGTGGGGGTGGGGGTGCAGCATGGAAGAGCCCCAGAAATAAGCCCTCAAGGTGGGTGGGTAGGACCTGGGGAGCAGGGCGCTGGGCAGAAGCCCTGTTGGGTTGCAGGACTGTTCACTTCAAATCACCCCCAGGAACTTGTGATGAACTCTGTCGGGAATAGGGGGTGGGGGGTGCGCAAGTGGTCCCAGGGCACCCCCATCTGAATCTGATATGGGTACAGAGTCATGGTACCACCCCTAGAGATAAAGGCACCTGGCCCTCACCCTCACCACAGGGCATGGTCCCCTATCGGTGCTGACAGCCCTGCGGGGAGCAGTCAGTGACAGTGCCTGGGTCTCTGCAGGTCAGCAGGGGAGGGAAGTGGGGAGGGGGGATCCAGGCTGAGAGATCAGCAAAGGCATGGGGTATGAAGGAGGCATGGCCCAGCCATGGGACAGCCTGGAGCGTCCAGCTCGGCCACATGGGCTGCAGGAGGGAGGTGGAAAGAGGAGAGGAACCAGGACACAGCCAGGATCAAACCAGGCTCAACTGTTTGAGGAGGAAGGTGGGGTCCAGAGCACAAGAGAAAGGCAATTTTATTCTTTCAAGAAAATAAATGTACCAACAGGTTGAAGGAAATGCTGGCCACGTCCCCTGTCCTAAGCAGAGGTCTGAGATGAGGTCAGGCCTGACCAGGGCTGGAGTGAAGCTAACGAGGCTCCCTGTGCACTGGTGGGGAGGACAGGCCAGCTCAGAGGTGGGGCTTTGTTCTGTTAGCACCAGGAACCGCCCGCAGCTGCAGCCGGACTCGGAGACAGGACAGGGGGCGGCCCTGCTCTGTCTCCACCTGAGCAGTCTGGGGAGGGGCTGGCGGCAGAAGGCTCCCTGCAGGCGGTCATCTGAGTGAGTCTCAAATTCACGGCCCTACCTTGGCCCCCCAGCCCCCTGTAAACATGAGAACAGGCTTGTGACGGCCAAGTCCCTAGGACAAGATGAGGGTCCGAGAGGTGTGGCTGGGCTTCACACGACCCAGGAGCTGCCGGGCTTTCTCCTGCATGAAGAGCTGGTCCCTGGTCCCCCCACAGGCCACCGTCTTCCAGGCGCTGGTCATCTGGGAGGAGGCAAGAAGGTTACCTCTAGGTAGGGGCAGCGGACACTCCCAGGGGAGCCTGGCGACCTGGCCAGGGAGAGGTGGGGACATTTCTATGACCCTCCCTTCCTCTAGAAGCCACAAGTCTTTTTTTTTTTTCTTGTTAGGGCTGCACCTGCAGCACATGGAGGTTCCCAGGCTAGGGGTTGAACAGGAGTTGCAGCTGCCGGCCTACACCACAGCCACAGCCACACGGGTCTGAGCCATGTCTGCCACCTACACCACAATTGGTAGCAATGTTGGATCCTTAACCCACTGAGCGAGGCTAGAGATCGAACTCACATCTTCACAGACACCATATCAGGCTCTTAACCCCCTGAGTCACAACAGGAACTCCATAGAAGCCAAAAGTCTTTCTGTGCTCGCCTCCCCCCTTTCTGGTGGACCTGGGGAAGTCACACAGAGGCAGAGCTGGTGCCATGCGGCACCAGCTTCTACTTGAGGAAAAGCTACAGCCACGCAGGCTGGTGAGGAACAGAGAGGTTGACACCTGCAGATGCTGAGAGGAGCAGGCAGGGCATCCCCCCCAACCCCCCTTCAAGGACAAAAGTCACAGAGACAACGACTCGATTATGAGTGAGGCCACATCATGAAGGAGGGGCTTTGTGGACGGAAGGCCTCCAGTACACAGGTTCCCTGAGCGGGGGCGTCTGGACAGAGATGTGAGGCCTGCGTTAATCAGGCAGCAAAGCCACAGAAGAGCCTCAGGCGAGGCAGAGCCTGTGCAAAGACCCACAGGCGCAGAGCAAGGCCCCGAGGCGGATGCACTCACAGGGGCAGGAGCTGGAAAGTGGCCGCGGGACTTCTGCGCTGCCGGCTTCTCAGGCTTGGCTTGCAGGAAGCCCTCGTTGAGCAGGCTGCTGTCTGGGGTGAAGCCAGAGGAGCTTGGTGGGATGTTGGTTGGCTGAAACCAAAATCAAGTCAAAAGCTCATCATTCTGCCACGAACTCTTCGTGGGAAGGAGAAAAGGAACCCACAGGCACGTCCCAGCACCACCACCTGCAGGCTGTCAAGATCTTGGGCAGGACATTAACTTTGTGCTAAGCCAGTTTCCTCCTCCAGATGGGAGTTCATGTAAAGATCAAGCAGGAAATAGCTGTAAAGTGCCTGCTTCAGAGCCTGACACTTAGTAAATGCCCAACAATGCTGGTTCCTCATCCCATGCTGATGAGATGAGGGTGCTTCATCCTAGGACCAGAAATACCCAGAGGCACCTTCGTCAACAGCACTCACAGGGAACTGCACAAAGCAGCCCCAGGTCCGTCCAACCTCCCCCTCTGCTCAGCTTTACCCTCCTCATAGTCTGCTGGGCACGGTGCCCTTATTACAGGCAAGATCCTGAGGCTCAGGTGCCTGAGATCCCAGGGACCAGGTGCAGTGTCAGGACTTGTCCCGGCCCCACTCTACCTCCTGTGCTCTTAAGCACTTGCCCTAGTTTTCCTTCTGCTAATTATGTAACTCGCCCGAGGAGATGCAGGCTGCAGGTCAGGCTGGAAGGCACTAGGTCTCCAGCATGGCTGGATGCCTGGCCAGAGCGAGGCTTCTCTGCAAGGCCTGCGACAGCAGGAGGCGTACCGGCAGGTGGACCAGACAGGCTCTGGTCAGGCAACCCTTTGCCTCCTGAGCATCACCACAGCCTTATCTCTACCTGGAGCCAGTGAAAGAAGGGCCCACAGGAGTTCCCGTCGTGGCACAGTGGCTAACGAATCCAACTAGGAACCATGAGGTTGCGGGTTCGGTCCCTGCCCTTGCTCAGTGGGTTAACGATCTGGCGTTGCCGTGAGCTGTGGTGTAGGTTGCAGACGCGGCTCGGATCCCGCGTTGCTGTGGCTCTGGTGTAGGCCGGTGGCTACAGTTCCAATTAGACCCCTAGCCTGGGAATCTCCATATGCCGCAAGAGCGGCCAAAGGAATAGCAAAAAGACAAAAAAACAAACAAACAAAAAAAGAAGGGCCCACAGGGTCCGCTGCAAGGATCAACAGTGTGGCACTGTTCCTGGGGCCCGGACCCCGTGAAAGCAGCAGCCCCCTTCCTGATGTCGGTTGGGAAGTGGCAGTGCCCACACCAGGGCTAAGGTGCCCTGATCACCTGAGACATATGGGGTCACCCCTGCAAGAATACAAAGGAAGGCACTGGGGACCCAGAAACCAGTTGTCAAGCATATTCTAGCAATCACCTCCTGCCAAATAAACCCTTCTGTGAAAGACAAAGCAGGGCTGCCTGGACTGAAGCCAGGGGTGGGTGCCCCACTCCCCCTTCCCCTCCAGCCCCCTTCCTGCTGAGCCTGGCACACGACTCCACCTCCAGGTCCTCACACTCCAGGGCTCCAGAGGCAGAAGGCCTGAGAGACGCCATCCGTGCAGCCCTCTGCATCTGCGGGGGAGTAGGGGCGGCCCCCCCAGGTCACTTCTCTCCCAGACCCCTTACCAAGGACAGAGGCTTTGGCAGTGTGGACATCATCAGCTTCACGTCCTCATCCACGATGTCCAGAGCCAGGGACTTGCGGACTTTCTTGATGGGGCTCCGCCGCAGCTGGGGGGGAGGAGATGGTGAGGGCAGACGTTCGGATCCCCTGGGTCACCGCCAGTATCTGATGACGCCTGCCCCAGCTGCCCTGGTCACAGAAGTGGGCCCTGGGGCGGGGGAGCCCTGAGCAGGCCCAGCTGGTGAGGATTTTCTGGGGGAGGCCTGGGGGACACTTTGGCCCCGTCGCAGACTGTGCACACAGGGCAGACTGTTCTGTCAGACGTGCCGGCAGGGAGCGAGGACACCAACACCCCCCAACCCCGTCCCAAAGGGAACAAGCACAGTCACAAATCTCTACCACCCTAAACACGCTCCTACATGGCCCAGTTACAACTAAAACACCACTGCTGGTGAGTGACATGGAGACTAAAACCTCAGGGACACAGGCTGTGACAGGAATGCCCTGCTTCATCCCCACGCTGCCTAAAAGCAAGTCAGGGGTCGGCGCCAATACCTGAGAGGGGCTCTGAGACTAGAACTTTTCCCCCGACCCAGCACTGTGCCCCAAATACAAGGCGCAGAACCACCTGCCAACAGAGGAGCTGGGGTGGGGGGGGGGGGGGCGATCCCAGTCACACTTTCTACCTACACCCCCCAGGCCCAGCCCAGTGGGTCCCTCCCAGCCTGGCTGCCCACCTTCTCCCCTGCCTGCCACCCGTACACACTCCGGTCTTCCCCTCTCCCTGGGAGAAAGGGGCACAAAGAGAAGGGGACACGAATCCACCTGCTGTCAGGAAATGACACAGGCTGGGCGGTGGGAGGGAGTGCCCAGCACGGCCCTGTCCTGCCCTCTGCGCTCAGGTGTCCCTGCCAGCTCTCCACCTTACTTGAGCCCGCTGCCCCCCCTTGTTCATGTGGCCTAGATGCCTGCCGGCTCCATTTAAAGGATTTCCCTTGAAATCCTCTTGCCCTTTCTACCCCCTTCATGTCCCTGGGCGTTGCCGTATCCGCACATGGACTCCAGGAGGGAGCAACCGCCTCTGGGTCTCAATCTCCCTCTATCCGCACTGATGCGGAGCCCACATCAGAAGAGTGGAAACGATGCTGAACAGCTAAGGCTTCAGTTCAAAGGGCAAGAGGCAGGGTCCCAGGCGCCAGGGCCCCACCTTGGTTGGCTGCATGGACAACTGCTCTGGGGGACAAAAGCCGGGGCTGCAGCTCCACGCCCCCTCCTTCTGAGCCTTCCGTTTACCAGCTGCCCCCAGACCCATTCCCTCCCTGCCACTGATCGCCTCCACCTGGCTCCACCTGCCCCTGGCCAAGCCTCCCAGGCTGGCAGCAAGGGCACCCTACCCCGCCAGCCACTCACCCCAGACTTCCTCTTCTGCTTCTCGGGCCTGGCTTCATCCTCGATGGTGAGCTCAATGCCGGCCTCGGAGCGCAGCACCTCCTTCAAGTCCTCCTCCAGGTGTGGGGTCTGGGGCTACGGGCAGGGGCGGGGATGGTCCAGGTGAGGTTCCGCACCCTGGCTGCCCTGGGCGACACCGCAGCTGCCCCAGGCGATTCTAGAAGGGGCCCGGGGCCTCCCACACACCAGCCATGGCCGTTAACCGTCTTGCCTGGACAAGCAGACACTGACCTCCAGGCGCCGAGGGCCGCCTGGGCCAGGAGGGTCCCCCCTTCACCACAGCAACCCTCACATAGGCCCGGGCAACAGCTGTCAACTTCCTCAGGCAGAAATGGAGGCTCAGAGAGTGAGAGCCAGGCCCAAGGCCACACAGCTATGAGGTCAGAACCTGGACGCACTCCAAGTCCACACCCCTCACTCCTCTGTCTCGCACTAACGGGGACATTGAGTCCACTGCCCTTTCTCAGGCCTGGGGGTTTAGGCAGCAAAGACCAGGGGAGGGAGAGAGCCACTGAGCAGAAGGTGACACGACGACACCTAAGAAGTCACTCTAAAAGCCCCCACATACTTTATCACTGCCAAGGTCAGATTCACCCTCTCAGACGTGGCCGGTGAGCAGCCAGACCTCTTATTATCCCGGAGCCGAACCCCACTCAGGCAGTTAAGGGCAGTGCTGATGGTGCCTGGCCTAGTGCCTGTGCGACTCAGGCAGCTGCGTCACAAGACGGGGAATCACGGCCCCACAGGCCAGACCCCAGCAGTGAGCAGGGTGGGGAGTTCGCTGCAGGCTTTGTCCACATAGACCCGCCTTTCTCCCACTTTTGGCTGGTTTCTAAGACACTGTCCGTCTCAGAAAGCCCAGGGGAACCAGCTCTCTTTTTCCAGTGGGGGAAGCAGGATCTTCTCACGAACTGGAGGAGCTGGTGGAAGAAGGGCAGCTCTCACACTGCAGGGGAAGAGCCCCAGGAGACGTCCCCTCACCGGCTGGCAGCTCCAGCCTAGCCAGCAGGGAGCATCTTGTAAAGAACGGGCAGTCGGCCTCTGAAGTTTGAACAGCAATTCGCCACTTCCCTGAACCAGCCCCGGCACCCAGCGAGTCCTTCTCCATTCAGGGCCTGTTGGTTACACATTTATGCCTCTAACGTTGGTCTCCACCACCTCGAGCTCCTCCAGGACCAGCACCGGCCAGCACTACCCAGCAGGCGCTCAGGCAATGCTGATGAACTGGTAACGCAGCCTGAAGGGCCCCAGTTATAAACTAGGACATGTGTCACTTCCCAGGCCTGCTGGGAGACTCCAGTGAGGTCTCGGAGGGACAGGGGTGCTGTGAACCACAAATGGCTGGAGGACCAGGCTGACCACAGCACATACCAGGGGCTTCAGTGGTCCGTACTTCTCCAGGGCGTTCTTGAATGGCGTCGGCGTGTGGGGAGTGTTGTCTACGGAGTACTTCTGATCTGGGGTTACAAACCTGCCAGGGACAGACAAGGAGGCTTAGGGACAGGGTTGGGGAGAAAGACCAGCTGCCCGGCCTCAGGCTGCCCATGATTCCCATACCCTCAGCAAAACTACAAACCCACAGATCCAAGCAGCTCTATGAACACCAAAGATAAGAAAAAAAGAAAAATACATCACAGTGCTTCCGAATCAAACTGTTCAAAACTGATGATAAAATACTACAAAAGCCCCAAGACAGGAGAGCAACATCTTTAAAGCAAGGAGGAATATTGCCGACCTAGAATTTGATACCCAGCAAAATCTCTCTCAAAAATTAAGGCAACTTTTCCGATACAGAAAAGCTGGAAAAACTCACCACCAGCAGGCCCACACTACAATGTAAAAGCGTGATCTTCAGACAGAAGGAACGATGTGCATCTACAGAGGAACAAAGAGCACTGGGACTGCTTCTTAGTGTGGGAGAACCCACAGAGGCTGATGCAGCAGCAGCGGATTAGGAATATGGAGGAGAAGGTAGGGGAAAGAGAGGTATTCACTCCTTTTGTGGTTTTAACTCTTTAAAGAGCTTAGATTTAACGTCCAGGATTTTGGCTTGAATAGAGAATCATTTCTCATGAAACCTACTTATGGTAAATTTTAGACCAACCATTGAGAGGCTGATTTCTTTCTTTTTTTTTTTTTTGGTCTTTTTCTAGGGCCACACCCGTGGCATATGGAGGTTCCCAGGATAGGGGTCTAATCGGAGCTGTTGCTGACGGCCTACACCACAGCCACAGCAAACGCCAGATCCGAGCCTCGTCTGCAACCTACACCACAGCTCAAGGTAACACTGGATCCTTAACCCACTGAGCGAGGCCAGGGATCAAACCCGCAACCTCATGGTTCCTAGTCAGATTCGTTTCCGCTGTGCCATCACAGGAACTCCAACAGGCTGATTTCTGATGAAAGGATTCTGACATCTTTTCTGAAATCGTGTAAATCATTACAAAGACTATAATTCCTGAGCTGAGGAGTTCCTGTCGTGGCTCAGTGGAAATGAATCTGACTAGCATCCATGAGGATGCAGGTTCGATCTCTGGCCTCACTCAGTGGGTTAAGGATCCAGCGTTGCTGTGAGCTGTGGTGCAGGCCAGCAGCTACAGCTCTGATTTGACCCCTAGCCTGGGAACTTCTATGTGCCACAGGTGTGGCTCTATAAAAGACAGGAAAAAAAAAAAAAAAAAAAGAAATTCCTAAACTGATTCCTGAGTTACAACTTAACTGGTGAAACAGAAATAGCAGTGTTTCTCCCCAGCAGATGTAACAAGCAGAAGAGCAGTTAAGCAACTCCCTCTACCCTGGAATTCAAGAGTCATATGACACAAGAAGTTAACTTATTGTGAAAGCACCTCCACAGAAGCTCACAGGTGAGCAACCTGCACAGGCTTGAAGGTGAAGTGTGTGCTTCCTAAGCTCAAAAGCCAGGGGCACGACCATCCCTCCTGATGAAGCACCAGAGACAGAGAGAACCAGGGGCCCTTGTGTCCTTCACATGGGGCCCCTCGAACACAGTGGCTCTGCACATGAAACTTATAAAGGATGCAGAAATCACATCTTTCATGGCAAGGTCAACCCTCCCTTTCTGAGATCAGAAAACCATCAAATTAAAGAAATAAAAATGGGGAAGTTCCCTGGTGGTCTAGTGGTTAGGACTCAGCACTTTCACCACTGCAGCCCAGGTTCAATCCCTGGTCTGGGACTGAGATCCCACATGAAACCGCTGCACTAGGTAGCCAAAAACAAACAAACAAAAAAACAAAGGTGAAGCATCAGCCGATACTGACAAAAGTGAAGAGGAATGGGGACCAGGAGGAGGCTGCCTTCTTGAAACAGTCGCAGGTGTTTTTCCAAGGTGTCCCTCCCCAGAGTCTCCCCCAGGCTGGCCACGCTGGGGGAGGGGCCGGCCCGGCACTCACGCGGCGTGTTTCTGGTGCAGGGGTGTCTTGTCCCGGTGCAGCGGTGTAGTGACTACCACTTTCTGGCTGCACACGGGGGTGGACGTCAGCGATGGGCTTTCCAGCTCCAGTGTGTCCTGTTTGTTCCAGAAGTTCAGAAACTGCCAGGAAAACAGGAAACAAGACAACATGATGACCTAAGAACTCCCAGCCAGCAGGCACTGGAGAGCAAAGGCCAGGACAGTCCAGCAGCAGGGCTGAGTAGACCCCGGGCCTGGCATCGCCATCCTCCCTTTGCAGGAAGTCTACCTCCCACCCCCACGTGCTACTGACAGACGTACTTAAGGCAAAGACGGCTGGTTGAGACCAGCTCCTTTTCAGAAGGAAAAAAATAGCTCTTATGTGATCCGTGACAGACAGGGGTTAATGATGATGGAGGCGGTGACATTAACAGACACACCTTCTCATGCCAGAGCAAAGCACTGCACACTGAGAATCTCACGTAGTTTTCACAGATCCTCTGAGATGTCCATACTATTACGATTCCCCTTTTACAGATTTGGATTCTGTAAGGTTTGGATTCTGGCCCTGGATGCTGGAGGAGGGACTCCAACCCAGCTCTGAGCCAAGTCTGAGGACCACCTCTGCCCTGAAAGTGCCCTTGGACGCACAGGGCCACCTGCAGCCCTCAGGCCCAATGCCCTTGGTGGGCTTCCTGAGCAGGGCAGCTGCACTCCCACACCCTGGGCTGCTGTCTGGGCAGCTCTGACCTGGCTTTCTTCTCTCTCCAGATAGCAGCCCTCCCATGAGGCCCACTGTGGGCTGAAGTGTGCTCTTCCCAAGGTCACATGCTGACACCCTAACCCCCGGTACCTCAGGCTGTGACCATATTTGGAGGTGGGGCCTTTAGAGAGGTGATCACAGTAAAACGAGGTCACATGGGTGGGCCCTGACCCAGGAAGACTGGTGTCCTTAGAAGCTGATCAAAGAAGGCGAGAGATTATAAAAGCAAAGAGGTCAGGAATGCAGACCCTGTGGGAAGACCGTGGGAAGACATAGCAAGGAGACGACCATGGAGAAGCCCGAGAGGCCGGAGAAGAACCCTCCCTGACCACACCTCGATCTTGGGCTTCCAGCCTCTGGAATTAGGAAAATAAGTGCATTGTTTCAGCCACCCTGTGTATGGTACTTTGTCACAGCAGCCCTAGCAAACTAATGCAGGGCCCCTTACAGACACACCACAGACAGACAGCCTGACACGTGGGCCTGGCCTCAGTCCCTCAACAGCAGATGAGGGGGTGGCCCCTGGAAACGTGCCACCTCTGGGCCTCACTTTCTCTTTGTTTTCTGGCCACGCCTGTAGTACATGGAAGTTCCTGGGCTAGGGATCGAACCCAAACCACAGTTGTGACAATGGTCCTTAATTTGCTAAGCCACCAGGGAACTCCTGGGCCTCACTTTCTCCTGTCCTCAGAGGAGGGAGAGCCATTCCTCCAGTCCAACCGCCCCTATGGCCCGCAGTGCAGTGCATTCTACTTGCCCAGGCTGTATCTAAGACCCTCCAAGGCCCCCGGTCCATCCCCCCCGGCCTCCCGATCCATCATTCCTCCTGGCCCCCATCCTGACCCTAGCCCTGCTCCCCCAGTCCCCCCACCCATCACTCCTAGCTCTGGACTTCACACCACACTCTACTCTCCCCTGACTCTATGCCTTTATTCAAGTCCATCAATGGACCAACAACCCCCAGCTGAGACACCACTGAGTGCCTCCCCCACTCTAGGAAAGACGGGATCCCCTCAACACTGTGTCTACCACAAGCAGCGCCTGGGTAGTACTCAACACAAGGCGCTCTCAAGGCAGTAACTGCTCTCCCACCTGCCACGTCCCCCAAACCAGCCATCCTCTCCAGGGCAGGGCTGGGCCACGGGCCCTTCGCTCCCCAGGGCTGGCATATGGGCTATGATATTGGTGCTCAGTAACCCATTCTTCTTACAAATGCGCCGTCCTCCTCCCTCCCGGCTGACACACTCCTGTGGACACACATCCTGGCTGACACACTCCCGGGGACACACCACCCCCCCAGATGCAGCTAATGTACCACAAGCCTCCTTCACTCCCTTTGTCATGTTCATGTGGATCCTTTTTTCCTAACTCATCTTCCTATCAGCAGGTAAGCTGCATAAGGGCAGGGCCAGGCCTGTTTTTCCTCTCCTGCGTCTGCAGCACTGGGCCCAGGGCCTCACACAGAGCAGACTCTAAACCAGCATGTAGGGGCCCTGGGGCACTGTCACCGGCGCCCAGTGAACAGTTGGGGTAGGGTCCACACACCTGGGAGGGCGAGAAGGGCAGGGTCTTGACGGGTGTGCTCTTCGGGGTGAGGCTGTTGCAGGAGTCCAGGAAGGACAGGCTGGCGCTGTTCTCCGTGACGGGGGACAGGGCGACACGCCTCTTCTTCTGCCGCTTGAGCACTGAGGGCGGAGTGCCAAGGCCTGAGCCCCCCACGTCAGTGCTGGGGGAGATGGGGATCAGCTCGCCCCGGCTGCTCCGGCTCAGGTCCGAGATGGTGTGGCCATCCAGGCGGTACTCGGTCACACTGGGCACCATGGTGGTGGCGGCGGCGGCAGCCTGGCGGGGCGCTGGGGCCTGCTGCTCCTGCTGCAATGGTTGTGGCTGCCCTGGGCTGCTGTCCACGCTGCCCTCTGCAGACGGCTCCTCGGGGAGGTCAAATTTACTCAGGTCACACCAGGCGTCAGGGTCCTGCCCAGAGAGGGGGGTTAGGAATCTCTGCTTCTCTACCAGCTGATACCACAGGACTGATTCATTAAAGGAAAAAACACAAGGGCCAAGTGTGATCCCACAGCCCAGGAACAATTATCATTAACACTTTCTTGCCTTTCCTCCTGCTGTATCGCACTGGGAACTGTACCTAGTCACGTATGATGGAGCATGATCATGTGAGAAAAAAGAATGTATACATGTATGTGTGACTGGGTCACCTTGCTGTACTGTAGAAACTTGACAGAACACTGTAAACCAGCTATGATGGAAAAAACAAAAATCATTAAAAATAAAAAATAATAAACAAATAAACATTTTCTTGCCTTTCCTCGGAGATTCTTCTAGGTCTGTGTCTGCGTTTGTTAACATAACTGGTCAGGTTGTGCATGTGGCTGCTTGCTGTTATTTACAGAAATGTTCTGTGCATTTTTAAGATAAACAAAAAGCATAAAGAAAACTACAGAGAAAACTCACATACCCATCAATAAGCCTAAGAAATGAAACCTCACTGCTAAAGCTCGAGGTCCACTTGGCACATCCTCCGCCTGCCACACAGGAAACCACTGCCTGAACCTGCTACTGACCATCCCAATTCACTTCTTTATTAAGGACCACTTAAGTGTGTCCCTAAATACTTCATGTTTTCAGTGTTTTTATCCTCAGTACAAATCATTTCTATATCAGTTTTTTCCATTTGAAATTTCTATAAAGCAGGAATAATGATAGCACCTCATTCTATGACCTATGAGTTTAATGTTTACTATCAGCAAATTAGTTATTACATGTGGAAAAAAGGTCAACTTTTAGCTATTTTAATAGCTATAAAGTATTCCATCATCAGAATACTGTTACTTAATTATTCTTCTTCTGAAGGATATTAGATTCCTCCCCTCATTCTTAAAAATTAAAAACAGTATCTCTAGGAGTTCCCATAGTGGCTCAGCAGGTTAGGAACCTGACTAGTATCCATGAGGTTCAATTCCTGGCCTCACTCAGTGGGTTAAGGATCCGGCATTGCCCTGAACTGTGGTGTAGGTCAAAGACGCGGCTCAGATTCCAAGTTGCCATGACTGTGGTATAGGCTGGCAGCTGCAGCTCTGATCCAACCTCCAGCCTGGGAACTGCCATGTGCCACGGGCGTGGCCCTCAAAAGACAAAACAAAAAACAAAACAACAAAAAAAGAGTACCTCTGTGAACATCTCGGATATAAATCCTCTCCTGCGTTGACAGCCATTAACAGAAGGCTGGAAGTTAAGTCGTGGGCCCAAGGCTGTGAGCAGGTTGAAGGATCTTGATTCAACAGCCCTGTTCCTAAAGGGGGCACTGCTGGTAACTCCTTCACCCAAGCTGCTTCCAATCCCACAGCCACCCTGCTGGAGAAGCATTACTTTCCCCTCTCACACGGAGAAAACCAGGCCAGAAAGGATGTGATCAGCCTGAGGTCACTAGGTTTTAAGAGCAATTCCTAGAATTGCTCAGGTCTTTCTGCCTGTACTGAATAAGTTATAACCCAGCCCAAGAACTTCTGGAGACAGAAGTTTCCACTTTGGTTCTTGGAGGTCTGGCCCTGAATAGGCCAAGACCCTAGCAATGATTTTTTTTGTCAATTTCATTTTAGGGCTGCACATACGGCTTATGGAAGTTCCCAGGCTAGGGGTTGAACTGGAGCTGTAGCTGTTGACCTGCGCCACAGCCACACCGGATCTGAGCCACACCTGCAACCTACACTGTGGCTTATGGAACGCCAGTTCCTTAACCCACCAAATGAGGCCAGGGATCAAACCCACATCCTCACAGAGATATCAGGTTCTTAACCCGCTGGGCCACAACAGAACCCCCCGCCAGCAGGGATTTCTGGTTCTTGGGGCTTATAGGAGCCTGGCAGGTTCATTCCTGAAGGTGGAGGCCGTCAGGGCAGTGCTGACTCTAGGCCCACCTCCCAGCAGCCAACTTCAACTTTTTGGAATTGGTGGCATCTAATAGACCAGAGCACATGCTATGAGGACTGCCTGGAGGGACTGACAGCAGTGTTTCTGTAAATACTGAAACTCCCCATCAGCTGCCGAAGGTCATCACGGAGAGAGCCCGAGCTTAGAGCCAGAAGCCTGACTCCTGGCCCTGGCCCTCACCAGCTGTGTGATGCTAGACAGGCCTCTCTTAACCTCTCTGAACTTGAGCTGAGGCCACAAGCCGCTTCCCAGGCTGTTAAAGGACTGGCAGCATATAGAGGTAGCAAGTAACAAGCCTGGCACATGGTAGGCACGCAAATGTTAGATACTATCATTGCCAAAGAAGCCCTGGGGTCTGGCACACAGCAGGTGCTCAAAAGAACAGTCTGGGTGTGCAGGGAGGCTACACTGTTAAAATACCAGAAGTGCAGGACACAGAGTGGGCCCACTCTCCTCAACCAAAGGAGGGACAGTCTGTGGTGGCCCCGGGGCCATGTGCTGAACAGACTGACAAACACATCACTACTCTGAAATCCCCTGGAGTGGAGGGGAGCCACAGTCCCAGCCACTGCAGGCACGAGGGTCTGAGCAGAGCGCCCACAAGAGACCAAGCTCACTGTCCAACCCCTCCCTGAGCAGGACAGTGGAGCACAGCACCGTGGTACCTCACTCACTGTGTGACCTTGGGTACACTACTTGATCTCTCTGAATCTCAGTCTCATCTACAAAGCACAGAAAGGACACCCCTCACAGGATACCATGAGGACCATACAGTAATCTCGCAGCCTGGCATCCAGCAGATATCTAATAAATGCGTCATTATTCTCAGCCATCGAGGGGGAAACTCAAGTGGGAAGGCGAGTGTGGGCACCGCCCACTGAAGCCCTCTGCCCCCTGGTCACCAGCTTCTTGTCCACCCTCCTGAAACCTATTCCTGATGGAGCCGGGAGGTCACATCAAGAGGTATGCCCCGCAGTGGGGTGCTTTTCAGAAGCTGCTCTACCTGAGTCATCAAGCCCCACTCACCACTCCAGCCCCAAACCCTGGCCCCTCCAGGGGCCTCCCCAGGGACACCCAAACACCTGTGCTGCCATAAACACCCCGCCCTCCCGTGCTGTATCATGGCCTCAAATACCCTTCCCCACCCCTCAAGAACTCTATCCACCACTCCCACTGGGGAGCCCTCCCACCTCCACCCAGTGCTACACAGGAGCGTCAGGAGCATCCCAGGGCAAGGACTGCACAGCCACGATCCTGGTGTCACCAGGACCTGGCGCTGGGCTGGGTACTCGGCATCCGCTCGGCCATGTCAGCGAGACAATGCATGGATGGAAGACATCTGCCTAGGAGAGAAGCACTCTCTGCTGGGGGTGCCCTGGGCCCCCCCACTGTGAAGTGCTGTGACCAACATTACCGACTCGATCAAGTCCAGGGCTTCGGAGAGGCTGGACCCCGCAGCAGGGATGAGGAGGTTTGCGGCCTCCACCACCCACTTGTAGGGTAGGCTGGTTTCCGGCGGGGAGCCCTCCTGGTCCTCACGCTTGGGGAAGTCCTCCAGGGGCTCTGGTGTCCACACCCCGTCCGGCTCTGCGGGGACAGGCTCCTGCTCCTGGGAGGGGGCGGCTGCTGTGGCCTCCTCCTCACTGCTCTCCTCCTCCTTCAGGGCAGGGAATGCTGGGGGCCAGCTGGTCACGAGACTCCCCTGGTGGACACAGGGCACGCAGTTTGCATCTTCTGTTATAAGATATAAACTATGCCATATTCCAGCTAAAAATGTACAACCTGATTCTAGTAACAAGGAAACTCAAGTGAACTCAAACTGTAACATAACCAGCCTCACCTTATGCTTCAGAAATATCAGCATCGTGAAAGGCTAAGAAAGGCTGAAGAAGTGGATGAAAGAGGTATGACAACAAAACACAATGTCTAATCCTGGATTGTACTGTGGACAGGAAGAAAATGGAATCTGGACGGCAGACTAGTTCAAAGCCCTGAACCAATGTTAAGTTCCAAATACGTACTGTGGTTACACAGGTGAATGTCCTTATTTTTAGGGACCATGCACTCAAGTATTGAGGCATAAACGGCACCATGTGAGGAACTAATTCTCAAATAGTTTGATTTAAAAAATATATATAGGAGTTCCCGTCGTGGCGCAGTGGTTAACGAATCCGACTAGGAACCATGAGGTTGCGGGTTCGGTCCCTGCCCTTGCTCAGTGGGTTAACGATCTGGCATTGCCGTGAGCTGTGGTGTAGGTTGCAGATGCGGCTCGGATCCCGCGTTGCTGTGGCTCTGGCATAGTCCGGTGGCTACAGCTCCGATTAGACCCCTAGCCTGGGAACCTCCATATGCCATGGGAGCGGCCCAAGAAATAGCAAAAAAGACCAAAAAAAAAAATATATATATATATCTACATATATATTTAAGGGATCCAGTGCTGTCACTGCTGCAGCACGGGTTAGACCTCTGGCCCGGGAACTTCCACATGCCAAGGGCTGGCCAAAAAGAAAAAAAATGTATACACGGAGAGATAAAGCTAATCTGGCAAATGTTAAAAATTATTAAAATCAGTAAAGGGTATATGGGAACACTCTTCTTATAGCTTTTCAGTATATTATTATTATTATTTCAAAATGAAAGTTTGAAAAATGATTGAAATCATCTGCAGCAATAGGGTTAACTTGACACGTTAACCTGACAGTCCCTGAGGAGCCTTATAAACAGCACATGTGATTAACAAGGGCCTGAGCCAGAGTGAGGAGCAAGGTCCCGTGTGATCGGCGAGGCGGCGGGCACCGTGGAAATCAGGGGGAGAACATGAGCTCTGGACGCAGACAGGGCTTTGCCATTTCCCAGCCCAGGCAGGCTGTGAGATGAGGGTCAGTTTCCTTGCTGATAAAATGAGGACACTGAGGTTTACTAAGCAGGAAGGTCTCATAGATCAACAACTGTGTGAAAACCACTCAACTGTACTAGTTGCTACTATCACCGCCATCATCGTCAAGGGAACAGAATGGAAAAGGTTTGTGAGATAAGCAAAGGAAGAAAAAGAGACAGGGAGTTCCTGTTGTGGCTCAGAAGTAACGAACCCAACTAGTATCCATGAGGATACAGGTTCGATCCCTGGCCTTGATCAGTGGGTTAAAGGATCTGGCGTTGCCGTGAGCGGTGATGTAGGTCGAGAATGCAGCTTGGACCCCAAGTTGTTGTGGCTGTGGTGTAGGCTGGCAGCTGTAGCTCTGAGCCCTAGCCTGGGAACCTCCATGTGTCACAGGTGCAGCCCTAAAAAGGACAAAAAAAAAGAGAGATAGGAGCTGATCTGATGTAAAAACTTGTAAGTGCTATAACGGGCCAGGAAGAATGTCATGAATACTATTTCAAAGCTACCAACATAGGATTCCTACTTCAGAAAACAACCACTCTGAAAACACACTTCAGCAATTTCTAATAAAGGTCAGCATATACTTATCATATGATCCGACAATCTCAATCCTCGATATTTACCCAAGGGAAACGAAAACTTAGGTTCACACAAAAACCTGTACATGTTTATAGCAGCTTCAGTTTTATTTTATTTTATTTTTTAGGGCCGCACCTGTGGCATACGCATGTTTAAAGGCCAGGGGCCATATCAGAGCTGCAGCTTCCGGCCTACACCACAGCCATAGCAACTCTGGATCCAAGCTGTCTGCGACCTACACCATAGCTCACGGCAACGCCAGAGCCTTAACCCACTGAGCAGAGCCAGGGATCAAGCTCACACCCTCATGGATACTAGTTGGTTCGTTTCTGCTGAGCCACAAAGGGAACTCCTGCAGCTTCACTGTTAAACACTAGCTGGCATCCATGAATGTCCTTCAGCTGGTAAAGAGATAAAGTGTAGTAAGTCCACAGGAAAGAATATCACTCGGCCACAAAATGGAACAAATCATTAATACACACAGCAGAAGGATGAATCTTAAATGCGTTACACCAAGTGAATGAAACCAGACGTGCAAGAGTACCAATTATATGACTACATTTACAAGACATTCTTGCAAAGACAAACCTACAGAGACAGAAAACAGGTAAGCAGTTGCCAGCTGGTGGCAACTACACTTAAGAACTGTAGGGGGTGATGGAAATGCCCTAAATCTTGACTGTGGTAATGTTTACATGTCAAAAGAACTGTCTCCTGAAAGCGGTGAATTTTACTGTCTGAAAATTACACCTTTATAAAATAAGGAGGAAGCTATCAATAAAAGGTGGAAAAGCAGTTATATGATGAAGGAGTAAAATACTTAGAAATAAAGGTTCACAAATGACTGAGAAAAAGACAAACTAATACATTAAGGGAAAACAGTCAACTAGTAAAAGAAATCGAAATCAAGCAATGACACTCCCCTGTTGCTCATAAAACTGGCAAAGATATTTTGTACAATCATAACCAGTAGGGACTACAGTGTGGAGAACGGCACAGCCCCTAGGGTGGCAATTTGGTGATGCTTATGAAAATTTTATATGTCCACGCTGTTTGACCAAGCATTCCGCATACATAAATAGGCATGTGGACAAAGAATTAAACAGTGATGTTCACTGAAGCATATATGGTGACAGATGTACGGTGACAAATGTTCATCAACAGGAAATATTGAGGCAGGTAGTCACGTGGATGCATGCGCTTTGATGCATTCTTTGATATGGCCATTGATTAACATTTGTGGCTTAAGGGCTCCAGGAGGAACAGCCCCACAGGGCTTATTTACTATAGGGAGGGTACCTACGCCCAGATGGACATTAATCCATAATCCCCTGTGACTCAGTTTACACGAAGAAAAGGGCAAAAACTATGAGACTTACGGGACATTTCCACCCCTAAGACCCTATTGGACAAGGACTGCTATCAGTAATTGAACAAGGCCAATAAGGCCAAGGGGAGAAAGCCACATCTTTCTGGACCCCAGTTGGTACTCCCCCATCTTTAAAGGATAAAAACCCCTATAGGACAATAGAGAAAGGGGGCTCTTCTTCCCCCTCCCAGCAGTCTTGGGAGCTATTTGCTTTCCTGTAATAAAGACTTTGCTTGCTTGCTGCCTGTGTGTTCCTCGGAGTTCATTCTTCGATTGCCGTCAAAAAGATCCTGGACTCCCGGTATCATCTTTCCAGTATCAATAGACAAAATGATGAGATATAATGGTGTAAATGTCTGTATGCATACAAGGTCGAAAGATTTAAGTAGATTTTGTAAGACAGTAGACATAATCTCATTTTAAACTTAGTACCCTCAATAATAAATGTTGGCAAATACATTGAACAATACATCCTCTCTGGAAGTTGAGATTTACAGGCTGGGCACATGATCTAGCAGAATGTATTAAAGTTTTTTAAAAATGTGCCTATCCACCTGCAGTAATTTCTCAAGAAATAACTGAGCCAGGGAGCAGTGATTTAGCTACAAAGACGGTCATTCAGGTTTTGTTTCTAACAGAAAGTGGGAGGTAAATGTAATTAAATAAATTAGCAGCACAATAGAACCATTAAAATGAGAGTGGAGAGGCTGAAACCTGAAGCAGAGGGCCCAGATCAAGGGCTGGGGTTCCTCCTGTTTCAGCAGAGCCACTCTCCCTGCCGCAGAAGTCTGGGGGGTAAAAACAAAGTCAAGAAAACTGATTCCCAGCCAGGGAGGACTTTCTGATACTGTCCGCTCTGCCCTATCCTGAAAGATGACTTCTCTGTGTTTGCTGATGTGCTTTGCTTCCCTTTGTGGCAAGGATGCTTTTTCTTTAAACAGAAATATAAACCTGGAAGACACATTTCCGAGAAGTAAATTCCTCTGGTTGAGCGATGCATGGGGAGCCAAAGGGGCGGGTCCTTTTACTTTTCAATTTACACCTTTCTTGGCTATTACCCCTTAGGTGCTTTCCTATTTGGGAAACAAGGGAGTCTCTGAAGCTGAAAAATCCAGAAATAGAGGCAAAAACATGATACAGTGCTTCAGCAGAGTGTTGTTACAGTTCAGCAGAACTGGAGCAGTAAACAAGTTATTAGCTATCTAGCTGGTACCAAAAAGGTAGGGGGAGTGTTAAAAAGGATTATTCAATAGTTCACGATTACTTGGAGTTCCAGTGGTTGACGAATCCGACTAGGAACCATGAAGTTTGGGATTCGATTCCTGCTCAGTGGGTTAAGGATCCGGGGTTGCCGTGAGCTGTGGTATAGGTCACAGACGCGGCTTGGATCCCGCATTGCTGTGGCTGTGGCGTAGGCTGGCAGCTACAGCTCCGATTAGACCCCTAGCCTGGGGACCTCTACATGCCAAAGGAGTGGCCCTAGAAAAGGCAAAAAGCCAAAAAAAAAATCGTAAGAGATAGTTTAAAAATAGCAACAAACACCTGAAACTATTACAACGCTGTAAATCAACTACACTTCAATTTTTAAAAGTGTGCTCTGGGGTTAATGAGTCTAAGTGTAACACCATGTGATATGACTTTCTGGAAAATTAAAGGGACAGAAAACAAATGAAAAGGGCTAAAGATGGGAGAAGGACTGAAAGGGGCACAAGAGAATTTAGGAAGTGACGGAGACGTTCTGTCTTGATTGTGGTGGTGGTTACATGTCTGTTTCTGTCATGACTCAGACCTATACACGAAACACCATGCATTTTACTGTATACGAACTGTACCTCAATAAATCTGATTTTTTTTTTTAATTGCACACATACTTTTTTATGAAAAGCCTGGAAAGAGTAGGAAGGAAGCTGTTGACAAGGACAGGAAGAGACTCTGGACATCCCCACCTAACCCTCCATCTGAGATCTGCTTGGCATCCTTCACCCAGGGGCAGATGAGTGCAGGGCGTGGGCACAGGTGCCAAAGGGAAAGCCCTGGTGAGAGACATGCGGCCACACAGGGATCCTGTGGAGGCTTACGAAACAGCCATGGAACAGGAAAAGAGGGAGAAGCAGGAGTGGATGAGATGACATCAGATACATACGAAAACCAACTAACCAACGTCAGCCCTCTGGCCAAGCCATCCGGGGCCCCGGCTCACCTGGCCTTCCGAGGGGGGCGCACTCTGGCGGTCCTTGTCCTCCAGCTCCAGCAGCAAGTACATGGGGGGTTTGCAGTCTCTGGACTCACTCAGGAAGCCTCCCGTGTCCACTTTCCTCTTGATGGTGGAGTTCCAGTGATTCTTCACAGCATTGTCTGTCCTGCAGGGGCCAACCGAGGACCTTTGACCCCAGCCCTGGGGCCCATGCGCCAGCAGGCACATCACTAAGCTCCCTGAGCTGAGTTCCCACTTCTGTAAACAAGGATTTGGCTTGAGGAGTTCTAAGGGCTTTTAGCTCTAAGACGAAGTTAACGTGCTCCAGCCTGTAATGATCCATGGAGCATCTCCACACACCTTAGCGAGACAGGCAAAGGTCTCGTTCAGCCGACAGGGTAAAAATCCTGACACGCTGAAATGTTCTGGGGAACTCTCATTCCCTTTCCTGCTCACTGGGCACCTGCAGGGACCATCAGCAAGCATCTGGCTAAGGGCCCTGGTGCTGAGGCTCGGTGGCCTGGAACACAAGCCCTCTCACCTTCCACAGAGGGAAAAATGGCCAAAGAGGGCAAAGCTAGAGGAGAGAGGGTCCACTGACAACCACCTTGAGCCTCGGCTCTTTTTTTCTTTTAATTTTTTTCGGGCTGCACCTGCAGCATATGGAGGTTCCCAGGCTAGGGGTCGATCAGAGCCACAGTTGCCAGCCTACACCACAGCCACAGCAACACCGGATCTGAGCAGAGTCTGTGACCTACACCACAGCTCAAGGAATGCCGGATCCTTAACCCACTAAGCGAGGCCAGGGATGGAACCCACATCCTCATGGATACTAGTTGGGGTCTTAACCTGCTGGGTCTCTTTTTTACCTGGAGAATCAGAAAACTACATCAACTTCCATTACTTGCTGAAATATAAACAAGGAAACATATATAGTCATATAAATCAGAGCAGTCCCACCCTACAGAAGCAGAGCAGCACAGTGGTAGCTCGGCGCAGGGAAGCGTGGATGGGGAGACACAGATGGGGACAACAGGACAGAGGAGCAGAGTAGCAGGACAGCGGTGTGAACTGGGACAGCTGTGCAGGGGCACAGACCTACAGCACTGCAGAAGTGCCGACACAGCGCCTTCTCTGGGATGCTTTTCCCCTGTAGTGTGAACGGAGGATAACGGTGGACAGAGCCACCAGTCTCAGAGCAGGGTCTGGATCTCTGACCACTCCTGCTGCAGGCCGTCATGGCATGGCGCTGACCAGGCAGGGGTCTGGGCACTGTGGGAAGGTGGCCAGGGACCGACCACAGGAAGGAAGGACAGAGCCACCTTCCCTGAGGAAATAACGCTCCCAGCAGGAACTGAATGGTGAGAGCATGCTGGCCACACGACAGGACGGGCACAAGGCAGGCGGCATTCAGGCTGCCAGGAGCACAACGCATCCTTCTCAGAAGCGAGCTCACGGCATCTGAGGGAGGAAGGAGGGCAGAGCAGCTAAGGCCCAACGGGTGAGTGAAGGTGAAGGCATCGGGAAAGAGGCCTGAGTCCTTGACCCGAGTGTTAGAAGAAGCGCCAAAAGGATAACATATGCGGGTTTGAGTTTTGGACACAGATAACTCCAGACTCCAGGGGAATTAGACTGGCATTTTCTCTCCTCTCCCTCCCAGGACCAAATTGCCATAGCCAAGAAAGGGTTAAAACTAAAATAAGGTAAAAATGCACACAGACAGAGAGCAGGGTAGAAGACAGCAACAAGTCAGAAATTTTTGTAAGTTTCCAGAAGATGGAAAGCCATTGGAGGAGCAGTAAGCATCTAAGAGACTGGAAGTTGACCCTGGAAGATTCTGACAAAAATGGAGCCAAGTCATCATGTTGCTCCCTGCAGAACAGAATTCCAAGAGGCCCAGGGCTTGGAGGGACCAGGCCCAGTGAGGAGCAGGGTTTCAGGCATCTAGATCTCACAGGCAGGAGGGAAAGAGGCTTAATCTCTAGGAAAAATGCCCAGGCAACCCTGGCCATACCACAGGGCAGAGATGGCACAGAGCCCGGAGGGGAACCAGATGAGAACCTCCAGTGAGTAGGAGCCCCCAGGGCCCTGCCCTCCTCTGCTCCAGACTCCCTGCAGCCAGGCGCAGCAGCCCCCTCCTCCCCACCACCCCCGCCAAGAATCAGAAGGAAGCATTTGCTCCTGGGAAATGTGAACAACTCCAGAGGAATCAGACTAGACCTTGGGACACCCCCCAAAGGCAGTGGGTGCCCTGCCCTGCCCGCCCCTGCCGCAGCTCACCTCCCTGGAAGCATCTTGGCAATCTCAGCCCAGCGGTTGCCCAGCACCTTGTGGGCCTCACAGATGATGCGGTCCTCCTCCTCGGTCCAGCAGGACTTTTTCACCTCGGGGTTGAGGTGGTTGTGCCAGCGCTCGCGGCACTGCTTCCCCAGCCGGCCCTTTAGGTGCTTGGCGATCAGTGTCCATTGCTTCGTGCCGTACTTCTTAACCAGCTCGATGACCTTGGGGGAAAACTGCCGTGAGGCCCAGGGGCCCCGCCCTGCCCCACCCCAGCACCGTCCAACAGGCTGTCACACACCCAAGGTCAGCCAACCTGGAGGGCAGCCTCAGACCCTTGACCCCCTGGTGTGGGTGAAGCCCACACAACCCCCCCCCCACCCCCCCCCGGGTAGAAGGCCCTGTCCTGGGAGTTACCTTCTGGTCCTCCTCTTTGGTCCATGGCCCCTTAACGAGGTCTGGATTCAAGACCCTCAGCCACCGGTACTGGCACTGCTGGTCAGTGCGGTTCTGGAAGAGCACAGGCACCCGTGAGAACTCCTGGGAGGGTGGCTACAGGCTGCACTTGGGGGAGGGGTTCTGTCTTACTCCCTGCATCACCACACACCACGTGCCCATGGATCAGAACACACGTGGCTTCCCTTTGTTACCGGAGGGTCCAATGGAACCAGGCAAACCCAGAACCCCGTGGGAAGCCACAGCCCCACACCAGCCTGCGAGACACGTCAGGGATCCTTGCTTGCTTCTGGGAAGGCGCCTATTTCCCTGAAGTTTTTGGGAGGGGGGACAGTGAGGAAAGGGGCAGAAGGGTCTGGTGACTTAAACCCTGAGCTGCCTGAGTGACCCAGGAAATAAGCTAGGCAGCAGCTCCTGCCACATCCCCTCCCCGCCACACGCCTGCAGTGCTGGGGCTGGGGGACCTCAGGGGGACTGGAAGCCTCCAAACACTGGATGTGGTGGCACTAGCCAGCTCTTTGGGGGCCTCACCATGAAGCCTGTGCAAGTTGGTTTCCCTTCAGTTTCAGTCTCACGGTTGAGAAACCAAGCACCAACTCACTCCTGACTTGCAGGAAGACAATGCAAATATGCCACTGATCTGACTGAATGATCATGGGGCCTAAGGCCCCCGGGTTCCGTGTGCAGAGGCCCATAGCAGGATGCCTTGGATGCCCGTTTGGGAAGAAAGGGCCTAGGAAAGCTACAAGATCATTTTGTTGGGGGGATCTAGGCGGGCTTGGTGAGGAACTCCCTTTTCTTCTGCTTGACAAAAAGTCTGTCCCAGGCCCACTGTCCTGGGCGAAGGGGCGTGGAGAGGCTGCACTCACGGGAAAGTGGCTGGCCAGGAACTTCCAGTCTTGCTGCCCAAACTGCTTCACCAGGGCCCTCAGCTGCTCGTCCTGCCAAAGCCAAAAAGACAGAGGGCTCGGCTCACACACAGGCAGAAAGCAGGTGCTCACAACAGAGCCCTCTCCAAAGGCAACAGCCTCACTCGTCCATTCAGGCCATGAAATGATCGCCTACTATGCACCAGGCATGGGAGCCAGCCACTAGCAAAAGACCTGCCCGCTCTGGTGGGACATCCAGTCAAAAGGGAAGCAGATGCTGGAGCTCCCATCGTGGCTCAGTGGTTAACAAACCAAGCTGGTATCCATGAGGACGAGGGTTTGATCCCTGGCCTCGCTCAGTGGATTAAGGATTTGGCATTGCTGTGAGCTGTGGTGTAGGTCGCAGATGCAGCTCAGATCCTGCGTTGCTGTAGCTGTGGTGTAGGCCGGCAGCTATAGCTCCGATTTGACCCCCAGCCTGGGAACCTCCATATGCAGCAGGTATGGCCCTGAAAGGAAAAACAAAAACAAAACCTCCAATGGCTCCATGCTGCCAGCCAAATAATCCTACATCTCTGAGCCTCTCAGGGCCTTTCAGGATTGGACGCCATTTGATCTTTCCATCTAAATCAATCACTCTTCCTCTTCAAAGATACTTCCCTCCAGGCAAATAAGGGCTCCTCTACTAGTTGTTCTTCACCTAAACCCGCTTCCTAGTCTGACTTACCAGCTACCACGTTGCACACCTCCCGAACTGACTTTCCAAATCCTTACTCATGAAACTTTTCCTAACCTCTCAGACAACAGCAACCTCAACTTCTAAAGGCATTTCAACAATTACAGGTGCCTCCTACATCTACGAGACTTAGTGTAAGAGAGACGAGACCCCACAGGGAGCACAAAGGACACTGGTCCTGCCAGCACCATGAAGACCATGGCATATCCATGAGCCTGGGCATGGTCTTCTCTCTCTATCCCAGGCAGAGATGCTCTGAGGTAGGGACCTATCTTACTCTTCCAAGCCTCAAGAGCAGAATGCAGCCCCGGTCCACAATAGGATGAACAGAAAAAGCTGGTTTAGCACTCCTCTGCAGAAACATCTATGATGATTTAAGAGGGTTTTACAACTCACAGAGCAGGTTAAGAGGAAACAAAAATTACTTTAAACACATCCATTGTGGTGCAGTGGTAATGAATGCAGCTAGTATTCATAAGGACACGAGTTCAACCCCTGGCCTCATTCAGTGGGTTAAGGATCTGGCATTGCCATGAGCTGTGGTGTAGGTCGCAGACACGGCTCAGATCCTGAGTTGCTATAGCTGTGACATAGGTCAGCAGCTGCAGCTTTGATTTGACTCCAAGCCTGGGAACCTCTATATGCTGCGGGTGTGGCCCTAAAAAGATAAATAAATAAATAAATAAATAAATAAAAACACATCCAAGGAAAGAGAGGTAGAATAAAAGATAAGGCCAGTAGGAGTTCAAAATGGTACAACCAAGTTAGAAAAGATCTGGCAGTTTCTCTAAAACTAAACATATATACCTACCCCATGAGTGTACCTAAATATTCTCTTTAGAAAAGTGAACACAAGAGTTCCCACCGTGGCTCAGTGGTTAACGAATGTGACTAGGAATCATGAGGTTGTGGGTTCGATCCCTGGCCTTGCTCAGTGGGTTAAGGATCTGGCGTTGCCGTGAGTTGTGGTGTAGGTCGCAGACACAGCTTGGATTGCCCTGAGCTGTGGTGTAGGTCGCAGACACAGCTCGGATCCCGCATTGCTGTGGCTCTGGTGTAGGCCAGAAGCTACAGCTCCGATTAGACCCCTAGCCTGGGAACCTCCATATGCCACGGGAGTGGCCCTAGAAAAGGCAAAAATACAAAAAAAAAGTGATAACATAATTCTCAAAAGACATAAGCAAGAATTTTCGCAGTAGCTCTACCCACAATAGCCAAAAACTTAACAGCCCAAATGCCCATCAGCTAGTGAAACATACTATAGACTAGTCACACAAGGGAATATCATTCAGCAATAAAAAATGAACAAATAGCTGAATCATACCACATCGTGCCAAACAAAAGCCAGATAGAAAAGAGTATGACTGTGTGATTTCATTTATAGGACATTCAAGAAAAAAGGTAAAATGCATTGGAAACATTGGATGGGTGACTACCTGGAGCTGGGAAAGATGGACCACAAAGGGAAGTCCTGGGATAATCAGGGCATTGCTTAGGTGGGTAATATACATTTGTCAAAACTGTTGGAACAATTTACTTTAAGAAGGTGCATCTGAAAAATTCCTGGTGGCCTAGCGGTTAAAGGATCTGGCATCGTCACTGCTGTAGCATGGATTTGATCCCCGGCCCTTGAAACTTAAATATGCTGTGGGTGCAGCTGAAAAAACAAAAGGTGCATTTGACTGTATCTAAGTTATACTTCCATAAACTTGATTAAAGAATAAAAAGAAAATTAATCCAGAGCTTGGTATCATAGACACAATACAATTTTTTTAAAATAACAATAAAGAGGAGTTCCCGTCATGGCTCAGTGGTTAACGAATCCGACTAGGAACCATGAGGTTGTGGGTTCGATCCCTGGCCTTGCTCAGTGGGTTAAGGATCTGGCGTTGCCATGAGCTCTGGTGTAGGTCGCAAACGCGGCTCGGATCCCACGTTGCTGTGGCTCTGGCGTAGGTCTGCAGCTACAGCTCTGATTCGACCCCTAGCCTGAGAACCTTCATATGCCATGGGAATGGCCCAAGAAATGGCAAAAAAAATAATAATAATAAAATAAAATAAAATAACAATAAAGGGGGGTGTTGCCAATATGGCTAAACCTCCTAGCAGTTAAGAGAGAAGAAACACAATTAATGTCCACAATGCAGAACACGCCAGCTTCTGAGAGACACAATAGCAATTGCTGGCCCTGAGGTCTGAGAGGCACATGCCCCAAAAAGTCCTCAATACTGAAGAGTACCTGGGAATGCTCTGAGAAGCATCGAGGAGAACCAGAGGGCCCATCCTCTTCTTTCATTGGCTCCTCCTCTTTTTTGCACCAGTTGGGGTGTCAGGCAGACACACCCCAGGCTCAGTTTTCGGTCCAACCCCTCAGCTGCCATTACCTCCTTCATCCCCCACCCGGCTCGCCCCCACAATTGCCTCTCAATGTCACTCACCTCCTCCTGAGTCCATTTGACCTTGCATTTGCTGTCTCGCTGCTCTGGCACATCTGAATCTGTGTCCTGGTAGTGCAGCTCATCCAGCTCCTCACTGCAGGGCAAGTAAGCTGAAGGTCAAGGACATGTACTGCTGCTACATCATGGACAGTGTGGGCAGTGGCCAGGGATCTCTGGGGAAAAGTTCTGGGGAGGCAGGCTTTTACTGTAGGTAAAATGTAAGTACTTCCACCCTCCTCTTTTTTAAAATTTTTTAATGAAATGGGGTTATGGGATTTTTTTCTTCCTTTATTCTTTTACTTTCAGTAAAATCCTAATAATATCAAAAGCTACAAGAAAAAAGAAGTTAGGACTTCACCAAGCAGCCAGAATGGAAAACAGTAAGGAGGTTCCTCAGAACACTAAGGATAGTGGAGTTCCCGTCGTGGCACAGTGGAAACGAATCCAACTAGGAACCATGAGGTTGCAGGTTTGATCCCTGGCCTTGCTCAGTAGGTTAGGATCCGGCGTTGCCATGAGCTGTGGTATAGGTCGCAGATGTGGCTCGGATCCTATGTTGCTGTGGCTGTGGTGTAGGCTAGCAGCTCTAGCTCCGATTCAACCCCTAGCCTGGGAACCTCCATATGCCGCAGGTGCAGCCCTTAAAAAAAAACAAAAACAAAAAACTAAGGATAGAGTTACCTTAGCAATCCCACTGGGCATATATCATGTAAACTATAATTCAAAAAGACACATGCACCCCTATGTTCAGTGCAGCACTATTCACAACAGCCAAGCCAGGGAAACAACCTAAATGTCCATTGACAGATGAACAGAAAAAGATGTAGTATATATATATATATATATATATATATGTATGTATGTATCTGTACACACACACACACACACAAAGGAATATTACTCAGCCATAAAAATGAAATGCCATTCGCAGCAACACAAGAGATTATTCTATTAAATGAAGTAAATTGGAAAGAGAAAGACAAATACCATATGACTTATATGTGGAATCTAAAACATAACACAAATGGAGTTCCTGTTGTGGCTCAGTGTTAACAAACCCCACTAGTATCCAGGATGCAGGTTCGATCCCTGGTCCTGCCTGGCAGGTTAAGGATATGGCATTGCTGTGGCTGTGGCATAGGCCGGCAGCCGTGGCTCTGATTCAACCCCTAGCCTGGGAACTTCCATGGGCCGTGGATTTGGCCCTAAAAAGACAAAAACAAAAAAAAAATTAAATTAAAAAATAAAATATAACACAAATGAATCATCTACTAAATAGAAACAGACTCATGGACAAGAAGAACAGACTTGTGATTGCCCAGAGGCAGGGGGTTGAGAGAGAAGTGGACTGGGAAGTTGGGGTTAGCAGATGTAAGCTACTATACATGAAGGGGATAAACAGCAAGGTCGCACTGTATAGCACAAAGAACTATAGTCAATGCTCTAAGATAAACCATAATGAAAAAGAATTTTTTAAAAAAGAGTGTATATTAAAAAAATATATTTCATCAAGAATATTATGATATTCAATACCAGATACCCATTTAATATTTTCTTTTCCATAAGGAAACTTTTTAAACTTGCATGGGTATTTTAAGGATAAAAGCCGATGATGTATGTAATCATCAAACACCAGGATTTTAAGAAATATTGGTTATTTGGGAAAACCATTTTAAATACATTATCTCAGTAATTCTGTCCACTTTTGCACACCCCCCTCAATCCTTGCCTATGCAGAGGCCTAGTTCATAGAAAGAAAAATCAGAGGACAAACAGCTTTGAGTTCTGGATGTTTTTATTTTCTAACAGGTAATTTCCCAAGTTGCTCCCAAAGCTTCCTACTTCATCAGGTTTAAAGGTTACAAAAATGGAGATGATGCTATCCACCCCAGGGATGCCTGGTGTTCACAGGAGCACACTCCCAACTCCATCACGTCACCTCGGTCAGGTGCATTCCTAAGCCAGGCATTCGTAAGTGGGAAGAGCCTACAGTCTCCCACCGAGCAAGGCAAGCACAGGCCGAGCAGAAAAGAAGAGAGAGGACTTTCCTCTGTGTCCACGTTCCTTTCCCCCTTTCAGCCTCTTCCTAGTCACTCCTACCCTCCCCATAGCACCTCGGAAATCCTGTCTCAGAACCTAGGCTCCTAATCTGCAACTCCCTGTCTCCTTGACAACCTGGACAGAGGTCAGCTCCACCTCCTCCACAGCTGTACCTGTAGGGCCTTTGGGAGGGGGCAACAAAAGTCTTAAGAAATGTTAGCTCCATAACAGCTGGATTCAGGAATGAATGACTAAACAAGCAAAGCTGCTGCCTTTTAGTGGATAAGAAATGCTAATATAAGTAAATTTTTTAGAAGTAGCTAAGGAATCCAGCAATACACCAGTCACAAAAGGAGCTGGAATTCAGCCTTGTCTTGTCATTCCCAACCCAACTCAGGGGCAAATCCACAGCAAAGTAAGAGGCAAAAATTCTATAAGATACTAATAACAGGGGGAGCCTGGCTTGAAAATCAACTGCCCCAGACTCCATTCTGACAGAAACAACAAAGAAGCAAAAATTCCACAAGATACTAATAACAGGAGGAGCCTGGCTTGAAAAGCAACTGCCCCAGACTCCATTCTGACAGAAATAATCTGTGGTTCTCCAGCACCTAGCTTCTAATAGAAGCTCAGCAAATGTTCCTTGGAGGATGAAAGGCTTTCTGTGTGGACACTCTGGTGCCCCGAGAGTGTATTTAATGGGACGGCTGGGAGAATTCTGCAAGGTAATGTACTTCTATCACCAACACGGTGCTAACAGTCTCCTTCACACACATTCTCACTATCCCCATTTAATAGATGTGAAAATTGAGGCTCGCAGGGATTACGCCCCTTGCCAAGTCCACAGAGCCAGGCTCCAAACTCCGCACTTTCATGTCCTCGTGTTGTAACCCCAGTCGGAAAAGCAGAGGCTAAGTCAGTGGGGGCAAGCACGGGTCGGTCCAACACAGCCTCTCTATGCCCTTCCATGTGCTGGGCTCTGCTCCAGGTGGGGTGAGTCAGAAGCTGAGCAGGAAGTAGAGCGCTGGTGCATCGGAGGGTTAAGGCGAGTGGCCGGGAATCAAACTGAATGTTGTGGGGTTCCAGGGTGCAGAATCCATCCCTCACCTGGGAGAGGGGGGGATCCTCCACTGAGCCCCAAGGGAGAAGTGGCAGAGGACTGGGGGGGGTGGGGGGGGCTGTCCAGGGCTTTGCTGTTGCCTGGAGTAACACTTCCTGAACCAGAAATCAGGACAGGGCCTGACACAAGTACCTGCCCATAAAACAACTCCTGGGAATCAGAGCTGTCCTGGGAAATCGTGGCCTAAGGAAGACACACCCGGAGCCTGACCACTGCCCAGGGACCAGATGCTTCCTCGCTGAGAAGAACTCTGGGGAAAGCCAGTAACCATTACTTCTCTATGGGCTGGGCCTGAGAAGGCCAACACCATCTGCGGGGGTTGGGGTGGGGGTGGGTATGGTTATTTGGGCTGCACGAATCCAGGGAGGGAGCAGGGCAGAACCCCGTGGTCTTCCACGACTCCCAGACTGGGTGAGAAGCCCAGAGCCCAGGCACCGGGCGCAGAGGTGTACGACAGGGACCTGGAGCCCCCAGACGTGGATCCTGGCTTGCCTCTGCCACTCAATCTCTTGGAGGGATAAGTAAAATGGAGACCGCAGTTCTTGCCTCGGCTCTGGGGGCTGCTGGCTCAGAGCGGGCTCCACACACATCAGTCTCTTTTACCCTCGCTCTCAACCCCAGCTGCCCCAAACTCATGTGTAACTGGAAGGCAGGTCTCCGAAACTAAACCGAGTTGGGGCCCGGAACCCAGGTGGCGGAGGACAAAAGAGTCCCTCCCCACCCCAGCATCCTTCCCAGGTCGAGGGAGAGAGCTCGAGGCGCTCTGTGCTTCCCCGAACATTAAGAAATGCCCACCGGCAGATCCGAACCCCCAAAGGCTGGAACGACAAGTGTCTTCCAACCTTTGGCCTCCCGCTCGCTTCCACTTGGAGAATCACTTTCCTTCTCCACAGGTCGCCTCCCTCCTCGGTAAAGGCCGGCTGACACCGCCGTCCCACCCCCATCCCGCAATTAGGCGGGAGACAAAATGACATCATGCAAGGCTTGGCCCGGGTCCCAGGAGACCTGCCCGCCCCGGCTCCGAGGCCCAGCAAGCCCGGGTGGCAGAGTGAGGGGCCGCGGAGAGACCCTCGGCTTCACGCGCGCCCTCGCGTCAGGCGACCCAGAACGCTGCGTTTCCTGCCAACCCTACCGCGGACCAGCTCAGAAGGGCCACGACGAAGGTGGGGGTGGGGACAGAGGTCGGGGTGAAGGGGGATGGGGTCTGGGGAGGGGGGAGGGGCCCTCAGCAGCCCGGCTCCGCTCACCCGCGCGTCCGCCGAGACATCCCCCCGGCCCGGGCCGCGCCGCGCTCGCCCGCCCGCCGGCTGAGCCCGGAGCGGGAGCCGGGCCGGGGTCAATGTACAAGCTGCTCCGGCCGCTCCCGGCCCCGAGGCCGCGATGCGATGCGTCAGCGTGGCCGGAGGTCCCGCTGCGGCTCGAAGTGGCTGCGACCGCCGCCGCCGCCGGCGCGCACAGAAGAACTTTTCTATCTCCCGCCAAGCGCGTCGGCGCCGCCCGGGCCTGGCGCGCGGGCGGGCTGGCGTGCGCGTGGGCGGAGCCAGCGGGCGGGAGGGCGGGGCCGAGGGTTGCGCGTGGGGCGGGGCTGAGGGCGGGGGCTGCTCAGGGGCAGGGCCGAGGGCGGGAGGACAGTGCTCTGGGCAGATCACGGAAGCCCCAGGACAGGGAGGGTGTGGGTGAGGCTCTGAATCCGCAGTCAGATGATTTGAGGCCTGGCCTGAGACCAGAGTGGTCCCGGCCACCCTGGAGGAAAGACTGAGAAGTGAGCCCCAAGGATGGGAGAGTGAGGCGAGGGAGATGGCCTGTAGGAAAACCCCAGAGTTAATCCAAGCCTGTCCTGCATCCCTACAGCCCCCACCCCAAAGAGGCCCCTCACCCCACCAAGACCAAGGCTGCACCATGGAACCATCTCCCTGCTTCCAATACGGCTTCGAATTTAATGGTTCCAGCTCCTCAGCTGGACTCCTGGCAGCTCAAAGAGAGCCTCCCAAACCTGATCTTGCCTCTCCAGAATGTATAAATTCAGTCCTCTCCCTCAGGGTAAAACACTCCACAATCAGGCTTATAGAATTCCACCAGATCACCACCCGGCCCCAAACCAAAAAAAACTTGCTAGCCTCCTGGCCTTTGCTTGGGCCAGGAACACTTCCCACTCCTCTCACCTGACTAGTTCCTGTTTATCCTTAGGTCCTTGGTTACAATCTGCTTGTTGGCTTCTGTGTTTCCCAGTTTGAACTATGGGCTTGCCAAGATCCAAGTGGTCCCTCAACTCACAACAGTATCCCCAGTGCCCAGAATTTAGCTGTTGCATTGAATTCCCTTTACCACATGCTTAAACTCCTAGAGGCTTAGCCAGGATTTTCCATTTTAAGTTGCCACTTACAGTTTACCTCCTGAGTTTCACGGCACATTATGAAGGAGTGCCGAGAGGAAGGTAAATGAAGTATGAGCCAGGAGCCTTGGGGGATCTTGCTGACCCTCAGCCTCTTAGCCACGGCTTATGCCTCAGATCTCTCTTCCAGAAACTTCTGGCCACTTAGGGACAGTCCAGCCAGCTGCTGCAAACCTCATTTACCACAGAGGAACACTGACATCTTACATGTTAGAAGCTTCCATATCAATTAATTCAGGGCTTCCCCCTCCATAAAGTAATTCAGGTAGACACCCCCTCTTCATTGCTAGAGCATAATAATTAAGAGTACAGACTCTATAGCCAGGTTTCCTAGGGTTTGCTTCCCAGCTCCATCATTTACTGGTTGTGTGATCATAGGCAATTTTTTTTTTTCGGTCTTTTTAGGGCTGCACCCACGGCATATGAGATTCCCAGGCTAGGGGTTGAATCCAAGCTGTAGCTGCCGGCCTCTGCCACAGCCACAGCCACGCCAGCTCCGAGCCTCATCTGTGACCTACACCACAGCTCACGGCAATGCCGGATCCTTAACCCACTGAGGGAGGCCAGGGATCGAACCCTAAACCTCGTGGTTCCTCGTCACATTCGTTTCCGCTGCACCACGACGGGAACGCCTATAGGCAAATCATTCAACTCCTCTGTGCCTCAGTTTTCTCACCTATAAGAATGAGATTTATCAGAGTTCCCTGGTGGCTCAGCAGGTTAAGGACCTGGGGTTTTTACTGCTGTGGTTCAAGTCACCACTGTGTTGAAGTTTTGATCCCTGGCCTGGGAACTTGTGCGTGTTGCAAACATGGCCAAAAATTTTTTTTTTTGTCTTTTGTTGTTGCTATTTCTTGGGCTGCTCCTGCGGCATATGGAAGTTCCCAGGCTAGGGGTTGAATCGGAGCTGTAGCCACCCGCCTACGCCAGAGCCACAGCAACGCGGGATCCGAGCCGCGTCTGCAACCTACACCACAGCTCACGGCAACGCCGGATCGTTAACCCACTGAGCAGGGGCAGGGACCGAACCCGCAACCTCATGGTTCCTAGTCGGATTCGTTAACCACTGCGCCACGACGGGAACTCCCCCCAAATTTTTTTTTTAAATGAGATTTATCAAAAACTTAGATAACTTTTACTATGTGCCACCTACTATTCGGCATGCTTTATAAATTTTTATTCATTTAATCCTCATAACAACCCTATGAGGTAGTATTAGTCTGATCTTCTTTTGGGAGATGGGGACACTGAGACAGACCTCCCCCAGGTCACATTGCTAGTAAATGGCAAAGCAGAGATTCAAACCTGGCCTGTCAAGTCCTACAGTCTATGCCCTTAATCACTACATTGGTACTGACTTTGTGGGGGTGGTTGTAGGATTCAATAAATTAATACATGTAAACCAATGAGAACAATCCTTGGCACATAATAAATACTACATTACTTTTAGTTATTATCATTATTATCCATCATCATTATTTTAACTCTGCAGCTGCTCTCATGCTTGTCCTTTGAGGTCTAGGAAGCTGCTTTGCACAAAGCACACACTCTGACATTGATTATTAGTTCCATTTCAAAAGAAACACAGGATCTGGCAGCAAGGTGTTTGCCCAAAGCAAGAGACGGGAAGCAGCTGTCTCCAGTTGCTGGGACCAGCTGACCAACACACTTGTTGACTGGGGAAAAAAAAAGCACAATCTAAAAGCAGACTCACTGAGGATTTAAGCCTGGGATACAGCCTCTCAAAAAGCTCTGAGAGACTTTCCAAGACGTAAGGGTGGAGACAGGTGTTTTGGGGGGAAAAAAAAAAGACAAATCAAGTAAAACAAACAGGTAGTCAGAACATCAAACAATTACTGCTAATTAGGAGTCCCCTTGGTGGCACAGTGGGTTAAGGATCCGGTGTTGTCATTGTTATAGATCAGGTCACAGCAGCTGTGGCACAGTTTCCATCCTTGGCCTGGGACCTTCTGCATGACATGGGCGTGGCCAGAAAAAAAGTACGAAAATCAGACACCTCAAGTTACTGCATTTAGCACTTTTCTATGTACGGGAAGAGTCCTGGCTTATTGAAATTATTGCTTTGACATGCATCTTTAACTCTCTAGGACCAGTATCCTGCTTTTCCACATCCCAGGGGCAGTTGCAGTGACTGATGGCTTACTGGCTTCAACATTCTTCGTCCACACTAGAGTGGAAGAACCTGGAGTCAGTGCTGCAAGTCAGGGAGCAGGGAATAACCCTGGAACCAGATGGAATCTGGTTATCGCACAAGTGTGTCTTCTCCAGTTATCATCACAGAAACAGACACCCCTGGAGAGAGGACTCCAAGCATCCTGGGTGCAGCCACAGCTGGGAGTGGTCCCTGGGCCCAGGACTGATAATATGCAGACTGCACTCCACTGGGTACCTTTTCTGAACATGCCCTCCTTGGACAGGGAGGCTCCAGTCATTTGTTCCACAATCTGCCCCACCCAGGCTCCAGACCCAAGGCCTGTCCCCATCTTGGGAAGACAGGCATCAAATCAATTTGCTAAATGCTTGGGGTGCAGCATCAGGCTGGACACAAAACAAACCGATTGATAACAAGTAAATGGTAAGTAGGATCACATGTCACTCAGCCTGACTTCTTCCCCTCTACCTACTGAGCACCTTCATCATCCTTGTTTTCCCACCACACTTCCTCTGCTCATAATTTCACTGCTTTCTCAACAGCAAGGACAGCCCTACATTTACATTTTTAGCTTCAGATATTGACCATGATATTTGGCTCCTGGCAGGTAGTCACAAAAGGGATTTTACACATTTTCATTTTTATTTTTTTGCTTTTTAGGGCCGAACCCACAGCATATGGAAGTTCCCAGGCTAGGGGTCGAATCAGAGCTATAGCTGCCAGCCTATGCCACAGTCATGGCAACGCCAGATGCGGAATCCCAAGTGGCATCTGCAACCTGCACCACAGCTCATGACAACATCAGATCCTTAACCCACTGAGCAAAGCCAGGGATCGAACCTGCATTCTCATGGATACTATTCGGATTCGTTTCCGCTGAGCTGCGACAGGAACTTCCACACATTTTTAACTGAATGAATGAATGTTAAAGCTAACATTTGGGCTGAAGAGTTGTTAGGAAGGCACAGAATAGAACCGAGAGAACTTGGAATGCTAGCATTTGAATTGTGTCTTCTAAGATAAGGACCATCAAAAAAGATTTTGATAAAAAGGACTGTTTTTCAGATACTTCGGCCTCACGCCCAAGGGCACCGGTGTAGGGGACAAATTCCCTGGGGAGCAGGTAAGTGGCCAGCAGGTAAAGTTCCTTTGTACCTCCTGCTGTTATAGGGCTGGAAATGAGACACTCTCAACAACAGGGTGGATCCCAGTGTAGGGAAGTAATTCAGGTATCTGATTCAAGAAACCAGCGGGTTAAGAACCCGCATAGTGTCCATGAGGATGTAGGTTCAACCCCTGGCCTCGCTCAGTGGGTTAAGAATCCAGCAATGCCACAAGCTGCAGTGTAGGTGGCAGATGCGGCTCAGATCCGGCATTGCTGTGGCTGTGGTGTAGGCCGGTATCGGTAGCTCTGATTCAACATCTAGGCTGGGAACTTCCGTATGCCACAGGTGCAGCCTTTAAAAAAAAAAAAAAACAAAGACCAAAGGAAAAAAAAAAACAAACACCCAGACCCCAACAGAGAAATTTCCCACACACTTCTCAAAACATTAACATTTTATTATTAACTGTTTGCAAAGCACCTGTATTTGAGTTCCAACAAATGACCAGCAAACTAGTTAGATCAGAAAATACTAGCTGGAGGGTTCCCGTCATAGTTCAGCGGAAACCAATCTGATTAGCATCCATGAGGACACAGGTTCAATCCCTGGCTTTGCTCAGTGAGTTAAGAATCCAGCATTGCCGTGAGCTGTGATGTAGGTTGCAGACGCAGCTCGGATCCCGAGTTGCTGTGGCTGTGGTGTAGACAGGCAGCTACAGCTCCAATTCCACCCCTAGCCTAGGAACCTCCATGTGCTTCGAGTGAGGCACTCAAAAGACCAAAAAAAGGAAAGAAAGAAAGAAAGAAAAGAACAGCACCATACCAAGAACTTTGCATTCATTTTCCACTTAATGCTTATCACATGGGAGGCAGGTATCAATCAATAGGCTCCCCATTTTAAAGATAAGGAAACTGAGGCACACAGATGTTCAGCTGCTATGATCATACAGCTAGTGAGCAGGCAGCATGAAGCAAAGCACACATACTTTGAAGTGTAAATCTGAAGAGTTCTGTTTATGAAAATATGCTGAAATGATTGAGGCTGGGGTACACCAAGGGCAACCATAGAAAACAATCCAACCAACCATACCCTCCAGAAGCTCATCAGCTCATAGAGGAGACAATGAGTAAACAGAAAATCAGACTGATAAAAGTGAAGACAAAGGTAGGGGCTATGGGTACCAACCAAAGGGGTCACTGAAGGCTCTTCAGAGCTGGGTGATTTAGTAATTTGCGAAGTGGCCAGAAAGAACAGCTAGTACATGTCAAGGACAGAAATACCAGGAAGTACTCAGGGACTGACCAGAGTTGAAGACATTTTTTTTTTTTTTTGGCCATGCCCATGGCATGTGAAAGTTTCCCAGCCAGGGATCAAACCCTTGCCAGTTCAGTGACCCAGGCTGCTGCAGTGACAATGCCAGATACTTAACCTGCTGAGCCACTAGGGCGACTCCTTAGAGTTGAACACATTTCTGATTTTTCTTTCACATCACTTATATGATCTGTCTGCAAATTCTACTGGCTCCACACTCAAACTCTACCTTCAAAATATATCCAGTGGTGGAGTGCTCACTGTGTCTCAGTGGGTTAAGAATCTGACTGCAGTGGCTCCAGTTGCTAGGTTGGCTAGGCTTCAATCCCTGGCCCAGTGTAGTGGGTTAAAGGATCCAGTGTTGCCACAACTGTAGCTGCAGCTTGGTTTCAATCCCTGGCCAGGAACTTCCGTATGCCACAGGTACAGCCATAAATTTTATATATATATCTCACACATTATATATTATACACACACACACACAAACACATATATATCCAGAGGCAAAGCACACGAAAAAATGCTCAATACCATGTCATTAGGGAAATGCAAATGAAAACCAGAGTAAGATTGATACACCTATTAGAATGGCTGACTAAAAAGATTAATCATATCAAATGTTAGTGAAGAGGGGGAGTAATCAGATTTGTCAAATACTGCTGGTGGGAATGTGAAACTCTACAATCAGTATGGGAATAATTCACCAATTTTTTATAAACACACACCTAACATGGACCCAGCCATATGGAGCCAAGAAAAATGAATGCACATGTCCACACTGAGACTTTTACATAGCTTTATTTGCAATAGCCCCAAATTGGAAACAACTCAAATGTCTATCAACAGGTAACTGGAAAAACAAGAATTACAGACATAAAACAATTATTTCCACAGGGTGGAATACTGCTCTAACAATAAAAAGGAATTATTTATACAATATGAACCTCAAAATAATTATGCTGAAAGAAGCCAACATGTACACACTGTGATACCATTAATAGACAACTCTAGAAACTGCAAATCAATCAACAGTGACAGAACCAATCTAAAGTGACAGTGGTTGTAGGAAAAGGATTACAAAGGGACATGAAGACGCCTGGAGGGATTTGCATTTGCATTCCTTTACAGGTCCCTCCCCGATCACTGGCAGAAGTGTGGGGTTACTGACTACAGCACAGGGCAACCAACCCTGCCTCGGTTTGTCCAGGCTCATGCCGGCCCCAAGTCCTCCTTTATACAACTGCAAAGGGTAAGAATTTGGTCTCTTAGAAACCATCTAATCCAGGAGTTCCAGTTGTGGCTCAGTGGGTTAAGAACCCGACTAGTATCCATGAGGATGCGAGTTCGATCATTATACTCTCTCAGTGGATCCGATCTTGCCAAAAGGTGCTGTGTAGGTTGCAGTGGCTGCTTGGATCAGGATCCGGTGTTGCCGCGGCTCTAGCCTGGTAACTTCCATATACCGTGGGTACGGCCCTAAGACAGCAAAAAAAGACACCATCGAATCCAAACCTCTTGCATTCCTGATAAAGGAGATGAGACTTGAAGACTAGTGCCAGGACCCTGGGGTGCTTTAAATGCTTTATACACGCACACCACGTCCCCCCACGCCCACGCCTCTGACTTCTTACCCTGGGCTTTCCGGGGCATCAGTTTTCGCAAACACTTAGTTCCTCCTTTTGTAACGTGGCCACTTGCAGTTCAGAATCAAGGAGGGAAGGATTAAGGAGTCAGGGCACAAAGTCAGGGAGGGAACAGCCGATGGACGCCAGGGCTTTGTTCAGAGGCCGGTGGAAACCACCTGCACAGTCCAGCCCGGCCAGGCCCCACGGCCGCACTAGAAGGCAACATCACCTTCCTCTGCGAAGAAGGAGCGAAAAAAAGTCAGGCCTTGCAGTCCACCTGGCAGTTTCTCGCCTCGCGCATCACCTGTTTCGAGGCGCCTCAACTAGTAAACAAAGTGTGACAACCCCAAGTTCCCGAATCACTAGGCGGGCGTCTCTGCCCACTGCGCGCCCACTTCCGGCGCGCGCTCGGGCTCGGGCGCCAGGCGAGTGACCGCGGGAGTCGCGCCTCTTGACGTCACTAGAAGGCGCGGCTGCTGGACTCTCGAACTCCCGAGGCCTCTCCTTGCGCCCGTGCCTCGCCCTCCGATCCTTCGTCCTTGGAACCATCCAGGGTCACTGGGAGCTTACCGGTTCGGGTCGTGGGAGGACGGGTGAAAGAAAGGCCCAGGGGAGAAGAGGGAGCAGGGTGGGTAAGTCGCGGGGGGCCGGGACGCTGTGGCTGTCACGGCCAGGAGCCCGGTTGACCCCCTTCGGTTTCTAATGGTCTGACTCCTGGTGTGGATCGTCAGCCCTGGACAGGCTGCTGACACTGAAAGTTTCCTTTATGCTATCTGTCACCGTTTGCGACTCTTACGAGGTCTGGGCTGTGTGCAGCCCTAAGATGAAACAGTAGGCTTCCTGTTAAAATTTGGTATGAGCAAGATTTATTATTCTTTTTAAAGTATATATTTCTTCCTGTCTCTTTTTTTTAACTTTTATTTTTTATTTTATTTGCCTTTTTGTCTTTTCTAAGGCCACACTCGTGGCATATGGAGGTTCCCAGGCTAGGGGTCTAATTGGAGCTGTAGCCGCCAGCCTATGCCAGAGCCACAGCAACGTGGGATCCGAGCCATGTCTGCGACCTACACCACAGCTGACGGCAATGCCAGATCCTTAACCCACTGAGCAAGGCCAGGAATCGAACCCGCAACCTCATGGTTCCTAGTCGGATTCGTTAACCACTGAGCCATGACGGGAACTCCCTCTTCCTGTCTCTTGAAGGCAGCGGAAGAAATTAATAACGTTAGTTGAAGAAAGGGAAACTGAATGGTTGAAGAGGGTGAAATTCTCTCTTTAACATTCCGTGCTTAAGTATTACCTAAAATTTTTTTTTATTTAAAAAAATTAAAAAAATTTTTAAGGCATAGGCAGCGCTCTAGGACCTTTTAAGGGAGAGTTTGAAAACCTCTCATATATGGTTTTATGAATAAGAAGTAACCTAGCAAAAGCCACACAGTAGACTATGATCTATCTTAAAAGATACCACAAATTTTCTCTTGGAGGAGGAGAGACCTTTTGTCACCCACACATACCATTTTATCATTGTTTTCTCCTTTTCATTTTGACACTAACATTTCTCTGATTAGAGATGTATTTGAGTTCAACAAATATACTCTCCCAAAGGGCCTTCCTTCCACAATTCCCATCTTTATTGAACCCACCAGCTAAGCTAGGCCTATTGCACCACATCCCTTATACACTGGAAGTGGTTCTGTAATTTTTGTCTTTGCTTTCTTTTTTTTTTTTTTTTTTCAGGGCTGCATCTGCAGCATATGGAAGTTCCCAGGCTAGGGGTCGAATCAGAACTGCAGCTACCTGCTTACTGCACAGCCACAGCATGAGGGATCCAAGCCACCTCTGACCTACACCTCAGCTCACAGCAATGCCAGATCCTTTAACACAATGATTGAGGCCAGAGATCAAACCTGCATTCTCATGGATACTACTCAGGTTCTTAACCTGCTGAGCCACAACAAGAACTTGGTTCTATAATCCTCTATCTGGCTTTCAGGCTTTCCTCAAGGCTGGTTCCCAGGGTACCAGTACACTGCTGTGCATTTCCAGATCAATGCCCCATTCAAACAGGTAGTCTCTCCCACTGTCCTTGGAACAAATTATCACATTTTGCCCTTTTTTTTTTTTGTCTTTTTGCCATTTCTTGAGCCGCTCCCGTGGCATATGGAGGTTCCCAGGCTAGGGGTCCAATCGGAGCTGTAGCTGCCAGCCTACGCCAGAGCCACAGCAACACGGGATCCAAGCCGCGTCTGCGACCTACACCACAGCTCAGGGCAACGCTGGATCCTTAACCCACTGAGCGAGGCCAGGGATGGAACCCGCAACCTCATGGTTCCTAGTCAGATTCGTTAACCACTGCACCACGAGGGGAACTCCCCTTGCCCTTCATTATAACCTGAAATAATTCCTGAGGAATTGAGTAGTTCAGGAGCTCAGAGGCAGGGGACAAAGTATGGGTGGAGAAAACAGCCTCCAAATGATTCTGCCTGTGGGTAGCTGGGAGAAGGGGTGAATGGCCTATGTTAGGGAGATACCTATCTACTATTTTACCTCTTTCATTAGGGACAGCGGGGCAAACAGACTGAGTTAAGTTTGTTTTCTATCCTTATGAACTAGTCCAAAAGCTGTATGGTATTATCTTGAGAATTATTTATGCTTTTGGTAAAAGCGACTGAAATCTAGAACTAGAGTTAAAAGATTTCAATGAAAGACATGAATAAATTATAAAAATACATATTCAAACAGATTTAATTTAAAAAATAGAATGTATCTTATATAAGGATCTTGTAAGTTAGAAATGTCATCCCTCTCTGAACGCTGCAAAAGATGCACAGACCTTCCACAGCTGGCAGATGAAAGACCGTATTGACAGTTGTGCTAAGGAACTGAGGGACAGTTCAAAAAGTTTACAGAGAATCAGGAGGCAGAAAATGCTTCAAGAGCCTTGGTCCTCAGAAATTGCTCTGGAATGCCGTTTCACTTGTATCAATATCATGTTCCTGAATGAAGGAATATAAGAGAATTTTAGTATTTTAGTACAAAACCTGAAATGTGAACTCTTTGTTGCTTGGACTTTCATTAGAGATTCTGAATCATTATTTGGGACACATAGGTAATCTCTGGCTTTAAGGCCAAATCCAGTCCACGGATCAAGTTTTCACTATCAGGACAGGGCTCTGACCACAGCCCACCACTCACTGGCCACCATGATGTGGAGAGCAGATACAGGTGAAGGTACTGAAGCAAATACCACACCAGACTTCTTACCTTGGCCTTGGGGGCCTGCACTGCCTTGCCACCAGGGTCAGGACTGTTGGGAGTCGACCTGAGTGCCATCTCACATTTCGGTGCTGAGCAAATATATCAATATCTGGCCTCAGAGTTCCCTTGCTGCCATTTATCTCAGAGCAGTGTAATTGCACACACATTCCTGTCTCCCTCACTGTATGGAGCTCACAGGCAGCAGGGACTGCGTTCATCTTGTTCACTGCCATAGCTCAGACATGTAGCACCATGTGGTACATGTGAGGCATGCACTCTACCCAGTAGAGCCACCCCCCTGCCAATAGTGGCTCAGATCCGAATTCGTCTTCCCACTTGGCATACATACATATATTAAAGAAAAATGAACTTTTTAATACTGTTTTATAGCCCATTACTCATCCCATTTACTGTACCATGAATGTCTTCCCAAGTCCTTAAACATTCTTAGTCTTATGGATGCACCCTAGGCATCTAACCAGTTCTCTACTGATGATTTTTCTTCTATTAAAACATTGCTGCACTGATCGTCCTGACTAGTAAATCTACACACATTCAAGATTATGTTCTGAGGATTAGAATTGCTTGGTCAAGAGGGGTGTGTGTGTGTATTTTTAGGGTTTCTGAATGATATTATAAAAAAACATCTCCAGAAAACCAGGACCACCCTATTCCCCCATCAGTAGTATATAAATAAATGCCCATTTACCAACTGTGGTTGGACATTTAATTTTAGAAATCTTGTCCAGGGATAGACAAGATGAAGGCCAGGCATAATTTTTTTCTGTCTTTTTAGGGCCACACCCAAGGCATATGGAGGTTCCCAGGCTAGGGGTCACATCAGAGCTGTAGCTGCCAGCCTACACCACAGCCATAGCAGCACCAGATCCAAGCCACGTCTGTGTCCTACATCACAGTTCACAGCAACTCCAGATCCTTAACCCACTGAGCAAGGCCAGGGACTGGTATCTCATCCTCATGGATACCAGTCAGGTTCCTTACCACTGGGTCATGACGGGAACTCCGCGGGCATAACTTTTAAACTCTTGGTCCTCAGGATAAGATGATTTCTAACATAAGGTGCTGACCTCACATCCTGCTGCTCCATCCTTGGCTCAGTTCTCCAGCCACACAGGTATCACTGCTGTCCCTCAAACAAACCAGACAGAGCCCAGCCTTAGGGACTCTGCACAGGTCTTCTCTCTGCCTGGGACATTCATCCTCCAGCATCGCCATGGCCAATCCCTGCATGCCTTCAGGTCTTTGCTCCCACATCAGCTCTACCCTGACTACCATATCTAATACTGCCACTCTCCACACACTCATCCCTCTGACCCTGCTCTACTTCTTCATAGCACTTATCTCCGAGCATCCTACATGACTTACTTATATATTACGTTTATTGTTCACTACCTCCTCCAGCTAGAATATACGCTCAATAAGAGCAGGGATCATTACCTGTCTTGTTCCCTGATACTGAAATATCTGCGGAATGAGTGAACGGAATGGAACATGAGAAGTCCAGTTTACGGATGATACTACCAGTAGCAGGGCCCCCACTTCAGTGGGCCTTCTGGGCTCTGTACCTGGTTCAATTTCTTGAACTCCACCACTTGGAAGAAGATATGCTCAAGGATATGTTTGGCATCTTGTTGGTCCTTTGGTAGTTTATTGGTGACTCCAAGAATGTCACCACACTTCCTGATGTAGAATTCCAGGTCGTCTTCAGTACCTAAGCACAGTTGGGGCAGTTAGATTCACCCTTGACCCTACAAGGACTCAGTTGATACTTGGGTGTCCCTGTCAGGTTTCCACATCTCTCAAGATCACTGACCTCATCCTAAAGTAATGTGACCAAAGGACTTAAACGGGGACAAACCGGAGATCTCTGATGTGCTGCTTTTGTAAATTAGAACAAAAGTGTGACACTCGTAATTAGAATAAAGCTGGACTGGTTCTGACTTGCTCTTCCCAGATCCCACATTCCTATATTACAAAGAACAGGAGCAACTAGTAGGGCATCAAATTATCATTCTCTGAATGCCACAGGACCATTATGAGAAGGACAAGGGTATTTCGAATAGCATTTACAATAGCAATGTTATAGGAAAGGAAAGAAAGGAAAAAAATTACCCATAATCCTACCAACAGCATATCTCAGTGAAATTACCCCCAACCCTTTATTAAGGATGGACAGCCATTACTGCCCTTCTTACACTATACTGTAATTTCTGGGTTTTTTTTTTTTCTTTTTTTTCTTTTTAGGGCCACACCAGAGGCATAAGGAACTTCCTAGGCTAGGGGTCAAATCGGAGCGACAGCTGCTGGCCTACACCACAGCCACAGCAACAGGGAATCCAAGCCATGTCTGTGACCTACACTGCAGTTCACAGCAACGCTGGATCCCCGATCCACTGACCGGCCAGGGATTGAACCCACATCCTCAAGGATACTAGTCAGATTAGTTTGTAGTGCACCACAACGGGAACCCCCACTATACGTAATTTCTTTTTTCCCCCTGATTTGCATTTTTTTTTTAAATTTTAAGTGAGAATTACAACTTTAAAAAAATACTGGAGTTCCCGTCGTGGCGCAGTGGTTAACAAATCCGACTAGGAACCATGAGGTTGCAGGTTCGGTCCCTGCCCTTGCTCAGTGGGTTATGATCTGGCGTTGCTGTGAGCTGTGGTGTAGGTCGCAGACATGGCTCGGATCCCATGTTGCTGTGGCTCTAGCATAGGCTGGGGGCTATAGCTCCGATTAGACCCCTAGCCTGGGAACTTCCATATGCCGTGGGAGCAGCCCAAGAAATAGCAAAAAGACAAAAAAAAAAAATTGTATCTATTTATTTATTTTTGCTTTTTAGGGCCACACCTGCAGCATATGAAGGTTCCCAGGCAAGGGGTCTAATCGGAGCTACAGCTACCCGCCTGCACCACAGCCACAGCGACGCCAGACCTGAGCCATGTCTGCAACCTACACCACAGCTTACAGCAACACCAGATTCTTAACCCACTGAGCGAGGCCAGGGATCGAACCCACAACCTCATGGTTCCTAGTTGGATTTGTTTATGCTGAGCCACGACGGGAACTCCTGATTTGCATTTTTATTTTTATTTATTTATTTATTTATTTATTTTATAGGCAAGAAGTAGATTTATTAAGATAGGACACTCATGAGAGATGTAAGCTGACAGGCTAGGAGGCTCTGCCCCCAGGATCAGGTGAGTACAGTTTTATCATCAGGGGGAGTTAGGGTCAGAAAAGCCTGATTTGCATTTTTAAAGTTATGATAGAAATGATCTCTCAGCTCTATTCCCACCAATATTACCAAGGGTAATTACTGCCATGTATACCTGTGCACTTATACATATGTGTACAAAATGGACTCAAACTATAGTAGCTCTGGGAGTTTCTGTCATGGCTCAGTGGTTAACGAATCTGACTAGCATCTATGAGGACACAGGTTTGATCTCTTGCCTTGCTCAGTGGGTTAAGGATCTGGCATTGTTCTGAGTTGTGGTGCAGGTCACAGATGAGGCTTGGATCCTGTGTTGCGGAGGCTGTGGTGTAGACCAGCAGCTGTAGCTCCAATTCAACCCCTAGCCTGGGAACCTCCATATGCCATGGGTGTGGCTCTAAAGAGAAAAAAAAAAAAAAACCCCAAAACTATAATAGTTCTGTAAGTTGCCTTCATCATTTAATGATGTAACATGGACATTCCATGTCAAAGCTTTGGTCCATATCTTTCTTTTAAGAGATGTATATTCCAATTTTTTTCTTTTTACTTTTTAGGGCTGCTCCTGTGACATATGGAAGTTCTCTGACTAGGAGTCAAATGGGAGCTGGAGCTGCCACCTATACCACAGCCACAGCAACACAGGATCTGAACCACATCTGTGACCTATGCTGTAGCTTGCAGCCACACTGGATCCTTAACCCCCTGAGCAAGGCCAGCGATTGAACCTGCATCCTTATGGACAGTATATGTTCTTAACCTGCTGAGCCACAACAGAAACTCCTGCTTCATTTTTTTTTTTTTTTCCCTTTTTAGGGCCACGCCTGTAGCATATGGAAGTTCCCAGGCTAGGGACTGAATCGGAGCTACAGCTGCTGGCCTACACCACAGCCACAGCAACACAGGATCTGAGCTGTATCTGCAACCTACACAGCTCACAGCAACACCAGATCCTTAACCCACTGAGCAAGGCCAGGGATTGAACCCGCATCCTCATCGATACTAGTCGAGTGTGTTACCGCTGAGCCATGATGGGAACTCCATCATGTTTCATTTTTTTTTTTAACTAACCCTCCTACTGATGGACCATTAGATGGCTGTCAATTTTTTGAACACTACAATTAATATCTCTATAGATATATCTTTTTTGTTTTGAATTTCTACAAGGATTTCTGTAGGATATATTACTAGAAACAGAAATGCTGGATCAAAGCAACCGATCCATCACAGGTCTAATATCCCTACTGGAGTAATTACTGAGTCTTACAAATTTCTGACTGCCCAGCACCTACCACAATGCCTGGCACAGAACAGAGATGCAGTGAAGGTGTCTAACACGGAACTATTTTCATTTTTGCATACTCCTTTCTGGTCTCTGAGCACATACAGATGTTCACATAATTGGGATCCTACTATAAGTACAGCTTTATATTCTGCTTTCTCCATTGAGAAATCTCACTGACATTCTCTTAGTGTCACCCCCTCCCTAGCCTCTGTAAACCTCTCTTATAATGACTACGTATCGTCCCGTTGATTGAATGTGGCACAACTTACTCTTGTTGCCCCGAAAGGGAACACTAAGCCTATTACAAATTCAAGTTTTTAAAAATTTTTACTTAAAAAAAAGGTTTTTTGGTCTTTTTAGGGCCGCACTTGCGGCATATAGAAGTTCCCAGTCTAGGGGTTGAATCAGAGCTGCAGCCACAGCCGAAGCAATGCTAGATCTGAGCCACATCTGTGACCTATGACGCAGCTTGCAGCAACACTGGATCCTTAACTCACTTATTGAGGCCAGGAATCAAACCCGTGTCCTCATGGATATGAGTCAGGTTTGTTATTGCTGAGCCACAACGGGAACGCCTGAATTTTCTCATTCAACTGCTCCTACGACCAATAGCCTAGATTTGCTGAATGGCGGCCAGGGTCAGATTTCATCCTGGGGTCACTCAGGACAGAACTAAAGACCCATAGGAATCAAAGCTGAGTCTGTGGCTTGCTTGGTACCATGTGCTAACTGGCCTCTAGAGAAACAATCAACATCATTTACATGAAATAAACAAAAATTGTAATTTTATATTCCCATCCATATTGCATTCTCCCTAAACAAACTCTAAGCTTTCTCTCATGGCAAAATCTCAGAAATTCACAATGTAATAAAACTCACAAAGGAAAACAAAAATTTGACCCAACTCACACTTATTGGTAATCTGAGCAAGCCGGGCCTTCTCGGAGGAGAACGTCTCGTCTAAGTCAAACAGCTCCAGTGGAGGAGGTGGTAGTTCCCTGAAACTCGGCGGGAAAACCTAAGAGGCAGTAAGGTCTTTCATGAAAGAGCACAACCAAAGCCATAACTGACAGTGATGCGACGCAGGGAAAAGGAGGAGAGGCCAACTCAGCCCTTCCTGGGAGACCCACCCAGCGCCCCGCACCTCCTTCTGCCCTGACCCATGAGAATACAGCAAGCAAGACGACAGTCCACTGTAAGCAACTCAGCAGAACCAGCCCCACCACCCGGAACTGGCCACGCTGTGCCAGGGCCCATTAACTCGTGCAAGAACACAAGGCTTGGGGCTTATAGGGTTTATTTGTGTTGAATATTTGATTCTACAAGTTGTTTCTCACCTAATCCTGAGTTCTTTAGGGATAGAAACTGGGGAAACAAATGTAGATTAATGTACCACGTGCTGAACTCGGAGCCAGAATTTGCAGGTATGAACCAGTGGCACTCTCATAAATGTTGAACTATCATTCACAACAAAAGGCCTGAGGAGTTCCACTGTGACTCAGCAGTAATGGACCCAACTAGTAACTGTGAGGATGTGGGTTTGATCCCAGACTCCACTCATTAGGTTAAGGATCCAGCGTTGCTGCCAGCTGTGGTGTGGGTTGCAGATGCTGCTTGGATGCTGTGTTGCTGTGGATGACATAGGCCAGTGGCTGCAGCGCCAATTTTACAACTAGCCTGGGAACTTCCATATACCACACATGTGGCCCTAAAAAGCAAAAAACAAAGAGAAACAAAAGAAAACAAAAGGCCTGATCTGTAGCATTTGTCATTTTCTGTTTTGTAAATACTTTCGCCATAGCCAATTTTCAAGCTACCAAGATGAAGCCAACTGGCTCATGATATTCCAGAACGAGGTGGGATATGACAATTTTGAAGGCAAGTGGAATCCATGCAGAACTAGAATGTTGAAATATAACCTGTAGACTGCCCTTGGGCTGTAAGAACTGCGCTGTGAATCTCAATGCCCCTGCCTGGAAAGCTCAAAGCTCTTCCTCCTTTTTTACCCAGTTCTCACAGATACCCTCCAAGCCCACGAGATGGGAAACACTGAAGGGCCAGAAAGGTCTATGCCCTTGACTTCTCACCTGGGAACTAGAGCAATCGGGAGGCCCTATAGAATGCTAATGGTCTCTGTGCACGTTCGGAGCCAGAGAAACCAAGTGAGGTCAGCTGGCAGGGGAAGGGCAGACAGCCCGGCCCTGCAGTGGGATGCCCGACATACAGCTACTCACTGCGGGCTGAAGGGTGGGCAGCGGTGTCTCAAACTGAGGTTGGATGAGCTGGAGAGGTTCATGCTTCACGTTGAGCTGTTCGTGAGCTCTGTGTTAACAAGAAGATTAAAAAAACGGGAATCAAGATGAGACCCTGTGGCAAAGCACGTTTAATTGACCACACCGTGCTCTTCACCAAATCAGGAGGTTCAGCATAAACGCACACACGCTGTGTTGGTAGACACAATGCAATGATCCTCTGGGGACTCTTCTCTCCAGTAGCAGACGTCGTGACTTTATTGACAACTGAAAGGGAAAGTTCTTGCTTTCAAGTTTCATATTAAGGTTCTCCTAAATAGGCTTTTTTTTTCTTTAGGCCCACACCCAGGAAATTCCCAGACTAGGGGTCAAATCGGAGCTGCAGCTGCCGGCCTACACCACAGCCACAGCAACTCAGGATCTGAGCTGCATCTATGGCCTACACCACTGCTCACAGCAAAGCTGGATCCTTGACCCACTGAGCGAAGCCAGGGATTGAACCCTCATCCTCATGGTTACTAGTCGGGTTCACTACCGCTGAGCCACAGTGGGAACTCCTAAACAGGCTTTTAATTTTGACCTAGTAGACGCTGTGAATCTGGCAACTCACTGTGCTTCCTTATTTGTTTCACCATCAACAGACAGGAGTCAAACCTGAAGTCTGCTGCTGGCAACTGAACAGATCTGTAAGATATGCATTTCTGTGTGCTCGTTCACTCCACAAAGGTTTACTGCACCTACTAAGTACCAGGCAGTTTTAGGCACCAGGAGTAGAGCATCAGGGGAAAAGAGAGACAAGGCAGGCCCTCATAGAAGTGACATTCCAGGAGAAGAGAGACACCCAATAAACAAAAGCCAAGATGCCAGGTATTAATAAGCATTACAAGAAGCAGATCAGGAGAGAGGTACAGAGACGGGGGAGGGGCAGAGTGTGTGGCCTGTCAGAGCAGCCCAGAGCAAAGGGAGGAACAGATCATATGGTCATCCTCGGAGGTGTCCCAGACAGAGGCAAGAGCAAGGAGAACAAGGAAAAGGGTGCCAGGCACTTGTGCCAGAATAGCAGGACAGCCAGAGGAGAGCACCATGGGAATGAGTTTACAGACTCAAGTTCTGACCTTCCCCTGCGGTATTTTTTTTTTTTTTTTGTCTGTGTCTTCAGCATGTAAAGTTCCGGGTCAGGGAGCAAACCTGTGCCACACAGCAGCAACTCAAGCTGTTGCAGTGACAAGACTGGATCCTTAACCTTCTGAGCCACCAGGGAACTCACCTGTGGTAGTTTTTTACTGCAGCTTCCCCTTTGCCTCTATTCTCCCAAACATTCATTTGACCTTTTGCACTATGGTGCAAATTGTCTTTTTTTTTTAACTTCATGAATTTTATTACATTTACAGTTGTACAACGATCATCACAACCCAATTTTATAGCATTTCCATCCCAAAGCCCCAGCCCTTACCTCCACCTCCCAACCTGTCTCCTTTGGAAACCATAAATTTTTCAAAGTCTGTGAGTCAGTATCTGTTCTGCAAAGAAGTTCATTGTGGAGTTCCTTTCATGGCTCAGCACTTAATGAACCTGACTAAGATCCATGAGGAAGCAGGTTCAATTCCTGGCCTTGCTCAGTGGGTTAAGGATCTGGCATTGCTGTGGTCTGTGGTGTAGGGTGCAAACAAGGCTCGGATCCCTGTGGCTGTGGTGTAGGCCAGCAGCTGCAGCTCCAATTTGACCCCCTAGCCTGGGAACTTCCATATGCTGTGGGTGCGGCCCTAAAAAAGCCAAAAAAAAAAAAAAGTGGCAGCTTATTGTGTCCTTTATTTTAGATTCACATGTATGTGATGGCAATGATGGTGTCTTACTTCAACTTCTCGTAGTATGAGAATTTCTAGGTCCAACCATGTGGCTGCAAATGCCATTATTTCCTTCCTTTTAATGGCTGAGTAACATTCCATGTGTATATGTACCATACCTTCTCGATCCACTCCTCTGTCGATGGACATTTAGATTGTTTCCATGTCTTGGATATTATAGAGTGCTGCAATGAACACTGGAGTACATGTGTCTCTTCAATTCATGGTTTTCTCTGGACAGATGCCCAGGAGAGGGATTGCTGGATCAAATGGTAATTCTACTTACGGTTTTCTGAGGAATCTCCACACTGTTTTCCACAGTGGTTGCACCAATTTGCATTCCCACCAATAATGTAACAGGGTTCCCTTTCTCCACACCCTCTCCACACGTATTGTGTGGTGCAAATCATGCAAGCTGGCTGACCTTCTCTGGGATTGAGGAAAATTACCTTTTTTTTTCTTTTTTTTTCCTTCAGGGCCACAGGTAGGTGTGGCATATGCAAGCTCCCAGGCTAGGGGCCAAACTGGAGCTGCAGTTGCCAGCCTACACCACAGCCACAGCAATGCCAGATCTGAGCTGCATCTGCAATCTACACCACAGCTCATGGCAACACCGGATCCTTGACCCACTGAGCAAGGCCAGGGATCAAACCCTCATGGATACTAGTCGGATTCGTTTCTGCTGAGCCACAACAGGAACTCTGAATGAGGAAAATTAAAATACACTCAACAATTTAAACTGAATGCTCATTTGTGGCCTTTCAAAACTCATCTAAACAAGCAAATGCCAAGGGGTATAGACAGAGTTCACCCCTGGCCTTTGCACGGGTGCTTTCAAATAGGAGAGAGGTCTCGGACTGCGGGAGGGCAGTTAGCTGAGCTCATTGCTGGTCACCTCCTCCGCTCTTCCCAGGTGCATGGGGAGCAGAGCACCCTTCCTAGCAATGAGCAGAAGATCTCCATGAAGAGAAGAGAAAGGACTTTTCTGGAGCATCTGCTACATGCCATGCACAGTGCCTGACCCAGTGCTAGGCACCCATTTCTTTAACTCCTCAAAACAATCCTGGACAGTGGGTGTAAACTCTTAAGGAAAAGGAAACAGTGGGTGTAACACTGGGTGTAAACTCTTAAGGAAAAGGTATAGAGATGATGTAGCTTCCCAAGGTCATGTGATTAGGAAGTGACAAAGGCAAAATTAAAACTCAGACCTGGCCAATCCCTGCCAGCCAGAAGCACCACAACTCAGTCCACCCAGAAGGCAGAGCGATGTCAGAGGTAGTTCTAAGCGCAAGGCCCTCCTGCAAAGAACCCTGCTGCCAAGTCCTAGCCTTGGTCACCTAGCCATAATGTTCTGTTTTCTGTCCCTCGATAGAACTATGTATTTATTTATTTATTTTTTGCTTTTTAAGGCCGCACCCACAGCATACGGAGGTTCCCAGGCTAGGAGTCCAATCGGAGCTGCAGCTGCTGGACAAATGCCACAGCCATAGCAATGCCAGATCCCAGCCACATCTGCGACCTACACCACAGCTCATGGCCACACCAGATCCTCAACCCACCAAGCTAGGCCAGGGATCGAAACTGCATCCTCATGGATTGTAGTTGGGTTTGTTAACCACTAAGCCACGTCGGGAACTCCCTGACTGTGTATTTAACAATAAAACAAATGCCATAAGTCTTCTCTTTCTCCCCTCAGCTCACCACCTCCCTCCTACTAGTAACCAACATGTACCACATTCAGGGTTAAGGTTGGCCAGATTCAAATTTAGACCCCACCAAAAGCTAGCTGTGTGTGCTTCAGTGTTCTGATATGATTATTACATGATAAAGCAATGTACATAAAAAACTTACATGGCACTTATTAGAAGTCAGGGCTAAATGCAGTTCAAATGGCAATTAGGAATAAACTTCTGGAGTTCCCGTGGTGGCTCAGCGGAAACAAATCTTGACTAGTAACCATGAGGTTGAGGGTTCAATCCCTGGCCTCACTCAATGGGTTAAGGATCTGGTGCTGCTGTGAGCTGTGGTATAGGTCACAGACTTGGCTTGGATCCTGTGTTGCTATGACTGTGGCGCAGGCTGGCAGCTGCAGTTCCAATTCAATCCCTAGCCTGGGAACTTCCATACGCCATGGGTGTGGCCCTAAAAAGCAAAAAAAAAAAAAAAAAAAGGCATAAACTTCCTTACCTAGACACACCCTACCTTTGCTCGTAAAGCCACCTCCCTGCAGAAAGCTCTCTCCCAATAAAAGGTGAGGGATTTTCCTCACCTTTTAAACTGCAGGACCCAGCAGAGCACCAAGCAGACACAGGCCACCAAGAAATGTTTGATGAAATAACTGATGCCTGGTTGGAGCCCCTCTTTCAGAAAGCCTTCCCTGCTCACCCCAGTCAAAATTGAATCCTCTTACCTCATTATGCCCATGGCCTCCATTGTTTTTTGTTTATTTGTTCTATGGCCACACCCACAGCATATGGAAGTTCCGGGCCGGGACTGAATCCAAGCCACAGCTGCGAGCAAAGCCGTTGCAGCTGGATTCTTAACCCACTGTGCCACAGCAGGAACTCCCTATGGCCTCCAGTCTTATTTCACATTTAGCATTAGTACAATAACCCTGCATCACAGCGTTTCTCTGTCTCCTCCATAAGACCATGAACTTTGGGTGTGGTGCTTGGCACAGAGCTCTCTAAGTCCCTGTTGACCCTGAACGTAAATACAGGGGCAGGACGTGAGACCATCATCTGTAGCCATGCCCTGAGCCTTTGGTTTATCCAGATGCAGATGCTGGCCAGGCTAAAGATGCTCAAAAATGTCAGTCCCTGCCCCTGTCATTAGGGATGGAAACCAACAACAACAAAGCAGGCAATGAAACGGGGTCAAGCACTGGCCTGAAAGTCGCTCAGGCCTGGCCTAAAATCCCTGCCTCCACCTTGGGAGAGTCCAACCCTCTCTACACTCAGCTGGAAATGAGGCAGGTAACTCAGAGGACTACTGAAAGCATTCAATGACAGAACAACGTGGAGTGCTCAGAGGGCGACTAACCTTCTTAATTTCCTGAGGGGGTTCCTGGGACATGGGACTCTCTGTGCTAAGACCAGGAAAGTCCTGGGCAAACCCGAACAAGCTGGTTTCTCTAAATGCCCAAGAGGGAGCCTGGAACACAGCAGGGGCTGGTAACTGCTGGCAGTTGCCTTGGCATCAAGCCCCCTCCCAATCTCCCAACTGTTTCAACCGACCTCATCAGGCCGACCTCATCCAGATCTCAGGACACAGTTTGCACATCATGCTCGCCATGACCTTCACTCCCATCCCCGGGCTCGTGTCTTCAAACCAATCACTCGGAATGGAGCGTGGAGCAGCAGAGAGAGCCGTGGTACTGACTTGATGACCTTGGGGAGGGAAGTGGTATCCAGCTGGTAAATGGACAGGTCGAAGAGGGTGGTGAAGTCCCTCGGGTTCTCATCACCCTCCTGGAGACACACTCGCAGCCGCTCGGACAGGGTGGCCGTGTCAGGCACCATCATGTAGTCGGAAATCTGAAAGCCACAAGAGGACTCCCTTCAGCAGAGCAGGGGCAAGAATTTACTCAGTCTGGTCTCCAGCGTCTCAGGTCTAAATCTTGCTAAGAGACCTTACTGTTCATGATCATTGACAACTAAACCATCAACAAGCCACTTTTGGTGGAAAGAAGGGCAAAGGTCACCTGGGAAAACCCCAATGCTGGCAAAACCCAGCTCTGCAATGATTCGTGCCACACAACCCTGCGGACTGGTCTCCTTTTCATTTCATGATCAACGATCTTGAGAGCTCAGCCATCAGCTAGAGTCTCAAGTTCATTCCTGTCACCCCTTCTTTTAGGCAATACCTTCCTCTGTCACTTCGAACATGTAAATGACTTTCCCTTTCTTAATCTGAGCTGATCACCTTATTTTTCTAGCTCAGTGAGAAAACGGAAGCAATCGTAAAAGAAAGTCGACAAGCTCCCATTTTAACGTCTGACCTCTGTCCAGCTACCAGCATCTGGGCCGCACACTCTGCTTTCTCTCTTGTCCTATGCATGAAGTGCCTGTGACCCAGCAATGACGACCCTCTGTGGACACTACACCCCAGCCCTTCTCACCTAGGTGAGGACATGCTTGCAACACTGCTGAGAAGCCTTAATGATGACTTGTGTTGTGTTGTTGGTAACAGTAAAAGATCAGGAAAACCTAAATGTCTGTCAATAAGAGACTGGTTAAATATATCACAGTACCAATGATGGATAATTCAGTTTTCAAAAAACAATCAGGAGTTCTCTTACAGCCTAGCAGAGTAAGGATCCAGCATTGTCACTGCAGCAGTTTGGGTTGGGTTCCTTCCCTGGCCCCATGAATTCCACATACCACAGGCATGCCCCCCGCCAAAAAAAAAAAAAAAAATCAAAAGAAAGCTCTTTATGAATAAATACGGGAAAACCTCCAAGACATACTGGTAATTTTTTTTTTTTTTTTAATTTTTAGGCTGCACCTGTGGCATATAGAAGTTCCCAGGCAAGCGGTCAAATCAGAGCTGCAGCTGCTGGTCTACACCACAGCCACAGCAACACCAGATCCAAGCCACATCTGTGACCTACACCACAGCTCACAGCAACGCCAGACCCTTAACGCACCGAGCAAGGCCAGAGATCAAACCTGCATCCTCACGGATACTAACTGGATTTGTTTCCGCTGTGCCACAACAGGGACTCACATACTGGTAATTTTAAAAAGGAAGGTACTAGACAGGGTACATAACACCATTTGGGTAAAACAAGGAGGAAGGGAAGTACACACACTCATGTACATTTCCACATTTGCTTATCTCTGTATAAAATATCTCTGGAAGAACATACAAGAAACTGCTCAGATGGCTGTCACTGGGGAAGGGAGCCAAGTGGCTGGACAGAGACAGGAGGAAGACTGTTCACTGTGAGTGCTTTTGAATTCCAAACTACGTGAATGCATTACCTAGGCAAGCAAGAAATTTACATTTAAATAAATGTATGCTGGCAACAAGAAGTTTGTTTATCTCCTTTTAAAAATTTTTTTATTATATTGGAGTTCCCGTCGCGGCGGGACAAGAAACAAAGTCAAAGCATCAACAAATAAATGCCCTTCCTAGCAACATCTGGCTGCTGCAGAGGCCTCAAGCCTCTAACAGGAAGGCATGAGGTGAGAGCAGTAACAAGGGCACTGGCTGTGGCAGGCCACACACCCGGGACATGGCACAGACATCAGTAATGGGCCCAGCAATCCCGAAGGTCCTGCGGCTGCTTCTCAGCTCTGTCAGAAGCAGGCTACAAAAATCCCGGTTCAGACAACTCTCAGGGCCTTAGATGTCCAGACAGAAACACTAAAGAACACTCCCAGGACCGCTGGTTCTCATGACTTCCTGGTAGATTGTGAGGTAAAAACGCGTTATATAAGTTCCTCCAGCCCTTTATCGAGCTATCATTTTATCAACCACCATGTGAAACTGAGCTGTTGTCTGGATTCGAATCCCATTCCAACATAACAAGATTTAATCCAAGGCCTTACAATACAAAGGACATTTCTCACCAGGTCTCACATCTGGAAGGTGTATGAAACCGCCCGGTTTTGGAGAAAGGCCTTAGCAACACTCCCTCCTCTGGCTTTCTACTGAACCAGGCTGGCCATCACTTGTGGTGGAGAGTGACCAACGGAGCAACAGAGAAGGCACAGGCTCCAGAATCCGCCTGAAGTCGGCGCTAACAGCTTGGCTGCTGTTAATCTAAGTGGGAACCTTGAAGAATGTACTTCAGTCTCCTCAGCTAGAGAACAGGGATGACAGAGACTTAGCAGGGGCAAGGCGGCCACACAGAACAGGAGCAGACGCAGCCCCTCTTAGTGCTGCTTGCCTTGACCCTCGACACTAACTAGGACTGGCCTCTGCCAGAGACGCCGCCCACTCAGAGCTGGATCCTCTGAGATCTACAAAGCGAATTCCTGGCTGCGCCACAGCTCTTCTGTTTTGGGGTCTTACGTCACTTCTCAGGAGGAATTTATGCAAAAGAGCCACACACTTCATGTTTCCATGTAGGAAATATTTTATTTATTTTTGCTTTCTAGGCAGTACTCACAGCATATAAAAGTTCCTAGGCTAGGGGTCTAATCGGAGCTGCAGCTGCCAGCCTATACCACAGCCACAGCAACACCAGATCTAAGCCTCATCTGCAACCTATACCACGCAGGATTCCTTTTCTTTTTTTTTTTTTTTTTTTTGTCTTTTTAGGGCCACTCCCGTGGCACATGGAGGTTCCCAGGCTTGAGGTCTAATTGGAGTTGCTGCTGCAGGCCTACGCCACAGCAAGGCCAGATCCAAGCCATGCCTGTGACCTACACCACAGCTCACGGCAACGCCAGATCCTTAACCCACTGATCCTAAACCACCAGGGATCGAACCAGAAACCTCATGGTTCCTAGTCGGATTCATTTCTGCTGCACCACGACAGGAATTCTGCAACGCAGGATCCTTAACCCACTGAGCAAGGCCAGGGATCGAACCCGCATCCTCATGGATACTAGTCAGATGCGTTTCCGCTGCGCCACAACAGGAACTCCAGGAGAGTATTTTAGACAAAGGGATCTCCTGTTTCCTAACCCAAGTCAACCTCTGGGTTTCCCAGCCAAGCCCGTCCTCAGCGAGAGTGAAGGTAGTCAGTGGACAATCACTTCTGGTTGCTTCTTGCCCATCGCCTGCTACCCAGAGCCAAGAAACCATCTTCCTGACATTTCAGAGTTTGAGAGAAGTAATTGATGAATGAGTAGACTGAATCAGGAGACCTGGGTTTGGGTTTCGGCTCTGCAGCTACTTGCTCTTTGAGCATAGTGCAATCTTGCAGAATTTCAGTTTCCTCATTTATAAAATGAAAATAAGACCATCTACCTCCCAGGGCTGTGGTGAGGTTCAAACAAGACAATCGATGAGGAGGTATGTGATATACAGTACCTGATATATAATAACTACAAGAGTTAAAAAAAAAAAAAAAAGTCTTGATAGATATAACAGATACATAGCACTTTTTACACCCTATAGTTTAATGAGTAAATTTACACCTATTAATTTAGGCCTCACAATTACCCTGTGAAACAGAGGACACAGGTATTAGAGAACTAAGGTGAAGAAAAAAAGGTCAAAAACAATCTGCTCAAGGTCCCAGGGCTCATGCTGGAACAGGACCTAAAATGCGGTGATTGGCTCCTATCTCAGCACTGGTCTCACCACTCTCCCGTCTGGTAAGTATTATCATAAAGGCAACAAAATTAGAGCTTAAAATTTAAATTCTGATGATCTTTGTTTATGAAAAAATTCTTTTCATATCCTTCATATTTTTGAAAGAAGTATTTCTCTATAGACACGTACTCTGAAAGTTTGTGCCAGAGAATATATATTAAATTCCAATTATTTTATATACATAGAGAGAGGTGCCCACCCTACTGAATTCTACAACTAATTATATAACTTACTGATTTATTATTTTTTACAACATGGCCTCCATCTCACCAAAAAGCATCACTTCCTTCCATCTGCCTTCCAGGGAGATAAAGTAAGAGAGAGATATTCCTTTGGAACTGTTAGAAGGGGTGCTGAGAAGCTGGACCCATTTTTCATTTCAAAGTTTTTTAATGATTCACAACTTCCTACCTCTGGGTCCTCAGCATCGATCTGGTTTAGTTGGATGTCTCCTGCCGTGAGCCACTGGAAAACAACATCCTAGATTTAAAACAACAACAACAACAACATAGAATTAGACATGGGTTATTTGAGAAAGCTAAGGGCAGGACTAGAGAATTAAATCAACGAAGAAAATATGATAAAGGGAAAGAGACTACACCAGTGATTTGAAAAAGGGGAGCCATTCTTCTCTCTTGGTAAAATTACATGAAAAATAAAAGTTGTCATCACCCTAACGCCACTTTTATCACTGGAAATTTATCATTTATCCTAGGGCCCTCTAACCTCTAACCACAGCCAAAATTTATAAAAATCTGTTCATAGTCCCAGAACAATCCTCTTTACTGTGCTGATGACAGTCTGCACTTAAAGAGTAGAATATATCCAGATTCCTCCAGAATATGCCTAGAGACAGTAGAACTTCATACAGACTCCAGAAACAAGATCTATTTTTTTTCCCCTTTTCTTTTTTTTTTTTTTTTTTTTAAGCCAAACCCATAGCATGTGAAAGTTCCTGGGCCAGGGATTGAATCTGCGCCACAGCAGGAACATGAGCTGCCACAGTGACTACACCAGCTCCTTAGCCACTGAACTACCAGGGAATTCCCAGAAAACAAGACATTAAATTAATCTCTCAATACAACAATAGTCCTTAAAGCTGAAGGAACTTATCTCGTTAATGAAAAAGCCCAGTGGGCCCTTCTTCCTGGGGTGAGTGAGTCACAGACATGAGGCCAATGTCCAGCTCTGGCCCACACTTTCATCCTTCACAGGACATGCTTCCCTCACACTAGTCCAACAAGCACCTGCACTGCCTTTCTCTCATTGCCCAGCTCAGTCGGTGACCAGTCTTGTCAGGACCCCACCTAAATCCCACTAGTGCTGTCCAGCTCCCCCGCCCCCCACTCACACATTCACTGCCTTCAGTCAGGTCATTGTCCCTTCTTGCCCGGCCGACTCTGCCAGCCTCCTAACTGGCTCCAGGGTGCCCTCTCCCTTCCATCTTCCACACGACTAACAGAGAGGTCTTTCTAAAACACAGATCTGACATGAAATAGTGCCATTTGCAGCCATTTGGATGGACCTAGAGATTATCAAACTAAGTGAAGTGGTCAGAGAAAGACAATTATCATTTACTATCACTTACACTTAATTCTAAAAATGCAAAACAAATGAACTTACAAAGCAGGCAGACTCACAGATAAAGAAAACGAACCCATGGTCACCAAAGGGGAAAGCTGGGGAGGGATGAATTAGAAGTTTGGGATTCGCGTATACACATTATTATATAGAAAACAGATAAACAACAAGTCCTACTGTACAGCACAGAGAACTATCCCAACAATATATAATGGAAAAGAATCTGAAAAAGACTATGTGTGTGCGTTATAAACACATGCACATCTGCATCACTGCTGTACACCTGAAACTAACACAACATTGTAAGTTAACTATACTTCAATTAAAAAAAAAAACCCAAAACAGAGATCTGACTATGCCCAAGGCTATTGGACACTCTACCAGGGCTTTCTGGAGAAGGTTCAAGTTCCTAGGGTTTATATGTGAGGCCCTGGTTGGGCTTACTCCTCCCCACTTCCCCAGGGTGGCTCCCACCACAAGGTGGCATGCTTAGATATGCCCACCACATCCTTCTGAATTTACTTCTGTCTCCCACGCACTCTCTTGATGTCCTAAAAACTTTTTCAGAGCAGAGACTATGGCTGACTCAACTTTGTAACCTTAGTGTCTGGCATATGATGGGCTCTGAATAGCTGGTTTTAAATTAATAGATGAGCTCAACAGAATTTTTTTAAAATAACATGAAAATCACACACATCATTCATAGTGTGATAAAAGAGAAGAGCTTACCATGATTTTGCTGTTTTCTTCTTTATCCAAATATTGGTCACTGAACATGTGACATGAGCCAAGCACAGCTAGTTTCCCACCTTGGTCCTGTCGATGACAAAGCAGTGTCAGATGTTCAGATCCCAAAAATGTACCAAGCGCATCCTAGTTCCTATACATTTATCATCAGAATCACGTGGACATAGTCTTATATACTAAGAAAGCCCAATTCACATGAGCTTTTTTTTTTTTTGACAGCACTGGCAGCACATGGAAGTTCCCAGGCCAGGGACTGAATCCGAGTCACAGCTTCAACCTACACCAGAGCTGCAGCAATGCCGGATCCTTAACCTACTGGGCTGGGCTGGGGATCGAACCCTCGCTGCCACAGACAATGCCAGATCCTTAACCCACTGTACCATAGCAGGAACTCCACACATGAGTATTTTAATGGTCTAGAAATGTCGATTATGATATCACTACCATAGTTTAGATACTTCCATACCCTTCCATTTGACTTCAACAAAAAGCAGTGTGAAATGGTTCAACAGCATTTTCCCACTGTTAGTCAAATTATAAATGAAAATCATCATCTTAAAGGAAAAAAAAAAAGACAAATCCAAAGACAATCTATAAAGCTTCAGACATTTTATGAGTACTAACAAAGAAATGTTAACTAAGATTCAAACAGAAAACTAAGCCACGAGCATGAAAAATTCACAAAAGTAATGACTGGTTAATGATAAAAAATTCTATTATTAGTAATTTTAAAAAATCAAAACAAAGTGTTTTTTCCTATCAGTGTAATAAAGCAAGAAAAAATAACTACAAACAGTGTTGGTCAAGTTTTAATGAAATAAGTTCTTTTATACACTGTTGCTGAAACCGTCAACATATGCAACAAAGCAATCTGAAATATACCAAAAACTCTGTACAATTTTACAGTCATAATCACAAAAGATTAGAAATGAATCCAGGAGTTCCCGTCGTGGCACAGTGGTTAACGAATCCGACTAGGAACCATGAGGTTGCGGGTTCGGTCCCTGCCCTTGCTCAGTGGGTTAACGATCCAGCATTGCCGTGAGCTGTGGTGTAGGTTGCAGATGCAGCTCGGATCCCGAGTTGCTGTGGCTCTGGTGTAGGCCGGTGGCTACAGCTCCGATTCAACCCCTAGCCTCGGAATCTCCATATGCCGTGGGAGCGGCCCAAGAAATAGCAAAAAGACAAAAAATAAATAAATAAATAAATAAATCCAAATGTTCAACCACAGAAAATAGCTAAGAATAATGGGGCACAACATTGTAAATCAACTATAATTATAAAAAAAAAAAATAAAAAAAAAAGAAGAAGAGTGGAACTCACTCTAGTTGTTAAAGATTAGAAAGGGTATTCCGGAGTTCCCATCGTGGTGCAGTGGTTAACGAATCCGACTAGGAACCATGAGGTTGCGGGTTCGGTCCCTGCCCTTGCTCAGTGGGTTAACGATCCAGCGTTGCCGTGAGCTGTGGTGTAGGTTGCAGACGCAGCTCGGATCCCGCGTTGCTGTGGCTCTGGCTTAGGCTGGTGGCTACAGCTCCGATTAGACCCCTAGCCTGGGAACTTCCATATGCCGTGGGAGCGGCCCAAGAAATAGCAAATAGACAAACGGAAAAAAAAAAAAAAAAAGAGAAAGGGTATTCCATAACATGGGAAAGTGCTTCTGTCATAATATTAGGTCAAAAAAAAGTGTGCTATCAATTGTGCAACTACTGGAGTTTAAAGCCTGTGAGGCAAATAAACAAAGATGAGGCACAAGCAAACGTGGGAGAAAATGATCAAAATGTCAGCCAGGGCTTCCTCACAGTGGTACAATGGGTGGCGTTCTTTTTTCCCTCCATCTCCGTATTTTAAAAATTTTCTACCATGAGCATATATTATTTTGTAATGAGAAAAAAAAGTGCAATATTAAAAATACAAAATGAAATCAAATTTTCTAGCATCATCGCATATAGGGAACAGGCACAGTTATAAGGGCACTGGGAAAGAATGACACCTAAGCCAGAGATGTTGAGATACAAATACACAAATGCTGTAAATAAAACAATATTTGCAAAACAAACTCTGACTTGTCCCACACTAAAAGCAAATACTTCAGAGAGAAAACAAATACCATTACTATACCATAACCACTACAAATAGTTCAGTTGCTGAAAACAGTAAGTGATTTGGGTAGTATCTACAGAAAGAACTGGGCTGTGACTTGAAACCCTGTAGGTAAGTAAATTCAAACCCTCTCTACTCACAGACTTATATTTTCTTTAATAATACACAGTTGACCTTTGAACAAGACGGGTTTGAACTGAACGGGTCCATTTACAAGCGAATTTTTCTCTTTTCAGCCACGCCCATGGCATTCAGAAGTTCTGGGGCCAGGGATCAAACCCAAGCCACACTTGTGACCTGAGCCACAGTAGCGACAATGATGGATCTTCAACCTGCTGCGCCACCAGGAAACTCCAATAACACTTTAATTTTAAAACACTATTTCCAGCTATTTAGGAGAGACCAACTATCATGACACCTACATGAATTTTGTCTAAATACCAGCTTCCAAACTCAGCACAGACATTTATTTACTTCCTAATAAAGTGATGCCAGAGCTTTTAAGTATGAGAGGGAAAAGTCTTACCTAGGCCCTACGAAGAAAAAAGGACCAGGTAGAGCTAGAGACATGCACATCTCTGGACAAAAATTGAGAGGTCAGCTGGTGAATTCTAAGTCTTGGTAGACAGATGAAGGTGAATTCAGCAAACACAAATTAAAAGGCAGTGGAGGCATTCCCGTCGTGGCACAGCAGAAACAAATTCACCTAGGAACCATGAGGTTTCAGGTTCCATCTTTGGCCTCGCTCAGTGGGTTAAGGATCCAGCGTGAGCTGTGGTGTAGGTCGCAGATGAGGCTCAGATCTAGCATTGCTGTGGCTGTGGTGTAGGCCAGCAGCTACAGCTCTGATTAGACCCCTAGCCTAGGAAGCTCCATATGCCACAAGTGTGGCCTGAGAAAAAGACCAAAAAAAAAAAATGCGGCAATAACAAGGAGGGCTGTGTTCTCTGGGGCCACCCACTCCCACACTTGGGGGGTTCTCCAGGATGAGAACTGAACAAATAGTCTTCCGAGGAAATGTTTTCCTGGGCTACACTAAGATACCAGCAGCATGATTCTATGCATTGTGGTGCAGTGTGTTAACTCAACCTTTCCCTGCATGGATTCTCCTGCATTGAGAGCAGGTAGTCAGAGATGGTTATAATATAGGCAGCCTCAGGCTACAGTGGAAAAGCTGTGAATTTAGAACAAGAGTTAGGTTAGGTTTAGGTCTTCTTCTTTTTTTTTTTTTTTTTGCTTTTAGGGCTGCACTGAGGCATATGGAAGTTCCCAGGCTACCCAGGCTAGGGATTGAATCAGAGCTACGGCTGCTGGCCTACGCCACAGCTACAGCAACAAGGATACAAGCCGCGTCTGTGTCCTACACCACAGCTTACAGCAACGCCGGATCCTTAACCTATTGAGCAAGGCCAGGGATCAAACCCACACCCTCATGGTTCCTAGTCGGGTTCACGAACCATTGAGCCATAAAGGGAACTCCCCAGGTTTAGGTCTCAACTCCATCAACTACTGGACAATCTACTGTTTCCCCATCAGTAAAATGTAGTTAACTGAAATCCTACTTTACAGAACTGTTGTGAAACCAATGAGAACATACACAAAACCCCTGCGGAAACAGAAAATCAGTTTTTACCATTTCGGTAACAAAAAAAAAAAAAACATATCCACCCACATCTAAGAAAGACTGTACCTTCGAGTGATAGAAAGCCAGGATGGGTCTGTTAAGTGGGAAACAGACAGAGCCTGTGGACAGAACAGCCACTGCTGGTTTCATGACATTCAATGTGGCACCAAAAGGATAGACAAAGGTGAGAGCCCTGAAAGAAATAAAGAAATGCTCATGGTTTTTAATGAATAAAAAAGTTTTTGAAGATAATCTCAGTGTTTCTTGAGTAATTCATGATCAAACATAAAACTTTTTATAAGCTTTGGCTGTTAACTCAATTATTAGTATAACTCTAGCTACAAGCTTGTTTTGTTTTTAAACTCAATAAATTTTATTACATTTACAGTTGTACAATGATCATCACAACCCAATTTTATAGCCTTTCCATCCCACCCCTGGCCCATCCCCCGACTCCCAACCTGTCTTCTTTGGAAACCGTAAGTTTTTCAAAGCCTGTGAGTCAGCATCTGTTATCCAAAGAAGTTCACTGTGTCCTTTTTTTAGATTCCACATGTAACTGATAGCATATGACGTTGTCTCAGTCTAACTTCATTTAGCATGATAATTACTAGGTCCATCTATGTTGCTGCAAATGCCATTACTTCTTTCCTTTTAATGGCTGAGTAATATTCCATCATGTATATGTACCACATCTTTACCACTCTGTTGATGGGCATTTAGGCTGTTCCCATGTCTTGGCTATTGTATATGGTGCTGCAATGAACACTGGAGTACATGTATCTTTTCCAGTCATGGTTTTTTCTGGCTAGATGTGGAGGAGTGGGATTGCTGGATCAAATGGTATCTAGCTACAAGTTTGATAAAGCATTTTAAGAAATGTGAATCTTGGAGTTCCCATCGGGGCACAGTGGTTAACGAACCCAACTAGGAACCATGAGGTTGCAGGTTCGATCCCTGGCCTAGCTCAGTGGGTTAAGGATCTGGCGTTGCCATGAGCTGTGGTATAGGTCAAAGATTCGGCTCAGATCTGGCGTGTCTGTGGATGTGGTGTAGGCCGGCAGCTACAGCTCTGATTAGACCTCCTAGCCTGGGAACCTCCATATGCCACAGGTGAGGCCCTAAAAAGCCAAAAAAAAAAAAAAAAAGAATGCCTTTTATTAGAAGGGTATGCTACCTGTGGGACATGTATGTGAATAGCAGCATGTATTTATCCCACACTGGACACTTCTACACAGACCTGCTGTGGAGTCCCTCCTCCACACCCCACTATCCTGGCAAAGACTTCGAGTATCTAGAATGCATCATGACTTGGGGAAATGTATCCCTGGAAAGGGTGTTGGACAGAGTGGGGATGGTGGGGTGCAGACCTGGGTGAGGTCAATCCCTGCAAGAGGGTCTGTGGTGTTACTGAAAGAAAAATGGAGCTCTGTAAATAAAGGCTGTTGTTTGAAAGAAGTGTCTTCAGAATGGAAAGAAACCATAATCTTAAAACCAAAGTATAAAATTAGAAACTGGGGGTGGAGTGGGGATGGGGACAGGCAGAGGGAATATATATATAGAGTTTCCTATATGATTCTAATTTTCCTTTCTTTTAGACCTTTTTTTTTCCCCCCTTTTTATAGCCACACCTGCAGCATATGGAAGTTCCCAGGCTAGGGGTTGAATCAGAGCTGTAGCTGCCATCCTAGGCTACAGCAACGCAGGATCCAAGCTGCATCTGTGACCTACACCACAGCTCATGGCAATGCCAGATCCTTAACCCACTGAGTGAAGCCAGAGATTGAAAGATTGAACCCCCAACCTCGTGGAGACTATGTCAGATTCTTAGCCTACCAGGCCACAATGGGAACTCCCTAGACCATTCTTTTTAGCTTAAGTTTAAAATTATTTCCTTTCAGGGTTAGTTTCCCCTGTCCCTCCAGCAAAGTCTTAACTATACCTATGACTTCCATGTCACATGGTGGTTGAGAAGTACCTGCCTCATGTTCCCCATTCTCCCCTTTGCACCCCTGCCCCAGCAGCACCCCAGTAGAGGGAGCTGCAGCCCATGGTTTCCAGGGCAGGAGCAGAAAGAAATGGGCAGCTGACAAAGAAGAGGAAAAAGGGAATGGGAGAAACAGTTATGCAGATGTCAGGGGACATCCCTCCTCACTCTTGCCGCAAATGCACTCGAGCAAGGTAATTCTCAAGAATGGACACCAGGAGTTCCCACTGTGGCTCAGCAAGTTAAGAATCCAACTAGTATCCATGAGGATGCAGGTTCGATCCCTGGCTGCGCTCAGTGCATTAAGGATCTGGCGTTGCCGTGAGCTGTGGTGTAGGCCGCAGATTCGGCTCAGATCCCATGTTGCTGTGGCTGTGGGCGTAGGCCAGCAGCTACAGCTCCAATTCCACCCCGGGAACTTCCATATGCTGCAGGTACAGCCCTAAAGAGACCAAAAAAAAAAAAAAAAAAAAAAGAAAGGAAAATGGACACTTGAGTTATATGATGAAAATTGTCAGCTTTTATCATTACATTCCTCTATTTCTTTTTGCTCTTATTATTACTAAGAAGTTAATCAGACAGATATTTTGATAAGACTTTAAGCATAAGGCTAAACGTGCACCCCCAAACCAACACAGGACTCTTCTTAACCACATGTGAATGAGTAAGATTAGTTGGGTGACAGAACATTGTAAATCAACTATAATAGAAAAAATAAAAATCTTAAAAAAAGATTAGTTGGGTGAAAAGTTTGGAAGAGTGTATTCCTGGAAGAGGAAGCAGTTACATAAAGGCCATAAAGTGAGAAGGAGCTTAGCATGTTTAAGGAATTCAAAGTCAGTGTAGCTACAATAGAGAAAGAGAAGGTAAAAGGGACAAGATAAAAAATGAGGCTAAATGACACTATGAGGCTCCAACAGGTCAAGCTATTTCAAAGCACAAAGCAGAACTGCTTAGCCATACCTCAAAGCCTCCCAAGACATGTGCTGTTTCTGAATGACCCAGAAACAGCCATTTGCCCTTCACTCCAACTACTGAGGAAGTAATAATTCAATAGCAAGTAAGAAATGATGCCTTGCACTGTATAGAGCACTTTCACAGCACTGCCTCATTAGAGCTTCCCCACAACTTTGTAAGATTAATACTGTCCCCATTACACAGATACAGCAACTGAAGTAGGAGTGACTTTGCCTCGGGTCACCCTGCATGTAAGGCATGAAATCAGGAATTTCTGGAGTGAATTCCTGTCGTGGTGAAATGGTTAACAAATCTGACTGGGAACCATGAGGTTGCCGGTTCAATCTCTGTCTCGCTCAGTGGGTTGAGGATCCGGCATTGCCATGAGCTGTGGTGTAGGTCGCAGACAAGGCTCAGATCTGACATTGCTATGGCTGTGGCGTAGGCCAGTGGCTACAGCCCCAATTTGACCCCTAGCCTGGGAACCTCCATGTGCCACAGGTGTGGCCCTAAAAAGAAAAAAAAAAAAAAAAATCAGGAATTTCTAAATTCCTCTAACTTCAAGTCCACAGTTCTTTCATTCATTAACCAAGAATTAGGTTGTGATTCTTGAATGTCAAATGCGTTAACTTATGGAGTTTCCTGGTGGCTCAGCAGGTTAAGGATCCAGTGTTGTCACTGCTGTGGCTCTGGTCACTGCTGTGGCACAGGTTCAGTCCCTGGCCTGGGAACTTCCACATGCTATAGGTGTGGCCAAGAAAGAAAAAAAAAGTTAACTTATGATATATGTTACTATATATTTTCCCCCTTTAGGATATAAACTTGGTTTCATACTAAGAAAGGTCTTTCCTACTCTAAGATTATAAAACATTCACCTATAGTTTCTATGGTTTCATTTTTTTTTTGTCTTTTGTCTTTTTTGTTGTTGTTGTTGTTGTTGTTGTTGCTATTTCTTGGGCCGCTCCCTCGGCATATGGAGGTTCCCAGGCTAGGGGTTGAATCGGAGCTGTAGCCACTGGCCTACGCCAGAGCCACAGCAACGTGGGATCCGAGCCTCGTCTGCAACCTACACCACAGCTCACGGCAACGCTGGATCGTTAACCCACTGAACAAGGGCAGGGACCGAACCCGCAACCTCATGGTTCCTAGTCGGATTCGTTAGCCACGACAGGAACTCCTGGTTTCATTTTTAATATTTAAAAATTTATCTAAGGAGTTCTCCTGAGCTGCAGCAGGTTAAGGATCTGGCCTTGTCACTGCAGTGGCTTAGGTTGCTGCAATGGCATAGGTTCAGTCCCTGGCCTGGTAACTCCCACATGCTGGAGGCCCAGCCAAAAAGACAAAAAAAAAAAAAATTTAATCCATCTGAAATCTATTTTGGGGTGTGGCATGAAAATGGAAATTTAGCCAAAATTATATCATCCATTCCCTAATAATTTGAAATGTCACTTTTACTGTAAACTAACAACCCCTACCCTTCACATATATATATTGGATCTGATTAGAACTTTGTAATAAGTTTTAATTATTAAAAAAATTCAACTTTTATGGGGCAAAATACTGCAAAGTAAAAAGGTAAACTGGGAAAAATATTTGCAATACATGGAGGTTTTATAAATGAGTAAGAAAAGACAAACCACTGATAGAAAAACAAGCAAAAAGCAGTGAACAGGAAACTCACAGAAGAAATACAATCAGCCAATAGACTTTAAAAGCCACCCACTAAGTAATAATCAAAGAACTGCAAGTTAAAGTGGGACCACTTTCTTTTCTTTTTTTCTTTCTTTTTTTTTTGCCACACCTACAGCATGCAGAAGTTTTCGGGACAGGGATTGGGACAGAGGTCGACTGAACCTGAACCACAGTAACAACAATGCTGGATCTTAACCACAAGGCCACCAAGGAACTCCAAAAGTGGTAACACTTTCAATAGAATATTCCACACTGGCAAGAGAGAAGGGAGCATGTATGTAGGGACTGCAAATGTTACAAATGCCTGGTGGGTGACTTACTAATATATTTTATTTGGCAATGCATCACCTGGAAGATCTCTGATTTAGAAACCTGAATGCTAAGAATCTGGCCTACAAAGATATTAGCTAAGTGCACAAAAATTGAACGTATAAAGATATTCACTCTGTGCTTTGTTATTTATGATAAATATTAAACTGTTTATAATAACAGTATGGAACAGAAGTTAAGAGTATATACAGGCCCTGGAGCAGACTGTCTGGGTTTGAAACAGTTCTGACACTTGCTAGATCAAGTGAGCTTAGGCATCAACCTCTCTGTTATCTCAACTGATGAACTGCTGTGAGGATTAAATGAAATAGTAACACATGCTGTGACATAGTAAGTGCTCAATAAATGTTAGGTGCTGTTATTAAAGCAAAATATTATAAACTACCTAAAGGTTCAATAATAGGAGATTGGTTAGATTAGGATACATCCAATTTAATCTAGTCATTAAAAGGATAAGACACTTTTTTCTATTTTTATCTGTTAAAAAATGAAGAAAATCTAAATATGTTTGGAAGGATTAGCTTTAGGGAGAGGGGCATGGATTGAGAGTGGAGGTGTTCTATTTTCTTCCTTTTGAACTGCTGACACTGTTTTTTTGGTGAGAGTTACTTGTGTAATCAGAAATGAAAACTGTTGGAGTTCCCGTCATGGCTCAGTGGTTAACGAATCTGACTAGGAACCATGAGGTTGCGGGTTCGGTCCCTGCCCTTGCTCAGTGGGTTAAGGATCCGGCGTTGCCATGAGCTGTGGTGTAGGTCGCAGACGCGGCTTGGATCCCGCGTTGCTGTGGCTCTGGTGTAGGCCAGCGGCTACAGCTCTGATTCGACCCCTAGCCTGAGAACCTCCATATGCCGTGGGAATGGCCCAAGAAATGGCAAAAAAAAAAAGACAAAAAAAAAGAAAGAAAGAAAACTCTTCATTTTGAAAAAGAAAATTCTTTTTTGTCTTTTCTAGAGCCACTCCTGTGGCATATGGAGGTTCCCAGGCTAGGGGTCCAATCAGAGCTGTAGCCACCGGCCTACGCCAGAGCCACAGCAACATGGGATCCGAGCCGAGTCTGCGACCTACACCACAGCTCACGGCAACGCCAGATCCTTAACCCACTGAGCAAGGCCAGGGATTGAACCCATAACCTCATGGTTCCTAGTCGGATTCGTTAACCACTGTGCCATGATGGGAACTCCCATATATATTTTTTTAATCAAATGACAAATACATTCACTTCAGGTGGGCTGAGAAAACACACTTACTGGGCATTGTTTCCACTACTCTCCTCGTCAATGATTCCAGGCACTGCCTTCCCTGCAGCTCGGCTAATTTCCCTTGAAGAAAAAAATGAAATTTTGGTAAACAAAAACATGTAGGAATTTCATGCTCCCTTCATTAAGTATGAACTAGATACAAGGACTATGTAGATTTATTCAAAATACAATTCTTAAAAATTAAATAAAGGTACACCTACACAGCTACACATCTTTTGGGAAGCCGGCCAAAGTTAATATAAACATAGAAGAATCAGTTCCTCCTTCCTGAGTCCTGAGGGAAATGTCCATATGCACACCAGACCCACATCCTAGTCCTGTGTTCTAGGCTCTGCATCTTCAAACCCAGCAGAGTGCTAGACATACAGCAAGTTCAAGTGTGGAATAAACCTTTTTGAATATAGGGAAAAGCTCTCAGAGGGCCCCTTATGTTGCCCCCTCACGCGTTAATTTCCCACATTCTCAAAGTCCCTAATTTATGTTTTAGGATCCAGTGGATCAGAAAAAAAACTGACTTCATCCCAGGCTCCAGGGGTGGAGAATACGACCCAGCAGTGCCATCAGGGCATGCTATACCCTCTGTCACAGCAACCAGTGCGTGATGGGCATGTGGCCTCAGCCAGCTCAAAGAGCAAACCTCACGTCTGCTCTGGCTGGGCATGCTGGGACCAAGGCATGCACTCTTGCAGAAATGGTGTGGCACGAGGACATGAATTTTGGAGACTGTTAAAACTATTCGTCCCCCACACAGGAGAGTAGAGCCAAGAAAATGACAGAGAAATGGAACTGGAGCCCTGATGACATCATGATTCTTTCAAGCCATATTCAAAGTCTGCCCTATTTCCTGGCTTTCAATCGTGTGAATCAATGGAGTCTCTTTCGTGTTAATCCCATTTGAAGTGTTTTCTGTCACTTTCAACTGCATGCATTCTAACTGGCAAAAAGGTCATGTGGAGTAAGGTTTCAAAGGATGGGAGGTATATAATTTGATGGATGAGAAGTAAAAGAATAAACTATAATAGAATAAAACAAAAAGGCAAGAAAGGAAAGAGGGCCAGAGAAAAGGATGTATGAGAAGAGAGAAGGGAAGAGCCATGCAGGCAAGAGGAGAGCCACTGGCCAAGTCATTTCTGCTTTCAGTATGCTTACCTATTCAAAACTCCATCGGAAACCAGGGCTTCTTTAGGATGGAAATACTTATAATACACATTTCTAACCACAGCATCTTTAAAGGGAAAAGAGAGGAGAGTATATCTTAGATAAGAGATAAGCTTGATATTACAGACACGTACCAATTTTAACCTGAAAGGAATCCTGGAACTATATTCCAATCTCTCATTTTATAAATGGAAGACGCCTAGAACTAGAAAATGCAGGTTGCAAGTGAGGCTGGAATGCTGGACCATGCACCCTTACAGCCCAGGGCTTTTTCCAATGTACAACCAGGCCAAAGGACCATAACATAAATAACAAATAGAAAATTACTGCCTCTATTAAAAGAAGAATGATTACCGTTATTAACCATGATTCCATACTCTTCTAGGAGAAAGTTAATATTGGTATCAAATCTGGATTCCCCACCCTCTCCCAGCATCACAAGAATATCTCCACCTCCATCAAGGTACTTCTTCAGGACTTCAAACTACACAAAGGAAAAGAAAAATTATGAATATACTCCAAAGACTTCCGTCCAAAATACTACGAATAAGACCTTAACTAGCTGAAAAATAAACACTTCAAATGTATCACGCACTTAAATGTACATGTATTTAAGACAATAAAAAACTTACTCTCTACATAGGACCTCCACACTTGGCTTTAAGCATAAAGCTGCAAAACACTCAAGTTGAAATGACATTTTCCAAGTTGACTATCAGGACAGCAAACCAAGAGTGGAAAACTACAGCTAAAGGAAGGTCACAGGTCTCCTCCAATCAGCATCCTTGGTCTTGACCCAATACATGCTAGCTGTACCTACCTTCTCCCGACAGCCAAAAATGTCTCCGGATGTTGCGAAATGTCCCCGGGGGTGGGGAAGGGGGTGCAGAGTGAGCAAAAACACCCCTGGTTGGTCACAACCTTTCTTCACTGCCGGCCAAGGATATCAGGATGAAGTCATTTCACACCAACCGCAAGGAGGACCTCTGTTCAAGTCACTGACTGATCAAACCACTGACTGATCAAACCACGTGAGAAATGCATGCTTATCTCTGGAAAGCTCTTTGGCTTTCACAAAGCTGGGGAGGGAAGGAAATCGAGGACTGATTTTGTTGACTTAGCCCAAGAACACCTGGGGTAGGTAACATAGACCCACAGTCTCTCAACTGTCTTCAAGCACTCCATCAGAAAAAAATATGAATGGGCACTCCCATAAGCATAGAAAATACATATATTTAGCTAATTATGAAACACACTCCCAGAAGTTGCCATCGTGGCTCAGTGGTTAACGAATCTGACTAGGAACCATGAGGTTGCGGGTTCGGTCCCTGCCCTTGCTCAGGAGGTTAAGGATCCGGCGTTGCCATGAGCTGTGGTGTAGGTTGCAGATGCAGCTCAGATCCTGCGTTGCTGTGGCTCTGGCGTAGGCCAGCGGCTATAGCTCTGACTCAACCCCTAGCCTGGAAACCTCCATATGCTGCAGGAGTGGCCCAAGAAATGGCAAAAAAGACAAAAAAGAAAAAGAAAAAATAAAACACACTCCCAAAAGGACATTTTTTAAGGGTACTAAATATATGGATAATAGACACAATTTCCTTCTGGCATCGAAGTGGTTCATTGCACGCATCCCCCTCTGGAAACAATGGCTCAGACCAGCGCTGCTACAGCAGAGCCCTCTTGCTCTTGTTTGCAACCTGGATTTCCTTTTCTCCCCCAGCTCCCTAAATATAGAAAATACAGTGCCACAATTAACATCTCCCTGGGGGTTTCCTCCCAAGTGAGACATAACTTCACAGATTCTGGACTCCACACAATAGGCTGACCCATCTGAGATGAGTCTATATACTCAGACTTATATTTAGTCTTTGTTTCAAAACGTCAATGAAAAGAAGTGTTCTAGGAGTTCTCACTGTGGCACAATGGAGTGCTGGGACCAAAGCCTGATCCCCAGCCCAGTGCAGAAGGTTAAAGATCCAACATTGCTTCAGCTACAGCGCAGGTCGCAACAGCGGCCCTGATCTGATCCCTGGCCTGGGAACTCCATATGCTGCAGGGTGGCCAAAAAACAAAAACAAACAAACAAAAAAGAAGTGTTCTAGTGTATGTATGCTGAAGCATTAACAAACAAAAACAGACATACATGTTCTTCTAGAGTATATGTGCCCACATATTTGCAGCTGAAATGTACACATTCTTTGTATAAATCATCTCCCTTTAATTTCTTTACATTATAGTTAAGACATTAACTTTTTTTTTTTTTTTTTGGTCTTTTGTCCTTTCAGGGCTGCACCCGCAGCATATGGATGTTCCCAGGTAGGGGTCCAATCGGAGCTACAGCTGCCGGCCTACGCCACAGCCACAGCAATGCCAGATCCGAGCCGCGTCTTCGACCTACGCCACAGCTCATGGCCATGCCAGATCCTCAACCAGGATGGAGGCCAGGAATTGAACCCACATCCTCATGGATCCTAGTCAGGTTCATTAACTGCTGAGCCACAAAGGGAACTCCCCTTATGGATATTTCTTACCTCAGCTGCAGTAAATTTTTCCCTTGGCCCCGCTGTAATCCACAGTTTCACCCCAATTAGCTTCTCAGATGTGATTTCATCTTTTAAGCTAGAAATGTGATTTTAAAAGCAAGCGTCAGATCCACTATTTATACCAATTTATGAGCTACTTTAGCATCTAGACTATGGAATCAGAGGCTACAGAGGCCCAGAGACGAAGGGATTTAGAGGGACCTGGTCCAGTCTCTCTCCCAAAGTGAATCCCCTCTAACAGACCTGCCACAGAGTCATCGGCTTCCACTCAAATACTACCGAAAGCCAAGGTGTCCAAACTAAACCACACTAGGGCATAAAGAAATCCTCCAAATGCTAATTCAATCAGCTCTTCCATTTGCTTACATGATTACGTATCTTTACCCATTAAGAAAAAGCATACACACACACACACAGACTTTCATTTTTCCTTTCCCTAAACTGAAGTTTTTACCCAAGTTAAAATATGGAGAAAGCCTGTAACCTCTTAAAAACTTGCATACATATAATGAGAATAATTCTCTGATTTGTGATTTGGAGGAAAATGTAATAACATGCTAGCTGCCAATTTTCAAAAGAGATGTTTTAATAGTAATTTATTTCGGAATGATCTTTATTTTATTTATTTATTTATTTATTTTTGTCTTTTTTTTGCTATTTCTTGGGCCGCTCCTGCGGCATATGGAGGTTCCCAGGCTAGGGGTTGAATCGGAGTTGTAGCCACCGGCCTACGCCAGAGCCACAGCAACGCTGGATCCGAGCCGAGTCTGCAACCTACACCACAGCTCACGGCAATGCCAGATCCTTAACCCACTGAGCAAGGGCAGGGACCGAACCCGCAACCTCATGGTTCCTAGTTGGATTCATTAACCACTGCGCCACGATGGGAACTCCTCGGAATGATCTTTAAATGTAATTCCTCCCACCTAAACAATCCATCTTACATAAGAAAATAAAGACTTTTCAGTGTTAACAGCAGGCTGTTATCATCACTTAGAAGGGATATACCCACTCACCTCTGAATTTTCCAATTACCCCGAAGTTTTTTCTGCATGGATTTATAGCCATTGCTGGTGGTAAATACCTCCTTTTTGTATGCATTGAAAAGAATGGTGCTCCGGAGCTCTTTCTCCATGATCGTCTTATGGAAAAAAGGATCAGGAAAAGGAAACAATAAACAGTACTCCAAAATAAAGACCCTAAAAAGACTAAACCGTCTATTTCCTCTAAATCATTAAGAAAAGGCATACAGGAGTTCCCTCGTGGTCTAGCAGTTAAGGACCCAGCATTGTCACTACTGTGGTATGGGTTCCATCCTTGGACCAGGAACTTTCACATGCTGAGGAGGCAGCCAAAAAAAAGTATACAGTTGGAACTGAAGCTTAGCTACAATTTCCCTACAATTCCCAAAGGCTGAGAGTAAAATGAATAATCACAGCTGCTGCCAAAAAATCAAGGCAAACCTTGGCCTTCCCACTGGCCCACTCCCAAGGCCCTGTTCTGCCATCACCATGTTTCTAACCTGATTTTTCAGTTTACTACCCTTAAACATGGGGTATACTTTTCCAAGTTCTTTTTATACATGTTAACTTAGTTTTATTTACAACACAGGACCATATGTGCTACTCTGCAACGCACTTCTTTTCACCCAACCTGTTATCTTTCACATCTTTCCATGTCACCCTATGTGGATCTCCCACTCTTTTAGAAACTGCTGTACAGTATTCCATTTTATGGATGCAACATAATTTATGCAACCCATCATATAATGACATGTTATTCCCCCAAATTTTTGCTAGTAAAATACTACTACAACATCATCTTTGAACATGTTTTTCTGTACTGTGCATATCTACAGAGGCTTATCTGTTGAATGGCTAAGTAAATTATTTCCAAATTGCCCTCCAAAAAAACTGTACTAAGTTTTACTTCCACTAATATGTTTGTTTCCACACAATCCAATCTACTTTTAATTTTTCATCCTTGCTAAATAATAAGATAGGCAAAAAAATCCTTATTGTTTTAACTTGCACTTTGAAATTAGTGAGATGGTCATCTTCCACAGTGTGTATTGGCCGCTTGTATTCTTCTAATTTTCTTGTTCATATACTCTGCTCATTTTTCTGTTAGGTTTAATATTTTTCTAATTGATCTTTAAACAAATACTTTCATAAGTTTATTTGTCTTTAAACAGCTATTGGTAGTTTTCTTCTTTTGGGGGAGGTTATTTTGGTTGAATTTTGCTGGCCATACACAAGGTTTTAAACATTATAGAGTCAAGAGTATTAATTTTCTTTTCTCACTTCTGGATTGCATGACTTTTTTTTTTTTTTGTCTTTTTTCCCTTTCTTGGGCCGCTCCTGCGGCATATGGAGGTTCCCAGGCTAGGGGTTGTATCAGAGCTGTAGCCACCGGCCTACGCCAGAGCCACAGCAACACGGGATCTGAGCTGAGTCTGCACCTACACTACAGCTTACGGCAATGCCGGATCCTCAACCCACTGAGCAAGGCAGGGATCAAACCCGCAACCTCATGGTTCTTTGTCGGATTCGTTAACCACTGAGCCACGACGGGAACTCCTAATTGCATGACATATTTAGAAGAGTTTTTACCATGCTATGACTATAAATACATCCACAATGCTTACTTCTAGTATTTCATGATTTAATAATTTTTAAGATTTAAATTTTAGTCCATTTAAAATTGATTTTGGTGCTTAAAATTCATTGTTAATTGTTCTTTTTTTTTTAATTACTAGAAAGCTGTCTGACACCAATCCATCTTTAAAATACCACACTGCCAGAGTTCCTACTGTGGCACAGTGAATTAAGAATGCAACCACAGCAGCTCAGGTTGCTGCAGAGATGCAGGTTTCATCCACAGCCCAGCGGCCTGGCACAGTGGGTTAAAGGATCCAGTGTAGATCACAGCTGCAGCTCAGATTCAATCCCTGGCCCTGTAACTTCCATATGCCACGGGTGTGACCATTTAAAAAAAAATTGCTTTATATAGTAAATCCCTAAAAACTGAATTTTATTAATTTTTGTTTGTTTGTTTCTTTGGGTTTTTGTTTTGTTTTGTTTTGTTTTTTGCTTTTTAAGGCCACACTCACAGCATATGAAAGTTCCCAGGCTAGGGGTCCAATCAGAGCTGAAGCTATCTGCCTACGCCACAGCCACAGAAATGGAGGAATTTGAGCTACATCTTCGACCTACACCACAGCTCACAGCAACGCCAGACCCTTAACCCACTGAGCAAGACCAAGGATCAAACCTGCATCCTCATGGATACTAGCCGGTTTTGGCAACCACTGAGCCACAAAGGGAACTCCTAATTTTACTATTAATTTTTTATACTCTATTTGGCCATAAGTTCCTGCTCCATACTTTTTAAATTACTACAGCTTTATAATATATATATTATAATATTTAGGGGTGTTGATAAGAGCTAATGCCTCTTATTACTCTTAATTTTTAGAATTTTCCTAATAGCTGTTATTCCCACATCTTCATTCTTCAGGGCGAACTTTAAAATCACTTTGTCAGGTTAAGAAAAAAAAAATCCCCATGTTCCACTGCAACTATCTTTCATGTTCCGTTGCATCCATGCCCATGCTTATTTTCACACTGTATAATACAACACTGTATTCTGCCTTCTGATTAGGTTAGTGGTTGTGTAATTACGCCATAATAAACTCAATCACCGTCTTCAAGGGCATCTTTTCCATTTTTTGCCAACATAGACACTACTGAAATTTACATATTTCTGCTTCCTAAGAGCAGGATTCCTAGAAAAAGGGGATGAGACTAGGATATTTTGTTATGGTTTCTTGTCCAATGATCTTTCATCTTCAGCAGGATGACTAAAAATCTCCCAGTCTGAGGCGAGCTAAATTTGAGCCCAGTCTGAGGTCCGGGATCCGGGCCTATTATCTGTGCTCCACTTTTACTAAACCCTAGCAGACCCCAATTCCCGAAGACGGGCCCAGAGGCCCTCGCCAACTCCTAGGCCTCCCCAACGCCCGGGCCGGCCCACCACGGTCGAAATCCCGCTTACCTGAGGCCCAGTGACCACCATCTCCACTTGGCACCACCCAGCGTCCCGCGGCCAGGTATCCAAGGCCGCTTAGCAACAGCGGAGGCGAAACTGCGCGCTTGGTAGGCGGGGACCGCGGCGTGGATCTACTTCCGGAGCTACGTGATGACGACAGAACTGAAGAAGCCGGTACACCTAGCTCGCCTAGGAGGGGGCGGGGCTAACGTCGGACTGTACCATTACCTTTTTTTTTAATTTCTTTTCTTTTCTTTTCTTTCTTTTTTTTTTTTGTTGTTGTTGTTGTTGCTGTTTCTTGGGCCGCTCCCGCGGCATATGGAGGTTCCCAGGCTAGGGGTTGAATCGGAGCTGTAGCCACCAGCCTAAGCCAGAGCCACAGCAACGCGGGATCCGAGCCGCGTAGGATCTGAAACCTACACCACAGCTCACAGCTCACGGCAACGCCGGATCGTTAACCCACTGAGCAAGGGCAGGGATCGAACCCGAAACCTCATGGTTCCTAGTCGGATTCGTTAACCACTGAGCCACGACGGGAACTCCTGTACCATTATTTTGGATGAGGGGTAAATCCAAATAGAACTTGTTTAACTTCAGGCCAAAGATAAGCTCATTTTATTTTCTCCTTTTCTCTTTCTTATTAAAATCTGATAAAAACGACTGGCCCCGAGCGCCCAAATTTCGCTCCACTCCGAGAAAGACTAGTGAAGGCCTCCCGCAGCAGTGCGGGAGACCCAGCCTTGATCCCAAGAGCGCAGGCGCAGAGAGACGCGAGGCGGGGTGGAGCCATCCGGCGGCGCGTATCCTGCGTCAGGAATGCGTGCCTCGAGTTCGCTTGCGTAGTGGAAGGGTTTCAGTCCCCTGGGAGGCTGGGGAAGCCCACCGAGAGGATGGTGGACAGGTTTAGTGGGAGAGTGGGAGGTAAAACGAGGTGGTTCTTTGTGTTTGAATACCCCTGTTGTTCATTGCCAAAATGCTAGGCCTCGGATGAATCGGTGAACCCGCCCTCTGCGCATCCCCAGGCGGGGAGTTAAACCTGGCCAGATCCTACCAAAAAGTAAAAATATAAACTGTTTAAGGGATCTGTGAGGGGCGGAAGCTGGGCCGACCGGGCACCCCCACCGAAAGAAGAATGGTTCAATAAAGCAAGGATTGGGGAAGGGCGTTGGGGCAGAAAGAACTGCTTATGCGGAAGAGCCACGTATGGGTTGCCCTGCAGTCGCTGTGAAAATGAGAAACCAGACAGCAGTTGCCACAAATAGGCCACCCTTCTCCCCAGCGGACTGCTCAGTGCCTGCCCTGAGCGAACGTGGATGTGTGTACTAAGCCCGATACCTGGCTGGCTCAAACGATAAAAGCAGTCTTTGTGATTGATATTTGTTGCAGTCTGCAGCATGTACAGAGTAGTCGGAGTTTTAGGGTCTTAAAATACAAGACTCCTGTTTCCTTTTCACACCTACTGTCACTGCAAAGTTAAGTGGAAACAGAGTGATTATGATTTCCCTTCCTGAGGATGCTGTCTTTTGGTGCAAAATTGGGTGAGTACAGTTTGCAGTCAGTGTTTGCTAGAAGATGGAAAGAGGGCCTGCCCAGAGCACCTCTTCCACTTTTGAAGGCTGTAGAAAAAGCAAGCACCTTAGCATCAGCCGCCACCAAGTTCAGTACCAGCTGGCTGACTTTGGGCAAGTTGCTTACTGTCTCTGAGTGAATATTTCTTATCTGTAAAGTGAGGTTAATTTCTAAATGCTGGTTTATTGTGAGTTTTGTAGATAATACCTATGAAACTTAGAATGTGTTTAATAAACAGAGGTGTGAACGTGTCTGTTCTGATATTCAACAGATCAATACCGTCATTTTTCATTTTTATTTTCTATCCTGGTGAAAATTTTGTGATTTTACAGTCCTAGAACAGATAGAGCAATTATGTGTTTCACAGCCCATAGTGGGTTGAATACTTTTGACAGTACTATCACATTTCTGACAACTACACGCTCTTGCTTTTGGCTTTGGAAAGTTGGGTGAATTTTGGCTTCTCCCTCACCACGTTCCACATTTGTCTATTGGCAGACGCTATGAAGGTGGAAATCAAATCAGAGTGTTTCAGAATTCTCAGTACAGGTCAACGTAACAGTAGCTCTTCATGACCTGGTTTTTGATTCCCAGTAGGTCAATGTCACTGTCATTGGTGTGTTTTCCACGGGCTTCTAACTTCATCTTCCATAATTCCTGGGGCAGTCGGCTGGGTAGACAAAAAGGTAAGGCAAAGAGTAAGAATGAGTTAAGAGGAAAAGCCTATAAAATCACCAGCACACACTGGTGTTAAGAAAGTTCCCCTCTCAGAGTTCCTGTTGTGGCACAGCAGAAATGAATCCGACCCACTAGGAACCATGAGGTTGCGGGTTTGATCTCTGGCCTTGCTCAGTGAGTTAAGGATCTGGTGTTGCCGTGAGCTGTTGTGTAGGTTGCAGACACAGCTCAGATCTGGTGTTGCTGTGGCTGTGGTGTAGGCCAGTGGCTACACTCCGATTTGACCCCTAGCCTGGGAACTTCCATATGCCATAAGTGCGGGCCTAAAAAGCAAAAAGCAAAAAAAAAAAAAGTTCCCCTTGGGAGTTCCCTTGTGGTGAAGTGGGCTAAGGATCTGGCATCACTGCAGCAGCTTGGGTTGCTGCTGTGGCATGGGTTTGATCCCTGGCCTGGGAATTTCTACATGCTGCAAGTAAGGCAAAAAAAAAAAAAGTTTCCTTCATGTCCACAAACCAAAAAGCTAATAAGACCACCCTGAAGAAGTAGGTAATGAACCACAGGTTTGTCAAAAAGAGATTTTTCACTGAAATAAAGCAGCATGATCCATCAGACAAGTGCAGAGTGTCTTGCACTCATGAGGTTTTATATGCTCTCATTTATTCCAGTAAGAATTACTTTTAGAAGTGGCTATTGGAGTTCCCGTCATGGCGCAGAGGTTAACGAATCCGACTAGGAATCATGAGGTAGCGGGTTCAGTCCCTGTCCTTGCTCAGTGGGTTAAGGATCTGGGCCGTGAGCTGTGGTGTAGGTTGCAGACGCGGCTCGGATCCTGCGTTGCTATGGCTCTGGCATAGGCCAGTGGCTACAGCTCCGATTCGACCCCTAGCCTGGGAACCTCCACATGCCGCGGGAGCGGCCCAAGAAATGGCAAAAAGACCAAAAAAAAAAAAAAAAGAAGAAGTGGCTATTCACCAGGCCTGTACCAGGCCTGTACCAGCCCCCACCTCTGTCCAAGGCCTGGGCTCACTATGGCCCTAGATGTGCCAAGTATACAGGGGCATGCAAGGTGGAGCAAAGCATCCAGTTGAGTGCTTCCTCTTTGAGCCCCCATTTCCCATCACTTGGCTTGTTCCAGCCATCCTGGCTGGGCTCTCCTTAGAGATTTTGACAGTTGATCTGCTTGGACCTAACAGGCAGGGTGAAGGGCACACCCAGAGGAGTCATAGGGCTCCAATCCCAGCTCTGGCCCTTATTATCTATGTGACCTCCAGGCAGGGTACAACTTCTCTGATCCTATTTCATCATTGGTAAAAAGGGGATAGATAGAAATAGTTCCTCCCTTAGGGTTGTTTGGATGGAAACTGATAATAGAATTGAAAGCGTCTAGCATTGAAGCTGGTTCAGCATAGGCAGGTGTTCTGAAGCTGACTCTGACCAGTAAAGCAAAAAAGGAGTGGTTAACGGGGTCAGAAGCTCTCAAAATCATTGAGAATACTGGAGAAGGAGACTCAAGGCTTCCCAGGAAAGATGTGCAGCACTGACCTGATTGGGAAATAGATGCTGCTAACAACTACCTATTGCTACCATTTGCATTGTTGCCACATCTACACCAGGAACTCTGTTTTTTGGGTTTTGTGACCACAGCTACCACATGAAAGAGAGCTCCCTGTTCCTTCCTTGAGTCAAAAATCTATCACAGGTGCATCCTGGGGTCACATGCCTGGTCCAGGCTGTGGGGGAGGCTGGTAGCGGGGGAGGGGGGGGTCGGTATCTATCTAGCATTTACAGCTACTGTAAGTGGAGGTAGTTACTGCCTCTCATCATAGCCCATTAAGTAGGAGATTCCCTGAAGAGAAGAAGGGGTTCAGATGCCAGGCGGCCCAACCTAATAACAAATATCCAATACCACCCACCCAAAGAAAGACACCATCAACATGGGAAAACAGGGTGTTGGGTGGTACCCTATAGGCTTGTGACATCTCTGTCATTTTACACACTGAGATCGAAATCCAAACACCAAGAGACTCTGGTGGTACAGGGGTCCTGGTTGCCTACCCAACATTTTCCCCTTCTCCCTTCGTGTCAGAACCCCTGTGTTATAGGAGAGTAATGTGCCCCACTAAATAGACATATATCCTGGCCTCCACTATAGGTAGGGTGGATGGCTCATAAGATGTAAGCAGGAGTCATCCGGTGGGGCTTCTGGGGAAGCTCTATAAAGGTGATCTTTTGCTCTTTCCTCCTTTTTCCCTGCCCAGGATACGGAAGCAGTGGCTAGAGATCCAGTATCACCTTACGATAGTATAATAATCCTAATAGCAGAACCCACTTGTCAAGGATGGCAGAGCAGAAATACAGAAAGCCTCTGAGTATCTGATGACCTGTTGTACCAGCCCTGCATCCACCTAACACATCCTTCGTTTATGTACTGGAAAAGAAAAAATCTTTTTTTTTTCTCTTTTCACCGCTGCACCTGCAGCATATGGAAATTCCCAGGCCAGGGGCCAAATCAGAGCTGCAGCTTTGGCCTCCACTCCAGCCACAGCCAGGGAAACGCTGGGTCCAAGCTGCATCTGCGACCTACACTGCAGCTTGTGGCAACACTAGACCCTTAAACTGTTGAGCAAAGCCAGGGCTCAGAACCCACATCCTCACAGAGACAATGTTGGGGCCTTAACCTGCTGAGCCACAATGGGAAATCCTAGAAAAGAAGATCTTCAAGCTATGGTAACGCTGGGTCTCGGTGACTAGCAGCTGAAGGTAATTCCTTACAGATACCAGCTGGCTCTGTGGTTTCTCAGGTGCTTCTCGTCTAACAATCCAAGATGGCCTCGTCCTCCGGCGCGTAGGAAAATCCCAGGAAGGCACTTGAGGCCCCAGAGCTGCTGGCCATCGTGTCGGGAGCGCAGCCAATGGACTTTGACACGGCTTCTTGGGTGAACTCTGGGTCAAAGTGTTTCAGGTCAGCAGGGCCTGCCTGTGAATATGAGCCAACGATGAGAAGGGAACACAGGAGGCAGAGCTGCCAAAGATGCCCACAGTCCTGAGGGAGATATCAGGGCTCCCCTCTGAGTGCCCCATGGGGGCCCTTAACTGTCACTTACCCATGCATTTACTTTAGTCACTGTATTCCATGAGGTCCAATAACCACCCATCAATTCCTCCACCCCCCTGGCACCCTGCCTGCTCCACACCAACCCTCCAGACGCTGCTGGTTAGAAGTAGATTATACTCCCTCACACGCAGTGAAGGCAGGATGAAGCTAAACCCTAAAGAGACGTGCACAACAGATACAGAGAACAGAGATGGGAGGGGGAGCAAGTAGATGAAGGGGCTTAAGGGGTACAAACCACTAGGTATAAAGTAAATTACAAGGATGTAATATACAGCACAGGGAATATAACCAATATTATATAATAACTTTGTATAGAGTATAATCTATGAAAAATATCAAATCACTATATTGTACACCTGAAACTAATATAATACCATAAGCCAACTATACCTCAATAATTTCAAAAAAATAAATAAAATAATAAACTAAAAAAATAATAAAATACATTCACACTCTTTGACTTGGTAATTCCCCATCCAGAATCCATCCAAAGGAAATAATCAGAACCGTGGGCAAAGATATACACTTAATGATATTCATCAGTCCATTACAATAAAGAAAAAAGTGGTAATAACCTCAAGTTCACCATTAGGAATATAGCTGAATAAATTATGTTACCAACATAGAGTGGAAATATTATATAGGCACTTGAAATCATACTTATCAAGTCTTATATGACTTAGGGAAATAATGACATCATTTTTAGCAAAAAGAAAGGGAAGATGGAGTTCCCTTCGTGGCGCAGTGGTTAACGCATCCGACTAGGAACCATGAAGTTGCGGGTTCGATCCCTGCCCTTGCTCAGTGGGTTAAGGATCCGGCGTTGCTGTGAGCTGTGGTGTAGGTCACAGACGCAGCTCGGGATCCAGCATTGCTGTGGCTCTGGCGTAGGCCGGTGGCTACAGCTCCGATTCGACCCCTAGCCTGGGAAACTCCATATGCCGCAGGAGCGGCCCAAGAAATGGCAAAAAAAAAAAAAAAAGAAAAGAAAAGAAAAGGAAGATGACACCTATAAAGTGTGACCTGTGTGAAAAACACATAAGAAAAAAAGTCTTGGAGTTCCCATCGTGGCACAGTGGTTGACGAATCTGACTAGGAACCGTGAGTTGCGGGTTCAATCCCTGGCCTTGTTCAGGGGATTAAGGATTCAGCATTGCCGTGAGCTGTGGTGTAGGTTGCAGATGCGGCTAGGATCCAGCGTTGCTGTGGCTCTGGCGTAGGCTGGCGGCTACAGCTCTGATTCGACCCCTAGCCTGGGAACCTCCATATGCCGCAGGAGTGGCCCTAGAAAAGGCAAAAAAAAAGACTTGAAGGAGAAATGTCAGTAGTGCTTTCCCTTGGGTGCTGAGATAATAAGATTGTCCTCCCTGATGCTTTAAACATCTCTGTTTTACACACTTTGTACAAGGACCACATATCATTTTTATTATCAGGAAAAAAGCTAAACATGGAGAAATATCTGTACAGGGCTAGGCTCTGTCTGCATGTGCTCCATGACACAGAGCCCTTTACAAACTGTAAAGGGCCCTGAAATGAGGGTTATTGGTGCTAAAAGTAAAGGAGTGGCATCCTGGCTACACAGAGATGAACTGGCAGCCAGACCTTCTGGGTTCTAGGCCCAGTCCTGCTGCTAACTTACACGATGGCCTTGGGCAAGTCATTTTGCCTCTTGGACCCTTGGTTCTCCCATCTGTAGAAAGAGACCTGGCCCTCCAGAAACCCTCCAAGCTTCCACCAGCCCTGGGAATCAGAATCTAGAACATAATGACCTCTTACCACATTTGGGTTGAAGGGTGGAGTCAGCCTCTTGTGGTATAAGTCATCCCAGTTTATGGGGCTGAAGAATACATGGTTCTTTATCTCAAGCTGCAGGAAGAAGGTGCTGATCAGAAGTAGCCCCGCCTGGAGTTCCCATCAGGGCTCAGTGGTAACGAACCCAACCAGGATCCGTGTGGACACGGTTTTGATCCTCAGCGTTGCTCAGCAGGTTAAGGATCCAGCGTTGCCGTGAGCTGTGGTGTAGGTCGCAGACACGGCTTGGATCCCGAGTTGCTGTGGCTGTGGCATAGGCCAGTGGCTACAGCCCCCATTCCACCCCTAGCCTGGGAATGTCCATATGCCGAGGGTGCAGTCCTGAAAAAAAAAAAGAAAAGAAAACTAGCCCTCTCCATAGGCGCTCCCACCACCCCACTACCCTGCACATTACTTAGGGCTCCAACTCTGATATGACTGTCAGGCCCTCCTCCCATTTGTCTGTCTTAGCTCATAGTTCCTATCTTTCCTGATACTTTTTTTTTTTTTTAGGGCCTCACCTTTTTAGGGAGACACATGGAAGATCCCAGGTTAGGGGTGGAATCAGAGGTACAGCTTCCATCCTACACCACAGTCACAGCAATGTAGGATCTGAGCTGAGTCTGTGACCTGCAGCTCACAGCAACACGGATCCCCGACCCACTTAGCGAGGCCAGGGATCGAACCCGAATCCACATGGATACTAGTGGGATTTGTGTCTGTTGCACCACTATGGGAACTCCCTTTCCTGATACTTGTCACACTCTGTAATATTGTACATGTTTGTTGGTCTGCCTTCCTCCAGTAAAGTTAATAAGGGCAGAGACCCAGTCTAATGAATCCCTAACAATTAGCTCGATGCCTGACACATAGTAGGTGCTCAGTACTGAATAAAAGCATCAGACAGAAGGAAAGAAAGAAGCAGAAGCAGCTGAGAATCTCCAAATGAGCGAATTAGCAGAGCCTGGTTTTAGGGAACAGCTGGGTGTGTGTCACTGCTTCTGAGCTGCCTCTGCAGGAGGCCGAGAGCCCCACAAGGGGCCAGTCCTCCACTGGCAGGTCACCTACAAAGTCTGTTTTGGAGCCCAGCCGCTGCCTCTGGTCCTTGTGGAGAAGAGCTTGCAGGAGGTCACAGGCGGCCACAGTCCGGCCCCCGGGGATCCGTAGTGGCTGATGCAGAATGTTCTCATACATCTGGGACACATCTTGGTTGTAGAAGGGTGGCTATAGAGACGGGGGAGAGAGAGAGACAGAAGGATTATCCATGCTAAAGTGGGCACAGTTCTCAGGGACAAAGCTGGGCAGCTGGAAGGATTCCGCCAGACCCGAGTCTTAGGCAATGGCTCAGTGGTTCATGGGGCAGATTGCAGAGAGACAGAGAGCTCCAGGTGTCTGGCACAGCCAAGAGGTGCTGGGAATGCCAAGTCTCTCTCCACCAATCTGAAGCTTGTGGACACCCCAAGCACCTCCTCTAGTCCATGTCTCTCTCTCTCTCTCTCTCTTTTTTGTGTGTGTGTCTTTTTAGGCCCGCCACTGTAGCATATGAAAGTTCCCAGGCTAGGGGTGGAATTGGAGCTGTAGCATCTGGCCTACACCACAGCCAGAGTAACGTGGGAAGTGAGCTGCATCTGCAACCTATACAGCAGCTCGAATTAACACTGGAGCCTTAACCCAGTGAGCGAGACCAGGGATCATCCTCATCCTCATGGATCCAACCCCCATCCTCATGGATCCCAGTCAGGTTCCGTACCCCTGAGCCGAGACGGGAACTCCAAGCCCATGTGCCCACCCCCCTTTTTTTGGTCTTTTTGCCATTTCTTGGGCCACTCCCACGGCATACGGAGGTTCCCAGGCTAGGGGTTGAATCAGAGCTGTAGCCACCCGCCTATGCCAGAGCCACAGCAACGCAGGATCCGAGCTGTGTCTGCAACCTACACCACAGCTCACGGCAATGCCGGATCCTTAACCCACTGAGCAAGGGCAGGGATCGAACCCGCAACCTCGTGGTTCCTAGTCGGATTCATTAACCACTGCGCCACGACAGGAACTCCCAAGCCCATGTGTCTTAATATAGCTCATGCACCAACTTTGTTTGCACTTTGCAAAGTTAATGTTCTCCCATTATCATTTTATTCCTTTGAGACAGGTTGGGATTTTTCAGATGAGAAGAGCAGACAGCCTGGGATTTGGTCCAGGGCCTGGCTCCACAACCTCCCAGCGCTGTGACATTTCTGGGCCTCAGTTTCCCCCTTGGTAAAATAACTCCACGTCCTGCAGTACCAGCCTCAAAAGGCTGTTTTGAGGCACCAAAGGGGTAAATGTGAGGCAGTATATTATAAAGGGCTGAACTAATATTATTTATTGAAAACATTATTGGGAGTTCCCATAGTGGCACAGCAGAAACAAATCCGACTAGGAACCATGAGTTGCAGGTTCGACCCCCGAGTTCGAACTCAGTGGGTTAAGGGTCCGGCGTTGCCATGAGCTGTGGTGTAGGTTGCAGACACAGCTCAGATCTGATGTTGCTGTGGCTCTGGCGTAGGCCTGTGGCTACAGCTCCATTGGACCCCTAGCCTGGGAACCTCCATATGCCACAGGTGTGGCCCTAAAAAGCAAAAAAGAAAAGAAAATATTATGGAAAAAATATTATTAGAAATACTGTTATTGAAAATAATATGGTGAAAAAGAAAATCTAATCCACCCATTCACTTTGGCATCATCTTTTTCAGCTTGCAGAGGAGAGATGGTTCACTGGGTTCCTGAGGAGCCTGAGCAGCCCACGCAAGGGAGAGAGCCGCTCCCCTGTCCTTTCCAGATCCAGCTATACCCCACTCACCAGGCCGTGTAGCATCTCGTAGAGAACTGCCCCCAAGCACCACCAATCCACTGCCCGATCATAAGGCTCTTTCCGAAGTACTTCTGGAGCCAAGTACTGTTGAGGGGGAAACACACTTATCTGAAAGACCCTTGGCTGCAGTCTCCGCATTTGTAAACCAGACACTTGGAGGAAAAGGTCACGAGGGATTGCCTTTTTTTTTTTTTTAAGGGTCATACCTGCAGCACATGGAAGTTCCCCAGCTACAAGTTGCATTAGAGCTGCAGTTGACACCACAGCCACAGCAATGCCAGATCCAAGCCATGTCTGTGACCTACACCACAGCTTGAGGCAGTGCCAGATACTTAACCCACTGAGTGAGGCCAGGGATCGAACCTGTATCCTCATGGATACTAGTCGGGTTTGCTACCACTGAGCCACACAACAGGAACTCCCTAGACCAGTGTTTTCACTTTTGCAAACCTTGATCTCAAACCTCCTGTGACACATGGACTTCACCCTGTAGGCCGGTGCTGTCTATTACAGTAGCTGCTAGACACATGTGGCTACTAAACATTTGAAATGTGGCTGATCTGTGCTGAGAGGGACTGTAAGGGTAAAACACACACCAGATTATAAAGACTTAGAAAAAAAAAGAATAGAATATTTCAACAATTTTGTATTGATTGTATGTTGATATACTATTTTGTATATATTGGATTAAGTTTTTTAAAATGTATGTTTTTTTCTTCTTGGCTACACTCGCAGCATGTGGAAGTCCCCAGGCCAGGGATCGAACCCAAGCCACAGCAGTGACAACATCAGATCCTTAACCCACTGTGCCACAAGGGAACTCCCTAGATAAAATATATTATTAAAGTTGATTTCACCTTTTTTTTTTTTTTTTTTTTTTACTTTTTTGCGTTTTAGGGCCTGACTCACAGCATATAGAAGTTCCCAGGCTAGGGTTCAAATTGGAGCTGTAGCCGCTGGCCTATACCACAGTCACAGCAACTAGGGATCCGAGGCTGTCTGCAAACTACACCACAGCTCACAGCAATGCCAGATCCTTAACCCACTGAGCAAGGCCAGGGATCGAACCTACATCCTCCTGGATACTAGGCGGATTCTTCCTGCTGTGCCACAACAGGAACTCCCTCTTTTTACTTTTTAAGTGTAGATGCTGGAAATTTTTTTTTTTTCTTTTATGGCCACACTGTGGTGTAAGGAAGTTCCCAGGCCAGGAATCAAATCCAAGCCACAGCTATGACCTACACCACAGCTACAGCAATGCTGGATCCTTAACCCACTGTACCACAGCATGGATTCTTTGGAAATATTATTTTTATTTTTATCTTTATATATTTTTTTGCAGCTGCACCTGCAGCATATGAAAGTTCCCAGGCTGCTAGGGGTCAAATCGAAACTGAAGCTGCCAGCTTACACCACAGCTACGCAGTACTGAATCCAAGCCACATCTATGACCTACAATGCACCTTGCAGCAGCACTGCTTTCTTAACCCAATGAGCAAGGCTGGGGATTGAACCCGCATCCTCACGGACACTGTGTTAGGTTCTTAACCCACCGAGCCACAGTGGGAACTCCCCTGGAAATTTTAAAACTGCAGATATGGTCTGCATTTCTGTTTCTACTTCTACTGGACAGAACTGCTGCCGAATTTCACCAGCTGGGTCCCAGTAGCCCCTGGAGCAGGTGTCCCCATGACACAGATGAGGAAACCAAGACCAAGTGCCCTGCCAGCTCAGGGATGTACTTGAAGGGACAAACCCCTCAGGTGTGACCTGTTAGCTCTAATCAGCAGCCTCCCCCACCCCTGGCTGCACCCTTCCTGGGAGACGAAGCTTACTTCAGGGGTGCCACAAAACGTGGATGTAGTCTCCTCCGGCTCCACACCTTCCTTGCAGAGGCCAAAATCTGTCAGCACCACGTGTCCCTGGAGAGGAGGGAGGGCTGAGGTGGGAGGGTGGTCTGAGCCAAAGGAATGGCCAGGCCTAACTGCCAAGCCCAGATGCCACCTCCAGGCCAGCGGCCCTGGGGTCTGATGCCCCAGTGCAGGCACAGGCTGGAGGCTCGGCATTTCAAGCCTGGATGCCACGAGCAGCACATGCAGCCAGGTGGGGAGAATGGCATTCCACTGCCTGCCCCTGCCTCATCACAGACTCACATTCAGACCCTACAGCAGCGGCAGCTCCAGAACGTCCTCGCTGGAGGGGCCTGGTGGCAGCAGCCTCCTTAGGAGAGGGCTGGGGACCCCGAAAGCAACCATGCCTTGGGGCAGCTGGGGCAAAGGGTGGCTGGTAGAGGTTGTAGAGTGAATGGATGCTGTGGGGTTCTGCCCATCCCCCCTCCTGGGCCATTGCCCTCATCCGAAGTTATACCCTCTCCAACGGCCTGTCAGTGCAGGGACACAGACACCCAGGCTTCTTGACTCAGCTTGGAACACTTCTAAAGAGCTATCCCAGGAGTTCCCATCGTGGCGCAGTGGTTAACGAATCTGACTAGGAACCATGAGGTTGCAGGTTCGGTCCCTGCCCTTGCTCAGTGGGTTAACGATCCGGCGTTGCCGTGAGCTGTGGTGTAGGTTGCAGACGCGTCTCAGATCCTGCGCTGCTGTGGCTCTGGCGTAGGCCGGGGGCTACAGCTCCGATTGGACCCCTAGCCTGGGAACCTCCATATGCCGCGGGAGCGGCCCAAGAAATAGCAAAAAATAAAATAAAAAATAAAGAGCCATCCCAATGACAAGGTCCTACTGAATAGCCCAGGGAACTATATTCAGTATCCTGGGATATACCATAATGGAAAAGAATATTTTTAAAATGAATATATGTGTATAACTGAGTCACTTTTCTGTACAGCAGAAATCAACACAGTAGATCAATTACACTTCAATTAAAATATATATATATATATATTTTTGTCTTTTTGCCTTTTCTTGGGCCGCTCCTGCAGCATATGGAGGTTCCCAGGCTAGGGGTCGAATTGGAGCTGTAGCCACCGGCCTACGCCAGAGCCACAGCAACATGAGATCCAAGCCATGTCTGTGACCTACGCCACAGTTCACGGCAACGCCGGATCCTTAACCTCCTGAGCAAGGCCAGGGATCAAACCCGCAACCTCATGGTTCCTAGTTGGATTTGTTAACCACTGTGCCATGACGGGAACTCCCAAAAAAAATTTGTTTAAAAAGGCCATCCTCAGCAGAGACAAATCTGACTAGCATCACGAGGACACAGGTTCAATCCCTGGCCTTGCTCAGTGGGTTAAGGATCCTCATGGATGCTAGTCGGGTTCGCTACCTGCTGAGCCACAACAGGAACTCCTCCATGCCAGATTCTTTAACCCACTGAGTGAGGCCAGGGATTGAACCCTCATGGATACTAGTTGAGTTCTGAACCTGCTGAGCCACAACAGGAACTCCAGCACACAAGGTACATTTACATGCATGTATACGAGCATGGGCACACATGTGAGCACACATTTAAATGCATCTCTACTCATATGCATATGCATTCACATGCGCGCGCGCACACACCCACCAACCTGGCAGTCCAAGAGAATGTTCTCTGGTTTCAGGTCCCTGCAGAAAATGAGAGAAAAGGGCACTGTGATGTCTTAGCCGCTTAGAGAGGAGAGCTGGGACGGGGGTCCTACAGGAGGACTGTTGATGGAGGCGCCCAGAGAGGTACAGGGGCACCCAAGGAGGGCGGGCCCTTGAGCCGAGGAAGGAGCAGGCTCCCACCTGCTGGTGGACCCTCTGCCTCAGACAAAGGATCAAGCCCATTGGGATCTCATCAGGATCTAGGGGTCTATACCAGCCTTGGCTGTCAGGGCAAAAGGGCCGAGAAGGCCTCACCTGTAAATGATGTGGAGGGAGTGCAGGTAGCCAATGGCGCTGGCCACCTCGGCAGCGTAAAACCGGGCCCGGGGCTCCAGGAACCGGCGCTCCCGCTGCAGGTGGAAGAAGAGCTGGTGGGGGCAGGGGTGAGGGGGTGAGGGAGGCATGTGAGCAGATTCCTGGGGAGCTCCATTTCCTTAAGGGAGGGGTGTGGGATGGCTAGACAAGTGTCATCCCCCCCCCACCTCCCCCCGCCCCCCGCCCCCCCCCGCAAGCTGCAATGTCCTCATACAGGGAAGGGCATGCCAGCCGCCCCCTCCGCAGAGCTGGCAGTGTTAGCAGGAGAGATGAATTAGCAGGGATGGAAACCCTGACCTGTCTCTTATCTCCTTTAATCCCCAGACTACCTTGCAGGTGTCAAGTAGGAGGCCAGCTTCCCAGGAAAAGAAAACTAGGAGAGTCAGAGCAGCCAGGTGACTCGCCCAAGGTCACGTCACTATAATCGGCAGAACTGATTTGAACCTGGGTGGGTCAAAGATGTGCTTTTCCTCCAGCCCAGGTGATAAAATGATTATGATGGTCAAACGGAGCCCAGGTTAGATCTGCCCTGGGCCGATTGCTTTGGTCTATTTTGCTGGCCCAGAAAGCCTTTCACCTCCATCAGGGAATTTAGGAATGAAGGATACAAATTCCCCTTTGGCATTAGGTTAAGTAGCATGAGGTCACACAGATTAAATCTGGGGTCCCTGAGAAGGGCCTCCTGTATGTTGTCACCTTTTGCCCAGAGAGACAGAGTAGGGAGCCCAGCTTATCTCAACTGTGCTTCTGGGTCGCCAGGAGGCCTCAGGTCTTTGTTTACCACAGGACTGGTCACCCCCTACACAGTGGCCTCTGGTATAAAGTGGGAGCATCAGGATTGACCACAGAGCCTCTCCAACACTGACCTTTCCCAGGGCCACTGAAGGGATTCTGGGCAGCTTTGCGTGGGGAAGTCAGGAAATGATAGTGGCTGAGAGTTAGATAGATCTGCCTTCAAAGCCTAGCTCTGCCAGGGACAGGCTGGGTGGCCTTGAGCAAGGGAGTTACCTCCCCGAGCCTCAGTTTCTTCAGCTGTAAAGTGGGTCTGTTGTAAGGATGAGGGGAGATCATCCCACACCTGGAACGGGTGGGCATGGGCCATGGCACGCATGGTGAGAGAGGGTCAGGGGAGCCGCCCTTCGGGCCCACCCACCTCTCCCCCGTTGACATAGTCGAGCACGAAGTAGAGCTTCTCAGGCGTCTGGAAGGAGTAGCGCAGACCCACGAGGAAGGGGTGCCGCACGTTCTTCAGCAGCACGCTGCGCTCGGCCATGATGTGGCCCTGCTGCGGAGTCACACAGATGGGCCGTGTCACAGCCACCACAGCCCACAAGGCCGCTCTGCCCAGGACCTTCTCCTGCCCCTGCTCAAGCACCCACTGGGGCTCCCCCTTGCCCACAGGGCCAGGCTTGGCCCCCCTGCCTCATATTCAGGACTCTACCTGGTCCACTACATCCCCTGCCAGTCCACATGGGTACAGCGCCTACCCTGGATCCAAATCCCCTGACTCCCACCCCAGGGTGATAAGAAAAGCATACATAGTTACTGCACAAAAGAGTTCTGAGGACAATCTCTCAGAGGGAAGAAGCTGTCCACTGTCCACCTTCAGGCCTTTGTTGCTGGTCTCCTGCCTGGACACCCTCTTTTCAGACCATCACAAGCCTGTCTTTGGAGTTCCCGTTGTGGCTCCATAGGTTAAGAAATTGACATAGTGTCCATGAGGATGCGGGTTTGATCCCTGGCCTCCTTCAGTGGGTTATGGATCCGGTGTTGCTGCAAGCTGCAGCATAGGTCACAGATATGGCTTAGATATGGTGTTGCCATGGCTGTGGTGTAGGCCGGCAGCTGCACCTCTGATTTGACCCCTAGCCTGGGAACTTCCACATGCTGCAGGTGGGGTCTTAAAAAGAAAAAAAATGAGTTCCCGTCGTGGCGCAGTGGTTAACGAATCCGACTAGGAACCATGAGGTTGCGGGTTCGGTCCCTGCCCTTGCTCAGTGGGTTAACGATCCGGCGTTGCCGTGAGCTGTGGTGTAGGTTGCAGATGCGGCTTGGATCCCGCGTTGCTGTGGCTCTGGCGTAGGCCGGTGGCTACAGCTCCGATTCAACCCCTAGCCTGGGAACCTCCATATGCCGCAGGAGCGGCCCAAGAAATAGCAACAACAACAACAACAACAAAAGAGAAAAAAGAAAAAAAAAATCCTATGTCCAAGGCCAGCTGCAAGGCCACCTCCTTCGGAAAGACCTGCCCTTTCATGTCCTTCTTAACATTAATTCCCTCTCCCGAGTCCTCTGATTAGACATTCGATCCTCTCTCTGGGCCTGCTCTGTCCTCCTCATGAAGCAGGTGATAAGGAGATTCAAGTCAGCAGAAGCATCTAGAATTCCAGGATGCCCGTGGCTGGAAGGGCTTTTGGAGAGTCTAAAGTGTGACCCCCTCACTGCACAGACGGGGAGGCTGGCACCTAGAAGGGCAGAGGACTTGTCCACTGTTGAGCCCTGAAGCCTTAGGGGAAGGCAGAGGGCCAGGCCCTTTGGATGGGTCACTTAGCCTGCCTTCTCGGAGAAGGATCAGCATCCTATAAATCACCCAGCGCCCCCTGCTGGACCACCTCTGGCCCATCTTGGAAGCCACCCAAGGCTGGAGGTTGAGAAGCAGGAAAGAAGATGCCTGGGCCCAAGCTCTGGTACCTCTTTCTTCTTTAGGATGGACTTTTTCTGCAGCACCTTCACCGCGTAGAACATCCCGTCTGACTTGTGCTTGGCCAGTAGGACCTGAGCAGAAGGACAAATGCAGAGCCCAAGGTCACTACTTCTCTGGGCTTTGGATTTCTCCACAGCCATGTGGGCTTCCAGCCCCACCCTGTGCCCATGATTCTGCAGGTTGTAAGCTCCCTCTTTGCACATACAAGGAACAGCAGGGGCTGAAGGAGGCCAGAGAAGGCGAGACCCAAGCCTCCCCCGTTCACTGGTCACTCACCTTTCCATAGTTTCCTTTGCCAATGACTTTGAGGAAGTCGAAGTCAGTGGGCCGGGCACTGGGGGATGAGGGAGGAACATGGGTCAGCATTTGCAAGCTTGGAAAACCGGGTGCCTTGGTTCCAATCAGAGCTTCTTTTCAACTTTGAAGCTGGAGAAGGCAGGGAGCTTTCGAAGGATGCCATGTTCTCCTAGCCAAAAGGGGCCTTTAAGACTGGCCCCTGTGGCGTTCCCGTTGTGGGTCAGTGGTTAACGAACCCAACTAGGAACCATGAGGTTGCAGGTTTGATCCCTGCCCTTGCTCAGTGGGTTAAGGATCCAGCGTTGCCATGAGCTGTGGTGTAGGGTGGCAGACACGGCTCAGATCTGGCGTTGCTGTGGTTCTGGTGTAGGCCGGTGGCTACATCTCCATTGGACCCCTAGCCTGGGAACCTCCATATGGTGCAGGTGCAGTCCTGGAAAAGACAAAAAAAAAAAAAAAAAGACTGGCCCCTGTTCCTGGGGATCTCCCAATTGAGTAAACAACAGGCGAGGTGGGGAGAAAGCCAGCTACAACTGCAAGAAGGTGAGGAATCTGCCCTCCAAAGACTGAGAGGACCAGGAGGGTGAGGTGCTCTGAAGGCAGCTGGGGGGATATGCCAGCCCCAGGGCTCAGCATGGGCGGGGGCTGGGGAATTAGTGAGGGATAAAGCTGGGGGCTTGGTCCTGGGTCCAGATGGCAGAGGGTCTTGATGGTCTCAGACCAGAAATCAGATTATCTTCCCAAGTGGAGAGGAGCCCTGTACGAGGCGAGCCAGGGAGGAAAGTTCTTTGAGAGAGCAGAACTCACTTTGGGTTGGCAGAAGGCCCGAGGTTGATATTCCTGTTGGCCCTCGGGGGCTAGAGACATTTAAAGAAAGAGGTGATTAAGATCAGAGGGGCCCCAAACCACCTATAATAAGAATAATAATAAAAGATCAAAGGGTCCCTATTCCTTGATGCACTCCCTTGTGCCCAATCCAAACCCAGTTGCCACATTTCTATAGGTTTTCTTTATTTTCCTCCCTCCTGCCTTCCTCCCCTCCCCCTTCTTTCCCTCCTTCCTTCCCTCCTTCTTTCTTCCCACCTACCAGCACACCCACCCATCCACCATCTCACCTGCTTCTCACGACAGCCTTGGGAGGCTACTGGCTGTTGTACCAAATGTGAGAGTGGGGAAGCTGAGGCCTGGAGAAGAGCTAAGGCAGGCCTACCTGCATTAGAACGCAGGCACCCTCAGCGTCAGTCCCACGATTTTTCCACCCCATTTACTTCTTGAAGCCCTGGCCCAGGTCTCTTCTCTCTTTACCCTGCAATTGGCCCGGGGTCTGTGAGCTCACAGGGATCCCTGTAGGCCCCCCAGTCCTGGTGTGGGACAGCCCACCCCACTGACTTCGCACTTCCCTGGATTTCCCCAGCCTTGGGAGGAAGTGCGCCCCCTGGTGGTGGGTGGGGGAACAGACACCCACTCACCTGCGGACTCGGGGTCCCAGCTGGGCTGGAGTCCATCCTGTAACAGTGATCAGGTGGGCTCTGGTGGCACAAAGAGCAGCAGGATGAGACAGCAGTTGTCGGGGAATTAGTGTCACCTGTCTAGGGCCTTAGGCACCGCTGCCCTCTCCACCCCTCCTCAACCTCGGGCACCTGCCATAGCCTGAGCGTCCCCTATACGAGGCCAACCCCTGCATGGGACGAGAAACGATATCCCCTGGACCCAGTGTCTCCAATCAAACATCTAAGGAGGGAGAGAAGGAGGATGGTCAGTCCCTCTCAGGCTCTCTGTTCAAGGGTTGGGGACGGCCAGGGCAGCTTGGATGTCTCTCGCAGAGCATGAAGTCTGAACCCTTCCTCCCATTTCACATGTGGGGAGCCTGAGGCCTAGCAAGGGACTTGCCTAGGGTCCCACAGCTTGTGAGGGGCAGGCTGGTCTCCCCTGGACCCCACACAGGCATGTTGCAACCCTGGATCCCTATGGACGGCCCTGGGCTTGGCTCTGTGTTACCTATTACCTCTCTGCCCCAAAGACTTCTGCCTAATGCTCCTGGAAAGGCAACTGCCCTGGGGACCTTGGGCTGGAGCCACGGACAGACCCACCGGCTTGTGTCTATTTGAGATGAAACCATGGAGAATCTGACCAGCTGTCTATGCAGCCAGGAGTCTACGTCTTCCCTGCCCCCAGCCTGCAGGGTGGAGGAGGCTGATATGTCTGGGCTCCAGCTCAGGGTGCCCAGGAACCCACAGCCCCACTGAGATCTCGCCTGAGAACCCAGTTGCTCGTGGGGGCTGCTAGGTGCTATGCTGTGGGGTCTGAGCTATAGTGGAGACCACCCATTGTTATCAGGGGGTCCTGGAGCAACCACCCCATGGCCTTTTTGGGAGCTGAGAAAGTGACCACAGGGGAAGCAAAGCTGGCTGTTCTGGGAGGCCCAGCACTGTGGAGCCCCGAGGGAGGGAGCCACAGAAGCACCCCATAGGGAGTGCAGCCTGGCCTCTGCCAGTGCCCCGTGTCCGAGCCCCCACAGACAGCCCACACCCTCTCCTGGCCTGGCCCTGATCGCCCCTCTGCCAGGCCCTGGCCTCCCCGGCCCCGTGTACCTGCACAGCCTGGGAGAATGCCGCTGGGAGAACGAGCAGTTGGAGCCGGAGGATGGGCAGTGGACAAGAGAGCCTCTCTGTTCTCCCAACAAGGGCCGAAGTGTCTGTGCCTGGCGCCAGCCCGGGCCCAGCACCCAGCTCGGAACTCCCAGCAGGAGGGTGGCAGCGAGGGGGCTGCTGATGTCACGCGGGAGCCAGCAGGGCTTAAGATGGGACCGAAGACCTCTGTTCCCTCGGGGACATCGCCTCCCCCAGGGAGGGGTGTGGATGGCAGGGGGTGAGTGACAGCTGCAGGAGAGCCCTGGAGACGCTGGGGCTTGTTAGAAGGCGGGCGAGTGTGTGGGGCTGGGGTGTGTGTGCAGGTGTCTTGTGCAAAGATGTGTGTCCATGTCTGTCTGTCTGGTGTACGTGTGTCCCTGTAATCAAGGTATTTGTGCATCAGTGTGACCACATTTGTATAATTTTGTTGGTGTGTCTGTGCATCTATGTGTATTCTCACTGCAGGTGTGTATGTGTGTACGTGCTTCAGTGAGTATGTAGTGTGTGGACACGTCAGTGAGTATCTCTATACGTGTTAACGTGTGTGTGTCTATGAGTGTGAGTCTGCATGTAAGTGTCATGAATATGTGAGTGTGGGACAGTGGTCGTTGTGGGTCTGTGTTCATGTTGGTGTAGATCAGAAGGAGTGTGTGTGTGTGTGTGCTTGCACGCGCGTGCGTGTGTAGGAGGCCCGTCTGTGAGAAGACATGTCCCCGGGACTACCAGGCCTGGTGTAGACCATTTGGGGCTGAAGAGCATTTTGCTTCCCCAGAACCTGCAGGTGATTCAGAGCCTGGGGGTCTGGATCGGTCTGCCTGGCCTTGGTCTTTGCTGAACACTGGGCCCCTTGGGCCTTTCCCTGCTGGCCTCCGTCTCCAGGGTGGGGGGGCGGGGGTGGGCTTGGCTTTGCAAGACCCAGGAAGTAGGGTCCTGACTGCACCCTGGGCAAGATGGCCTTGCTGCCTGGTGCAATAATTAGGTCTTCGCAGGGTAACTTCCACTCTCCCAGGGGTTATGTGGGGTGTTCAGAGGAATGAAGGAGTTGGCAGGCCTGACACAGTGCCCTTCTGGAACTTTCTGTGTGGCTACCACAAGTCACACCCAGACCTCTATAATTCCCCACAGTGGGGGGAATCTGAGGGGCCGGGGCTGAGGGGGTTGGTCAGGGAGGGGTCTGAGCCCAGGGGCCTCGGGTGTTCTCTGCGGGCCCTGAAGTGGGCATGTCATACAAAGAAAATCCAAGTACCAGTATCAGAGCCTTCCATCTTCCAAGGAAATAGAAACGTTGAACCAACACACAGATGAGCAGGACATCATGCTGACAAAATAAGTGCCCAGGACAAGGACATTTCTTGTCAATGATAAGACCCTAATGTGGCCTTCGTGTAGCCGCACTGCTTAGAATAGAAAAACAATAGTGGAGTTCCCGTCATGGCGCAGTGGTTAACGAATCCGACTAGGAACCACGAGGTTGCGGGTTCGGTCCCTGCCCTTGCTCAGTGGGTTAACGATCCGGCGTTGCCGTGAGCTGTGGTGTAGGTTGCAGACACGGCTCAGATCCTGTGTTGCTGTGGCTCTGGCGTAGGCTGGTGGCTACAGCTCCGATTCGACCCCTAGCCTGGGAACCTCCATATGCCGAGGGAGCGGCCCAAGAAATAGCAAAAAGAAAAAAAAAAAGGAAAAACAATAGTGAAATCAAAAATAACTGCAATGTCCCACCCTATGGCTCTACGTGCGGCTGTAATAGCTCCTGCTCTGGACCTTACCTCCCCCTTGAGACATGGTCCCATGGCTATGTTCCCTTTTCAGTTAAACTCCTTGAAAGAGTTGTCTGGACTTAGTCCCCACTCCTCTTTTAATCTCTTGAACACATTCCAAAGAGGCAGCCATCCCAACATGACACCAAAAGAGTGGACCAGTGACCTCCATGTGCCAGAGCTAGGGATGAATTCTTTTTTTCCTTTTTACAGCTGCACCCACAGCATATGGAGGTTCTCAGGCTAGGGGTCAAATTCGTGCTGTAGCTGCTGCCCTACGCCACAGCCACAGCAACACTGAAACCGAGCCATGTCTGTGACCTACACCACAGCTCATGGCACTGACTCTCTACGATCTTTCTTGACCAAAAGCCAGAGTGACTCTTTAAAAATGGAAATCAGGGAGTTCCTGTTGCAGCTCAGAGGATTAAGAATCTGACTAGTATCCATGAGGTTGCTGGTTCAATCCCTGGCCTTGCTCAGTGGGTTAAGGATCCACCATTGCCATGAGCTGTGCTGCTGGTTGCAGACACGGTGCTTGGATCCCATGTCGCTGTGGCTGTGGCGTAAGCCAGCAGCTGCAGCTCCGATTCGACCCCTAGCCTGGGACCTTCCATATGTCACAGGTCCAGCCCTAAAAAGCAAACAAACACAACAAAACGAAACAAAACAGATCATGTGACTCTGTTGCTCAAAAACTCTAGCTGCTGCCCATCTCATTTAGGATTAAAATCCAAAGTCCTGGAGGTCCTGTTGTGGCGCAGTGGTTAATGAATCCGACTAGGAACCATGAGGTTGCCGGTTCGTTCCCTGGCCTTGCTCAGTGGGTTAAGGATCTGGCGTTGCCGTGAGCTGTGGTGTAGGTCGCAGATGCGGCTCAGATCCCGCATTGTGGTGGCTCTGGCGTAGGCTGGCAGCTACAGCTCCAATTCGACCCCTAGCCTGGGAACCTCCATATGCCACAGGAGCGGCCCAAGAAATGGCAAAAAGACAAAAAAAAAAAAAATCCAAAGTCCTTACTGTGGACTACGAGGTTCCAGAGATTCCACAAGACCTGGCTCTCATCTCCATCCTCTCCTTGGTCCTCAGGCTCCCCCTCTCCCTGTGCTCCAGCCTGGCTGGCTCTCTTGCTGTCCCTCAAACACAGAGCATCCTCTGGCCTCCTGCCCCTTGCATGTGCTTTCCCCTCTGCTTAGAGTACTCCCCAGACACCTGCAGGGCTGGCTTCCACCAACCTCACAGAAGGCTCTGACCAAATCACCTTGCACAAAGGCCTTTTCTGATTACACATGACTGATTGTCCCTGCTTGTCTCGGACTTAGGGGTTTCCTGGGATATAAGATTTCCAGCGCTTAAACCAGTACGGTCCTGGACAAACCAGGAGGGTTGGCCACTCCAGGAGACGGGTTCCAGCTGCTTTATATTTTACTTGGTAACACTTATCACTCTCTGAGACCTCATCATACAACTTTTAATTGTTTCTTTTTCTGTCTTGAACTGGAACATCAGCTCTGCAAGGGTGAGAACTTTTTCTTATTCACTATTGAATTTCCAGCACCTAAATCAGGGCCTGGAAAATGGCTGGTGCTCAGTTTGACTAACGAATCAAGGAATGAATTGACAAGATAAATTATGGCACATATATAAAATGAAAAATTACCCAACGGAAAAAAATGGTATACTAACCTATGGAAATCAAAATGGGAACATATATGTGATACAATGTCAAGCGAAAAAGCAGGTTTCAAAATGGTAGGTGACCAGGAATACCATTTTTGTAAAGAAAATAAAGACGTGCATGCACATAGCCATGAGAAAGGCTAGAAGCCATGACCCAAGGTATTGGTGGGTTAGGTTATTTTTTATCTTTGTAACATTGCATAAAAATTCTCAAGGTGTTGGGAGTTCCCATCGTGGCTCAGCGGAAACGCATCTGACAGGCATCCATGAGGACGCAGGTTCAATCCCTGGCCTTGCTCAGTGGGTTAAGGATGAGGTGTTGCTGTGAGCTGTGTCGCAGACCTGGCTCGGATGTGGCGTTGCTGTGGCTGTGGTGTAGGCCAGCGGCCACAGATCTGATTCGACCCCTAGTCTGGTTGCCAAGGATGTGGCCCTAGAAAGACAAAAAAAAAAAAAATTCTCAAGGTGTTGCTGTTCATATAATACTCAGGTACTGAGTCCTAGTGGGAACTCTGACATGCTCATTGCCGACCAGCACATGCTCCCATCACCTTGGCTGTGACTCCAGCAATTGAGCAATGCTCAGTTCCTAAGGCATCTTTCCTGCACTACCACCCTCTAGTTTTCTAGCCAGAGGCTGCATATCGATATTTTCTCCCGACTCTTCAGACCTATAGGTGGATACTTCAAGCCAAAGCGGGGGATCCAAGCTCCTCTGTGAGCCTTCAAGCCTATTCCTCCCCTGACTTGCCCCAGCCTGGGCTTGCATCCCTCAGCCCATCACTACGTGGAGTTTCCATCTCCCCGGACCTGCTGAATGCAGTGTGTGTGTGTGTGTGTGGTGGTGGTGGTGGGGGGGGGGTTACACAGTTCCCTCTTCTTGAAACATTCTGCTGATCATTCCCATCTGCCCTCACTTGCCAATCCCAGAAGCCTCGCCAGACCACCCCCGACCCCACGAACCCTTGGCTCCCTTCCTTGGGCTCACTTCTGGCATGACACGGGTCTTCCCTCTACTCTAATTTACTCACTTACAAGCCTGCCTGCCCAGCGCTCACCCAATACACACCAGGGACCAGGGCACCAAGGGCCAGCTGATCTTATCCTGTTCCCACAGAGCCATGGCTCAGGAATGATCAGCCTCCCTGTTTTGAGGAGGAGGAAACAGAAGCTCAGAGACGTGAAGGGACCTGCCTGAGACATCCAGGGTTTTAACTGGGATTTAAACCCACTCTGATGCCAAAGCCCATGGCCTGGAGTTTCAGGAAGACGTTGGGAATTGAGAAAAAGAAGGGATCAAGTTAGTGGGCAGAAAGTGAGGATTAAAATGGTTAGTTAGGAAGGAAGAAAAAAAATCAGGCAGCTGTGAAGGCAGAGAGGTAACTGAGAGAGAAGGAAGGAAATGGGGAAAGAAGTGGGGGGAGGAAGGGAGGGCAGAGATAGGGAGAAAAAAGGAAAGAAGGGAATTAGGAAGAAAAAGAAGTTGATTGGGTGTTAAAAAGAAAACTAGTAGGTGACTAGTTCCTCGGCTTGGCAGACACACAGGTGGGCGGGCAGGTGTCCTGCTCACAGTACAGCCTCTCACCTGAAAGCTCTGGTTCCAGCTCAGGTCCTAGGGAGCAGCCCCGTGCACAGCTCTGCCTTCCTGATTCTCCGCATGGATCCCTCTGACCTGCAACCCAATCCTGACTTGCAAACAACCTTCCCAGTCAGGAGCGACCTGTCACCCACTCGCTCAGCCTCCCAAGCCAGCTGAAGTTCGACCTCCCAGCCCTGCTGGCTGGGAACAGACTACAGGGCCTTCCTGTTACTAATTAACCGCAGGACCTGAATTACGATGCTGGCTGCACCCACTGGCCCTGCCCCGGGGACCCTTTACTAAAAAGCTGCAGCACAACTTCAGTAGTGTGATCTTGGGCAGGTGACTCCAGCTCCCCGGGGCCTCCTGTGAATTGGTGATGATGGGGTGTGTTCTGCCTTTACAGGGAGGGGCTCTGAAGTCCCTTTCATAATAGCACATTTCATTCTCTGAAATCCTCCCCACCAGCCCTGACCCCCGACCCCACCTCCAAGTCCAGCGCAAATGCTGACTCTCCCACATGGCTGCCAGTAGATCACGTCCCCTTTCACTTAGAGCCTGGAGAACTGACCATGAAAAGGGCATGGTGTTCCACTGTGGCTCAGCCGGGTGAGGACCCAACCTAGTCTCCATGAGGATGTGGGTTTGATCCCTGCCCTAAGCAGTGGATTAAGGATCTGGCACTGCAGGTTGTAGTGTAGGCTGGTAGCTGCAGCTCTGACTCAACCCCTGGCTGGGAAACTTCCTTATGCTGCAGATGTGACCGTAAAAAAAAAAAAAAAAAAAAAAGGCTTTTTTTTTTTTTTTTGGCTGTGTCTGTAGCACCTGGAAGTTCACAGTCCAGGGATTGAACCCAAGCCACAGCAGCAACTCGAGCCACAGCAGTGACAATGCCAGATCCTTACACTGCTGAGCCACCAGGGAACTCTGGAAAGGGCTTGTCTTGCACAAATCCCCTGATGGGGACCACCAGCCTCTGTGATTAGTCCAGTTATAGACACATCCCAGGAGGGGCAGCGCCTTTCCTCCTGAGGCAGCCTCATCACCCCATATCTCTGGCTCACTCTCTCTCTCTTTTTATTGGCTGAGGCTCAACAACCAGGGCTCAGCTTGCCCCAGGCTTTCTCCTGCTTAATCTGCAGCTGCCCAGATGGAGGATTCTAACTCCAGGCAGGGGTGGGGCATGGCCTGCTGGACAGGAAAAAAAACCTCTGCCCAGTGTCCCCCTCTGAGGGGGCAACTCAGAGTCTGACTTCCTTCGCTGCCTTTTCATGATTTAGTAGCATATGGTTTAGCCTCCACGTGTTTTGTTTTTTACAGTTTTTTTTTTTCCTGTAATTGATTTCTAATCTCATAGCTTATGGTCAGAAAATATGCTTGATATGACTTCAATTTTCTTAAATGGACCAAGGCTTGATTTGTGGCCCAAGATGTGATGCTTCCTTTTCAGTATAATGTTAACAACTTCCTAGTCATCCTTGTGCCTTAGAAACTGGCTGCTCTAATGCGCTGGAGGAGCCCTGCCTGCCCCCCCTTCACCTCCACCAACACACAGGTATCCGCTCCCACCCAGAGAGGGGTGGCCGCTGGCCCAAGGGCACCAAGCAAATCAGGACAGAGCCCCAGGTCTTGCCCCTTTCCCGAGCTGAGCTGCTCCTCCTTCCCTACAGACCTGAAGCCAGTTTAAAAACAAATAAACAAACCTCCACATAGTGGTATTGCATAAACTGTATTGAAGACTTCCAACATGCTAAAGAACTTGAAATAAAAAGTGAAAGCATGGAGTTCCCGTCGTGGCGCAGTGGTTAACGAATCCCACTAGGAACCATGAGGTTTTGGGTTCGGTCCCTGCCCTTGCTCAGTGGGTTAAGGATCTGGCGTTGCCGTGAGCTGTGGTGTAGGTTGCAGATGCGGCTCAGATCCCGCATTGTGGTGGCTCTGGCGTAGGCTGGCAGCTACAGCTCCAATTCGACCCCTAGCCTGGGAACCTCCATATGCCGCGGGAGCAGCCCAAAGAAATAGCAAAAAGACAAAAAAAAAAAAGTGAAAGCTTCTCCCGAGTTCCCTGGTGGCTCAGTGGGTTAAGGATCTGGCTGGTATGGCTCGAGTTGCTGCTATGGTGAGATTTTGGGGAACTTCTGCATGCCGCATTGCAGCCAAAAAAAAAAAAAAAAAAGAAGAAGAAGAAGAAGAAAGTGAGAGCTTCTCCTCCCATCTGTCTTCAATATCATTTCCAGAGGTAACTACTGTTAACTAAATGGTGACTCTCCTTCCAGACTTTTGTCTATGCCCTAATATCCATATCTCACCCATTTCCTTCCCCAGAAGAATGGGCCATACTATACATATTGCACATCACTTTTTTTTTTCCACATCTTTCCATGTCAACACATAGAGATTCAAGGGGTGTTTTTGTTTGTTTGTTTGTTTTTTGGTCACGTCCAAGGCATGTAGAAGCTCCTGGGCCAGGGACTGAACCTATACCACAGCAGTGACCCAAGCCACTGCAGTGACAACATCAGATCCTTAACTCCTAGACCACCAGTCCTTATCATTTTAAAAAACATCAGTATCACATTGTATCATGTGGAATTAATTTCCCTATTCCGATTTCCAATTCGCTGTTCCTTTGCTGATAGACATTCAGACTATTACCAAAATCATAGTAATTCTAACAAGGCTGCAGAGAACATTTTTGTGTTAATCTCCTGTGGCTTGTGCAAGTGTTTCTGTCTGATAAACTCCTGCAAGTGGAAGTGCTGGGTTCATTTTGACCTCTCTACCGAATGGCTGTTAAAAACTGTATCAGGAGGAGTTTACGTTGTGGTGCAGTGGACATGAATCTGACTAGTATCCATGAGGGTGCAGGTTCGATCCCTGGCCTTGCTCAGTGGATTAAGGAACTGGTATTGCCGTGAGCTGTGGTGTAGATTGCAGATGCAGCTCAGACTTGGCGTTGCTGTGGCTGTGACGTAGGCTGGCAGCTGTAGCTCCGATTTGACCCCTAGTCTGGGAACTTCCGTATGCCAGCGTGCGGCCCTAAAAAAAGCGAAAACAAACAAACAAATAAACAACTATCAGGAGCTCCTGATGCGGTGCAACGGGATAGGCGGGGTCTTGGGAGCTCTGAGACTCTGGTTCGATCCCTAGCCTGGCACAGTGGGTTAAAGATCCAGCATTGCTGCAGCTTTGGCTTTGGTTGAGACTGGGGCTTGGATCTGATCCCTGGCCCAAGAGCTCCATATGCTTTGGGGTAGCCAAAAATGAAAAACAAAAAACAAACAGAAAAACTGTATCAACTGACATGGCTGTCAGCAGGGCTCAAACTTGCCCTTTCACCTCAAAGATGCTGCAGAAAATAGCCAAGGCCACTCCTGCCCTGAGGCCACTGCAGTAGTCTTGCATTTCCTCCCCATCTTTAGCTTCCTTCTTCTTTCCCCTTCCAATCTCCTTGTCTCTCTTCTCTCTCAGCTGGCTGGAGTCTCTTAATTGGGTCTGAAAGTCAAAGATCTGTCCTCTGGGATGAAGGGGAAAACAAGAGCCTGAACCAATGGGAACCCATCTCCATGAATATTCCTCCACCTTGACCTTCCTCCGGCAACGTGGGTTTTATGTGCGCTCCCCCCACCCCACCACCACTACCCGCACCTGCACACACCCTCTCACACCTGCAGACCCACCACTAGGCAGAGAGGATGACAGGCATTGGATAAGGACTGAAAAACCTGTTACCCACATGGGCTAGGCACAGAACACTTGGCCTAACAGTGTTCACGCACAGGCCAGGGTTGAGTCCCCAGTTTGCTTTCAGAAAAAAAAATTTTTTTTGGTCTGTTTTTCAGGGCTGTTCCTGCGGCATATGGAGGTTCCCAGACTAGGGGTCGAATTGGACCTGCAGCCACCGGCCTACACCACAGCCACAGCAACACTGGATCCTTAACCCACTGAGTGAGGCCAGAGGGATTGAACCCGCAACCTCGTGGTTCCTAGTCGGATTTGTTAGTCACTGAGCCACGATGGGAACTCCAAAAAGAGTTTTTAGAAAGTGATAAATGTACAAAATTTTAAAAATCAAGCTGGATTACAAGGTGGATAATGAAAAAGATTAGCTCCTTGTTTTGTGCTTTAGCCACTTCCTTTGGTTTCACACTCCATGTATCTAAATAGCATGATTACACTGCTATTCCTCTATCTTTTAAAAATTTTATTTATTTCCAGGGTTGCATGTGCAGCGTATAGAAGTTCTCAGGTCAAATCAGAATTGCAGTTGTCAGCCTATGCCACAGCCACAGCAACATAGGATCTGAGCTGCATCTATGAGCTACACTACAGCTCATGACAACACCGGATCCTTAAACTACTGAGCGAGGCCAGGGATTGAACCCGCATCCTAATGGATACTTGTCGGGCTCGTTACCCTGAGTTACAACAGCAACTCCCTCTCCATCTTTCATTTTTAGAAATTCTCATGCAGTTTCCTTCCTACAGTATTTTTTCCTTTAAATGTTTTAAAATTAAGGTATAGTTGATTTACAATGCTGTGTCAATTTCGGCTGTATAGCAAAGTGACCCAGTCATACATATATACTCATTCTTTTTCTTATATTATCTTCCATGATGTTTTATCAAAAGAGATTGGGTGTAGTTCCCTGTCCTATACAGGAGGCCCTTCCTACAGTACTTAGATCTTGCCTATTCATCCATTCCTTTTTTTTTTTTTTTTTTTCTTTTTAAGCCCGCACCCACGGCATATGGAGGTTCCCAGGCTAGGGGTCGAAGCAGAGCTACAGCCACCGGCTTATGCCATAGCCACAGCAACGCCAGATCTGAGCCACATCTTCGACCTACATCACAGCTCACTGAAACACTGGATCCTTAAGCCATTGAGTGAGGCCAGGGATCAAACCTGCATCCTCATGGATGCTAGTCAGATTAGTTTCTGCTGAGCCATGATGGGAACTCCGATCTTGCCCATTCAAACACACATTCTGCGTTTCTTAAAGTTAATTAATATAGAGTTCCCGTCGTGGCGCAGTGGTTAGCATGGTTCCGACTAGGAACCATGAGGTTGCGGGTTCGATCCCTGCCCTTGCTCAGTGGGTTAACGATCCGGCGTAGCCGTGAGCTGTGGTGTAGGTTGCAGATGCAGCTCGGATCTTGCGTTGCTGTGGCTCTGGCGTAGGCCAGTGGCTGCAGCTCCGATTTGACCCCTAGCCTGGGAACCTCCATATGCCACTGGAGCGGCCCAAGAAAAGACAAAAAAAAATAATAATAATATAATAACTGTCTCACTCGATGGTTTGAAATACTGAACATATATCTATGTGCACACATACACACACACACAATTCTCTCTTAAACCCTGATGGAGTTGAAAAAATAGCCTCCTAGTAAATAATATGTGGGTTTCGGTTTGTCTGGTTGTTTTTTCTCATCCTTCCTGGGGCCTTTCATCCTTCTGTTCTCACCTGGACAGTTGCTCTGCGGTCAACCTGGCCCTTCCTTCCCCATCACTCTGGAAATTCCCTTTGTCCTTCTCCTTGTTGGATGTCCTATTTCCTGGGTCCTACGTTGTCCTTTAAAAAATTTTTTTTTAAATCGTGGTTAATCTATGTAACATTTTCCATTTGAACCATTACCGAGTGGACAATTCAGTGCCATTAAGTACATTCCCTGTGTTGCATAACCACTGTTATTATCCACTTCCAAAACTTTTTCATCACCCCAGAAAGAACCTCTATAGCAATAATTATAAGAATAATTGCATAAGCAATAATTCCCAATTCCCCCTTCACCCCAGCCCCTAGTAACCTCTCATCTACTTTCTGTCTCTATGAATTTGCCTATTCTAGATATTTCCTCTTAAGTGGAATTACATAATATTTGTCCTTTTGTGCCTGGCTTATTTCACGTAGCATAAGGTTTTCAAGGTTCATCCATGTGGTTTCGCCCATTTCCTGGTTGAATCATGGTCCGGGTATGGATAGATATACCCCGTTACTCTGCTGATGGACCCCTGGGTTGTTTCCACCTCTTGGCTGTTGTCAAAAATGCTCCAGTGAACAATGGCGTACAAATAATCTCTTTTCAGATCTTTTAGGTATACACTTAGGAGTGAAATCACTGGGTAATATGGTAATTCTATATGGAGCTTTTTAAGGAATCAAACTGTTCCTCAGATAACCAAACTTTTCACAGTGGCTCCACCACTTGACATCTCAACCAGCAGTTTCTCCATAACCTTGCCAAAAATTAGTCTGTTCCATTTTTTAAATTTTATTACATCCATCCTGGTGAGGGTGACATGATATCTCAAGTGGTTTTGTTGTTGTTGTTGTTGTTTTGTGTTTTTGTCTTTTCGTCTTTTCGAGGGCTGTTCCTGCGGCATATGGAGGTTCCCAGGCTAGGGGTTGAATTGGAGTTGCAGCTGCCGGCCTGCGCCAGAGCCACAGCAGCAAGGGATCTGAGCCACGTCTGCGACCTACACCACAACTCACAGCAATGCCAAATCCTTAACCCACTGAGCAAGGCCAGGGATGGAACCCATAACCTCATGGTTCTTAGTCAGATTAATTAACCACTGAGCCACAATGAGAACTCTTCAGTATGCTTTTGATTTGCATTTTTCTAACAATCAATGATGTTGAACATCTTCTTGCGTGTTTATTAGCCATTTGTATATCTTCTTTGGAGACATGTCTAGTCAAGTCTGCTGTCATTTTGCATTTGGGTTACTTATCTTTCTTTTCTTTTTTTACGGCTGCACCTGGAAATACCTGCCCCTCCGCAGCAACCCAAGCTGCTGCAGTCGGATTCTTAACCCATTGCGCCAGAGCAGGAACTCCTTCCTTGTCTTTTCGTTGTTTAGTTTTAGGAATTCTTTATGTATTCTGGATATCAAACTCTTGTCAGATACACAACTTGCACATATTTTTTCCCATTCTATAGGTTGTTTTTCCACTTTCTGGGTAATATCTTTTTATACGCTTGTTTGTTTGCAGCTAATGGCTTTTTATTTATTAATTTTTAATTTAATTTTGGAGTACAGTTGATTTACTATGTCGTGTTAGTTTCAGGTGTACAGCAAAATCATTCAGCTACACATATACATCTATCCATTCTTTTTCAGATTAGGTTATTCCTTGATAATGTTCTTTTTTTTTTTTTTTTTTGCCATTTTTAGGGCCACTCCCGCAGCATATGGAGGTTCCCAGGCTAGGGGTCCAATGGAGCTGTAGCCACAGGCCTATACCACAGCCACAGAAACAGAGGATCTGAGCTGCGTCTGTGAGCTACACCACAGCTCACGGCAACGCCGGATCCTTAACCCATTGAGCAAGGCCAGAGATCGAACCCTCAACCTCATGGTTCCTAGCTGGATTCATTAACCACTGAGCCACGACGGGAACTCCTGATAATGTTCTTTGATGTACCAAAGTTTTTAGTTTTGCTGAAGTTCAACTTATCTACTTCCTTCCTCTGTTGCTTGTGCTTTTGGTGTCACATCTAGAATCCGTTGTCAATGCCAAGGTCATAAAGACTCACCTCTATGTTTTCTTCTAAGGGTTTTATTGTTTCAGCTCTTAAGTTTGGGTCATCGATCCATTTTGAGTTCATTTTTTTATATAGCGTAAGGTAGGCATCAAACTTCACTTGTTTCCCATGTGTATGTAAATCGAGTTGTCCCAGTACTGTTTATTTGTACCTGTTATTCCATGCCACAGCAGTGACCAGAGCCACAGTAGTGAAAACACAGGATCTTTAACTGCTAGGCCACCAGGGAACTCTCCAGTACCACTTGTTTAAGGGACGGTTCTTTCCCCATTGAATGGACTTGACATTCTTATCAAAAATCAGTTGGCCATGGGAGTTCCTCTGTAGCTCAGCAGGTTAGGGATCTGGCATTAACACTGCTGTGGCAAGGGTTCAATCTCTGGCCCAGGAATTTCCATAAGCTGGGAGTGCAGCCAAAAAAAAAAAAAATCAATTGGCCATAGATGTATGGGTTTATTTCTGGACTCTCAATTCTATTCATTTGGTCTTTATGTCTGTCCCTATGCCAGTATCATGCATTTTAATTATAGTACCTTTGCAGTAAGTTTTGAAATCAGGAAGTCTGAATCCTTCAACTTTGTTCTTTTTCAAAACTTTTCACTTTTGGGGGACCCTTAAGATTCCATTTAAATATGAAAATCGGCTTTTACATTCCTGCAAAAATAAAGGCCTTTGGAATTTTGATACGGTTTGCACTGAATCTAGAGATCACTTTGGGGAGCATTGACATCTTAATGAGTCTTCTTACCCATAAATATTGTCTTTCCATTTATCTGCCATGTTGAGGAAGTTTCCTTCTATTTCCAGTTTTATGATACTTTTTATCATGAAAAGGTGTTGAAATTTTTTTTTTTTTTTTTTTGCTTTTTAGGGCCACACCTGCGGCATATGGAAGTCCCCAGGCTAGGGTTCCAATCAGAGCTACAGCTGCAGGCTTACACCAGAGCCACAGTAATGCCAGATCTGAGCCGCGTCTGTGACCTACAACACAGCTCACAGCAATGCCAGGTCCTGAATTAACTGAGCGATGCCAGGGATCGAACTCACAACCTCATGGTTCCTAGTCAGATTCATTTCCGATACGCCACGACGGGAATTCCAGATGTTGAATTTTTGTCCAGTGCCTTTTCTGCCTCAATTGACATCATCCTAGGTTTTCCCCCTTCGTTCTAGTAATGCGGCATATTATTATACAGACTGATTTTCTTATGTTGAAAAGACATATCCTTGCATTCCTAGGATGTTCTTTTTTTTTCCTTTCTTCTCTCTCTTTTATTTATTTATTATTATTATTATTTTTGTCTTTGCCATTTCTGGGGCTGCTCCCGTGGCATATGGAGGTTCCCAGGCTAGGGGTCAAATCAGAGCTGTAGCTGCCAGCCTCTGCCAGAGCCACAGCAACGCAGGATCCGAGCCACATCTGCAATTTACACCACAGCTCACGGCAACGCTGAATACTTAACCCCCTGAGCAAGGCCAGGGATTGAACCCACAACCTCATGGTTCCTAGTCGGATTCGTTAACCACTGAGCCACGATGGGAATTCCGGATCTTCTTCTTTTGAGATTGACACTCTCGTTTTGGTGGAACCCATCCTCCGGTGGCTTCCTGAGGAAAGACGCACAGGAGGTAAAAGTCTGAAATGTTGTATGTTTGAAAAGGTTCTGCTTTCATATTTGATTGACAGCTTGGCTGGATAGGGAACTCTAGGGTAGAGATCATTCCCCTTTGGAATTGTGAAGACATGGCTCCTTTCTCTTGATTCTAGCATAGCTTTTGAGAAGGTCAATGCTATCGTGATTCATGGTTCTTTGGATGTGACCTGTGTTACTCCCTCTGGAGGTTTTTAGGTCACCTTGTTCTCATTCTGCTGACATCTCAGAATAATGTAGCTGGTGTCATTCCTTCTACATCCATTGTGCTGGACATTCTGTGGACTTTTCCATTTGTTTCTCACTCAGCAAAATTTCCTTTTTTTTTTTTTAAGTTTGTTTCTGTTGTATATAATTTGTTTCTCTTCTCTCTTAATGCTATTCCTACTAGTTGTATATGGGGCTTCTAGTTACTCCTCTAATTTTCTTATTCTTTCCCATTTTCATCCTTTTTTTTTGTTTTGTTTTGATCTTTTTGGGCCTCATCCTCAGCATATGGAGGGTCCCAGGCCAGGGGTCAAATCGGAGTTATAGCTGCTGGCCTACACCACAGCCACAGCAATGCCAGATGCTTAACCCGCTGAGAGAAGCCAAGGATGGAACCCGAGTCCTTGTGGATACTAGTTGGTTCATGTCCTCTAGGAACTCCTCATCTTTTTTAAATTCTACTTTCCAGGATATAACACCTTTATCTTTTTTTTTTTTTTTTTTTGTCTTTTTAGGGCCGTACCCACGGCATATGGAGGTTCCCAGGCTAGGGGCCTAATCGGAGCTACAGCTGCCAGCCTACTCCGCAGCCACAGCAACGTCAGATACTTAACCCACCAATCCAGGCCAGGGATAGAACCTGCAACCTCATGGTTCCTGCACCAAGATTTATTTCCACTGCACCAAGACTGGAACTCCAACACCTTTATCTTTATCTTTATCTCCAACCCTTGTGCTGAATTACTTTTTTCCTCTGGCAATGACAGTTTAAATTTCCAAAAGTCGGAGTTCCCGTTGTGGCTCAGTGGTTAATGAATCCAACTAGGAACCATGAGATTTCGGGTGCGATCCCTGGCCTCACTCAGTGGGTTAAGGATCCAGCATTGCCATGAGCTGCGGTGTAGGTCGCAGACATGGCTCAGATCCTGTGTTGCTGTGGCTGTGGTATAGGCTGGCGGCTACAGCTCCGATTGGACCCCTAGCCTGGGAACCTCCATATGCCCCAGGTGCGGCCCTAAAAAGACAAAAAAAAAAAAGAGAGATAAATTTCCAAAAGTCCTTTCTTGTCTCTCAATATTTCTTTTCCTTTTATAGCACCCATAGCTGGTAGATGATTCACTTCAGACAAATGCAAGGATCCATTCTTCTGCTGTGGTCGGTAGGAAAGAAGGAAGGATGGCTGTAGGTAGGAGGGTGTCCGGCTGTAGGTAGGTGGTGGCAGGAAGGTGAGCTCTTCCTTCTGATGACTTCCACTTTCTCTGTGACACAGACAGTGAGGACACCTATTGAGACAACAAGGAAGGTAATGGGGTAGGAGGTTTGGGGAGCATGAAAAGGGAAATCAAAACTAACCCCGCCCCCGCCGCCGCCACCCAATTCTGGCTGCTTCCTGGGCAGCCCAAGGGTTTACATTGAAGCCAGAGACCATTAGTCAGCTTCATTATCGTACCCATCTGTTCAGTACGATAATTCCTGGTCAGAGTATGATGATGGGCTCTTGGACAGCTCCATGGTTGGTCTTCTTCCAGCCAGGAAGAGTGGCAGGTAAAGGAATTAAGGATGTTGACAGAAAGGGGTTGATGGGGGAATTCCTGTCGTGGCTCAGTGGAAACCAATCTGGCTAGTATCCATGAGGACGCAGGTTCAATCCCTGGCCGTGCTCAGTGGGTTAAGGATGTGGTGTTGCTGTGAGCTGTGGTGTAGGTCGCAGACTCGGCTCAGATCTGGCGTTGCTGTGGCTCTGGTGTAGACCGGCAGCTACAGCTTCAATTAGACCCCTAGCTTGGGAACCTCCATATGCCCCGGGTGCAGCCCTAAAAAGAGAGAGAAAAAAAAGAAAGGGTTTGATGGAATCGAACATTTCTGCCATGTTCCCATGTGATCACACCGTCTCTAGGAATCTTAACAAGTTCTAACTGTTCAGCTTGACATTTTCCCACTCCAAACATTGAGGTTATTTTAAAAACCACAGGCTTCATTGAATTTTCTGCCTTTGACCATTTATACAAGGTCAAGGATCAGGCTGTTTTCACACTATTCATGGGGGGGGGGAGGTGTTCTCCTTCTTTCTTTTTTAGGGCTGCACCTGGGGCACATGGAGGTTCCCTAGCTAGGGGTCAAATCAGCTGTCACAGCCACAGCCACACCAGATCCGAGCCTCATCTTCCACCAACACTGGGACCAACACTGAACCTTGAGGCAACGCTGGATCCTCAACCCACTGAGCTAGGCCAGACATGGAACCTGCATCCTCATGGATCCTAGGTCAGGTTCTTAAACCACTGAGCCACAACAGGAACCCCTCAGGGGGGTTCTTAGTGTTTGCATTTCTCATTGTTGACAAGTACATTCATTTATCTTTATTCTTTGTTTCTCATCTTTCTTCTTTTTTGGCTGCACATGTGACATGTACACATTCCTGGGCCAGGGATGGAACCCACACCATAGTGGTGACAACACCAGATCTTTAACCCACTGAGCCACTAGGGAATTCCTCCTTTGTTTCTTATCTTTAACCCAGAGTGAAAATCAGATTCTTTACGACCCTTAACAGCAAAGAGAATGCTTTCATCTCTTCAGTCATGGCACAATATTCATTTTGTTTTCCGGATGTTGGACCCTGAAAAGAGAAAACAGACTCTGACAGCCAGTCATCCCATTCTTAGAGTTTATTTATGTTGTATCAATACACTGACAAAATACATCACATTTTGTTTGTAACTTTTTCTCTCTCAAGAGTCACCAGTGACTTAAAGCAGAAGATCCTCTTAAAGAACACACACCTGTGTGCACGCACGAACACACACACACACACACACACACTCTCACAGGCAAGTACAAAAAAACGTTAACTCCACCAAAGTGCATGTGAATTAAAGTGCAAAACTTCATTTTCCAACTCTGGGATCATTCTCTTTGCTCTGAAAATTAAACAGAAAGCGTCTCACTGCCTTCGGCCAGGGCTGGGCCAGGGCTGGGAGAGGCTGCCAGGGGCCAAAGTGTAGGCAGTTCCTGCGGCTGGAGAGCAGGGCGGAGGATACAGGGCAGTGGCACCAACTCCCACCCCTCACCCCTCACGGCGCACCCAAGTCGAGGTGTAACCATCTCATGTGGGGAAGGGATGGGGTGAAGGGCCAGCAGGGTGAACAGAAGGCATTTTTTATGATTTGGTTTCTTTCCAGAATTTGACCTTGGTGCTGAAAGCGCCGAGGCCTCAAACCTCAGAGGTCTGGGGCCTTCTCTCCAAGGCCCTTGGTCCATCCTGGCTTTCCTGTGGACAAGCACTAGGATGGCAGTGGACAGACCCACGTGCCAGAGCACGCCAGCCACGCTCCTTAGAAGTGGTAAAGCCCTACAACGCTGCTGTGTGGACCAGCTGCCTCCTTGCACCACAGAGTCACCCCTCGGGTTCATGGAGGCGTGAAAGAGGCCATGGAGCTGGTGGGTTTTACCGCCACCCACACGACTGAGAGAGAGAAGCTGAGATGGCTCCTCCTTACGTTTGGCCAAGGGGGCCTCAATGCTGCCTCTGTAAACCCAACCTCCAGCCCAGGCCCGGTCTGTCCAAGCCCATCTAGGAAGGTGGTGCCTCTGAAGACCTTTTGGAGCCCTGCAGCCATTCAGCTGGGGGGCTGAATGAATACCCCGGGGCCAAGCTGCCCAGGCATCTGTGAGAGAGCACCCCCTGCTGGGCTGGGACGGGAGACCATCAGAGCTTTGGGTTTCCCAAAGATAAAGCTTTCATATTTTAACATCAATAGCCCTTGACATTTTCCCAACACCGAGCCTGCCATCTGCACCCGTCCAACACTTCTGAGGGGGCCTTACACGCAAGCACACAGAAACACCATACAACAGAGAGAGGGGTCCAGGAAGGCCCCTGGCTCCACACCCTGCAGGCCTTCCTCAGCACCAGAGGCCACAGGAGCTTGGCCCAGACGCCTCGCCTCCACATGTAGGGCTGGCTCCTGCCCGGGCCTCTTCCCCCGCCCCTGCCCACTGCAGCCTGGGAGGCAGGTTTGGCAGTGGTTCAGGCTAGGCCCCTGCTTGGACAGAAATCAAAGTCCCAGAGCTCCAGCAGGTACCCGGCTAGCAGTGCAGGACAGACAGAGAGTGGTGAGAGAGGTTTAAGGGAACATGGGAGAATTTAAAGGTAGAAGAATTTGCCTTCCCAACTCCCCAAGAGCAAGACGTTTGAGGGGCCGGTTGAACGTGAGGCTAGGGGTCGGGAGAGCCAGGCAGAGTGCTACATTCCTGTGGCAGGAGGCCTGGCGAGCAAGGGCCCTTCCCCCCTGGGCAACATCTTGGCTGAGACCCATATCCACAGAGAAGGATGCCATGCCCAGCCTTCACAGCCCCATGCTTGCTGGCGCTGCCCCGCTGGCCAAAGCCCCAGATGATCTGATGTACCTGGGGCTGGCCTCGGCCACCTAGCCAGCCAGGCTGCCTCCTCTCCACACTTGACACAGGCGGGGTGCATGGTAACACCTGCGGAAGCTTAACCTCTGCTACAGAGGTGCAACAGGTTCTCACCACCCACTCTGCAGGAAGCAGGATGGGGCATGGACTTAAAGTGCCAAGTGGTCCAGAACTGGGCATATCGAAGAGGGCATCCTGGCTCAGAACCCCCCACTTGCGGGCAGAAGGGAGAAAGGCAGCCTCCCAGTGGGTCCTGTGAAGACAGGTCTCTGGGGCTCAGTGGTCTAAGGGGGAAGAGCCAGCGGGGTCTGGCTGGGCCGAGGCTGGCGGCGTTGCCCAGGAAACCAGGCAGCAGAAAGGGGGTAGCAAAACCAGCAACAGAAGGACAGAATGGCAGGGGTGGGGAGATGGGGGAGGGGCGGGGGGTGCTCCTTTTTGAGTAAATATGTTCACAGCAGGGTCACTTCCTGCTAGGAGGAAAGGAGACAAGGAAAGAAGAACATGGAGAGATAGAGGCCCAAGAGAAAAGAGCCTCAGGCTGGAGGAGTCCCATTCTACCAAACTGTTCTAAACTGCTACGGGAAAGGCCCTTTGGTGATGAAACAGGTCGGCTGGAGATGTGGTACCTTCAACCTTCTCCATCAGTAAGGCTCCCCCTGCCCCGACACACCCTCGCCCGGGTACCTGGTGGCAGGTGAGCTCCAGGTTCAGGGGCTAGGACTCCATCCTCCCCAGGGCTCCCCTGCACCTTGAAGGAAGCAGCCCGGGAAAGAAGGACCACCGCTGGTAAGGTACAGAGGGTGGGGGTTGGGGGGGCACCGATGGGGCAGGTGGAACTCGAGTCGGGAAGGAAGCATCGGCCGCAGCCCTGAGCCCATCACTTTAAGGTGTCGTCGGCGTTTTTGAACATGAGAATGGCGTTATAGATCTTCAAGGCTGGGCCCAGCTTGACGCTCATGATCTTCACAATGTCCGCCTGTGTCAGCAAAAGGAAGGCCTCGCCGTCAATCATCTGAGGGGTTGCGGGAGGGAGGTGGGAGGCGGGGGAGTGGGAGAGGGTGGGGGGGGGGGATGAGCATGGGGAGGGGAGAAAGAAAATTGGAGCAAAGGACATGGGGGGGGGAAGGGAAGGAGGAGGGAGGGGGGAAAGGAGGGAAAGGAGAAAGGACAAGGGGGAGAAAGGAAAAAAGGAAGACAGCAGTGGGGACAGAGAAGGAAAGAAAGATATCCACTGGTTTGCCTGTGTTCACACACACACACACACACACACACACACACACACATACACACACACGTTTTCTTTCTACTGACTGGTCTGGATCTCAGTGTGTATAACATCTTCAGAGTCCTCACTGACAGCGGCTTCCAAAAAACCTGCTGCTTCTGTCCCCCTATTAAACCCACTGGTCAATCTCAGTGCCGCTAATAGTAACTGAGCAGACACGGTGGGCATCCTGGCATGATGGCAGGCTGAGCGTTGGCGTGGTACCTATGAGCTAGTCTTGAGAAGGTGGTGGGGGTGGGGAAAGAAGAGAGGAAGAGAGAGAAAAAGAGAGTTTCATCCGAAGCGAACCAAGACTCTGCACCTGATGTCCAGTGTATGGGAAACATGGGGGAGAGTGGAACAAGTTAAATGACACTGGGAGGAAGCAAGGAGACAGATCCAGAAGCTCACATTCTCCAAGACTTCTTTCAAAGTCGTGAAAAAAGAAAAAGGGCGAGGGAACTGTGCTAGAATAGAAGCTATTTAAGAGACATCACAACTCAATTCAGCTACGCGGGTCTTGTTTGGGTCCTGGCTCAAAAACACCACCTGCAAAAGATATTCTGGGCACAAGCAGGAAAATCTGAATACAGCCTGGGTGTCCCATGATGTAAAGGAGCCACTGTCAGACTGTTTGTTGGGATAACAAGGTTGTGGTTGTGTAGAGAAGGCCTGCAGTTTCTAGACATGCATGCCGAAGTACCCGTGACGACACGTCACGGTGTCCGTGGTTCGCTTAAAAGTGCTTCATCTAAAAGCAGGTGGAGCAAATGCGGAAACTGTTCATGACTGTTCATCTCCGGGGTAGGTACAGGGGTGGGGACAGGAAGGGAAGAAGCCAGATGGAGAGGAGGGAGTGAGATGAAAAGGACCCAGGGAGGGAGGGAGGTGGAATTAGGGATGGAGGGGTGGGGCGTGGGGGAGGGTGAGCACAAGGGCATTGCCTCTCCGGGGTGGGCTGGGCTGGGCTGGGGAGCCTCTGGGCAGGAGGAGCATGTGGCTCCTGGTCCCACCATTTAGTTTGAAGAACCCCCTCCTCTGGGTACTGGGACCCCTTTTTTGGAAGAGGCACCTCCTCTAATGTTCCTTCCTTAAGAATTCGGGCAGAGAAACCACTTCTATTGTGTTACCAATGTGTCCGGCCCTGTTTCTCAAACACCTTTCATATATTAACTGATTGAATCCTCACAACACCCCCGCTGAAGCCGGCTCAGTATTACCCCCATTTTACAGATGAAGAAACTGAGGCAGAAAGGCTAAGGGGATTTGCCCTCATCATGGTATGCTGGGCCAGGCACACAACAGACATCAATAATTATTTTCTGAATAAATTAACTACCCAAGAGCTACAGGAAAGGTGACTAAGAGGACCGGGCAGCCTTTCCTTTGGACGTTAGTGCCAACTACCGGCCTGGACAGAATGCCCTGGGAAAATGGATGACGCGGACCAGATTCTGCAGAAGGCAACCTTCAGACCCTGCAAAGGTCCTCTTCCACCCTGAGACTTGGTATGATGCTGGTGGCCCACTGGCAAACCATCCCCCCCTTTTGCCATTGCTTTTTAAAAAATTGTTTCTTGTTTTTTAGGGCCATGCCTGTACCATACGGAAGTTCCCAGGCTAAGGGTCAAATCAGAGCCACAGTTGCCAGCCTACACCACAGCCACAGCAATGCCAGATCCCAGCCGCATCCTTGACCTACACTGCAGCTTGTGGCAATGCCAGATCCTTAACCCACGAAGCGAGGCTCACATCCTCATGGATCCTAGGCAGGTTGTTAACCCACTGAGCTACAACGGGAACTGCTGCTACTGCTTTTTTTGTATCGCAGACCATGCGGAACCAAGATACACATCAGATGTTCCTTCTTAAGAGACAGCCCTTCTCTTAAAAAGGGGAGGAGGCCAGAGGATCAAACTTTGGAGTGGCTCTGCAGCTGGCTAACCCACTGCACTCAAAGAGTGATGATTTATAACCTGTTGTCACCTAAAAGAAGATCTCTGATGGGTGCCACGTGGTTCTGCTCTGTCTTGTTAAACATGTACAGTGAAGACTTGGTTGAAGATACTGAAGGCTTTGTTATCAACCATACAAGTTATATGAGGCTGGAAAGCCTTCTTAATATCAGAGATGACAGAATCAAGACTTAAAATGAGAATATGGGAGCTCCTGTCGTGGTGCAGTGGTTAACGAATCCAACTAGGAACCATGAGGTTGCGGGTTCGATCCCTGCCCTTGCTCAGTGGGTTAAGGATCCGGCGTTGCCATGAGCTATAGTGTAGGTCACAGATACAGCTTGGATCCCGAGTTGCTGTGGCTGTGGCGTAGGCCAGCGGCTACAGCTCCAATTCGACCCCTAGCCTGGGAACCTCCATATGCCACGAGAGCGGCCCAGGAAATGGCAGAAAGACCAAAATATAAAAAATAAAATAAAATGAGACTATGAAACCAACATGAGCTTTTTTTTTTTTTTTTTGGCTTTTTAAGGCCATACCTGCGGCATATGGAAGTTCCCAGGCTAAGGGTTGAATCGGAGCTACAGCTGCTGGCCCACACAGCAGCCACAGCAATGCAGGATCAGAGCCACATCTTCCACCTACACCACAGCTCATGGCAACATCGGATCCTTAACCCACTGAGTGAAGCCAGGGATTGAACCCACACCCTCATAGATACTAGTTGGGTTCATAATCCACTGAGCCATGATGGGAACTCCCAACATTTAATAGGGATACATTTACATTAAGCCAAAAAATAAACAACCCCTGTGGTACAAGTAACACACTGCAAAGTGTGGTTAGACTATCATGGATAATTGATAGAAAAAGCAACGTGAGGATTTTGATGAACTCCAAACTGGAGTGGCATGGCTATGGTAAAGCTAGGGTCAGCTCAGGTTTGCCAACAAAAATATAGAGTTCCAATCTAGAGAAAGAGAAAACCACCCAAATGCCCATTAACAGGAGAGCTGAGGGATTTTCATCAAACACAGCACCGCTCAGAAATAAACAGGAGCTAAGTTCTGGTGGGCATGGACAAACTTTAAAAGCGTTACACTGAAAGAGACAGACAGGGAGTTCCCGTCATGGCTCAGCGGTAACAAACCCGACTAGTATCCATGAGGACTGGGGTTTGAGCCCTGGCCTCACTCAGTGGGTTCAAGATCCGGTATTGCTGTGGCTGTGGTGTAGGCTGGCAGCTACAGCTCTGATTCGGCCCCTAGTCTGGAAACTTCCATATGCCACAGGTTTGGCCTTAAAAAGCTAAAAATAAAAAAAAGAGAGAGAGACAGACAGACAGACAGATACACAATAGCATGTGCTGTATGATTCCATTTATGTGGAGTTCAAGGTAAAACTAATGTACAGCACTAGAAATTAGAACAGTGGTTGCCTGTGAGAGCAGGGACTGATGAAAAGGGCCAAGAAAGAGCTTTCTGGTATGATGGAAATGTTTCATATCTTGATTGACATATGGGGTCCAGGGTGTATACATTTCACAAAACTTGTAGAGCTATACTTTTAAGATGTGTGCATTTAGCTGCATGCATATTTTACCTTTATTTAAAAAAAAAAAATCTACGGGAGTTCCTGCTGTGACGCAACAGGATTGGTGGCATCTCTGCAGTGCCAGGACGAAGGTTCGATTCCTGGCCCAATGCAGTGGGTCAAAGGATCTGGTGACCAGCTGGGATCTGATCCCTGGCCCAGGAACTCCATATGCCACAGGGCGGCCAAAAAACAATAACCACCTAGGGAGTCCCCGCTGTGGTGCAGTGGGTTAAGAATCTGACCCTAGGAGTTCCCGTTGTGGCACAGTGGTTAACGAATCCAACTAGGAACCATGAGGTTGCGGGTTCAGTCCCTGCCCTTGCTCAGCGGGTTAATGATCCGGCGTTGCCGTGAGCTGTGGTGTAGGTTGCAGACGCGGCTCGGATCCCGCGTTGCTGTGGCTCTGGCGTAGGCTGGTGGCTACACCTCCGATTCGACCCCTAGCCTGGGGACCTCCATATGCCGTGGGAGCGGCCCAAGAAATAGCAAAAAGACAAAAAAATAAAAATAAAAAGATAAAGTCTTTTTAAAAACAAAAGCAACAAACATTTAGGGGAGCAGCAGCCCAGTGTGTTCTGTGTTGGTCAGAAGGCATCTGAAACACAGGGGCAACTCTGGACACGCCCATCCTGATAAAAACATCACCAACCCGGAAGGGAAGTGCCAGTGTGGGTTGGGAGGAGTTTGGGGGTTCCACGGCAAGGATCCTGGAAGGAACTGGCTGTGCTGGGTCTGGAGAAAGAGATTCTTCAGCGAAAGGGGAGCAGACTTCTTTCTCTTGCACACCTGACCTGAAGGTGGTATCTATGGGGAGAGGAGACTACACGCTCTTGGGGGAAGAGGGTACAGGTATTTTTTGTTTTTTGCTTTTTTTTTCCCCCGCTTTTTTAGGGTCGCACTCTCGGCATATGGAGGTTCCCAGGCTAGGGGTCTAATCGGAGCTTCAGCTGCCAGCCTACACCACAGTCACAGCAACGCCGGATCCTTAACCCACTGAGCAAGGCCAGGGATTGAACCCACAACCTCATGGTTCCTAATCGGGTTTGTTTCTGCTGCACCGCGACGGGAACTCCCATGTGTATTCTTTGGAAGGAAGACCTAAAGAAACTCAAAGGACCCTTCCAATTTCAAACTCTGCAGATTAAGAGAGTCATGATAAAGCTCTTTATTTAAGGCCAACTGCATGCTGAAAGCCAGAACCTCCACTGATGGAGCCCTCACTGCATCAGACAGGTGGGGATAGTGCTGTTATCTGTAAACAGCCCTGCTATAGAATCATATGAATGCCGGTGATAGAGGAACGCTACACACCCTGGCACGATGATCCATGCAGCATCTCCAGCGCTCACATGGCCCTGCAAGGTCATCATCATTATACCCATTTTGTCTCTGTGGTTTTTTTTTTTTTTTGTCTTTTTGCCATTTCTTGGGCTACTCCTGTGGCATATGGAGATTCCCAGGCTAGTGGTTGAATCGGAGCTGTAGCCACCGGCCTATGCCAGAGCCACAGCAACACGGGATCCTAGCCACGTCTGCAACCTACACCACAGCTCACGGCAACGCCGGATCCTTAACCCACTGAGCAAGGCCAAGGATCGAACCTACAACCTCATGGTTCCTAGTTGGATTTGTTAACCACTGAGCCACGACGGGAACTCCATTTTGTCTCTGATTTACAGATGAGAAGGTGCAGACTCAAAAGAGCCCCAACCATTAGAAGTAGGATTCAAACCCACCTGCCCACAAAGCTAGTGGTCTCTCACTTACAACTCACTGCTTCTCATCTTCCATAAGCTTTGGGGTCTGGATTTTAAGTGTGTGTTGGGATCCCTGCAGTAAATGGCAATAGCTGTGCCAGCCAGAATACACTTTACTTGACTGCCACTGGGGAAGCTAAATTTGGAAACAAAAATATGGGCAGAGGAGTTCTCATCATGGCACAGTGGAAACGAATGCAACTGGAACCATGAGGTTGTGGGTTCGATTCTTGGTCTCGCTCAGTGGGTTAAGAATCCAGCGTTGCCATGAGCTGTGGTGTAGGTCGCAGACGCGGCTTAGATCTGGTGTTGCTGTGGCTGTGGTATAGGCTGGCAGCTGTAGCTCCGACTGGACCCGTAGCCTGGGAACCTCCATGTGCCACTGGTGTGGCCCTAAAAGGACAAAAGACAAAAAAAAAATTGGGCAGCGAGCAGAGGAGTGAATGGAAGCCTGTTTCCAGGACGTTTTTTCCTCCCTGAGGATGGTCTGAACACAGAGGGTTCAGTTCACAAGCTGAGTCCACACCAGATTTTTCCCCAGAGACATGGGTCGCTGTGACTGGTCCTCCCCAGGGTAGGACAACAGAGCGTCGTCCCTAGCTGGGTTCAGTGCTGGGGAGGTGGCTGCATCCTGCTGTCTAGCGACTGAGACCCTCCTCTGTCCCCACTCTGCACTTTGCACCTTACCTCATCTTTGAAGAGCCGTGCCTGGTCCTCACAACCTGTCAGGGTCTGAACGAAGCCGAAGACCTTGGGAACCAAAGAAGACACGTTGCCAAGGGCACCGGCTCAGGAGAGCAGGGAAGGGGCCGTTCATGCGGCCTCGGTGCCTCCTGGGCTGTGACAGTGTTGCTTTTTCCCATCAGCCTGAGAGGATCCTGCATCTCTTTGAGGTGACGGCTCTTGGTCCCTGGGGGCCAGGGCTGAGCCAGTCTCACCTGTTGGGTTTCCAGGGGGACCAGCGGCAAATCCTGCTCTCCATCCACCAAGATGGGCCTACCAGTCCCTCTGACAGCCCCTGCTGGGCAGCTGGGAGGGACGGTGGACCAGAGGGATGAGCAGGAGGTCGAGCCAGGAGCAGCGTGGGGCTCTGCCTGACCGGGGCCTTTCCCAAGCCCTCCCACCAGGGTGTGGTGAGCGCAAAGCAGAGGCGGAGGAAGAGGGAGGGGCCCGCGCCCCTCACCTCATCGATGGTCCACTTGGCTACTGTCGAGGCCGAGATGCCCGCCACTCCCGGCAGGAGCTTGCAGTGCTGCTCCCAACACACAGACAGTGGGCGGTCGGGGTGGGCCGACAGGGCCGACATGAAGAGGGACGGGTGCATGACGTCGGCGGTCAGGGCTGGAAGGCAGAGGCAGAGGCTGGCCGGCCAAGGCTGAGGACTCACCCCGTGTCCGAAGCCCGCTCACCCCCAGGCCACCTGGGAGACAGGCGGGCAGAGTGGGCAGGACCGTGGCCCACTCTGGACAGCCCCGCAGAACCAAGAAGGTGGTCCAGATCTCCTGACTCCTCATCCAGAGCTTGCCCCTTGGGGATAATTGGGTTCCTGACGTTACAGGCTGCATAGAAGGACCCCACGCCCATCCCTCTGAGACCGTATCACCCTGGGCCCTGCAAAGATGCAGCATCCTGGAAACTCCTTTCTAGTACCCTGCATCAAAATGGCCCCCGGGGAGTTCCTATTGTGGCTCAGCAGGTTAAGAACCTGACAGAGTATCCATGAGGATGTGGTGTTCAATACCTGGCCTCGCTCAGTGAGTTAAGGATCTTAAGTTACCACAAGTTGCGGCATAGGTCTCAAGTGCAGCTCAGATCCTGTGTGGCTGTGGCTGTGGCTGTGGCTATGGTCGTGGCCAGCAGCTGCAGCTCTGGTTTGACCCCTAGCGTGGAAACTTCATATGTCGCAGGTGTGGCCATAAACAAAACAAACAAAAAAATGGCTCTCAGTATCCAGGTAACACCAGCCTGAACATCAAAAACCCATTCTGTTTGCCCTCCTTTCCCTAAGCCTTTATTTTTGGTCTTTTTAGGCCTGCACCTGAGGGATATGGAAGTTCCTAGGATAGGGGTTGAATTGCAGCTGCAGCTCCTGGCTACACCACAGCCACAGCAATGGGATCCGAGCCACATCTTTGACCTACACCACAGCTCACAGCAATGCTGGATCCTTAACCCACTGAGTGAGGCCAGGGGTTGAACCTGCATTCTCATGGTTACTAGTTGGGTTCATTACTGCTGAGCCACAAAGGGAACTCCCTTCCTAAGTCCTTTTGAGCTCTGATTCTTGCAGCATCAGGGGAATTCTGTCTGGGGAGCAATCTGAAGCGCACCACCTAACCGCTGCCACTGCCTCAAGCTCCACCCCTCCCCAATACACCCCCGCCTGGTCTGGTTCAAGCCAGGTGTGCCAGTCACCTGCCTGTTCTGGCACCTCTACGTTGATCCCTGACCCACTCGCCGCCCCCCCCCCCCCCCCCCCCGCATGCTGCCTGTCACTCTGCTTCCCGATCTGTTCCTGGAAGCCCCGGCTCCTGACCTCCAACCTCGAAACTGCTCTCCGATTGGATGAGTGACTCTGCTCTTCCTTCTCGGCCAGGCGTGGTGGCCGTCTGCTTGGACCACATCTACTTCTCAAAGGTCTGACAAACCTGGCCCCTTACCTGCCTTGGCTGGCCTCAGGCCATGTGGCCATTGTCCCGTGGGGCTTTCCCTGCCTCTGCCCAGAGTCCAAGAGGGCTGGTTCTTTCCTGTTCATGTGGTGCTTAATTCTAGACTCTCGTGAACACAGCCCCCCTCTGCCCTCTTCTCGCAGGCCCACCCTACTCATCGATGGTCCTTCCGTCCCTCCCCTTCGCTCCAGCCTGTCACCCTGACTCCCTGCATGTCATAATCATCCTCAGAGCCTCTGGGATCCCATTTCCAGCCCCACTGACGATGCTGTAACTCTGCCCACCTGCTGTCTCTCTGCTCATCAACCCAAACCCAAGCTCCTGCCCACACCCCGAAGAGCCCCACCGTTGAGCAGCAACAGGGAGCCTGTTTAACTGCCCCACCGTGGGTCTCCCATGACAGCTACTAGGACTTCTGTCTCTGGCCACGGGTCTGGTGCCCCTCTTTGGAGCCCTGTATCTGTGCTCCGTGCACCCTGCCGAGGAGTTTGGGGGCTGTGCTCCTTATCTTTCTTCCCCAGAGCACAGGATGGGGGCTTTCACAGGCAGTTGGGTCTTATCTAACTGTACAATATCTTGCTATGGGTCAGAAACAGCTCTTCTTGTTCTGGTTTGAGTTTTTATTTTGTTTTGTTTGTTTGGTTTTGATTAAAAACAACAGAAATATATTCCTCCCAATTCTGGAGGCTGGAAGTTCAAGATCAAGGCATCAGCAGATTCGGTATCTGATGAAGGACACTTTCCGACCCATAGGCTGCTGTCTTTGATGTGTCCTCACAGGGCAGAAAGGGTGAGGGAAGGAACTCTCTGGGGTCTCTCTCTTTTTTTTTTCTTTTTAGGGCCACACCGGCTGCTGTGGGGAGGGTACACCAACTCAGAAGAGTTTGTGGCTGATACACTCCTAGTTTTTGACAACTGCCAGACCGTCAATGAGAATGACTCTGAGGTGGGCAGAAGGGGTGAGGGAACTCTCTGGGGTCTCTCTCTCTCTCTCTTTTTTTTTTTTTTGGTCTTTTTAGGGCCATACCTGCAGCCCATGGAGGTTCCCAGGCTGCTAAGGGTTGAATCAGAGCTGCAGCTGCTGGCCTACACCACAGCCACAGCAATGCCAGATCCAAGCCACGTCTGCGACCTACACCACAGTTCATGCAATGCCAGATCCTTAACCCACTGAGCAAGGCCAGGGATCAAACCGCATCCTTGTGGATACTGGTTAAGTTCAGTTACCACTGAGCCAAAACAGGAATTCCCACTGGCTTCTCTTTTAAGGGCACTAATCCCATTCATGAGGGCTGCATCCTCATGACCTAATCACCTCCCGAGGCCCCACCCTAAAACCCATCTTGCTGGGGATTAGGTATCAACATGTGAATTTAGGGGGGGATACAAACATTCAGTCTATAACATTATTCTTTTCTTTCTTTCTCTCTCTTTCTTTCTTTCTTCCTTTCTTTCTTTTTTATTTTTGTCTTTTTCTAGGGCCGCACCGTAGCATGTGGAGGTTCCCAGGCTAGGGGTTGAATTGGAGTGGTTGCTGCTGGCCTACGCCACAGCCACAACAACTCGAGATCTGAGCCACGTCTGCGACCTACCTCATGGCTCACGGCAAATGCTGGATCCTTAACCCACTGAGTGAGGCCAGGGATGGAACCCGTGACCTCGCGGTTCCTAGTTGGGTTCGTTAACCATTGAGCCATGACAGGAACTCCTATAACATTATTCTTATTGGAGGTTAATAAGCAAGTTCTGAGTAGGCACAGTGGAAAGGCTGGGGGACCATGGTGGGATGGGGTGGGAGGTGGGGGAGGATGCAGTGTAGACAATGCAAACACAGAATCAGGAAATGGGGTTAGTTCCTAACTAGCTGGCTCTTTAATCCTGGGCAATCACTTAACTTGGGCCTCAGTTGGGTTGGGTAAGGGAAGCTCTGTGGTTTCCTCTTGTTGGTTCCAACAGCTGACATAGGGCTTTACTGGTCCCATGGGCCAGGTGGGCACAGCTGCATCCCGTCCTCTCTAGACCGTCTTCCCCAGGGGCCTGTTTACCAGCAAACTCACACTGAGGAGGTCTGCCATGGATGAGAGAAGTCTCCCGAACTAAATCCAAAGCAATCAGTGTCCCCTCTGCATGAGAGCCAGCGGGGAGAAAGAAGTAGCCCTGCACGGAGGTCAGAGATCTGGGCTCTGGCCCCTGCCCTGTCCCTGAAGTGCCTCAGGCCTACGGACCAGTCCTTTCCGGTCCTCCCTGGGCCACAGGCTCAGTCTGCGGAAAGAGTCCTGGAGTTCTCAGGATAATTCTAGAATGAACACAGGAGGCCGGCGCCCCCTGGTGGCCAGGACACGTCCCAGCAATGGAGGCCAATCAGGTGTAGCCGGAGGAGAGAACAGGTGTCCATGGTGGTCCCATCCCCAGAAGTCCTCAGTCTGAGGACCAGGAGGCAGGACAAGACCCTCCTCACCCAGGCCTAAAGCTGCGGGAAGGGCCTTCTGTTTCCACCAAGAGGAAACAGTATGAAACAGCAGCAAGAGGCAGTCAGGCAAGAGATCAGGCCTAGTGATCCTTCCAGCAGGTTATAAGCACCGTCACGTGGACCATCTCATTGAAGCCTCCCAGCACGTTTTAAGATTGGCACTGTTGGAGTTCCTGTCATGGTGCATCAGAAATGAATCCGACTGGCATCCATGAGGATGCGGATTCGATCCCTGGTCTTGCTCCATGGGTTGGGGATCCAGGGTTGCCATGAGCTGTGGTGTAGGCTGGCAGCTGCAGCTCCGATTCGACCCCTAGCCTGGGAACTTCCATATGCTGTGGGTGTGGCCCTAAAAAGACCAAAAAAAGAAAAAGAAAAAAGAAAGAAAGAAAGTGACAGCTTCCTTCTCCGGAAGCCTAGCTTGAGAAAAGCAGAGCTGGGGGCATCATCCCGCCTCACAGTGGAGACCTGGGAGCCCAGAGAGGCCCGGCGCCTTGCCCGGAGACTTGCAGCAAGGCCACGGGTGAAAGGGGGCAGGAACCCGGGGTCGCTCAGGGCCCTGTGCTCTTGCCACTGCTCTGTATCCGCAAGCATCACCAAAGCAGAGGCGGCCTCCCTTCCAGCATCTCCCCCTCGGTGCCCCGGTGATTCCTCCCACCAATTAAGCATTTGTTGTGCACACGGCGGCGGCGGCGGATGGGGAGGCAGATGACCCAGGACTCACTTGGGAAATCATCCTGTGGGATCTTCTGATACTTTGGAGGGCGTCCGATCCTGGAGAGAGAAGGACCGGCTCCGGGGCCAGGAATCAGGGCCTGGCCAGGCCCGGGAGGACTGGAGGCCCTGCAGCCTTGCCCTCCGCACCGACCGTGATGGCGAGGCTTCTTCCTTAGGGAGAAGCCCGAGAGGCTCCTCTTGCGGGCCGAGGCCTCCGTGTCCGACAGCTCCGCCTTCAGCCGGCTCTGGTTCCTCTCGGCCAGGGGGCAGCCTGAGAGGCAGTGGTGAGCTGTGAACTTGCCGGTGACATGGCCGGAGCCGTCACAGCCAGGAGTGGGGCACTTCCTGGAGAACAAGAAGGTGTGAGATGGGCTAAATCTGCTTGTTCCCACTTAGCTCTTCCGGACCCTGGCCTCGTTCGGGGAATGCGATCCGGCAGACCCAGGTCAGCCCCGCAGAGCAGGTGTGAGGCAGAGCCTCTCTGAGCGAAGCCTCAGCGGCTCTTAGCAGGACCCTTTCACTCACCGGTGGTGAAAGCTGTACTTGGAGGTCCTAGTGTGGGGGGGGCTCCGATAGCTGAGAGGGGGACAGCCCCCAGGGGAGGGAGAGCTGGGCTCTCTGGGTCCTGGAGGGGGGAGCAGGAAGGAAAAGGTCAGCCTAGGGGCCTGGGGGTGGGATGGGGGAGGGGGAATGGATGGCAGGGAAGGAATTTTCCACAGGGCAGGTGAGCCCTAGGAAGGAGTTCCCCAGGTACAGGGGCCCCGAGCTAGGCTGGGATGCCTTCCTGCTAACGGATACCAGCCCCTCTTGGGAGAATCAGGGCTTGGAACGCGCAGGCCATTTCCTCTGCTTCTGAGAGGAGACCCCCTGGGGAGATCGACTCAGAGCTGGTGTGGGCACAGCTGGACCCAGAAGCCACATCAGGTAGATTCATGTTATTCTGTTTCCCGGTTTCATTCCCAAGACTTTGGTGACTTTTTACAACTCTGCCCATGCTTGGAGAACAGTTGAGAAGGATTAACGCCCCATGAGAAATAAGGGAGGGGAGGTGTGGGGCTGAGCAGTCCAGTGACTTCACCTCTAACCCCTGCCTGTGGAGGGGACCAGGATTTGATTTAGGAAGGCTCACTGCCTTTGTAAGAACAGCGCATGCTCTGTGTCACTCTGCTGGATGCTGAGAGAACCCCTCAGGGGCACAACTACCTCCTAAGCATATGCTTCCAAGTGAGTTTTTCCCTTCATACCTCCAGGGCCCAAACCCAGCAACTGGGGAGGCCAGAAGCACAGCTAAGGGTAGCAGTGACCCAAGGCGGGGGAGGGGTGGGGCGGAGATCCCTGTGGGCAGGCTGTTTCCCGGTTTCATTCCCAAGACTTTGGTGACTTTTTACAACTCTGCCCATGCTTTTTACAACTCTGCCCAGGCTATAGAAGGGGGGGTGCCAGAGCTCAGGGGGCAGGGCTAGCCATCGGGAGGAAAGGGACAGAGCAGCCCAGGGGTACACACGGAGAGGAGGCTGCAGGGGATGCCCTGTCTTGGAGCACCAGCCCGCGGGGTGGATGTCGGGGTGGTCGGCGTCGATCCAGAAGTCATAGGCGTGACTCCAGCCATCAAAGTGGAGCTGGGGAGGAAAGGCCCTGGAGGTCAGGTGTTCCTCGTGGAGCCAAGCTCAGCCAGGAGGTCCTCCAGGCTCCAGGAGGCTCTCCCCATCCCTGGGGCCTGTTAGAAGCAAGATCCTGGATTGGAAGAACCAAGGGGCCAACCCCACGATAATCCATTTCGGCCACCACATCTTCCAAGGGTTTTGCCCATGAAGTTAATGGCATCTCTCATCAGTCCTTGGCTAGGGCAAGGGTTATTAATTAGTCCATTTTCCTTTCTTTTTTTTCAGGGCTGCACGTGGCATATGGAAGTTCCCAGGCTAGGGGTAGAATTGGAGCTACAGCTGCCGGCCTACGCCACAGAAATAGCAACACCAGATCTGCCAGATCGGAGGGGCATCTGCAACCTACACCACAGCTCCCTGTAAAGCTGGATCCTTAACCCACTGAGCGGAGCCAGGGATTGAACCCACATAGTAACCTCCTGGACACTATCAGGTTTGTTGCCATGGAGGCCTCAACGGGAACTCCTATTAGCCCATTTTATAGGCTCGTCCAAACTCCCAAAAGCAAGTCAGAGATGAGGCCGAAATGCGATCCAAGATCTTGGGCCTCAAGTTTAGAGCTCGCTTCCCCCCAAAACGCAGCCTCCCTCATGTCTGGCTAGGCCATGCCCTTGACCTCTAAGCAGTCTACGGAAGTCCTGTCCAAGTGGCCTCTCCACTACCCCCGGCCCGAGGGTCCCAGAGCCACCTTTATCCGATGATCCTCCACATCCTCCACGCTGGCCACACGAATGAGGGCTGGGTTCCTGCGGTCCACGGCCTCCAGCTTCATGTTGACCAGGAAGCTGTGCGGGGGTCGCTGCAGGGGGACAGCAGCCTTTAGGCCAAGGCCCAGCTCAGCAGACCTGAGGCCCCAGGAAGGGGGAAAATCACTGCCAGGGGGGAGGCTGGGGCCCTGGCTGGCTGGCTGGCCAAGTGTTCCCCGCCTTCCTGAGCTCCGCTCTGGGGGCAAGGAGAGTCGACTCACCACCTTGAAGGCCCAGGCGGGCACAGCAGAGGCCCCGGTTTCTTCCAGATATTTCTCCCAACAGAAGCTGTCAGGGTCTGGGTAGTCTGGAGGACAGGATGAGAGCAATGTCTAGGCAGCCAGGTGTCCTGGGGGAGCGATCCCCTCCAAGCAGGGCCAGGGGCACAGCAGGGACAGAGGAGCCCCCTGCATCACCGCAGCCTGCTCCTTGTAGGGGGCTCCTGAGGCAGAGGGGGTCTAGGCAGAAGGAAGCACCTCACAGTTCACAGAGCTGTCTGGGAACCCCGACCCCCAGTCCCCTCCTTGGCTCTATTGCTCCAGCCCCAGCTCCATCCAAACCCCTATTGTAGGTGGGCCAGGGTAATATCTTGATGGAGTGGGATTCCCCCCCCCCTTTTTTTTTTTTGCTTCTAGGGCTTCACCCAAGGCACATGGAGATTCCCAGGCTAGGGGTCGAATTGGACCTGTAGCTGCTGGCCTACGTCACAGCCACAGCAATGCGGGATCCAAGCTGTGTCTGTGACCTAAACACAGCTCATGGCAATGCCTGGCCCTTAACCCACTGAGTGAGGCCAGGGATCGAACCCACATCCTCATGGATACTAGTTGGATTCGTTTCCACTGAGCCACGACAGAAACACAGAGGGGTGGGATCGACTCTCTTGGCTCTGGACTCCTGCTCCCTTCCTGAGGGGGGTCAGCTTCCTCCCTTTCAACTTCAACAGAGTCAGGGTTTGATGATGGACTCTTCTAAAATCAAAGGCTTCTCAACTCCCAGGCAAAAGAGCTAAGGCTCCAGGACACAGCTCTCCCTTCACGCAGCCCCTAAAGACCCAGCTAGCGAGTACTGGTAAGGGACCCGGGGAGGTGGGCTCAGGTGGCAGGGTCACCTTGTGGAGGGGTGAGGGGCTTTCCTTGCTTCTGGCACCAGCCCACCGGGTGGATGTAGGGGCTGCTGGGATCACACCTGAAACCCAAGAATATGTCACTGTCCCGGGTGAAGCTTCGAGGCCCTGAGCCGGCTGTCCTATGACGTCATGGCGACAGGACCCCCCTCTCATTTTATTTCTGAGTGAGAGTCAGACAGATGACTGGTGAGGGAGTCAGAAAATTCCAGGAGTAACTAAAGACGCTACCACCACCTTAATATCTCAGGAAAAATCATGGGCCACCGGCGGTTGCTTGTCTCAACCTTGGTATTTTCATTTTTATTATTTTTATCGTATTTGTTTATTTGTTTTTGGCCACACTCATGGCATGTGGAAGTTCCCAGGCCAAGGACTGAACCTGTGCCATAGCAGTGACCCAAGCCACTGCAGTGACAACACTGAATCCTTAACCCATTGAGCCATCAGGGAACTCCAACTTTGGTATTTTTAGATGAAGCATTTAATTGCCATTATAATTAATAAACAATGTAGAGCAAATCCACAGGACGGTCAATTGTCCCCCCTGAGCAATATGAATGTCAGGGCTGGGCCAGGGCCACATGGTGCCTCCTGCCCCTCCCCCCACCCCATCATCCCCCGGCCTCCCCTCTCCCCTGGCCAAGTCTGAGCCCTCCCACTACCAGTAGTCATAAGTGTCATCCCAGTTGTCAAAGTGCACGAGGAAGCGGCCGTCCACCACGTCGGTCACACTGGCCACGCAGACGAGGGATGGGTTCATGCGGTCCACAGCCTCCAGCTTCATGCCCACCTGGAAGCCCAGGGGTGGGGGACTCTGGGGGCAAGAAGAGGGGCTGCCACGGTCAGGCCCAGGCTACTAGTGCTGGCCTAGGACCCACTGGCAAAGGAAGAGGAGTAGGTTCCCCGGGGGTCGTGCCTGGCCAGTGGGTGGGGGAGGGTGGGAGAAATAGGCTGAGAAAGGGGATCCCTCTGGGGCAGAATTCATAACCCCTAGCCCTGAGCCACTCAAGAACCTCTGGGCTCCTAGGCACGCTCCACATAAGCCTCACTGTGGCAGAAGATGAATGAGGGACCCGAGGCTATGTGCTCACCCAAAGATACTGCTGGGCTGAGCAGCAGCCTCCCTTCCTCAGATGAGCCTGGCCCAGGGTGGACCAAGGCAGCTGGGGCCACCCAGGGGTGACAGGGAAAGAGGAGCTGACAGGTGAGGAGGGCAGGGAGGCACCTGTCACCCATCAGATATAAACTTCCAAAGCTATCACCTCCCTCATTCTTTATAACAATCCTAGGGAGATGGGTATTGTCCCATTTTATTATTTTATTTTATTTTATTTTATTTATTTTTCATTTTTGGCTGCCCCTTGGCATATGGAGCTCCCGGGCCAGGGATCAGATCCGAGCAGCAGTCACAACCTAAGCCATAGCTGTGGCAATGCCGGATCCTTAACCCATTGTGCCAGAGGATGGAACCCGGTGCTCCCACACCACCACCAATCCCATGGTGCCAGAGTGGGAACGCCTCATCACCCCCATTTTAGAAGCTTAAGTGACTTGCCCAGGACCACAAAGTTGGTCAAGGGTGGGGCCCAGGACTTAAAGAGTTTGATTTAAAACCTGCATCCCCTGCAACAACAGTGGGGAGAACCCCACCAGTCCCCTGGGAACCTGTAAGTATGGTCCCTGGGGCTGGACTGGGGTGAGGGGTACCTGCTCAGGCCCAAAAGGCATGGTGCAGCCCTGGACCATGGGGACCCTGGACTTTCCAGATGCTAATTTTTTTTTCATGGCCACACCCACAGCAGCACTGGGGCAATGGCGGATCTTTAACCTACAGTGCCAGATCGGGGATTGAACACTTGCCTCCACAGCAATTCGAGTCACTGCAGTCATATTCTGAACCCATTGGGCCACAGCAGGAACTCCCCATATGCTAACATTTTTACTGGAAGTTCCCCGTATCTCTTAGACTTTTGGCCTGGGATTTGAGATACTTTGCGGGATAAAGCTACTGGCTGCCTTGAACAGAGGAAAAGACAGGGGGCGAGTGTTGCGACAAGACGGGAGCGCCTCAGTGTTGGTCAAGAGGAAGGAAAAAGCCACTCCCAGAACAGGGGCTTGGGCCTGATACCAAGAATTGCGGAGAAACTAAAGCAGGAAAGAATGACATCCTGGTGCGCAGGCTCCGAGGGATACACAGAGGAGAGCATTTCAGCAGGAGGGAACTGGGGGGAACCAACCCGTAACCAGCATCCCCCTCCGGCCCTGGGCCTGCTCAGTGCGCCCCTCCCACCTGGTGTGGACCAACCGAGCCAAGGCACCAGCAGATGAACGCGTGCTCGTCTGCTGGGTGGGACACGCTGGCTCGCGGTGTCCGATTGCTCAGGGGCACTCACGTGGCTCTGGCTCACAAACAGGTGCTTGGGGGCAGCCTGAGCTCTTGTGCTGCGCAGGTACTGGCTCCAGCTAAACTCCTCCTCCTTGTAACCTAGGCCCCTCGGGGGGCATGAACAGAGCTCCTTGAAGACAGAGGCTGGGCTGTGGCGAGGGCACCCCACGCTGAAGCACCAGATCAGGCAGGCCTGAGGACCCCACAACCCTCAAGACCCTGCCCAGGGACCACCCACCCCACCCCACCCCCGCCAAAGCAGGACACAACCTGGGTGGCTACTCAAAAGGCAAGGGCAGAGTGGAAGCTCTGGAGCCAAGTCACAGCGGGATGAGCTGCCGAGAGGCTGGTTGGGCAACAGGAACAGGAAGGAGGAGGTGGGTCTGGGGGCTCCCTGCCTCACTGGACCAACTCAGCTAGGCCTTACCTTTGGGGGGCTGCAGCTTGTGCCCTGTCTTCTCGAACCAGCCGGCGGGGTGAATGTCAGGGGAGTTGGCATTGATCCAGAAGTCGTGGCACTCGGAATACCCATCAAAGTGTAGACGCAGGCGGTAGCCGCACACCTGGCCCCATGAGAGGGAAGCACGGGGACTCTGATGCCAGAGGACGCCCAGTACCCCTTCCCTCAGCTCCCCTGGCCCAGCCTGGTGGTCTCAGGGGATCTGGTGCTAGAAGGTTCCCCATCCCACCCCTCCTCACTCCCAGGTTTCCAGCATCCTGCATGTTGCCCCACACCCTCCCCTCCTGGGACACTGACAGGGCATGTACTCATGAGTCTTGAGCTCTGGCCACAGGACAGGCAGATTCTATGACACCCCCCCACCCAGCCCCCCTGAGCCCTGGACAGAACCTCGAGGGCACTGACCAAGGCTCAGGTCTGCTCAGGGCCCCCGAGGACCTTTCCTTCTGCGACATTCTCTCACGGCTCGGACCTTAGCTGACAGCGCTTCCTTGGACGTGGTGCCCTGTTCTGACCCCAGCGCTTTTGCTCCATTTGCCTCTTGTGCCTGGAACACTCTAACTCATAGCTCATCTCTCGAGACTCAGCAAAGGAGGCCCTTCCTCTCTGAAGCTGCTCCTGCCCCCTCACGGCCCCCCTGCTCACGCCTGTCATCACCCCTGTGATGTGTCGCTATTTATCTGGCTGATTCCCACACAACTGTGAGCTTCTGCGAGGACTAGGACCTTGCTGGACTCCTGTCCCCATCGCTGCCCTTGGGAGCTCTCTTCTGTCACTACCCTGACACTCCACTTGTTTTTTTGTGGGTTTTTTAGCTTTCTGTGTGTTCTGCCTCAATCCCCTATCAGATGAGTTCATTCTTTCTTTCTGGCTGTGCCTGTGGCATGCAGAAGTTCCTGGGCCAGGGATCAAACCCATGCCACAGCTGTAACCAGAGCCACAGCAGTGACAAGGCTGGATCCTTAACCCACTGAGCCACCAGGGAACTCCCTAGATTGTGTGCTTTCTGAGGGCCGGGCGGTATCTCCCTCATCTGAGTCTCCTCCCCTCCGAACCGCTGGTGGGCCCCCTTCAATCCATCGTGAGCGACACTATCAGAATGGGGCGGGGGAGGGGTGGAAACCTCCGCTCACCTCGGCCACGGTGAGGATGAAGTACATGGACGGGTGCTGCGGGTCGATGCCTTCTAACTTCATGCCCAGTCTGAAGCCATTCTTGTTATGAGTGACCGCCTGGTACTGTCAACGCACAGATGGGAGAGGACTCAGCTTCGACTCCAGCCTTCACCTTGCCTAGTGGGCTTGGGGTGAAGGAACTGCCTTTGGGCCCCACCCACCTGGTAGTAAAAAGAGGTAACTTGGGGGGGATCTTGAGTGCAGGGATCCGAAGCAGGAGAGACTAGCTCCCAGGTCCCTCAAAAAGTGGACTTCAGGGCTCCCTCTTACCCAAGTCATGGAAAGATCAGTGCACAGAATTGAGCAGGAGGCACCAGAACTCAAAAGTGTGCAGGCCCAGTGATGGCTGAGCCTGGGTCCTGCCCCTCTATGTCTTCCCCCTCCCCAGGAAGCCCCCTACAGTGAGCCCTTTTCTCTCCCGGGCCCTTAACCCGCCTCCCCCTCAACCCCTCTGTTCTGCCTGTCCGAGGGGTGTCAGACACAGAAAACATCAGAAGGCCTGAGTTTGTTTTTTGTTCTTTTGTTTTGTTTTTTGCTTTTTAGGGACACATCTTCCGCATATGGAGGTTCCCAGGCTAGGGGTCCAATCGGAGCTGCAGCTGCCAGCCCTACACCACAGCCACAGCAACACGGGACCCAAGCCATGTCTGTGACCTACACCACAGCTCACAGCAACACCGGATCCTTAACCCACTGAGCAAGGCCAGGGACTGAACCCACATCTTCATGGACACTAGTCAGATTTGTTTCCCCTGAGCCATGATAGAAACTCCCAGAAGGCCTGAATTTGGTGGTAAGTCCCTGGCCTGGGAAGACAAGCTCCTCCTAGGTGGAAACTGACTCACGTCCTGGAAGAGGCTGACAGGGGCAGTGACGGCCTTCTGTTCCTCCAGATAGGGTTCCCACGACCAGCCCTCCTTCTTCTCCCCTGAGGCTGTGAACAGGACACAGACAAGTTGACCCACTGGTTGCTGCTTGAATACTACCTTCCTCAGTTTGCCCCAACCCGACTCCACCCTAAACTCCCAAACAAACCTTTGTCTGGGATCATGTGCTGTCCTCTGGTCCCACTCAGCCATGAAGGTGCTGAATCTCAGCTGAGATTCTGTCCACCCCACCTCTGCCCCTGGGCCACTGTCAGCAACAGCACTTTGCTATCTTTTTTTTTTCCTTTTCTTTTTTTTTATGGCTGCACCTGTGGCACATGGAGGTTCCCAGGCTAGGGGTTGAATCGGAGCCACAGCTGCCGGCCTGCACCACAGCCACAGCAACAAGGGATCTGAGCCACATCTGCAACCTACACTACAGTTTGTGTCAATGCCGGATCCTTTAACCCACTGAGCGAGGCCAGGGGTCGAACCTGTATCCTCACGGACACTGTGCTGGGTTCTTAACCTGCTGTGCCACAAGGGAACTTCCAAAAGCACTTTGGATGACATAGCAACTAACAAAGGTTACAAAGTCTCAGCCACAGAGGGACAAAGCTGCATGACAAGTCCTGAGCCAGAGGACTTAATTATGGCATCACCTGAGCTCACTGGGAAAGAAGAGGCAAAAGGGAGATGAGATGCAAGCATGCGGAGAGGAAAAAACCAAGGAGGCCACACAAAAATAAGAAACCCCCTTTTCCTGATTCTTCTTCCTCTGCACACTGACAGGTACATGCAGAGATACGAATGTGTGTATTTGGTGTGCCTGCAGAGTAGAGGCTGATTGCACACACACACATACTCTAACATACACACATTGCCCACACACACACACACACACACACACACACACACACTATGGTCAGAGCCTACAACCCTCAAAGTCTCCGGGTCCTGGGGGGCAGAGGTGAACCCTCCTGGAGGATCTTCAATTTAGCCTGAGATAGAGTCCTGGCCTCCAACGCAGAGGAGAAACATTCTTTAAAGATGAGAATAGCTGGAAACCTGTAAGGTAAGCTCCCAAGGTCAGCCTGAAATAATTTGCAAAAGTCAATCTGTATCCTTCGGGTAAATAGCTCCAGCTTCTTCCAGAATGGTCCATCCCTTGATGTTTTCACCTGCCAAATGCAGCTCACTTCCTCTACCACAGAGGGTCTTTAGGGAGAGTAAGTGAGAAGCTGTGAGTAAAAGATCCTCATGAGGAGTTCCCGCTGTGGCACAATGGGATTGGCAGCGTCTCTGTAGCACCAGGATGCAGGTTCCATCCGTGGCACAGTGGGTTAGAGGATCTGGTGTTGCTGCAGCTGCGGTGTAGGTTGTGATTGTGGCTCAGATCTGATCCCTGGTCCAGGAACTCCATGTGTCCCAGGGTGGCCAAAAAAGAAAAAAGAAAAAAAAAATCCTCATGAAATACTGGATACTTCCTAGGTTTCCACTGAGTCCATCTGATTTGGATTCTGAGCTCTGGCACACTTGGCCATTGCTCTGGGTCATGCGGGTGCGGAGTGGTTTGTCACTAAGGAAGAGGTTGTTTTCCTTGGTTGGAAACCACATGTCTCCTAGGAGCCGCTTAATTTCCCCAGTCACTCGACTGAACCTTGAGGTCCCAAGCATCTGACTCAACTGGGCCAAAACAAGCATTTTCTTCACCAACATATTGACAAGGCCAGGAAACCCTCTGACACCTACACCGACACAGCAACCCCAAGCCCTTCTCTTCCGACTCCCCTCTCTCAAGAGTGAAACCTGTGGTCCCTCAAGAAACCTTCAGGGCTCCCACTTGGCCCTCATCCAGACTTACTGCGTAGGGAGAGGGGAAGGGAGGAGGCTTCAGGATGCCAGGCTTAGCATCACTTTGCTGTTTCTGGCCACTGGAATTCCATGTCATCCTGCATAATACCTCTTTTTCCAAATTATCGAATCCTCTCTACAATATCCATTTCTATCTCTATGGATGAAAATTAATTTATTTCTTTTTCTTTCTTCCATTTCCTTTTTCTTTTTTCCTCCTTCCTTCCTGCATGCCTTTCTATCTTCCTTCCTTTCTTTCCTTTTTTTTTTTTTTTGGTCTTTTTGAGGGTGCACCTGCAACGTATGGAAGTTCCTGGGCCAGGGGTTGAATAGGAGCTGTAGCTGCCGACCTACACCACAGCCACAGCAACGCAGGATCTGAGTCTTGTCTGCGACCTATGCAACAGCTCACAGCAATGCCAGATCCTTAACTCACTGATCGAGGCCAGGGATCAAACCCATGTCCTCAGATACTAGTCGAGTTGTTACTGCTGAGCCACAACAGGAACTCTGGATGACTTTTTGCCTCACTCTTCCCAAACTATAACATAAGCCAAGGAGCTGATTACTTGTCAGATTTCTCATCTCAGTCACCTTGGCCCTGCCTTGGCTCTCTAATTCCAAGGTCATTTCCCTTTGGCCATACTCCAACATGGACGAGCTCTAAGACCCCCATGCCACAGCAGAGACCTCTGACCTCTTCACCTGCCATCCGTTACCCTCCCATCCCCCGGCCCTGCCACTTTCCTCCCTGGGCCTTTATCACCTGGGTTCTCCCACACTCTTAATACATAATGAGTATACAATCTTTTTCTTTTTTTTTTTGGCCTCCCTGTAGCATATGGAGTTCCTGGGCCAGGGATCAGATCTGAGCTGCAGTTGTGGCCTACGCTATGGCTGCAGCAACACTGGATCCTTAACCCACTGTGCTGGACAGGGATCAAACCTGCACCCCAATGCTTCACAGATGCTGCTGATCCCATTGCACCATGGGGACTCCCATAACGAGTATATAGTTGTTACAGTTTACTATCACCCACCAGTTCCTTCTACCTTAACCATTCCTTTTACCATTAGGGGTACCTCCTGAGCACCATGTCTGGTGCCAGAAACTTGGGGTACAGAGATGGCTCAGAGACTTCATACACATGGTCTCCATTTTTTTTTTTTTTAGCATGAGAAAGTTCCCAGGTCAG